>NW_026892579.1:30027500-31277500 GCF_033815535.1 Pezoporus flaviventris | reverse complement strand
CCAAATCTCCAAGTATTAGTAGGTACATATAAAGTATCAATTTAACATGCTGGTCATTCAAAAACCAGCAATATGGCATCATAGTAGGCACCAAAACAATTGCATTTTCTCTGTAAGTAGCTTCCTACTGGCAGAATTCACACTCTTCTTGTACTTGCACTGGCAACAGGTTACAGTCCACACTAAATACAGCCCTGGAAATTCTTCCTTGATATTGTGGATTAACCCTGGTGAGCAGCTGAGCTCACTCATCCCCTGCCATGTGACAGGAGTATCAGAAGGGCAGAAAGTGAGAAAATTAGTGGGTGGAGATGAACACAGTTTAACAGGTCAAGCAAAAGCCCTGCACACAAGCAAAGCAAAACAATGAATTCATTCACTGCTTCCTACTGGCAGGCAAGTGTTCAGTTATCTCCAAGAAAGCAGCGCTCCATCAGGCGTAACAGTTACTTGGGAATACAAATGCCATTATTACAAAGGTTCCTCCCTTCTTCACCCTTTTCTCCAGCTTTTATTGCTGAGTGTAACAGTGTATGGGGCTTCCCTTTGGTCAGCTGGTGTCAGCCATCCTGGCTGTGTCCCTTCCCAGCCTCTTGCCCACCCCCAGTGTGCTCGCTGGTGGGGAAGCAGGAAAAACAGAGGCAGCTTGACGTTATTTGCTCAGCAATAACTAAAACATCCCTACTTTATCAACACTGTTTTGATCACAAATCCAAAACACAGACCCATACAAGCTGCTGTGAACAACATTAACTCTATCCCAGGAAAAAACAGCACACCTGGGTGTGTCTTCCTTCTCCCTACTGTTTAGATTTTCAGTATTCTACATTCACTCTTGCTGTAGCAGCACAGTAACAGTGTGTGGTACTGCAGGAAAAGAAAAGTCACCTATGTTTTCTGCATGTTTACAGCAGTGATAGCAAGGACTAGAAATTAAAGGAGGCCTTTAGAACAACCCCTAAAGCTTTGCTGGTGTCAGAATTTCATGCTAAATGCCTTCCCCTGAACCAACTATCCAGAAACAACTGCATGTACAAAGGTTATCGCTGTGCAAAGGGCACGTGTTCTCAAGCTCTGAAAATGAAACACCAATTAACTCCAGGTTTTGTGACATGAAAGCCTGCTCACTCACACACCACTCACTGTAAGGAGGAAGCAGCTCTCTACAACCAAATGATTTTTTGGTAAGAATTGTAATAAGAATTTTTGTAAAGCTACAGACACCCTGTTCAAATGAATAGGAAACAGAACCATATTGCCATATGCTACAGCTCATGCTGGGGGGAGTTCTTGATAAAAGGAGTGGAAAGAATTTGATGTCACCCCAAAACTTGACATCTAATCATTTAATTTAAAGTTAACCACTGAATGAAACAAGTACCTTAACCTCTCGAAGGTTCATGCATTCCTCCCAGGAATAAAACTTTCTCTTCATTCTACAACAGTAGAGGGAAAAAAAACCACAATTAATACATGGTTAACATCATCTGGCCTCGGACCCATAAGTGTCATTACTCTCTCCTTTGTAAAAGAAACTTCACCTCTGGACAACATACACTCTAATAGAATTCAAAAGCATTACTATTACACAGGATTGCCTTTTTTCATGTATGTATTTTGATACAAAAATTTAAGAGTCTTTAACAAGTCAAGGCATGCTATTTTTCTTTCCAGCATACAGTGAGGTGGAGTAGATTCTAACTGTAAAAAGACTAAGAGTTATGGCAGATATGAACAACTCAAACTGTTTTGAAACAAATCTAATGAAGAGCAAATTAAATCATTTCACTGGGTCTCTAATTTTTACATATTCTTCTTGCTTTTCTTCTCTGTATTTTTATTTTTTGGTAATTTCAATTCCTTGTTTCTGTTATGTGTTTCCTCCTAAGCCAGAATGTAACTGTGAACATAGCATCTGTGTGTAACATACAGTCCTATTTGTTGATATGCATTTTGATTATGGCTCAGTGTTGTGGTTTAACAGGCAGTAAAATCTGTGGGTTAAGAACAGTTTAATAATTGGAATAAACTAAAATATAATAACAATAAAAAGTGGTTTTGCAGTTCCTGTCTTGTGCATTCAGCTATCACACCATTTCTGTTCCTAATGGATTGGCATTAATGTGTATGCTATGAGGGTACCATTTTCTGTTTTGTTCTGAAACATCTGAATTTCTACCATGTTGCAAAACAAAAATCAAAGACGCCTTTGGCAAGATTTGATATAGGAAAAATACCCTCAGCACAGAAGGTTCAGAAAGTTGCTGAAGCCAGCTATTGACTGTTCATACAAAACAGCATTGTACTGAAAGCTCTTTCGATGAGCATGTCCCTGGGTCATGGTCGGTACTTCAGGAAGGTGCCTGCAATGTTTTACAGCTGCCTCTTACCACAACCATGACAAATAAGCCATTTACAAACTGAGGTCACTGCTGAAGCAGCACAGAAAATGAAGTGAATTTCTCAAGGAATTTTAAGAAAATCTTGAGCTGAAAAGACCAATACATCTTATTATGCATATAAAGATAAACACAATGGACAATGAGATCCATTGTGTTAATTATCACTGCAGTATTAACACTACACTGGAAACTGAATGTATGTCCCACATAAGCAGCAGGAAAGGGGCTCCAGATTCCAAAGCAGCATTGCAGACTACTAGTACATGTCTGACATAGTAACAGAGAACTGTTACAATAAGCCTATTATCTTACCCTCTTCTGCTGGGACTTTGGCAGGAGGCAAGGAACTTAGGTATTGCACACTACCCAAATACAACTCCAAAAACAAATGTTGCATGGAATATGAAGTGCTCAAACCAGCACAAGCAAGTGATGTGGACCACAGAATGGAAAAGCCTGGATCGTCCACTATTAAGTAACAAACAAAATTACTTACTTTTTAATAGCTATTAGCTCTCCAGATTCAATGCTTCTCCCTAGGAGAACAGAGCCGTAGGTCCCATCACCAAGCTGTCTGATAGTAGTGTACCTATTCATGATGAGGATACTTTAGCTGCAGGCACATTTCAGTCCTTAGTGTTTCTTGTATTTCTCCTTCGAGTGCAACCAGTTCTTTCTGTGGCAGCATAAATACAGAGCACTCAGGACAGTGTGAACAGTTGCAGGAATCATGTTTTCAAGACTTAGCCTTTGGTCTGAAAGCACAGAACATAATCCGTTTGATTTTTGTACCCTTCTGAGATTGCTTGTTTGCAGACTCCACTCCCCAAGAAATATTCCTCATAAGCTAGAGAAACACTTGGTCTCTCATCAGAAAGGGCCAGCTGGTATCTGGCTGTAATTGGGTATGTTCCCCATATCCACTCTTACAGTATAGTTACAGGTACTTTACAGCAAGCTTGCAGGCAGCCCTAATGAGAGAAACTATTACTAAAAGCAGAGGATAAACTCTCAAAGCTTGGAGAAAACAGTTTGCTATCAGAAAAATTAAGTATTACATAAGATAGGAAAGAACCTGTTCTATCCAAATTATCAGGTAAGATAACATCTCACAAGTCGTACTGTAACTAAGCCAATTTCCTGATTTTTCGTAAGGTCCCATGCTATAGATACAGCCACATGTATTCCCTTAAAGTCTTCAGAGGAAGAATATTAATGTCAGATAAAACCACATGTGACTCACTACAGCAGCCCTAAGCGTGAATCAGTCTCTAGTAGTGGCTACATCACATCAAGCCAACCTTCTGTCCTAACACTGTTTGAACAAGAGAATGCTAGATAATAAAGCAAAGAAGTTCTTATTCCCTCATTTAATCTACTTGCTAGTATTTCCTACATTTTAGTTTCGAAAAAATGTGATCTATTCTATGTAAACTAACACAGTATTCCAAACTAAACATTATTAGTGTTCCAAACATGTTTAATATGCCAAACTAAACATTCGGAATAAAACAGAATTCCCCTGCAGTGAGGCTTTGGTCCCTGCAGTCTCTTTTTCTCCAACTCTAAGAGGACAGCAATACTCATGGCTGGTGATTTCTGCCTACTGTAACCTGCATTTAAACTGCATTTCCACAATTTATTTTTGCTTTGGTAGCAGCCTTAAATCTTTTCTCCATCTTGCCTTATTTCACAAAGCCAATTTATGAGTTTAAGAGTAATGGGATTATGTTGCTTGAACTCTGAACTGACATCAATGCAGAGCCACAATCCGGTGGGTGCTGTTAAGATCCTTTGTTTTCAGTCTTCTAAGCCTATTAACCCCACTAATACTGATACAAAACAAACAAAAATTAGGAAATATATGTTAAAACCCCTTTTGACAATTTTACACATTGTGTATGAAAAAGAAACAGCATGTCTCTAACACTACCCTAGACACCGAGCAGTGTCTCGGCAGAAGGAATTGCCCTCCAGCAGTACCCATTTCTCTCCACACATGACTAGAGAACTACAACCGAGAACCTTAAATTTGAGACCTAACCTCACATTTTGTGCTACCTGCCAAGGAACACCAAGCCTGACCGTCAGAGTAGCTCTCTGGAGCACCGGTTTCTTTCTGGCTGGTTTTCAGCCTGTGCACCTACTTAGCATAAAGCTACACTTAGGCATGGTGCTGCCTTCGGGTTAAAAAGCTTTGGTTACTCCAGCTGGTCAATAATCTGATGGGAACTCAACGCCTTGGCTCCCAGCCTTTATTCAGATCCCTGGTGAAAATTTCAGACAAAGCCTTACATGGTCTAGTCTGAAAAGCAGTATTTACTTGTAGCTAAACAAATGATTTTATACAGTGACTTCGGACTGAAACAGATGAAATTTGTGGATTATTCAGCACATACTCCCCTAATGACAGAGTTCTGAAATTGTAACCATAACCAATGCAACATCTCACAATTCATGGACCATTAAGCTGTCCCTGGCTTACCATTAACATATCCCTTTCTAGGGGACTGTGAAGCGGATGAGCATCTGTGCCTCATGTTTGATAACCACAGCAAACCAAAAGATGCATAACACTGCCAGCACATGACATCACTAGTAATAATCTCCAATGGTTACCCTGGATAGACCGTCTGTCTGATGTGGCAATGAACTGGTGAACATAACTGCCTATTCCTTACTAGGGATACTAACTTTAGCCTTCCTCCTTTCCACACCCACCAATTTTTACAAAACTTGTAAAAAACTGTCTTTGTGATTCCAGCTCTGCTGTCAAACATGACCAAAGCAGATAAAATGAACTGAAATATTTTGGGGCATAAAAGGGAAGCAAAGAACCTAAAGAGGAAACAACAATCAGAAAATACAGATTTCAGCAAGGAATGCATGCTAAAAAACATGTGCATTCCAGAATGCACATAAGTTAACATGGCTCCTGTGGAAGCACAAATCTACTTGTATGAAAATCCATTGAGCAAAGCCTAAAGTCTTCTTTGGATAATTAAATCGGTGCTATTTCTTGTTGAGCTTAATAGTTAAGCTGTTTTAAAATATTTACTTTACTCTTTAAGATGTTCTGTTCTTATCACCTTCAGCTATCACCTTCAACTACGGCAATAAACTAAACCTTAGCCCACAGACTGTTCCACCTAAGTACAGTCCCACTGAAAAAAAATCATGTGTCTCTGGCGAGCAGTTTGCAGAGCTACAATGTAAATAATCTAGTCTAGGTTCTAGCCTGGAACTACAGTTTAGGCAAATTCGTATCATTAGAGGATGTAAACACAGGACCATCGTGGAGTAAAAGAGTATGCTGATACTTAATGGAAAACATATTCTAAACATCGTGCTCACACTCCACCTCACCTATCAACATTCTGTTCCGCACGTATCGACAAGCAAAGATACTCTAAAAGCACGCCTAATTTATCAAGACTACTTTCTGACTAACTCAAATTATTTCGCTGATGTACGCCTTATTTGTTCCTGTTTGGAGGGCTGCAGCGCTGAGAACTGAAAGCGAAACTGTCTCACTGTGCCAAAACTGAGAAACGCGAACAGTAAACAATCAGCAAGTGCCTTTTAAAGCCTGTTCTGTGCTTTAGCAACAACCTGAAGGTGTTACTAGCATAGTGCACGGAGACAGGCGTGGTTTAACGCCCGGGTTCCAATCGATGTTGTCCCAGCAGCCGCTGTTGACGTTTGTCAGTGAAGGCTTTGGGGGTACCCCAGGACCTGAAATTCAAGGAGGACCCCAGCCATTTGTGAGATGGCGGGAGGTGAACCACAGGCCCCTACGCTTGTCCGACACAACGCGGCTCCGCCCCGGCCTCCGCGCTGAGGCGGGGATCATTTCCACCCTCGGCCCCGATAACACCGCTCCCTTACTAACACATCGCTCACCCCTCTCCCGGTCGCGTCCCCGGCGGGGCGCGGGTCCCCCAGCCGCGCCCAGCGCTACTCACGGTGGCCTGGCTTTCTTCCTTCCTACCTCCCCTCGTCCAGCCAAGCCCCTGCCCGAGGAAGCCACGCGAGAGGCCCCTAATGGTGGTGCTGCGGCCCCAGCGGCCGCCAGAGCGGCCCTCCCGCACAGCCTGCGCCCTCACGGCCCAGCAGCGGCCCACGGCGGCCGCGGGCCTCGCTTAGGGTACCGCCAGCCGCGGAGCCCATGGTGCGGCCCGCCGCGCCCCCCGCCCCGGCCCTCCCCGCCCGGCAGCGACGGCGGGGTTCCGCGCGGGGGTATAACGCTCCACGACAGCAGCGTCTGCCGGCCCCTCGCAGGAGGGTGGGCAGCGGCGGGCAGCAGGCCCCGCTAGCGCGGGCTCAGCCACGGAGGCGGGTTTAGGGGTGCTCCAAAAGCAGGCAGCTGTCGGTGGAACAGGGGAAAGGCAGCGGAGCGGCACCACATCACCGCGGCCAGGGAGGAGACTGCGGCTGAGCCGGGCTTTAACGTAATTAGAAAATAAAAACATACCCCGATGAAAAAAGAGGCTTATAAAAAGTGGAAGCAAGGACAGGCGGCCTGGGAAGAGTACAGGGATGTTGTCTGGGAAGCTAGGGACCAGGTTAGGAAAGCTAAGGCCCAGTTAGAATTAAACTTGGCTAGGGATGTTAGGGATAACAGGAAGGGATTCTACAGGTACGTAGCAAATAAAAAACAGATCAGGGAAAACGTAGGCCCCCTCAGGAAGCTCTCAGGAGAACTGGCTACCCTGGATTTGGAGAAGGCTGAGGTTCTGAATGACTTCTTTGCCTCGGTCTTCACTGGCAAAGGCACTGACCAAACCACCCAAGTCTTGGAAGGCAGATGCAGGGACTGTGAGAATGAAGACCTTGGGACCACTGTAGAAGAGGATCTGGTTCGAGACCATCTTAAAAATCTGAACATGCACAAGTCCATCCACGGGTCCTGAAGGAGCTGGCGAATGAAGCTGCTAAGGCACTGGCCATCATATTTGAGAAATCATGGCAGTCAGGTGAAGTTCCGGATGACTGGAAAAAGGGAAATACAAGCTATTTTCAAGAAGGGGAAAACGGATGACCTGGGGAATTACAGACCAGTCAGTCTCACCTCTGTGCCTGGCAAAATCTTGGAGCAGATTCTCCTGGAAGGCATGCTAAGGCACATGAAAATCAACAAGGTGCTTGGTGACAGCCAGCATGGCTTCACTAAGGGGAAATCCTGCCTGACCAATTTGGTGGCCTTCTATGATGGGGCTACGGAACAGATGGACAGGGGTAGAGCAGTTGATGTTATCTACCTGGACTTGTGTAAAGCGTTCGACACTGTCCCACAAGACATCCTTGTCTCTAAACTGGAGAGACATCAATTTGATGGATGGAACAATCAGTGGATAAAGAACTGGCTGGATGGCCACACAGAAAGAGTTGTGGTCAATGGCTCAATGTCCAGCTGGAGATCAGTAACGAGTGGTGTCCCTCAGGGATCGGTGTTGGGACCAGTCTTGTTTAACATCTTTGTTGCTGACATGGACAGTGGGATTGAGTGCGCCCTCAGCAAGTTTGCCGATGACACCAAGCTGTGTGGTTCGGTTGATACGCTGGAGGGAAGGAATGCCATCCAGAGGGACCTTGACACGCTTGTGAGGTGGGCTGATACCAACCTCATGAAGTTTAACCATGCCAAGTGCAAGGTCCTACACCTGGGTCGGAGCAATCCCAGGCACAGCTACAGGTTGGGCAAAGAAGAGATTCAGAGCAGCCCTGTGGAGAAGGACTTGGGGGTGTTGGTTGATGAGAAAATGAACATGAGCCGGCTTCAGTGTGCGCTCGCAGCCCAGAAAGCCAACCGTATCCTGGGGTGCATCAAAAGGAGTGTGACCAGCAGGTCGAAGGAGGTGATCCTGCCCCTCTACTCTGCTCTTGTGAGACCTCACTTGGAGTACTGTGTGCAGTTCTGGTGTCCTCAACATAAAAAGGACATGGAACTGTTGGAACAAGTCTAGAGAAGGGCCACGAGGATGATCAGGGGACTGGAGCACCTCCTGTATGAAGATAGGCTGAGAAAGTTGGGGCTGTTCAGCCTGGAGAAGAGAAGGCTGCATGGAGACCTCATAGCAGCCTTCCAGTATCTGAAGGGGGCCTACAGGGATGCTGAGGAGGGACTCTTCATTAGGGACATGTAGTGATAGGACAAGGGGTAACAGATTAAAACTTAAACAGGGGAAGTTTAGGTTGGATATAAGGAGGAAATTCTTTCCTGTTAGGGTGGTGAGGCACTGGAATAGGTTGCCCAGGGAGGTTGTGAATGCTCCATCCCTGGCAGTGTTCAAGACCAGGTTGGACGAAGCCTTGGGTGATATGGTTTAGTGTGAGGTGTCCCTGCCCATGGCAGGAGGGTTGGAACTAGATGATCTTGAGGTCCTTTCCAACCCTATTCTATGATTCTATGACTGGCCTCTCGTACATCACCGAGCGGAGCTCAAGTAACAAAACAGGAATGCTGAAATACTGAATTGTGAGCACATGGCAAGAATATCGACATGTTGGCCACTGCTGTGGAGCCCTGGCCTGGGCAACAGGAGCTCTCCCTGGCGCTGGCAGAGTCAGGGAAACAAGGAAGAAAAAAATTCGCTTCAAGCAATTGGTCGTCAGATCTGGCTGTAGTGATGATTCAGTAAGTCTTACCTTCTTTTTACAGTTCTTCATTTAGGTTTTAAAAGTAAAGCATAGAGTTACTTCACAGAGTTTGCAAGTCTGGGTGAGCTAGTATTGTAATTCAGGAGTGTGGTGCATCCAGCTGCTCCCTGCGGGGAGGATTTTACATCAGCAATTTTACCAAGACATTCATTTGTTAATAAAAGACATGAAGGAACTCCAAGAAGCTCTGGATTCCCAGCCTCTCCCCTTCACAACAGAATGTAGGCATTAAATTTATATTTGTTGGACTGAAAAAAGAATAATAAACCTAAAAAGAGTTAAATTCCCTCGTATGGACATGTGTGACTCTCAGCAAAGCCAACAGGAGCAGTGCACATTTACTCAAAAGAGATTTCTGCTTTAAGCCACCCTTATTACATCTCACACGCATAAAGATGTGTTAGCACCTAGCCCTGTGACAGCTGTGGTACCCCTGGATTTCTGTTGTAAGAGACAGGGCTTCAGCATCTATGGATATATTGGAGCAAGTCCAGAGGAGGCCATGAAAATGACCAGAGGGCTGGAGCATCTCTGTTATGACCACAGGCTGGGAGAGTTGGGCTTGTTCAGCCTGGAGAAGGCTCCAAGGAGACCATATAGAAACCTTCCAGTACTTAAGGGGGCTTACAAGAAATCAGGAGAGGGACTTTTTACAGGGATAGGACAAAGGTGAATGGCTTTAAACTGAAAGAGGGGAGATTTGGATTAGATATTAGGAAGTTGATTACTGTGAGAGTGGTGAGGCACTAGCACAGGTTGCCCAGAGAAGTTGTGGCTGCCCCATCCTTCAAGTGTTCAGTGCCAGGTTGGATGGGGTTTGAGCAACCTGATCTAGTAGAAGGTGTCCCTGCCCATGGCAGGAGGGCTGGAACTAGATCATCTTCCAGGTCCTGTCCAACGCAAACCATATTTTTCGATGATTCCCAAAAGACAGGACATTCCAGGCAGGAGAAAAGCCTGGCAGCTTTGACTCTTGATACCAAATGCGAAGCAGCATTAAGGATCACTGGTTGTATTCATGATGACCCCACCTCAAAAACTCAGCTGCCCTGCTGTCACCTCAGCCATTGACACAAGGGTGCGCCCAGTGGCTTCCCTCCCCACCCCCTCCCCTAGCCAGCCAGCCAGGGATTGCCAGAGGAGACACATGCCTCTGGCTCCTGACAACATTCAGGGTTGTGAATACACGAGGGTTCGGAGGTCCTACATAAAGACCCATACATGTCGTCTTCCTATAGAACAGGATTGTAATACGGGTTAGAAAACAACAGGTTTAGTCCTATTTTAGAGAACCTGACGAGGTGTACTGACAGCACGTAGTAACTCTGTGCACAGAACTGGATGGAGAGAGGACAGGGGGCTGTGAGCCCAACTGTACCTCAACAACACTGCCGCCACACAGGAGTAGCACTCACCGCCCCCCTGCCACCGTGTTTAGCTGCTCTACAACGAGGCTCCGTTCTGACCGCAGTGACTGCGGAAATGGCGGCTCCCACAGCAAGCTCTGCTCCTTCTGACACCTGGCTGAGAGGCCATGCCGAGGGGGCAGGAGGCTGCGCAGAGGGCACGGACATCGCCGCTTGTCCCGCATCGGAGCGGCTGCAGCGGAGTGTTGGCTCGGGCTCGCCTCCCGAAGCACTACGCTTCCCAGCAGCCTCTGCCCCGCCGCTGGGCGCGGTCGGCCTGGGGACGCGCCACTTCCCAAGGGGGTGCCGCCGCAGGACTACGTTTCCCGACAGCCCCCGCGGCGTGTTGCTGCAGGCGAGAGAGTCGCCGCGGGCTGCGGTGCGCACTGGGACGGGTAGTCCGAGGGGCCGGTGGCCGCGCCTCGGAGCGGCCCGCGCGTCAGGCGGCGCTCTGACCTTGCGGGTTTGTCTGGTTATGTGTCTCTGCTGCTCTCGGCCCGCCTGCCCATCACTCGCTGGGAAGATGGCTGCCGTACGCAGGGCCCGCAGTTACTCCCGCTGCGTGGTGCGCTTCTCCGACCGAGAACTCTGCTAATTTCCCCCCGCGGGGACGACACACGGACCGAGCAGGGGGGGAGAGACCCCCGGACGTGACAGCGCCGTCCGAGCGTTGACAGCATGGTGAGAGGGCCCCGGCCAGGCAGTGCGGCCTGCGGCGGGGCGTGTGCGGGCTGTGGCTCGGCTGTGGCGGTGAGGCTCGGCCGCCGTGGCAGGTGCGGGCGAAGGGCGGCCCTGCCCCGCCGCCGGAAAGCTGGGGGGTCGCTGACAGCGGCAGGGGGTGTGTGCCCGCGGGCGGGAGGAGCGGCCGCCAAGCCGAGCAGCGCTGCCCTGTCCGCCCGCCCGGACACAGGGAGATGCCTGCGGGCAGTATGCCGTGCTCCTGGCCATGATCCCACCCCGGGTAACTGCGCCGCAAGGAGGCACGGCCGCCTTCCGCAGAGGATTTTGGGCTCATGAGTGGGGCTGCTTGGTTCAGGACCGACCTAGTTGCCCTTAGAAGTCCCCGGACAAATCACGGTATCATTTCGGACGAGCGTGCCCTGTCTTTCTCTTTTTTCCCCCAAAGAGCATATGGCATAAAGTCTCTTCATAATTTCAGCAGCGCCATGGGTCCAGCACTCTATTTACTCGAGTTTGTGAGTTACTGTTGGGTTCAGTATTGCTTTCCTGACTGCACCTCAGTAGGGACTCAAGTATCCGCGATGAAAACTTGATAATTCAAAGTTAAACCATTTCTGTCATTCAGGTGGTCTTAAAATGCCTTTCCACCATGATTAAAACAGGTATTTTTTGAGCACAGTGTTGCTTTTACCACATTGACAGGAAAATGGAGCAATTTCCTTGTTTTCATATAACCCCCCCCCCCCCCCCCCAGTAGAACATTTGCTGTTCATCACTGTTTAGCTTGCCATGCTTACCTCTCCCTTAGTTCTGTACAGCTCATGTGTAGCCCTCTTCAGCTGGTGACAGTGAACTTGGAACTCTTTCTGATCTTGGCTTTATTTTGCTGAAACAAAAGATCTGAACTATTAAAGGACTTGGCATTACAGACAGTTTAGTAGGTGATTGTTGTGCTCTGAGGAAAACAGCATGGTTGAAAAATACTTAAACCTAAGCTGTGCAAGTAGCATTTGCAATCAGCAAATGGTCGTTTGCATTTGGCAAATGATTTTGAAAGCTTTGCAGGAAAATCAGAATCAAATCTACCAAGTCTAATTCAGATGTTTACTTCTGACTTGTCAGTCTTTTGGCTGCTTGACCACCACTTTTCTCATGTAAAATTATCTGAGCTGGTCAGTACACACTAAGGATATCTCACTTTCAATCAAGATAAAGTCCATATGCCATATGACAGCTGACTTGTAGCAGAGGGAAGGCCAGCAGCATAAAGATGAGCAGCCCAGACTGATGCACTCAGTAGCAGTTACAGTGCAAAGTTCTGTGAACTTCAGAAATCACAATTTAAGTATCATCAGAGCTAGGGTGAGGAGCCAATATTTAGAAGTTACAATGTGCTTTGTAGGTGTGGTCTCGTGAGCTGCCTGCTGGTGAAGACCCTTGCTTCAGTGAGACCTGTGTTTGCTCATTTGTTCCGATTCTAGCAAAACCATAGCGTTTAGCAGATCAAATACATAGCGGAAAGGTTGTTAGTAGAGATCAGTTTTCCAGTCCAGTTAGCCGTGCAGTAGTAATGTTAATGAATTGCTTACTGGTAAATTTAGAGGGATGGTCACTTACACTGCCACTGCTGCCAGGAGACAAACCTTTGATATGAGAGGCTTCAGATTACACATGCACTCACTATAGAGGAGGTAGTGATGAAAGTTAAAACTTTGGTTGTAATCAACTTCATGATATTTTTTTTTGACAGCTTTTAGGCTGTGGACTAGGTCTTCGTAATATGGTGTATTTTTTGTTTGGATTGAGAGGACATTTAAGTTTTAAAGAGCATTGAATGACACTTTGGAAGCAGTTGGTCCAGAACCATGACTGTCTATGCCTCAGAAATGAAGGAGAAGGAGGGCAGTTGAACAGAGACAAAGGGAGGAAAATCAAGACTCTTGAACAGATTACTGAAACAACAAGTTTTGAACATGAGGTAAACATCAGTCAACTTCATAACCTTCTAAATAATTTTAACTCATACTCTTAAATTAGTTATTTACAGACTTCATGAGTTAAAGATTTTAATGGGCGTGCCCTTATGTACAAGATCATGTGTTGATTTGGTTTAGAAATTGCTAGTTTCTGCAATTTGCAGATAAAACCAGGCTTGTTTTGCCCAGAGAGCTGACCGGACATAATTCAGCTGAAACCAGAAGGCTTAATCTCTGTGCAGACTTTATTTGTGTCAGCCCAGTGCCGTAATAATGCACTTACAGACACCCATTTCCGTGCTAGCTTTTTCCTAGGCTATCTTCTTTTGGCTAGCGTAGATATAATCCCTGGATGCTGAAATAATGTGGTAGGACTGCTGTAACTCATAGGGCATTAGCTGCCTGCAACAAAATTCTGGAATCAAACCCCATGAAATTCCTAAATTATTTACTCCCTGCTCAGAGGTAATGCTGCTTCAGGCTTTGGAGCTTAGGCTTCCTTGTTTTCTCCACTGAGAAATTAAAAATGTACAGCTTTCAAATCAGAATGTAGAAACAGATGCAACATATGTTTACTTCAGCCAAGCAACACTGGACACCTTATCAATTGTAAAGGTAAATTGACTGAGGCATCAGTAAAAACCTGTTTACAGATGACAAGCCAATAAGTCTGTGGTGGTTTGGGGAATCAGAGACAAGTACTACAGGTGAATTGTGAGGAGATTGTCACCAAGACAGAAAGAACAAACATTGCATTCCCACCAGATTTTTCAGTATTTTGTACTTTGAGCATGAACTTCTAGGTGCTAGGAAAGTTTTGTGCATTTTCTGAATACAAGAGTGCTTTGATTTCTGCACTTTGTGCAGGAAATAGAGATTTCTTTATGAGAGCTTGGAAGAATCCGACTAACAGAATGTCACTTGAAGTCTTTGAGCACTGTCTACAGTAGGAATGAGTGGGAACCGAAACTTCTGTAAGCGGTTATGGTAATCTTAATGCCAGGTTTACCTTTTTAGAACCTCACTTTGCATTTGTGCTTGCAGAGCTACAGATGTGAAACAGTTCAGAAAGGTAGAAAACCAGGGGTGCTTCAGCTGCAGGAAGAACCTTAAACAAATGTCTTAGTACTGGCATCTTGCTGCTGTTGTCATTGCGGTGGTTGTCATTGATGTTCAGAAAATTTGTTTTCCTTTGGTTTAGTATAGATTCCACAAATCTGAGTATATTTCCCAATGAGAATTTATTGCGTCTTTTTGAATTTGCTCTTAAATTAGCTGTAATTCCTTTGTAGAGCTCTGTCAAGTTTTCTGAACCATCTTATGCAAGGTCTTATTTGTTTAACCTGTCTCACAGCAGTACTGTAAATAAAACCAGCTGTCAAGCTCTCATGCTAGCTTTTTGTTTTCTTTTACAACACATTTCTTGTTTAGTTTCATATGTATTTTTTGAGATTCCTGTATTCACTCGTAATTCTCATAAACTATTGTTTCTCAAAGCACTGGTCTTTTGTGCTTTTGTAAATATTAAGCAAATCAGAACTACTAGTTATCTTTACAATGAGAATACAGTTATTAAATTTTAATTTCTTGTGTTAAGCATGCTGCTGTTCAATACTGGAGCTTTAGTTCTATGCTTTGATTTAGACACTGACCTTCATTCGGGTATTGTGGCACTGTACTGATGTGTGTAAGCCTTCAAGTGATACATAACTAATCTGTGTTAGATTGATGTGGCTGAAATGCAAAACCCAACTTCATTGGGTTAATGTAGACAGCAATTTTAAGATTAATTTTTATTATCAGTTAATGATCTGTGGGGTAGGTGGTTAGGATGGGGAAAACGAGAGTATGCTTGGGGGGGTTTTAATGTGTGTCAACGAGAGTTTTGCTTTTTGAAAATGCTGTAGAGACTTACTCAGGCTCTATAATCATGTCTGACTGCTCTCTACTAGGCAGAAGGTGAAGAAGATTGTCACTCTGATTTGGTACGAACTGATGACAGTGAAAGACCTGGTGAAGCAAATCTTCAGGTATGTCTCTCATGCTAGTGGTGTTTTACAAACATATTACTGGTGTGATTTAAGCTGCATTACTATGCTCATTTAGTTACTGCACATTTGTTGATCTGACAAATGTTCAATCTGTCTGCCCTTTCAAAAGTCAGATACAAATTCTGCATTGTTTTCCAAGTGTCAGATTAAGTCTTTAGTTATCTGTATAGATGAAAAGTAAGCTTGTGGCGGATCTGGAATTTCTTTGAAGAAGTTTAGAAATTGGACAGCATTTTCTGTATGGATCAAATTCCAGTTTAAGTTGTCATTCTCTTCTGGAGCAGAAAGTTGATAAAAGCAGTCTGATAGAAAAGTGTGTTCTCACTAGTTATCTGTGTAGTTGCTTCCCTGAAGTAATGATGATTGCAAGAGATATGTAAAGTGTAACTTCAAAGATGCTGAAAAAAATGCATGGCAAGAATTATAACTTACTTTGTTTCACAGAGCATAGTCCTTATTTATTAAAAGAGAAAGGAGTGTAAGGTGTTATTTGTATATTATGTAAATGACAGCCTTGATTGCTATGAAGCTCAATAGGCCTGTGGACAAAAAATTAGGTTTTCTAAATTTTAATTTGAATAGTTAATTGACTTCTTGCTTAAGATAATTCTGCATAAGCAAGAGGAAGCATCATGTCTAGAAAGTATACTTTTCTATGGAGTCTTAGGTCACAACTATAGTACTAACAATCACTTCTGAAACATCAGTTTTTCTTCTGAGGTGAACAGTCCAGGTAAAAGCACTTATGTTACTGAATGAGATTGAACAGGTATTTGTGCACTTTTTTTTTAATTTACTATAAAACAATTGCGAACTGTGTCTTAACTCATGGAAACTATTTAAGACTTGGAAGTGTGAAGCATAATTTTGAAATTCTTTTTTGTGTTTATAATACTTCTCAGAAGATGTGTTGTTTAAATATGTGATACTAAGTCAGAATTAATTGTATTTTTTAGGCAGAGCTCCAGATGTTCAGAGCTCAGTGGATGTTTGAGCTTGCCCCAGGTGTCAGTTCTAGTGGGTTGGAACCTCCACCGTGCAAAGCAGCTTCAAAAGGACCTGGAGTAAAGTCTGTAGATGCCAGAAGGACACAGGAGATAGCAAAAGAGGAAAAGGTACAAAGACATAAATGTGTAATTTGGGATTTTTTTTTTGTGTGTGTGTTAGTATTGCAGTATAACTGTCATAAAACCTAATGCTGAATTATATAGAGAGAAACAGGAAAGGTGATTAACCTGTTGTCTCCATACAAATGTCTTTCTGTAATCCTACATTGATTTTTGTAGTTTTTGTTCTTGGCTTTGTGTCACCTTCCCAGTCTACTTTTTTAAAGGCTGGAGGTAAAGGGTGAGCAGCAGGAACTTACATAGCTTGTTGATTGGAAATTTCAGTTATGGCTTGTAGCATATTCTAAGTAAAGTGACATTGCACTTGTAAGGTATTAAAGAACTGTTCTGTATAATTTGTTTTGCAGGCAAAAGAACTTTTCCTGAAGGCAGTGGAAGAAGAACGAAATGGGGCCCTTTATGAAGGTAATGTGAAATTAAGGTAGTGTGAAAGTCTACAATGAACATCTTTATTGCAGCAGAATCTAACCCTCTAATTTATATGCAGGACAGCATGATGCCAGTGAACTTAAACTGCAGGCTAATAGTAATTTGAGAGCTCAGTTACTCAGATAAGCAAGCACACTTGCTATAAAAGGAACACAGTTCTAAGGCTGAGGTGAAGCTAAAGTGAGATCAAGAGAATAATCTTTAGCTTTCAGACAAAACAACAGCATTTTGAAATCTGGTAATTTAATGAAGCACTGGATTGCTCCTTCATATAACATACTGCTTCTTATGACTTTTGTAACATGAAAAAAGCATAGTAATTAATCAAGGCAATATATTATATTTCATGTGCTCACAGTTTTCTTCATTTCACTTTGAACAGAACTACTTAACCTGTGGAATGTTTTGTTGTTTCATTATTTGTTTTTTGTTTGTTTGACTGCTAAAATGCTTCTAAATAGCTAAAATAGCTTCTTTAAGAATTCCTGAAACGAATGTTTAAATCTGGTAGTCTTATGAGGTTTGCCATAAATATTTAAGATACTTAGTTTCCTTGCCCTCTTGCTGTCAGCATTAGGAAAACTGCAAATTCAAAGTTTTCTTCCTCATATTTAGTTTTCAGAATATATAGACTAAGAAGCTCATTCTGACTTCAAGTCTTGTAGGTCTGTAGTGGAAATACCAGTTTCTAATTCTTCTGTGGCAAAAGAAAGGAACACAGGAGATACATGCCATCCTGTTCATCCACTAGAAGTTTTGGCCTCCTTGGTTAAAGTGCAGGTGCAGCGTATGTCAAGATATGCAGAACTCTGGGAGCTCCTGAACTCAGCCACCTGTCAAATACAAAATTTCATCTGTGCCATGGAAGTTTTCTTTTCCTTGCCAGGGATTTCTGGTTGTTGTTCCAGATCTCAAATGAACTGAGTGATGTAAGAGTCCTCAGTAGGTAAAAAAAGTAATAGGTCAGTTTCTAATTTATTACATGCTTTTACAGGGCAAAATTATTTCAGGCTAAGCTATTTTGTGTGTTTGGTATAATTAAATGCACAGTGAAAAAGACATCAGAACTAAGTCTGGTATGTAATCTACCATATAGGAAATCGTGTAGTGTGCTATAAAGGTTCTTTCATACCAACAATTTCTAAGTTAATTTAAAAACAATATGTGACGAAAGCAGTCTGTTTAAACATTGTGTATATAAAATGAACACTATAGCTTGAGTTTACTCCTTGTATGTTAAACATAGCAGCAGAGAAGTAATAGCATCTGACAGTTGCTTTCACAGATGTGTTTTACGCATCTGGATTGCATGAATATGAATCCATTATTTCTCATTTGAATTTGATTTGAGACTTAAAGAAACAAAACTAAACTGTTCTTACACATACATCTATGAGACCTTAGAGACAAGGTCCTGTGCCAGACACAGATATATTATTGAACACGTCAGGACACCTGTTTTCAGTCCACACTTTTTGATCTGCTGACATGGCTCAGGTCACCAGAATCCAAGTGGCATTTCAGCCTGCTTCTGAAATCTGCTAATAGCTGACATATGTGCGACAGCTATGTACAGCAGCTTGCTCATGTTTAAGTACAGTACAGGTGTTGCTGCAAGATGGAATTCTAAAGTTGATGCTGATCTCAGTTTAGCTGACTCCTGGTATTCCTCATCCTCACCAGCCAAAGGATACTACTTGTCAGTAACCAGCCCTGAAATGAATTTGAAAAAATAGGAACACTTACTTGCCCCAAAGTCAGGCTTCTCTGACTCACTAGTGTGTTAAATTCTGAGCTCCCCACTCACTGATATCTTATTTTGGGTTTTGTTTTCAAGGGTCCAAACTGAGGGAAGGTTGCCCTCTGATCAGCATGCGGGAATACAGAGAGATGAATATGTATATGATGTTAACAGTGGTATTAAAATGACAGTGTACATACAATGAATCCACTTATAGGATCCACAGAGTTAACTCGAAAGACACTCTGCAGCTTAAATAATGGTTCATTCCCTTAGGGTGATTTTCCTGGACCTGTTTCTCTACTTGTGTTTGTAGCATCTTTGGAGTGTTAAAGGCAGAAGTACTTCTCTGTGTGCTAGAAGAAATCCAGTCTGTCATTTTTACCTTCACATCCCATAATCTTGTGCTTGCTCTATAGCTTTCTGACAAGGCTGCTTTCCTCCAGTCAGGTTCCTCACCCTCCATGAAGTGGCTTGCTTCATTGCTTTCTGTAACTTCCAGGGTTTTGCTACAGTAAAATTTACTTGTGTCTGTTAAGTTTTAAAATTACAACACTTTGTTGATGTTTCTCACCTCCATAATGTTGTGTATGTCTGAGGGACTGCACTGTACGGGGACTGCAGAGTGACTGCAGGACTTTAAGGTGCCTGCATCATCTTTCTTTCATGTTCCTCATGGTTACTTATGAATATAATGCCTAAAATCTTTATGGCTTGTTGAGAAAGCTTAGTAAGTGCTGGGCCACAAACAAAATCAGGATTTTTTAATGTTTTAGTGTAAAATTTTGTACTGCATAATTGAATTAGTAGTAGTTAAAGTAAATCTGTAAAAGATGAAGTTCATCTGAGGGAGCTCTTTATCCTGGAAAAATACATTAAATTTTTAGTTTTGAAAACAGGTGCTTAATGTAACTCTCCTCTGTATCGAATTTAAACCTAATCAGTTTAGACTAAATAAGATTTACTAGGCAAAGGCATTTTCCATCTTTTTAATGCTTTTAGCTGAAGCCATCTCTGAAAAAACCCTTTGCTTCGATAAGCTAGTGTAGGTATCAGACACATTTAAACATTAAGCCTTTATTTTCAGCCATCAAGTTTTATCGTCTAGCAATGCAGCTTGTACCTGACATAGAGTTTAAGATTACCTATACACGGTCCCCAGATGGTGATGGAGTTGGGAACAGGTGGTAAGTATGAAAATTTACTAATTAAGGGCACAGGAGTACTGAAACCTGAAATTTTGTCTCTAAAGCACATGAATGCTCTGCTGCACAGTTGTAAGTTTCTCAACATTTCGAAAACTTGTCCTCTTTCATTTGAATAGACTGCTACATAGGAAGTTCATAGGTGCATTAGTCCAAGGAGGACTTTTCTGTACTGTAGTTCAAAGAAAATAACAGGCTTTGTTTTTGCAGATAGTTAAATTCAGTGGAAGTTTTATAAATGGTTACGTTGTCACTTAAAGAAAAAAAACTAATTTTTCACTTTATTACTTTTGATTTCTGAGTTGTGTTTTTTTACACGTTTGGGATCATGTACAAAATTGTAGGTGGCAAAAAGATCAATTAGTAAAAGCTTTGTACCATGGAATAAGCATAGTAGTTAAGCAAGGGAATATACTACCATTCTTGTGCTAACACAGCCAGTGGGGAGCATTTTCAGTAAGTAGAGCAATATATTTAGGAGCTCATAGACTGAGTAGTCTGGTCTTCCCTCATTGCAATCATTGGAATACCTCTGGCCTCAGCACACCCAGATGTGTAGCAGCTTAAGGCTGGCCTGACTTGAGCCCAAGACTTAACATTTGAGGACAGGATTCCAGTTAGGGCCAGAACTTCTGTTACTTTTTGGATAGCATAGTGAAGGCAAGCTTATGATACAGAGCTTTCCAATTCACTGCTTACTGATAGCAGGCATAAATGCTGCTGATAACTACAAGAAATGAAGAGTTTTAAAACTGAAGATAAAAGGGAAAAGTCCAGTAATATTCATATGGTATTACTTGCTCAGTCTTGTTGCCCTAGGGCATGACAGCTTCAATGCAGAAGTTTACTCAGTATAAAAGAGAGTAATATGAGCTAAGTGCTATCTTTAGTTTCAGAACTAGCATGAAGTCTTTGCTGTGCATTTGTGCGCTAGGGAAAATATTGGATGATGAACTGCAGTCATATAAAAATTTTGGTTTCCTTAAGATTATTTTCTTCTTTCAGCATCATTTTCCTACTCCAGTAAGCCTCTGTGACTCTGGGGGTGTTGATCTGCTTGAGGGTAGGAAGCCTTTACAGAGGGATCTGGACAAGTTGGATAAATGGGCTGAGGCCAGTGGTATAACATTCTAAGGAGAAGTGCCGGCTCCTGCATTTGTGTCACAACAACCCTATGCAACGCTACAGGCTTGGGGTTGCTCTTCAGTGAATAACGCAGGAGTAAAAAAAAAAAAAATCCCTAATTGCTTTCAGTATCTTACTTTGTGACAAAATACAACTTCCCGTCAATTATAATTTATTCCTGCATATGACTTATTTTAGAGAAAGTGAAAGAGGAGGTTTGTCTTCTCATGGAATCAAGCAGTTCTTCAGTGACTTCACTAAAAACGGTGAACTCTTAATTACAAAAAGAAACTGGAACTGGAATTAAAGAAAGTTGCTACTGGCAGAGGGATGCCAGCAAAATCTAAATGAACTTGGTAAGATTGCAGTAGGTGTTTTATTCTATGATGAAATGAGATTTCTTTAAAAACATACAGGAAACAACTATATTAAGTAAGGGTAAGACAGTGGGTTGGTGCCAAAAGAACTGTACCTGTTGGTATGTTTTGTCCAGTATCACAGCGTTGGCGTTCCCCCTTTTCTAGTGTTGAGGATAACAAAGAGGAGGACAAGATGGCTGATCTCCTGTCGGATTTCCAGCAACAGCTGGCTCTTCAGGAATCTTCAGTCAAACTTTGTCAGCCTGAGGTTGATGTCAGCCAGACCCACATCTCAGGTATGACTTAAGATACACTCAGTGTGAGAGTTCGGTTTCATGTTTCACTCAATTAAAACATCTCCTTCATTCTAAAGCCACTTACAAAGAAGTGCACGCAGTATGTTTTATAGTTAGATGTGAAGGAAAAAAGATCATCAACTAGCTAAATAGATCTTGCTTTCATACATGATTTTGCCTTTATTGCACAAGGTTTTCTATATAGTACTACTACTAAGTAGAATTTTTCAGGATCAGTCATACTTAAAAGTAGCAACTTCTAGGAACACACTTGCTGAAGTAAGTGTATTCCAGTTTTCCTTCCAGTTAATGTTCACTTCACTTGAAGAAGTGAAATGTAGGTTTGGGTTTGTTTTTTGTTTTTTTGGGTTTTTTTTTTTTTGTTGTTTGCAAATACTTGTTAGAATTCTGAAGTCTGAATAATAGATAGTTGTTCTGTGAAGAATGTGCATCTTTGCATTTCTTGTTTTATCTGATTTTGTATCAGATCTTTATAACAAACATTTTTTCACGTACAGCAAGACTGTATAACATAGCTAGAAAGGCTTTTGCAGGGTAAAGCTTTTCAGTACTTCGATTCCAAGACACATCCTGAGACTTCCTTGCAAGATCTAAATCATAGAGAGTATGTATGTTAGAGACTCTCTTAAAATGAGATGCTGATTTGCATCCCAAATTACCAGTTGCTCTTGGAAATCTTATTCTGATCTCCTCTGTTCTGCTTAAGGAAGGAAAATAAATGTAGCAAGCTGTTAAAGCATAAATTTTAACAACTTTGGCATTGTACACATGAGAAAGCATCTTTTCTTTTCTTTTTTTTTTTTTTTTTCCAGTAAAGTCAATATTGTTGTAGACATTACTGTAAAATGATCTCAAGAGATGTCTCTTTTGAACAGCAGTCTTGGTCTCTGTCTAGTTATATTTTCTGCCTTCCTGCCAGTCCTGTGTTACAGTATCTTGTTTACTAACTGTTTTTAGCAGAATGAAAAATCTTAAGGTCATGATGTCTGCTTCAGAAGTTAGTAGGCTAGAATGATGACTGTTCCTCTTGGTCCTCACAGTAGTGCAATGGTCACAGAATTCAGCAGCCCAAAGAAAATTGAAACAGTGTGGAATAACAGATTTGGTTGAATGGATTTTCTGTGTTCCATTTTACATTTTGTTGACGTTCATAATCTTGGAATGCCAGTTAACCCTTTGTACAGGACAGGATCAGACCTCTGCTATGTAACTGATATACTGAATATATTTACTTCCCCTCCCTAGTGTACAAGCAATTTTTCATAGTAGTTTTGTTGTTTTACACAGTAAAGTGTAGGGCCAAGATAGCATTCTTCACCAGAAATACTATAATATTTTCTCTACAGGGTGTGCCCAGTGTCTGAAGCAAAGTATCTTAATGATCCCTAGTTTACTAGAAACTTAGAAACATGGATGATAAGATGGATAATCAAAGTCTTTGGCTGACGAGTGACTGTGTAGTAAGAGGTTTTTAATCCTTTGCATCTTCCATTCTCCAAGACACTAATTGTTCACATACCAAAGTGCTCATAAGTTGCCAGAGACGGTTTTGTACCTTGTAGCCATAATCTGCACAACTTTTTTTTTATACTGGAACATTATTTTAGTGGTTACAAATACAGCAAATATATGACTTCTCAATAACAAAACATGGAATTAAGTCAGATTCATGGAAGGAGATGTGTGTTAAATGAATACAGAAACTAGTGCCCAGTGATGTTATGTACTTTTTATCATGTTAGTATTCTGAAATGTGAAACTTAAGTTTTATCAAATTTTATTGCAAAACCAACCTCATTGGATTTGTGGGAATGCAGCAGTGCAGTCTAAAAGAAAAGTTCTAAAAGTTTGAAAAGTTCTTAAGCATATTTTTTCACTGAAAATCAGTATTCTATTAAATTGCAGTCTCTGCCACAGTATTTACAGCTAGTTACTGTTTAGTGTACCTTTGTGCCACTCAGCTGCTTTCTCCGTCTGAACTCTAAACAGTTACACTGAGTAAAATCATGAAGTCTTAAGTGCACGTGCTGATATAATTCAAGTCATAGGCTCTGGAAAGAAGCAGTACTTGGAAATAAATGAAGTATAATTCCTGATGGTATAAGAGAAGCAGAAAGGTAGTAGAAAGAATTTTCCTTATTTTTCCAGGGCTTTTTCACTGAATGCTAGGAAAATTATCATATGATCTTGTGGTGCTTTGATGAGGATTCTGTCATTATCTTATGTTACATTAGAAAAAGTCGTTCAACACTGCACTGATGTGTGATAGCATTTTCAATCACTGGAGCTGTACCACAAAAATATCAACTTCATAATGGATATGTTGGGCTTAGGACCTCCTGTTCAGTACTGACCCTGACCTGAGCTTATTTAGCTTGGCATGCAAAAGCAGTATGCTTTGAGATAATGTTACACACTAGGTCAGTTTGAAGAAATTACGGCTTCACAGTCACTGTGCATGGGCAATATACCTGTGGAATTTTTGGTGTAACACCTTACAGTTGTGGATATTTGTAGTCCAAAGCTATGTTTTACCCTATTATCTTGCTATAATGCACTTCCATCTCTTGATTTTTGTGCTTTCTTTACGTGACTTTTTTTGTAAATGTAGTGACTTTTTTAATTAAAGGTTGTGTTTTTTTTGTTCCCTGGCTGCCATGTGAAAATGTTGGATTTTTTTTAATGGAAAGTCATAACTTCAGTAATGGTCAAACCTGGATTGTAGATAACCTGTTGATTTACAGGCTACCATCTCACAAGGATTTATTTTCTCTTTGCAGTGTTGCCTATGGAAGTACTAATGTACATTTTCCGATGGGTGGTTTCAAGTGACTTGGACTTAAGATCGTTGGAGCAATTATCTCTTGTTTGTCGAGGATTTTACATTTGCGCCAGGTATTGTAGAGAAGTTATCTAGAGTGAAGCTTCTCTGTGCTCTAGGGAAGAAGAACACACTTTTTTATGCTCAAACATGTGTAAACTCTGTAGAGGTGGAATCCATAGAGTGAAATTGCGTGTGTTGGAAAGGTGGGTTTATGGATTTTTTTGATTTTATGGTGCTAAATCATACATGCTGGAGTATGCCCTGCCTTTTCTTCCTGTGCCAATTTTCATGTTATGCTTCTCACAGTGCTAATCAGCTTTCAAATACACCACTAAGGGTATGTTAGATAGATGAATTCACTGTAATAAAAGATGTTGTTGGAAGTCTTTACTTGCTCTGCTCAGTTTGAGAGTTAGAGTTGCAAGACCTCCAAAATAATGTTGGTTGTGTTAACATCCTGATATGCCCACACAGAGAAGTGACAGGCTGCTGCAATGTTGTTGTTCTGTACTTGGCTGAAAATGGCATTATGTTCTTGAATTTCAGTGGGACAAGGGAGTAGCTTTCAAAAGTCATTGTTTTTAAATTAAGAGCTATTGTTATTCAAGAAAGTTTCTTTCAGTTGCATCCAAACAAAATACTGGAGTGTGTGTGTGTATATATATATATATATATACATATACTTAGATACATAAAAGCTAAACAAGGTTTTCAGAAAAATTACGGGGTTTGCTTTTTTCTCATTTTCACTAGAGATCCTGAAATCTGGCATCAAGTCTGTTTGAAAATATGGGGTAGGAGCTGCAATAAGCTTGTTCCATATACCTCTTGGAGGGAAATGTTTTTGGAGAGGCCTCGTGTTCGATTTGATGGTAAGGTGTACTTTTGGATATAGTTTTGTTTGTTTTTTTTTACTGCATGTAAGAGTGACAGAAGCAATCAGGTGGGTTTGATGTTTTTTAATCTGAATTAGTCTGGGCTCTTGAATGTGTAGAACATCTAAACAAAAGGGAAGGGTGCAAGGGAAGAAAATATAAACCTTCCATGTATCTAAGTAACCAAAGTAATCTCAAAAGTTTAGATTATTGTTATTTTTTCATCTTAAATATTCTATGTACTTAATTTTTGTTTGTATATCTTCCTTTCCTGTAGGTGTCTATATCAGCAAGACAAAATACATACGTCAAGGAGAACAATCACTTGATGGTTTCTATAGAGCATGGCACCAAGTGGAATATTACAGGTAGAACTGTAGTACAATGAGTGAGTGAAATGTTTCTCTCTCTTTATTCTTTTAAATCCAGCCCTCAATATCACAAACACTAATCATTCTGTAAAAGTCAATGGAACTACCATAATGTGTGAAGCTATGCTTACTTTTTGAGAATAGGTCTTAAGAAACAGAATTTATTATTATAATTAGAGATGGGCTTAGAAACACATCTCATCCTCATTTAACCATTTCGTGTGGATGAAACTTAAACGGTAAAGAACAGCAATACTTGTCCACAGGTTTTTTATCCAAATTACTTGTATTTTATGTTTCCAGTGTAATAATTGTTTTCAGCAAAAGGAAAACAAGCAATTACGCGAGAATTGTCTTTTAACTTACTTTTAACTATTTTAAATAATCCAGAGGCTGGGCTGTCTCAACTTGCTGTAAATACCTTGTCATTTGTTTCCTCAGCCTGTTTTTATGCTGTTCTCCTCTTGCTGTGGCCACCATTAGTTGTTCATTCTGCTGTCTCTTCTGAGGCTGAAAGCTGTTATTAGAAACCATGGAATCTTTGGGCTATATCTGTAGTCTCACAAACTGTAGCATAGTATCTGAGTACTGCAGGAATTGATCAGATCCCAGAACCCGATAGAGTCCACACGACATTGTCCATGATGTCTACTGTTAACAGTAATTAAGATTTTGATGCGTTTGTCTCAATGGATGCTCTGAGTGGAGAAACTTACTTGAGGGCAGTTTTGGTTCCAGGGTGGCCTTCTTACTTTGATAGATGTGAAAAAAATCGTGAACTTCTGCCCTTTTTCATAACTCTTCAGAACTTGATCTTTCAGTCTTCAAAACTCTTTTGGTTTCTGCTCTCTTTTTTTTCTGTTATATCATGTGTGAAGAAATTTATTTTCAAATCCTGTTACCTAGTAAATTCTATATCCTTCTGGGGAACATCCTGTGATTTATTAAAAAAAAAACAACTAACAACCCAAGCACAAAAGAAAAAGGATATGTTTTCTAGGTTTATGTTGTGTAATTATATTTTTGCAGGTATTTGCGATTCTTTCCAGATGGCCAAGTTATGATGCTAACAACACCTGAAGATCCTCAATCTATAGTTCCTCGCTTACGGACTAAAAATACAAGGTTATTGAAATAAAATTCATCTGGCTTTTACCTGGCAATTTCTGTTTACTTTTGTCTCAGATTCTCTATATTGGCTTATCAAAACAGGAGTAAAAATACAATGTTATTTATATTGTATTATAGACATTTATAGTTCTCTTCTGAGAATTACAAAAAATTTTTACTTGTATGCAAAAATGCTTTTATATTTAAGGTGCTGATACTGTAATTACATTTCATTTGCAGGTTATGTGACTTTAGACTTTGAAAGGAGGTAGATGGAAGAATACATGCTATTAGTTTGGTGGTTTTTGAATCCTTTTGAAGATAATATTTTGTTATTGACTGGCTTCTCGTAATTCCTTGACTGTTTGAAGGAAAGTGAAGATTTTAGTGGGATAAGACTCAACTATTGCTTGATTTCTTTATGACGTTTGCACAAACTTGTTGAGAGCAGAGAAAATTGTTACTTCAGGTTTGAGCTAGCTGTTCATTGGAAGTCTGAAAGCATTTAGCACTAGGCTAGGTAGAACTGACTAAATTATCTTTACTGTCCTATCTGGGAAAATGGAAAGCAATCTTCCAAAATGCTTCCATCATATCATATTGTCAGTGAGCCTGGTACTTTACTAAATGGAAATAAAATAATAGTTTCCTTAATTACGATATGCAGCCAGTCTTCTTTTCATTGCTGATATTTGTATCATAAGTACATCACTCTTCTGAGACAGAGAGTGTTTTTATGTCCTTGACCCTATCCTCCTCTTAACCTTCCAGAACGGATGCAATCTTGCTTGGCCATTATCGCCTTTCCCAGGAAACAGACAGTCAAACCAAAGTATTTGCTGTAATAATGAAGAAAAAGGAGGAGGTAAGTAGCAAAATAGAATAGAGGAAAAATAGTGTAAAGATGGGTCTTTTTAGGTTTTTTTTTTCCTCAGACTGAATGTCTTAAGGCGCCCAAAGATTTATGTTACACCAGTGGATTAAAAAAAAGAATTTTTTAAACGGTTGAAAAATAAATCACCATGTTTATTTATGTCTTAACATTTCCCCCCACCCCCCTTTTATTAGGACAGATAAATATCTGGTTCACATTTGCACAATGGCTTTCCCCCTAATGTCTTAATTGTTGTGTGTGGTGCTATTAGGTAGTTTGTGAGCATTGTTAACAAACAAAAGGGCAGGATGAAGAGGTTCTGAGATCAACTTTGACTGTATGCAGTTCTGTTCCTCAACATTAAATAAAACTAAGCAGTATTCATTAATTGAACTCTGAATGATTTGGTCAACTTTATATCACAGTTATACCAACTTTATATTTTCTGATTAACAACATGTCTGTCAAGAGAAACTTGTGAAAAATTAGAAGTGTTACATTACGTTACAGTGAGTTTACATAGTTTTACTGCTGTCCTCTGCACTTACCTTACTTTCTGTGAGAACTTCTATAATTTATGTATGAATTGATGTATTTTCAGGGAATACCATTACTTGCTTTTAAGTATGAGAGTCCCCACAGTTACTTAGGCATTAGGATACATAGTTACACAATATGTTTCTTTGCAGGTCATGATACTTCTTTTCTCTTTGTACAGAAGCCAATTGACTGCCCGAAATGCAGGTATATCCGACGTGTTCCTGTGCAAGAAACAGATTACAGCTTTCATGTAGGACTACAGTTGTGCTCCAGTGGGCGCCAGAGGTTCAACAAACTTGTCTGGATACATCATTCTTGTCACATAACTTACAAGTAAGTAAATGGAGAAAAGGTCAAAGAAGGATACTTACCTACAGAAGCACAGGTCACATTAATTTGTCCGGTATTAAGTACAGGAGATGTAAAGACTGTGATACTTAGGAAACTTTAATGAACTGTTTGAAAACAGTAACTGGTCTTGATTTGACAGATTGTAATGAACTTTTACTTTAAGAAATCCCAAGATTCACCTTTTATAAAGGTATAGGAAGTTTCTGAAGTGGTAGAACTGCAGTATTTTAGCCATTATGCACAGTGTTTGGATGATTTCAGAACTGAATGGAATGACTTAGTGTGTTGTACTAGTAAAGAGGTTTGGAAAACATACATTCTTTGAGATACGTTTCTTTTCCTCTGTGAATGTGCAAGCTAGAAACGTCTGCACCCTTCATGTGAGAACTGTAAAATATACAAAATATGTAATCCAGCGGTGCAAAATATGGGCATGTGTCCAGCTGCTCTTATCACTAACCAAGTGAGAGCCATGGCCACTGTTCTTGCACCTCATGCTCTAAATTACTGTCAAGTTGGCTGTCCAGTTGTTAGATGTTGGCATTTAGGGTGGATTTAGGCATTGTCTTCCAGTCTTCTTAATCTCTATATTCAGTGTTTTTATAGGGACATAACTCAGCTATTGAACTGTAAGTGTATAAATCTAGGAAGTAAACTGCTGGGGGTTGGGAGTATAGGTAACTTCCATAAACAGAAAAATGACTTTTATAAACCCTAGTTTTTCATACTTTATTTATGAAGAAGTTGCAATATCACAGCCATTCTTTTCAGTGTTGATTTTCTGTACAGCCCAGGTTCTGCTCCATCTCTCAATATGGTGGTGACCTTTTGAAACTAGAATAAGGGTGAATATAAAACACAGCTTTGAGGGCATATGCTTTTTATCACTGATATTCAAAAATACTTGGTTTTCTTATTTTTAAAGTTTTGCAAATGTAGAAGTTTTTACTGTCACTCTAATTCAAGGATCTAATTGAAACAAATGAATGGGGTTTTTTACTTCAATATTAATACGGTGATTTGAGTGACATCCTGCACTGTTTCAAGTCTAGGAGCTAATAAGAATGAAAGGGGAAAGTGGTTTCTTTGATATTAAAATAGAAGTGTACAGTGTGATTTGGCCAGCATTCAAATGCTTTCAGAGCAAGGCAGCATGAAAGGCACATTCTGGCTGTAGTTCGGTGCACACACTGTGCTGTGGAACATGACTGCATTATAGAGGGCTTCAAACAGCAACTTGTGTCTAATTTAGCTTCTACAATACTCTTTGCAGATCGACTGGTGAGACAGCTGTTACTACTTTCGACATTGACAAAGTGTACACCCCTTTGCTCTTTGCACGAGTGAAGAGTTTTACTGCATTTTCAGAAAAGCCGCTCTAAGAAACACCTTTTCCCCTCACAACTCTTGCATGAATAAAAGGTTGTAGGTAATGAGCACTTAAGTTATAAATGTATATATATTTGGTACATTTTAAAATTCTGGGGAATTTTTTGAAGGCAGTATGTTCTATTTGATTATGAATGGCCAGGGTTTTATTTTGAGATCAAGCTTATGAGTATTAAACACCTTTACTTTGTGACAAGAATATGATAACAAAATTTTGTTGTTTGTTTTGTTTTGCATTTTTCTTAAACAGATTTTATAAATCAGTCTGCTTAAAATTTGCATTTTCATCTGCCTGGACACTGGTTTGTCCAAAAGGAATTATTATAGGAAAATCTCACTGTCCATGGGACAGTGTGTGTGGTCTCTGGTGAAGGCTTGAAATGTGAAGAGGAGAAAATTGTCTGATATCTGTTAAACTGTGTGATTTAAAAGAACTTCAAATAAATGTTTTCTTTAAATTAAACATACTTTGTTTGCCTTTAAGATCTGGCATTTTGTCAACATCAATCTTAAGGCTAAAAAAAAAAAAATCAAGGACAAGCAAGCATGGAGTATAAAATTTAACCGTGAAGGTACATCCCCACCAATGCAGTGATGACAGTTGGTGATAAATTCTATTTGATTTTGATAGAAGTTTGGTGGGGCCTGCCTTCTTGACAGGACAGGCATGAAGGCGAGAGGGATGTGGGTAGTGAGTTGTTCTTTTACACTATAGGATGACTTCACAGGGTCCGTGGCTCTGCTTGGGAAGTGTTGCAGTGCAATGGTGAAATGCTGGTGTATACTGCATGTGCATTGGCCAGGTTTGAATGTACAGCTAAGCAGGGCTCACTTGGACCTGGCTGTAATGTGTTTTAACCCTTCACCTAACCTTGCTACAGATGCTGTAAACCCTTTGAGTATTTGTTGTACTAAGATAAATTTTGAGGCTGCTGTAGATGTTCAGGTGCTGTGTACTGCTAATGATGAAGTGTACCTTGAGATTTGGTGCAGGTACTGTATGCTGCTTCTCCTGCATATGTCGCTTGGGGGTGTAGCACAGACACTATAATGCTGCTTCTTATATATGTATCTTGGATACTTGAAAGAACTGCAGCTTTTTAGTGTAGTTTTTAAAGGCCATTTTGCATAATTTACCTTTGAACATCTTTCAAAACACTGACCTGGACTTGAGGATTAAAATGTGACAGTTGCTGAAAGAAATACACTTGCTCCATAATTTATAAAGTGTATCTTTGCAAGGAGCTACATGATTAAAAATACATCAGTAAATAATGATTTTGAACATGCAGTCCCTTGCAGTTCCTTATTTTGAAAGAAATTATTTTCCTGCAATTGAAGATGATTAGTTAGGAATTACCGTGCATAAGCTACATGCTATAAAAGATTGCATTAATTCAGTAGAGTTAATATCTTAATCTCTTATGCTACTTACAGTTGTCTGAGAAAAGTAGAGAAGCTTTCAGGTATGTGAGTTCTGAATAGGATGTGTATATCTGAAACTATGTGCTTTTTATAGGTAATCTAAGACTCTGCCCACAACCCTTCTTTGGCCTGTGTCCTTAAACTGCAGTTGCAGTATTACTTCATACAACAGATTTAATAAAGAGTGTACCATGTTCTCATTGCTGAAGGGAGAAATGATTGCTTAGAATATTAACTTCATGTTTTGAAGTATTGACAAGTTTGTAAACAGGGAAGCATGTTAGGTACATTTTTGTTGAGGGTGAAAGACAAAGATCTGATTCTGCCTGCTGATGAATATCAAAAGTTTTTGTCACAAAAATCAGAAGATGATTATTTATTTAGATACAGCTTTGCCCAGTAACCAAGTTGGGTGTAGTAGAAGAACTTTTTGATTCAAAGCTTTTTTCATACCAAGACTTACCTGCTGCTTCCAAGCTTTTGTTTTTTCTTGCCTTGACCATGTGTTGGAAATATATTCTGAGTGCAAAGGAAAAACTGGCTAATGTCCTGTTATAAATTGAGATGTTGATTCAATTGAAGTCTCAGGCAATGATGATTTTAAGATTATATGAAGTATTCCTTCACCAAGAAAATCATGTGAGCCTTCTGTCTGTGAGACAGCTGCAATTAATATGCTTGCTCCTCTGCATTTAACAATGGAGAAAAGTCAATAAGAAAGCTTAGTTTTGTCTTTTGAAATGGTTCATCAGCATATACTGTTACTGGCTGTTCACGTGCAGCTATTAAAATAGTACTTGTTTCAGCAAAGAAAACCAGTTGCTCTTCAGTTGTTCTGTGTAGTGTTTTTCAAGTCCAGGGTTTAGTTGCTAGACACTCTGTGTTCTTATAATTTAGTTCTGTTGTCCTTTGAATTGCCATATAAAGACATAGTTGGTAGAACTAGTTTACTCCTGGAAAATTGTTCTTTATTAATTATATTAGTAACTTGAATAAAAGAATAAGGTATACACCTTTGCAGTCCTTTTTCCCAAGAGTTTATTGTATGAGTTGAGACAACTTCACTTCTCAAAATGGAAGGAGGGCTGTGAGAGGTGACAGAAACATGTTCTTGGAGCTGTAGGTCTCTTTTATGCATTGGATTAAAGACAGAATGGATAATTCTGTGAAGAGAAGATGCTCGGAGGATCAAATGGAGATTGGCAGAAGTTAAGCCTTTGTGTGTATTGCTGGACTGTAGGTAGGGGGAGGAAGTGGAGAGGGTGTGATTCAGTGCTGGGAGCTAAGGATCGGCAGTGGACACTTTCCAACTGCTTCTGATTCACTCGGTAACCGTGAGCTAAGCTGGTCAGAATTGAGAAACACATGGTGTTTATACAAGGATTTTTGATTAAAGAAAGAAAACAATAGGGTCTGTTTTTATTTTTTTTAAGCCAAGAAAATTCCTCTAATGTGTGCCAAGGTATTTGGAAACTTTTGTTGATGATAGAATGGCTGAACCGTTGAGGTGCTTTTCTGTTTTGTCATTTCTACTGTCCAAGATGAGAAAAATATGAAAGTTTATATACATTTGCAGAACAGTTTGGGTTTCAGAAACCAATGTTACATATGTTATTTAGTATTAATAGCACCTGTAAAGAAATAGAAAGCTTCCGTTTGGTAGTCAATCTGGATTCAAGCTTTGTCTTTTATGCTAAGACTTAGCAGCTTTCTTAGTAAAATGACTTGCGTATTTTTTTGCTTACGTTGTGGTTTAACTTGGCTGAAACCAGGACAGCTTAAATGGAAGTTAGTGCTTCACTGTATCTTGGTCTTGTCCAGAGTATAGTTCCTGAGTCCTTGAAATAATTCTTAAACCCACAAGTTAATGTTGACTGAAGCAAAGGATTTGGAAGAGAAACTAGTCTGTTATTGAATGGAACTTTCTGGGATGTAAAGTGGCACTCTCTTAGGTAAAACTGCCTTCAGCTTTGGTAGTGTAGCCCATGTGAAGGGGTCCAGGTGCACCACGCTGATATGTACCTATCCTTCAAGGCAGTAAGAGACAGGTGTTTAAATTACAGTACAGTGATATTTTATGGAGCACATATTTAGAGTATGAATAGAAAAATACCGAGACGTGCCTGCTTCTGCATACAATGCATCTTTCAGGATTGACAGCCTTCCTACCTTGGCCACTGCAGGTATTCAGACATCTTTTGAAGGTTGTAGCACATTTATTAATTTAGCCTTGGAGTGCTCCATGAGAAATAGCTGAATAGGATGCAGAGCTAAGAAAAGTAAGACTAAACTCTTCTAAATGAAATTATTCTTTAATGTGGAAAGCCAAGATGAGTAGGCATTTTTTCCACACATTTTATTTCTGAATGAATTTTTCCTTGAGAAGAGGCGTACAAGCACCATGGCCCCTACATGTTGCCGTGCTCAATTTACACGCAATGTAAATTTCACTAATTCTTCTTCCAGGATGGTAAGAGATTGCTGAAGTTGCTAAAACAGAAGTTCTGCCTGTTTAGCTTGCAAACTTCTAGGATTTTTTTGCAAAGGAATTTTCTTGCTTGATTTTTATTTATTTACTTTTCCCCAAAGTAGCACTACCCCTGCAGGTTGTGCAGCTTGGTAATAATCAAGAGCTTTGGGATGGGGTTTCCTGATGTGTGTTTACTGGTACCAGTGCACAATGTTGCTGTTCTGCCATTAGGCAGCATGCCACAGTTTGAAGTCTTTCGTAGTTAATAAACTAAGTGTATTTAATTTTCCCTATAGATTATTTAAAAGTTGAGAACATTCCAGGAAAAAAAGAGCAAATGCAACAAGCAGTAGTTTAGCATTATGTTTAACATGTCAAGCATTCAGCTCCTTAAGTTTCTGCACTAGTCAGACATCAACAATAACACAACTGAACAGGAATAAACAGGCCAGTTTTTCAAAGGGATTTTAAGTACCTGAATCTCAGAGTGGAGCCTTCAGTCCTGAGGTTGCTTCCCAGGCTCCAGAAGGACAGCCTCCAAATGGGATCTGAAGGAACCAATATGTGAAGCAGGAACATCCTTATATGGCGAAGAATGGTGCACTGCAAAGAAGTATGTTTTAACCACTGGCACTTGCAGAGCATATGTTCCCTAAGCAGTGGTCATCATTTCAGTCCCTGCACTGCTCTGAATGCTTCTGTTCAGGTTTGCAGGGACAAGGTTGCTGGCCCTAGCCAGGGCCAGGCAGAGATGCTGTTTGTGGGGGGCTTTGGTGATCCTGTCCTGCGGTATGGGCAACAAATCGATCTGTTCTAGAACAGCTTTAATAAAGAAGATGCAATCCCTCCCCAGAAACCCTATAAAACTGGTAAATGTGGATTTGAGTGGAGTACTTCTGAGAGAGGAGAGAGGTGAACCCATGAGCTGAAAGTGTGTTTACCTTCTGTATGGATCTCCCTGAAACTTTGATATTGCATTGACTGCTGTCTTTGGCAAGGAAAAAGGAGCAATCCCTTCTCATATTTTTAAGAAGATGCTGCAGGGGTGTCTCGCTTCGAGGGGAGTTCAGGAAGCTCCTTCCTACACTATTAAGAAATTAGGTTCAGGTCTAGTACTTAGAATCATAGAATCGTAAGGTTTGGAAAGGACCTTAAGATCCTCTAGTTCCAACCCCCCTGCCTTGGGTAGGGACACCTTACGCTAAATCATATCACCCAAGGCCTCGTCCAACCTGGCCTTGAACACTGCCAGGGATGGAGCATTCACAACCTCCCTGGGCAAACCCATTCCAGTGCCTCACCACCCTAACAGGAAGGAATTTCCTCCTTATATCCAACCTAAACTTCCCCTGTTTAATTTTTAACCCGTTACCCCTTGTCCTATCACTACAGTCCCTAATGAAGAGTTCCTCCCCAGCATCCCTATAGGCCCCCTTCAGATACTGGAAGGCTGCTATGAGGTCTCCACGCAGCCTTCTCTTCTCCAGGCTGAACAGCCCCAACTTTCTCAGCCTATCTTCATACAGGAGGTGCTCCAGTCCCCTGATCATCCTCGTGGCCCTTCTCTAGACTTGTTCCAACAGTTCCATGTCCTTTTTATGTTGAGGACACCAGAACTGCACACAATACTCCAGGTGAGGTCTCACGAGAGCAGAGTAGAGGGGCAGGATCACCTCCTTCGACCTGCTGGTCACGCTCCTTTTGCTGCAGCCCAGGATATGGTTGGCTTTCTGGGCTGCAAACGCACACTGAAGCCGGCTCATGTTCATTTTCTCATCAACCAACACCCCCAAGTCCTTCTCCGCAGGGCTGCTCTGAATCTCTTCCCAACCTGTAGCTGTGCCTGGGATTGCTCTGACCCAGGTGTAGGACCTTGCACTTGGCATGGTTAAACTTCATGAGGTTGGCATCAGCCCACCTCACAAGTGTGTCAAGGTCCCTCTGGATGGCATTCCTTCCCTCCAGCGTATCAACTGAACCACACAGCTTGGTGTCATCGGCAAACTTGCTGAGGGTGCACTCGATCCCACTGTCCTTGTCAGCGATGAAGATGTTAAACAAGACCGGTCCCAACGCCGCCACTTGTACTTCACACCCCAGTGTTTATTGACCCTTGTTAGCCAATTAGGATAAGTAAGAGTTAACTCATAACTCCTTTCAGCTGATTCCTTCTTCCCACACCTCATTGATTTTTTTGGGGGTGGATGTGGGATACCCAAGAAAAGATTGTTCCTGTTGCATAACCTCCAAGAAGACCTTTGAAATTCAGGACACATTCCACCACTTCAATTCTTTGGTTTCAGAAAAATAAGTGTAAAGGTCTTTAATTTGTTTGGGATAATGTGACATCTGCCTTAAATGACAAACGCTAATATAGTGCTGCCTGGAAATGTAATCACACGGAGAACAAAATATTGAGTACCCTTAAACTCACCTTGAGTACACATATTAGTAACTGACAGTGTCTAGGCAGATGGTGATCTGGAAAGTAAAGTCTGGGAAAAATAAACTTACAGATATTAGAGTCAGCTGCATTTCCCAGTGGTAATAAAGTGGGAAAGCTGTGAGGGGGACTTAACTTTCATAGCAGCCGACAAAACAGTTGCCATCGTTTTTGTTTGGAACCTACTTCTTTAAGAAGCGTGCCTTTTTAAACATTTCACATAAACCCCATCAAAGTCTGCAGAACCTGAAAAACTACCACAAATCTGATGGTAAGATGAATATTTGTCTGGGTATGTGCAACGCGGTGAATCAGGTTTTTCTTCTTTCCTCTTGAAGGACTCTGGAGTCTTTTATAAGACCAGAATCATACAGTGTATTGTCAGCGTGTGGTTACTGCTATTTACAGGATCTAAATAAAAATGCTGGGGGTACACTGTGATCACTGATCTTAAGCACAGCAGCATTCCTCACCATCGTATACTAAAATTGCATTTCTGCTTCTCCTCAGGCCTGAAAGATGGTTTGCTATAGAACAATTGCAATGTAAATGAAGTTTAAACTTGTGGTATATGAACAGAGAAAAGATTACTGTTACCCCAGTCTTACAATCAAGTCTCAGTTAAGGTCTTCCAAAAGATCAAGAGCACTAGGTGATGTGCTCTCCTTCAATTCAGTGCTTTTTACCCTGCTGTAGTACTTCAGAACTACTAAAATACAGGGGTATTAGAGCGATGAAAGGTTGAAAATGTGGGTGAAAGTGCAAGCTTTTCAGGAGGCCTTGTGTTTGAAATGTGCAGAGCATGCCCACTGGTTTGAGCAGCATCTGTATGGCTAAATGCATGGTGGGCTGAAACAAACCGTGTCTTTCTACACTACGTGGGGATGGAACAGTCATGTGGTTGTGGGACAACCCAAATGCTGGGGCCCACTATCTCTGTCTGGGTGGTTCTCGGGAGGATGCTGGCTGACTTGTCTCCTGGCCTGGCTGTATGCCTTTGGCATGAGGCATTTGGGGTTAACGATGGAAAACCTGGCCTAGGCAGCTATGCCCAAACCACCCACGTTTCATGTAGTAGTGATGTTGGCGTGCATGAAGATGTGTGTGAGCTTAAGCTTTCCCCCATTTGCTCTGAAGCTTTCCTGAAACCCATTCCTGGGAGCAGGCTTAATTCTCTGAATGGGCAAGAGCCAGACAGGAATACTTTTCCAAACTGGAGGAAGAGTTGTCTTGAATTATCACTGATAGAGCCAGTCACGTGTCAGAATTGAGCTCCATGGAGGTAGTTCGAAGTTCCCACAGTGCAGTTAGGATAAGGTAAAACTGGACCTTTAATCCCTTGCTATAAATCTGCATTTATCAACAGGACTGGGATGGGATAACAGCTGGTAAGTTATAGTCATCAGGGAGACAAAGAGACTATTTTGATGGAAAAAAGATCACATTATATAGCTTACCTGGATAATAACAACTACCTGCAGCAGCAAACGTACCTGTGCTGCCCTCATCCTCCAGCGAACTGGCATCAAAGCCTATGGCTGCTGCAGGTCAATTTTTAGGCAGTTCCCTAAAGTAAAGAAGTATTAAGCAGTCATCTTGCCAGCCTGACAGTTTCCACCAGTAACTTTTGAACACACCAGTTTCCAAATAAATTTGACAGAGGGACCAATTCAAATATAACCAAGTAGCAGAGGGTTTGATGAAAGTAGGCAATGGGTGGAAAGAGATGCTGCTAGTATCTCCATGGAGAGAAAGCCTGCCGTATGATGTCTATTTTCAGGTTTTATATCATCACAAATGATCTTTCCAGTACTTATGTTTTTTATACTGTTCCATTATTAGATCCCAAAAAATCCGTGAGGGAGAGTGGCACAGGAAACTAAGCTCCAGCTTCACAATTTCTGCTATATAAGACCATGGCTTTAATCAAGTAGGTAGAAGTTCTGAACGAGGGTTTTTTAGGTTAAATTAGCCTTCAAGAGCAAGTGTGGAAAAACATAAATCCACTCTATGCAGTGACAGGAGGGAGGGAGGAGGCTGTGTGGAGTTCAGGACAACATATTCCCAGGATGAAGGAGCGATCAGGCTTGGAGGAGAGTGGCCATATGCTGCCTGAGGCGGTGTGGATGGCCAAGAAAAACCCACTGCCAGCATTAAAAGGATCTACTTAGAAAAACTTTAAGCTTCTTCCTGCATAATGAGGTTTTCTTCTGTTACTGGAATAGGGCTGCTGAGGAACCAACCATTTAAAAATACTGAAGCACTCCCTTGGCACCTGGGAGCAACCTTTCCAGAAAGCATCAGTTTTACAGAAAAAAGCAAATCACAATGTTATCATGGGGTCAGGTGGGATCAGGGAATGCAGAATGACAGCTTGGCAGGAGGCTGAGTGCTGTCTGTTGACAGCAAGATGCCTTATCTCCATCTCAGAGTGGTGACTCTCTGAGTGTGCAGGCTCACTGTGCAGCCCAAGCCACGGCAGCCTGGCTCTCTTCCTCCTGCAGCCAGGGCTGGGAACCTGGGCTATGCGTGTCAGCACTCACAGCCACACTGCAGGAAGGCCACAGACATGTTTTTGAGCCAGCTTTTTGTGCAAACCATGGTAGTGGAGAATAGTTTAATCTGGCTGAAGATAAAACTTTTTCCTTACATTCATCAGTACTACTGTGTGTAAAGAAGTTGACAGTGAATGTGGTAATTTAGCAAAGTCAGGCAAACCTCCTCTGCTCCCAAAAGCAGGACTCCACAAGGCACTGGGAGGGAGCTGGACTAAGCTGTACAAAAGTTAGTATCTTTGAAGGGGCATTTTCTGGAAGTTCACAAAAGGGGAGGCTGGTATGTGGCAAGAGTTTAAGTATCATTGCAGTGAAGTACTCAGTGAGGGCCTCGTCTGAGCACTTCAGTGCAGTTAGAGCTTGTCAGGTCACACCAGCACCCCCTGTTAAAGTTGTTGTGTAACTATTGTTAGCGAATGAGCCATAAAATAAACCAGAATATACCTCACTTGAAGGGAAGAATTTTCCTCTGCCCATTCCTACTGGTGGGTTGGCCTGTTGGCCAAGAGGAGGAGACAAGAGCAGGCTACTGGAAGCCTGGTGGCTGGGTGATGCTCTTCAGATGAGCTTTATGTGATTCACTGCATTGTACTATCTTTCTCTATAATTTCAGTGGCACAGCTGTGGTCTGTGCAGGTAATCCTGCACGTGAACCCCACATCAGAGGGGAGCAGCTATACATGCTGCACTGGTTGGGGCTTTCCTCTAGGTCACTGTCTCTGAGCACCAAGTGCCCCAAAGCAAGGGGACCCCCACACCCAGGCTGCACGAGTGCGAAAGTGAGAGGCAACCCTCTGATGCAGACTGTGCTTGGATGGGGCTGGTGCTTTCCCTGACCCATCTGTACAAAGAGGAGCAGCTCTGGATTTCCATTTCTCCAGGGGTGGCCTTTGGCAGGTAAGTGGGGCTTATGGGAAGTTCAGTCCTTCTTGGTGGGGTGATTTAGTGCATGAAAGTGTGTTAAGGTCAGGGCAGGATTAGAGTCTGGCCTGAGGTTTCTCTTTAGCACATACAAAGACTGAGAAGGGTAAATGACTCCAGCGGAGTAAACTGTCTAAACATCAAATTACCTTGTATTTTAACTCACTTTGGCTACAGTCTATTTTTTCATCCTGTATTTCACCCACCCTAAGGGCAGACACTGGTTCTTTTTTCTCCTATCCTCCTCCTGCCTCCACACTTTTCGTGGAGTGCGGGGTCCAGTGGGTCTGCGTTGGCCTTTGCTTAACGGTTTCCATCAGGCACGGAAAGCAACAAGCAAAGAGGACACTCTAGTGCAGTGGTTTGTATTATTTATGAATAATCTATCTTCAGATGAGGAAATAAATTGGGCAACCCTTGGTAACAGAAGACTTAAACCACGTCACTGGTGATACGATTGCCGAGTGATGTGAAGTTTGAATCTTGACATAACTGGTTTTGAGAAATGAAAAACACTCGTCTGACACAAGCTCAACTAGGCAGTTTTGCTTCCTCAGTTGCTAACTGAAAACAGAATGAGCTCAGAGTGAAAAGCTGGCCAAAAATCTTCCTGGCTTGCTCTGTCCTCTGAAGAGACTATCTGTGCCTCAGGAACTACTTTCCATAAAGGAGATCGTCTCACATTGCCCACAGAAATAAAATAATCCAACAAGAAGAGCAAAGGATGGTTGTGGCATTCAGATTGCTGATGCTGCTGTCTGCAGTGTCCTTCTGCCCCAGGGTGTTCTCAATATGTCAGGCCTTTGGATGACTTTCTGGATGTGGCACATGGTACACAGCTAATTCAAGCAGAAGCATCTGGATATTGCAGTTGTCTGGTGTAAGAACAGCTATGGCTGATCTTAAATATTCCCAGAGTCACAGAACAGTGGAGGTTTCACTCCACCTCAGTGTCCACTTAGCAAGTCCACTGAGCTTGTCTGTGAGGATGTTATGAGGACAGTGCTGAAATCCTGGCTAAAGTCAAGATGAAAAAACATCCACTGCTCCCTCTCTCCATCCACCAAGCCACTCATCTCACTGTAGAAGGTATCAGAGGCTAAGCACAATTTACCTTTGATAAATCCATGCTGACTACTCCTGATCACTTTTTAGTCTTTCACATGTTTGCAGTTTCCAGGAGGATTTTCTCCATTACCTGCACAGATTTTGAGGTGGAGCTGGCTGGCCTATAGTTCCCCAGATCTTCCTTCTTTTTCTCCTTGAAGAAAGGAGTGACACTGCTTTCTCCCAGCCTTCAGGAAGCTATACCAGTCACCTTGACTTTTCAAAGACGATTGAGAGTGGCCTCACAATGACACCTGCCAGCTCTCACAGCACTCACTGGTACATCCTGTCAGGGCCCATGGTTTTATGTATGTAGGGTTTGTTTAAGTGCTCCCTAACCTTGTTCTCCTGCATCAGTGGTGAGTCCTCTTTGCTCCACGAGGTGAGAATGTTGGTGAAGTTTACCTTATGAAAGGCAAAAACCCAATAGTGCCTAGGGACGGCAGCAGGGAGAAAGGGGCATTGTATTGAATCAAGGCCAGTCAGGGTAGCTTGCACAAGAGCCAGGTCAAATTGTTTAGAGCATTCAGATGTGCAATGTTAATATCCTATTCAAGCTCTGATTACTGATCACATCTATTTTTACTTTGACACCAGGAGACAGCCTTCATTTTTATTTCTTAAATAAATTTTCCATCTTCCTTTGCCTCCACTGGGTCCTGAAACAAGGAGGCACAAAAGTACAAAATATAATCAGTTCTAAGTAATGTTAAGTTTGATGGGTTTGTAGTGGAAAATAACTGCGGTGCTTGAAGGTAATTGACATAGTTTCAGACTGTCGTGGTTTAAACCAAACCAGACAACTTGTTCACTCACTTCCCCCCCTTCTTGCACTCCCCCTACTCCTGGGGGGACGGAGAAGAGAATCGAAAAGAATGCAACTCCCACGGGTTGAGATAAGAACAGTTTCGTAACTAAGGTATAACACAAATCACTACTGCTACCACCAATGATAACAATGATAAAGGAAATAACAAGGGAACAGAATACAACACCTCACCACCAGCTGACCGATAACTTGCCACCCCAGCCTGACCAAGCACTGACCGATACCTCCTCCAACCCTGCAGTCTCCCAGCCCTTCCGGCTAACTCCCAGTTACATCCTGGGCATGACGTGCTGTGGTATGGAATACCTCTTTGGTCAGTTTGGGTCAGGTGTCCTGTCTCTGCTTCCTCCCAGCTTCCCCTCCTCCCTGGCAGAGCATGAGGCTCACAGAGTCCTTGGCCAAACCAAAACATCGTTGTTATCAGCTCTGTTCCCGAGCTGAAAGTCAAAACACTGCACTGCACCAGCTACCAAGGAGGAGAAAATTGACTGCTACTGCTGAACCCAGGACACAGGCCCTCAGGACCTCAGTACAAAAGGTGTGAGAAAAGCAGAATAGAAGGACAGGACCTGGGGAAGGGGAGTAGCTGGGACTAGCAGATGTCCAGGGTGGGCACAGATAAACTAACTGATAAGTAAAAGGACAGGATGATTGCTATGTCTGTAATGTTAATTAAGCTTGTTGGGAAAAGTAAACGACCCTTAAAGATGACCATATTTTTGTATGCATGCCAGAAACTTTTTGGAAAATGATGTAATATGCTCAGTGACCATAAAAGGATGATCTGTGTAGCAATTCAGGGACACACGTTTGGAGGAGCTATCCCCCGTGTCTCCTGGCGCCGCAATAAAGAATACCTGCTTCTCAACTTGAAACTCTGTTGGCGAGTTTGTTCTGGAGTTTTCTCCAAATCAGTCCCCACGCCAGTCACTACCCTGCCACATAAGGCCTGTTCCTGTCACAGATGGGCCATGTATCTGCTGAGATTCACCACAGGGACCACATCTACATTTTGTTTGCAATAAAGTAGAACACATTAGATAGTCCCTTTCAAACTCCTTGGCCATAATTACTTAGAAAGGGCCAAATTATTACACTGAGGGGAAGCAGAGCAAAACTTCTCGGAGTACCAGCCAAATGGATTAGTAAACCTCCCAAAGGCTGTGAGAAAGAAAAAACTTTATACAGTTACTTAGGAGTATACCTCCTAAAGCTTCCTCAGCTGGAGTCCTTCCTGCCGCCAGCAGTTTGACACACTTGTTTTGTCTAAAAATATAGAGAATGCATTTAAAACCGTATTTTAGAAAATAGTCTGTAACTTTGCAGTTCATATAAAGCAGTTATAGCTTCAGTCTACCAAAGGGCAGGAGCTTTGTACAAGGGGTTGAAAGTGAAAACATCTGGCTGTGCTCAGTCTGACCTGCAACTCTTTCCACATGCAAAGGTAGAGGCCCTGAGGAATGGAAGGCCTGAAGAAATGCAGGGTATGTGTGCCCAAGGCTGGAGAGGTGTGGGTCCCATCCCTGTTCTGCCTTCTCATCTCCCCATTGGTATGACTTATACAAAAGCATTTCCCTTTCTCACAATGATAATCTGAGGGTAAATTTGCCAAAAAAATGGAGGTGTCCAGCTGCTGCCTTTTATTTATTAAGATAGCTTCTTCTGATTATATGTCTAGATTTCATCTTTAAATGCTGTATGAGTCATAAAAGCACCCATACTGTTTCTGTAAGATACAGTCTGGCTAATGTATCGTTCTGAGCAACATTGCTGTGCTTCTCTGATGGCCTCAGAAGAGCCCTTGTAGCTAAAAATACTTGTTTCAGAAAAGTGCAGAGATTACTCCTAAAGAATTACCCCTTAAGTATTAAGGCTAGTGCTTTCAGAGGTAAGACCTTGGGAAAGCATCAAGTGTGGAATCAATGCCATGTAGGGATATTTTTGTAAACGTTAGCATTAGCTAGAGCCATCTGAAACAATGATAAGCCAGAACAAAACATTTTGCTGGTGTAATTATCCGTATCCTGGCCTCCTTGCACCTCTACTGCCTTCCTGATAGTTTACTGCAGCTGTGCCTCGCAAAAAAAACATTTTCTGCAGCAGAGAAAAAGGTTACAGGGTTACCTGTGGGTGGATCCTCGCATACCAATTGGTGTTTCTTCAGCAAGCTACCCTGAATAATGTTTTTGCTCAGTATATTTTCTTAAAATTGCAGAGGATAATGCATCTAGTGCCATCTTTCACCTCTGATTCTTATCACTCAGTTGAGCACAATACCTTAGAGCTGGTTAAAAGAGGCCTGAAGCAGCAATGTGCCTATGTTTCTTTTCACATATCAAAAAAGTCATTTTTGAGAAGGTCAGAGCTGAGATTGGTGTCTTCATATTTTGAGCCAAACAGATATAAGTTTGGCACTATATCGACCCACTGTGCTGGTTGTATGGTGGAGGAAGTGGAGGAAGTTGCTGCCAGCGCAGGAGTCACTGCAAGAACGCAGAAAGGTTGAACTGACCCTGGCAGCTTATGAATCTGGAAAGCCTTTCTGCAGTTAACCCTAGAAAAATCATGAAGTCTTAGTTTCCTCCTTTTTAAAAAGGAATGTCATGTCCTCCTTGAACCTGAAATATGTTCCTTTTGGAAACTTACTGGGTGCGATGAATGTTGCATGAATGGGTACTGGGTGTCCCCCCAAACTGCGGGATGGTCCTGGGTGCAGGAGATCACAAGCTGCAAGAAGATACAGCCCTGCTATGGCAGGTAGCTGCTAAGTGGAGCTGTGCTCACAGGAATAGGTTTCCTTTTGGTTCAGACTTAAAGGCAAACAAACAAAAAGTTTCCTGCGTCTCAGGCAGGAAGGCAGGTTTGGTAGTAATTGGCTTTTAGGGAGGTCTGGTGGTAAGAGTCCTTTAGGAAACCTGTGAAAATTCTACTGAGTTTCACAGTACACATCTTCAAAGATTTGGAGAAATGGTCAATCATTGGGAAAGAAAATCAAATGTGAAGTAAAAATGGTAACAGTTGGGATTGGGACAGTGAAGCCATGTAACAGGTTATGTGACTGGCTATCAAATTGCCTTTGCTGGAAGATTTTAAAATCAGGGGAAGGGGTTGGTGGGTGTAAAGAGAACTGACGGTACTTAGGTGTGGGAACACTGTCCGAGGAGCCCCCGAGCCTCACATCTGTATGGTACCATTGCTGAAAGGTGGTGCTGGCAGTGGTGCAGTGAACAGGTAAGGAATTCAGAGGAAAGGCGAGATGAGACAGGACAGGATGAGAGGAGGCAGGGTCCATGCTCTGCTCCGTCTTTTGCTGGTGTGACCGGTTTGGCAGTTGCAGAGGAATCTTGGCTATTGGACATGAAGCCCCAGGGGAGCTGTCTGTCCCTGTAGTCCCGCAGCTCACCTCCCAAAGCACAAGCACTTATAGCTCCTGTTGATTTCCCTTTTTCTGTCTTAGAAGTGGAGGTTGTTATTACCCTTGATCAAAGTTTCCTTCTCTGACTTACTAATCCAAAGAATCACCATGAAAGTCATAAAAGTTAGCGTGAGAGGAACTCACAAACTAAATGAAAGTTTGGTGAACTGACCTTCACATAAAACAGCAGACTGTCATTTTGTGATCTACATTTAGATTTTTTCCACATAAATCACTACACATCCCCTGTTTCACAAATTGCAGTAAATATTTTGAAACACTCTACCAATATAATTTGTTCTTGTCTCATAAATGTCTCTGAACTCCACCCTCTGCAATGAGAGTCATTTCCCTAGTAACTAATATATTCTAAAGTTTTTTTAAATAGAGGGAATCTAAAAAGATGAAAACAAGCAAAAAAACCCCACAAAACAGTTGTAAGACTGAATGTGTTTGATGGACACAAGGTACACCACAGTTTGAGGTACTGTGAAGTTTTTATTGCCACTTGTCTAGTAATACTGTCCTCCCAGACTCATTCCAATAAAAGTTGTATTTTGCCTTGACCTTCAGGGTACAACTTGCTTTTGCAGGCCGGGTAGGACACAGTCAGGACCAACAGCTGGATGGACCATGGAACTGAGGCTATCTTCATTGTGGTTAAAGGAGCCAGCCATGAAATATGGCTACAGACAGAACATCCCTCAGGTCTTTCTTGCAGAGGTGGCAGCAGGGATGTCACTGCCTCCCTTTGCGGGGCAAGGCATAGCAGTCCCTAAAACAGTCCAGAGAGCAGCAGAGGCTAGTCAAGCAGGGAAGTTATGCAGATGTGAGTTATGGGAAAAGATAAAGGATACTCTGCTAAAGATCTCTGAGCTGGCCACTAACTTCAGGCAAGAAATACATATTCAGCAACTTACTTTTTTAAACAAATGTAGGGAACTGGTAGATCCTGCTGAAATATAGCTTATGGTACGGTCAGAAAAGGAGGTGATGTATGGAAAAAGATTCTGAAGGATTTGTTATAGTTTGCAATGAAAGAAATGCCAAGTGGGTGGAAAAAGCAGCAAGGCACCTTGAACATACAGTTGCATGAAACTGGGTTCAGCCCTGCAGAAAAACACTGCTAGAGCAGGTTCAGAGGAGGGCCACAAAGATGAGAGCACCTCTCCTGTGAAGACAGGCTGAGAGAGTTGGGGTTGTTCAGCCTAAAGAAGAGCAGGTTTTGGGGAGACCTTATTACAAGGGTATATGAAAGGGGCTTATAAGAAATACAAAGAAAGACTTTTTACTGAGGCTTGTAAGTGACAGGAAAAGGAGCAACAGTTTAAAACTGAAAGAGGGTAGGTTTAAATTGGACTTAAGAGGAAAAACTTTTATGAGGGTGTTGAGGACCTGGCACAGGTTCCCAGAGAAGCTGTGGCTGCCCCATTCCTGGCAGTGTTCAAGGCCAGGTTGGAGGGGGCTTCGAGCAACCTGGTCTGGTGAATAATATCCCTGCCTACAGTAGAGGGGATGGAACTAGGTGAAATACAGGTCCCCTCCAACCCAAACCATTCTGTGATGATTCTACACAATACTTTTGCAGGGCTAGTGCAGTGGAAGAACTTAATGTCACTGCCCAAAGGAGCTGGAGGAGTGCAGAGGGGCACACGGGACATTGTGGTCCTTGAGGTCATTTGTCTGCACCTTCCACAGTCCCGCAGGCTTGAACAGACTGCCTATCAAGGGGGATTGAAATGCTACCAAAACGGAATGGCAGCAAGGCAGCCTGTCAGCAGAGCTGATACCTTTTATTAGACCAATGAAATAGTGGGGGAAAATACAACATTTAAAAAAACCTGAACAAAGACAAGTCTTCAGGTATGAAAGCCCTGCAAGAGGAGCCAAAGCGGGAATCAGCACGGTAGCACTTTGACATCTGCGTTGCAACAGGGATAGAGAATTAGGCCTGTTGCCAAAAGAGGAGACGGAGAGGACATTTAAAACCAGTCACCGTAATGGGTACAGGTTAAAAAACACATCGTCATTGCAGTAGTTGAGACCCACGTGGCGCCCTCCCTCACCATCATGTCCTTCACTTCCCCTCGGAGGCACTGAGAGCTGTTGGTGGTGCTGTGCCCCACTCGCCATGGGGCAGGGACCTCCCTGAGGCACAGGGTAGGGCAGGGGAAGGAGGCAGCAGCCGTTGTAGGTCAGTGGGGATTTGTCCTCGCAGGATCCATCCCCCAGGGGACCAGTGCTATGCGTGAAGGGGCCATGTCCATCCTTCTCCATGGTTAGGGTGTGTGGGGTGCTGGGGTGGGTGCAGTGCTGGGGGGAAGGGGCTGTGCAGGGGACAGCAGGGCCGCTGCCAGGCCTCCCGGCGCTGGGGCTGCTCCTGAGGGCTGGGCTCCTGCTCCAGGCCAGCACCTCTCTGGAGCCCCCATCCTCCTCAGCTCTGGAGCATGGCAGCCACCCGGAGCAGCTGCCTAGCACCGACTCCCGCGAGCTTTTGCTTATGTGTCCCCCAAAATTATCCGGTAGCGAGGAAATGTCTGGCTTGGAAAGAAGTAAAGGCAAAGCCTCCCGCGTCGGCACTGCACCTGTCAGAGACTTGGGAAAGCATGACATGGGTTAGCAAAACAAGGGGTCTTGTGGCAACACGTAACATCCGTCCTGTATGAGACACTCATGAAAGCGTTCCATTAATACAGGTAACGAAGCAGGTGCTGTAGCAGAACCTCCATGTGGGGGAGTGCCAGTGGGCTTTAGGGGCAAACCAAACAGCAGACCACGGATCTGGGTTTGTTTGACCAGATTTTGCTCAAAGCCTGTTCTACACTGAAAGAATTGTTAGACCTCGCATTCACAGCCCTCAGCTCCTGCTGCCAGCATATATTAAATAAACACCTGAATATTAAATTATGCGAGTACACTTGACACCACGGATTCCTTTCTTTCCTATGAAGTTTGTAAAAGCTAAGTGTGATTTTTTAAACTGATTGTTCTGAGGTGATCTTTTCACTACAATAATATTATGCTTCAGATTTTCAAGACTCTGCCTGTATTTCTAACTAATAGACTTTCCTGTCTTTACATTTTTTTACCCCACAAACAGAAATTTCCTTCAGGGAGGGAGCAGCGGACAAGAATTATCCTTCTGGGTCTTTTGTTCTGGATATTTCACAACTTCTTTAATTGCCCTAATTATTGGATTATGATTTTGCAAACTTTACTTCCTTTCAGAGCACTCACTCCCTGCTGCCATTTCTGATGAGTACCTACAGGTCTCTCTTCTTTGTAATTCTACTTTTGCATCCATTTAATTATAGTGATTTTGCTGACTGCCAGAGTAGCCAAGCTCTTTTCAGCTGTCCTCCACTCACCATAAGAAGAAATTCCAACAACCTGATGTAGGACCCAGCCCACCTTCAGCTAAAGACCCACTGATGCTGTAAGGAAAACATCCTGCGTATCACTTGCTCTATTTTGGGCTCACAGTTTTCTCCTCCCTTGTCTCTTGTGAGCACATTAAAATCAAATCTTTACAGAAGACTTTTTGCAGATTCAGGGACAGAGATTTTATGTGTCAAATCAGACTCCCGAGTTAGTCGTATTGCAGCCAATCTTGGCGGAACACAAATATGATGGGTTATTTACCCCCAAAGAACCTGCTGGAGAGCCATGAAAGGGAAACCAGCTGAGATTAAATGGTATCACTCCAACTGCACAGAGTCAGACCAGCTGAACAGCAGGCTCTATAATTAGGTATTTAAGACATCTTTGGTCTGTTCCTACTCCCACATGATTCAAAGTGAAAATACTGGGAAGCTGTTGTAGGAAGGGAAGGAAGAAGACATAGAATCACAGAATCATAGAATAGTTAGGGTTGGAGGGAGGCTGTGTCCAGTGACAGGACCCAAACCTGATGCAACCTGGTCCAAAATCTGCCAGGAAACGGTCACTGACACGTGCTGTTCTCCTGACCTGTTCCAGGGCATGTTGTCTTGGAGCACAAGTTAGCACTGGCCAAATCCATGGCAGGGACCATGAGAATAGTGACATGACTGAGCTTTCCCTCCAGCCCTGCTTTGTTTAACAGTATAGATGTAATGCCATGTTGCCACCATGCCCAAAGAGGCTCCAGGCAGGATGTGCTGGCAGTGGATGACAGTGCTGAGCAGAGAAGGATGCTGAGAATAGCCCTGTTCCTTCTTGGACTGATCACAGGGAGGCAGAATGTGGAGATGTAAGCCTGATCTCACCCAGACCCAAAGCAGACAACCTCCACCATGCTTGAACCATGGATCACTAAACCCACAATTTCATTGATCAATAATAAAAGTTACCTCAAGTTCCTGTATTCTTTTTAATCTTGGACAAGATGGAGAAAAAGCTGTCTGTGCTTTTTGGGTTGATCTTCTTGCTTCTGCTTCTAATTTTGTTTCTGGACGTGGATGGTCATGAGCTCCTTTGGACTTTAGAAAGTAATTACGGTATATTAAAGTTAGAAACAACCTTGTTATTAATCTTAAGGGAATAGAATTTGTAGCACAGGCCAAACCCACACATATGGCCTGATTTAACACTTTGTATTTAATAAGGCAATGTGTGCTCACAGCCCAAAAAGCCAGCCCTGTCCTGGGCCGCATCAAAAGAAGTGTGACCAGCAGATGGAGGAAGGGGCTTGTCCGCCTGTACTCTGCTCTTGTGGGACCCCCACCTGCAGTACTGCATCCAGCTCCGGTGGCCCCAACACAAGAGGGGTGTGGACTTGCTTGAGTAAGGCCAGAGGAAGGCCATGAAGATGGTCAGAGGGCTGGAGCACCTCTGGAATGGAGACAGGCTGAAAGTGCTGGTGTTGCTTAGCCTAAAAAGAGCAGGCTCAGGGGAGACCTTAGAGCAGCTTCCAGTACCTAAAGGGGGCCTAGAAGAGAGGTGGAGAAGGACATTTTACAAGGGCATGTAGTGGCAAGTCAAGGGGGAATGGCTTTAAACTGGTAGAAGGGAAATTTAGATACGGTATTAGGAAGAAATTCTTTGCCCAAAGAAGCTGTGGCTGGCGTGTTCCTAGAAATGTTCAAGGCCAGGTTGGACGGGGCTTTGAGCAACCTGGTCTAGTGGAAAGTGTCCCTCTCCATGGCAGGGGGGTTGGAACAAGGGGACCTTTAAGGTCCCTTCCAACCCAAACCATTCTATGATTCTATGGTAAGACCTATTTAAGGTGAGCTCAAGTAACAAATGTATCCCAGATGAAGAGTGATGGGGTAGAAGTTCTCTGAAATCATAAAACCAGTGCACCATATTTATGTACAGAAAAGACTCCCACACTAGAGCCCCAGCTGAAGCCACTGGGTCTTCTGCAGCCTGGCTACAGTGTCCCTGCAGTCGTTTCCATCTTCCTCGCACTTCAAATATTTTTATCAGAACATTAATTTCCTTTAGCTTCTGCAGAGAATTAATTTTATTAACCTGCACATAAGTGAAAGACTGGAAAACAGGAGAGTTCAATGGTTATAGTACTAAACTACAACTACATCTTCCAGAAATAGTGCCCAGCATTTAAACACTTGCATACACTGTTTTCCATATATCAGTTACACATAACACAGAGATGGCATTTTCCATACACATTCCCTTGGGTAGAACCATTTCCTGCTCTAAGATAAGCTCGTGCTTATTCATGGTGCCTGAGAGAAAGGGTTGAGAGAACATGGCGTTTCTGATTTTCTGAGACTTTGTTGGTTTCTGTGTTCCTGAGGCAAAGTGATTCAAAATCAAGAGATTTTCATGGGAGCTTAAGTGAAAAATCTAATATGCTGGAGAATCATAATAGCACAGGCTAATTTAGGTTGAAAGGGAGCTCTGGAGGTCTAGCTCAACCTCCTGCTCAGGCAGGATTAAGTTCAGGGTTAGATCAGGCTTCTCGGGGACCTTGTCTCACTCAGAAAATTTTTCTCCTTACAGTCATTTGATCTTGTCATATTCAATGACCTTTATTTATTTGAACAAAACCTGTCCTTAATCAATCTTAAAAACCAGTCTTTAAAATTACAATTAACTTGCACAGCGTAAGGTAATTTTACACCAACCTGAAAAAATATGAATTGTCCTTCATGCCTCCAGAAGTTGGTAACTGGGTAACCCCCATGGCCTCGGCAGGAAAGGAGCCTCAGGGGCCCATTGCAGTTTGGACAGCATTTCCCTGGAACAAAAATAATAGGAAATATTTTCTATACCACACCAGTCAGATGAATCCTGTGTGGTACAATGGCTCATTGGTGGTGGACTGCAACTTCTGTTCTGGGGCTCAGAAACTACGCTGAGAAAAAAATATGCAAAACAATTTCAAATGTAACCAAAAATCAATATAAGCAAACTAATTATTGCCTTTATTCTGTTCCAGTAGTAAACATAATTAGCAAAAATTATTTCTATTATAGCTTTAGTATGACTTTTTCATGTATTATCATGGTCTGTTTTATTTTTTTTTAACCTGGCAGCATCCGGAATTTCATGTGTTCTTGCCTGATTTTGATAGAGGACAGCATTCTGACCTCAGTAAGTGCTTGAGCAATACTTCTCTTTAGCCAAAATGCTCATCAGATCCAGAAATCAGTATGTGCTAGCTCTACTGAGCAGTCAACAATTGTTTGGAATGGTCTCATTAAAAATGTGCTTGCAGGTTATGTTCTCTGTTTTCTTTGTGTTGCTCCAGTGACATGACTATGAAGCCTTTTTTCCAGTCATCAGAATTTATGAGCAACTTCTTTCCTGCAAGAGTTGTCTCCTGAGTTACTCTTGGGCCCATGCAATAGTGAAGCTACACTCAGTAGGAGCAGCACAGCAGGAAGCTGCCTGCACTGCTCAGTAGCCTCATTCATGGGCCAGAGAAGGCTGGAAATCAATCCCCAACCATCAGAAAAAGAGACTAAAAAAGAAAAAATCAAGAAAACAACCAAGCAAACAACTCCTGGCCCAAAAGTAAGAAATGTAAATGCATTGTTCCAAAATCAAGAGTTGCATTTGAATATAAAGAATGACATCTGAAAGGTTGGATAATCCCAAGGGTATCCTGTAGCTTGATTTTTGTGTTGTGATCACTTACGACTGCCATACAATGAACAGCCATGTTCATACTCACGCTGTTGTTTTTGCCTTGCTTTATCACATATGGCTGGTCTTAAGTAGATCTTCCTCCCATCCAAGGTTGAGCAGTTGTTGCCACAGACCACCACTCCAAGGCAGGACTTTTTTAAGATGCGAGAATTGTGGTTGTTGGTGTTTCTCATTGCCCAGCTGCTGTGGTGCCTCTGTGCATTTTTATCTTCCGAGCTATAGATATGCTTTACGTAGGAATCTGGCCATTCTTGAAACCCATCTATCTGTCTTACATCCTGTGGAGAGACCAAAGCAAGCCACGTTTTAGGCTGAGGAAAAGAAGAGCATGCGCAAGAGCCCAGCAGACCTGGTTTTCCAGCACCCAGTCAGGTGATGCTTTTTGGCAGGAGGGAACAGTGGAGAGAAGGCAGAAAATCCACAGCTCCTCATGGCTCCCTGTGAGCCCCAAAGCATCAGGAAAGCCTGGCTGGGAGGCTGTTCCAACTCACCCACGGGTGCAGCTCAGTACAGGACCTGGCTAGGAGAGAAAGGTGAGGTGCCTGACGTAAAATAGCAGATACTTTCCTTGCAGGCAGCAGTCATCACCTGACTAGCTACTGTTAGCCTTTTATAGCAGACATCCTGCTTCACCTTTCAGGCTGTTTGCAGCACTGTGACACTGAGTCATCTGTGTTGATTTGGCTCAGTTCACTGGAAAAAGGGCAAATACTGAATCAGGTGGAGGCTATGCCCACATTTAAGTGGGTGTTTAGTTCTGGACTTTGGCTCGTTTTGGCCTTTCGCTCGTTTTGGCCTTTCGCTGTGACAGCCTTCCACAGTGACTTTTCTGAAGTCCAAAACAAAGACACCTGTCATTCTGGTCAGGTTTTATTTTCACTGCTGTGGACTAAGCTACAAAACAAAAAGACAACACTGCAAGGAACAATTAAAATAAAACTCAAAGGGAAAAACCCAAACAGCAAACAAACAAGGGATCAAACACATCACCTCATTTGGTACAGTCAACACAGTAAAATGCAGTAAGCTGTAAAACACCTAACATATCTGTTATGGTTTTGAGGGAAAAAGTCTTGTAGGATTATAAAACTTGTTAGGAATGTCCTTGAAATTGCTGATCCCAGCCACTGAGAGCCATTGCAGCAGCAGGAGCATCCACTGAAAGGAGAAAAACTCCTGTGCTCCCTCTAGAGCCATCAGATAGTGTAGGGAAAGGCGTGGAGGAAGCCTCCAGGCTGAAATGCAGGTGAAGGTGACCTTGGAGTGGAGGGTAGGGGAGAAGGCAGTCTGGAACATGGAGCTTTTGCGTGAACAGCAGTGGCATAGTAGGGAAAAGGCTGGGATGAGGTAAGAAGGCAGAGTTAGGAGGTGAAAGCAGAACTGCATGCTGAAGGATCGCAGCAGGAAGAATCTGGCACAAGTGTGCTGGGTTGAGGGACATGGAGACGATGTTTGCATGCAGGGTGCTGTGGGCTTTCAGTGGAGAGCATGGTTGAAATTTTTGGATAAGAGAACTAGAAAAGGACTGAGGGATGGATGGATCACTATTCTGCCTCTCAGCAAATCTCTGCAAAAACAAAGCAAGCTTTTCCTAGGTGTTCATAGAAGGAGTGTTGCCTGCATGCTCGATCTGCAGCAAGGCTGAGCAACTGGAGTTGGAAGCAGCTATGCATGCTGTGCTAATTTCTCATAAAACACTACCCAGGGCAAAAACCAAGTCCTGGACATCTCTAATTCAGTACTTACAACAGGAGATTTTTTTTCACCCTTGCTTTCTCTGCGCCTCATCCACCAATGGATAAGAAAGGCAACGCATCTGCAGCATTGCTATTTTTCAAGTATCAGCAGGTCTTTCAGTAATACATTTAAGGAACAATGCATGGAAACATCAGTATTTGCTCAAGATTTTCTAGCTTTCCAGTAAAGCACTGTCCCATACCTCAATGTGGCAAAGAGAATAAAGGCAATGAAGCATAGATGACTGAGAAAGCACTGAAGATCAGCGGTGGAGATGACTGGTCAGAACTTCATAAATTTCTAAGACAGACACATACCTGGGGAAGTTTGATGTCATTGATATCCCAGCTTGTCATTTCTCCATGTTGGGAAGCAGAGTCCTCATGCTCCATAACAACATCATCTGCACCTTTCAGCATTTTTGAATTCCTTCCCAAAGTTAGCGAGAAAGGTTTTCCTGGCTGCTTTTGAAGTTGAGTGGCTGTCAGCGCTCTCAGGCAGTTTACAACCAGGAAGCTGTTTCCTGGAGCTAAATGATAGAGAGGCTGCTCATTAAAGATAAAAATCAGTGTTCTTCTGCCAGAAAAACTTGTTCCATTAAAAGTTTTGCAAGCTGGCAAAGCAGTGGAAAATATAGCTTAGAGATAGCCTGTGATGTTACAGAGGCACTGTTAACAGCAAGCAGATTGTGCCTTTGTCATCTGTTCTGTTTTCCTCAGTGTCTTCTGATACCATGTTTATAATCATGTAACTCTGCTTGCAGGCTCCTTGTACAACTGATCCAACTCTGGCTGAATATTTCCAGAGCCAAACTGATTGAGCAGCGTGGCTGCTAAGGGCTCTTTGAGTTGCTGCTTAACCTTTAGTTATTTCACATACCACACATAGCAAAGGTGAGCAACAAGACGGGGCTGCATGAATGAAATGAAGACTTCAGATGAAAAGGCACTCAACTATTTTAAATATTGTTGTAATCCCTGAGAGCTTACCAGTTACATGAAGGGTTGGGCTATCTGCATTTTCCTATTTCAACAGCAGCCTGAAGTAAAAAAAAAAAAAACATCAATGTGTGTTAAAAACATTTTTTTGCCTGAAATCCTGTAAAGCAGGCAGGTGCCCTCCTCTGAATTTCAGTACCTGCAGAGCTTAATACTGTATCCTCAGGGATCCCATGCATGAAAAGGTTTTGGGGTTTCTTTTCTTTTGACAAGGAGAGAAAAGGGAAATCAGAAAATTAACAGGCCAGTTTGCTCCTTATGGAAACTGGGGCAGCTTCAGTGGTTTCAGGAAGATCACTGCAATTTATTACAAGGATTTGTTAGAGACTACTAAGAAGTAAAATATACTCAATGCTATTCTATCTCATGGACCCTTTTAGGCATAATTTCTTTTATTCTTGTTTCTAGCTCTGCGCACGTGTGGCCCTTGGAAAGTGACTTAGCCTCATGTCCTCAGTTTACCCATTTACAAAATACTTGTGATCTCAATTTCACATGTTGTATTATCACCTTTAAGGCAAAAGTTTCCAGATATTTGCAGAACGCTTGAGACATTCAGCTATGTGGTGCTCTGGCAGCATAGTCAAAGCTCTACTGCCCCACTCTATGGCTCAGGCTGTGGCAGTGAGGGAGAAAGAAGGATATGGAAGATCATACCCCACTGAAGAAGACCCCATAGCAGAAACACGTGGTTGTAGGCTATTACAGAGCAGTGACCAGATCATGCTCCTTACTTGTATTGTTTTACCACCACACAAAGAAGGTGCTTTTGTCAGTGCTCCCATCAGTCTTTCTTTTTCTCTCTTCGGTCTCATCTTTCAGTGAGGTCAACCTTTAACTGATCTTAGGTGTAGTCAATGGCCCTTTACATGGGCTGAGTTGTCTGCTGCAAACAGCGTGTGCTTCACTGTCTTCCACAGCTGCTTTGCCTCCACAGCTGCTTGCCTCCCAGTGCATGATTTCCCCTGGCACTGAAAGTTCTCCCTGCTGATGGGAGCTCTCATGCCTCTCCTCTACTGCAGGTGTTGGCCTTTGCATGCCTTTTATCGTTCTTCCGTTCTCCTTTCATTACTGCAGAGTTTTGTGGTGCTGCACTGCACCAGGAGCTGAGGAACATACAAGTTTGGATGACAGCTCTGTATACCAAGGTCCTACTGGTGCTCCTTTTGAGCAATATTTCTCTGGATTGCCCTGACATTTTTTTTGTTTGTTTGTTTTTAAAACGCATTCTCTAGACTTAAAAATAACAATTTAATCCCCCAGTTCAGCCTTGCTATTTGATCAACTGTGACAGCAGGATGAAGTAATAAGATTAAACTCACAGACACAGAGCATAAACTCACTACAAATGAAGATGTCACTTGTAATGAAAAGATGGTTTGGCCTGTGTAAAAGTGCACTGGGGACGCTGCTCATTTTCTGGAGGCAAGCTTTTGTTCCCAGATGGCGCTGACATATCCTCAATTTGGTTGCCTCTATATTCAACATTATTTGAAATGCTTTATGCTTCTTTGCCGTTCAGTATCCAAAAGTGAGAGCTTCTCCCCTGTGGTCTGCCACTTTGAAAGAGAGATTGCTGTATTTTGACATGGAAGTATTTTTAAATTTTGGTGGGTTTTTTTGTGGTTTTTTTTTCCTTGGGTTTGTTTGGGTTTTTTTTTTAATTTTTTTTTCTTTTTCCTTTGTTTCTTTTGAATTCTTTTCTTGAAACTGTTCTTGCTAGCCCCCTGGCTATCAGAACTGGCTGTTGGTCTCATGTTTTTGTTCAGTTGTCATGTTTCTGAATTCTGGACTGCTTTGTGTAAGAAGTCAGTTCTATGTAGGTAGTGTAGTTCTAGATTTGCTGCTTCAGTCGCATTCATTGAACAGTTTTTAAGTTTTTTTTTTTATTTAAAAGTTTAATCTCCTACCCTCATTCCTCTTTCTAGAAGTGCTGTATGGAATGACATATTCTGCAGGGTTCTGTGATGGTCCCATCATGTAGAACAGGCATGTCTATACTGCAGGTTATAAACCAGACAGATTAGCCTGGAATTCACCTCAGAGCTCGCTCAAGCACTGATGAATGTCTTAGGCTCTTTTTTTATCTACTACAAATATGTAGTTTCATCACTTTTGCCCTCATTGGGCTAGGTCACTGCTCAGCACAGGCTCTCAGAGTGGCTTCATCAGACCACCTGGGAGTACTGCGTGTTGCCTGCACAGAATAGAGATGCACATGCATCACCATTGTAGCACCTTATTAAGGGGATATTAAAGTCCTGCTGGTGGAATGGTAATTTCTTGAACTGCTCCAACTCAACAGCTTGCAATCATCTCAGTTTTTCTCTGTGTCAATTAAATGATACTTCAGTCAGATGCAGTATTCTCATTTTTCATTGTCTATTTACTTCCCTAGCTGTTTCTAGCAGACAGATGCAGTTGTGGGCATGATTTGCCAGAGGCTCTGCCGTATCAGCTTCATGTCCACACACTTATATCACATATAGTAAATATCTCTGACAGACTTCTCAGTTCCTGTTCTTGAGGAAACTAATATTTGTCCACTTGTGGATTAGCTCCTAAGCAATATTCTCAGCTGATAGCCTGGTAGTTGTATAATTTACTATTGAACAGAATAATATGAATAATCTATTAAGACTTTTAAAAAAATATTATTACTATTTGTCCCAAGGGAGTGTTTGAGCATTAAATACTAGGCATATATCTTCTTCTGCCATGTGAAGAACATAGCTCCAACTGAAAGGTCTGGGGACTGAGCTCTTTTTAATCATCCATTTGGATTCTTGAGCGTATACAAATAGACGTTTCACTTCATTTCTCAGTAGCTCTTTATTAAAGCTGTGAGCTCTGATGCTTTGGCACTGAAGTCTAGCTTCCTATTCACTTTATTGATGTCTTTGGTTGGTTTTTTTTTTAGCTCTTATCACACCAGACATTTTGTAAAGCATGTAATGTTGTGGCTGTTCTATTTACTTCCTTTACATCATAACAGCATTAACGTTGGGATGCTGTGGTGGACTCAGGTGTGGATAAAATTTTGGTTTAACTTGTGCATCTTGCTGACTGTATAAACTATCTCTCCTAATATTTATTTATTTATTTCCACTAAGATAATAAATTCTCATGCTTTAGCTGAAGTCTCCAGCTTCTGTAGAGAAGAAAACCTAAAGTTTTAGTTGGAATGCTTTTTGTATTTCTTATGCTTTAAAATTACAACATCTTAGTGGCAGTATTATAATGTAATGTAAAAATTAGTTTACGCCTTTTCTCATTTTGCTAGTTTTCAAAGTCTAGTGCATTCACTCATGTCATCTCTTGATTGGGTATTCAGTTCTTCATCTTGCCTTTGCATCTGAGCATTTAATTTTGTTCTGCCTGGCATGAACATCACATGCATGCAAAATCTCATCTCGTGGATTGACACTTGCTTATTGAACATGGTGCTTTACTCTTCCTTGCAATGTAGTCTTCCCTTTTGTGATTTAAAGAATGTCTAATTGCTAAATGAGTTGTCTTTCATGTCCATCTGCTTCAGAACAGGAATTTGGTAGGTCACTATGATTATTATTTTCCTTGTTCCCTGTCTGTTCTTGCAATCTGCATTCTAATTTTCATGTTGTGGGGTCTGACTCTTTCTGTTATCTCTGAGAACACTCTCTGCTTTTCTCCAGGGTCAGGTGGAGTATCATATCAGCTGAATCCATCCTCAGCTGCAGGTAATTCCAAAGTAAATTTCTATCAGTTAATCATGCCCTAACTTCAGAACAGTCACTGTTTCAGGTATAATCAGCTGCTGTGGTAATCATTTATGCACTTTATGTTTCCCTTTCTACAGACTACATTGTCTCAAAGACTCAACTGTTAAGGTAGAATTATAAAGATTTAACTAATTTGATCTGCTATACATTCGAGAGGAACTTTTCATAGCCTAGGCAACTGAAAGGTACACTTCCCGGGTGAAAATTAGTTTCATTCTAGTTGCTTGCTTTGCAACAGGGCATTGGTGACTTTACTCCTGAGAAAGCATAGCTGTTTGTCCAATTGGGCTGGGGTCAGTATCCAAGGGATCAGTGGAAATTATAACCATGAGACAAGATCAGATCTTTTTCAGTTTTGGGAGTGCCAGATTACACTTGATTATCTATTTAGTTCCAGGTCCTGTATTTGTTGGTCTTAGAAGAGAGGAATACAGCTAGAAGCCAAGGCTTGGCAGCCTGGTATGGCCTCTTGAGATGGTTTCTGTCACCCTTTAGAATCTCTCAGTTCCTTCTGTGTCACTGGCCTTATCTGATCCAACCCAACAAAAGCTGCTCCAATATCCTCTATTCAAAAATTTTCTCCTTGGCCTTCACAGCAGTCCCCAGCACCTATTTCTGTACGTCCTCAGCAAAACTTGGTGAAGACCAGCTGCACTTCTGCCTTATGGGTACTGGAAACAAGTCAAACCCAGACAGGTATGTCCACCCACATGGGCAGTCCCAGCCTGTGCTGATGAGGTGGTAATAATTGACTCTGTCAAAGTTATGAACAACATGTTCTTTTCTCATTCAATATCCATCTACCACATTAGTGCATTTCTAAGCTTATCTCTTTCTCAAGATTGGCTTGAAAAACTACCTTCTTATGAGCTTTGCCTGTCCTTGCATACTCCTCATACAGGAGCAGGGTGCACAAATGAGTTTCTCAGGCTTCTAAGCTGGTGTCTGACTCCTGCAATATCCCCATGGGCAGGAGGGCACCCACAGGTTCGCTTTCTTCTGCAAAAGACATATGCATCCTCCCTGTATTTTCTCCTGGCCCTTCTTGGTCCTAGCTGTGGCAGCCACCTTGCAGACCTTGTTTCACTGGCAAAATGGACTCGTATTAGGACACCCATCCAATAAAATAAGCCAATGGTGCAAGACAACACCTTGTTTTCTAAAAATCCAGTGGACTCTGTTATAGCTAAAGTCCTCATGTACTAACAGATGAATTTCCTGAAAGTGATGACAGCATCATTGTTCCCCAAGCCCCATCCCTTGCCCTGCTTTCTTCCTCCACTCGCACTCACCTATCCCCCAGCTAACTGGAGAGCTCACAATACAGTGTCCACAATAACTGCAATACCTAAAGCTTTTCATTATTTTTTTTCCCTGAAAGAATAATAGGCAGCAAAACTAGTAGCCCAGGATGCCTGGTTTGTACATTAGCTCCGAGGCTCACCTCCCTGTTTTGTCTTGATCAAGTCATGTTTGCAGAAGGACTGACTACCCTGTCAGGCATTCATGCACCCAGCACCCCAAGCTCACTAAAAGCTGGGTATGTCTCTGTAAGGCAAATTGCCTAGGTACTGGAAGCTGTACAGCTCTATTACCAGGTTTCTCTGCCAAGGTTATTTAGTTCTGCTGGCTGTACTTTTCTGTCTTGCACTACGCCGTGACACGGAGAATTTCTTTCTGCCTTGCCGCTCAGTTTGATGGATGTCAGGCAAGCCTTGCTATAAAAGCCCATCCACACGAGCAGCTTGCTATTGTAGGTTGTTCCGAGTCTGCTCTGAACAAACCACTGCCCTCTCAGAAGATGGACCCTGCCTTTGAAACTGAATACAGCGCAGTTTTCAGCATATCTAATAACATGGTGCAGCAATTTTCTGGTAATCTGATGACATGCTCCAGTGATTGCCTGCCTATCTGCTATCATGCTGTAGCACAAACTGCAGTGTGAGTTTAATAAGTGTCACTGGGTTTCCTTACACCTTGTGCTCCCCTCAGCACAGAAGGACAAGCCTGTCTTTTGTTTTCTCTGCATTTCACTTGTCCATTTGTCCTTCATGAAGATGAATCCCAACAACTTTTTCTGCACTAAGTTACTGAGCTAAAGCCCCTGGACTTGCAGCTGTGACAGCAGCAAGGAAGAACACTGTGCAGCAAGGTCCTGGACCCACAAATCTTGTTGTTGACATTGACACAGAAAAGCAGAGACAAAGGACAGAAGGTATGGCACAGTACGCGTTGAACAAACCCAAGCTATCATTGACTGTGCTGTGACCCCAGATCATGGCACTGGTTCGCCTCTGTGGGGCCACCAGGAGCAGGAAGGCAGCAAATGCATGTTTGGGCAGAAGCCTGCAGGGACATCCACAGCCTGGGTTTGGCAGGAGCTCCTACTGACTATATAGTGTTATTTATACATCTTAACCTTATGGAAACAATGCATCTGTGGTGCTGCAAAGCTCACTCCAAAACACTGAGACCAAAATAATTTCACTGTGGTTTCTGAATTACCTTTCCTCTAGCTGCACTTTAGCTAGTTGCTTCTCCGGGGACAGTTTAATTTTGTGGCAAAAACCACCTTTCTTATTGTTGCTGATGCACAAGTGAAAATTGCTTTTAATGCTCCTTCCCCCCTCCTGAATAACTTCAAGGCTGCTAAGCAGAAGTTCTTGAAAACATGAGGAAGACAAAGTCAGGATGTTCTTGTCTGTTCCTTCCGGAGTATGTGCATGATTCCAATTCACCTTGACAGGGGCAGCCAATTGATCCGGAAAGCTCCATATTAGGAATTATATCTTCAGGAGTGCTACTGATACAGAGGTGTTCTTGTGCCCCTAACTAGCAGCAGGTTTCATACCTTCTTTGAAAGAATGCTGCCTGCATCCTGGTCAGACACGAATTCCCACTACCCTCCCCTCACCATGTAAGCTCTTACTTTTCCGCCTGGATTTGCTGAGGTTTAATCCTCTGGCTTTGCAAGTGGTGATTTCCATTTTTAGCTGCTGTTCACCCACTTCATTTTCCTGATCCTCTTCCTTATTTAAAATGTTAAATACTTTAAATATCTAAGTTTTAAATAGGTACAAGCAAGAGATGCTCTTATAAATTGCCTTGTGCATAAAGATGAGGTCTTCTAATCTTGCTGCTATGGCACATGTTTGGGGCACACAAGATTTCTAATATCTGTATTCCTTTAAAGCAGGCAAATCATTGAAATGAATCCCTAAAAGTTTCAGTACAAAAAAAGAGAAAAGCAACATCAAGAAAACAGGCAATTCTGTCTACTGGTGTCAGGACCTGGTCCTGTGGCTTTTCTGAGGGACGTGTGGGAAGTGGTGACTGGGATCAGCCTTCAGTGCATAACCATCCCAGAGGTGGAGACTGCTGCTGTTTTCAGGCAAGAGCCAAGCTCACCAAAGCCTTTTTTTTCAAGCCACAAAACTCACCTATTTGTATATAAAGGACTTGTGCAAAGGGACTTTTCAGCCATGACTATAGCAATCCCTACAACATGTATTAGTCATATAACAGTGAAAAGAAACCCAGAACAAACTCAGAAACATTAAACTACTTGGAATGCAAAGTTTAAGTGGCTACTCATTGAGGGAAAGCTGCTCTTTCACTCCCGTTCAGCAAATCCTTCAAAAGGAACAAAACCAAAGTCAAATCAGTCATCTCGTTCAGAGCAAGCATCTTCTTAGGGAGAAGAATCAAATAAGTGGCTGGATTTGGGATAAACATCTACTGTTAAGATCATACCCACTGTGTTACGCAACAAGGAGGTACAACAGGACAAGATGAGAAAGGGCTTCATGCAGGATGTACAGTATGTCCTTACACATTGGTGTGGTACATTTTCTGTCACTGTCTTTGACAACCTTTAAAAGTTCACAAGGTAAAATGACTTCCAACCACCTTTGAACTTTTCCTTGGCTAAACAGACCTGGTAAAGTACCTCTGGCTAAAATGCTATGGGGCAGTCAGCTGCCGGTTTTAGTACTCTTGCTTCCCTTTCTTCCTTGCTACTGTCTCTTTGTTAGTATGCAAACCAGAGCTTTGCTGTAGTCTACAGACAGCAGAAGACTTGGCCTGACTTTCAGCACCTGGAAAAATCAGCAGTTTCCACAAAGATGGCACAGAATGCCCCACAGTGCTGTAGATGCTCCAGCATAACTTCAGGAATTGCTGTGTCACCTGAGCTGTGCAAAGGGCAAATTTCCTTCTGAAACATGTGGGAACTGGAAACAGCTATTCCCAAGCACAAGTTTGAAAGGGACATTTATAAGGTGCTCAAGTTTTTCTGGGTCAGGCATTATCTGCTTGTTGTAAGTATTACTAGCTTCTGTTCCATGTGATGGGCCTTCATATTTAACGCAGATACATAAAATTTAAGAAATGTACCAGAGCTCTAACAGTTGTGAGTAACAAACTTTGAAAGTCACCATAACCCACTGATTGGCTGAATTGCTTCTTTCTGCCCTAAGCTGTGTGCAGTTTGTGCCCAAAATGCTCAAATGTTTTTCCAGTTTTGCCTTAGGGGGGATTTTTCCTTAGGGCAAAGTGCTCTGTAGTGACCTTGATAATTAAGAAATGGACACTGATGTTGTAAAAGAGCTCAAAAATACACTGGAAAGTAAACACTACACAACTAAATTATGCATTATACTTTTCAGTGGTTACTGAGTTCTAACTCTAAAATGACTTGGAAAAATCTCAGAAACAACTTGCCAACTATTTCCAGAGAGCTGAAATGAGCTGTGTGTGCTGAGATCATTAACAAGACCAAGAAAAGATGTATTCAGTGCACTTTCCCATCTATTAGATTACTCTGCTTCTCCAGCAGTTTCCAGAGAGAGCCTCTGGCTGCTTCTTAAGGTCACTGAATCATTTCAGTACAATAAATGATCTCTTTAGCTGGAAATGTTGGAGAGGCTCCCTGTGCCTCAGGGTTGATGTATCAGTGAGTCACTTCAATCCCTGTGCTCATGGGTGAGAATGCACCGCGCCCAACCTGCCTGCTGCCCTGTCCATTTTGTTTTCTTTGTCCTCCTTCATGTTCTTTTGCTTCTCTAACAGCATTAAACTGATAGAGATCTGTGTATTTTACAGTCTGTGGACAGAAAAACTCTCTGCACTTGTGAGTCTTTGGCTTTGCAACCTGTAGGCAATTACAGGAAGGAATCAGCAGTGCTCCTGCAGGGCCCTGACAGAAGCAGGAGACCAAAGTGTCCTGGGGCAGGAACAAAGCTGTCTCCTGCACCACTTGAAGCTTGGAGACAGCAGATGTTGACAGCACATTAAAGGTTTGACCGTTTAAGAGCAGATGACACGCATGGTTTGGCACACCATGTAATCAGTAACAGAGAGAATAGCAGGTCCCATAAGGCATGACTCTATCACAGAGGGCGGCAGCATCTCCAAGCTGTGATCCAGCAGAATATTGACAAAGAAGACCAATGTATCTTTGATAAATGCCCTTATTTCTCCCAACAGGAGATAGCAGACTGTTCCCTTGGTGAAAGAAACTCCAGACACATGACCTGTAAGTCTTCAGTAACATTTTCTCTCCTTACCCCCAAGTGTGCAAAACATTTCTCTTCCAGCATTGTTTTCTGCTTTATCTTTGTAACTTGCCTTTCTTTAAAGCTCAGTTCCCTGTTTGATGGAATCCTTGTAGTAGCCAGGTACAAGTAAGCGGCACTCCGGTACTAACACAGTAAGTAGTTTAGTAGTGCCAGCAGCAAGCCAGGCTATTGTCACTTTTTTCTTCTATGTGTTACGGCACAGGTGAGCTTTGATGTGGTCCTTGGGAGGCAAAGTGGCTTTGAATGGGGAAGTGCTTCCTTAGTGATAGGAAGCAGAGCGCAGAATAAAGAATCAAAGGAGCAAACAGAGTAAGTACGACCTGAATCTCTGGTAAAACATGGAGGTAGTTAAAAAGCGACAGGGCAAAATAAGGATTTAAGAAGTGAGGGTGAATTTTTCTAGCAGCAGGCATTAACAAATATGGATCATATACCACCTCAAAATGAATATGGGTCTGCTTGTCCAAGAAATTGAGTTCCATTTATTTGTTTACTTACTATTAAGACAGAAGAAAACTGAGTTAATTTAGCAATGACTGTGCAAAAAATGTGGAAGTCTGGGTGGTGGAGCCTGACATAAACAAAACACTTTAAACAAATGGGCATAAATCATGAGCTGTGACCCTCACATTTTCTTGATAGAATCTTTCCGGAGCTCCAGAGAAAAGGTAGAAGCTGTGCTGTGTCTGGTGGAAGATCCAGGGTAGGACCCCGAAAACTATGGAACCTCTGCCTATTTAGGCTAGTAAAAAACAAGCGCAGTTTAAGGTAATTTGAAAATTTGTAACTTAGCCCTCCTGGACTGTGCTCAACTGAAACACTTAGGAAGTTAGGAAGAGGAGGCCTAGCTCTGGAGAAGAACTCTGGTGGTCCTGGAACAGGGAAGCCCATGAAGCATGTACTCCAGAGGAAAGAGAAGGAGGGATCCTTCGGTGCCAGCCTTTGCTTTTCAGCCCTGCTTGGTTGGGATGGTGGTGGGAGAATGAGGACAAGGTTGTTCTAGTTGTCCTGTTACTGCAAAGCTCTTTTTTAAAAGTTCAGGTTTCAAACTGTTTGCTTTAAGGTGGCATTTTCTTCCTTCTTCTAGTCACTCTTAGAGTTCACATATGCAAAGAAGTTCATGTGCTATAAACTGGCTTTCCACTGCAGCAACTCCTGTGCAGGCACGCTTGGCTTGTGCTGAGTCCAAGCTACTGCACTTTTTTGGAGGAAGGAAGCTATCACAGTTGCATCCCCCTAAAAACAAGAGCTCAAATGTCTGTCTCCTCTTGCTCTCTGCATTTCTACAGTCTCAGGGTAAGTTGGGTTGGAGGGACCCTATGGAGGTCAAAGCTCAAGGCAAGGCTAACTTCAAAGTTACAGCAGGCTGGCTGCTCAGGGCCCAGGCAGTTGAAATTCAGACATCTCCAAGGATAGAGATTCCACAGCCTCTCTGGGCAGCCTGTACCAGTCTTTGGGCACAAACACAGTTTTTTCCTTATTTTTTAATTTGAATCTCATTGCCTTTGTCCTTTAATTGTATTTTTCAAACTTTTGTTGTGCCCCTCCGAGAAGAACCCACTCTTCCCCCTCTCTATCAACTCTGACAACACTATGAGGTGCCCCCCTTTACTCTGCAGCTCCCTGAATCTTGATGCTCTCTGGAAGGCTGAAACGTAGGTGCTTTCCCATCCACCATCCTCAAAAAGTGAAGACAGCTGAAAGACTTCAGCCATCTTAAGTACAAACAAACCGCTTCAAAGTATCTCAAGTTGCCTGAAAGCCCAGTGGAGTTAGGAAAAAGGTCACACCCTCCTCCCCCAACCATTAGTGGGCAGGGTATCCAGACTCACTCAAGTAGAAGTTAAACATGGGATGCTGCCTTTACTCATTCAGTTCTTACACTGCTAAAAGGCCCAGGTATGATTTGGTCTGGGATCTTCAGTTTCAAAGGATAAAAGAGTCAAGCCAGAGTGTCCTCTAAGTCTGCATCTTGAAGACATCTTCATTTCCCCACCAGATTGCATCATTTTTAGAATGTGTTCAGTCTCCTTCTGACCTGGTTTCTTCACATTATACCATGAATGATTAACATATAACCTTTCCCTCAGAAGGAACCTGCATCTCAACAGCCAGCAAAGTTATTACAGTTCTGCCAGAAAAGCACATTTCTGGTCCAATCATTGAATATATTTGTTATAATTATTCTGAGAGAAAGTTTCTGCACTGATTTTTCAGCAGCTGACAGGACAAGGCTTGCTTTACAAGTGGCTGCTTTAGCATAGCAAACATCAAGCGGACTCCTGGACACTTTAGACTCTGTGTCCTCTTTCGATTTATGTTTTAGCACTGCTTGTAAGAGAGTATTCTTGTGTTGTGTTGCTCCATAGATCACTTTGACAGAAATGGAGACATGTACTTTTTCCATAGGGAAAAAACCCTATTATATTATACATTATATTTCAACAAAATAACTGAAAAATATCAGCTAAAATAATTAGCAAGGAAATGTTGTTTTAGGACTCAGTGGTACCTGGTGTTCAGAGACAATGGACATTGTGCTCCCTGGGGAGCATTGCCTGGCACTTGCCAGGCCTCTGCTGTGAGTGCATCTGCAGGGCCAGTATTTTGGTGCAGGAGCATCACAGAGGGCAGGGAATGGAAGCTCTCCCAAGTCACAGGCCATGCTCACTCCTACAGTGGCCCTGCAGACCACAGTGCTGAGGAGAGGCCCAGGAAGGCTGGTGGCACTGAGGAGAGGAGGAGGACCAGCAGCCATTTCCCTCCCTCTCCCACTGCCCCCAGACTCCACTGTATTTCAGTTTTGCCCCAGGATGGGTCTCAGCTGGTGCTGACCTCCCACTGCCCAGGACAGAGGCCCAGTGCCAGGAGAGAGGTGTTCCCCACAGCCCACAGCTAGCCAACTGCTCTGTTTGAAAGGTGTCAAGGGTTAACATGACCGCCAAGAGGTGTGGCACTTGTTTCAACATCAGTATTGGGATGCTATTCTCCCTCTATGGATATTTTAAATGATTCTATACAGCATGAGCCATCAAGACTAGAGATAAGAATTGTAAGATGAGTTTTCAGTAAGCAAAATATTACCAGGTAATCTACTCCAGAAGGTGCTACCAGCAAATAGCACCATCAGTATATGAGGTTGAAGTCTTCCATGAGGTTAGACTTCTACAGACAAGAGAGGCAGCATGATTGCCAGCTGATTGCCAGAATTATTTCCAGCATGATGTAGCATGATTGCCAGCTGAACTGGTAATCATTTGAGCATCCTGGGAAGCAAAATTGTGCCTAGAGGGTGAATGCAGCCATTTGACATAAGGCCAAAGGAAGAAAGGAGTAAAGACAGAGAACACGTGTCTTAGTGCTACTTGAAGGAAACTTACCCTTGCATCAACCCTGAGCTGCAGCTGCTCTGCAGAGAGCAGGGACCATTTTGGGTGTTCATTAAGCACCTAAAGCTGAGACAGCCAGTAAATGCGGTGGATCAGAATACTGATCTGGTGTTATATTCATATCTATGCAGAATCTCCTTTGCTTTGCTGAAAATGAGAGCAATTCAGTTCATATTCTCCAGTTTCTCCTGTCCCTCTTCTGAAAACTGACACCAGGGCATCCTTTCTTGCCCGTAGTGTATTTGTCTTCTGCATCCTTCGAATATTTTCCGCTAACCATGTTCCCTCGTTTTTCTCCTAAATAGCCTCCTGCCTTGATCAACAGAAGGGGCCAGCAGTGGTCTTTCCAGTGCTCCAGCTGTAATCTTGAGACATCTGCAGGACCTTGATTGTCATTAACATCGATTGTCTAATTAGCATAACTAAATCCCTCTGTCCCTGACTCACCACTTGGGTTTAGAAGCTCACTCTTTCTGTACTCCCATAATTCTGTACAGTATCATGTTTGCTCACAGATGAGTCTGTCTGTTCCACAAAACTCCGAGATACCAGAGCAGGGAGGATGCTTTATTCTGTAACACAGACCACTGGCTGTCCTAGCACCACACTTCCTGATTCTCTTCCAAGGCCAGACATTTGAGTGTTTGCTCATCCACCTTAATCTAGTATATAGCATGATAAATACTGAATGCTATTAAATAACCAGCCGTTTGTATGTGCTGGACAGCTGGTGATGTTAATAGCCATTACAGGTTAAGCGTTAATGAAAAAATACGTTTGATTAGAGATTTGGGATGAGTTTAAGGGGTTTGTTCATTTTCTCTTCTTTGCTTAAATGCATTCATTCACATCTCTCTGGAAAATGCTCTGATATAGGCCTGGGCACCAGGATACAGAGATCTGCATTCTGATCATTTTAATCAAAACAGCTCCTACTTTTCCCTGAAGGGCAGACCTCCCAAGGTTATTCGTATAGTCAAGGTCAGAGGCATCGTAAAAGCCATTATGCAGGATACACTTGCTTTTAATCTCCTCTTCTTTATGACTCCTGTTTCCACACTAGGAAAAGCTCTTGATTACAAAGCCTTTGCAGTGGTGAAATAAAGGGCAGCATGCTATTTTATTCTCCTCTCTGTTATGCAAAATCAATTACTCTCTGATCATCTGTACTACTAGGAGCTACTGTGCAGATGCCTCCAATATAGGACAGGAGCTCTGTTTGCCTAATACTCACCTTTTTGTCCAGTCCTCTTCTAAACAGGGTCTAAGCATGGTCTTTGAAGAGCAGACTACAGTGCAGTTGCAAGGGAAAAGCCTCTGGCTGTGACAGCTGTGTCACAGTGTAAATATTTATATGCCATCCTCGCTTGTACTAAATGCTGCGGTATTTGTCACCGGTGTCAGCTCCACTGGTGTCAACCCTCCTGGTCCCGCCGTGCAGGCAGGCGGTCACCACCCTGTCCCCAGCTGTCACCTCGCAGGTGCCACCAGGAGAGGGCACCGGTTTATAGCGGGTGCGCGGCCCCGAGCTATGCCCCCCCATCCGCTTTTGAATACCCGCGGTGCTCCCGCTATTAGCGGGTCTCACAGCTGCCGCCTCTGCTTCTCCTCAGCCAGCTCAGCCAGGCTGACACCAGCTCTGGACTTAACCAGGCCTGACCCTTGGAGGACCTGGTTTAAAACCCCGGTGCTTGATCACGTCGTTCTTAAACCTCCTTAAAACCATCTGCATAAGACACAAAACACCCCTACAGCTGCTGCTTAGGGCTGCTCTCTCCACTTCTGAGGCCAGAAGGCAAAATTTAACAGTTGTGGTTTGGGGTTTTGTTTGTTCTGGCATTGTTTTGACAGGGTAGGATGAATGCGTTTTGGTTGAGAGATGTTTGTGTGTTATTTAGATGGTTGCTTTGGGGGCTTTTTAAAATATATTTCATACAGTAAAATATCACCCTGACTCTCAGTTTTTTTAAGTGCTCTGGGCAGCTGGCCCCACACTTTTGGAGATTACTGAGAACATTGTTATCTAGCTCCTCTCTGACCAAAGGTTAGTTATTTAACTATTAATTATCCTGATTTTCCTCTGTTGCAAAGGAACTTCTGTTATATCCTGCACACTGAAAACATGTTGACAAACCACGCAGAGTATCCATCCCCAAATCAGCTCATCTGGTTTCAGGAGTTCCCTCTCATTTCAAAATCTACTTGTACAGCTTTGTAATAGTGGGAGTATGCAGCAATTCTTCCCACTTATTTAGTGCAGAAACCAGGGTCAGACATAAAGACAACTTCTTAGCTCTTTATTTAAACTTCTGAGGACAGAAGGGTCTTTTTCATGATGATTTGCAAAAATCTGTACAAACAGCCTTGAAAGGAAACAAAGCTGGTGATAGTTAGCCAATAAGTTATGCCATCTGTATGCATGGGAGGTATTTCCTGGTCTTTTTGGCAAACTCATCACTATTCTACTGAGCAGAAGTGCATTTGCATCAAAGATGTCTCATGTCCCTAATAGCTGAGAACACCAAGAGCCCCCTTGCTCTCCCTCCCAACCACGAGTGCTGTGGGAAGCAAAGCAAATCAATAGATTAACAGAAGATCTATGAGAGAGGTAATCTTTACTGAAGGTATAGAAATGTGTTAGGAACTCAGACCTAGAAAGGCCCTGAAGCACGGAGCTCTGATTGATTTTAAAGGAAGCAAGGTACTTAGGTAGCTGCATAGGTGACACATCTTTTTCTTTCTTCCTTTTCAAAAGCTCCTATTTCTGCTATGTGAGCTGAGAGTCTGATTTCCTGCAACAGCTGGTAACATTGAATTAGTAGCAGTTAGTAAACATTTGGCTTCTAGTGGCAGACAGAACAGTTCATGAAGACATGCTTCCCACTTGCTAAATGGGATGAGACACCATATGTCTGATCAACTACACAAATAGCAGGGTACCTTCCTTTCGTATGCGTGGAAGAAATTTCACTTGGCTTCACTTTAAATACTTTTACCAGGTAATTTACCACCACACACCATTACCTCTGGTGCTAATCCCAGAGGAAATGCTGTCAATATCCACTTAGGCAAGTCTAAGGCAGTAATAGAGCAATTGTGCTATAGGTGTTGTGCATTCCCCATTATATAGCTGAGGAAGCAGCAAATGCGCAGGTGGAGACAACTCTTAGAAGATTGTTGGCATTTTTATGCCAACAGATTCAGTTCCTTTGACATTTTACCTGTTTCCAAATGAAATGCAACCAGAATGATTTTGCACTGCTTGCTGTCACACACCTGGGCACCATCCCTGTTCAGCTGCCCCTGAAGGATGTGAGCCAGCTCCCCTGACCAGGAAATTCAGGACCTTTCTGCTGACCACAGGCTTTTTCCACACCCGGTGCCACTGCGCCACCTTCCCTCAGCAAACAGAGGGTTCCTCCTCTGTCTTTAAAAGCTTTCCAAGAACAACGGGCCAGATTCTTGGGAAAGGTGTTCCTTTGACACAAATTAGACTTGCAAGAAACAAGGTGAAAAAATCCCCAACCAAAACAATTGCTTCAGCCCAGGGAGCATGTTTGCCCAGACTACGAGAGCTCTGGCTGCACCATGATGGCCGATTTCCTCTAGGCTACGCTTTCTGGTGCCGTGGCACCTCGCGGCCTCTGACGGATCTTCCTTACAATTGAGGAAGCTGCCTTCTGCCAAAACTGCTGAATTTGCCATAAGAAAGACCTCTCAAGCAGGTCGGAGCGACCTCAGATATCTGCTGGCTGCCCACCAGCTCAACAGGAGTGGAAGGGAAGTAAGATAAAAGAGCTTGTGGATTGAGATAAAGACAAGGGAGGGCACTCACCAGTAGTCTTCATGGGTGAAACAGACTTGGGGAAAAAGAAGTTAATTTATTAACAGTTGAGTTGAATGGTAAGAAACAAAGGCAAAAACTAAAACACCTTCCCCTCCCACCCCTTTCTTCCAAAGCTCAGCTTCACGCCCTCATTCCAGACCCCTCTACTTCCTCCCTTCTCCAAGTGGTGGTGGAGGGTTGTGGTCAGTCCACAGCATCTCCTCTGCTGCTCCTTCCTCCTCGTGCTCCAGTGTGCGTCCTTCCCATGGGCTGCAGCCCCTCAGGATAAACTTGCTCCAGCATGGGCTTTCCACAAGCTGCAGTTCCTTCAGGGCATGTCTACTTGCTCTACCATCTGCTCTGCTGTGGTCACAGCCAAGGCTGAGCCCACCAAGGATGGTGGTAGCATCTCTGGGATACATGTTTAAGACAGGAAAAGTTACTGCAGAGGAGAAACTGCAGCTGAAGAGAGGAGCAAGAGTATGTGAGAGAAAACGCTCTGCAGACACCAAGGTCAGCGCAGGAGGGCAGGAAGTGTTCCAGGTGCCAGACCAGAGATTCCCCCTACAGCCCATGGTGAGGCAGGCTGTCCCCTGCAGCCCGTGGTGCAGCCCGTGGCGCAGCCCATGGTGAGGCAGGCTGTCCCCTGCAGACCATGGAGGCCCATAGTGGAGCAGATCTCCACTTGCAGCCCAGGGAGAGCCCCACACCAGAGTAGGCAGATGCCTGAAGGAGGCTGTGACCCTGTGAGAAACCAGCAGTGGCGCAGGCTCCTGGTGGGAACTGATTACCTGATTGGTAATAAATTCATTATACCCAAGTCGAGTCTGTTTTGCCCATGATGGTAACTGATGAGGGATCTCCCCCTGCCCTAGTCTTGACCCACAAACCTTTCGATGTATTTTCTCTCCCCTGCCCGGCTGAGGAGGGCAGTGATAGAACAGCTTTAGTGGGCACCTGGCATCCAGTCAGGGTCAACCCCCCCAGTCCTATAGTATCTACATTGTATGTCCTTGAAACACAAGCCATACAATTCTTTTTCCTCCTTCTCCACATCCCAGCCTGACTTAAACAAAACACAGGGTTGTTTTTTTTTTTTTTATACTGGACCTTTGTTACTCATTTCCCCCCTTTCCGTTTGAGATTATTTTTGCATCTCTGACTTAAAATATGCTTCTGCTACTGCCATGTCATGGAAGCCCCATGGGATTGTAGCTTCCCCTGCTCATCCAGATATGCTCTACTGAAACTGAGAAACATATAGATCTTGTTTCGTATATCCATCTATTTAAGTGTATTGAAAGCTGAAAATGGAATTCAAGTTTGCTTTTTAAACCAGTTCTTGCAACATCCCGACGATTATAGCTAACCACCTTTGTTGGCTCAGTAATTCTTGGCAAGAAGGTGACAATGACAATATAAATTAATCTTCCATACCAACATGCAAGATCTCTAGCCCTATTTTAACCACCCCTGCACTGCTTCAAGTGCTTTTCTGAATGCATACATATAACAACAGATATTCCAGTCTCACACAAAACATACACACACAGAGATTTCTATTGACTTACACCTCAAGACAGCCACCAAATATCAAAGGTAGAGGCAATCTCCAGAACAGGTTTGGAGTTTTGTGGGGTTCATTGCCCCAGTTTTGGTGGCAGAAGTCCTATCAGAAGCTCCAGCACTTACTTAATACTGGCCTTGCAATATGTAAAACAGACAATCACAGAGATCTCCTGGATTTCTGGAATTGTCCTCTGCTTTTCCACAACCTTCTGCCAACTCAGGAATCTCAGTGCCCAAGTGACCTCAGTCCCAGGGGTGGCTGGTACATCCATGACACAGCACTTGGGATCTTCACAGTTTTATACAGTGCAACACACTAATTTAACACTCCAATTGAAGAGGGCTCAGAAACAATCACTTAAGGGCAATGGGAGATACCAGGAAATTGCAAAAATGCTTCCATTCTGGAAGGAAGTATTATTCCCATTTTACAGACAGGACATCTGAGGCAGAAAGTTCCTGTGTGCCACATTAAGCTTTGCTCCTGGTACTCATTGTCTCGGAGCTATTTGTGCTGCTCTGCATTCAGCAAGTCAGTAATCACAGTGAGAGGTTTAATCCATCACATGGAGAAGTATTTCTGCAGCCAGACAAGGGAACAGCATTTAGCAACAGCCAAAGCTTCCTGTAAGGAATTTATTACCAAGTCTCTGGTACACTGCATTTCTCTGACACAGGATGGGGTGATGCATTAAATCTGTACAAACCCAACAGAATTCAGGCAGAGATCATCAAAAGTGTTTTAATGATTAAACCATGTCAAACATTAACAATGTAGGTATATTCAGATGAGCCAAGGGTTTACTTCTAGCACATTTAGACAGCCTATTTTGAACATTATAGCTGCTGTACTGAGCTATGTAAAGACTCTGCAAACCAGTACCTAGAAATGAAGACACGTGCACAGGCTTTGATAATGTAAACGTAACAGACACTGTGTCCTTCAAAACAAGGAATGAAACCCCACAAGGCTAGTAGGAGAACTCAGTAATTCCCTAAGAGATGTGCAAAATTTTTTAAAAAGATTTAAAAAAAAATTAAACATGTTAGAACTGGCATTTATATAAATATCAAAATCCAAGTAGTTAAACTTGAGCAATGACCAGCAGTACGTCTTGCACAATTCAATGTTTCAGAGCTTAATGAATAAAATATTCATAAGCAGAACTCCACCACGGCAGATACCAGAATACCAGCAACAGATATTGGCTTTGCAACTGACTCCTCATATGTGCAAGGCAAGATTTTACAAGGAGTAACTTTAACAAGCACTCAAACCAAATCCTCAGATAACAAGCCAAAACATTACCAGTGATATACACAACTCACATTACAGAAACAGACATTCCAGCACATTTCAGTAACATTTAAAAAACATCAGACTGTTTAATTTTGCTTGTTTGGGGAAAAAAAAAAACCACCACATTTGTGTTAGGCACATTTTATAAATGAACATATGCTACATGAAGAACTGTACAAACACCAACTTAAATACAAACAATTCCATCAGAAAAGCATCTTTCTGTCTTTGTTTTTAAATACACTTCCGGTATGTCACAGTCTCAAACAGTAGCTCCTAAAACGTGGATATGGCTATGGTAGTAACACTTGAAACTCTGCCAGCTTCCATATTAAAAACCACTCTTCATTTAGCATTTAAGAATTCTCAGAAATAAGGAAAAAAAGAAAGAAAAAGAGTGAAAAGAGAAGATGGGTCCACCCTGCGTAGACTCTAAACCTTAGAGACAATATTGAAGTCTTACTGGACTGTGTGAGCGCCAATTAATTTTACATTAGTGACATTACTCGAAATAAAAAAATAAGATCTATTAAAAAGTAAAATAACTTTTCCATCTGGTTGGTGACTGTTTAGTCAGTTAAAGCCAAATATACAAAACTAAATGAGCCATTTCCAATTTCACTGTATCGCGCAGGAGATACTTAACATCGTGTATCACACAGAGAACAGTAAAATGATCAATGGATTCTTCTAAATGACTTTTTACTAAAAAGTCAGTCAACTGAAAAGTTGAAACATACCCTAATTTTTAAATCAGTAATAAGCTTTGGGCCCTGCTTTTTAATTTAAGGCATGTGTGTTTATCTACTGAAACCAGCATCGTACAAATTACCCCTACAATCACATGCATGATCTACAGTAAAAAAAATGGAGGTTTAGATTACAGTGTTTTCAAATTGTGAATTATAATTCAGCACCTATCATATTGACTAGTAAGGCAACAGCAGTGTTGGATACTATGATAATACTCCCTTCCACAGTCTATAGCAGGGTCAGTGACAGCCCAGAATTACTTTTAAACTTTAACCTACTTTTATGCTCTGTATACAGTTTCTAGGGTGTTTGCACTGGTTAAGTCCTACATAAATCAACACTATTCTAGGCAGGAATAGTTACAGTAGCTGTTAGAGTATTAGTGCACAACTCTTATTGTGCTTACAATCAGATGATTTTGTTGTTGGGGTTATCAAAATGGTTTTTCAGTTTGGTCTTCAATCCTTCCTTTGTTTCCTTTGTTTCACATTGTTCTCAAGGGAAGAAAAGCTGTTTGTGTACCCGTTCACAGTGGCTGTAGAGCCGTTCTGATACTCTTTCCTCCTCGAGGATGCCTTCTTGTTGTAAGTCTAGAATAGACGGAAAGACACATGGTTTTGCTTAAATAAATAACTTTTTCCTCACAGTCACTCTAGAAACACAAAAGTAAACTTGCATCCAGCATTATTAAAGACCTTGTGCTGGAGGTTTAGTCTAAAAAGCTCTACAATTTTTTGTGTATGAGGCTATACTATGCCTTTCATTCATCACAGCAAGAGAATTAGTTCACTTGAAAAGACAAAGGCTTGGCAGGAAGATGGCAGCATTGGTAGTGTTATGAGTAAATCAGAAACAAGGGAAATGATTTTATGAGCAGACTATGGCATAAGAATACTCAAAATGACAAGTGAGGAAGGAGATTTGATGTGCTGCAGGTGCCTACCTTGAACAAAGCCAGAACAAGAAGTGGATAAACAAGCACAGTGAGGGAAATTCAGAGACAGAAATGTGAAAGGAGTTTGCACTGACAACATGGGAAGCAAAAGCTAACAGGATCGGGGGGGTGAGGACACCAACAAAAAGTACAGTGGAAAGAACATACATTAATTCATCTCAGTCAAAGGGGCTCAGCTGCCTGACAAGAGCATGTTTCCTAAATTGTGTGCGTGAAAGAAAGTTAAAAGTATAAGTAAAACAGATGAAGAAAGTTGAATAATATTTGGAACATACTATTACGTTTAATTAGCAAGTTCACACGCAGCAAATGATACGAACCACAGGACCGACTGAAGAAGTACAAGAAGATCAGATAGGGAAGCCTGTTATCTTTCCCCTCCATGAGTCATTTTTACCAGACCCAAAATGCTCAAATCTTTCAAGAGACATTTAAAATATGTAACAGGGTTTGCCTGTTTGGGAGCAGGAGGTTGTGTTGGCTTGGTTTTCTGAAGATGGGTACATCTTTGCACAGAGCATGAATATGAACTGCTCAGAACCACAAATCCAAGTCTGGATCTATTCGGACATGAAATCAATTTTGTACAAACAACTCAACCCCCTGATTTCCCATATAGAAATACAAAACAAATGTCTGTAAAGGCGATCCAAGACCAGAATTATGCATGTTGGGAGTTGGGGAAGTTTCTCGGGATATAAAACAAGCATTTTCCCTTGTAAGAACAGTAATGAACAATTCCTTTGGGTCTCTGACAAGTTCACAGGCTGCTGTTTCATTTCAGACTGGAAAGCTGCTTCTTACATAAAGCTCTTCCTTCTCCCTTATCTGCAGTTAAAACTGCATTAGTAAAATACTTTTTTGTGCCACTCTGCTTACCGGAATTACTGATTGTTCTGAATTACACACACAAAACATCAGAAGATTTGAAACTGGAGGGCAGACAAAGTAGAGTACCTTAAGAATGTATGCCTGTTACTGGAAGATGGCAAAAGGCTATTTCAAGCGCATCTTCTTATAAGCAGCTTTCCAATGAGACAGAGCCAGCAGAATACTACAAACAGTCAATGAATATTACCTTTACCTGGATATAGAAATTTGTGAAGAGGATAATCAAAGAAATCATATAAGAAATCTGGAAATACAGCCACCCCTGAGGAAATGCACACGGCCAAACAACACCACAGCTGGTCTGGAAGATTGTCAGGACAAACTGAGTCTAGGGAGAAAAAACAAACGAAGTGAAATGGAGCACATTAATACAAGGAGGAAAAAATGCCATGAGTGACCCAAATCTTGTTAGTTATTTCCAAAACAACTCTAAAATATGTATTACTGTGTGTTTGACAAGTTTATCTTCTCTGTCTTACTAACAGTATAAACCTCAGTTAGCAGACATGTTGGTTGTGGTATTTTGCTGTTTAAGTGTTTTTATTTGATTATTATTGTTCCATTTTACAGCATTAGAGTAACTCATGTAGAATTGATTTATAAATATATTAGGTAACAAAGACCACCTTCTTCCTAGTGAGACCTCACTGGGGTTTGACTCTCCCATCCTAACAGAGTAGATCTGCATCTCACTACTTCAGTTGCAAAAGATTTGGGGTCACTGGGTCTACACACGGATCCTCTTCCATGGACCAGAACTGACTGGTATATGGCTCCAGTGGAAGGATCTTTGGAGTGAAGGCTGCATGGAAGCTGGAAGGCAGGAGGAGAGGGGTGGTTTATCTTCAATTATCTCCTCTGGAAAAAAGAGTTTGGTCTTCAGTGCTGTTGAGAGCATTAGGCAAAAATCATCCCTACATAAAAACTACCAGATTAGGGAATGTTTATTTAAAAAGGGAAAGTCTGTTGTGTTCTGCTCTGCTATTTTGCTGCCTTAACAGCTATGTATGCAGAGCAGGCAGGGAAGTGATGCAGAGCAGGCAGGGAAGTGACAGCAACTGTGACAATAGCCAGGGAGAGCAACTGAAGCACCCAGACACTTGCACTCTGTAGCACCCAAACAACCAGGATGAAGAACAGCACCTAAATCTGGAAGGAAGAGGACATAACAAAAACCCCAAACGAAAAACCAAACCACAAAGCAAGCTCCTCCCCACCCCTCCCCCCGGCAATGATCCCCACTCCTGCAATACTCAGCCATCCTTTGGAAGGAAGAGTGCTAAAAAAGTATAAATAAATAAAACTTGAGAATCAACACTCTGAACTGCTGGCAGCAAATGTTGTTAAACCCATTCACAGCTCTGACAGGGTGCTAACTGGTGGGTGGGGGTGTTGTGTTTAACAAAAAATGTCTATCTTTAGGCTTCAGTCTCCCCACCCTACAAAATGGGGAAGACAGAACACGTGCAGGTTTTCTTGTGGTGTGCTGATGTGTTACACACATTGAAACCTGGGTCTCATGCAGGATCACTAACACATGTGCCATATTGCTTAATTTTCCTGCTCTTTTCACCTCTAGTACACAGCATTTGGGCTTCATTGCTGTATACACAGGAAACAACACAAATGGATAGAAGGAGCCCAACACAGAATTACAAGAGAAAAAAATCTGCCCATTTAAAGTGCACAGACCAGAAATATTGAGCGGTTTTTAATAAACCATTTGCAACTGCATGCAAAAGTGAGACAGAAAAGCCATTGTCCTGCAGGACTAGAATGAAGGGTCTTGTTAGCTGTGGATTGTGTTGCACTCAGCTTCTGGTCTGTCATCTCAACATCAGCCTGAGCAACCAAGCAGAGAAGAGCACCCCAAGATCAAGCAGGCTTGGAAGAAAAGCTTCTCCTGCCTCCTTGGCTAGCGAGTCCCATAGACCTAGCACTGTGACTCCCAAATACATCTAGCCATACAACACAGTGAGCTGGAGAAAGGTCCCGCTGATCTCAGCACTGATTCGTGTACACCCTCAGTCCCAGCTCCCCATTGTCCTGAAAACAGAGCAAACAGAGGTGCAGAAAGCTCAATTTCAAAGGCACTTAAAGATGTAGAAGCCTTCGTTCTTCCTTCTTCTAAACCCCACCAAAATTTTCTAACTTGGTAAAGACAGGATTTCATCACAAATACAAGAGCCCGCTGAAGAGCGAATCACTCACCAGCTGCCCCTGAGTGATGTACTTCTTCCACCACAGATAAGGACGCATCGCTGGAACAGCAGACAATCCATAGTAGGAGTACATGAGGACATGGATAAAGCTATTCAGTGTGGCACCAAAGTAAGCTAAAGAAGGGAAAAGGAAAAAGAAAGTGCTTGGCTTTGAGGAATAGGCTGTTTTACAGAAGCTACAAAAATAACCAAAATGTTACTAGTTAAAACATTATTTATTTTAAAAGGAACACTAGAGATTTATTCCCCCCGATTTTTCTTCTGCTCACCCAAGACAGTGGCTGAGCTGCTTTGCAGCTGTGGGCTTTATACCAGCCTTCTGGTTTTGTTTCCTCAAATTATTCTTTTTTACATCTATATGATGGCTTCTCAAGGGAAATGAACAGGCCCAACAATCAATACCTTCACTCATTGACTTTCAGGCTTATTTCACTTCCAGGCAGGAGCCCATTTTGTCATTTATAACCAAAGCAACAGATACGTTCAGAAACTGCAAGTTAGCCATTTTATTTGTCCTTCTTTATAGTACCTTTCTCCATTAAAGGAACTTTTATCTTGACACCATACTCCATAGAACTGTGATGACGAAGCAAAACATAAAGCTTGGAAAGGAAGGATTAAAACCCATCACTAGAAATAGCACAAAAGTATTTTCAAGACCACACAAGCACAAGATGGACTTTAGGTATGTGCACTTCTGACTGCTGTATAAACAGGGTTTGACTTCCCTGGAGGAGAACAGGGTTCCAGAAGCACACTTCTTGTAAGTTCAGAATTACTCACTGCTGACAACATGAAACAAATACAAGTTTCTATGTTGTTTGGCTCGGAAAGCAGACCCAGCCTCTTGGTCTGCACTGCCCATAGTTCACATCCACTGGACTTGAAAAGGTTTTCCTTGGATTAGGGTTCAACAAAGCCAGTATCTATAAGCTGCACATCTGAACCACAAGTAAGCTACACTAATGCAGTTAGGAAACTAAATGCTAGCTAAAAGCAATGAAATCAAAGCAAGATTGCCAGAGGGTAGCAGGATTTAGACAAGAGAGACACAGAAATCTTCCACTTAAGAAGCATTTGGTCATATTCATTAGTGCTTAGGAGGCAAGATTTTATTGAAATCATTTGTTATGGCTAGTGGTATAATGAGATTAAATCAAGAAAGCAGTATCAAGCGAACTTGACAGATGCAAGGGCAAGAGTCACCATTAGCCATCTTGCAGCTGAAACAGGTTTCTGGTCCTGACTTGGAAAAGAGTACTGTTTCATTAGAGAGTCTGTGACTACCACAAAAAAGAGAAACAAGGTTGACAGGTTTCAGACCTGGTGTGCTGCAGCTGATCAATGTCACACTGCCATACAAATTCTGCAGACTACACAGGCATGCCTTTTCTACAGGCTCTGCAGGCAACTTAATTCTTGCAACTGCCTGCAACAGTTGCAATGCAGCAAAGCAGCTTACTATGGGACAGAACAAATCCTGCAGCTGAAGGAACCAGAGGTGTTTGGTTTGACCAAAAGAAATCCAACAAGGCCCTTGTTGCAGATGTTCCCCATTAACCCAGTACTTACAGTGACCACAAGGCACCCAGTTCATAACAAACCACCAAATGTTCAGCATCGTTGCATGGTGGTAGACATGCAGAACAGTGATCTGATGATTATTTTTCCTCAAAATGAAAAAGAAGGTATCCATGAACTCAATGAGTTTGGAGAAATAGTACCACCAGAGGACACGTATGATCTAGAAAGGAGGAAAGAAGTTTTAGAAACACTGCACATTGTGGGGGCTTTCAACCCTTTTGTTATCCAAGTCATTAAAATCCAGATTCTGTCTGGCACTACTTGGACTGAAGACACTGCTGAGATCTTCTGTAATGCTTCTGCCTCAGCTCTCTCTGTAGGAGATTTGGGTACAAGGCCATAGCCACAGCTGAAAACAGGATGACAGTTTTATAAGGCTGTTGCTGTGCACCTGGAAGAAACAAGTCAATATTTAACCAGAGTGGGTCTCACACTGTTCTCTAAAGGGCCGGTCTGAACAGTGACCGGAAGAAATCATCGCACCTCAGAAAGAGAAGGGGAGTCACAAGGCACGGTGGTTGAATACAGTCCTTGTTTTTTGACCTGGGAACACTTGAAAATTACTCACCAAAATACCAACCATGAATATATTGTAGATTAACTATTATGTTTGACAATGCATTGTCCTTTGTATTGTAAAAGCAGGAAAAAAAACCATACAGTTTGAACAAAATCCACATAATCAATACTGTTCTGCTCTCCACTTATGCACAAGAGGACAATTTGAAACGTTACTAACTGTAAGTCTCAATTACATTACCTTCATATCCGCTTCTCCTCCACTGTGAGTATCCTGACAGAAGAAATTGTATCCTCCTTCCCATACTCCTGTCACCAGCTGAGAAGAACAAAGAACAAAGTGTTATTTGGGGAGAAGGCTGCACCCCGCAGCACATGTAAACCTCCACAGCATCTCTGTGAAGACATCTGGTGCCAAGGGATTCATGGGCCCTTGAGTGTGGCATTATGTTGAATTCAAGCTCCAAGCAGTGATCAAATCATAGTGGAGGGTGAATTAACAAATTCTTCCAGTTGGGGTATACCAGAATAAAAACAGGAAGTAGCATCTTACTTCTACTTATCTCACACAGTGTGTGTTTTGCACAGTCATATTCCAGACAGATTCTCAAGAAATATCTTTTCTTCCTGGCTGATGATCTCATTGTCAGAGAAAGTGAATGGCCAGGGCAAAGTAAATATGTTTTTATTCTGATTATTAAATTTTTTTAAATAAAAAGTTACATTTTTAAGGAAGGTTTATACACAGAGATCTGACTACAATTTTTTCAGCCATGTAACAGGGCAAATCTTCAGCTTTGCTACCTTTAACAGCTAACAAGCGATGTTTCACCATACTGCGATTCTTCCAGATCTTAAATAATTCACTCATCCCGAGTACATTACATCCTTCCCAATACAAGTGACTTCCTTTGCAGGATACGCCATTGCCTGCCTGACTTCCTGGCATAACAAATAACACCTCAGACATGATGGTGTTACTTTTAAGGGTCATGACCAGCTATTAGTCACAAGAGGATGATGGGGAGCCGAGGGGCTGGCTGAAACCTCCACAGAAGCAGGAGGGAAGCTGGACATCTGCATCCCACCCTTTCACAGGTGGGAGACATATGGACAGATTGAGGTGGGTTGGGAGGAGATGCAACGACTCCCAACCTCAATATCAAAACAGAAGGATCACTGGATGTTGCGTATAAAGATGTTTTTCCTTGTGGGAATAGCATGAGGAGAGCAGTAACAAATTTAGATGATTCCCAAGTGAAAAGAAAACTATTCTAAAGGCAGAGACAGATACCCTGCACAAGCAAATTGTCCATTTTTGGCCTTATCTAAGCTTGTGCGGAATGAAAATAAAAGCTTTGCAAGGCTACAGTGGAAAACTCTTTGTACTATAAGTCATTTAAATGATCGCTTGATTAAAGGACTACAATAACTGCCATGATTAAACGCTGCTCAAAACTGTGAATGAGAAGCTCATTCTAAAAGGTAGATAAAGATTATCACTTCAATGATCTGCCTTTTCCTGATGTTATTTCTTTCATGCCTCATTTTGTCCCTAAATTAGCTTCTAAAATACCCAGTCAGCGTAGGTCACTATTTTTTGACCTTCTAAGATAGAATTATTGCCACTATTTAGGAAGGGGAAAAAAACCACATCTTGTTATATCATAACATATAGACCTGGAATTACCTCATGCATTAGAGATAAGTCAATACCACCCTGCCACAGTGAGCGCAGGGCAGCCACATACATCAGTGGCTGACCCAAGCAATTTCTCTATCCAAGCAGAAGGGGCATGCAGCCACAGGAGGACTTCTCTCCTGGCTGTAAGAGCAGGCAGAGCTGTGCAAAGCACACTGGTTTAAAATCAGTACCCTACTAGAGGATCAGCTACATCCTGGAGCAAGCCCTGCACCACTCTGCTCTCAGGGCACTGAGGAAAGCCTGCACGGCTCTGCGGGTGCCTGCCAGTCCCGCAGACGGAAGACCACATTGTGCTGCGATCATGTTGTTAAGAGCTTACAGATGTTTTCATACAGTTATCTTAGCTCAAGGAAGCGTTAGGATAGAAGGATAATCACAACGTTTATATTGCAATTAATCCAAATAGCATCCATCACTAATACTGCAGTCCATAAACCTCTCCCAATAATGGCTAGCGTAGTGAAACACAAATAACTTTCCCTGAAAGCAATGTAGGTTCACTACATAAAGATAACACAACCAAAGGTCAACAGCAAAGGTCTGGATGGATCCTACCTCTCTGAAGGGCAAAGATATCAGTGCAGCAACAAGTAGCTTCAGCTAAACCTGAATACTCCTTTTGTTTCCAGAAGCACATATAATAATATGCTACAAGCTGTGATATTCTCACAGCTACAGGGGTTTAAATGATAGAAGCAAAGCAACATTTGTAGGAAATGGTAACATCTTTTAATATCATATAAATACTATAGTTACAAAAATAATTTAATCCCTCCCTTTCTAGAAGGAACTAAATGGTGAAAAGCTGCTACTGCTATCCATGAACTGCTGCTGCTGCTGCCCACAACCTTGCCTGGGGCAAAATGCAACACACCGACAATCGTTTTCCAGAGCTACCCAGCTGCTCCTTTGCCTGACACCACTATTTCTTGCACCCACAATACTTTCAGCACATGCTGGAAGGCTTCAGGAAACACAGCAGCTGGCCACGAACAGTTCCCAAATGGCTGTGTTATGCTCAAGGCTGGTCATACAGCACCAGGGAGCTGCTTATGTACACCCAGAAAGCAACAGATGGAGGTGTCATAAATTGCCAGTTAGTGCATTTAAGTCATTGCTCATGCTTAATGCGGTCTGCCCCAGGACAACCAGAGTTTCTTACTTCTCCTTACAGCTTCTGTATAGCAGGTCTCAACTTGCCCAGCAACAGAGGCTCGGCAACTCCTCAGCCACCCTAAGCTTGAGACAACCTTTCCGTGCCCACTGTCCCTAGGAATCCTTCATTTCCAGGTTGGCAGGAGCCCAGGCTTGCTTAACGGCATTGCTGATGCACAACCATAGGCGTATCTTCTCTTGAGAAGTTAACCTGTCCAGAAAAGGCTGACTGTAATCACTTTCACAAGAGTATGCGATTTTCAAACTACACAAAAAGAAACAGCTCCTTCATAAGTCAATTAAAATGGTGCTCAAAGTCATTGTTAAGTTCCTGGGCTCAGGGGAAAGCCCTGCAGCTCAAGGTCGCTTTTGTGGTCAAACACCTTGTACTTCCTTCCTCTGCATTTAGTTTTTTGTCTTCAATATAGAAGAAGCTCTCATTTTGTAATTCTGTTGCTAAATGTTTTAAAATGCTGTGGCATGTGTGGCTCTTATCAACTCCAATACCAAAATAAACCAGCACACTAACACCAGTCTCACTGGGCTGTGGGAGAGGTGTTACTGGGGAGAATTTTGTTTTCTTGTGATAAAACCGAAGCCTGAGACACACTGGAGAGGGGCAGATAAGGGACACAGCACTGCATCACGCTGTGATGAATTTACAAGCTTCAAAACAGGGTTAAATTTGAGTGAAAAGAAACCAAACTTCACATCTCTGATCAAAAAAGGCAAATGCCTGCAGAGATAAGAAACTTTATCTTTACATGAACACAGTCACCTCAGGAGAGAGATAAAGGCTTTGGGACCTGTAGAGAAAGAAAGGGGAGGGAAAAGAACAGCCTTGGCAGTGAGCTGTCACCGGGGGCTCACATGCCATGGCAGCTCTTCATTGAGTCCCTTCCTTCCTAAGCAGGGTGCACCCCTTAGGAAGCTTTTCTTACGGCATGAACAGTACTTGCCTCCTCAGGAAAACCTTAGGCTCTCCTCAGGCAGATTCGGGAGGGAATTAATTTTTCAGATGAAGGAAAAGGACAGTAAAGAGATCATACAAAGTGAGCCTTCACCACTGAGCAGCTCTCTCGAACGTAAGTGCACATGGTCCACATCAATTGGCTACAGTATGAATAAAATATATTCTCAAAATAAAATAGTTCTACATCCATAAAACTGGGTACCTGGCATCTCCCTGCTTTGCCAAATTACCCAGCTGAGACTCAGGTAGAGAGGCATGCGCCCTACTCACTACAAGACAACCTCTTCTGCTCTCCTAGGCCTGCCTTGCCTTTTATATTGTCTGGAACGAGCACAGTCCACTACTCTGTTCTGCTAGTACCAGAACACAGCCCAGTTAGTAAATGCACAAACAAATAATTTACAGCAAGTACCAACCAAAACTATCTTAGGAATTCCACATAAGACATACGGTTTCTAGTGATTTTAAAATAGTATGTTATATCAGTAGATCAAATGGTGCAAATATACAATAACTAGAATTATACAAATCCTACAATGCAAATTTTCTCCCTCCCTCCCTCCCCCCCCCCATAATTGCTTACAAACATTCAGATGTAAAGGCCAGAAAACCAAGCAGGTCATTTTTCTCATCCTAGTTTGGAGGATGCCTCACTTTAACATCTTGTTTTGGTCATAAAATACTTAAACTGAGCTGTGATGCTATGAATCATGACCAGAACCACCACAGGTGTAACTCAGGAAAAACTCCAAAGCAGGTTTTCAGGTCTAACATATACAAGCTATTAAAGCAGCTTATTTTCAGACAGGCTACTAACCAAGTTCATAAGTGGTGATGTTTAATGACTTTTCCTCAGTACAGGACTGAAAAGAGTTTAATCCAGCTGAAACTCGAAGTGACAATGAGGAAGAGAACAGTGAGTTAAATCTATTTTTTGAATGCTGCTCTTCACCATTTTATCTTAAGAGCGAGTACATGTACTCTAAAGTGCTGCTGATACACAGCTACCCCTTCAAAGCCAGATTCCATGGCTTACATGATCTGAGTGCGGGTATCACCTCTTTACACAGACACGGGTAACTGTGGAGACACTACAGCTAGAGAACATACCTGGAGGAGCAGGAACCCAAAGTTTTTCCCTATCACCTGGCCCTCCAGCTCTCTCGCTGCAAACATCAAGCAGCACAGTGTTATGTCAGCACGGTTCTCTGCTAGGCACCATTTTTATGGGTCAGTTCCTTGTTGCAGAGCATTGCTCGCCCTCACATCTAGCTTGTATGTGCTGTCAAACACATTTTGTTGCAAATACCATGGGCTTAATAATCTTCATAATGCTGTGGCTTTGTGTATTCCCATTATAAGAGAGGTTTATTTACAATACTGATGAACATTTCCACGTAGATAAAATTACATTAAGAGGGATATTCCCTTTGATGTAATGTGTTTTACTCTATAGGAAGGAAAAGCCTTAATGTTCATTGTAATTTAGTCTCATTCCTTCACAAAATAAAAGCTATTCAGCAGGTTACAAGTATGAGGACTTCTTCAGTATACAATAAATAGTCCCTTCTTGGTAACCAGTTCACTGTTAGCAACAAAAAGGCATTTATAAGATCAACAGTTCAGATCTTTTCTATTGTTTAAATTTATCAGCAGGTTTTGTAACATGGCAGAATGTTACAGTAATTTTCATTTAAACAATGAGTATTATAACAGGTATTCAAGGGAAAAAGACTGGTGACCTGAGAGTTTTAGCCACACTTAGTACAACTGAAGACTGCACTTGTAAAAACCCTCAATAATGCAATTGGAGGTTAAACCAATAGATTATATAATTATAAATAATATCTCCATAAAATAGTGCATATGTTGTACATGAAGTCCTCAGCAACACTACTTTTAGACAAATTAAATAGATCTACACACAAATTTTCCTAGATTATAACATCCTGACAGGGTGGTTAGAAATCTAAGCACATCAAGAACACAATTCTTCCAAGTACCTACTGAATCCAAAACTCCTCTCCCCCCAAGAACTGAGTATCGAAGTTCTTAACAACCCAGCTCAGTAATTTTTGACTAAACAATTCACAAGAGAATTAAATTTAAATTAAATCACTTGTAATCTAAACAGTCACCTTGTAAAACACTATAGCATTAACTACAAACTTGAAGGAGAATTACAGCTTGCTCATACTTCTAAGCAAATGCCAAAAAATAATGAAACATTCATAGCTTTACCTCTAGCTTGTAATTACATGTTGAAAGTGAAATCTCCCCTTACAGAAAGGAGAAATATTTTTGGTTAAAAGCAAGCCAGAGTATTCTGTACATTAAAGCCACACACTCAGTCACTTTCTGACCACATTCTTATTTTCATTGCCGTAGTTCTTCATTTTCACTTCAATAAAAACCATACAATTCTGAGCAAAAGCAACTAAAGTGCTCTATGAGAAGTGGAAAACTTCATACTCTCTTTGTTTTGTTAAGAAAGGAAATAAGTCCACAGAAAGTCCAATTCAGTTTGAAATATATTTGCATGTTCAGATTTTAACTTCCAAGAAAAAAAGATAAATCACAATGGCATTGATGCAATTGTTTCAGCAAAACTAAGAGGACACAAAAGAAGCTATTGCAAGCCTACAGAAACAGATGTGAGGAGTGCGTGCATAATTAAACACGTTTAAGTAAAACATGTTTTGCACTTCAAATCAAGCTGTACTTTTGCATAATCCATCAGCACAATCACACTGAGCACGACTTCTAGGCAAGGAGGAGTTATTGAAGGAGTAGCCAGGTTCAAGCTGAGAGATCAGTGATGCTTTTACTTGCACACTGAGTGAGAGAAGTGCATTTAAAACACTGCTAGCCAAGGTCAGCATAGATGTTTAAGTCAAGGTTTCATACCAAACTTAGAGGTAGCATTAAAACTATGGCTTTCTTCCCTGAGAAGTGACATTGAAGAACAGTTGCAACATTTCTGCAGATGTTGCCTCAGGTTTAGGTAGACTGTCCTCAGATGAAATTTTCAACATAAATCAATATAAATGAAACAGATACTTCAAAAAAACCCTGACTCAGCCCATTTTTTCCTACCTCATAAAACATATACAGAGAAAGCAGCGTAAGTCCAAGGTTGTAGACCACTAGAATACCCCTGCACGAGAAGGGTTGCTTATTCCGCATGTACTTTGGTCCTAGCCATACGATTAGTAAGTACAAGACTGAGAAGATGAAGGTAGGTGTATAGTTCTCCAGAAGAAGCCATCCTTTTACTCTGGGGTCTGAAACAAACAAAAACATATGAACACTTAGATTTTGAAAGGGGAAGAGTTCAATGCACCAAGAAGCAGCTCTACCCAAAATGCTTCTAGAAGGAAAGCAGCAAGCCCTTTTAAGGGCCACACTGCTAACTACAGCAAACTGTCACAAACAAGATTTTAGTTATACAGTTGTTAAAGCAGAAAGAATTCTCTTCTTAAAGCAAAAATATTCTTAAATTATTACTGCTATTCCTTTTAAATACTCATTACCATTCAGAATTGTCATCCATCTTTAATACCACAAAGAGGCTTAAATTATAAAGAAAATCTTTAATGACCCTCTCCCCCTTATTCTCTCAAACCAACTTCTCACAACAGTACACGCATTTTCCTCACAGAGCCAGCAAAGCTGACAGTGCAGCAGATACCTTTGTGTTCATCAGTGGGTGATCCTGATAATTATTTCCTAATCAATACTAATACAATTAGACACTTACGTATGTGCCACTCAAAAGGATTAAGTTTTGGAGTCCTCATATGAGCAATGAAACAGAGCAGTCAGTCCGGTCTGACAAACCAGTCTGTTTGGCAGCGTGTTGACTGGTCAGGAAAAGCACATAACGCACCCCAAATGAGAGGGTTTCAGGGAAACACTAGGGACAAGTGCATGATCCTCTTGAACCACAACTGTGTTTGTCCACACCAACCACAGTATTTCACTCCTCTCACTAAAGTTGGCCCAAAGGACTGAAACCAAGTTTACCAAATTATAATTGAACAATTCAAATATTGCTGCCATTCACAGCCCTGACTTAATTTTAAAGGAGTCATATGTGGATCCTGAATATAAGAAATGAGGCCTTAAATGTAGGTTGGGAAGTAGTTAAGAAAGCTGGGGAATTGCTTGGATTTGCCACCTTTATGGTTCATTATTTTTAAGACACGGCAAATGTAGACCATATGCCAGCACATGCAGTAAGTAATATCAGAACATCCAGACTAATTTAAACTGTCTTAGTATGAAGAAGTGGGAAGGAACAAGGGCACTGAGCTACTAAAAGCAAACAGAAAACACATTTTGAAGGATCAGAGGCTTGTTCCACCTCCTGTGGACTATGTCGTGCGAGGAAGTGGCACTACCATCAGAGGTCCAGTGGGACAAAAAAAAAGAAGAGGTAGAAAAGATGCTACTGCAGCCATCAGAGGAAGAAAACACATGCCACTGAGCAGCATTGCTATGCACACTCTGTGTGGGATGCTGACATTTAATCCCCCCTGTTCAGGACAGGGTGGAACATGGCCACCCCTACCCTAGCTGGAAGCCCACTGCCCGTCTGGTCCCACTGCCTGTTTCTCACACTGATCAAGATTGTTGTCCTCCATCTGCAGACTTCTTCCCAGTGAAAAACCCACCAAAACCATTGTTTCTTAAAAAAAAAAATGGTTTCAAAGAAGCAATGCTTTAAAAAAAAAAACACTTATTTTTTCAGTGAAAAATACCTTTGCAACTATTTCTGAGGGCAAGAGTATTTTTACTCCATCAAATGCAAATCTAAAAAAAAAAATTTAATAAAGCTATTATTAAAATCTAAATTAAAAAAAAAAGGTGGTAAAGATCTCAGTGAGATAAGTCATTCACTAAGACTAGCAACATGAACTTAACTGACAGAATAGCAGCACATATGATTGTCATACCTGAAGAGTTAATAATTCTTCAGGTCAAAAGATCAGAGGGACTGAGCAGAATCATACAGTCTTTATAAAGAATCATACAGTTTGTTGCTTTGCAGATATTAAAAGAAGTAGTCACCTGTCAACATCAGGATGTTAGAAGGAAGCTGTTTCTTGCGTTCTAGTATCTGCACTTTAATATTGGGTTTATTTATGTATTTAATTTTTGTCAAATCTTACCTCTGGGTCCAAGCCAAACATCAAGGTAGCTATTGATTGTTTTATCTACAAGTTCCATTTTTCAACCTATTGAAATGAAAAAAAGAAAGTTAGCTCTTCAGCTCACAAAAATAATCATCTGAACACCATCTGCTAGGGTTAGCAAAGAAAATACTAATCTGCAAAAACTGCAGCAGACATACTGGACATTACCAGCATATATAAAGTACATAAAGCTTATTCTAATCCCGGAGAACCCCTAGTGAAGGAGCAGCATTTCACACTGAAATAGTCATGGATCTAGATACGTAGAAGCTTAAAATAACAAGTTCAGATTAACCTGAAGTTCTTTTTAACTCTGTATCTTGTAAGTGCAAATACAGGATGGCATCTTGCAAGAGATCCTTCTGCAGTGAGAAAGAGGAGGAGGAAGACAGCTGGACCTTGAGAAAGCCAGCAACATTGACATTTTCAAATAAATACTAAGAAGCTCTTTTAACAAAGATATAGCTGGGGAGGAGGAGGAGGAGAGAAGGGAAAAAAGTAAAAACTGGTTCTGCTGTCACTTTTGCAGAGAGGTGACTGATCACAGCTCTTGGTTAACAGCCATAAAACCAAGAGATCAACAGTTACTGAATGACAGAGAGGGCTGCAGAGGCAAGGGAGAAAACATGGCAGTTTGTGGCACAAGCATCACCATCTAGTTCCAGAAACTGCCTGAGGGTAAGACATCACCAGATAAGGCTTATCTAACATCAGTACAGCAGAGTGATTAAAATGTCATCTGTCAGCGCCTCATGTAGCCAGTAATTATGGTAGCACCTGGCAGATATACTGTAGTACAGAAGTTGCTGTACCTCCCTAAGGTTAAAGCAGAAAAGGAGTAGCCACACTTTCCATGAACAGGGACAGATGTCCATGAGGCTGTTCAAGAGAAGAGGAAGCAATTTTCTTCTTAAGAAAAATAACAACAAACACCCCCAAAACAAACCAAAACCCAAACGCCCCCAAATCCCTCCCCCCCAAAAGTACTAATATTAACAGCAACTTTTAGTTACCGGGAAAAAAAAACCTAAGTAACACATAAGCTATCGTCATAGCCACAGCACAAACTGAAACAATGACATGAGTTTACACGTAGTTGCTAACAACAGAAAATTTCATGTCTTTTTTTTTCCAGTTCTAGCCAGCGACATCTCTCTTCACATGTGAAAACCCTGCCTCTAGGAGATTTCTGATTTATGCAAGTAAGACTTAGATTTATTTTATTTAATTTTAAAGATCCAATTTAGATTGGATATAAGGAAGAAGTTATTTACTGTGAGGGTGGTGAAGCACTGAAATGGGTTGCCCAAGGAACCTGTAAATGCTCCATCCCTGGTGGTGCTCAAGACCAGGTTGGACAGAGCCTTGGGTGACATTGTTTAGTGTGAAGTGTCCTTGCCCACGGCAGGGGGGTTGGAACTTGATGATCTTAAGGTCCTTTCCAGCCCTAACTATTCTATAATTCTATGATTAAGATGAAGAGTAGGTCCTCTGGTTTTAGTCAGATGGAACTGACACTTCCACTTCCTTTGAGGCCAGTGAGAAAAGCCAAGCAGGATGCAAAAAATGTCCTGGTCCAAAGCGGGACTGAAGCTGCCTGGCACCCATAGAGGCTTTGACTTCCCATGGGACCAAGAAAATGCAACAGACTTGGCTGTGTCTTCTATGTAATACACATCCCTTCTACTGCAAGGCTCCAGACTTGCTCACCAAGGATTTCTGGCTGCACCCCCAACCCACCGTTTCCCATGGGGTCTCTTAGGGACACACACTGAAGAGGACTTTCCCTTCTGTGTGCATAGTCTTTGTACTGCTTTGGACTACAAACTGGCACAGAAACCTCCCTGGAATCTGATTACCAGGCACAAACAAAATAGCTTGATTAAAATAACCAGGAGTGCTAAAAGACTTCTTCAGTCCTGATTCATACCACTTTTATTTTCCGACTGAAGAAGCCTAGCCCAAATAAGCACACACTTGACAAGAAGGTGCATTTTTGGGATTACATCACCTCACCAGTTATGACACACAGAGGCTGCAAGCACTTGCATGAATGGCCATAGCCCTGGCACACCACTGTTGTAGGAATAAGGAAATTTAACTGAGGAGCTTATGCTGCGCTACCAGAAGCATGAACATCAGGAAGACTGAGAAATGAGTGTATCATTTCAAAGGAGAAGAAAGGAAGATATCCAAAGCAAGCTTGTTTCCCCTCCTCCTCCTTTTTAAAATCTGACAGCTATTAAACATTGCCAGGAAAAGCACTCCCCAGCAGATAATTCATTTTGTTGCCTGAAATCCCCACACTTAATTTGTCTCTCCTTTGATCCCGTACTGATTGACTTAGTTACACAGCACTGCACCATACAATCACCCAGCATCTGCGCCAGACTTCATCTCCCCTTTTTGCAGAGGAATACTTCAGAGGGGAGAGTCTGTTTCAAAAAAAAAAAAAAACCAAAACAAACAACAAAGGTTTCTTATACAAAAATATTGTAAGAAAAAGCTCAATTCAGAACCAACTTGCTTTATACTGCTGTTTGCTGGACACTGAAAATGCAGATATGTAAGTGAAACAACTAAAAAACGAGAAACAAACCCAGCATAGCTATAGCAAAGACAACAAGAAATGAAACTGTGTGTTCAACCCTCCCACAAAATTTGCAGAAAATCTTATTCCCCAAGAGGAGGAGGCTTTCTGCAGAGGTCTCATCTTTTTCATGCTGTGACCCCAAGACAGCTTTTTGTGCCAGCATTATCAGACAGCAGACTGTAAAAGGCACAGCAAAGGAGGAACTACTTCTGGTGTCGATTTCCAGAATCTGCAGAAAAAGAAATTGTTTCAAAAGGAACTCATTTGCGTAACAGTAAAACAGAGGGAAACAATATGCTTTTGTTCCAGAGGGGGTGATGTGAAAATGCATCAAGTCTCCTGCCAACAGCCACACAACATTAAACACTGCTTCAATGGCAGGAACTACAAAGGTTCTTTTTTAATTAGAATAGTTTCCCAATTCAGAGGAACATCGACTCCCAGAAAAATTAAATGAGTGGCCATTTGAAATCTGCATGTTTCCTAATACTGAAAGTAAGCAAATTCTGCAACTGACCACATACACAAACAGATCACTAGCAATACTCCTTTACCTAGAAGCCATCTCACAGAGAGGCACATTATTCATACAGTAGTTTGGATTGGAAGGGACCTTTAACTGGTCATCTAGTCCAATCCCGCCTGCAATGAACAGACATCTTAAAACAGACAAGGTTGTTCAGAGCCCTGTCCAACCTGACCTTGAATGTTTCCAAGGATGGGACATCTACCACCTCTCTGAGCAACCTGGTTCCATTGCCTCACCACCCTCATTGTAAAAAATGTTTTCCTTCTATGTACTCTAAATCTACCCTCTTTTAGTTTAAAGCCTCGTCCTATCACAATATGGCCGACTAAAAAGTCTGTTTCCATATTCTTTATCAGGCACCTTTAGGTACTGGAAGGCTGCAATAAGGTCCCCCTTATTAAGAGAACCTTCTCTTCTCCAGGCTGAACAACCCCAACTCTCTCAGCCTGCCTTCACAGGAGAGGTGCTCCAGCCCTCTGATCATTTTTATAGCCCTCCTCTGGACCTGCTCCAACAGGTCCATGTATCTCCTGCAGTGAGGAATCTAGAGCTGAATGCAGATTCTAGTGGGATCTCACCAGAGTGGAGGAGAGGGGCAAAATCACCTCCCCTGGCCTGCTGGCCATACTCCTTTTGATGCAACCCAGGATACGGCTGGCTTTCTGGGCTGTGAATGCCCATTGCTAGGTCATGTCCAGCTTCTCATCCACCAGCACCCCCAAGTCTTTCTCTGCAGGGCTGTATTGATACTGGGGATTGCTCCAACCCAGGTGCAGGACCTTGCACTTGGCCTTGTTAAACATGAGGTTTGTATGGTCTACTTCTTGAGCTTGTCCAGGTCCCTGCTGATGGCATCGCATCCCTCAGGTGCGTCAACCCTTCACTCAGTCTGGTGTCATCAGCAAACCTGCTGAGGGTGCACTCGATTCTGCCTTTCTACAGTGGACAGGAAAGAAATCATCCTTTCTGCTACCACATTTTACTAGTGCAGTAAGGCTCCTGAACACCAGGGCAAGCTGGATCTGAGTCTGAAAGCACCCAGGCTTAGAACCTGAAAAATGCTTTACTCCTTCAAGTTCAAGTATTTCATCCAGGAAAAGGCATATCTGATGTCTTAAACAAAACAAAGTAAGTGGGCTCCCAATTCTGCAACACAGACATAATGAAAGCTAAATTTACAACTTGCCCCAACAAGATTGAGCCACATCATTAAAATATTACTTTTCCAAAAATCCTCTGGATTTAGACAGACAGGGACATTTTGGGCATCCACAGAACATTCTGCATCCTTGATCCACTTCTGGCACTGCGAGCTGGGACATGCACTGTGCTCCAGCAGCCACCCTGTGTCTGGGCTGAAGAGGTGAGCTCTGCCCTGCCACTCAAGTCCATGCATGGATGACCCTGGTGCTCCTTCATGTGGCAATCAAAAATACAGGCCAAAGGCTACACAGAAATGTGCTTTTCTTGCAATATTTTTCTTTTTTTTTTTGTTGAAATTATTTATAAAGTTTTTTCCTACAGGTTACTAGCAGTGACAACCGGCTCTTCCAACATGAAGCACTACTCTGAGGAAAAAAGGGCTGCTAAATACTTAAGTATTTTAGCAGCTCCCACCCTTCAAAGGAAATCCTCTCCTAAGCTTTCCACAGAAAACACATTCTGGAAGTTTATGCCAAAAAGTGATTTAAAAATTCTTGGTCACATTTTAATGTTGTTTCTTGAGTTTCTTCTTGGAGTAACTTCAGTTGCAGATACTTTCAGGTACAAAGATAAAGCACAAAACCACAAAGGTTTGCTCCCTGTCCCATGCCACCCTTTTTAAGCAAACCAGACAGCAGCAACAAAACATTCTGGGCTGAAAGCTCAAAGCACTGGGAGCCTGCTTGCTTTCAGCAGGATCCTCCAGCTCTCATCCTGCTGCTCAAGAACTCCCCGGAACGACAGACCCCAGTTTTCACATGTAAGTGCCTGAACTTGAGTTCCAAAAAAATCCCCAAAATAGACATCAAAATAATCTTGCTATCTTCTGACAGGAATGTACTGCCAGGCCTGGCTGCTGAGCCTTCTTGGAAAACAGCCACTTTCTCTGGTCTTAAATTAGGACTTTGCAGCCTAATTTTAGGCATTTGATTTTGGAAATCTTGAACTGTGTTTTCTCATCGAAGCAATGTTTCCCAGTCCCTGCCACTGCCCTCCTTCAAAAGTACAAACTATCCCTTCTCCAAAAACACAACGATCATGCTGGCTTTGGCTTTTGTAAAAGTACTGGAATTGAAAACACTCAGCTGCTCAAGAACTGGAAGACAGCATCGATAATCAAAGCTGTCAACCATTTTCTGTCCACTTTCCAAAGCTGCCCAGTTTCTCCTTTCTATTCTTAAAGCCTTAACTGCCCTTTTTGAACACCTCTACACCCTCTTAGGTCCCAAACATGCTCAGCATTATCAATAAAAGAAATTTAGAATAAACCACAGTCCATATTGATCTGAAAGCTGCTTATTTTATGGGAAGCAGCTGAAGCATGATTTTGCACTTCAGTTTTGTTAAAATGCAGGAAACTATTTTTAATCTTTATTTTGCAAGTGTATCTCTAGCAAAGCGATGCGGATTTTAGGCCCACCATGCATCAATAGCAAATCCTCCAGCCTGCTGCTGATTCTGGGGACCCACAGTGCTGAGCTTTCAGTCTCACCAGCAGTGCCATCACAAGGAAGTTTAGAAAGAAATGATTTGTATAAAACACAGGGAAGTGTAAAAAATGCAGGACAAAGGAGAGAAGCCAGTCTCAAACAGTTTAACCTCAATGGTATTTCAAAGCATGCGAAAGTGCAGGGGGTACAGGAAGACTTTGGCCAGTTAACCAGGGGTATGATTTCATGCCATTACTTTTCCTGTCATTCCACTCCCTCCAAATCCTGCAGTAATGATTACTTTCCTGCATAAACCCAGTTGTGGTAATTAAAGCATTTTACAGAACAGAAACAAATAGAAGAAAGGATACTGCAAAATGGAATGACTAAATGTGTTCAATACCCAATACCTCATTAAACCAGAATCTAATCATCTACAGACAGGTGAGTTAAGACAAATCACATATCCCTGCAGTTTTATTCACATTTTCAGCAAATCTGAACTAGCTTAAATTAGGATCTGAGAGTTCTAGGATTTGGACATTCACATGCATTTCATCCCCCTCACTGTCAACAGCTCTTGCTGCACCACAAGATAACTTCAGCCAGAGGGAAAACACTGAAGGATATGGCCAGGCACTAAGAACAAGTTGAAAGCAACCATACAAATGTATTAAGAATCAGGAGGAAAATGGTACATCACGACCTCTCCATCCCAGAGGGATGCATCCAGCTACAAATAAAGATCTCTCACGCCGCAGAGCTCCCCTTAGCAGCAGCAGATCTGGCATCCCTCAGCACTACAGTAAAATGCTTTTTGCAACAGCATGCATTTTTCCAGAATAAAATGTTGGAGGGGGTACCCTGTGCCCATGCCTCAGCACTGTGATACTGGAAACTTCCTTGTCACTGGCAGCTTAGAGCATGCTGCTGTTAGAGTAATGAAGTGCAGACTGCAAAAGTATTTACAGAAATAAAATGGTGAGGAAGAAAAGGCAAAGCAAGCAGGTTTATTCAACTGCTGTGTGGTAACAGCACGCAACTATAAACGAGCAAGGACACTGCACAGACAACTCCAGGCCAGGGAGTTAAAGAACTGGTTAGTTAGTTAGTTAGTTAGTTAGTTAGTTAGTTAGTTAATTTAAAATGGGACAGAAACAGAAGAGAGGATCTGTAGCAAACTAGATGGAAACAGGGAGAATACATGCATGGCACAAGAGCTACTAGTTGACCTTTTTGGAAGGAAAGCCAAAGCACAGTATTTGCTGTATAGCTGTGCTCCAAAGCCCTCCTCCCCAGGCAGTATGTGAATGTTTATTAAAAGCTATAAACAGGTGCTTATTAATCTGAAGCTCCCTCTTTTTTCAAAGCTGTTCTGGTATTGCAGTTGGGAAAGCACCACTAGCTGTAGCTCACAATGGCAAGTTAGCCAGAAGAAGCCTGGGAAGGTAAAGAGAGAGAAGGTGAAGGAGTCAAAAGCTAAGCCCAGAGAACCATAAGGACTTCAGCTTTCATTCTGGGTCTCCTTTCTCTCATTGAAGTGACACCTTCAAGAAAGACTGAAAAACTGCTCTCCTCTCCTTTAATAAAGGGACTCTTATGATCTCTGTGCACTTCACTCAAACCAACTTTTTACTTGCACAAGAGAAAAATGAAGATTCAGACCCCAAAGTCTATTTTAATGAGTCTCCTTGGTCAAAAGGCTGCATTTTCTAACAACAGAGCTCATGACACCACAGCCAACAGGTCCAAAGGACAGAGAAGCCCAGTCTTGCATGACTGTTACTAGCAGCAGAGTTCAAGAGTACTGTGCAGCTTCAGGACAGTAAACCTCAATTTACCTTTTTTTTTTTTTTACATGCCACCATCTCATAATTAAAATTTAAAACCCAAGAAGTATGAAGAAACAGAAGAGTTACAAATGGGGCTGTCCTCTCACTTGAAACCTCATTTTCTTCAGCACCAGCAGCTGCGGCACTGAGTCTGAGCACCAAGAGAGGTTCTGGCACCAGCCTGCCCCTTCCTCCTGCTGAGGTCTGAAGCCAGAGGACATCTCAAGAATAAAACTTAAAGTACAGGGCAGATCTATAATTCTTCATTATCTTCTTTGCATTTACTAACTTGCTATCTGACCCATAAAAGCATCTGCAATTCTCTTGCACATGTGAAAGCAAGAAATGGCTGAGCACAGCTATCCAGTAAACCAGGTTTAGCTATAAAAAGGTTGTCTGGGGCTCACATGCCGACTAGATACAGTGATCCAATGAAAATCTGAGTAATTAGGGGAAGATCGTAAAAGCTGAGGGGTGACAGTCACGAAGGCAATGCTATGCCATGCAAGCTGACTACTACAGGGATAACAGTACACATAAAACCTGAATTAAGATGTCCTGCTAAGATGTGTAACTACAACCTCTGTGTTCAGATGGGTAAAATGACGCCTTTTGGGGGACTGCTTGTGTTTGGGAAACTAGATCACACTGAAAAAGCACACACAAACAAGTCACCCTTAGGCAAGTATGTTAAGTATTTATTTGAGTGCTTACTTTCATTTCCAGTGGGCATGGGGTGACCTGGAGTGATACTGGAGAAGCCAAATTCCCTGGTGGGCCCTAATGCACATTCCTCAATAAAATAGTTACATTCCTCAATAAAAGTTAATTTCTACACTTTTACCCTAAAGGAAGAAAAGATGCATCCTGACACTGCAAATGCATGGCACATCTTTCCTTGCCGTTTTGTCATCTGACCAGCTCACTATGAGAAGCCAATCTTAAAACCTTTCTATATTTCTGCTGTACTCCTGTGAGACATGAGCTAATCCTGTACGGCTGCAGCTGCACCAGTACTTGGTGCCTTCATTTTAAGATGCTAAACATCATGCCAGATTGTACAACCACACAAAGTGAACAGTACTAACAAAACAAAGTCAGTCTAGCTTCAAACAGAAGATAGTACCAAAAATGTTCCTTTTCCCACCATTCTGAGAATTAATATAAAAGAGAAAAAAAAAAAAAGATTCCAGGTACAATTGTTACGTCACGGCATCGTTCTGCTCAGGACAAAACCCTGTCAAACCCCTTGCCTTTAAAACAGCACAAAAATCATTGCCTCATCATTCAGAAAAGCAACTGCCTTTGAACATCTAAACTCCTCTCCAAATAATAAAGATGTTGATGCTATCTATGCAAAGTAAGATGTTGACATTTGTTTTCTTCCTGCCCCGAACTGACAAGGAATACTGAAAGTGAAAACTACATGTCTTGTATAGAGGCAGAAGTTGACGAGACTGGAGATTTCTAACAGATTCATCAGTCAGATCATTCCTCCCCTTTCCCTTCTGGCACAACACTTAGCACATCTGCAAATTAAGTGTTCCCAGAACTGTGTAGGCAACTGATGGTGGTTCTGTTACACAAGCTCAGGGGTGAAAAGCCTGGTGGGTCCCAAGGAGCTGAACATCCTTGCCTGCACTAGACCAATCCCAAACCAACCCCTGATGAGAACCAGCAAGTTCAGGATACAGAATCACTGCTGTAACAAGGGCCCCTGTAAAAGATGACTAACCTGTACATTTCTACCTGTACATTTTCTTAGTTTAATGTTGGTAGCACTTTCCTATCTATTACTTCACTGGAAGCCCCTGCTCCATGCACCAAGTACTGCAGTTTCTTACATTTTATTGTTTTAAGGGGAGAAAGACCAACCAGCCAATTAAAAGGAAATACTGTAATGGTAAAGCTTAGTGTGATCTTACCACTACTCTATGAATGAGTCTATAGACAACTGAAGGAAAAAAAAGGCCACACTGTCCACATGTCTGGCAACTGCCAAGCTGTTTTCTACAAGATTGTATTATAAAAAACTCAGGTTCCTGCAGAAGTCAGGCAGGGAACTCCAGCAAAATAAGTCAGTTTCCTCCAGAATTTAACCACTTTCTTCTATTAGGAAGATAAAACAAACTCCTGGTGCAGTGGAAACTCCACTGCCATTAAAACCTGTTCCAATGAAGAACACACTAGACTGAACTTCCAGCTGTAGTGCTAAGGTGCAAAAGGTTTACTGCATTCGCTTCACGCTTTCAAAAGCACTAGAGCAAAGGCAGGGTTGGTATTGTAATTTCCTATATCCTTTTTAAATATAGGGACAAACTAACACACCCATATAAGCAGCAGGAAGTAAGTATCCTCCCCGACCCTGCAGCTATCCCATCCTCTGCAGGGCAGCAGTCCCCTAGAGAAGTGGGTACCAAATTCACCTCCTCTGCCTCATCACTTGTGCAAAGTCCCTCTCAAACAACGTCTGCAGAAACTTCCGCATTCCTAAAGATAAGCTCCCTCCACATAGGCATTTTTTCTGCTCATGCCAGCTATGGTGCTGGCTTATGCCCACCAGTAACCATCACATCACTTCATCCGTGCTGGACTGCTCCATTCAGCCAGGTCCATACCTCTACCTGAGGCATGTGGGGTTACCAGGAGCAACCAAGAACAGATTTGACACTGCTGCAAGGGGTGCTTTCATTCCTTTCTTACTCTCAAGTGGAGTGAAGCAGGGAAAAACTGAGGTAGCCCCCCCCAAAAAATCAACCTAGTAAGAAGACCAGCTTTCAGGCATGTCTGCTCCACCACCCAATTTACTGCAGAAGAAGCACCAGCCCGAGGCAGGCACATGTGTGACAGTGAGGTCTTACCTGACTGCAGATGAGAAAAGCCATTGCACTGCACCCAGCAAGAAAATGGAACCACAGCAGAAAGAAAGGCAAATAAAACAGGTAGACAAAAAGACACAGAATTTTTAAAGCTGAATTCTAAAAGGCGATTAAGAGAAGGCCAAAATAAAAGGCACTGCACACACATAATTTTACATATAGAATGGTTCTAGTGAAAGTTACAGAAAAAAGAAAATGTGAAATAACAAAAGGCCATACAGGATATGTTATGCAGAGCTAACTTGCAGACACATTACTTTACTGCACTGTAAAAAGCAAACAGCAGCCTTCCTTCCCTCCCTTATTGTTCAAAATACGGAGACCAATTCTAAGACACTTTACTATGTTTCTGTCTTGAAAACTGCAGGACTAATGATGGTCTCAAGGTAGGCCAGATGTGAGAGGACTCAAGGAGAAGGGAGAGAATGCTAACCACTGAGAGACCAATGACAGATTTCTGCAAAAAAAAAGGCAACTTAAATGTTTTATTCAACCTAAATACAGCAAAATATTCCAGTAGAAACAGTGCTAATGAAAATAAATACACAGGAAAGATTAAAATAAAAAGCTAGAGACAGTGATTATGACAAAACATTTACTACGTGCTGGTCAGCTGAGAACCTTGAAGAGAGAAGGGAAGTATCCCTTTTAATTCTCAGCCTTGGAGTATGTTATACTGTAAGAAATGATTACCAACAACCTGCGATTTGAGTCAGACCTTTGAGTGTAGTAGCCTAAGACTAAATTTCAATGGGAAGTTTGATTTTCCTGATAACTACAAACATTTTTTACTTGATGCCCAAAGCTTGTAATTAAATTCATCCTATGAGAGAAACACATTGCTGGATAATTAGAAAGCGATTTCCACATGGGAAACAAAACTTTCTCCTTTACTATGCTGCTTGCAGCAAAGTGAAAACCTAACTTACAGTGTATTTTATAAGCTCTCATATTCTGTCAGGACTGAAAGACAGGAAAGAATTAAGTTGTATTTCATATGCCATACATGTAAAGCAACTCTTTGAACTCTGCACAAAAGACAAGCTTTTTAGCCTCTGTTGTAAAACTCTGTGCACGTCTATTACACAGATGGCAATATATTACAAGTTGCTCAGCAGGTAAACCCAAACTTTTACATTCTTAGTGCTCCTATTCCAAATATATTTTGCACAGAATGTGTAGGATACAGAATGACACTTCAGGCAATGAAATTGCTTATTCATGTTTAGCAGCTCTCTGAAATTTTCCCCCTCTGGAATCTCGCCACCACCACAGCTCTGTTTTTACTGCACGCTAAGAGCAAAACATGCTTTTGTGCAAGAAACTTCTTTCATGAAACAATTTTTCAAATATCAAAAGACAATTACTGTGGTTGGAGGTTATTTTTCACAGTTTTCATCTCCCTGGAATACAAGTTCCTCACACAGATGCGTCATCTCTAAAACAAACAGCACTGAAGCAGCTTTTCATGTAAATAGACCTGTTATTCTGGACCAGGGAAGCTAAATACTCAAGTTCACAGCCTCACACAGGAACTGGTACTTGGTGGAGGAAAAGAGGAAGGAAAAACAAAACAAAACCCCACAAACCACATACGAAAATACAGATCTGGTTAACATTCTGCTCTAACATTAATGACTGATGGCTTAGGTGGGGATTTGCTAGAGGTCTCAGTAGAGTAATGCTGTTATAAAGAGGGATGTGTCAGAACCAGTGGCTTATTAGGGCTCTTCCATCGATTCCACCCAAACCCCAGCCCTGCTCCTCTGTTCTGCAAAACAACTTCCCAAGGCATTGGGTGGATAAGCTTTTGAAAGACAAAGCCTTTAAAATAGATACAGAGAGAATTACGGAAATCACAAAAGGAGCAGCAAGGAAAAACAGAGTGGGGAGAAGAGTGGAAAACCCCATAACTTCATTGCCAAGCTCCGTCACACCTGCAATTGGCAACTAAGAGCCTCTGTCACTGTAGGTTCAAAGGCAGTCATCTCCTCCCAATGCTATCCATCTCTCCTTCAAAGGCAACACAGCACTAAAGGATGCAAAGCATTCACTCCAAGACGATCATCTTCATACACTGTAAAAGACTGTTAAAACCTGACAACATCTCCATGTTCTCAACAAGTGCGTCCCTCAGGACTCAAATCTGTGTTTTAACAGCTTTGTAAATGTATATTTTAAGACACAAAGTCAATCCCCGCAAACGCTTAGAAAACAGAACTGTACCACATGCAACTGACGCTTGTGCTGGTTCATTGTTTGAACTCCTGTTTTGTGAAACCAAGAAATATTCAAGCCTGCATAACTGGAAATTCATGATAGCTCTGCAATTGCTCAGCTAGACTTTAGATTTGAATATCTTATCTAAACGAGCTCTAACGAATTCAGAAGAATGAGCTGATTAGACAGATTTAAAAAAATGAGAGAAAAATGTCTGAAAACAGCATCAGTGGTCCCTTCCTGTACCTTAATGCAACCACTTAGCAGTGGTGATAGAACAAGAAATCAATATAAAGAAGTACCAAAGGATGTTATTTTTGTTCTGGAAGGCATGGGCAGACTTGCAGCCTGCTTTTTGCTTGCTTCAAAAGGAGATGACGATGGTTTTGAAAGGGCAGAAGAAAGGGTAAGAAAGTCAAGAGGTTCCAGAAATCTGCCAAGTAAAAGCGGAGGACGGAGTATATCCTCTGGAGAATTAGTTGGGAATCTGATGAAGGCTGCAAGACCAGAGGAGAGTGTTGTGGTTTAAATCCAGCTGGCAACCAAGTACCACGCAACCACTCACTCACTGCTCCAACCCCCAGTGGGATGGGGAGGAGAATCACAGAAAGATAAAGTCCATTGATTGAGATAAGAACAGTTTAATAATGGAAACAAAGTAAAATATAGCAATAACGAAGAAAACTAACAAAAAGAAAGAGAGAGGAATAAAACCTCAGAGAGACAAGTGATGCACAACACAATTGCTCACTACCTGCTGAGTGATGCCCAGCCCAACCCCAGCAATGATGAGCCTCTCACAGCCAACTGCCCCCAGTTTATATACTGGGCATGACATTCTGTAGCATGGAAGATCATACACAGAATGGTTTGGGTTGGAAGGGACCTTAAAGATCAGCTAATTTCAAGCCCCCTGCCACAGGGACCAACGTGTATAGTTTCCAGAAGGATGTGCTCTATGATCTTGCCAGGCAACGAGGTGACACTGACTGGTCTGTTGCTCCCCCAGGTCTTCCTTCCCCCCCCCCCTTCCCTTTTAAAAATGGGGGTTATATTTCCCCTTGTCCAGTCAGCGGGAACTTCACCAGACTGCCACAACTTTTCAAATGATAGATAATAGCTTGGCACCTATACACATCAGTTCCCGCAGGACCTGTGAATGCATCTTACCAGGTCTCACAGATTCGTACACTTGATGGTCTCAAACCTGATCTTCCCCTGCAGTAGGCAGTTCCTTATTCTCTCAGTTGCTGGGGCAGTGATTCTGGAGCTCTTGACAGTGAAGACCGAGGCAAAAAAGTAACTGAGTACCTCAGCCTTTGCCATGTGCCTGGTAGCCGGGTCTCCCATTTCCTTCCAGAGGGGGCCCACATTTTCCCTTGTCTTCCTTTTATCCCCACTGTACCCTCTGGATAGTTTGGATCAACTGTTCTGGCTGTGCTCCCACCTAGCTTCTCGTGCCCCTCCTCACCAGCAGAGCATGAGAGACTGAAAAGTCCTTATCAGGGTAAACACTGCTCAGCAACAGCTAAAACATCAGTGTGTTATCAGCATTATTCTCACACTAAATCAAAAACACAGCACTGTACCAGCTAATGGGAAGCAAACTAACTCTATCCCAGCTGAAAGTGGGACACAGAGCTACAGTCATTTAAATTCTCATGACAAGAGGTCCAACACCATCATTAGCTTTAAAAATAGCTTATGCCTTTGCACAATTTTTACCTATAAGCAAGTAGAGGCTGCAGCAGCAGCTCATGCATTAGTAGGGTAACAATCTACATTAAAACACAATGATCTTTCTATGACTACCTGTACTATTATTATTTTTAATCCCCATTTTTAATCAAGCAGACAAGGCTTGTCAAATGCAGTAACTCCTTACTGATGTGCTTAGTGCTGTCTCTCTCCATCTCTATGTAATATAGGTCTGCCACCCTATATTGCTCCCTCACACTTTTTTTTCCTCTAGCTCTTACACTGTGTTTTAACCTCTTGCAGAGGCTGTTTCCCAGTCCACGGCTTAGTCTGGTGGCTGGGGCCAGGCAAGCACAGCCATCTCTGCTGTAGCTGGAGCAAATGAAAGGCTGCAGAGGTAACCACTGCGTAAACTGTGCTTTCTGAATGGCACATAAGTCAGAATTGAGTAAAATATTAGAAAACCTGCCCAAATCTTTCTCAAAGGCTTTTCTGCTTAGACCTGCTAAAGAGGCAGAGAAAAACCCGCACAAAACCAGACCTGATGGACTAGCAGCTTATTTTCCATCACTGTATCGCATGCCAGTGAAAAGAGAAAGTTACAAACTGTGCTGCAAGCAAAGATACTTTCCCCATTAATGAGCCTTTATGCATGGAGTAAGTTCAGTAAGACAGTAAGACTAGTGCAAAGCTTAACAATACGCAAAAAGGGAACTGAGTGACAAAGGGAACTGAGGGACAAATACATGATGCAAGCATGACCCTAACTTAGGACAAAGAGCTGAGAGCTTGCACCAGTTCACAGGGTCTGTGACCAGCTGAGAGCACCCTCTCCATGCCAGTACTGCAGAAGAGAAACGAGCCACCAACCTAGCCACCAAACCCTAACATCTGCTATCCTGCAACCCACATAAGCATACACATAAAAATGCAAGCACAACTATCAAGGTGTTCTTCAAAGCTAAATCCCAATTCCTGTGCCTCTACCAACATTTTCCTGCAGCTACCACTTGAGGTCTTGCTCAAAAGCATGCGAGCAGCCACGTGAATGAACTGAACATGTAGATGCTTTTGGTAAGTACACATGCCATGCACCCAAACTAGCATGCTAATTGAACTTAAGCATGCAAAAAGGTTTCTCGAGTTTCTTTTTCCAAAGGGCAGGGCAATGGTAAGCACTGGAGAACATCAACCTCCTAACAGGTTAAAGGTTTAATTATTGTTATTTAAGTCAAAGGTTCTCCCTACTGTTTGGCTAGGAGATAATTCTAAAAATAACAATGCAAAACATCAGCATTTCTAAAAGCCACCCAGGAGCAGGAGGTAATCCTTCAGGAAAAGGTTAACAGAAGCTTTCTGATTAAATTATGCACATAGAATTATCACATCCAAGGGGAAGCCTATAAAGATTGGTCTGCAGTTTCCCAAGTCTACATCATTACGAATGAAACCAAACCTGAGGACACAGGACCAGCTCAAGAACTAGACCTTTACATTCAGACCCCTGTGTTGACAATTGATAAAGTAGAGGCAAATGTACAAGTAAATTTCTTTTGCTTACTTCTAAGAGCTTCAAGACCTGATTAGATCTTCCAGACCTCTACCTGAATACAGATACTGTGTTTTTACCTCAGCAGGGGCAGAGGAGCTCCTCCACCAAGCTGCGGTTTGCTCCAAGCTCACAACCATATGGCATCTAAGGGAAGAAGGTGTTTTCCTACAATCAGCACTTGCTAAGGACTCCTGAGCCTACAAAGGCACAGCAGAAATGCTGCCTTAATCTGAAATGTTTCCCAGCAAGTTTGTAACAGCATAAAGGGGCAAAAAAATAAAAAAGGAAAAAGAAAAAAGAAGTGCTTATGCACTTGATTAGCTAAACATATGGCCTAAAACCATAAGATGCTTTGAGGTGTATTTGGGTTAGTAGGCTAAACCACATTATTTGGCAAATTATTATGTGTTCGTTTTCATCCAACATCCTTAAGAACCATAAGAGCAACAGAAACATCCATCAGCATACATATGCCTTAAAAGCTGGAGCATTACCTGAAATCAAAACCACAGCCTTTTTGAAACCAAGCCTAAGTTTTACAGCAGACAGCCTAAACTTAAGTGTAGGAAGAAAGCAACAACCCTCGAGTCACAGCAGAGACAGACAGCAAGAAAAAAAAAGTTTTCCAAGGGTCACAGAGGGAGAGGAGTGCTTCCAAGGGACAACAGAAGAGGAACAGTCAGTATTCAAAATGCTGACCCAGTGTCTCAAGGGTATAGGCTCAAAGAGCAGGGCAGAACGTGAAAATGCAGGAAAAAAGGTTTATTCCATGTTTGTAACACATCTGCACAAGCAAGCTGTGTTCGTGCAACTCAGTGTATTCAGTCATCGCCCAAAGCACCTCACTTGGCAGGCAAATGTTCAGTATGAAGCTTTGACACGGAGATCAATTAAACACAAACAAGTTTAGCATAAATACAAGTTCATGGAAAGTGTTTCTATTTCTACCTGCTCAGTATACTGTTGGTCATCCACAAAGCTATCATTAATGAAGCACAACCTCTACCGCTGGTAACGCTTTAATAAGGACATGCAAAATACCCAGATGAAAAGGGATGCTGAGACCAACTCTTAATTCACAGCACCATGTTCAGCATAAGCAGCATGATTCATTTGTTCTTGGAGAAGTAACGATTACACTTAGCAGCATGCATCTGTAAAATCTCTACACCTGGTAAGAGAATTTATTAGACTGCCATTGTGCTTTCCAAATGCTTGATGCTTTGTGTTTCACGTGAGTCAACCATTTCATCGAGGAAATGAAATAACTCTCCAACGCACTGAATGCACAGGAAAGCATTTACCGACCACATACTTTGGAAAAGTTTGCTCTTGTGCTCTTATTTACCCTGTTAGATCATGTGTCCTAAATGCCAAAACACAAATAGAGAAACCAAGGCAATAAATTTTAGGAGATTAATTTCATTAAGCGGGTCTAGGGAAAGCCACTGCATAGAGTCCACAGCAACTCAGTTGTCTCCATAGCAGGATTAGAAGCGACATTTATTTGATTTGTCAATCAAAAAAAATCAATCCAGATGGTTGTTTGCAGTACCTTTATTAAACAGAAATGTAACTGCTGTCCTGCCAGACGCAGGGTACAGGCTATGGTGCCCTCAGGAACCCGGTTAAAAAACACTTCTATCAATCAGCACTTAAGAAATCCACGGATGTTAGCCTAACCAATGCCCTCTTAACCGTACTGGTGCAATACCAAATTTAAACAGTGTTAGGAAAGGCCAGAGCAAAGCAATTAAAACTGCAGATAAGTTTTTAAACACACTAACTTCCATACAATTCACTGATTATCCTTTTCATTTGTCCTTGTGTGTCATCTTCCATACAGGGAAAAAGTGTTTCCAAAGCTAGCACGCATAAACAATATTTGAGGAATCTTCTGCATTTTTAGTATCTCTTAAGAATCACAAAACAAATTAGCAACTATACTGCGTATGACAAGACAGCCACAGATTACAAGGATTACTGTCACTTTTGTAAATGTCTGGATGCACACAGAGAAGTGTGCTCTGACTAGCATGCAGTAAGCATCAATTTCTTAAGTCTGTTATAGTCAAACAGCTTTCAAAAGCATATGTTGCATCCTGGAAGAACATCATTTTGTACGTTGCAAAAACAGGAAAACAAAAGCATTACTGAGAAGAGCTGAGGCTAACAGCCCCCAAAGTATTTCTATGTTTAAGCAGTTTTATAGATCTCACCCTACACAACTAAATTCAGACATGGCAGTGAAAGGAAGTTATGAAAAATTAAGAGGATAAAATGAGCAAGTTGTTCAGTTTTATGCAGAGGAGGTTACAGCAAACAGCATCATCACCTATACATCCCTTCACAACCTATATGAGTTGCTGCCAAATCTAAGTGAAGCTTTAACAGCTTTGAACAGGCAACAGAGTTTGCTTGTGACCCATCTCAACGCAGTGTGCCACTCATGGGAGTAAAAGCAAGCCAAGAAATAATAGGTAGAGGTATTTGTGGCTCTGCTCCTCAGCAGTTAAAAAGCATTCCATCCATGCCTCTGAACTCAGAGAACGAACCCTTCCCTTCATGTCTGGAATAAAATAAACAACAAACATGCCTCCAAGAGCATGTTTGCTCCCAAATTCCTTCCAAGTCTGAAGGAATCTCTACGGCATGACCCATCCCAGGAAATGACTGTGCATGGGAGCTCTGGCTTCTTGCTGCCACAGCAGGAACCCCTGGTCAGGCAGTGAGCAGAGCACTGCCTAAGCCACCTCCTGTGCTGGTGGCAAGGTGACACCCAAAATACCACTGAGCCCACCCTTGCACCCAACTGCTGGCTTGCTTCACCACACCACTCCTGCTGTTGGGCAGCAGCAGGCAGGAGCAAGGATGAATGCTGAAGGTGACATTCTTTTAGTGCTAGCTCCAAGAGGGACAGAGAGGCAACAAGACACAGAAACATGATGCTGTTTTAACGTGAGACCACATAGAATTTCTGTTTCTCTCCCCAGTATTTGTCTTAGATGGTGTTAACTGGGAGACGTGCTTTGTCTGCGCCATGGAGCAAGGACTGCTGAGATCACTAGAAGACAGGCAGAGATGAGCACTGTAACCTTGTAAGTACCACCACCTTGCTCTGTATGGGTGTCTTTTTTCCCGACCTCAGCAGGAACAGAAGCTTTCGATGTTGCAATGTTTGCTGCCCCAAAATAAGGGAGGTAAAGGAACGAGGTCAGCTCAGTACTTGAGAGTATTTAACCAATTACCAACTGAATGTCACTTACATTCCCTTTGGGAATATGCTTCCCAAGGGGCAGATCTGGATTGCTCTCACTGCCAGCCTTTCCACTTGTGGCTGTCAGACTTGAGTGCTCCATCAGCCTGAAATCCTGTAACATTGCTAGCTCCACCATCATTCCAAAAACCTGAATCCTCAAACATATTTCAAAAATCTGCTCCCAGCAAGTCACAAAAGAATGAGCAATTACAGGTGCTGCCCAGAGACACCTAATGGATTTGGGGCATTATTTCCAATCTAGGTTTTTGTTTTGATCATTAATCTTATCGTCTCTAAGTTAATTCCTCTTGTAAACAGCATAAAATGAAGGTCAGCAGGGAAAGAGGAGATTAGACTTTAGAATTCAAAATATTTTAATTCCCAGTGCACTAAAAGCAAGGAATACAACAAGAGGGAATTCTTGCTGAGAAAGTAAAGACAACATCAACTTACTAAAAATACTGCAGTAAGTATACCCACAGACTGGTTAGACAGTACACAGAATCATGGAATGGTTTAGGTTGGAAGGGACCTTAAAGATCATCTAGTTCCAACCTCCCTGCCATGGGCAGGGACACCTTCCACTAGACCCAGTTGCCCCAAGCCCCATCCAGCCTGGCCTTGAACACTGCCAGGGATGAGGCAGCCACAGCTTCTCTGGGCAACCTGTTCCAGCGCCTCTCCATCCTCTAGTAAACAGGACAGTAAATAACTTCCTCCTAATATCTAATCTAAATCTCCCCTCTGTCAGTTTTAAGCTATTCCTCCTTGTCCTATCCCTACATGCCCTCGTAAAAAGTCTAAATAGACTAAGTATCCTTAATGATGCTATATTTATATACCAAATACGTATGAGTTTTAGTCAAAGCCACTCCATTTGATCAGCTGCTGGTATGAAAAGGTTACTAAATCACACAAAGTGCAGTTGCTTTTTAGAAAGCATAGCGAGGCAAACAGACTGAAGCCAGATCTTTTCCCAGCTTGCAAGACAAAGCTACGTTTCCTGCTAATTTCATTGCTGCTCCCTCTGGTTACATCTGAATTTGAATGCATTTAGGATTTGAATGCTAAAATACAGGAGAGTAACAATAAATTCACATAGCTACTTATGGATAAAAACCACAAAGAAGTCCCTACGGGCTTCCACCAGGCATTACATATGTAATGTGTACCTTGTAAGAAATTCAGTAAAATCCAGCAAAAGTCTGGCATGTCTTTTAGCATCCCTGACCCATTTCAACTGGCACGAGGGTAAACCCACTCTTAACTTCAGCAAACTCAGCACAGTAGTCCTTTCCACCTGCTCCTTAGTTCACGTAAAGCTGGAAAGTGATCTCCACTGAGCTGATCCCAGCTATCTCCAGGTACCGTAAGTTTCCAAGGGAAAGCCTCACTCTGTGCATGCAAGTGGAGCTCCCTCCCAGCCACAGTAAATGCCTTGGCTACTCACTGCTCTGAAAACAGACTAAGTCTACTGCACTTGAAATAACTGAATGTTTCCAAAAGAAACTCCAGGTTTTGTTGCTAAACAGCATCAGACGATCATGAGCGCACGGGCTTACTCTCCCTGACGCAGTTTCAACTTCCGTTAGCAGCAGTGAGGACAGGGTCTTTACCTCTAGCTACTGAGGTTTCTAACAGCAAAGAAAAAGTCGCACCGTTAGCCCACATCTATAAAACTTCACAGCTGCAAAACCCTCCACCCAGCCGGGGCCAGCAGCGATAACTTTAAGCCAACCGCTTATGGTGAGTCCGTGGCCGCGACAGGTCCTGGCAGAGCAACCTGGCCCAAAACTCCAGCTAAAGGCTGTGCCACCACGGGAGACGCCTGCACGCTTGCCCTCTGGTTTCAGCTGCAGGGCGTGTTTCCATTTACACAGAGCGGTTTCAGACTTCCTGACAGGAAGGAAGCATCCTAACTGCAGTTATGCCCCTGCCTTGTTTTCCCTGGCCATTGCTAGCAGCCGGCTGAGCGCTTTGCTCCCGTTTTTCCCCGTGGTACTGAATCCCAGATCACCCGAGATCACCCAGAGCACTGTGAGAATACAAATCAGCAGTTCGGGGCACTGCCGTTCAACGATGGCTGGGACACTGAGCAGGCAGCACAGCCAGATGCTAGAGGGAGAAACGCCTTTTGCTGTCTGCCAGGAGCCCTTCTTTCTGAGGAAGCCAAGGTGTTAACTATTCCTCTCCAGGTCTGGCAAACTGCCCTTTTGTCTGCAGGTTCCGAGCACGGATCGGTGCCGGAAAGCTCTCTCCAGAGTAGGATCCTTAGCTGCTGCATCCCTGGGAACCAGGAGGGGAGAGACGAGGGCAGAAAAGCAGCCAGCATAGGCAGGGAAGGAGAAAACACTTAAACTGCCCAAGACGATACTCTGCATAGCATTGCCAGCTTCTAATGCTGCGGATGCCCAAGGGGTCCCAGGAGATGGAAGAGATAAAAGCAAAGTCATAAAGTTTTTAAGAAAGTCCATGCACACACATCTGACACAGTGACACATTTCTATCACATGCTCTTCCTTTTCTACTTCTTTTTAAATGCTTGTACCCTTTAGGCATTTAGATTTTAAAAAGGCAGGGCACCTTTTAGATGCGCTATCAAGGCACTAGTTTAACGTGGCGTCCGCCCTGTCCCACAGACCAACCCGGGAATTAACCCTTCCAGCAGCTCCATTTCCAACCCGGTAACGCTGTCAGGGGCGGTGAGCAAAGAGCAGGGGCAGACGAGGCAGGGGAGACGGAGCAGCAGCAGCCACCGCCGCCTTCGTCCCGGGCCCTCCCGCTGCCACCCAGCCCCATTCCCGGGGTCCACATACGATGGGGGATAAACCGGGTCAGGGCTGCGCTGTCTGGAGCCGTAGCAGCACTCAGCCCTCTCCGGGGAGGCAGCGTACGACCGTTTCCTCGCCCTCAAACGCAGCCGGGGGGTGGGGAGACAGGACGGGTTATCCCCCTTCCAGCGCATATTATTCCTCCCGACTCCGTTCCCCGCCACGGCGGAAAGAACCGCGGTCGCGCAGGGAAGCAGTAGCCATGGCAATGCGGGATTGCATCATGCACTTAACTAACTGCACCGGGGAAAAACGCTACCGGAGACACCCCCGGCCATCCCGCCGCCCCGGCTCTCCATCCCTCCCCCAGACCAGCCGAACGGGGGACGGAGCACCGCTATTGCGCTTACTGCGCGCCCCACGGCTCCCATCCGGTACCTTCCCGCCTCCATCTCCTCCAGCTTTACCCTCCGTCCCACCCGGGGACCGCGGCCCTACCTGCGGCTGCAGCGGCGGCTCTGAGGGCGGCGGGAGGCGGGAGGGCGCCGCCCGGCTCTGTCACGCTGCGGCGCCGCGGGGCCGGGGCGGAGCGGGGCGGGGCGGTGGACGGGAGGAGGCTCCGCCCCCCGAGCTGGCCGTGGGCTGACCGTGACGTCAGAGTGGTGCGGGGGACTAACGGGCGGTGGCAGAGGGGGACGCTGTGACGTCACGGCCGCTCAGGGCCAATCGGTGAGAGGGGACGGGGCCGGAAGGGGTCGCGGGCGCGGGCTCCCAGTCGCGGCCCGAAGGGGGTCGTCGCCTGGATGCGTGGAGCGACGGTTGAGCGGCTCTTGGTTGTGTAGGGGTCGGCTATCCCTGCCCAGGCGGCGGAAGCTGGAGGCTCCGGTGAAAAACAATATGGGATCGTGTAATTAAAGACTATCTTAATGAGATGAGCCGCAGGACTAAATTAAGGGTCACAGGGATAGGTGGTTTGTCTGTTTCCCCCTGTGTTTTGAGTAATGGGATTCACGACATCATAGTGTTTTAAATATAAGCTCTGGTTGCAGGAAACATGCAGGATTTTAACTCGGTTATAGAATAAACCCCCTGGTTTTGTTGCGTGATTTAGATGCGTATGCTGAACCCGTCCCCACAGTGTCAGATGTCCGAGGAAGGAACCTCAAGGCATTCTCTTTGGCTCCTCTCCAGTGGCCAGGATGCTCAACAAAGGAGGAAAAGTCCCCTCTAAATGCTCCAGGCCCTTCATTACCTCTGAGAGATCCTAACAAAGTAATAGTGAGGGTGCTTTGGTGTTGGTATGGCCAATGGGGAGAAAGCAGTTTGTTTCTTTCCTTCTCACATACTCTCTCATGATGGAAGATGACCTTTTAATTTTTTTTTTTCCCCTAAGAGTTTGTTCCATCTCTTCGCTCATTAAATGAAAATGATACATAAATAAAGAGCAGCTTTGCTTTGCAAAGGAGAGAAGTCAAGCAGCAATTTGCATGGGGTTTGTTCAAGATCAAGTGTCTTCACTCCATAGGAAGCAATTTTAGAGAGTTCGAGTTAAGAGTCTCCCAGAACCTCCTCTGTGGCTATAGAAGGTGAAGCCATCCAGGCTAATTGTGCCAACTCAGTATCCAGTGGCTTCTCCAGCTAGGAACACGCTGGTCCCATGTCCATGGCCGTTTAGCTGAACCAGTGTGTTGCAACCTCACCTCACCTGATTGAGGCTCAGTGTGCAAACAGTCCCCAGAGGTAATGCTGGGCCATACATGGGCTACATGATACTGCAGCGTGTTTGCACAGTGGGGTCAGAAACAATCTCACATAAAGTCTTACTGGGACAAGAAAAAAAAATCTATCTCCAAAGCATACATCAAGGCTATTCCATAGTTTTTTGTTTAATCTTACATCTTTATTGGAGTAAGATGTTAATAGGAATGCTTTTTGGTTTGGGTTGTGGGTGTTTTCACTTTAAAGCCTGAGCCTCCATGTCCCTTTCTCTTTGAAAGACCAAAACCTGTACGACTTTTGAGCATATGATTTGAGGCTTTGTAGCAGTTTTCAGTAAGGCATGAGCACTCACAGCTGTCCTTGCCTATGGGCTTTAACACTTTGGATAAAAAAACCCGAAAGCCAGCACAACTCTCCTTTCTGAAAGCCCTTTGCCCAAGTCTGTGTTTTGGATGTTTTCGAGGCATCCCCTCTTGTTTGAGGGGAGTCAGGCAACCTTGCTTTTGCCAAAATTAATGGAGCAAGGCACAAGTCCTGTTTTTTCTTACTTGAGCTAAAATGTCATGAGCTTACTGAAACGTGACCAGTGTTAGGCTTTTCACATCTGTAAATCTGAACGTGACATTTCAATGTGCTTTAAATAAAGTTGCTTTCCAATGGGTGTACACATTTGTTTCCATGGTTTATTGATGAGAGATGATTGCACTGAATGTTACTTTCACAGCCAAAACAGCTTTCTAAATCTGGAAGATGCTTAAATAATTAAGACTCAATCTGGTGGTTTAAAAATAAGAACCATTTGCAACTTTAGATGCAAAAAGGGATGGAGTGGGGTATAGGGAGAGGCAGGTGGTAGCAGGGAAGTGAGCAGCATCCAGAGTAGGAGAGGGAGGTGCTACTGCCTGGTACCCACGCTGTCTCCCAAGCCTGCCAGAGGTTGGCACGCACCCATTTTGGCTCCCTCCACTTGATCTTCTTGCTTGGTGGTGGGCTTTAATAAGGCTCTGTATGTGCAGAGGGTCGAGCAGCTGGCACTGAAGAAGGGGGAAACAGCTGCCGATGGGGAAAGGATGAAGTTGGGGTGTGGGGGGTAGGGGGTGGCACTTGGGCTTTGTCAGTCCAGCTCCAGCATGAGACTTCCTGCCCACCTGCTGAGTTGCTGGTTCTTCCCTCCCATGGCCTCTCCAATGTGCTCATGCTGCTATCAGTCACAGAACAAGAGCAAGGTCACGCTGTGGGAACTGTAATTTCAGAATTAACCGTTTGGGAGAACTAAGCAAATAATGCCAAATGTTCTGGCACTAAAGGTTTGGCGTTTGATGAGGGGTAGGGGCTGGCCAGTGTCATTCTGGGGCACATATGTACTGAGCCCCAGCATTGTACCTGCCCTCTTGGAGCATCTGTAAGTTTGCCAGAAGTGAAGACATTGCCATTAATCTCTCCACCAAACCATGATGAAATTGCTGCTGGTATGTTTGCTCCAGATGGGCTTCAGAGACCTCGTTATCAGAGTGGGATCGATGAGGCTGGAGTTCAGAGAAGAGCCAATTAAACAGAATTAGGGATTTAGACAGAAAGAGTGCTAGGGCAGATTTAAGGTAAATTATACCTTGCATTTGATTTTTACCTGTGTCTCATAACTATTGTAATCATTCAGATAGAGAAGAGGCAGAATCTGAGCACTGTGGAAAGCAGAGTCCTAAGTGACCCAGGCCAGACAGCAGCAGCAGAGGTAGCAAGAGGCCTCAGTAGATAGCATTATCCTCACTAAGTCAAGCAAACTAAATAAAGCAAAAGAAAGAGGTTAAATAGAAGATACTAGTGTCTGAGAGTACAGATAGGCGGAGAACAGCTGGAACTACTGAAAATAGAGTGAAGAGTCAGTGAGGGCTACACCACTGGGGAGGCAAAAGAGTTCAGAGTAGAAGATCCATCAATGCAGTGTTTGAAATTATCCTGCATAAAGTGGTAGAAGTGTGTGTTGCAGGGAAACGAGTCTTCTTCTGAATGGTCTTCTTTTGAGAGGGTAAGTTACCAAGTCTGTCTTCTTTTTCAGACATCTATTAGAAATCCTAGCTATGCCTATTTAGTAGTGGCTCACTACAGACACAGTAATGAATAGGTCCTTGTTTTGATTATAAATAAATTAGTCCAGTTTTTCCTGAAGTAAATTAACAAATGGATTAGAATAAATAGCCCTCATTTGCCACTCAGTCATCTTAACGGGAATTTTCAGTTCTGCCTGGGTTTGCCTTGGCTTCCCTCCAGGCTGACTGCAGCAGCTCCATGTTCTTTATCAGAGAGATAAGTAGGATGCGATTACTGTTCTCTTTAAATCAAACACTGGACTAAAGTATCAGGCTTGAAGTTTCAGCATCTATCTCTTCAGAACATGGTGTTTTCTTCTGTTGTGCAAACCACGAATGCTTCATGCTGTTTATACAACTTTGTTTAACTTTGAAGAACTTGATCTTCATAGAAAAAGCTTCCAGCTGAGGTTTTCTTCCCAATTTTGTACTTGGGAGGTCTCAGAAGCAAGTGGCTGGATGAAGCTGCAACTCTGAGATTCCAGCATAAAACTGGTGTGAACACACTACCTGACTGTCCTGAGGTATGATTGCCTCACAGACTGGCATTAAGTTTTGAGGGTGCTTTTTGCTCTCTGCCATTGAGGGCAAAATTCTCACAGGCTGGAGTGGAGGCAGTTTTTTGTCCCTAGCTATGTTTCTAATCCAATTTCATGCTTTTTACATTATCAGCAGTTACTTTTCTGCATTTCCTCTTCCTCTTCTTATATCTCACTGCAGTGTGCAGTGCTGGAGGCAAATGATTAAATAGGACTAAAGACCTACACCAACTCACCAAAATTGCTGTATATTTTAAGAGCAAGGTTTACCCCAAATGGTGTCCTCCAAGGGCAAAATATTTTGTTTCTTGCCAAATAGGTCAAATAATGAGAAAGTTTTCTTTGCCATTGGTGTTAGTGTGTTTTTTTTTTTCTCACCATGCTGCTCATCATCTCAGAGAGAAAATTTGATTTAAGTCCACCCTTGTCAATGCTGTTTACCTCAGTTACTTGGAATATGTGCTATTTTCTTTGGCTGCTAAAGCTGTAATTGCCCTGAACTGGGAAAATAACAAGCCCCATGAATCTTGCCACTATATATTCACTGGTTGGCCCCTATGGCACTGCTGGGCAGCTGTCATTGGGGCTGCTGGGGCTGCTGATAGGAGACATATGGAGAATTCAAAGGTGTTTCTGATGAGCAAGTATTAAAGGAGCAGGTAGTTTCAAACTGGGCATGAAGAAAGTGATCACTTAACCCAGAGGAAGAGATATTCAGCTAACACATGTGGATGGTGACCATGTGTCTTCCTCACTCTGTCTCCTCTTTGTCAGGGTCTATAGTAGAAGTGGGAATGAGGAGTGTCTTGTTTACAGCCCTGTACTCAAAGAATATTTCTCTCTGGCGCGATCAGTCCCTGCTAAGGCATGACCCTCTGTAGCCGATACAGGGCTTTTGCTGATGGTTGCAGTGTGCAAGGGAGGGAGCAGGATGTGAGGATCTCCCTGGTACTCACTCCTCTGTTCCACTGACTCTGCTGCCACCCTGGAATGCTCCCAGAGGTTGGCCTTGCTCACTCTTTCCCTGCCTGCTTTTGGGTATTCCCCTCACACTCTGGGCACATCTGCAGTTAAGAGTAGAAGGTCTTCAAGGGGTAAAGTGTAATGTCACTTCCTCTAGCAAGCAGTTTCTGCTGTTGCAGAGTGATTTTATAAGAGCTAATGGTAATCACAGAGGGGTGAATAAAGTATAAACTGCATTATTTTGCATTAGTAATTGGATGCTTACTCCTTGCTTGTTCCTGTTATGGGGCCTTTTTGTTGACTTACTGTATGGATTACAACATCTAATCCTTCAAAACAATGTTCGTTCTTCCAAAACAACCTCATAAGCATTAGTCTGTCACCAATTTTCTGCTTTATCTCAGAGCTAGTGGGACTGGGATTTGGACCTGTCATGTTACTCAGTATAATGGAACTGGTAGGAGTACAACACTGTATTTCCATTAAGAGTGTTAGATGATCTGCTTTGGAGGAGCAGTTAAGGGCAGCATTTGTGATCCTTCTTCATGTGCCTTGCTCCATGTCCCTTTCCCTTTAATTGCAGCCGGCATAAACTGTTTGAGGATCCTGTTGTTGAGAGAAAACTTTGTCTCACTGCTTAAAGCAAATAGTAAATTGTGTTGTCTCAATGCAAAAGAGGAGATGAGGGAAAGTACTTTTTGAAATTTTATCTGAAAACTATACATTAGTGTGAATGGTTCTCATTCCACATTGGAATTTTTCAAGTATTTAATCCATTCAAATTTCCTTCTTGTTGAACTTTATGGCACTATTTCTTACCTGATAGCTGGGATAGCTGTTAAGTCATTACTGCAGTCATGTTTTTGAGGAGGCTCTTCCCCTACGGAGAGCTCAAATCCTGCTATAGCTCCTTTCTTTTTTCAGTCTTCAGTGTTCACAGAAGATCTTTTCTGTGTTTTGATAAAATCATTGTACCTGGAATTTGTCCTGAGTGAAAACTATTGCATATGATTTTAACAGTCTGTTTTATTGTAGGGTCACTGTCTGTGATATCCTGAAGCCTCCCTTCCCGGCTGCAGGATACTAAAGCCTCAGTACACAACACTGAGTCCTCCCCTGCCTATCTTCTTCCCAATGTGCTGACTCTGTTTCTTGCTCAGCCTAAGATCTAAGGTGAGAGTAAACTTTTTGCCTGATACGAAGTGTTCAGATATCCATTCCCACTTCCTAGGATTGCTCCAGCTCTCACCTGTGTAGGCAGACCCTGCCTTTGCCCTGGAGTCTCTGCAGCCTTCTTGAGAGGAAGAGCCACCAATCCAGGTCAGTTTTTGTGTAGGGGATGTTTAAGAATAAGCTTGCTTTTGTTAGATGAAAAGTAGTTTAGTTTTCCCTGGGAAGGAGGGGTGGTTTGCCTTTTATTCTCTTAGGAACGCATTTTTTTCCCAGCTGTGAACAATAGTGGATACAGGTAGACTGAGATAAATAATGGTGGATATTCATCTCTTCCTCCCTCACTCTTTGTTTTGACCACTTACACTGTAAATTCAGGGCAGGGGATCTTTCCCACTGCATGCATGCAGATTGGACCGCAAATAATTAGGAGATGGGAGAAGTGTATGGAAATGTGGCACCAGCCTGAAGTAATTTTGATGACCCAAGGAGCTCTAAGGAAAGATTTGGTACAATTCTGGTATGTCTTCAGAGAGGCCTCATTGTAAATATGCAAAGGTCTTAAAGATGATGGACGAGGCCTTGGGTGATATGGTTTAGTGTGAGGTGTCCCTGCCCAGGGCAGGGGGGTTGGAACTAGATGATCTTCCAACCCTAACTATTCTATGATTCTATGATTCTATGATCAAATCAATTCCTGCATCCCTAGGCACAGTGAGATTTTCCTGAGCATAGCCAAAGATAGTAAACTGTTCCTGCTGTGCAAGGTTAGCAGCTAAAATGAACATCCTCAGCCACATCGATCACCGTGTCCCAAGTGTATAGGTTGAGAGTGCAGCTGCCAACCAAGGCCGTGTGTAAAAATTCACAGGAGGTCATGGTGCTGTCCCAGGAAAGAAGAAGAGTTCTTACTTTGGGCAGAGGCTGCTGTCTCTGGGGGCACAGTACTGCTGTTGTGCAAAGAAACAAGCCTGATGTATGCTTTTGAAAATGGACTTTATCAAAAGCAATGCCCTGATCAGTCTCCCTAATTTCTTCGTTAACCCACTGCCTCCCTCAGAAGTCTTTTAATCAAAGAAATACCAATAATAACAACAATTTAAAACAGCAAGTGGCTGCTTATGACTTCAATATGAAAGCAGTATTTTAATATACTTGGGTTTGCTTCCAAAAGTGGGTTTTTTTTTCATGCTGCTAGGGTGACATTTATCCAAAGACTCTTCTTTTATGAACAAATGCATTTGCATTTGCAGTCCTGTCTTTTAGTATTACAGTTTTTCTTTAAGCCTGACACTTAACTTTGATGACATCTACCATTTCTCCTGTACCTCTGGTGCAAAATTTGGTCCTATCTGTAATTCCAACTTCCTGCTTACAGTATGTTTTTTGCACTTATAACATTTCCAAGCTGTAGTCTGCTAAAACCTGTCAGTTTGTCTGCTGCAACCTTTGTTTCCAGTCACGAATTCTCACTTTAGTGCTTGAACAGCCTCACTAACAATTATTAGGGTTTCTTGCATCTATTGGTTTATTTGAAAAGCTGTAGGAGGATGGCATGATTACACTATTATCAGAAACTATGTACTAGGCTCTCACATCAATATCCATTTGCTTAGCTGCAATGTGCTGATGATGTGATGTGGGTTGTGTTGACTGCTTTCCTGAGTAGCAGGCTAGTGCATCTACACCTGTGAGCAGCCAGTTTTGTGAAAATACTGAAGTTATGAGACCCAGTCCTTGGCTTTCTCTCACATAACTCCGTTTTAAATGAGGCAACTTCCTCCTTTTGTGTCCTGTTGCAGTTTTGTCTGTTACATTTAAGGTTTATCTTTTCTGTGTTTTCTGTGATAAAAGAGTCTGTTTCTGAACCAATCTAATTTTCTGGTTTGGCTCTATCAATGTTCAATAGCTGTACTGTTATTACTTGATAACTTTAGTACCAAGTAATAAATACCAAGTTTTTATCTAATAAATTTGAAGAGTTCTGCGTTCTTGTAATTGTGTTTTTCATATTTAAAAGTTAGAGATTTAGTATGGTTGGAATAGTAGCTGGTTTTAGTTTATTGTTGGAGTAATTTTACGCACTGAGTTTTCCTAAAATTGCAAGTCGCTGTGGCTCATTCACTGCTTCCTCTGGCCTCTGTGTGGGAATGGCTGCTGTGGGATGTCTCAGGACCCTTTCATCTCTGGGATGGCTTCCCTGTGTCAGGACAAAACAGGCGGAACTCAGAAATGCCAAGTTACTGCTGTTTGATGAGTTACCACATCACTTCAACCACAAAATTGTTTATGCTCTTACTTCCTGTTGGAAATGAGAAATGAAGTACATCAGCCTAAATCTTTGCAGATCGAAGCTAGCATGTCTTGCTTTTGCTGGGGACTGAATGCTTTTAGCTACTGCTTCTGCATGGGGACTTGTGCAGCTGAAGGGACACTTAGGGTCTGAGCCCTTACATACAATTTAACAAGAGCTAAATTAGCTTGGTGTATACAGGGGACACTTACTGTTGCTAACACCTCTCCTTGGCAGCAGAAGCTCTTTTAAGCATATGTATGAGAGTGCCTCTGTTCTCATAATTATAGTATCGCTACCAACATGCTATAATTAGACAAGTTAAAAATTGTCTGAGCTCCTACTTATTGCTGAAACGTGCTAAATTCCGGATGCAGTCGTCGCTGAGAAAAACCACTTTGAAGCTTTAGCTCCAGCATAGGCGGTATCCTCACACCCTCCTCACCTTTCACTTGAATGCAGCTTTTTGTGTGGATTTAAATGCATGGATAGTCTTTGTAAACAACTCTTCTTGTCTTTTTATTTTATACCAGGGGCTTAATGGAGTGTATTTTTTAAAATAATTCCTTTATACCTCCTGCCAGCCTTAAGTGTCAGGGATTTGTTATTTCAGTACAGCACTTTCTGCTGTTTATTTTGTGTGTTGGGGGCTGCATAGAGCATCCTCTGGAACTCGGGAAGAATTATCAGTTCACTCCTTTATTCTGTGCGAGGCATCTGCGCTCCTCATCCCTTACCTCTTGCAGATAGCGTGTGTGAGCTCTACGCAGCACGAACAAGAGGTTCTAGCTTTGAACCACTGCCAAATTCAATAAACTGCCAGCTTTGATGTGTCTTGGATTCTTCAACCTACTTTTATGAGGAAAAAAAAAAGCATCACCAAGGCCTATTTGCTTTTTGTTATAATAGCACCTCCTCATATCGTTTTGACAAGGTAGTTGCTTTGTAACATCCCTTGTATGGATCATTGATCATGTCGCTTTTTATAACCATCGCATTTTTGCTCCAATGCTGCAGTGAGAGCGCTGACGGCAGAGGAAAGGCAGCTCAGAGCTGAGACTTCTGGCCCTGTTCTCACGATCATAGTAGCAGGGGATTCATCATCAGAAGCTCTCATCAGAAATCCCCATTCTTCACATAGTTTCTTATTTGTCTCCTAGCTCTTGGCAGGCTTTCTGCTTCCACCCACATGGTTAAGGCTTGTCTAATAATGGCAACAGCGTGAAGCCTAAGATCAGAACTGCAGACTTACCGAGCCTAACTCCCTCTTTTGATAGTGGAGAGTTGTCTTCTTTAAAGGAAAGTGGGAACGTGGGTTTCAGTTAATAATAGCTAGCTGGTTTCTGACATTGAAGCAGTTAAGCATGTTGGCCCTGCAAATGCCTGAATAGTAAGGCACGTCTCTTTCTCAGCTGTGTATGCACTGTGCCTGCTGCAGTGAGGAGTTCCTGAGGGCTGTGACCTGGAGGCAGGATTATTAACTACCCTTTTGCTTCCAACAGGTAGCTTTGTTATGTTTGGATCTTACATTTTATTTCAAGATGCAGAACTTGCCTTTCCCCTGCCCTTTCCTCAACCCTATCCTCTGCCAGACGACTCAAAAACTGATTTCATCTGGAGCATTGCTTTGATGAGAAAGCTTAGCATTCCCAGTGCCCAGACTTTAAAGGATGACTGTCCCCAGGAGTGGCAGGCCAGGCCACACAGGCACTGAAAAGCTTTGAACTCTGCTCTGTATATTTTAGCACCACGGACTAGTTCATCTATTTAATACGTACATTAATCAGTGCTCCTTACTGCACCGTTATACTCTACAATGCATAGCAGGGGAAGCTTATGCTTCCTAAATGAAATATTTGCATAACATTAACTTTATAAAATATGCATCCCCAATTCATGGTCATCTAATAGCTCACATACAGAACTGTGCCAGCAAGTTGTCTGGGTAGGACACAGTGAAGACCTTCATCTGTTGTCTAGATCTGTTGTCTAGCTTGAACAGGGGGTAGAAGCTTCTAGGAAAATGAAGCTTGGCTATTTAAACTCAGTTTTCACCTGATGGACTGTATGTGTACAATTTTCATTCCTGGTAAACCCCCGAGTGCATCGACCAGACCACAGGTCAGTAAGGTGAGTGCCTTTCCCTTGAAAACTAGCAACTAATATGGATATCCTGGTATCTGAAAGACTAATGAGGGACTATAGAGTCATAGCTGTGGATTTGCTCCTTGCAATATCTTGGCCTATCTGATCTCCCTTTTGCTTTCCACTGAGCCCTTTCTCATGGAGAAGATGGGGTGTTCTTTGGAAAGCCTTTCACTTATTGCCCTTAACAGTGCCTGTGACATCTTTTTTTCAGGCTACAGTGGCATGGGCAACTTAGTCTGGCTGTCATCAATGGCCTGGTCCACTACTTTACCCTTGACTTTCTGCAACTGCTTGTTCCAAGTGTCTTTTGTTCCCATTCACCTGATCTTGGGTTTGAACTGTGGCTGGAATCTAACCCAGCACAAGCAGTGAAGATTTGCAGAAGGCTACACCAGCATGACGGAATCAAACTTGTCCCAGGCTGTTCTCTGGCACTGAGGATGCCTGTGACCACACTGTCATACTCACTGTAGAGTGACCACCTCCAGCAGGGTGTCCACACATAGCCTCTTGGTTGAGAGCGATGCCTCCTTGTGCTAACCACTGGATCACACCCTAGAACTTGGGATCTTGGCTGGGAGATGGCCAGAAGGCATTACTCTTCTCATTTAAACATGGATGCCTGAGTTCCAGTGCCAGGCCTCATTTCCTGGCATGCTTACCTAAATGAATAGGTGTGGTCTGTATGGCTGTGTGACCAGTCAACAAACCCCTGTTGTGGAGAAAGGCTCAGAGGAGGTAGGTGAGGGTGGTGTGGTCATGAAGCTCAGCAAAGAACACAGGAAATGACCACAACTGTCTTAAAGGAAGCTAAATTTATTTCAACACCAAGGGGACCAGAGGGTGACCTTTGTTGTAGATAGACCACTGTATCAGTTGAGTGCATCAACTGGTTGTGTAATTGGCATACCCTAAAATGATCAGGAGAAATGATCTTCCTTAGCAGGCCATACCAGCATGAGGGAAGTGTATATATGTCCCAGCCCAACATGGAATATAAAATTGAAGATCCAGTAAAATTAACTGGGAAGAGAACAATGACCTTCAGCTGGCTTCAATGCACCTGTTTCCTCCTGGTGACTGGAAATGTTCAGAATTGTGACAGTGAGCATATCACAGAATCATAGAATCAACTAGGTTTGAAAAGACCTTTAAGATCATCAAGTCCAACTGTTTCCCCAGCACATACAGAGAATGATAATGCAATACATGTTTGTATTGTGATTCAGCTGTGTATTGCAATTGCTTATAATGCTTAGATTGTGTTTCAGGATATTGCTGTATAGGTCTGCTAAATTAAAGTCCTGTGTAATGTCAAATATCTTCAAATAAGTAATGTAGTATTGAAACATTAAACCCTGCTCATATGGGGTATCAGAAGGAACCTGTTCAGTGAGTACTAGGTTCTGTCAGACTTCGTGAGCATTGGTGTGGGTGCAAGAAAGTAGATGGGAATGAGAGCTGGGAGCATGGGGAAGGCAGGACCATCACTTCCTGCTTGAATTAGTGCTTGCACTGGATTAAGGGATCGTGGAACTAGTGTCAGTCATCACTGCAAACACAGGCATGTGCTTACTGCATTTTGCTTCTGCTGATGGTCTTCTTTTCTAGAAGGTACTCATGATTAGACCTCTCATTTCCACCTCTTATTTTAAGCAGACTTTTGAAAATATGGACTTGTTAATTTTGCTTCAATTGCTTGCAATCTCTCAAAAATAGACCCTTACTACATTTTCTGATTTTATTCTTTTGTATTTTTTTTTCTCTAAAGGCTTTTTTTCCCTGTATTAGCCCTTCTTTCTTTGGGTGAATTTGCAAGGAAGATGAAAACCATGCCAACAGGTCTCATACAACTAGAACAGCTGTACAATAGCATGTATTGACCAGGCCTCTCTCAGGTCAGTCATTCTTTCTGTTTGCCAGTGAAGCCTTAGAGCAAACTAGTGCTGTAACTGGCACTTGCAAACTGCAGCATGTCTGCAGGCGGTGGGAGGGAGGGGGCTGCTTCCCACTGTCTCAGGAATGTCCCTGAGGCTTGTTAGGGTACTCAGTGTAAGAGCCCCCAAAGTCACACAGCTATGAAAAACCATCCCCTACACAGTTGTCTGGTCCTGTGCACTTTGAGAAATTCACATGCAGCTGCTGAAACACCCAGCTTTATGGGGAATACAATATTAAGGAAACAGTCAAAAGAATGAAATATTTTTTTAACCTCTTTAGAAACATATATTTACAGGAGAGGGAAACTTAAGATGATGTAGGTTTAAGGGTTTCTTTTTAAAAGAAAGAGCAGGGCCAAGAGGCTAAGATCTGGTTTACATTCTCACAGAACCAGGGCCCAGCTTCTTCTTGAACTTAAATTGCCATTTATTTTAACAGCAGAAGGAATGAGCCTCACATTGATTTAGACAACAACTAAATATTGGATTTCATCTGGCAAACTGTTCTTGGAGCATGACTAGTTACATCACCTAGGGTAAAAGCTGTAAACCCCTGATATTTATCATGTTCCCTGTTTAAATGCCACTTCATCTGAAAAAAAACATCTCTTGTGAAGGGAACAAACAAATTTGCATTCAGTTCAGTTTTATCTGATGGGCAACACTTCTGCATTCTGCAAAAACCGTAAGCAGAGCGGTGTAACTACAGACACGAGAAGTGACGGGTGGGGAGCAGGGCTGCCTTGGCTGTGCAGGTCAGTGCTCACCAGCTGAATCCTGACACCGGGAATGGCGCTCCCATCGCAGTGTCTGCCTGCTCGGAGCGCAGCCATGGTGTCTCAGGTGCAGGCCTTTTGCGCAGCCCTTGCCGGGAAGCTCATGTTTTGTTTTTTCAGTCAGCGCTGCCTCTTGGCCTCCTGCCTCAGGATGTGCTGTTGAGGGCCACTCCCCGAGGTACTTCAAGGCATGTTTTTTTGCCAGGAGGCCAAGAGGGTTTGGTTAAATCAGCACAAGCTGGACTTGGCTTGGTTAAAGCTCCCTCCTCTCCTGGGAGCTCCTGAGGAGGTGCTCAGGGACGTGCCCAGGGGCAGTTTGCGCTGTTGATAACATCCCACATGGAGGTTACGGCAGATCTGTAGGGACTAATTACTTATGCCATGCCCTTTACATTGCTTGAGCTTTAGCAAATGTGCCCTGCCCTGCCTTGGGGCAAGTGGTACCAGGCCACAGCAGGCATCTCTCTGGGGCACATGGCAGAGGCGGGAGGGCAGCATAAGGTTCATGGAGCGAACAGGAAGGGTGAGGTCCTGAGCATGTTTTTGTAAGGAAAAATAAGGACTGGGAACGAGGTATCTTATGAGACTTCTGCTGCAAGCCATGAACCTTAAGGAAGGAAATAAACTGTCATTATTCAGAGCTACTGCCTCTGCTGAGTGCAATATTTAGCAGAGGCTTTGGCTGGTGAGAGAGCTGCAAGCCTCTTCTTGTATTTAAATGGTCCAGGTTTTTATGAAAAGTTAAATTTAATTATTTTCAGTCTAGCAGCCAGTGCTGGATGTGACTGTCTTGATGCCATGCATGGCACAACATCGCAGCCTGCATCATTACAGAGACTTGCTCTTACCTGTTGGGAAGGGCAGTGGGCTGGGGCTGAATGGACAGGAGCTAAACAGAAGTTTGGGAGCCAGACTGCCTCTGTCCTTGTCTAGTACCTAATGTTTGTGTCAACTCTTTGCAGGGTAGTTTTGTGTTAGCAGCATGAACCTTCTACTCCCACTGACTAATGTCTCTTCCAAGTTGTCAGTCTGTGCTCTTCCAACCATGGCTGTTGAGTTCAACCTAGCAGACCAGCGTGGGGGTGCCTGGGACTCATTCACCAGAGGATCACAGAAGTCTCTTTCTTCACTATATTTGTGTAGTCATGTCGTCATCTTAAATTAAGAACAGATTGATCCCTGTGGTCACGACCAAAGTTCCTTCACCGGGACAGGATTCATCCCTCAGATAAATCCAGATCATAAAAGCATTCACCCACTGCATATGCGATTTTCTCAACATCATTACCAGCGTTGCTGGCCTCTCTCTGCAGGTACTTTTAGAACATCCTCTTTTTCTTCTAAAAATACGTACTTCCTTCCTGTGGCTCCCTCCTTTTTACATTACATCGTATCACTAAAATCACAAATATTTATGTTTTGGCTGTTCATTTTTGGTAGCTGAGAAAAGGAATCGAAAAAGAAACTCAGAAAGTAAAACCAAAAGCTGATGGAAATGATGCAGAACACTGGAAAGAAAACAAAGGGAAGCTATCTTAAGGGCAAAACTGAGGAGCAAAAAGAAATCAGGTAATGTTTGCAGAGATGGTGACAAGGATATGCTGCCTGGAAAAGAAGGTGACATTTTGAACAGGCTAACTAAACTGTAAAACTGTAAGGAATACAGCCATTTGTATCAATATATTTTAACATTCTCTTTTCAAAATACCGGTAGCAAAGCCCAGAACCATAAATATCTTATTTTAAAACAGCAATAGAAGCTGTAAGCTCAGCTTTGTTGGAAACATTTGCTAGTGCCAGCAGTCCAGCCAGCTGAAGGCAAATGGCCTCCCCAGCTTTACCATGCACCAGAATCCTCCTCCTCCCAAAGAAAGGCAAAAGACCAGAAGGAAAAAACGCTGGTGAACTGTCACTGTTTCCGCTCAGCCCTCCGACTGGCCATGGTACAAAGGGCAAATAGTGGGAGAGCCACCTAGTGTGGCAGGAAACACAGCACCCTGCACTTGGAGCCCATCAGCAGCTAATCAAATATCCCTCATAATTACTCATCGCTGGTGACTTTTTCCTAGGGTGCTAATTCAGCGCCTTGGCTGTTTTGCCACTGCACACTGCCTGCTGAAATCATCTTCAGTAGTGTGAGCCAAATTGGTACCTTTCTGCAGGTCCTAGGTGCTGTGAGTACTAGGGGGACATTTTTGAGCCGTGTCTCGACTGCAGCTCCTGGCTGACAAGGTGTAGGTGATGACCTCCTCCCTCTGCCCCTGCCATTGCTTTCATGTCTTAGAGCAAGGTGGTTAATAATTTTGCATTGGTTTCATATCACACAACTGGAAATTGCTCTCAAGGTCCAAAATATGGCCTCAGCCTTACTAGGGGCTGTGTGCTTCCAGTCAGAAGAGGTACCCCATGTAAGTGCCACTTAATATCTAAGGAAGCATATGTGCAGGCAACTGGACATTCACACCTTGACAGCTTCCGTGGTGACAGCTGCCCTTCATTACCTGTTTTCTGTCAGCCCACAAGGTGACCTGTTACACAGGGATTTAAAGAACAAGTCTTCTGCCACAGCTGCCACAGGCTGAGAAGACAAGGCAGGACTCACTATGCTATGAACAGCAGGCCGGCAGGAGCAAGCCAAGGGAACAGTGGGCTGTCTGTCTCAGCTGCACTCACTCCCAAAATCTCTGCATCTGTCCATCCTGGTCCCACGTTGCTCTTCCACCTCTTTCCAGGACTGTAAGCAGAGTGGCTACACACCTGGATTTTGCTTACTCTGCTGAGAGACCTGGAGCCGGCTGCCAAGCACCCAGTTACTGCTCTTCAGTTGGCATTAATTGCCACAATTTACCCTCAGCAGAAAAATGGATCCAGTTCCTCTCCCAGCCCTGTTTGGGCAGTTGCACAACTTAGAGGAACTTACAGGAGGGTAGGATCTGGCCCCTAATCTCCCTAGAGAGTCACAGTTGCTCCTCCCAAATCCTCTAAGCTCTTGAGCAGTTTTCCTGTTGTAAATTGCCCTGAAACTGTAAAAAAAAAAATAAATCTGTCGAGGCAAGCTTGGCTGAATGTTTCATTGTTCCTTTGTATCTGAACACGTGGAAGCTGATTTACTTCTGCTGTCGTCCAGTTAGAGAGGAAAAACTGCTTTAAAAAGAATAAAAAAGCACCTCTGGAAACATAACGGAAAACAATTGGTGTTTGAACATGAATGGCCGTAAATCCAAAGAGAACCATGTCTGACAAACAAGAAAAAATGAAATAGATTTATTCCTGCTATATATAAAGCAAACTGTATGTTTTTAAACCCATAAGAACAGATGTCCTTTGTTTTCAATTCATGTTTGAAAACAGTAGCATTGGTAGCAAGGAGAAACAGTTTTAATGCCTTGCTAGGGGAGGATGGCATCAGCAATTGCCATCTTTGTCAGCAAACCATTCCTCAACCCCAGCGAACAGCAGGCCCCTCCAATGCATGGCTGGGGTGTGCTTGTATGTATCCCAAAAACCACTCTTCCCTCTGTGCCCTCCCAGCTGTCGAGTTCAGTGTTTGCTCCAAGGTCACTGAATAAGCCTGTTTGACAAGCACAATGCTTATTAACATTGAATTATTCCTAAGCTGATCCTGTGAGTTTTGACAGTGCTACCAAGGATATGCTAGTGCAGTGTTTCTCACCAGGCAGCAACTGCAGAAACCAACCATATCATGATAACTACAGATGTATTTTCATGTTTTATGGAGGGCTTTTTACTGAAAGTACAAGAATAAGGTCTAATGTATGCACACGCCTTTGCTTGATTTCTCACTCTTTCTTCCGGGATCCAGAAGAAATTTAGCTTCCAGCAAGAGGTGGTTTTGGTTTTGCTATGAAAACAGCACAAATTAATTGCCTGGACAATGACCCTAGTCATATGATTTAGCTTTAGGTAGTCCTGAGAGGAGTGAGGAGTGGGACTCAATGATCCTCATGAATCCCTTCCAACTTGAGGTACAATTCTATGATACACCATAAGATCTTAAATTATTCACTAATCTTAACTAGCAAAAGATGAGAATAATTTAAGAGAAACCACTTGCAACCTGATTATGCTTTTGTGTCCTCTGGCAGTGGGAAAAGGCTTTAAAATGTGGGTACCCTGCAGCTTCTTTTACATTGCCAGAAAGACGTGAGTACGCATGTCAGTGCAAATAACCATGGTCTTTTGTTGCAGTAATTTGAAATTATATACCATTCTTTCATACCTCCTGCAAAGGGGACAATTAAGCGAAGCTCTAAATGCAGCAGTCACCTACCATTCCCTCTAGATTTTGTAAAGGATGAATCCTTTATCAAAATTAAACTTTTTGCTATTTTGCTGTTCCTGTAAAATGTGCAATTCAAATGCAACATTCAGAAGGGGGGAATGCTCCTCAGAATCAGCTTTCTCCCTCTAGCTGTTTGATGGTAATATCTGCTGCAGTGGAAAGGACTGGGCAGCAAGCAAGTGTACTGTGCTCCTAGTCTGCCTTCCTCTTATGACACTGTTAATCAGATTTTTTTTCTATATACTAAGTGTATTTGCAAAGGACTTTAAGGATATTGTCTTCATGCAGTTAAACAAACTCTGAGTGCTGGTGTAGATTATATAACATTACCAGTGAATGGATAAGAACAACAAAAGATAATCTGTTTACCCATTCCAATTGCAAAACCGTCCTGCTGGATGACTTTAACCTGTCACTTATTGTTGGTGTAACGCTGAGGTAACCTCAGTGCTGTAACTCCACATCTACAACAACACAGGTGAGAGAACCAGAATGCCCGCCTCATTTTGATATAAAGTGCTCTGGACATGTGCTACATCAGGCAATGGTTTGTACTGCCTGCACAGTCTTTACAGGTAACACATCTTTGCTTCAAGGTGCAATCGTTTTCAGACAAATGCCGTATGACTGGGAGAAGTTGAGGAGTGAACCACGAAGTCAGTAGTATTGGAAACATGCCTTGCACTGGAAATGTGTGAGAAGGAAGAGACATGAGTTTATACTTAGAAAACCAGGAGGGCTTCTCCAAGTACTGCAAATGGTCTAGGAAAAGGGCATCAAGCTGGGAGTTGGAAGCAAGCATCAGTAGGAGGGAGGATATGAGAGCATCACTCATCGCAAAGTGGGCGTAGAAGGAGATACGTATGCTCTGCTCTGCATCAGCTAAAACCAAGTTGCTGATGTGACTACTGATGTAACCTGACACAAGGAAAGGCCCCAGAAAACATTTATAGGTACAATCAGGTTTATTGCTACAAATTTGAGGAAGTATGAAAGCTCCTATTAAAACTCCTTTGTCTTCCATCCTTTTTCTTCCCCTCTGTGCTCCTCCCCCTCTCCCTATTCCTCTTGTCAGCTTGGGCTAGGACCATGCAGGGAATAAGCTTACTGTATGTTTTCCATGCATATAAGGCCAACCAGGTCTGTTCGCATTTCTGTGTATGAGCCCAAAACTCTTTTTCCATCTCATGGATAGGGTTAGGTATCTCTGTGGTTGAAGGCAACCAGTACTTCCATCAAAGAGCTAGTTAAGGTTAACAGGCTGCTAGAGAAGTGTTGCCCAAGATATGGGCTGTACCTATTAATAAGGTTATAAGACATGATTGGGAAGGTAGGTGGGGCATGAGAAAGAGCAACTAGGGGTAGATTAATACATTATTTGAGTAGTTAGGGAGAAAGGTATAAATGACTGAGTTTGTCTAGAGCAGAAGCATGGAGCAAAACTGTCTAAAATGCTGCTGTATAGCCAAGTCAGTAGGAAATACTGAATTTTTCCTTACATCCCACTTAATCAAGGTTCTTAGAGAATCTCGTGTCCTCTCAGGAACTCTGTGTGACTACTGAGAGGGTTGGGCAGGCTTCACCCTTTTGCCAAGCAACACAGCAAGATGGCTGCAGCTGGTCTACCTGTCTTCTGTGCAATGCTATTGTTTGGAGGGCTCTCACAGGAAGGCGAAGACTTCAGTTCAGTTGCATGCTAAACCACTAACAACCACCCGACCAGAGGAGCCACCACGCTTGGTGAAGGCTCCCTGGAAAGGAGGGCATGTGTAGGCCTGGTGACTGGGAGTTTACCTGCCATGGGAGAGGTCTGAGTGGTCCATATTCTTTTCTTCTGCAGTTTACCTGTGACTGCTTGAATACTGATCCAGGCCCCAAACCCCAGGACTCCTGACCCAACACCTGCCTTCTAGGATGCAGTCCTTTCTTTCTCCTATGCTCTCTTCTCAATTAACCTTCAATTGTGCAAGAGTACAGTTTCTCACCCACAAGAAGCTGCCTCTCTTCAGTGCCAAGTCATACCAGGGAGTGTTTTCTCCCTGGCAGATGTGGATGCTCAGGGAAAGAACATGAGAAAAACCTGATACAAAACAATCCTTCCCTGACATATTTCCCACATTCCAGCAACCTGTGGTTTGGGGATTTCCTTGCCATGTCAACCAGAATGCTGAATGTTAAAGCAGATAATAACAATAATAGTAATGGCAATGATGATGATGCCACTATCTAACAACTGTAGCTACATCGTTTCCATTGATTTGGCTAATCACCTGCCGAAACCTGCCTCTATAACATAGAATCATAAAATCATAGAATAGTTAGGGTTGGAAAGGACCTTAAGATCATCTAGTTCCAAACCCCCTGCTGTGGGCAGGGACACCTTATGCTAAACCATATCACCCATAGCCTTGTACAACCTGGTCTTGAACACTGCCAGGAATGGAGCATTCACAACCTCCCTGGGCAACCCATTCCAGTGCCTCACCACCATTACAGTAAAGAACTTCTTCCTATAGCCAATCTAAACTTCTCCTGTTTAAGTTTTAACCCATTACCCCTTGTCCTGTCACTACAGTCCCTAATGAAGAGTCCCTCTTCAGCATCCCTGCAGGCCCCCTTCAGATACTGGAAGGCTGCTATGAGGTCTCCACGCAGCCTTCTCTTCTCCAGGATGAACAGCCCCAACTTTCTCAGCCTGTCTTCATACGGGAGGTGCTCCAGTCCCCTGATCATCCTCGTGGCCCTCCTCTGGACTTGTTCCAACAGTTCCATGTCCTTTTTATGTTGAGGACACCAGAACTGCATACAAAACTCCAAGTGAGGTCTCACAAGAGCAGAGTAGAGGGGCAGGGATCACCTCCTTTGACCTGCTGGTCACGCTCCTTTTGATGCAGCCCAGGATACAGTTGGCTTTCTAGGCTGCAAGCACACACTGAAGCCGTTTTCTGAACTGAAGTTCATTTTCTCATCAACCAACACCCCCAAGTCCTTCTCTGCAGGGCTGCTCTGAATCTCTTCTTTGCTCAACCTGTAGCTGTGCCTGGGATTGCTCCGACCCAGGTGTAGGACCTTGCACTTGGCATGGTTAAACTTCATAAGGTTGGCATCAGCCCACCTCACAAGTGTGTCAAGGTCCCTCTGGATGGCATTCCTTCCTTCCAGCGTATCAACTGAACCACACAGCTTGGTGTCATGGGCAAACTTGCTGAGGGCGCACTCAATCCCACTGTCCATGTCAGCGACAAAGATGTTAAACAAGACCAGTCCCAACACCGATCCCTGAGGGACACCACTCATTACTGGTCTCCAGCTGGACATTGAGCCATTCACCACAATGTTTTACGTGCGGCCATCCAGCCAGTTCTTTATCCACCGAGTGGTCCATCCATCAAATTGACGTCTCTCCAGTTTAGAGACAAGGATGTCTTGTGGGACAGTGTTGAACTCTTTACAGAAGTCCAGGTAGATGGCATCAAATGCTGTACTCCTGTCCATCAGTTCCGTAGCCCCATCATAGAAGGCCACCAAATTGGTCAGGCAGGATTTCCCCTTAGTGAAGCCATGCTGGCTGTCACCAAGCACCTTGTTGTTTTCCATGTGCCTTAGCATGCCTTCCAGGAGAATCTGCTCCAAGATTTCACCAGGCACAGAGGTGAGACTGACTGCTCTGTAATTCCCTGGGTCATCCGTTTTCCTCTTCTTGAAAATGGGGGTTATATTTCCCTTTTTCCAGTCATCGGGGACTTCACCTGACTGCCATGATTTCTCAGATATGATGGCCAGTGGCTTAGCAACTTCATTCACCAGCTCCTTCAGGACCCGTGGATGGATCTCATCAGGACCCATGGACTTGTGCATGTTCAGGTTCTTATGATGATCTCAGACCAGATCCTCTCCTACAGTGGGCGCAAGGTCTTCATTCTCACAGTCCCTGCGTCTGCATTCCAAGACTTGGGTGGTGTGGTCAGAGCTTTTGCCAATGAAGACCGAGGCAAAGAAGTCATTAAGAACCTCAGCCTTCTCCAAATCCAGGGTAGCCAGTTCTCCCGAGAGCTTCCTGAGGGGGTCTACATTCTCCCTAGTCTGTTTTTTATTTGCTACGTACCTGTAGAATCCCTTACTGTTATCCTTAACATCCCTATCCAAGTTTAATTCTAACTGGGCCTTAGCTTTCCTAACCTGGTCCCTGGCTTCCCGGACAACATCCCTGTACTCTTCCCATGCCACCTGTCCTTGCTTCCACTCTTTATAAGCCTCTTTTTTCATTTTAATTTTCCTCAGGAGCTCCTTATCCATCCAAGGAGGTCTCCTGGCCCTTCTGCTGCACTTCCTTCTAGTTGGGATGCAACACTCCTGAGCTTGTAGCAGCTGATCCTTGAATATCAACCAAGAGTTTTGGGCCCCCCTGCCCTCTAGGGCTGTATCCCATGGAAATTTACTAAGCAGGTTCCTGAAGAGGCCAAAGTCTGCTCTTTTGAAGTCCAGGGCAGTGAGCTTGCTGCACGCTCTTCTCACTGTCCTGAGGATCTCAAATTCGAGCATCTCGTGATCACTGCATCCAAGGCTGCCCTGGAGCGTCACATTTCCAATGAGCCCTTCCCTGTTGGTGAGCACGAGGTCAAGCATGGCACCTCTCCTTGTCGGCTCCTCTATTACTTGCAAGAAGGAAGTTTTCTCCACACAATCGAGGAACCTCCTGGATTGCTTGTGCCGGGCCGTACCGTCCTTCCAACAGATGTCAGGGTGGTTGAAGTCACCCATGAGAACAAGGGTCTGTGAGCATGAGGCTTTTCCTATCTGTCTATGGAGTGTTTCATCCGCAGGTTCTCCTTGATCAGGCGGTCTGTAACAGATCCCCACAGTAATGTCTCCCATAGCTATATTCCCTTTAACCCTGACCCACAAACTCTCTGTGGACTGCTCACCTGTCCCCAGACAGAGTTCCATACTCTCCAGCATATCCCTAACATAAAAGGCAACTCCCCCTCCCTACCTGCCAGGCCTGTCTTTCCTAAAGAGCCTGTAACCTTCCATTCCAACACTCCAGTCATAGGAGCCATCCCACCATGTTTCTGTGATACCTATTATATCATACCCCCGTAGAAGTGCACACATCTCCAATTCCTCTTGTTTGTTCCCCATGCTAGGGGCATTTGTATAGAGGCATCTGAGCCGAGCTCCAAATGAAGCCGGCTCATTGGCTGGAGCAGCTGGGATTTCTCTACATTGCTCCGAGCATTTATTATAGGTGCTGGCAACTGACTGGGTGTGTTGGGATGGAATGATGCCCCCCTCCCCAACACACCTAGTTTAAAGCCTCCTTGACCAGTCTGGCAAGCCTCCTACCAAAACTGCTCTTCCCCTTCTTTAACAGACCAGCTCCACCAGCCCCCACTAGACCTGGCCTACAAACTTGGGTCCTGTGTTCAAGACACCCAAACCCCTGACTATGACACCACCCTTTTAACCAGTTATTAACCTGGCTAATCCTCCTAGCTTTTTTTAGGTCCTCCCCTGTATCCTGGAGAATTGACGAAGAGACTATCTGAGCTCCAGAGTCCCTAACCGCCTCTCCCAGGGCTCTGTAGTCTTTCTTTATGTTCCCTAGGGTACTACTATCTATATCCCTAGCACCCACAGGTATCACTAGGAGTGGGTAATAGTCCGTGGGACTTACTAGAGCAGGCAGCCTCTCTGCTACATCCCTGATCCGTGCCCCCGGTAGGCAACACATCTCCTTTGAGACCGGGTCAGGCCGACAGACGAGTGCTTCTGTCCCTTTCAAAGTACAGTCCCCTACTACTATGACCCGCTGCTTTTTCCTGGCAGCACCAGTAGAGATCTTTACCAGTGCATCAGCCGGCTGTTTCTGGCTCAAGTGTGTTTCCTCATTAGTCCCCTGCAGGGCAGCAAAGCGGTTCTGCGGACAACAGATTTAGGAGGAAGCCCCTTGCTTTTAACTGTTCTCTTCCTCCTTTTTTTGTTGGTTTTTTTTTGTCACTAATTCCCAGCTTCCCGGGTTAACGGCCTCCTTCTTTCCTTCATGAGCTGGAGGTGAAGCTCGTGGCCCCTGCACATTTTGGGCCAGGAGCAAGCATTCCTGCTTCCTCTCAGCTTCCCTGACATCTCGCAGTCTATTAACAGCATCCCGCAGCTCAGCCACCTGCTGCAGGAGGACCTCCACCAGGGAGCACCGAGTGCAGCCCTGCCCATTGTGCACCCTCCCCTCACCAGACCAGTGCAGGCACTCCCTACACCCCGAGCTCTGCACTGCAGCCTCCCCTCTCATTGGCTGTGTGTGGGTGCCTATGCTGGCCACCGCCGGGGCAGCCAGAGCAGAGCTCCCGGACCGGGCCCTGGTCATACGACGAGTGCTCACCAGCCCACTCGTCTGCCCACATGAACTGCCGCACAAACTGCCTCGACCTGCGCAAACTGCCTCGACCCACCCCGTTTGCCTGCCCTGTGCAGTGATCAGTTCCACAGTTAACTTAGTTGATTTAATTCTACATATCCCTATCATATTAACCCCCCTCACCCCCCAAGATGACTGTTCTCCAAGAGAAGAACTTCTATCTTATTTGTCTCACTTGTTACAAAAGACCTTATAGTCTTCTGAAAATCCCCTTTGGCCTTGGCCATCTCTTGCTCTCTTTTATGCTTTTTGAGATTAGACAGGAAGAACACTGGACAGTAATGAAGATGTCAGCTCATTGCATATTTTTACAGGGGTTTAAAAATATCTTTTGTTTTGTTCTCTATGGCAGCGAAGTCCGATAACGAGGATGGAGACTTCCCATCCTCTCCAGATACCCTTTTAAAATTATGTTAAGGAGCTGGTTTAGATACTGTATATGAAGATGATGTGCACTTGAATCCTCTGAGGTAGCAGGGCACCTGACCTTCCACTTTCTGAGAAGTGCTCTCACCACAAGGGTCTCCTATGAACTTTGAGACATCTTTTTCTGCTAAGCCTTTCTTGAGATAAAGAAAGCAACCACAATTGCAGTTTGCAGATTGTCATTGCCTGTTGCCTACTTTCTGAACCGAGTCCCTCTGTCTGGGACTTGAGGATTGCTGGTTTGGGCAGTTGTCATGGTTTAAGCCTATACAGGTCTCTCGGTGCTGTCTAGAGAAGTGTGCTCTGAGGTGCCTGGGAAACTTGGAGGTCAAATGTGAGAGGAGTCTGGAGCTCAGACCTCTGCAGAAGATAGCAAAGGAGCAAGGGTTTGATGCCTTGACCCCTCTTGGAAAAACATGTCTACATAAACAGACTTGTACCACTCCTGATCTGGATAAAAATACTGCTATAAGCCTGTGAGGAGCCAGTGCCAAGGCCTGATATTTCAACAGAGACCAGCAACCCGGTGTCCCTATCAAAGTACCACTTTATCCCAGAAATGCTTCATTCCTCTTCAGTTTCTATCCACCACACAGGAAGAAGAGGGAAGATGGAAACCTTTCTTAAGGAAGAAGGAGTTGCTGGGATTTCTGGAAAAGAGTTGCCAGTTGCACGTCCAAAACCACGTCCACGGTAGCCAGGCACAAAGGAGTTCTGGCCTGCCTTGCTGTGTGCCAAAGCTAACAGGGTAAGAGTATGCAAGCATTCCTTGGCAGCCACTTGAGGATGTCTAAGTTGGAAGGAGTGGCTCAGAATTAGAGGAGCTTTTCTTTCTTTCTTTCGTTTTCTTTTGATAGTAATATTTTGCAAACAAAAAGGCCTTCCATCCCAAATTACATGCCCGCCTTGTCTCCCTTGGACCATCAGGCTTCACAAACACAGCTGAACTCTCCCTGATGTCTAATCTTCCCTGGCTTTCTCCTGTTCTGGCCACTCTTGGATTCCCTTCTGACTATCCGCTTGCTCCACCAGGAGCCCTTTGGTGTGTTCTCCTCACCTCCTCACCTCTCCTGCATGGCCTGTGTGTCTCTTTTTCTGCTTTCTGTCTACTCTCTTGTCGCTGGATAAAAGTGGAATTTCATCTGCCTGTCTCCTTGCAGATAATTTACAGCTCACTCTCTATGCCAGACCTGCCGCTGCCTTCTGCCTACACTGAATTCTCAGTTCCTTTGAGATGAGCTGCCAGATAAGTAAGCTTGGCCAAACTGGAGCTCTTCAGCATCTGCCTTGTTTCTTTTCTGTCTTGCTTTCTGGTTTTACTGGTTAACCAAGAACAAAAAAACACACACGTTTGTAGCTTGGGCACTCATTCCCCGTGTCCAGGCTGCCTAAGTCTTGCAGAGCCTTCCTTTGTAATGACAAGTAATGAGGCCTTTTAATATGGCTATAGGGTGTCCCATGCCTGTGTCTGGCTCTTTACAAGTCTCTTCCACCCCTTAAGCAGTGGGAAGTAGGCACGGCCTCCCAGTTTGCATCCTTAGGGAGCAGGGTTGCTGGAGTGCAGTTGCAGAGGGGCAGGCAGCCTCCTTCCTCCAAGGCAGGCAGGGTAAAAGGAGATAGAGCTTATACAAGAGCAAAAAGAAGCAGTTGGTCAGGAGGCTCAACCATGTCCTACTGGGGGAGAGAGGGAGAGTGGGGAGGTGTGCATCCTGAAGGAGAAGGTAAGACTGGCAAAGAGGGAGGTAATGATGAAAGTAGCCTTTGTCCCTGCAAACCATCTTTGTGGCTCCTCTCAAATAGGTTTAGCTTTGCTTCTGGGAGCAAGCACAGCTTATGGGAGCAGTAGGACAGAGCAGCTGGGATTTGCTGGGTGCATGTGTTTTTTTTCTCCCATGCCTATCCCCAAGGTAATCATCAGGCAGGTCACAAAACTGGGAATTTGGTGTTACTTCCTTCAGTCTTTCCTACCCCAACAAAAAAGTTTTGGAAAGTAGCTGCTAAATCACCAGCCTCTGCTGTAGGACTTACTTATCACAGCAGCTGGTCTCCACCTGGAGGTATGCCATGAAGGCACAGCACTGGTATTTATAGATTTCAGCACTGCCTGCAGTATCCCCTGGGAGGCCCATGCCACCTGTGGTGCCCCAGGACACAGCCCCCAGATGTCTTTTCATGGTAGGTATCATATAAACTCACAAGTCTGGCTGATTACAGGTCCTCACTGCCAGTGGGCTCCACCAGTAAAAGTTGTTTAGAAGGAATTATCTAGTACAGGCCAAGTTTATTCATGCTCTGTGTTTGTCCATTATAAAAGCTAGGAAATGGGTGTGCAAGGCTGTCACTATGTCATCTCTCTCAAACCCTGGGCATGGCTGAGGAAATGTTCTAAAGACAGAGCAGTTTGATAATGAAATTGATCATAATGCGTTTCACTTTACTTGCAATTAGAAAACCAGACTCAGCACAGAACGTCATCCTGCGGGCTCTTCTAGGTCAGCATCATGCCTCTGATTGCCATACATCAACAGGAGGCTCTAGCTGTGCGGTGTTGTGGCATGCCATTGCAGCAGCAAACACGCCTGACACCAACGTTTTCATACTAGAAAAGTCTATTGGCTGCAGTAGGACAAAAGGGAGATAAAGCCTCCCTTTCAGGAGGAAAGCTGAGCTGGAAACAGAAACCAGCTCTGCTGATGTTCTGACTGGTGATGTGCCTGGCAAATTATCCCCTTCAGGACACTATGGTCCTGGAGGAAGTACTCCTCTCCCCCAGAGTACGGCTTGCCCTGATATATCTTGAACTGCATTACAGAGCTTTGAACAGACATGTGAGCACAGAAGGCAGCCACTGAAAATCAGAGCAGCCTGCAGAGCTTTTTCGCTGTATACCCTTGTTGCACAGTTTGAATCTCCTGAGTTTCCTGTTGTGCGGGTTTTGCTCCTCCAAGGTATGATGAAAATTAAAAGCTTGTCCTAATGCTGGGTTTGGATTCAGGGCAGTGTCATTCTATCAGCTCACAGCAAGGCCAAAACATGCTGCATTGCTGGAAGCTGGAGTCACAGCCAGAGGACCTGGCCCACCCAGCCATGGCACATCATCAAATCCTTGTGGCCTACATGGAAACGGGCAGATAGCAATAACATCACATGTGCTGGGATGACTGGGAAGTGGGAAGTCAGAATGAGTTTCCAGGAACACATGGACACTCCCTTCTGGAGCTCTGCTGTTCACCTGTGCCTCTGGAAATGCCCTATCCCTGTCCCGGCAGAAGCAATGGGATTAGTGCCAGTCAAGCTGCGGCATAAGTAGAGGGGAAAGACAATTTGAAATGTGTTATTTTGTGTCATTCTCTGAGGAACCTGTTGCGGTTTAAGCCCATCCAGTAACTCAGAACCATGCAGCTGCTCACTCCCTCCCTCCTCCTTCTTCCACCCCCCCCACCCCCCACCTCCCCCCCCCGCTGGAGGGATGGGGAGGATAATCAAAAGAATGTAACTCCCATGGATTGAGATAAGAGCAGTCCAGTAACTAAGGTATAACACAAATCACTGCTGCTACCACCAATGATAATAATGATAAGGGAAATAACAAGGGAAGAGAATACAACCACTCACTACCCGCCGACTGATACCCAGCCCAACCCGAGCAGTGATCTAGCCCTTCTGGGTAACTGCCCCAGTTTATACAGTGGGCATGACGTGCTGTGGTATGGAATACCTCTTTGGCTAGTTTGGGTCAGGTGTCCTGGCTCTGCTTCCTCCTGGCTTCCCCTCCTCCCTGGCAGAGCTTGAGACTCAGAAAGTCCTTGGTCAGAGTAAATGTTACTGAGCAGTAACTAAAAACACTGGTGTTATCAGCGTTGTTCCCAGGCTGAAAGTCAAAAACACAGCACTGCACCAGCTACTAAGAAGGAGAAAAATGACTGCTACTGCTGAGCCCAGGACAGAGGCCCAGACAGATTTGGTTTTAAACAGTGAGTGAAGTTTTTTGTCTAGAATTCATTACTTTAAGAGCAAGACCTAACCGCATTTGAGAAGGGAATCCTCCTCTCCACCCCACATGGCTGTTCAGGATGTTTCATGTCTGGCTTGGATGTTGCACATTTTAATTTGGACGGTGGCAGTTTTGCTCCCAGCAGCGCAATTGTGCAGCTGAACTGAACCTCTGCAAGGGACAGGCTGGCCTATTTCCAGCCGGTGCTGTTGCATACCCTCTGAAACACACACCGGGTCTGCCATGCTCTGGGACATTTGCACACCCTGGCAACCTGGAGAGCTCTTGGCCAGGGTGTCCACAGGGGCAGCTCCTCTCCCAGGGGGAAGGCAGCAGGGAGGGTGCATAGTCACTGGGACATCAGGACCTGAAGAGGTTTACACCAGCCGCAGAGTCTGAAGCTAAGCCCAGGAGTAGGAACTTGGGCCAAAACGGGCAGAGGATTTGGACCTGAAATACCGCTGTGGCTCTGCCTCCTTTTTCTCATTGCACCTCAGAGAACAGCTACTTTCCTTCTCCAGCTCGCTGCGCTGCTGCTTAACTTAGGAGGACACCTAGGGCTGGCCCTGGGCGTAGCAGTGAGCTTTTCCCCTCCTCATCCCTGCCTGTGCCACCAGCACACCCCAGCGAGAGCCCTCGCTCGTTTTCCACTCTCCATGCCGGGGTTATTGCGCTTTGCTGGCGACGTTAACACTGCTGTAGCTCAGGGACCACATCAGAGTTCTTGCTTACATATTTTATAAACTAGCAGTTTTCCAGCCAGAACACAAACTCTTGGAAGTCAGTGATGAGGAGCCGTCATGCACCAACACTTTCATTTGTGTTTTTTGAGCACAACATGCCTCTGGGTGTTAGCCTCACTTTGCTTACCTTGTCGCTGCCATCCTGATTACAGCTTTCCCTTTAAGTCATGTAACAGAGGTAGCTGTAAGAGTATCTTTGAGATACATAACTAAATTCAATGGCTAAATTAACATACTGTGTTCTGTGTCAGACTTAAAAGACTACATACCCATTTCTTGCTTAACATAAGCCATAGAATTCCACCCAGTTTTTGAATTTGTTGCCAGCACTTATGGACAGTCACACTTTTCTTCAGGAAAGGCATTGCATTGTTTAAAGGGAAAGGAGATGCTGTTGCTGCCATCTCTTAGCTCATGTGATGAGAACCACAAAACTTGCTACTCAGTCACCTGCCCACAGCAGGAGGCACACTGTCCCCCTCTTCCATCAGGGTTCAAGTACGCTCATTGCAGAGGTCACAGTTTACAAACGTTGTTTCTCTACAAAGGGGCTTCAAGAAGGTTCTGATGATGCATCAGGTCTTTCAGACCTTGGAAGCCTGGGTTTCTGCTGTAATGCTCAAAATGCATATTCTGCCTTCTGTTCTCTTGTAAAACATGGGCTCTTGCACTGCTCAGCGTTACAGTAATCTTCCCATACTCCTTGCAGCAAGGGGAACTATTGTATTTCTGATCCCTATCTGCTGTCCTGGAACAGAGAACATCCACACTACCCTGTTACTGCATGTGTTAATGTGCTGCTGTTTATTTGTAAGAGCCAGACAGAAGGTCCTGGGACTGCAGCAATCCTTTCCTGCTGAAATCCAGCTCACAACATCCAGATAACTGCTGAAATAACCTCAGTTGTCACCTCTCCTCTGACCAGCTTCCCATGCAGCAGGAAGTCTCTCACAATTTGCTATCAGCACACCAAATATAATCCACTTGAAATATTAAACAAAGTTATTGCAAACAAAAGGCGAGGTCATTTTCCGAGACAGCCCAGTGCACCTCCTACAAGCTGCATGATGCTTGTTTCAGAGGTCAGATTGCTTTTGCAGGACTGAATTATTGTACAAAGCTCTTGAAGCACCAGTCCCAGAAAGGCAAACTGCTCATAGAGCTCTGCGCACACACAAAAGGAACCACATTTTCATGATTTAGGCCATGATAAAAACATAGCTAAAATAATTCAGAAATAAAGGCACTCTTACTCAAGGAGTTTGACTCCCAGGAGAAAACTGGGTATCAGAATACCATTTATAGACCTCCAGAAATCCCAACAGGATCTTCTAGCTGAGAATTGAGTTGAAAGCATGAAGCAAATTACTGGCGTTGAGCTGGGGCCAACACATTAGTGATTGCAGGAAGTGCCATGACTGACGCATTAAGGTCTTTGGGCAAAGAACAATCATGTTTCACCTCAGGTGCTTCTTCCCTTCCCTTTGTTCAGGTGGCTCTTGGAAAGGTCACTTATTTCCATGGAAAAACCTCATGACTGCAGGACCAGGAATCCTGAATTCATAACCCAAGGGAGCTTCTCATGCTCTCTGCAAAAGGGCAGCCAGAGCTTGAGGCTCTGCCCAAGGCTTGCTGCTTCACCTCGGAGCCGGTGCTGATACCACACAGCCACTTCTAGGGCATATTCAGAACTAGGGGTAAAGCTTGTCCCTCCCTGCAGCAGCTCTGGTTTGCCCCGAGAGCCTTCACCATGCCAGACCATGGAGAACAGGCTGGAGCACATACCTTAACTCTTCACCTGGGGAATGTAAGCTCCTTAGACACTGCAACCACAGACACCTCAATAAATAAGCAGCAGCTTTGTGTTTGATCTTCCTTCACCCTCTCCAAAAATCACACATGCAAGAATTCATGAAGGAAACTTTCCAGCCACATCTCTTGGGCATTATGACAAAATTTGCATTCACTTACAAGATGCTTACTTGTAGCCACCTACTAGGTCAAGAAGGGTGACTTAATGTCAACTAAAAGGGAAAAAAGACATTTGCTGATGCAGTAACAGCAGGAAAGCATTCAACTATTTTAGGGGTCTTCCAAGCATAGTAGCTAAGGCCATGCAATCAGACACATGCTACAATGGCAATGTTGCAGAGGTGGTAAACCATTTTAATATGAATGAAGTGAGTCTAGATAAGATGAGCTGCATTTGCCAGGTACTGCACTCTTCCTTCTTTCAATCTGAAAACATGGGCTCAAGTCATGCAAGTGACCAACACGTACTGCAAATTTTATTTTTTATTTCCTTATTACAGAAACTAAATGAGCACAGGCCTACAGCTTGAGTAAAACAAATCCACCACAGCAGGAAAACAGCGCTCTTCTTATTCTCTAAAGCACACCTGTGAGCACAGAACAAAGGCTAATGTCAGTACATAAAAGCATCTTAGTGCATCTCTCCGTTGCAGCTTCTCCATTAGTTTTTTGTAAAAATTCATTACACCTTAGGTATTTCATGTGTGCTTGCATAAAGCTTTGCATTATCTACCCATAATGCAATTCACTTTTAGAAGTCGGTTAAGAAGCTAAATCAAAAAGGCCCCGTTAGGTTGCTTTATTTACAGTTGCAATGGCTAAATTTTAAATACCTTACAGTCACTCCCAGCACCGACTCCCACTTCAAAGGAGTAGCTGTAATTTCTTTGTAACTATTTTCTAGAGGGGATTAAGTTGTCCCTACCTACAGGACCTAAACATGCTGACAGAAGTATTTATTATAATGAATGACAAATGAGAAACTCAACTTTCAGGAAGAATGAACAGATGTTTGGTTTTGGGCTGTACCACTGTTGCCTGTGGGAACAGCAGCAACATGGGAGAATGAGCAGTGAAGGACAGAGCAGGGCTCTCTGGCTCCTCTGTAAGGAGAGCTTTATGTTCAGCTCTCATTTCCTCCTCCCTGTACCATGCCTGCACTGTTACTGGCTTTTTGTTAAATAAGGCAAATTTCTGACCTGCAATAGTGTACACATTTACTTCAGCAGGGAAAAAAATAACAATGCATCTGCAGGTTATTCGAATAAAGACAGATGTGTTCCTCTGAATTTTACAGTTGAAGGATGCAGGTCTTGTGGCAACTGAGAAACTGCTGTAAAGATTAACAAATGGGATGCACATGCATTTGTGTGTTCTTACATACTTTCAAAACCCGAATGGAAGGAAGAAGTATCTGCAATTCAGACAGGTCCAGATGATTTTTTCCTTTTTCTTACACAATAAGGTAGATTACTTAGCACATTCCAGGTTAAAAAAAATTACAGTAAACATTCAGTAACTGGAATGCATATAATGTACAAGTACCATTACATTTACAAAGGACGATTTTTCTTTCTAGAATAGGCATAAAAAAGTTGCAAGCTAATTCACAATAACTTTAGATACAATGTTATTAAAATACATTGATGTTAATCATAAAAATATTTTACTATTTACATGTATATTGTATAAACCTTAAGAATATGCCCATTTTAGGATGCCTTAATGAATATTTAGGCAGATTGGCCCACTTTATAGTGCAGTATCCCTGTTTTGGTCTTCACACCATGAAACTGTACCAGATTCACAGTATCTTTGCTAGTGCTTTGCTAAAAGGCTTAAACTTTCTTTTAAGAAATATCAATTCATTACAAAGAGCCAGTTTTGTTTCCGCTTTGTTTCTTACTAAACCCTATCCCCAATAGTTCAGGGCACTCTGCCTGGCCTTGTGCAATTTGGTTGCATTTCCAAATAAGGCTGTAATTCATTTCATCAGTTATCACGCTGTCTTGCTTGTAGTCTGGATGCTGTGCGATAAACTCCCTCATCCATCGAGCAACTGTCATCAGTTCTCCTGTGGGCAAGGGGAAGTCAAATCTCACAGTTATACACCTAATTTAGCAGTATGACACCTCAAGTTCTCTGCATTATGTACACAATTAATGAATGGTCCATGCTTTAATGACAAACACATTCCAATATATATTTTCTTCCTGGATACGGTTAAACTGGAGTCATAAATAAGCTATTGCCGATATAGTCTAAAGCTCACTTCATTGGCGCGATCTTCAAATTTTCAGATGTTGTAATAAAACAGTGCAGACAGAAGTAGCAACTGGAACAGGTGTTACCAACAGATTGTATAGCAAGAGGTTTTAAATATGTCATTTAACACGCTGGGTTAGATGAACCAACAGACATCCCTACAACAGCTACATATAAATATATATGTGTGTATAAAATGATTTTGTAGTTGATCCATACAACTCAGCTGCTAGTTTTGCTCTGTCTACCTTGACTTACTATTCTTTCTCCCTCTGGCAGCTATCCTAGCAAAAACCAGGCAAGTGCACTGTTATACCAGCTCTTGGTTTGTTAACTGTGAGGTAAGAAGGGAGAGCAGCCCAGCTCTCAGCAACACAGACACCTAGTGGTCAGACAGACCAATCCCTCCCCATCCTTTGCAAAATCATGAATGTTGATGAGAAGCGAGTAGAGAAACATTATCTTACAATGTAGGAACTAGAAGGTATATCTTGAAATAACTGTGAAGAGCATTTAAACAAAGACCAAGAGAGCAATACCTAGCTGTGCTACAGAGGAAGATGTGACTGAAAAACAGATAAAACTACATCAGAGGAAGGTTAAAGCCAGAGCAGCTAAGGTGCCAGTGTTAACTCTGAGTGCTTTGTGTTCACCATGTGAAGAGAGAAATCTGAAAAATGGTCACTCTTGGTGGACACGTCTCATGCTAGACAGGCTGCAGTTCAGGAACATTTGATTTAAGATTGAGATTAAATTGAAATAACCCAAAACTCACAACCGAGAAACATCATGGCCCAGTAATGCAATACCTAATGCCTTTTATTCTGGGAATTCTGGTTCTTAAGAAGCATCATTTAAAAATCATTTCAGCTCACCAGAGTTTAGATGCAGTAATTAAAACTTACTACCATTCTGAACTACTGCTGAAGCACTGAATTACCAGGCAAAAAAAAGTTCTGATTTCTGCCTCAGCTTTAAAAAGATCTTCTACAGCCATTTTCAAGAATTATAAAGGAATGCAACACTTTAGTTTAAAATTCAGGTGAGGTGTGGGAGGGAGTCCTGACTTAGGAGGTAAAATTAACTGCCTAGCTAAATTTACAGCAAGGCAGGCATACATGGGATGTGTACACAGAAAGGTATAAAGCTGCTGCAGACTTTGCTACATGCCCTGCTCTGAATTCCAGTTTAGCCTGCAACTTTTACTTATTATACTGCTGCATTTTAAAAAGGAGCATAAAGAGTCATTATACTGCCCGTCTTCAAAAACACTGCAGCATGTGGAAGAAGGGAGAAGCCTGGTTTGCTCTGCCTTGAAGGAATTTTGCTACTTACAGAAGGGCTTTCTTAACAGAGAGCTAAAGGCAAGGTCCCATGCTCAGAATTTAGACTTATGAATGATTTGGAGTCATACCAGTAACACTAGGCTATTGGACCCAGTCCCACATACTCTTACAACATCCAAGTGACCAGCAAATGGGATTACTGTATGTGCAAACTACTATGAAATGGAAAATATACTGGCAAAAGCAGCATTAAGTGCTGAAAAGAGCAATCTGGGACTGGAGATACAATTGCAGCTTAGAAGGTAATGTAACTGTATCAGTTACTCCTAATTTAAGTTCTAAAATGGATCACAAAACAATTGGAATTATACAGGACCAGATTTAAGCCAGAGAACACACTCCAGTCCTTTGTTCCTATAATTTAACACTAAACCAGACAGCCACAGCTGCCACCAGGTTTACCCAACTGAAAACTATAAACCAGACCAACTACCATCCAAGTAGAAAAATGCCAGGAAAATCAATGTCCAACAGTGTCAAACATACCAGATGCTCTCTTTTTTATTAGCTTCAGGTAGTTTAGGATGGTGCACCTTGTGTCCACATCCACTTCCATGTTCTCAAGATAGGAATTCAAAATTGGGATCAAACCAGGAAAGACTCCTTCCTGTGTAAGAGAACAGAGTCAGCATACAAAACATACTCAATCTGGTTTCTGGGAGGGCAGAACAGAGGGGAAAGTGTTGTGCTCCAGGCAGAACTGGCTATGACCTTCCCATTGATAATTGTATCAATGCTCATTAAGGTGTACTCTTCAGCATTGGTGCCTGTTCCATTCTGCGCAGAGCTACATCCATCCACAACAGTGTTTCCACCTTCACGAATGACAAAGGGAAAGGAAGAAATTGTTAGAAGGCAAGAGATATACTTAACATCCACAAGAATGTTAATCAGATTGCTTCTTTTCATACCTTTGCAGATATCTTTCCTAAAGTAAAACATTCCCTGCCGGACAGCATCTCTTTTCTGGGCCACCTTCATGTTTTCATCCACCTGGCAAAAGAAGTATTTCAGAGATTTGTGACATTTTTAGAAAATCAGGGTTCTCCCAAACCCTCCCATTTTGGTCTCATTAGTTGAAACATCTACTTTTACTATATTGTCATACAAGGTTAAGCTGTGGAGGTAAGTTTTATTTCATTCTTCAGTGCTCCTGGACAAAACCACAAAGAGATGAGCCTCTGTGTAATTGGGTCTCCAGCAGAAAAGGTAATGGTGTTACATTAGAACATGCTATGCTAGTATTTTAAGTTTGGGTGAAAACACAAGAACAGCTGTGATTAACACATTGCATCCCACCTGGCAGACTTCTTGGCATATTTAGATGCAATCTGAATGAGTACAGGAGAAAATCGCCACTTCCCTAGCCATAGTTTGCTGCTTTTATTAACAACATCATTGAAGTCTTTAGAAGATCCATCACTGTATTAAATAAACTTACAGAAACAGAATTCCAGTAACTTTGTAAGGGAATCATATCTTTCCATACCCAAACAAACACAAACTTAGACTGCTAGTAAAGAAGTTCTAAATTGCAGACTTCTCAAAAAGTCAAACTACAAAGCACTGCTCATATTTTCTGCAAATAGCATAAGCACTGCTCTGTCTTTCTGAATAGAAGATTTTTGTCCGAATTCTTTGGTTGGTATGTTCTCACAGATTCAGCATCACACAGCTTTCAGACATTAGCTTTACTGTATTGTTTTCCGAAGAAGGGACATGATCTACTGAATTATTTGTCTGACCTTTTACTAAGGGCCATGCAAAACCTTCACTTCTTACCTTTCAAACCTTTGTTTTCAAAAGTGATTTCATTCATTTGATATTATGAAACCTACTTACACAACAGGCTGTTTTGAAAGTTTGAAAGCACTGCAGTCCTAGTTGATGGGAGTACAACACACTCAATCCGACAGCAAAGATTAGTGCGAGGTTAGCCCCATAAACCCGTATTATTTACTTGAAAGAGGCAGGCTTACTAATGGTTGCACAATTCTGTGCTGCATTACCTGCCAAATTGCTTGGCAAGCTCAATTCTATGCCCTCCTCAGCCCCTCAACTCAATGTTTTCAGCACCTCATCTCTCTTTCAGCCTTATCTAGTATTCATTAGTTAAAAAATTTGTGCTTTTGAGGTATTCCAAATAACAATGTAATTATACACTCTAAGTGCTAAACTGCTACTTTGTTTATGAAGTCTGAACCCCCTGACATCAGGAAGAGAATTTCTCCTTTTAGAAATCATACCAACTGTATAGTACGATTACCGTTACAACTTTGGTATTTCTCCATTTTAATTAAAAACACTAAGAAAACCCACAGCATATTATGTCTTTGTGCTGGTAGTATTTTCTAGTATCTGGTCTGTTAAAAGCCTTCTTCACTGCAATTCTGCACTAATTTTACATATAACATTGCAGAGCTATCCATTTTAAAAGACATTTTCAGGCCAGGTGCCTGAGAAAGATGATGTGCAAGGACAGTTCCACACAAAACAGTTCAACAATTGTGAGGACAAGATTAAGGAAAAGGCACATTTTGTATGGCCGGTCTGCCTAAACACAAGTCACAGCTCTGACCAGAATCAACAGTATTTGCTTTCACTCAAATATACTGTAACACCAAGCATTGCTGAACTCCTCCTTTCCCTCTCCATCTGATACAAGCAAAATAAAGAGTAAGACATAGGCAACAGCCATGTTAAAATAAATACCTAAAGTTTTTATTTTGACCTCCACAGGGCATTCCCCCTCTCATGTGTAAAATGGTGGAAACATTCCCTTTCCCGTGGAAACATTCCCTTTCCCAGTCTCAAAAGCAGTCTTGTGACAACAGCATTTCTCAACATTTTTGCACTAGTCAGTCACTGTTAGGCACCACAGAAATTCCTTAATTCCATGAGACCGCAGTAAACTATCCGTTTAAGACTGCAGAGCTGAAATTGATTCAAAGTACTGGTACAGATAAAAACTGATTGAAAAATAAAATTGACTGTTCTGTAAGTATACAAGTGTTACTAGTTCCTAGCTTGCAGAGGATAAAAATCAGACTTGATGCAAACACCTTGCATTTAGCTCTAACAGATCTGATCTTTCACACCTACCTTGGACAAAGGAATGAGAAAATCCAGTTTGTATGACAGAATCACTCTGGTTAGCAACACCACAAACACAACATATGCAGAGTTTTCAAAGTCTGTTAACTGGACCTAGACATGAAAGGATTAGAGATTATATTAATTTAGTGGGAACACACTTATGGCAGTAAGTAAATACCTGGGAGAGTTTAAAACAATTTGACTTGAACATTCATGTTGGTACCTGTATTCATATACACTCTGCTAGTAGAGATGGCGATGGACAAGCAGGAATCATCCAGTGGCTTCAAATGCACAACACACACACATCCATCAACAATTAATCCTACACCAAAACACACTTGGGTTTCAAAAGACTAATAACCTCCATCTTCAGGTTCATTGTGTAATTACAAATGTACAATAGCTTTTAGATATCACCTTTAAAAGGATTAAATTCAGAGCGCTCAGAAACAGACAGTTATAAAATAAAAACACTTGTGAAAAAAAAAGAACGAAACAATGACAGTGGAATTATTCAGTACCAAGAAAAGTACTGGAGAAATACAGTCCCTGGAAGCTAAATGAGGATTTATTTACTGTTGCATTAATACAAGCCTAATTCCTTTCCCCATCACTCAAAATCTATTAGCATGCTTTGCTGTGCTGCAGTGGATTCCCCTGTCAGTTACATTCCCACAGTCCATGTCTGATTAAACACTGCTGTCCATTTCACTTGCATCCAACAATTCAGAGGGGAGAAAACACTGCATAAGTGATAAGGGTTTGAGACTGGATAGCAAGATGCCTGGTACTTCTCCACTTAAAAGGAAAAGTGCTTTTGTGCATACTGATGCCTTTCTTACCTCCATAGGTCTGAATTCCACTCTCCATCCAATATCTGAATTTGGAGGAGGTGGCTTAAACCTCATTGTCTGCCAGTTTGTAGACTGAATATTCTGCAAAGCACATGAAATAATCTGTCAGAATCAAGATATGCATCATTCTATAATATAATCAAAGGAAAAGCAGGTAACTAGAGCTCTAATATTTTCCCAGGAACAGCCAATCGAGTTAGAGAAGTGCTTCTAAACTAAGTGGCATGACTTCCTAAAAACCATAATATAACTACCCAACCTAGGAGCAAATGCATTACACTTTCTCATGCTATTTTGTTTGAGGATTACATATAAGATAATAGGGAGCTGAGATTCAGCTGACTTGATTAAATAAACTAAGGGTTGATGCATCCCAAACTAAAAATACCTAATATCACCATAGTAGTTATTTCATAAAGCTGTGCAAGAGACATTTATAGACAAATGTAATGCAAAACAGTTTTTAGGAAGCCATGAAAATAACATAGCTATAGTTTGGGCTCTTCATACTTTGTTTTAAAGCATAAGCCACCACCTTCTCCCTAAATAAATCATAAAACAAATAAATAAATAGTGATTATAACTGCAGTCCTATGCTAAAGAACTAGTTGAAGTGAAAAATCCAGGAGAAACCTTCTTAGCTAATATAGCTATGCTCCAGTTAAGCAGTACTATAAAGAATAAGCCATTTTATGTATATATGTATTAAATTCCTCTAAATCAGACACAACCTCAAAATGGTCGGATTCATTTGCATCATCTAGATGTATTTTCTCCTCAAACAAAGTCAATGGGTCTCGAATGAACAAGTGTGCAATATGCTGTGCCAAAAGGTGGTCAATACCTAAAAATGAAAATTCAAACAAACAATTCACACATAGCAAAGCAAGCTCTGGGAAATTATTTGTTTTACAAGACTGAAAACATCCAACTCTGCAATGCTACCTCAACCCACCACATCCTGTTAAAGTTTAAACGATGACTTCGGGAAGGAAGGAAGGAAATGATTAAAGAGGAAAAAAGAAAAACCCAAAACAAAGCAGGTTCTTGTTTGGAAATGGCAGCTGAACACTGGTGTGGCTGCCATTCTTCCTGTTTTCTGATGCACCTCTGTGCCGTGTTTCCTAAAGCAGTTGTGCTCTCTCCACAAAGATAAAACATTAATGCTTCAAACGCTGAGCTTCTCAAGCTGGAACTGGGGACAGTTTCTGTTACAAACGAATACTTTTTAAAGAACTCTCAAGACCATGCTACACAGATACTTCCTGAGTAGGAGTCACTGTGAGGGATGCACAAGGATTGAAACAAACAAGAACAAAAATGTAAAATATCCCCACACACTGCAAGCAAAATTCTTAACCTCCTCATAATGAAGCAAACACTTACCTTCCTTTATTAGATGCTCGTAGATATCTTTGTCTATTGTCAAATCAATGTCATTGTATTTCTCACCACATTCAGATAGATAACTGTCTATGGAATCATATCTGGATTTACTGATTCTATAAAGGTTGTTCTTCAGTGGCTATATAATTTAAGAATACAATATTTTAACAGCTTGTTAGCAATGTTACCTAAGTTTTGCTCACTAATGACACTTATGTGAGATTTATTATCCTATTTAAAACCCTACAGCCTCAATTAAAATTATTCAAAGCACATGTATTAAATAGGCTTACTAGAAAGCAATCCTGGAATTATGACTGTTTTGTTTGCAGATGTGAGTATCTGAGCCAAAAAACAGTCATCACACAACGACTAGAGTTCTCTAGTGGAAAGCATTATTATACCTATTGCAAAACATATCAACACAGAGTTTCACTATGCAAGCATTACTAGAGATGCTCTTAAAACTGGTAATTCAAAAAATACTTCAAGTAGGGTTTTTTATTATATTCTTTTTTCTCCAATTGTGTAAGTGCCTTGTGTCCCAATTCCTGCTTGGAGAGACTCCTTAAGTTCTGATAACTGATCTTTTCACATAGTTCTAGTTTATATTACTGGGTTACTCATCAGCACATGCTATTTAATCCAAAGCAATTTTTGCTTTTTGAGCTCAAGCACAGGCTGCAAAGTTTCATCACAGGGGGACCTTTCCAGCAAGCTGTAGAGGAGTAAGTGGAATTCTACTGAGATTTCATACCTGACTAAAAATATATACTTGCTAATGTAAATTGTACAGCCAAGGTGAACGTTCATATTATCTCCTACATTTACCATGAAGACTGCCATGTTCCCTTGTTAGGGATTTTGATGAGCACAAGCAGCATTTGATACTAAAGGAGTTTTAACTTCTTTGACTGAAAAGAGTCAGACATCTGCTGCCTGACATTACTTACCTCTAGCCCCCTTTCTTCTCGCGTTCGATCATCTACAGATGCAGAGATTACTCCCCAGCGACAGTCAATATCAGACACATAGCCTCTGTAGAATGGAGATGCAGCACTTAACGCCATCTAAAATAAAACAGCCTGATATGAAAACAAAGGACAAGCCAAAGAACCAAAAGCAAAATATAATCCCACTAGAAAAGGAAACTTGGTGGTCCAGAAGCAATTCAATTATGTACTTCAGTTTAACGTACAGCCAAAGCCACATAGCCACAAATCTCTTAACTGCCATGTCCAGAATATGCTTAGATAAAGGGTTAGTATTACTCAAAGAGCATTTGACTGTTCAAATTTATTATGTCTTCAGATCAGCATTTAAGAAATATGAAGATGATACAGGCCGAAGCAGTTTCACAATGAATCAGCAAGTATTCTGCTTGCACACTTCCAAACTCCAAAAGCTCACCTGGCAACCATTTTGTTTATTTTTGTTTGGCCAAGCACCTTAGCAACAGTGCTGGAATATACCTCGCCTGGAGCACGATCTGCTCACCACTGAGCCCAGACCAGTACTTTATTTTCGTAACACCTGTTTATGACCACATTCTTACAAAGGGAACAATTTAAACAACTTAAGCTGAAAACCTCTGTAACAGAGTAAAAATTGTTTTAAGGCGTGAGTTTGTCTTGTTTTCATGAAAAACTGCCCCCAATGTATTTCTAGAACTATTCAGCAAGAGTCTCATGCATGTGGGAAGGAGGGCAGGAGAGAATAACCAGACATAATGCATTTTGTAGTGTCACTTGGACATTAACTAAACCACACTGCTCATGTGACAACCTAGGAAGAGACTGACACTTCTCCTAGAGTACCAAATTTGTGAGCAGCATTCAAGTTTGGGGTTTTTTACACTAGACTTCTTTTTCTTTTTACACGTAGCAGCTTTTGTACAATGCAGAGCTGATGTAATAGAAGTCCATTACTTACCACAATGGGACAGATCGTGGCTAGCTGATCATAGAGATACCTTGCTTCAGAAATGCTGCAAGCTTGGAATGTTACCTGTTGGATGAACAACAACTCCTATCATCATTTCTGCAATCATAGCGCAAGCATGGTATTCCTAGATTCAGAATGTGTGATATAATAGAACGATTTAAATACCAGGACTTTTAAGGGGGTTTACATTTGGTTGAGTTTGGGTGTTGGCTTTGGTTTTTTTTTTTTGTTTTTTTTTTTTGTTGTTGTTTTCAAACCCCCAATCCTTGGACAAACTGTTTTCCCCATCTATCAGCAGCGTGTTTATCACAAGCTTCTTTCCATGCTTATTAGAAGATTTCAGACCACAGCACTTTGGCTGTGAGGCTAAACCACTTGTCAGAACCAAAGAAAACTGAGTTAACATCTACAATACATGTGGGTCAGTAACGCACCTTCAGGAACTAAGCCAGGAATCTACCTACTTAGAGAAACAGTCAGAAACTATTGTAAATGTGGTATTTGTTTAATGTGATAGCTAATCCTGGTTTATAGAACATTTCAAGACTCCCTTTGATCTGGAAAAAATGCAAAAAATAAGTCTTAGTGTCTACTGCAACTTCTATTAAAACCCCCCAAAAGAGTTTTGCATGTATGAAAGGCCAGGCCATAGCAAAGATGGAAAAAAATTTATTTGCAGAAGCCATTAATGATGTGGAAGCCCTACCACACATGGGCCACTGCAAAACATGGCTCCTTTGCAACTTTTGGTGAAATTTGCTCAGAGGAGCATCAAACAGGAGATGAATTTCTAGTGGCAGGACTTAGCTTCCAAGACTTCCCAAACCAACACTTCATGCAGTTTAAAAATGAAAAAGGGGATCAATCACCTCAAAACTGTTAAAAGATGCTAAACTGAAAGCCTCTCTCTCCTTCAGTTTACATATCCTAGATCATACGGTAACTTAGATAAGGAGTGTACCCCTGTACCACTATCATCATATCATACCGCAGGCTTCAGCTCTAAACCACAAAGCGATGCCTGCTGTCCAGAAGAATGCTAGCCAAACACACGTTTTCCTTTTCCATGGATTGCAATTAGAGTTCCACAAGACATGCAGGCTCTTTTCAGTCTGCCGCTGAAGCCAAATCTAACCCCCAGTAAGCCTTAAAAAAAACCAACTCCAAACCCCCCAAAAAACCAACCCAACAACAAAACACCCAAACACCATAAAACCTCCTGAGTTCACTGGTGGGCTCAGAGGTGCATTACTTTTGGGGGTGGGGTGGTGGTGTAGGAGGAATATAGGATTTGTTTGAGTTTGCTTTGTTTGTCTTTTTAAATCTGCAGCCGACATTCATTAAAACATCCCAAAAGGGTGGGTGGCCGAGATAATATTTGTGCCTGTCCTTCAAGCAGCTATCAGGAAAGAAAACCCAACAAAACACACTTGGAAAAGACAAGATTATTTCTCTTGCAGAGAAGCAGCTAACTATGATTTCTCATCACTAATTTTGGATTTCCAGCACTGGGAAGCTTGCCTTGGGACGGAACAACAGGACACCTACACTCCTTCCCCTGACAGTGGTATTCAACTTTCCTTCCTGTTTATGTTTATATCAAATCACATTAAATCTGGGAATCAACCCAGTTTCTAGCCAAACACCCAATTACAGAGGAAAAGGGCACAGCAGTCTTCTCTAGAGGAGGGCTGCAGGCAGATGCTGTGGGCTGTCCCAGCCCAGCTCATAAGGACATTATTTTTAATCCTGGAAACATATCACAGTTGTAGCTTGGTGCATAGTGAGAAGAAAGCAAAAGGAAGTGCACATACTGCAAACTACCTTACAGAAAATAGGTAGGGAACACATTTTCTTCTAGTCCTTTACCAAGAACTATTTGTTGATACACAAGCAGCTGCTTATAACACCTGCCAACCTTGTTTTCATTCTCCCTTTATGATAAAAAGACTACAAAATTAGGTCACTGATTACAAGAAGGGGAATAGTAAACCACTATTCCTTAAAAAGGATTTTAATATATTTTTAAACAAGTTCTGAATAGTAAGGCTGTGTTTCTTTTATTGGTTTTAAATAAGATAGTACAAAATACACCATACCAAACTTAACACCTTGTAAAACCACGCAGTATTATAAATGCTTTACTACTAGAACTACGTCAGATTTTCCCTAGTTTACCCTTAGCGACAAGAAATCATACTCAAGGAGCTATCAAGAACATTCATCTATTCAGCTTTCGCAGTTTATCAATCTCAAAGGGAAGTGCTTTGAATGGAGCTATTTCTGCCACTGCTGTGAAACAAGAGATTGAAGAATTTCCTTTAATCCCCTAGAGATTTAACACTAGCCACTTTCTAGCTCTGCTTCCAAGACCACGGTGGCAACAGACAGACTTTCTCAACAGTCAAATATACCACTACTACCTAAGGTATCAGCCCATAGTATCAGGTTACTATGGCAGGGAAACATTTAAAATAGATATTGAAAGGATTAAAGCACAGCACTTCAACTTAAACAGAGGACACTATAAAACTGCAGTAACTCAGACAAATGAATGAAAACAATACAAAGTAGGCATGCAAAAAATGGGAGAAAACAACCAAGAATGTCTCCCAGCACACAATAACAGAAGACAGCTACCCATGTGGATTTGGCAGCTTCACGGTACAAGCAGCGAGGAGACTTCTTAGCAGATCACTAAACGTATTTAAGAAGTTTTATACAGGAGTTCATGTGGTTTGTAAATAAAACAAAATGACACAAAAGAGAAAGCTCTCCTTCTGCAGGAGTACAGCCTGCCTCACTGTGGCTGCAGTGGAATCTCTGCTCTGGCACCTAGAGCACTTCCTGCATGGACCTTGGTGTCCACAGAGCTGTTTCCGACACATACTCCCCTCTCCAGCTGCAATTGCTCCTGGTGCAGTAACTTCTCCCCTTTCTTAAATACATTATCCCAGAGGTACGTTATAACATCATCCCTGATGGGCTTGGCCATGGCCATCAGTGGGTCCATCCTGGAGCCATCTGGTATTGGCTGTACTGGACATTGAGGAAACTTCTAGCAGCTTCTCATAGAAACCATCACTGTAGACCTCCCACTACCAAATCCTTGCCATGCAAATCCAACACACCTGATTTTAAGACTAGATTACTAGGCATAAGATTTAATTTGTTGTTTTATTCCCTATGTTGCCATTCTGAAAATGCATCTGTTGAATTAAGCTGGAGGAATCAGACATAAGGGAGGGGAAGAATTTAGGAAAGACACCTTGACGTATTTTACCTGAAGACAGCAGTTGCCCATTCCAAATCCCATAGCATCCATATATATGTAGTCTGGCTTAGCTGCCTTTGCTGCTTCTCCATCATCATCAGGAAATGTTTCGATAAATGGTGATGGTGTGTTCTTATCTTTAAAGACTGAGCGGAAAATGCAGGTACTCAGTAACCCAGAGCATTAGACTGAACAATTATTTTGAAAAAGAAACAGACTGTTTACTTACTTGGTACATTTATTACAACCTTTTCCCCTCTTCGGTGCCGAATGTTTCTGGTCAGTGTACTACAACAAAAGGAGTTTGCTGAAATATCTGAAAGTTTCTCTTGCATGTAGTTTTTTCACTTAGTTTCTCGGCAATTCTCAAGGTTTCAGAATGTCAACTTTCTATTTATTTTGAGCATTTCACTTTTGGACACTTATTTTCTTAGTTTAAGATAGACCATAACAGATACAATGCTGAATTTCTCTTCAGTAAAGCCAGTCTTACTTTAATGGACTTTACAGTACTATGCTGATAGAACAGGCAGAAGCGAAAGGCTACTGACATGAAGCATACAAGGGCAAGTGAAAACTGTATGCTTAGTTTCTAAATATAATGATTTTCTTTCTCCAAAGTTTCACCTTACAATGAAAACTCCTCTCAGACTATACAAGCAGCTTGACACCATGCTCCATTTCAGAGTTTCTAGGGCAAATTAATGAGTACAGTGAGATGTTGCTGTGACATACCTGAGTGAGAGCTGGATTAACTGTGATGGAAGCAGTTAGCAGTGGGATTTCAAACTGGAAACAGTTTTACAGTAGCACAATCAACATGAACTACTGTACAATCAATGTCATCAACTGCTATGTAAAGTTATTTGAACTTAACAGTTTAAGTCACTTTGACAGAAAATACATGTCATCACAGCCGTCTCTCTCCAAGTCCTTGTGGTATCTCCAGCAACAAGCCACATAACTCTCTATTCCAGTAATGTAAGGAAGTTGCAGGTATGCTGATGATATTTAGGCACAGAAAAATATTCAGCTTCTTGTTCTTACTCCCCAAACACTCTTACCTAAATCTAGGATGTTTATTGATGGCTTCATCTGGAAAAAACAGGGATTTGGAAGCTCCTCCTTCTACGGGCGTTGGCTTATATTCCGGCACTGTAAACCCAGGACACCCTAACCTATGTAACACAACAATGAGATCCAAACTGTAATGAAAACAGACTGTGATTTTAAAATGGTCAGATGACTGGAGATTAGGACTGCAGAAGACAAAGGCATGAAAATAGATTTTATCTTTTCTTTTTTTTAAACACTTACATTTACCATATTTCTGAAGTGCTTTTCAAGACTGCTACCTATGCGTGTGGAATTACCAGAAAGATATCTTAAAACAATTGCCCTTACAAGGTCTGTGTTTGCCAACAACCAGCTTCCTGGTGGATGAAACAGACCCTATTTTTTTTTTTAACCACTTCTCTATTATCATTACAGTGTAAACATGGACCTTTAGAATAGCAGAAGCACGAAACTCCATAGTATTATGTAGAGTACACATGCATTCTTGTGTGTTAGCACCTGTTATTAATACTGACATGCAGCTGCATTCTAGAGGGTTCAGGCTAATGTTGACTGCTGAAGTAATTTATCCCAACAATCTACCCCTGTTAAAAAGATGTACCTAACCAACTTCATAAGAATTAGCAATAGTTTCAAAGTGATACATACATCCCAAGCCTCACAGAGATTTGTGATTTTAGAACTCTGAAAAATCCCACGGGAGAAATGTAATAAGCAAAGAAAAAAGAAAGCTATTAGGTGTAAAATGCAGAGATATTCAAATAAATTAGAATATAATTAATTTCCTCTCTGGAAACTCTGCTGTAAGTTTGAGAGTCGTCGGAAACAAGAATAAGGAGGCTTTCAGTACAGCTAAGACAAAGGAACACTAGAGAAGTTGGAGGCAGAGTTGTAGATTAATTTAGAAATATTAATTTCCCCATGCTGCACAGTATAAAGAGTGAGACTTGTGCCATTTTGAGAAGCTCTGGTATTTGGATGTATAAAAAGGGTTAGCTGATACAACTACAGTCAAACTATTCAAAATACCAGGAACACACACATTTCTGGAAATACTATTTATGGTCAACACGTACTTCACTATTGTTTTCTTCTTCTTGGTTTAAGTATGCAAGCTGTCCTACAACATGTACACCCAACCTCATCACTTACATAATAACAACATTGCAAACTTCATCACTCCTCAAGAAAGAAAACACCATTCTGACCCAGTAGTGAGAGCTCACAAATTTAAAAACCAGGGACACTCGTTTAGCTCCTAAACTAGTTTTTTTTTTTTTTTTTAATATTTCAGCATTTTCAGGTTTGTTCATTTTTAACTGAGTTACTCTAATTTGAATAAACCTACTTCTTTACCTTTCTTCTATCAGCACTCTAACAAGTTTCTCATTTCAGATGCACAGATTTATTTTTATTATACACACATGTATATGGACAGATGCAGACAGGCATATGTACATACTGCTGCAGGGAGAAGGTAGCAAAAAAAACCCAAACCCACAAAACTCCAGTTGAACCAACAAGGACTTGAGTGGCAAGATAGCAAAAGGCAGAAATAAGAAACTAAATAGCCTAGGGAGAGAAATCTCTGAAAGATGAAACTATGTTTGAGATGATCCACATGTAATAAGCTACATTTTCTTATTTACTGGTTTTCACTTAAGTCCAATGTATTGCTCCTACCGTGATGCAGAAATTATTTATTTGCATTGACAAAGTGATGACCTCCTCCCTTTATTCCTTGTGAGACTGGGTCTGAAACATTTGTATACAGAATTTATTGACTGACAATCTATTTGTAAGCTTGTAGGGAAAAAAAAAATCCCCACCAATTCTGTAACACGTTGAGAACTAATCATTAACCACTGGATTTTAAATAAGCTCTTATTAAAGATTTCTAGCACAGCTCTTATAAAGAGGAAGCATATTTTGTCAAGAGTGTTCTCAAAATAGCATTCATGGGACATAATATAGGCATTTTGCTACCTGAACTTTGCTGCTAAGGCACATTTTGTACCATTCTTGCTCTCAGCAAGAATTTAGGGCCACTGTGTTCTGTACCATACAAGAAACCAGCTAGTAAGGCTGCTTCTCTTTTACTGCAGAGCAATTATTTTTATTTTTTTTTTACTATTTTAAGCATAACTATCTTCATCCATTTGGCTGACCAGGCTAGTGAGAGTGAACACAAATGCCTGCCTAGAATGACGTTTGAAAGGAAGGTCAGAGTACAGGTCCTCCCAGATAATGAAGCACATCCCAAATTTAACTTCAAGAGTCTTTTTACAACAGTAAAAAAGAGGAAATCTGTCCTTTGTAAGTGTGTTACGAAGCCAGGAGAGATGCTCTTCTTTCTAGATTCAGTAAGTACAGCATTATAGAAGTTTAGAGTCTTTATTTTGTAAGGATAATAGCATTCCTGTTCTCCTGTGTGCTCCAAGCCACCAAAACAAGTTTGCATGTGCTTCAATGAAAAAGTAGTGTTAAAAAAAGAGACCAGGTTAGTCATGTTTTACAAAACTGCCGTTTGTAAAGATAAAAGCTTGCAAAATCTGTAAAAAGAAACCTTTTCTATATGATTTTTACTTCTGAATTCAAGACGGCAGACTACTCTCTATATAATACTTTGTTACAAATATTCAGGTATTCCCTCCTAATACAAAATCATCACAGATTACAAGTAACTTAAAAATATAAAAGATGCTTAATTGTTTGTCTTGCTGCAGTAAAAATTTTAGGAAAAAATGACTGGAGCATTAAGTCAATTGAATTTAATTTAATTGAATTGTGTTTTCCTCTGTTTCACTACACAGTGTGGCTATATACAATAAGGACAAAAAGAGTGTAAGAAGAACAGGAAACACTTCAGCAAATATCTCACCTTGGAAACGATGTCACAGTGCAAATAGCCTCATTTTCTTTAAGAACAGAACCGGCCTCTTGCCGTCTTTTCCTCATGTTGTCCTGCACAGTGTTGAATTCAGACATGGTTCCCCCATATGGCTGCCCAGGCGTCCCTTCAATCATATAGCTTCCATATTCTGGTCGCCAGAGTGTTGGGTGGCTATAATGAAAGAATAGCCTCATTTAAATATTTCTGCAACTTCAAAAAAAAAAGAATGAATTATTTGTGAGAATTTCAGAAATGAATGCAACTCGCAAGAAAAATTTCCTAAATTTGATTATTCAATAGAGTAACACAATGCACTTTCCAATGTACCTCACCACCAGGAAGCGGTGAAAAGAAATTAAAACATAGTTTGGCAGTAGAAAGTATTGCTGTATAGTGTAACAAGTAGGATTTGCTATGTCAAATTTCAGTCACTTTTAGAGTCTGTCTCAAGCTTTGTTCCTCGGTGTTTTAACTGAAACTGGAAAATACAGAACGCTCAACTGCTTTCACAGTACAAGGCAAGGCAAAAGTTATGCTCAATTTCTTCTTTCTACTGCCTGTGAATATCTGGTTTTGTTTCATAAATTTACCAGGTTAAGAAATTAAAAGAAGGTTGAGTGCATCTAGTCACCCCTGAAAAGTAATACCTTCCCATCCCCTCTGGGAAGCCATTCCACCTCTATGCAGCACACACGACAAAGAGACAGTCACATCTCCCCTACTGTTTTTCTGGCAGTAGTAGTTTTGAGCCTAAAAGCTAAGGGTTTCCTTCTTGCAGGTAGTACTTCTACTGAGGAAAACAGGGAAGCCTTACTGGAAGATGAGGCTAAGGTACCTAGAAAGAAGCAGAAAGGCCCACGGAACAAAAGCTTTTCGTTACTACAGCAGTTTCTATGCTCCCGTTAAAGTGTGACCTGCTTTGGCTTTCTTCACCAAAAACACTTTGCTGTCTCTGGCTTTATTTCTCTGTGGCTATTGGTTAAAAGGTAATTCACAGTTCTCTAGCTAGTTGAAATCTCATTATTCTCCATGCGAGAGGATGGGGAAGAATTGCCCTGCCATCCTTACACTTACTTTCCTAATTCTGCCAAAAATGAGCGAGTGCTCCTACAGACAACAGGCTTCCACACACAGCCCTCACTTGTTCCTGCAGCCATGGATACAGGGGCAAGTGCACCCATGCATATGCTTTATGGGGCAGGGAAGGCCTAGTACCAAATTACTGTGTATACACAGACACAAAACCAGAGCAAGAAAAAATGAATACCAAACTGTAACTTCTGTGGGCTCACCATTACATCTTTCTTTCTTCCAAGGCATAACAAAACATGCATGGACTGCCTGCAAATGTGATCAAATCTTTCACTTCTTGCACCCCAGATTTATGTAAAAATATAGTTTTAGTGACAGCAAATTTGAAAGTTAACACTTTATGTACAGTACCATAACAGAAAAAAGTAAAAGAAGAAACAGGAAGCAGGTACTCACTTGGGATTTACCTTCTCCCCTTTGTCTTGCAGTGTTTGAAGAACTTCTTCACCACAGAGTGCCAAGCGCACTCTCTTATTCTCATGGTCAAATTTCACTAACATATATTCCACCTTGTAAATAATGAAAACAAAAAACAATTAAATGGTCAGATTTTGTTCACAAACATGTTGGCACATAATTTTAAGGATTAAATAAAAAAACAAAATGGATGTCAGACTGAACTTTACGGAAGCTTAAAACCCATCATTAACCGAACACAGTAAACAGTACTGGAGATGGCAGCAGCAGGCTTATTTCGTCTTGAATAAAGAATTAAAATTCCTTGAAATCAGCCTTGAAATTTTTTCCCCTCCATTTCCAGTTGTGGATATTTTGCAAAGAGATTTCTGAATTTGTATTTGCCTCCACATTATTTTTCAGACGCAAAAAGAAATAAACCACCATGCAAGCCATTGGGGGTTACCTACAAACACCTCTCTGTAACCCCAAGTTACAGTCTCTGCTACTGACAAAAAACCCAGTCATTCTACAAACAAGACTCATTTACATTCATCACTCATTGGAGCTATTTAAGGCTAGCATGATGCCTCGTGTACACCATGACTGTTACAGACAGCATCAGTCCTGCTATTAACACACTCCAGCTTTCATCACAGCATAGGGGGTTCCACCCCTTCTTGATTTCAGCTTTGTTGCCACCTTCTCTTTCCCTCCTACCCAGCAGCACTCCTTGCCCCAGACCACTGCCTCCTTGTCCCTGTACCTGCTCCAGGGTGCAAGCCACACTCAATCCAAGAAGTCACTAACAACAGCAGTGCTGTGTCCCAGCATTGGCAAATAAGCTGTTTCCATAACAGCTTATCTGAAAGCAGCCAAACCTGGAACACCCTCATGTCAAACTTCCTAATCTCCATGCATACTTGCTATGAAAGCTCCCAAAAAGACTTTTAGAGTGCTACTCAGTATAGCAAGCCAACAGCTGCCTGCACCTTGTAGCCTTTCAGTATTATTGATACAATCTATTTCCTAACACCTATTTGGCAGGGGATGCTCTGCACTGTTCTGGAAAATATGAAAGACAAAACAGCCCCCAAGTGCAATGTGTTGTCTACCACATGAAAGCAGAAGTCATACATGGAAATGAATCACAAGGGTACTGGTTTTGAAAACCCCTGACTGGATCAGCAGTGATATACAGTGCCTTTTGTTGGAGGCTCTGAAACTGGTGCCTCCAAGACTTCCACAACTCATCTCTTACAGACATCAGCATGTGGTTAAGAATTCAAGCTGCAGTTCCACAGCTAGAACCTGTCACAGATTTTGCACTGTATTCCTCAGTTTGGTTTTCACACACTGCCTAGAGCTGCAACCAGCAGTACTTAACCAAACACCATCTCTCCAGCCCCGGGAGTTCAGACTCATGCAAGATGATGATGTTAAAGTTGCAGCATACCAACTCATGGCAACTTCTGTTTGGTACAGAAGTCTGATGCATACAGGAAAACAGCTTGCCAAAACACAGGGAACTTGCACGGTGTTTTCCAGCACACTGTAAGTGGATTTGTGGGCTTTGTGTTCTTTGGTTGCTTCCGTGTTCATGACAGAATTATTGCTTGCTACCCGTGACTACAAATATAATCCTCTGTTGGGATTTGCAATTAAATCACCAGCAGCATTATCCAAGAGTGTATGTAATTCTACAGAGTTTGAATAGACAGACACTCTGGAGGGACTCATTCAGCAGTTACACTTGTTTTCTATATTGTTTTAAGATCAAATTTTAATCCCCTAAAGAAAACCAGTGACTTCTAGTTTCTGTGCAACACAGCATTTTGTGTGGTATTTTGTGGTTTGTGTGTATTATTCCACAATGATCTACTTGAACTAAATACAGACTACAGTCAACCAGGACACATTCTAGTACTGATTTAGTTATTATCTACCAGTCTCTCCAGCCTGACCCATGATTATTGGAAAAAATAGTGCTTACTCTCACACCTTCCAGTTTCCACCACATTCAACATCATCTCTTCCTGCTTTGGGAAAGCATCCTCCTCACTCGGACCCAGCCTAAACTAGAGGAGGTACACAACCACACAGATCTCCGAGTCATACAGATGCACGCATGAATGGGCATCAAGCCCACCGCATGCCTGGCCTCGTACCATGCCATCCAACTGCACAACACCCACATGGATGGGCAGCAGAAGGGAAGGCAAAGGAGTTGCAGCCACCTTTGAGAGATCCCAAAGCTGGACATCTGTCCACCATTACATATTACTATGATTAGCCTCCTGTCTTAAAAAACCCTCCCCAAATATAATTGCAATGAGCTGGTGGTGAGAACACTCTGCTTCTCTATAAACCTCATTACAAGTTCCACAAAAGAAAATAAGCCAGAAGTGTAAAGAAGTATTAAGCCAAGAAGGTAAAACCAAAGAAATCAAGATGTTTCATAATCCAAGTGCTGTAGTGAATATATTGCATTTATGCATCTAGCTTTAGAAACAGCTACTACTCTTGCCTCCGGAAACATTGACTAATCTTCAAAGCTGTCTTAACACACAGAAGATCTGCCATTAATTTTAATGAGAAAAGAAAAAAAAAAATCTTCAGACAGCTGCCAACAATTCCAAGTAACCCACAGAGTATCATGCCAACAGAGGGACTGCCTGAATGGGCATCCTTAAAGAATTTAGTTTAAGCTCATCAAAAGGTTTAGCCTGCAGCTAGAAAGAGAGAAGCAAATTCAGAGTTCACACATTTTCACGTTTAACTTCAGCTCGTCATTCCCAGACTTCTCACATGTTTTCTACCCACAGTAAAGCTCTGAGGATTGCAGCCAAGTTGAAAGCATCAGCATGCCTGGCAGAGCTTCGAGTCTGAAAGCCAAGTATGTGGGGTTTCACCTAGCATTTAGAATTCATCATTTTGCCAAGCTCTTCAGAGTTAGCTTTTCTCCAATTTTAACTAGCCTCCCTAGCAAACATCCGAATACATGTCAGGTCAAATTATCGATGCAGATGGCTGACAAGAAGTCCTGCTGAGAGCCAGCTAGGGAAGTGCACCCTACCATGGCAAGAAAGGTGGCCACTTCGGACCTGCACGCCCAGCTGCTGCCTGCACCCTGCAGCAAACCCTGTGCATCTCTGTCCTCTGGCTGGCACGTGCTGCAAGGCTGCTGAGGACAGGAGGTGGACTCCCCGTTTCTCCCTGCAGACAGACATGCTCAGCACTGCTTCAGTGTGCCAACCTCTCCAACCAGCCCAGAGAAGGAGCATCAGTTTTGCCAGCAAGGTTGCAAAGCAAAAGCTGTAAGTCCACATACCCACACAGAGCATGCCTAAAAAAAACTGTTCAAAGTTAAATGCAGTAAAAAAAACCAAATAAATTCTAAGTCAAAGCAAATAATAAGAGTATAATAGATCTATCTATTGTTGTGAGCCAACACAAAGAAAAACTATTCTTTACAGGTTTCCTTCCTCTCAACTACCAACTTGCAATGTACTGCACCTTCAGAGTACTTCCACATCAGCTCTGCTTCACTGCTGTAGGAGTATGCACCATTAGTGCATTCTGTCTTGCCAACAGAACAGCACCCGTAACAGCATTACTTCGCTTGTTATGATTACTTCTCACAGTCTGCTACCAAGGAAATTCTGAGCTTTTGAAAACTCTTCGATGTTGCTGCTGTAAATACAACCACAAGCAAGTCCTTGAAGCCCCTCAGCTGGGAAGGATCCAAACCACTCTCCATGCACTAAGCCAAACAGTTGTGCTGGACTTGCCCAGTGGCAAAGTGTAAGATGATTGTTTTCTGGAAACGGGTAAACATGCCTGAAATGGTGTCTGAATGCCCAAGTTATTTGACCATAATTACACATACTGTTTCACACTACTTAAAACTGACTTTAAGAGTCAAGTGACTCTTTAGCAGCAATTCTACCACATCCCACATAGTATCACTGTCCAAATCCTTGTCTTGGCAGTGGCCTTTCTAGTATCAAAGCCCTTTCTCACATACTCAACACCATCATGCTAAGTACAGTGGGAACAAAACCTACCTAATAGTTGAGAGTGAAGCCTCTGCTCTAGAGTTAATGTTAAAATCCTTTTGACGTTCCAAGAATTTGCCACACGGCATTTCTGCATATGCAAACACGGGCAAGCAGTCTGGACTTTGGTAAGCTCAGAAGGTGCTGAGATTACATAGTAGAGGAAAATAGTTTAAGAATGATGATCCATGATCTGAAGGTAAGTTTTTCTGAGAGGAAAGAAATGCAAGTCTGTATCCTCTCTACATGTGAAAATCAGTTCCCTGAATTTACCTTTTACCACACTCCTGGTCATCTATCTCAGCTGTGGATGCCCCATTACTGGAAGTGTTTAAGGCCAGGCTGGATGGGGCTGTTGAGCATGGAAGCGGAAAATGTCACTGCCCACTGCAGGGGGCAGTCAACTAGACGATCTTTAAGGTCTCTTACAACCCAAAGCGTTCTGCAATTCTAAACGAGGCCTGATCGCATGGGACTTACGTACCACTGCTGTTCCTCAAGGACAATCTTATTGACAGTTTCTTTCTCCTTCCACTGGACAACTATTGCCACATATACTTGGGGCAATTATTAGCAGCCTCCTCATACGTACCCTCCTTCAGGCCTGGAGAAGAGCGTGCAGCAAGCTCACTGCCCTGGACTTCAAAAGAGCAGACTTTGGCCTCTTCAGGAAGCTGCTTAGTAAGGTTCCATGGGATACAGCCCTAGAGGGCAGAGGGGCCCAAGATTGTTGGTTGATATTCAAGGATCACCTGCTACAAGCTCAGGAGTGTTGCATCCCAACCAGAAGGAAGTGCAGCAGGAGGGCCAGGAGACCTCCTTGGATGGATAGGAAGCTGCTGAGGAAAATTCAAATGAAAAAAGAGGCTTATAATAAGTGGAAGCAAGGACAGGTGGCCTGGGGAGAGTACAGGGATGTTGTCCGGGAAGCTAGGGACCAGGTTAGGAAAGCTAAGGCCCAGTTAGAATTAAACTTAGCTAGAGGTATTAATGAATGAAGACCTTGCACCCACTGTAGGAGAAGATCTGGTTCAAGACCATTTTAAAAATCTGAACGTGCACAAGTCCATGTGACCCGATGAGATCCATCCACGGGTCCTGAAGGAGCTGGTGAATGAAGTTGCTAAGCCACTGGCCATCATATCTGAGAAATCATGGCAGTCAGGTGAAGTCCCCGATGACTGGAAAAAGGGAAATATAACCCCCATTTTCAAGAAGGGGAAAATGGATGACCCAGGGAATCACAGACCAGGCAGTCTCACCTCTGTGCCTGGCAAAATCTTGGAGCAGATTCTCCTGGAAGGCATGCTAAGGCACATGAAAAACAACAAGGTGCTTGGTGACAGCCAGCATGGCTTCACTAAGGGGAAATCCTGCTTGACCAATTTGGTGGCCTTCTATGATGGGGCTACGGAACTGATGGACAGGGGTAGAGCAGCTGATGGCATCTACCTGGACTTGTATAAAGCGTTCAACACTGTCACACATGATATCCTTGTCTCTAAATTGGAGAGACATCAATTTGATGGATGGACCACTTGGTGGATAAAGAACTGGCTGGATGGCCGCACACAAAGAGTTGTGGTCAATGTCTCAATGTCCAGCTGGAGACCAGTAACGAGTGGTGTCCCTCAGGGATTGGTGTTGGGACTGGTCTTGTTTAACATCTTTGTCGCTGACATGGACAGTGGGATTGAGTGCGCCCTCATCAAGTTTGCCCATGACACCAAGCTGTGTGGTTCAGTTGATACGCTGGAAGGAAGGAATGCCATCCAGAGGGACCTTGACACACTTGCGAGGTGGGCTGATGCCAACCTCATGAAGTTTAACCATGCCAAGTGCAAGGTCCTACACCTGGGTCGGAGCAATCCCAGGCACAGCTACAGGTTGGGCAAAGAAGAGATTCAGAACAGCCCTGTGGAGAAGGACTTGGGGGTGTTGGTTGATGAGAAAATGAACATGGGCCGGCTTCAGTGTGCGCTTGCAGCCCAGAAAGCCAACTGTATCCTGGGCTGCATCAAAAGGAGCGTGACCAGCAGGTCGAAGGAGGTGATCCTGCCCCTCTACTCTGCTCTTGTGAGACCTCACTTGGAGTTTTGTATGCAGTTCTGGTGTCCTCAACATAAAAAGGACATGGAACTGTTGGAACAAGTCCAGAGGAGGGCCACAAGGATGATCAGGGGACTGGAGCACCTCCCATATGTAGACAGGCTGAGGAAGTTGGGGCTTTTCAGCCTGGAGAAGAGAAGGCTGCGTGGAGACCTCATAGCAGCCTTCTAGTATCTGAAGGGGGCCTATAGGGATGCTGGAGAGGGACTCTTCATTAGGGACTGTAGTGACAGGACAAGGGGTAATAGGTTAAAACTTAAACAGGAGAAGTTTAGATTGGCTATAGGAAGAAGTTCTTTACTGTAATGGTGGTGAGGCACTGGAACGGGTTGCCCAGGGAGGTTGTGAATGTTCCATTCCTGGCAGTGTTCAAGGCCAGGTTGTACGAGGCTTTGGGTGGTATGATTTAGAGTAAGGTGTCCCTGCCCACAGCAGGGGGGTTGGAACTAGATGATCTTAAGCTCCTTTCCAACCCTAACTATTCTATGATTCTATATTTATGTATACAGTAGAAAATAAAATTGAGGTGAACTTTCTTGTCAAGAGCATCAAAGAAACAAAGCGCTTTTCACTAGTTATTAAGCTTCATTATAGCGAAAATAAAAACCCTAGTTCCCACACCCATTTAGTGGTCAGCTAATACACTATTAAAATATCCTGTATCATTAAAATGATACCCTACAGAAGAACAAAGTTTTAATAACCCAACTTCATTAAAGAACCTCTTCCACAAGTTTTGAGTGTTAAGTTGGAAAAAGCAGATTTCTTCCACAGGTACACATAACTCTGATGAACATAAAGCATAACAGTAAAGATGTTTTTTTAAATACAGTTATTTTCTCACCACTGCTGTGTGAAATCATGGAGCCACAGGAATAACCAACTGGTATTGTACCTTTCATGAGAAGTTTACTGGCCCACAAAGGTGAATGTAAGCCCTGAGGGAGCAGATTTCAGAGAAAAACAAGTCTGGAAGTGCCACAGAGGCCATTCCTATGCCTATAATATGAGCTATTTCTATGCCTATAATGTGGCCGTACCTAGCCGGCACATCCCCAAACCACATACACTGGCACATGGATGAGCCACTTCCATGCTCATAAGATTACTATGGGTGTTCTCTGCACAAAACCAATTTAAAGTTATCTGCCATAAACAGCAGAACCAAGGTTCAAATTTACTTCCCAAAGTTCTTAATTTTGATCCAGCAGATTGAAGGGGTACAATCCAATGAACAAGGCAGCTTCCAGCTCCACATGAGACCAACTCCCAGAGACCATGCCCTAAAAACAAAACACAGCTAATATTTTATATTACATTGACAATAAGCAAAAAAACTAAGAACTTCTATGCCACATTAAAGACAATCATAGATAACGAAAAGGAGGAGGATGCACAGGCTCTCACCACAACGATGCACAGCCAGCCCCAGCTAAGTGCTCAGGCCCGTTCCCCCTCCCACTTGCCAATGTCAGGGTTGCAGATTTTCTTTTGCATGATAGAATGTGACTAGAGGATGCCCTGTGCCACGCATACCACAAACCAGGAAGCTGGATTATTAAAAACTAGAATCTAGAGGTTATAACCATTTGCGTGCATCTAAAGATGTGGCACATTAGAGAGCAGAGTGTTTCTGACTGCTGTACCATGTAACAACTAAGGTTAACAGTGTTTTTAAAAAAAAGATACTAGGGTAATGTTAACTTTAGATTTCTACAGCAAAGGTAACTTTGACACTCACTTGTGAATGTTCATACATTTAAAACAGAAAAGGAGTTTTTTTGGCACAATGATATTTTCTGTTCCACACAGGCTAGATGTTTTTATGTACTATTAAAAGATCACTTGATCAACTGTGAAACAGGATGCTGCAAGCTTCTAAGTTACCTCTTGCATCAGAAAGCAAGACCACAAAAAACACCCCAACACCAAACAAGAAATATCAACAACCAAAAAAAAAAACCAAACAAAAAACCACAAAAAAATCATTCTTGCAACTCACCCTTTCTCACAGTTAACTAAAATAAGGTGGCTGTACAGCAAGAAGAGGAAGCCCTGTGGCAAAAGAGGAATTGCAATAGACAACAATACCGTGACAAGACCATAGCAATTCACTTGACATCCACAGAAAGACATTCACTGTAAACAGAATATTTATCAGAAATATACAAACAGCAGACAATTTAAGCTTTGAGATCAGGAAGGAGGAAATCAATGCTTACAACGGGGATGGTTACTACTTATGACAAACTGCAGCTTGTTTAGGAAAAAAAATCACCAACCAACCAAAGAAAAAAACCCAAACAAACAAAAAAACATCCTTTCCAAACTGCTTTCAACTGAATTACAAAACTAGCTTTTGAAAAAGCACCCCACTATAATTTACAGCAAGTCCTGTACTGTCATATGCACAACACATCCAGCAGCAAAGCTTACAGGTACATCAGAGGTGCTGCACTGCAACCTCATCACCTGGCCATGGAAGTATAGAGCTGAAGCAAAATAATCAGTTATTGGGGAGGTCACCATATCATACACATTTTGAGAGCTAGAGGGTTTAGATGTAATTCGGTTTAGGTTTTCCCTGACACGAAGACTAAAGCTGGGAAGAAAAACTAGTTTCAGGATTGTGAGCCAAAGCATCTAGTGAAGGAATAAACATGGAGATTCTTCAAGGGCACCTATCTTGTTCAAGTCAAGATTTAAGGAGTTGCATTTGCATGCATGAGTGTACTCATTTGAGAAGTTGCATATATACACTCAAGGCTGTCAAGCAGCATGAGCTGATGCATTAACATCATACCTTCAGACCCTTCCCCAGAAATGCCACTAGGATAAATAACAGGTGCAGCTACAAAACATCAAGAAAGCACTAAATCTATCCGTAAACAATCAATGCACTGTCCCTTTATTTAACCAAATAAAGCTCAGAGAGAGAGGATGAACAGGCAGACATGCAATAAACAACCAGATGATTCATGAGTGCTGCTTCCCCACATGCTGTAAGCAGGCAAGTACATCGATTAAGACAGCTCCCATTCAGATGCATCTACACATGCCATGTTTGGCAGGAGCCCTCATGAGGAATTTCTGCATGAAAGAAACTCAAAACCACATTCTGTTCGGGGAATTTTGTGGGGGGAGGAGGAGACTAAAAGTGATTGTCTTAAAATCACAAAAGCTCAGAAGTAACGAACAATTTTGGAAGACATCAGGCTATGTTGACTTTATTATAATCATGAGATTCCCATAAAAACCTTCAAAATACAGCAATTTCTGCATTCCATATATTGCAACAATTTGTACAAAGTGAGAATGCGAGATCACCAGGATACTGATGATGACTTTGTATAATGACCTGGCTGATTAATTTCTTTTCAATAAGATCTATTACCAACAGCCAGGAAAATCAAACAACTATTTTTGGTGATTCTATTTTATAATACATACAGTAAAAAGCTAGCAAAAAGTTTCAGATGAACATTAAAGAAGCCCCATGAGTCACTTGACAATTATCTAAGTGGTTTGGATAGAGGGACATACATCTTGCAGCATGTGGAGTTTAAAGAAACCACAATAGGTTGTCTGTTCTTGTTGCCCGTGTGTGTCTCTCTGCTGCAAAACTATCATGCAGCATCTTGTTCCACAGAACATCTAAGCTTTGTAAAGTAAGAAATTATCTTAAAGGGACATCTGCTGCCTCTCCATTCTATCAGGTTAGGCAAATTTCTTGCAAAATGAGAAAAGGACATCACCTTTCCTGTACACCACAATGCTCTCTGAACCTACAGCTTCTTTTATCAGTCATGGTCCTTTCTTACCTCTGCTTGACCTTTTCCACACGTATGCGTGTCTTTCACCAAACCTCACTGTCGTATTTTAGCAGAAAGATGACCAAAACTTCACCTGTGTAAATGAGGGTTAGTAGCTGAACTTATTTTATGCTGCTGGTGAGCTAGATTCACCACTGTCATAAAATGCCCTAGACTTCGTTGCTGGTTTTAAATGGCTGACAAACAGGAGCCTCATGCTGTGTGCATCTGAACCCAAACCCATTTCCTTAAGATGGAGCTTGTTATTTTACCATTTTGAAGTTCTGCAGACTGTAACACAACACTGATGATATCATTTACACATTTCTACTGCTTTATTAAAAAAAAAAAAGCAAAACAAAACCATGCAGGCTGTAAAGTGCAGCAGGACATTAATGCAATAGCTAGGTACCCGGGAAGAATCATTCAAAAGGAAAAGCAGCTTTTTTCACAGCGCACCCTTTCATTAGGAAGAAGGAAAAGGCTTGAAAGAGTCTTGCATCTTCTAATCAGAGGCCACACCTCTGGGAAATTCTGGTAAAAAACTTCCAGCCTCTCACAGAACCTGAGAGGGGTTGCTTCGCTTCTTGCATGAGTAAGGGCTGAATAGCAAACGTTCATTTTAGTTTTTAAAACATTTATAAGATATGATTAAAAAACTAATGGATAAGGAAGGGAATGAATCTCAAGTAGAGAAGAAAGACCAAAAGAAGTTTTTGTTTTTTTTTTAAAAAAAACAGCTAACAGACAAGCAGTGGAGTGGCACATTTTTCACACTGCCTCATACAATTTATTATCAAACCCATTTTAAAGGCCTCCAAATTTCATTTAGTTTCCATGAAGAAAACAACTTTCTAAAAGCCAAAGATGCTTATTGTGTGCTATGTCCCAACACTGACAGGAACAGTCTGATACGCAACAAAAGGGTCATTATGTCCAATTTCACTAAACAAGGCTGGGCAAGTCATTTACATATACTTTCAAATAAAACTGTCGTGTTTTGCCCATGCTTGCTTTCTACACCCCTCCTTCTGAGCAGATCTCCCTCCAGCATGCCTTTCTCAACATTTTCCTCCTTATTCTTTACTGTTTCTTTGTCCCTTTCAGTTTTCCTTTTTCAGCTCTTCTTGCTTGTATTGTTTCTTCCCAGTCCAGGTAAGTGTCCATCCTGGAAAACAACCAACCTGTCCCATTTAGCAGCAAAACAGACTGCAGAATACAAGTACTACATGCATGCATGAATACATATGTATAGATAGTTATGCATGAAGTGTCACAATTCATACACTTGTGTGCGTGTTCAGCACAAAGCAATGGCAGTGAGCCTAGCCAAGGGCCAACCATTCCACTTGTCTGATCCGAGCGTCCACATTAAGCTGCAAAGTGAAATTTAAGCAACATCCGTCAGCTAGAGGAATGCAATCATCAGACAAGAGGCACTGAACAGCACAGGAGACTGGTAATGTGTTGGCAGAGGAGAGAGCTTTTTGGGACAAAAGCTGGGAAGCAGCAGAATAGGCTTTGCCTTACCCTCAAAAACCGTTTAAACTCTTTTGGTACCATTAACATCTGCCAAGCTGCACAAATGAATTGTTTCATATAATACCTACTAACTCTACTGGAGTTTTAAAACCCAGTACAGAAAAAGTGCAGATTTTTGCATTTGCTGCGCAAAATACTAATAATGACTGCTACTCTGCAAATACAAACATAAGCATATGTTGTTGGGTGGGACTGGATGATGAAAACACAAGGAGACTGTGAGACCTTACTGATTAGTGTAATGGGGTCTTATCAGCTGATCTGTTGCCCAACTTTCGCAGGCATTAAGGCAAGGATAATAAGGAAGGGCTTGCTGAGGGATAATGAGACAGTTCCATAGTCAGGAGAAGCCAAGCATAAACAGGGAGGCCAACTGTCAGTTTTAAATGAGGCAGAAGGATGATTAAGATACAAAAGACCTTTACTTGCAAACGCAGCTTCAAAGAGACCTTTAGAAAGATTTTATTTTTTTAACCAAGTCTTATTCTCTGCCACACTCACATCTGTAAGTTTTGGGTTTTGTTGCTTTTTGGTGTGTTTTGTTTTGTTTTTTTTTTTTTACCATTGCAAAGGCTTCATGGTTGTGGAAAAGAGAGCAAAAAGAAACCTGCCCCCAGGGAAGGCAACAGCTCTTGGTTCTACTAACCCTGAAAGCAAGAAGATAACTGACTTTTCAACAGGCAACAGAACCAGTGTTTTGACCTTTCCAGCTCTTAGTCAGGGGAATATGGGAGCACTAGGGAATGTTGCCCTACTATGAAAGTTGTGATGCTGCCTTGCTTTCTTGAAAACAAATGCCACCATCCTACTAACACTTTCAAGCCTCAACACTTTTGCCTAGCACCCAAGAAACAGAAAGTGTATGATCATTCCCCACAGTTTCATGCCCTGGGACCACAGGGAAGGTTATAAGCACCCCAAAGGACGATCACAATTCTCTAATGAGCCTTACAGCACACATTGAGAAGTGGAGTCCTGTTGAAAAACAGATCCGAAGAAAAAGCTCGTTCTATACTCTAAAGCAAACACAGGATTTCTTTTTCACAATGGCATCAGCTAGATGGGGACAATCTTTCCAGATTCACACATCTGCCCTGAAAGACAAACTCAGGATGTGCTAAGAAATTTGAAGCAGTCCCCTTAAAAATAAAGTTAAAAAAAAAAAACAAAAAAAACAACCAAAAACCTTTCACCAAACAGTGTCTCAGAAGCATCTCTTGAACACAGAAATAATTGTTAATTCTGATTTAATCTCTACCATTATAGAGGGCTGTTATCTTCATTCTTGACATCTATCTTCAAGAGGTTTTTAAAACAACAAAACACCCTCAGGCTGTGACTTTATACATGAAGGTCAAAGTACACAAAAGGCTTTTTATGAAAATTGTCCAATTAGTAGATCCATCTAAGCTGCATGTAAATGTGGCGCCATTTTCTAATAACTAGGTACTTGAGAGGGAAAAACAGAAAACAAGTTTACCTCTTTCCCCACTTGCCTGTCTACAGCACAGCCAAAATAAGTTATGGAGACAGGTATGCTTTTTTGTTTGCACAAGAAGAGCAGGCTGGCAGCAAGTATGTGATACATTAACACACTCCTAAATGTTGTTTTACATAAAAAAAATAAATTGCATAATACAGTATAATAAAAATAAGTAGCCACACCTGAGCTTATTCCCATTTGCGAAAATCAGAGGTAGGTGATAAACTGGGTTACTTCTCAGTGTTCACAGGCATTTCAAATATTGCTCTTACCTTCTTATCAGAATTGTGGCTGTAATGATAGTAATCATACTGCTCTTAAAATTCTGCCTCTTGCCATACTGGGCATGACAGAAGAAATCTGAATCTCCTTAAACATAACACACCACCATTTACCAGTGAGTTCTGCTTGCCCCCTTCCTCCACATACCCTTGCTACCTTCTTCACATTAAGCAGAACTTGCTGGATCTCACAGTGAAGCAGAGGAAGCTCTGAGTAAATGAATCACCCTAGAAAACTGAACAGGAGAAGAGTTTTCTGCTGGGTTAAGTTCTTGAACTCACATAACCAGTAACAATGCAAGGAAGGCAGAAGAAACACAAGCCTGGAGCAAGAAGAAGGAAGCTGAACCTACTTGCTTGTGGATCAGCCCTAGCTATCTTGTGAAATCTCACCCTGAGAAAGCAAGGACAACTAGAAAGTAATGCCCATTGAAAAATGAGTATCCCATCGTAAAGTTTAATGAGAAACCCCCCAAGCTAAGTCTCAGAGGAATAGGAAGGCTCTGCTCCCTCTATATTCCTGAACTTCAGACTATTTGTGAGGCTCTTCTATCAGCATAACTCCAGTCATACATGAGATGAAAGGACACAGAGAAGTCAGATATGGATTTAAACTTCCTGAGCCCACATCACTGACTGCAAAACCCTTCAGTGCAGACTAGACATGCTGGCAGCATTAGTCCCCTTACAGGACATATTTTTAGTAGCCAAGCCCTTACCTAGTCCTCTTGAAAGTAGCTCCTGTGCTCCAGTGCTTGCCTTGTTCAGTTGTGTGAGATACGACACTAGTTCCTTAAAGAACAACAGACTTTAATAATTAAGGTCTCTCTTGGTGCTCAATGGAACAGCATTTTCCTCTGACAAAGAGCATCTGTGAAAACCTGTTGTTACCGCTGGATAGTTTTCTCAGAAATGCCTTTGTCATTCAGAAAGGAAATGGAGCACAAACCAGAGGTGCACAGAGAAGCCCCCATGTTGCTCACTTCCCACTCTGCTCTTTGAACTCCCCTGCAGTCACATCACAAACACCTCAAAGAAACATGCTGGACCACACCAGCACCATGATGAAGAATGGCTACTAGGGCAGCACATCCAAAGCTACTCGCTGTCTCCAGGGAAAGCTGGGACCCTTGGGAAATCCTGATCAACAGAGGGAGCTTCTGTTCCTCACAGAGTGCTGTCAGTCTGGGACACAATTCAGCACCGGCTTGCATGGCTAAGACCTGCAGATAAAGTTACGGTCCTCGGGCACAAAGCACCTGTAACAAAGTTTAAGTCACGACCTGAGCAACTGTCCTCATCCTTGTTCCAAAGGCAGGCTGACTTGTGCCAGACGCCTGGAAGACTGAAGTAAAATAAAGGTTTGGCAGGTCTCTTTCCACAGGACAAGCCAGGATCACAGAGGAACCTGGTGTGCGGTGAGAGGGGTGGTGCTGCTGAGCCCACCTGCCCACCTCCTGTCCCTGTTTCCCTTGCTCCCCTTCCAAGACCAAGGCACTACCTTGAAGTTTAGACATACACATGCTTTAACCAGACCTCATTGCAGAGAAAATAAGCTTACGGGAACGAGCAAGTGCTGCCAGACACCACCGCTCACAGCGAGACACCTTCCGAGGTGTACCATCGGGTTTACCGATGCCCGACGGAAGCGCTGAAAGTTGCGTGTGCGTTTAGAAACCACCAGGTAACACCGGGGCAGCCGTGCTGCGCAGCCGGAGGCGGCGAGCGAGCGACAGCGTGTGCGTTAGAAACAAAGCCCCGGCGGGCAGCCTGAGCGCTCCCCTCCCGCCGACAGCCGCGGCCGAGCGGCCAGACCCCCTGTTCCCAGGCAGGGCCCGGGCCGCACCGGAGCGGAGCAGAGCAGAGCACAGCAGAGTAGCGGCAGCCCCACAGTCGCCGCGGCACCTGCACTCGGGCGGCGGAGGCCGCATGAGGCCGTGCGGGTCCGGTGCGGTGCGCGCCGGGGTCTCACCTCGTCGCCCCACTTGAGGACGTCCTTGTGCCGGTCGCGCAGGGCGCGGTAGATGTGGAGGAACTGGAGGATGCCGTGCTTCCGCACGTGCTCCGCGTACCGCCGCGTCTCCTCCCAGCTCAGCGGAGAGCCCTGCGACAGCAGACCCATGCCGGCCCGCGGCGGAGCGGAGCGGCAGCGCACGGAAGGTGAAGGGAACAGACGAGCGAAGCCTGCGCGGCGCGGGCTGAGGGCTGCGCTCTGCGCCCCGGCGGCAGCGGGAGCGGAGCCCGGCGCCACACGTGACGGCACAGGACGTCAGGCCGTGACTCAGCACTTTCCGCCGGCAGGCCCCGCCCCGGTCGGGGCTCGCTGAGGGCAGGCTGAAGCGGTGCCCAGCAGTTGCGGCGCTGCTGCCGGCTTGGCGGCCGCGGGCGTCTCTATCCCAGCGCTCACGGGACTGGGGAGGAAGGAGGCGCCTCGGGGAAAGCAGCCTCAGGGGAAGTCGCGGCTTCGCAGTGCTCGTGTGCGTGCGTTGCTGCCCCGCTCGTTGCCCGACGCACGCCCCGAGCGCAGGAGGAAGTGTCCCTTCGCCTTCTGCGGAAGGCCTGCTGAAATGGCGGCGGGAAGATGTCCGCCCCGGTGGCGAGGGCGGCCCTGCCTGCGGCCAACGGTGCAGGAGCGGCGAGTCAGGCTGGTCGGCCTGGTCTGGATAGGGTTCCTGGTGGAAAGGGACCCTGGTGTGGCTAAAAGTGCCTAAATACAGGTCCTAAAATATGGACGGTGGACTGAAGGGTGTTGTAGATTTATTATAGATCGGAGCACACATCTCAGAAGGACAGGTTGAATGGAGCTGTGAGCAGCCTGCTCTGGTGAACGGTGCCCCTTCCTATGGCAGGGGTTGGAACTAGATGAGCCTTAAGGTCGCTGCCTATCCATACTATTCAATGATCCTATGGATTGGATGCCTACAGATGCTTCGCGTGGGTGGAATGAGACTCCATGGAGACACCTCATGACAGACATGTCTGCTCTGGCTGTAAGGCCCACATCCTACTGTGTCAGGAAAAGGGCCAACTAATGAAGATGTCAGGGATGAGTTAGTTACCTGGGAATTGTCCTTAAGGGCATTGGAACAGCAGTCAGCTCAGGAAAGGGGAAGCGGGGGCATGGTATAGTGTGTGACATTTGATACAAGACGGAAGGCCTATCAGCGCTACTTGAAGCGTTTTCTAAGTGAAGAGACAGAAATAAGGAATTCTCTTAAAATGAAGAGAAAGGCTCTCGCTTCTGAGAAGCTGGACCCTTGGTTTTATTATGCTCACAGAAGTCTTTCTTTACAGTCTTTGAAGACGAGCATAGCTGGTATGCAGTAGGATTGCATAGCTACAGATTTAAGAATTAGTAGACTATTTAAATTTTGGTATAGCCCACTAATGGATGATCTGTATTATTAGGTATTTTATTAACTGAATGACTGTATTGACAGGAACTGACTAATTGTCTTTCTTCCAGGATATGAGGTTCCTCAGGGGTAGGACAAGCTCCCAACACATTAGAATAATAAATCTGAAATGCATTAGTGGAAGATATCAAACATTAAAGTAAAACCACTCAAAAGTAAAAGGCTTTGAATCTTGGTTATTTTTTTAATTACCTAAGTTTGTACACAAAGGGCAGCATTGACAGAACAAGAACAAGCAGTGACCATTATAATTAAAATTACAAACATTTAATTTATAATGTGCTGGTTTTAGGGGCTCATGACTTTCTTAGCATAATGTTTTTCACTAAAACTATAATGGCTGATCTAACTGAAATCAATGTTGTTGGTACTGTTGTAGATCTGGAGAAGGGTTAGTTTGAGGAAGAAGAAAACAATCTTTAAGTTAAAATCCTTTTTAAAGGATTTAAAAGATTAAAGTGGTTTTAATTTTTGAAAAATCAGAACATCAGAATATCTTGCATTTGGCAGTGGGAGTCAGATGAGGCGTATCCCTCATGTGAAAGCCAAGTTGTATTGTCATTTCAGATCTGAGAGGACAAAGAGACTTAATACACCTCCCTGCATATTTGAGGACAGTTGCACCAAAAGATCAAGATTCAGTGTTGCTGCCACCATGCTGCCACCCAGCTTCAGGTTTTCCACGGCTTTAACTTCAAGCTGGAACACCTGAGGAACATCAGCAGTGACCAAGTGGCAGCTAATGTCTTTTCTGCCAGCTGTTTTAGCCCTTTCTCTTGGGGCAGTCGAGCTTGGATTTGTTTGGAGCAAACGTTGGTATATCAGAGCAAACTTAACACTGTCATCTTATGAATCTGGGCAAGCCTGTCCTTGCTACTTAGGATCTGTGTTCCCAGCTGACTTGGCTGATGTGAGAGCACTATGTTGCTGAGAGACGTTTTTGAAAGAACTGGGTATTTGGTGTGATCCCAGCTGCTTGAGTGTGCTGCTGTTTATAAATAATGGTAAACATTTCCAGCAACATACACAACATTTCCAAACTCAGATGAGCTTTATGATAATGCAGCCTGCTATTATGCAGACCATACCACTGACCACTAATGCTGTAATGCTACTCTTTGACCTGAAATTCAAGAGCACAATTTCAGTGTCTTTTTCCACATTTAAACTCAGCTCGTTGTGTTATGTCAGTTCCATTATCTGCTCTGTTTCCAGTCCTGTGTGCTTAATCATATCAACTATAGAATGAGGACATTGTTTATAAGAGAAATCCAAGATATTTTCCTTCTGCACTAGTAAAACTGGTAAAAATGTAAACTGTTTTCTCACATTGTAATCTTTAGCATAACAGCATGGCAGGTCAGCTCTGTTTATGGGGTGTCCACTGTCTTCACCTGCAGCCTTTTTCACTTCAGTTCTAGTGTATGTGTTCTACCAGTGCGGGGCTATATGCAGTCCTTTTTCTTTACAGAGACTGTGGCATGGAGGAGGACGTTAAAGTGTGCCAAGGCTGACAGAATGCAGAAGCGTTCATTTGCCCATCACAAAATATGACTTCAAGACAAACCACCATTGTATAATATCTGCCTACATGCATAATGTTGTGTAATTATTTCCAGTACACTTAGTATCGTATATAATTACTTCCAGTACACTTAGCAGGAAAAAAACCTTCTCTAAACATGGAGGCATTACTTTGTATGATGTTATTAGTTTAGCTTTGTACCAGTATTCCCAGTCCCAACACTTGGCTAGTTTCTCTGGACAGTTCAAAGGAAAATCTTACAGAATAAACCTGGAAATAAAAGAAAAAAAGAAAATTTGCTAGAAAAGCATTTTGTGGAGAAGAAATATCTTCTCCTGAAAAACATCCTTTGCCTAAACTCAGCAACATGGAACTTTTGTAAGAGTAGACCCAGCCCGAATTCCCCTTAAACCCTCCTTTAGCTCCAAGATCTGTTTTATAACTGGGCCACTTTGTTATTTCATTATCTCTTGAGTACCTGATTTCAGTCCCAGAAAGGGACCATTCCTCATTCCTGAAGTATCCACTGATTACAGAGCAAATTAGCATTTATTTTGGAAATGTGACCAGGGAGTGTGACTTTAGTATATTTTTAGTATGTTGTTTGTTTTTTTGTGTGTTTGGTTTTTGTTTTTTAAAAAAACTGTGTTCAGCTGAAGCAGTTACAATAATTGCTTTAAGCAACTTGTATGTCAAGTTAACCATATACCAGCTTTTTTTGTTTTGTTCTCCTCCCTTCTCTGTTGTAGAACAGAAGCTTACTGGAGAAGCCCTGCCTTGTATGAAAAGGAGCATGAGTTGTCTGCATCAAGTTGTAAAAAAGAAACGTTTTCCAGATGAGAGTCAGCTATTTGTTTATGATAGCGTTGGTGCAGCCAGACAACATTCATTCACTTGTACAGACCCAGAAACGTCTGTACAAAGGAATGAACATATTTTAATGTCACCTGCAAGAGTGGGGAGCTGTCCTTAAAGTTCACATGTGCCTGCTTTCCTTCACAGAGTATAACTCACTTTGTGTTTTGTATATCTGCAAAGCTATTCAAATCAGCTAAGTCTAAATAGAGTTTAAATAGAGCTTGTCACTTTGACAGTATACCTGCTGGGAGAGATAAAAGATGATATGTAGACTCATGGGTGAGACCACTCCTACAGAATCCTTTCTTTTACTGGCTGTCATTAGAAGTAATAAGTAAAAAGCAGATGTCTTGTGATGAGGCTGTTATTACATGGAAGAACAAAAGTGTTATTTTTCTTCATGAATCATCTCTGAAAAGTTTTTAAGGTAGCATTATTTGAGGTGACTGTCGAGCTCACATTGCTGAATATTGTGTTATTCTCTGAGTAAAGCAGAAAGACTTCAGATGGAACAGTCCACTTCGAAAGTTTTGGAATGTTCTGCTTGGTAGAAAAAAAGATAATTATCTTTTTTTTTTTTAAATCAAATTTTTATGCTTTCAAGTCTATAATTTATGATGTGCACCTCTGTCCAGTATAATTGACTGAGGTGAGCGCCAGATGTAATAACAGCTTCCTTTTCAGCAAGGAGGCCTCCAGGCATTTCCTGAGGCACTGGAGAGATCTGTGCTCAGGCAATTATTTCTTGATGCAGAAAGTCTTGCTGACTAGCAACTTGGATTAAATAATCTGTTTGAGGGGAAGAGGGGAGCCACAACCTGGAAAGATTCAAATGAAGGATTTTATGAAGGACCTTCAAGTAAATGTCTTTCTGCTCTGCAGTGAGGAAGATGACTAACAGACTTATTCCAGTCAAAGGTAGAATGCCTGAAGCTGGTTTCTCAATTAGCATATGAAGGCCATGGTTGTGACTTCTCAGTATTGCTTTAAAACTTCTTTTTCTTGCTGTCACCTGATGTGTGAAAATGACTGTAGTAGGATTAAGTTATGTCATGAGTCCGAGTGGTGCCGTTCTAGGTTTTTTTTGTGGGATTTCTCATTTCATACAATTGGTTTTGAGGGTTGAAGGTTTTTACTTCAGTAAGGATGAAGTGTGCATTTAAGTCTATAAAGTATCATGAGTTTATGTCAAAGTGAAAATCATCACATTTTTTCATCACTTTGGTCTGTATCAGCATGTTCCTTTTGCAAACAACTTAAATTTCTCATTTCTCAGTGGCCCACATACTCTTTTGCTGTGATTGTGGTCCATACATGATTATGATGCCTTGATTTGAGTCTGGCATATCTAATCATGTCATGAATGCTGCTGATATTGTATGCAATAACATATGTATGTTGTATACAACCTCTAATACAGCAGAGATTGTAGTGTGCGAGTTACTCTGTGTGCAGATTGCTGAGCCACTACCTGCCAGAGTTTAGTGTGGTGACTGATGCCTGTTGCATCCTGTTCACCTTGGAGATGCTCTCTCCTACTAGTTTACCTATCACTGTGTCCTAATCTCTTCTAAAGAGGCTTTTCTTTGGTAATGCCCATGAGATGCAAAGTACTTCCAAAGAAAGTAGGAACTTCCAATTTTTTTTTCCCCAGTTTATCTTCTTTCCAGCATTTTCTAAGCTGGAGACTCTGTAAAGGTTAACTTTATATTCTTTACCACAGGCTGACCTAATATTTTCTTTTTTTCTGACTAGGTGACGTGTGTACTTCCATGCATTCAGGTCAGGTCCAGCTCAAGATACTAAACTGCTACAGTGTTAAATCTGCAAAGCTGGAAATATCACAAGTTTCCCAAGACAGAATCTGTCCTACCCCTCCCTGCCCCTTGAGTCTTTGTTCATTTCGTGGGAGCTTTTTGTGCATTGCAGTTCTATCTGCTTTCATCATTCAATATTGTTACTGCAGTATAGTTATGGTGGATTGATTTCTGGTGGGAGTAGTCAATATTTACAGCATCGCTCATTCTGTAGAGTTTAGTCATACAACTGAACCAAATGGGAATAATTCTTTTGTGTTTTAGCTCACTGAACATACAGGTGTTCATATGTTAGGTAAAACAACAGCAGGAGATGACCTAACCTCCAGAAAGAAAATGAAACAGCAGAATAGGTTTTGGTAAGAGTTTTTAAAAAACTATAGTGAAAGCTTTCTAAGCCCCTAAAGAAGTCCAGAGTCTCAAATGATCTGATCTGAACACTTAATCTTTTTGTCAGTTCAAAGCAGGGATGGTCATAGAGGATTACATGTAGCTTTTCTTCTACTGATATTTATCCAAAATACTAAGTCCCAGACAGCAGTTTAGTATCAAGAACTGCATCTAGTTAATAAAGGCATAGGCAGTCAGCAAATACCTTTTGGTATTTTTCTAATAACCGGGAAATTGTTTTCCTTAAACAGTAATCCACTCTTCACATTGGCAAGAAAAATAGATTTTTATATAATAGTGCTATTTAGCAGCGGTTATTATAAAAGTATTGAATGGCAATCACAAACTTCTGTTGAGCGCCATACCTTATTCCTCTCGCTGTTGATGGCTAGTGGAGACTAATCTATTTGCAGGCATAATATTAGATCAGAGTATTTTTTTTCAGGAGCATAGTGAAAAAGAGGATACATTACATAGCAGGAATAGAGAAAATAGTCCATTAGTAATCACACACTGAATAGTCTCTAGAGATCAATTATGCCTCCTCAATTGCAAGTTTATCTCCAAATCTTTAATTACAAAGGATTTTCATCTTGTCTACTTCATATTGTATACTGTGTAAAATCTACTTCATGTGAAGGATAAAGCTGTACTGAAAACTGGAAATGAATTCTCCCTCTCTTTGATGAAATTGTTTTTTTTTATTTTCTAGATGGTTTAAACAGAGATGGGTGCCAAATCAAACTAGTAAGAAGAAGCCTTGAAAAGGAGAACATTGAGAGATAAACCTCAATATTTCTTCTACATATTCTTTGTAGGTAATGTATCACCATTCATACCTCCCAGGTATTTCCATGAGACAAGTACCTCTCAAGGTCTCTCTTCCAGAGGTAAGTTAAAAATGTATTGGAGACTCTATTTCAAAGAGAAGTCAAACAGAAGGTGTTGAAAAATGCCCATTGTGAAATTTCTCCAAGTAGACTACTTGATGCATTTAAAGAAGTTGGCCTAGTAGTTAGATTTATGGCACTTTTTAATATATTGTTGTTACTTATAGCACTTCTGAGGAACTGGCAAGTGGTCTAGTGGTCTAGACAAGCTGAAGAGCATAGATGTCAAGCTGCTTTGGGTGAGATCCAGGATGCAGAAATACCTGGAATTGTTGTTTACCTTGCCCATAGGCCCCCAACTCTAGGGATTGATCCAGTTATCTTTGAGTAAGAGCCTCAGTTTCCCATAAAATCTGCCACAAAATTACTGCATAGGAGTAGTGACAGCCCACCGTCGGTGCTGGTAGCAGAGCGTGATAGGCCTGCCTGTGAGGAGAGGCAGCCTGCAGGATGCCAAGCTTTCAGCAGCAGGGCACATAGCTTCTTTCCACGTCATGCCCCTCCACCATGTCTCCCTTCCAGCAGGGACCCCCAGGCAGTGAACTGGGCAGTGGTTTGGCAGACATGGTTTCTCATCCTGCTCTCTCCCGTCCTCTCTGCTTGCATCTGCACAGCTAACAGGAGCCAGGGACTGGATAGTGGCATCCCTGCTGTGTGCCCTGCCCTTTAAGCACTCATGAAACTGGTGGACTGTTACTCAGAAAGGAGTTTAAGACAGAAGCACCAGTGACTGGGAAGTGGAGAGCACTGGGTCAGAGAGGACTGTTGAAAACGTCAGGGCTACTGAGGCACCCGTTGGTCTGAGCTGTATATTCCCTGGCAAACCTCTGATGTGGGACTTGAAGAGAGCTTGTGACCTACTAATCTCCCTGTGCAGAGGATGGGAGGAGCAGGTAGATGAAATGTGTACTGTCCTCACCCCTTCTCAGACTCACTCCCTTGGGAGGGTTGACAAGCCATATTATTCTGGCCATTCAACAGCTGATACTAAAGCTATGATCATAAAATAATAAAGATACGCAAAAAGCTTTTAAGATAGTGGTACACCTTTATATAATCAAGTCTGTGTTTATAACCTGGCTTTGCACAAAGTTCAACTTCCAGTTGTCCTTATCCCCTGTTTCAGCTCAGGCTCTGTTTTATATATATATATATGCCTTTCAGGTGGTGGTCAGGAAGATTTTTCCTGAAAGTAAGGATGAAGAAACAGTTAAAGCTGATCAGGCGAGGTAGGAGTTGGAACCCAAGCTGTGCTTCACATTGCTAAATCTTCCAAGACTCCTTTGTTCTAGTATTTGAGGTTTATAGAACATAACTGCCTGGTTTCTCTCTTATGCCTGTAAATGATTATATGCCTCACATTTCTAACCCTTGCTTATACTGCCAGTAACAGGAATAGAGCCTCCATGTGGTAATCCAGTTGCTCACATCCACATATTCTTTAATCTTTGTCCAAATCCCCATTTCTGCCAAAGAATGCATCAGACACCAAGATAAGACTAGGAGAAATATAACCCTTGCCCCAAATAACCTGTAATGTACTGTAATGTTTTATTACATTAGAACTGTACTTTGCACAGTTGTATAAAAAAGCAACCACGTGCCTGCCAAACCTGCAGCGCTCCCACGCTCCATGGCATTGACATCAGGATTCCCAGGTTTTGCCCATGGAATTAGCTGCTGCCATTTGGTTCTTTCCAAAACTAGGGTCATGAAGTAGCAGTGCCAGGGCAATGTTGCAACCATGCATAGTGCAAAGGGGCAGAGAAAGCTGCAAGGTTTGTTTAGTGCAGGCTGTTCTACTTGTATAGCAGCAGAGCTAGAAAGGAAGAACAGCAGATATAGCCAAAGACTCTGTGATAGAAATAATTCACTTTAATGCTACTTATTTTCTTAATGGGCTTTGATACAGGAATTATGGTACCTCCCTTTCAGTGGATGCATGTGTGCAGTTTTCAGTCATGTGGCTATGACAAACCTTTGTTCATCTCCAGTTCCAGCAGTCTGCTCTAATCTTCCTTTTCATAAGAGCTGTATACTTCTGTGGCACTCCACCAAGGAAAAGGCTTTAACTAAATCATGAAGCAATTGTTCAAAATCCTAAGTAGAAACCTGTTTATTTCTATATGTAGCTGAAGATCAAATTTGTTAAGAAGCCTAAGCATGTTCCAGTCATCTTAAGAGTAAAACACAGTATTACCTATCTCAGCAAATACTAATGAAGCTGAAATGCCAATTTACAAATAGACCAACTGTATAAAAAATAGAAACATTTGCCTTCCATTTAGTAGTTCAGCTACTCAAATAATTTTATGTATGATGTGTACCTTTCCTTGACAGCTTGTATTCCTGGGTAGAGCTGCAGGTCCTGAAGAATGGGTGTAATATGAGCTCAATAGCTCTGCTTTCTCCCTGTGAGAAAACGTGTTGTGTGAGGGAGCAACTTTATTGGCTGCTGTCTCACCACTGCTCCCATACATTGCATAAACACTGCTGTTGGAAGCTGCTATGGACCATGGGTTGCAGGGTCTTTGGTGGTGTTACCATACTTGTTTCTGGGATCGTGTTGTAGAGAGCAAGACACATTCCTAAATGAAAAAGGAAGTTGTGTGGAGGTGAGGGCCAGGTTCTTGAAGACAAAGATGCTACAACTATAAAGACATGCACAGCTCTGCAGGGATAGCTCAGTCCTTTGGAAACTCAGTAGGTGGCCTCTAAACGCATTTAATATCTGGTTTACAAGACAGTTTTCTTTTGGAGTTCTTTACGTTCATCATATATCACTTCATTGCTCAATCCTCTGAACTGGGCTATATAATTACTGACAGGCTGCAGATGGCTGTTAAGACAAGTCTGCAGAGCACATAACAACGAATTAGTGTCTGCAGTGAAGCTGCCACAGGTGAGGTTACACGTTTGGGCTTGAGACTGTCTTAACAGCTCATTTCCACATAAAGAAGTTTTGCGCCCTTCTCCTCCTGTCTTGGCCCTCCTACCCTCACATGCACTGACTTGTGTTTTCTGACCCCACACTAAGTCAATTCAGTTTATTGCAATCAAGAAGATATTAAACTGGAAAAAAGGTGAATCGTTTGTCATGTCATATGGAGTTGACTCAAAGTATGAACATACTGAAGAGCACCAAATCTAATGCAAAGGGTGGGATAGGATTGTGTGACTGGGTCTGTGTCTAAGGAAAGGAAGTGAAGAAAAAAGAAACAAGATCTTTATAGTAGTGGAAAGCTGGTTAATCCATTTTGTGGTAAAGTGCCACTACCCTTGAATAACAAATGACTAAGTTCTTTCTATGCACAGTCCACCTTCAGCACCATCCTGCATACACATATTATTTTTATTTGTCATGATGAGTTTGTCTTTCACAGAATGGGTGTAAGTGGATAAAGCTGGGGCTGCAATATGGCAGATTAGCCAGTGAGACAGCAGCAAAAAGCCTTTGCTCTAGGGGAAGATGGTCCATAAAATCTGCATATTTTGTAAGCTTATCTCTCAGCTCCCTCCAAGAGATAACTGCAGTCTCCCATCTCCATAGGACCTAGGCAGGCTCTCTTTCTCTATTTTTTGTTTGTTTGTTTGTTTGTTTAGCTGGGCTTTTTGCTATCATATATTCTGGAAACAGATCAGCTTTTCATCTTCCTCTCAAAAATCTGTAAAGAATCTATGAAGGTAGACAGCAAATAAATAAATGGTAATGAAATGTACTGCTCAATAAAGACTTAACGTAGTTGGAGAAAAAGGAGGAAAAATTAGGATTGGCAGCAACTAGTAATCACTCTGGTGTTTCAGAGTTTTTGCAGATTAACTCAAGACATTTTCTGTTGCTATTGAAGTCAAAGACAATATTTCCATTGGCTGCAGTTGGAGCAGTTTTGAACAGTTGTGTTTTTCAATCTAAAATAATAAAGTATGGTATTATTTCAAAACTGAGTCAGTTATCTGATGTGTGGGTTCATCGTTCGTTTTAACACTCATCTGACTGCTCATTCTTCTGCTGAGGTTAGTTTAAAACAAAAGGCACCTCCCAGGCTATCCTCCTTTGAAAGTTAATCTGTGGCTTGCTTTTCCATGTTTTAAGCTCTGTGGGAAGTGCAGCTTCAGCCCTATTTAAAACAAACCACAGCCAGAACAGCCCAGGTTCCTCATGCAACAGTGTCTTGGGGTGAATGCCGCAATGACTCACTGTTGCCTTTGGCACCCTGCTTTGGCTGGGCAGGTGCAGCTGGCAGGTATGTCGGAGCATTGGGTGCACGGCAGCAAACCAGCGATGCGTGCTAGAACACTGACAACATCAGTTGTCAGGGAGCAAGGCTGATGCCTGGACATAAGCTACAGAGGGTAGCAAACACATCTACACAGTGCTGCAGATATAGTATAGAACCTATTGGCCCCACATGCCCTCTGTGTTGGTGGCTGGAGGCTGGGCAGGGTATCCTAAAGTACTCAAAAGGGCATCTACATATGAAAACCTGCGTCTTCATTGAAGATCCCCTAGAGCTGGTATGTTAAGAAGTCAAGGGGTGAAAATGCTAACTCATATAGAAAGCATACTTACTAGTTTTCCTGAACAGATTCTCCTCTGAAACCTTTAAATGGATTATGGGTTTCCACTTCAGCTTCTTTTTAAGAAACAGGCTATTTGTGCTGGGTTGTTTTTTCCATTGGCATATCGTATTAGATATCTTGTCAGTCTGATGGTGGAGGCTCTCATGGTGCAGTTGTCACTGCCTTAGAGGCAGCTCTAAGCCCAGCGCTCTTGGTGCCACAAATGCCTTCCAGTATTGTCTCCTGGGAAATAGGAGGGATGGACTTGCCTTATTCTGTGAGTGTTGGTCAATCTGTCCACTTTCAGGATCATTTGAAGAGAGGAGTCCATTCTTCTGTGTGTGTGCATGTAGGCATTGGATATAGTAGTCATTTCTGGGAGAGATGAGAAGGAATTCCAGGTCTTCCAACTACACATTTCCCTGTGATACTTTCAAGTATTCTGTGAGGTTCTGTACCGTGCAAATGTATCTTGACAGTCAGCCTGAGGACGTTGATGTAGCTGTGCAGCAAGAGTAACAGATGTGTATTTTCTGGAGTTAGGTTGAAATATACTGCCTTCTGGAAGGTCTCTGCTATGTTTGCTGCAGAATGTGGCCAGCTCTTAGGGTCGAGTGGGGAACTGTCAAGGAGAGTAGGAGTAGTGCCATAGTGAATGCAGCTGGACGTGGCTGTGTCACACAAGCTGCGGGACACAAGACCTGAAAACTAGGTTTTCACAGCTTGCTTGGTCTGCATGTTTTAGTTTCCTGTCTTAGACTACTGAGTCTTAGCACTCAGCTGTAGCTGAGCTGAACTTTCAGGATAATAACATAAAATACTACTTTTTTAATTTTTTTATTCAGAGCTGTGCTGGGAATGACTTCAGTAAGCAAAAGAGGGTGCAGAAGGACAGTGCTAATAAAAATCCTGCCTAGATTCTCATTAAGAAATCTCAGCTGTTCTTGTGTATTGAATGAAACAGGGATCTCTTGAAAGGAGCATGATGCAGTTGTATCATAAAAAAAGTGTATCGTAATGCATACAAACCAGGATGCCACATCAAAGGCAAGCTTAATTCTGGCATTTTGTGACATTAGAGGGACTAACTTTGCAAAACCAGATTTTTTCAGTACAGGCCCGTTTTAACTGGATTGTGTGCATGAATAACCTCCTAGGTTTACAAAAGAGAAGGTGAAAATGCAGACCTCCTATGTCTACACCATGTATGTTGACATTTACACATTCGGCAGCAAGTTAAGATGTTTTTGATTCACAACACTGACCTCTCCCCTTTGAATTTATGCACTAAGAGATAGGCTGTCCTCCCCAGAGAGTCAGTTCCAAAAGGATGCTAGGACAAGTGTATTCCAACTGCCTTTCATAGATGATATGCTGATGAAAAAAACCTGTTTATTCCCACCTCCAGAAAAGGTTGAGATGAACTGAACCCAGCGCTGTTCAGCTGTTTGCTTGTCATCATTTGTGATAGGTGTGTATCTTCTGCTGGTCTGTTGGCTCCTTGGCTGATCCTTGCCTTGGAGCCTTGCGTGCTGCATGGGGATGACACATTTGTCAGACCCCCCCGGATTTCAGAAACCCTCTCCACAGATTGGAATAGCAGGATCTCCCGAGCACTTCCAATTTACATTTGTTGCGTGCTTGGAAGTTGAGGAGTTTCTCATATACTGCAACTCCACCTCTCCAAATGGGGAATTCTCCATCAAATTCATAGGTACCAAAGAGCTTCCTGAAGGATCAACTATGGTTTTGTTAACCTAGAAAACATGGCATATTTCCCACCCATTCACATTCTCAACAGTGACTGACCCCCCCCCCCAGAAAGAAGGTGTATTTCATGTCTTGTCTTATTCTCAGCAGAGGCAACCATTTTTGTCAACATTTTGTAATGACGGGCACTCTTAGTGATGCCAAGGGTGAAAACTTCAGCTGTATGAAAGTTTTGCATAGTCAAATGAGAATCTGCAGATGGGAACTCCTGGACACTGCTTCCTGTAAATGTGGTTGCCAGTTCTGTGTACAGTACCAGTTAGAAAACACTAAACAGAACTCAGTCAGAAATTGTTGGTTTCTGTCCTGATTTTATCATTGAAATGTTCCTTTTCCTTAAAGCATATCACTTCATTTTCCTCACTGTAAAATACAGATAATAGCTGCTATTCAATAGCATATTACACTTGTATTTGTAAAGGAAGCAAGTTTGTGCATCTCAGATTTTGGTAACCTGTCCCACTTGCATACTGATTTCTCCAAGACCCATAGAGCCAATCAGTAGTAGAATCTGAAATATAATTAAAACTGAGAGAGGAATCAGAAGACAGAAACTGCCCTAGTTGATGGAGAAATGTTTGTTTGACTGCACTAAGGATGCAGTCTATTTAAAATATTCTCATCCTTTTGAAATACTAAGAGTTCTACAAGAAGAAACTGCAACTTTGAAATGGAACATTGTTATTTGTGCCATATTGGTTAGTTGCCAAAAATCAACAGAAACATGCAGTTGTTTTCTGGCAAGCACTGACCAAATAGAGGTGCTCTCCTGAATCAAGCTGTGCTTTAATTACTGACACATGAGAAGGATCTTTGCTTCTGAAAGTTTTAACACCACTTTTCATAGCAATCGCATAAGCTGCTGTCTTTTAGTGACTACTGACCATGCTCCCTGTTACTTCTGGCAACCTGACTAATGCTTCCGTCTCAGACCACTTGGAGTTGAAAACAAAACTGTGGATGCATTCCTTTGTGGTAGTTGTTGGGACATACTATGTTTATATAAGCAATATGGCGTGTTCATCATAGTAAGCTACATCACTACGTGGCAGCTGTGCTGTGAAAATCAGGTCTCCAACTCCATAGTAGACAGAGGCCCAAAATGATGCCATTTGGAATTGCCTAAAGGGATCAAATCTTCTTTAAGGAAGCAAATAAACAGAACCTTTTTACCAGTTCTTTTGGGTTTTCTACTCATGTATCACCAGATGATACCAGAAATATATGGACTTCTTTTGGGAGGAAATAGATCCATTTCTTATCTTTGTAAAACTTTGGCTGGTTTCCATCATTGAGCAATGTCATGTTATTTCTCTCAGCTAATGATCAGTGACTCAGCATCTGTAGTGTGTGTTTCAATATCAGGTGAAAAGTTTGGTCAACATCCCAACATTTCATCCTAATGCTGATGTATTATCTTCGGGAGAGTCCAAAGAGCAGCCTTCTGGAATACAAATAAATTAGTATCTTTAGCCTTAATAACTTTTAAGCTCTCTGCTCATTTGGATTGATAGATCAAATTTGCCACTTTTCTACCAAGAGTGGTAGGAAACAATCTAGAACAGAAAAAGGATAGCTGTGACAACTGGTATTTTCTGGCTGGTGAGTTGGTTTAGTTTAATCCTCTACACTGTGAATTATTTCCTAAAGTTTCAAGTGGAAAATGCAGATTTAAACAGAATTTTGGTACTTCCAGGAGCACAGCTTGCACAATAATTTTAGGAGAAAAAGTGGTTGAGGAAATTGAACTTGGGTGTCTTTCTGTTAGTAGTCTGTTTCTCTTTGTGGGAAGAAGGGGAGGCAGCAGCTTTCAAAGTGCATGCAGAGAAATCACAGTGTAGCAGCATCATGAGTTCCCCAGCACAGGGCCAGGCTGGCCTGGGAGCCTTCTCAGGGAGAGAGCAGCTTGTCTGGGTCTCTCCTGCCCGTGTCAATGAGAAGCACACATGGAGGTGCCTTTACATGTGTAATGGTCTGACATAACCCAAACCTACTAATTCATTTTGAGAGGAGAAATGAGAATTTTTCAGGTTGCTTAGTCACTACCAATTTGAGTCATATTTAAAATACTGGAGCAAAATGCTCTGTAGGGTGTTACGCATGTAATAATAATCTTCTCAACAAATCAGGGTAACTTAATTTAAATTTGAAAACATAATTTGTTTGTAACATGATTCTAGATTTGCTCAATCCAGTCCCTTGTCTCAGACTATGCTGTGTCTCATCTATAATGTGGAAGGTTCTGATAGTTTCTGTCCATTCATCCTCTGTTGGCCCTGTTTCACCTGAGCAAACCTCCTAGCAAACCAGTAACTTTGTGTTTACATGATACATTGAGTATGAGACACCTGGAGCCACGTGGCGCTGGGACAGACCGCTGTTGTGTAAGTCTGCTGTGCTATCAGCAGAGGGAAGCTGACACTCTCACAAGGCTAATAGGAAACAGTACCAAAGACACTGGAGAAAGTTTGTTTTATGAAACTGCATGTCTTTCTAACACAGTATAAAGCATGCGCATTCATTTTTTACGTTTTGTTTCAGTTTAAACTTCTTGAAATCCTTAATCTCAGCTGCCACAAAATTGGCAGTTTTCTGCAACTCTGAGCGGACCCAGCAACTTGAACTGGATTTCTGTGGGCCGATTCCTGGGGATTTAGAAGCTGCTCCTTTGGCAGTGTGGCTGCCTGATGCTGGAGAGTCACTGAAGCTTTCCCTCTCCCGTTATCCCTCCATGAGCAGAAACCCTGGCCTCTGCCTGACTTTCCCACCATAGAACAGCCCATGTGCACTGGGAGCTGCCAGGCGGCTGACTACTTTGTTCAGCCTTTCAGAAAACGAGTGTCCTTTCTGAAGCAGATCCTTTCAGGGTCTCCTCTCCTGGTGTTTTCAGCTTGCATTCCAGTTCAAAACAGCCGCTGCTATTTGCAGACTGTAACTTGTGAGGCCCAGTTACGGAAGCAGTCATGTGCCCTCCACATTCATAGAGAAAAGGCTGCAGAGAACTGCTCTGATAGAGTTGAGAAGTTGGTTCACAGCTAGGAATTAAATGTTTAAGCTGACATTAGCCAGAGTCAGTGCTAAAAGATGTAGCACTCCCCCCCTCAGCAGCTCATTCCTACCCTCTCAAGGCCTTGAGTTTGTACAAGCCTGGTCTGAATGGCAGAGGGATTGATCCAGCTGAGCTCTCAGCCAACAGGAACAAAAACACAAGCTGTGATCTGGCTTGGGGTTGTAATGCAGTTTTGTATCCCACCACGTGGACGCATGTGCCTGTGGAGGCAGAGCTGGAGGGAAGGGAGAGAGCTACTTTGGGGGGACCATGAAGAAAGGTTCCTTGTGCTGGCTCTGGGGGCTTGTGCTTCCTCACAGGGTGAGGTTATGTGAAGTGGCTGATACCTGGGTTTACTGACACCCAGTTCCACCAGAACTTTATGATCATCTCTTGCAGGGATGGCACACACACGAGCTCAGAGCCCTACCATGCAGCACGCTGCAGCACTGGAGCACCAAGCATGGCACCCCTGAGCAAGAGCCCTCAGAGGGGATTTCCCAGGCAGTCACCAAAACTGAGGAGATGGGCATGCGGCAGCCTGGGCTGAGGATGAGAAACAGTGTGTAGGAGGCACTGGAAGTGCCCTCACCCCAGCTGTCCTGATATTGCACTCACGAGATAAGTGGTGAGCATTTACTGTACATGGTGTGTTTCAGGGTGCTTTTTCACAACGAAATTGCATAAAATAGGCTTTTTTGTGTGCTGAAAAACCAGTTCAGAATTGCGGAGCACTTCTGAATCTACACAGTAGCGCATGGTGGGGATTTTGCAGCCTAGCTTCAGGCTTGGAGAAACAGAGGCATGTGGAAACTTGGGCTGTCCTCAAAAGGGGGCATGCAAGAGAATGTTTCAAAGTCCTTCATAAGTCAACAACTGTTTTTTTCTGATTTCCAACACAGAACAGCTAAATATTCTCATCTTGTCAGAACCCATATATTTTTTGTGTGCATTTTCTATCATATTTCCTTCATTACCTTCCTTCTTTATGACTGGAAAAAAATACACGTTAATTCCTCAAAAAGCTTGCAAATCAAAAAAGGTAACTAACTTCACCTTTGCAGAACAGGTCAACTTCTTGGTGCTTGCTGTAGAACGTGGTGGTTTTAGCTGCTGGGAAGATGGTGGTGACATCAGCACTGGGCTGCCTGGCTGTAACCACTCACACACATACAGGGGCTGTTGAGCAGATGGAGAGAGCTCAGAAAGTGGAAGAGAATGGCTTGAAGACTGAAAAACCTGCTGTATAGAAGTTCTTATTTTTGTTTGGTTTTAAGCTATTAAAGGGATAAATATAATTTACTGTATTTGTTTTTTCAAAGAAAATGGTTTCAATTTGAGTTTTGCTGTCTTTTTATGTATATTCTCTGCTTTAGTGAACAGCTGTGGATTTCGTGTAGGAACTATTGGGTGTGCCTTTTGAAGTTTATTAGGTGGGAGATCAGACCTTAGATGTCAGCTATAAAATCTCGAACAGACTGAGTCTTACAACAAATAATTTATTCACTGACTATAGCACCTTCCTCTGTGCAAATATGCATAGATATATGTTTATTTTCTCACTTTTCCCCAATACTTTTTGATTTTTCAGCCCAGCACCCAAAGGAAGGCTTCAGTGATCACCATATCCATCCGTCTGTCCCACTCTAATAACTTTTAAAACAACTGCCACACTTCAACATCATGCAGTACTGTGACGTGCAGCTCAAAGGCATTAGGGTAGGATTCGTTTCACCTAAGTTTAGACTTCTATAGTATCAGTGTCTTCATCTGCATTAGTCACCTTAGGTTGTCCTTACAGTTAGTAGAGACCAGTTGGCACTTTTAACCATAATTCAAGTGACCTGATTTAGATGACTATTTTGGGATGGGATGACTCAGGGACTAAGAGTGCCTTTCTTTCTTTACTGCTTAGTTAGGATGATCAGCTGAAATGAAGAACAGTGGAATAGTGGAATTTTTTATGTGACTTCCAAAGGCTGGCTCTGTATCAGAAAAGAAATGTAATGAATCAAAAGCTGAAGTGTGTGCTCACCAGCAGTGGTGTGCCAGTCAATGTGGGTATCGAGCTGCCAGCCAGCACATGCCCCTTGTTGGGAAGCAGAGGGAGTTCACATTGCCTTTCACCTAGCTGGTATGTAGAGGATGTGAGAAGAAGATGGGTGTTCTACTGGAATGAGGAGAAAGTCATACAGAGCTCTAGGTCAGGATGGCTGCCAGGATTATTGTGTTGGGTGGGTAAGAAAATGAGACACTAGCTCAAAATAAACAAGCCTTCACTGGATTTACTGCTCACAGAATTAATTGCTTATTCTCATGAACTCAAGGCAAATCTGCATGCTGTGACTGCTCAGATAAAACAACTTCTAAAATAACCCTTTTGGCATTTGGAGGTCAAGCCCTATCTCTGATCAGCTTACGATGCAGATTTCCATTTCCACCTTGGTAATTTTCAAATAAACACTTGTGGTGCTTTTTTCCAGAGCCGCTCTCTATTCTCTGAAGAAGTCATTATAAACTTCTCAAAACAACCTCCTCCTTTTTCCTGAGAGACCTCAGACCTGCTAAAGCTCGGATGATGGGTGAGCGGTTGCTTTGCTGAGACTTCTGCCTAGAATGGATTGCCTCTGTGTCCTGTTGCTTTTTACCTGATGGCTCTCAGGTTCAGAGCATTTCTTGGTTGTGAGTCTGTAAAATTTATGGTAATGCAAGTAACTGGTTCTGTCCTGACGTGTGAATGGTGGTATTCATTTTAAAATGAAGGGTCTGGGAGTTGTTATGACAATAACTCTAATATATACTCCACACTAGAAGGTTGCCTTGGTTGTTTGTGGAAGGAGATTGAGAAGCAGGATATAGCTGTACCTGCAGGAGGGGCAACCACTTACAACAATAACAGGAGGATACAAAGACCCAGAAAGGGCCATGTGTTTTGCTGATTCCTGTGATATCATTGAATGAAAAGTCATCATCACCTTAATAACTCTGGTAACACTTTATGCTTTGTCATGGTGACTCTCAAGTGTTTCATAAGGTAGGGCATTATTCAAGACTGGCCTTAGTGGAAATGCAGTTACTCCCACAAGCATGTTCTCATCTTAGGATCACTTGTTAATGCATATTTATTTAGCAATTTACTTTCTGGGAACAATTCCATTCATGTTCACTTTTTCATTATCAGCAAAGCGTAACTCATTGCCCTGTTTTTCAGAAGGCACAACTGAGATAACCAATGAGCTGGTTGCTTGCTCAAAGCCGTGGAGTGGGGCAGTGACTCATCATCAGAGCAGTGCAAAAGGCAAGCAGGTTGTGTTTGTGTTTCATTCCAGGAAAAACAAAACAAGTAATGCAGGCTGGGAGAAAAGCTTCAAAACAAATCAACCAGAACAATCACTCCCAAGCTGATGCATTTGGTTCACAGTTCTACACTGAATGTTTTCATTTGAAAAAGATTCATTCTCCATAAATCCCTAGCAAGTTTTCTGCCTTTTGTCCATGATTCCTCTTTTTGCATATCTTCATCTTCCTGGTGAGACAGCAGAAAGAAACATGGCACATGTGACATCCTTGTCTTCTCCTGCTGAAGGACCACAGGTCATAATGTAAAAGAACAACTCATTCCTCAGCATCTTCCAGTCTGACTGCTTCCATTCATGTCCTTGGTTATCAATACTGACCGTTCCTTTATCCTCACTTTTTTTCTGGTGCTTTTTCTGATGCTCTCACATACTTTAATTCCTGTTTCTCTCATAACTACCCAGCTATTTTCTGTCTCTCTACTCTGAAGGAGGGCCATAGGGCTGCTTTCCAGGGACTTTCTTGCAAAACACAAGTAAGCCAGAGTTAGGAAGGTTCAAAAGCAGTCTCTAAATGCTACCTGCATGCACATGTATTTGTTCTGCACCACCCTGCTAAGGCTTAAGAACATGAACTATTACTGAACAGTATTTCAGGAGAGGGAAACAAAGTATGACAACTTCTACAATTAAAAGACACAACAGCCTCAAAACAAAACTGCAAGCCAATGAAATCTTCAAGAGCAGAGAAAGGTAATATCTAGAGTGGAATTCAGTTTAAGGTGAAGGCCTTTAAATGAATGTGTCTACAGTAGGTATATATGAAAGTATACTTGCTGTCTATGTGTTGACTATGTAGGTAAATGGCTCAGTGGAGACCAGTGTCTTGATTCAGCTCCCTAAATGTTGGTGCCATCTGAAGGATTTCAGAAGTCTGATACATGTGGCTAGCACTTACAGCACAAGCGAAACCCATGTTCTTTTAAGATAGCTGTGTGCCAGACAGGACACCTTCCCAGTGTTCAGGTGGTGCTGGACATTTGTGTGTGATCCCGAACCACGATCTTGTGGGTGATTGAATAAATCACTTTGTATGCCTGTACTGGCTGATATTGTACCTTTGGCTGTATTGCCTATAACTAGAGGTTTAGCATCTAGCACATATGTAGATGCCTAAATTTATGCTTCCTGACCTTAAGTCACCCTTGGTGTTTCAAAGGAGCAGGGGCAGATATGAAAACACTTAGGTTACCCAGCAGCTAATGCCTGCAACTACTCAGTTTCATGACTTGCATGACTGATCAGGCCTTTTTTAAGTGGTCTGCCTTTCTAAAGAGATATGATCAGAAGGGAATTCCTTGAACATTTATTTCTCATATGAATGGATCCAGTTTCTGGTAGTGTGACCCAAACTGACATACCTTCCTGCTCTGCTTCTGCTGGGTGAACCAGTCTCTTTTATGTGATTCCCTGCAACAGTTTCAGTCCAGAAGATAGGCATGTCTTTGGTTTCAAAGGGTAGTTGATAAAGAAGTATTCAAGCTGCTGCTAACAGCTTGTGGTGTTATTTATTACATAACACTACAAGAGAGCTCTACATGATTTATGATACCCACTTTCTTCTTTCCGCCCCATCTTTTGCTAAGATTCCTCTGCAGTGTGCTTTGCTGTTCACCTGGCCCAGCACATCTGTTTCTCCTGCAGAAGAGCCGATCTGTTACTTATGACAGTGTGATCAGTGTCCTTTTGCCAGAACCTTAAACACCAGCAATGAAGCAAAAAGACCCTGAAATGTCACTGACAGCCATGTTGGCTGCTTTGATGCATCTGCTATTGTTCCAGCAACTGTGTTCTAATGGAAAGGAGAATATTCTTATTATAGCAAGCTATAATTCACTGGCTGAACTCTCAAGGTATGCAGTGACCAGCGTAACAGCTTCAGAGCAGCAGCTGGGCCAGGAATCTGTTGGCTGCACCATTCTCTCAGCAACACAGGAAATAATTGGTTTTCCCATCTGCTAAAGTTCAGTAAAATGCTGCACTGGGATTAAAGCAAAAAGTGTTCTGGCAAGAGCTTGTACTGAGCTGAGATACCAGCATTTAGAACCCTGGTTTGCAAGGCTGAAAAGAAATCTATTCGCTGTGCTTCTGCAAGGGTGGTAAATACTAAATCATTTATTCGAGCTGGAACAGCTCTGGCAGAGGAGACTAAGACAGAAACTTTCAAATAGGCTGGTGGTGAGATCACATGTCTCGAACATGCAAGCAAAGTTCCTGGTGCAAGCTGAAAAGATGACAGACATCTGTCCTCCCTGGTCAAGGCTGAGTGTCCTTTCCGCTGCGATTGCAGGGATGATACTCTCTTGTGGTGATCATAGATTCATCCTGGAAGTGAGAAGCCTCTTCCTCATGAATATGGTGTCAAACCTCATGTTCACTTTTTTTAGTGATTTGGAATTTTTCAGCTTCTCGTTGAATTACACCCTGCTTTTTTCTGATCACTGCACCAGACTCTTAGGATGCTCCCAAAATGTTTGTGGTCATTAGGTGGACACGAGACACAAGAAAGTGTGAGACACAAGATCACTGCTGAAATACACTTTTTTACATGGTGTAACTATTGCCTTTGATGTTCTTCCTCTCTTTCATCCCTTCACATCTGCCACCATCATTGCTGGCTGACATGAGTGGTTTATGGTTTCTCTCCGCCTTCCCCCGTTACTGCCCTTAGGTGTCCACCGGCACATGCTTCCCCCCACGGCCACGGGGCAGCCTGGCACCCTGCTCACGCCGTGGGACACGCTTCTACCGCGACTGCTGCGGCAGCGCACCGTCCCCGGCTGCCTGCTACCCCGAGTCCGGCGTCTGCCAGAGCCGTTCCTCTGGTGCCCTCCAACGTCTTCTTCCCGAAACGACTCATCAGAGCAAAGCCCCGCTCCAGTGGTGCTCCACTGGGAACGCGTGAGGGACAGGCGCCGAGTTTAACTCTGAATGTAATCCACTGAGTGAACAGCGTGTCCTTGACTAAAGGCAAGAAGTCAACCTCGGCTGAGGAAAACAAGCTTTGTTACGATCAGGAAAGCAGCACGGCGTTCATATCCGAGTAGCTATTCAGGGCGCTGCCTAATCAAGAGTGTTCCCTGTAGAACCATTTTCACCGTAGTTAAAAGTTGGGATTACCAAACACAGAATGAAAAGTCATGATTTATTCTGTTGCCAGTTTGATACAGACCGCAATACTTTTATTCTGAATTCTTCTCTTTGTTTAGTGTCCTGGTTTCAGCTGGGATAGAGTTAATTTGCTTGCTAGTAGCTGGTGCAATGCTGTGTTTTGGTTTCAGTCTGAGAACAATGCTGATAACACACCAATGTTTTAGTTGTTGCTCAGCAGAGTTTATCCTAAATCAAGGACTTTTCAGTCTCTCATGCTCTGCCATTCAGGAGGGGCACAAGAAGCCGGGAGGAGGCAGAGAGAGGACCCCTGAACCAAAGTAGTCGAAGGGGTATTGCATACCACAGCACATCATGCCTAGTATATAATCTGGGGGGAGTTACCTGGAAGGGCAGATCGCTGCTCCGGCCGGGCTGGGTATCAGTTGGTGTGTGGTAAGCAACTGTATTGTGCATCGCTTGTGTTTTCTGAATTTTATTTCTCCTTCTCTCTCTTTCTTTCTTTTTTTTTTTTAATGTGTTATTGTTACTTTTATTTCTATCATTATTATATTTTACTTAATTTCAATTATTAAACTATTCTTACATCAACCCACAGGTTTTACCTTCTTTTGATTCTCCTCTCCATCCCTCCAGGGGTTAAGGTAGTGAGTGAGTGGCGGTACGGTACTTAGTTGCCAGCTGGGGTGAAACCATGACATTTGGATAAGTAACTTTAACAGATTCACTGTTTGGCTCAGACTAATCCCATACATAAATAACACAAAAATAACATAGATTGTACTTGTACATAGCTCTTTCTACAGTTTGTGCCTCCATGCAAATTTCTTTGTGCCAAGCAAAGCAACACTGTCTTTTTTTCCGGCAACAGCATTAGTCACATGAAAGGACAAGTCTGAAACAATCAAAGATTCAAGTCCAGAGTTTGAGGACTGTTGGGAAATGATTTACTGCTATACCTCAGTACTTCATGCTTGCTGGGAGGAAGTTCTGCACCCATGTTCCCTAAATATTTTGCTTTCTGAGTCACGCCTCTACCCAGGTGAAATATAAGCTGCAGTCTCTAGAGATACATTTGTTCCCCAAGAACTGTTTTCACCACTGTCTTTGCACTGGTAAATTACCAACAAGCAATCACAGAACGGTTGTCATCAGGGCCCTCAAGACATCTCGTTCAAAGCCCGCGCTCAAACACTGCCACCTAGAGCCGGTTGCCCAGAACCACGTCCAGATGGGTTTTGAATATCTCCGAGGATGGAGCCACTTTATTAATCTTTAGACTAGCTTTATTACCCATGGGTGTATTTGCTAGTGGTGATTTCTGTGGTTGCATACTTGCTAGGGGTGATTTCTGTGGTATTTGTGGTAATCTGTAATAGGGAAGTTTAGAGGATAAAACCTCTGTGTCCTATGTATTACAGGATCCTAGGAACCCATGGTCATTATCCATGATTTCTGCACAGCTGCAGCTTGCGACATTTGCAAATGCCAAATCACCCTCTGAACCAAGCCCTTGGTGCCAAAACACAGGGAATGCTTTTTGGCATCTCAGACCTCATCTATGGCACAACTTAATTACTCTTAAGAATTCAAACTGATTTTTTTTCTTTGAAATGTAGATGTTTTTATTTCCAATACTGTTACTCATACAATCCAAAATAAAACATGTTCAATTGCTCATCAGACATCTGATTTGACATAATTTCTTGTTAGGCATTTTGATTACAACAAATGACTGTGAAATTCATCATTAAAAAGCAAATTGTTGTCCTTGTACTAAAATGAAAAAGATAAAAGTGGCTCCAGTGTCACACGGTGTAGGTTATTGTGAAGGTGGTTTGACAGCCTGGCTGCCACAAACATTCCAGTTGGCTGATATGGAAACAAAGATCAGCATGGGGCTCAGAAAACAAAGCATATTTCAACTGCAACCACCCGTTAGTCAGGAAGAGAGTCTCGCAGTTTCCGACTGATTTTACATTAAGAATAATTTGTTTGCAGTGTGTGTCAACAGCTTTATTTAAAGCATACAATGAAAAATACCAGCATGCTGTTATTCCTCTCAATGGCAACTGCTGCACTGCAGATTTTAACTTTTAATAAGTAACATTCTCACATTACACTTACAGACTTTTTTTTTCTGTTGAAATATGTTCCCTTGTGTTATCACAGTCCATCCTTAAAGTGTGTAACTAGAAAACCTATCTGTATAAGCAATACGTCTAATGCTTACAAGCCAGGGAAATGCTTTATACAAATAAGCTATATTTTTAACTTTTCTCATTGACAAAAATACTGCCAAGGCAGCAACTAGTACAACATCCAGTGTATCTAAATGTGTGTGTTCCCGTTCTTACAGACAGAAATGGACTATGTATTCCTCAGAAGTTTATTAACTGCCTATATTTTTATTGAAAATGTATTTTTCATGGAGACAGCAACGAACTCATACTAGTCTTTTGCATGGCAAAACTCATCTGATATTAACTGAATCTCTCACACAAGCTATATAGAATTGCATGTATTTTCTTTTATTCTTTAGGGAACTTCTGGGAACAGAGCAGTGTCACGCTTGCAAATGAGCACCAGCAACTCATTTTTCAACTCTTTTTTTTCCCAGCAGGCATTCCTGAATGTCCCCTTTTCTTTATTGTGGGCACCAATGATGAGATTTTTTGAATTATATTCACAGATGAGCCTTGATATACTGTTCACATCTGTGCATCTTCTTTGGTGCCCTGTAAGTCAATCAGTTATGGGTAAGAAAATAAAGGAACAAGAGATCTTCCTCTTGCATTGACAAGTCAAAGTATAAATCTGTGCATTACAATGTTTTTGATTACTTATACAAAATAGGTCTTTAACAAAAGGGAAAGATTTATTGCAGAAGGGTCAGGAGACTATAGTAGGACTATTGATTTCAATTGCATTCTCCAAGCAGGTGGATTCAGACTTCAAAAAAGGTCTCACAGCTTGGTAAGCCCAGGTTAAAACAGATTGAGAATTCAATTCAACTGAGATTTTAACTTAGAGGCAATTTAAAATTGAGCCTTGCTTTTCATAGGAAGGGCTGGCCCATCTCTCAGTTATGGAACGTAAGCAAAGCTGCTTATGGAAAGGTATGTGTCGCAGTGTAGAAGTAGGTGCTTCTTTCCAGCACATACTTCTCAAACATCCTTGAGAACTAGGAACAAAATCTTAGTCTACTGGCTGTTCTAAGGGGCTCCATCTTCCCCTTTCTGCTATCTGGAGCACTCTATCATGTGTGTTGCACAGAATTCCTTGGATCATACATAGGATTTTACTGAGCATCTATCACCAAGGAAATAATACTTAGAGGGAAATCTGGTCTCAAAAATATTTCATATGCCTGCACGGTAAGTGTGTAGTTGAATGGTGTTATTGGGGATCAGTCTAATACCTTGGCTTTCATTAGATGTTTGTCTATTCATGGATTTAGTTCCTGTATTTTAATTTTCCAAATATAAACCCATGAGAGCATATAGGAGAAGTCCCACTGAATTCAAGAAGGTATGCAAGCTCATACAACTATTTGTGTGACTGTGGGGTTTGCAACCAGAATTACCAAACCCAGCTGCTACTAGGGAAAAACTATTCCTAAATCCAGCAGAGTTAAAAATGTAAGATCAACTAATCTAGGTTTCAGGATACTATAAACCATAGCCTTATGCAGTCATTTCAGTCATTCATCATGTACTTTTTCCCGCAAGACTTTAAAATCTCAACATAGAGCACTTTTCAGCACCTCATAGCTTTGGTTGAAGCTAATTTTGTCCTCTTCCTTCTCTGACTAGCTAGAAGTTAGCACTTAAGCTTACTGGATTCTTCAATGATCCACAGATGATTTTGTGGGTTAACTGCAAGAAGAGATTAAATTATTGTAATTTCATCTTAATTAAGAGCTAAGCACAACATCTTCCTTTCAGCGTAACTTTCCAACAGGAAGTTCCTCCCTCACAACCTTGTAACACACTCTCCCATACACCTACACAAGCATGAATAAACAACAAAACAAAATGTTATCAAATGCTATCACTCACAGACTGAAGAAAGCTTATTTTCAGATCTGAATTCCCTGCTGACTATAAAATACATGGACAGAAGGAACTTCGAAGACAACAGCATAACTATCTATCTATCTATCTATCTATCTATCTATCTATCTATCTATCTTTTTACTATTAGTATAGCGTTAAAGAAGATCCCTGTAGTGTTTTAACAATCTGCATCTTGTACTGTTGGCAGCCCTTTACTATACTTGATATTACCATACCCAGAACTTCCTAAACTGCATTTCAAAATTTATTTTTGGGATAGACAGTATTTCAAGTTCAACTGAGATGTTGTTATTAAAACACCTGGAGATTGCAAATACCGTACTGGACAATAAAACACAACACACAAACCATTTTTCACAGTTCTAACAAAACAAGTTTGTACATAAAAATGTCACAAATAGCTGAATACTTTGGTATGATCAAAATAATACTAAGTCCAGCTAATATTGTCACATATTGAGGGCCAAATCCTGGCTCAATGTGCAGCTGAAGCCTAAACAGATGTTTAGAGAAAATAATATAAAGTCACCCTGAAGTGCTGTACTGATAACAATACCATTTATTAACCTACCTACAATTTTTGGCCTGAAGTGTGTGCCTAATTTGTGCTATGGAAAGAACACATAGCCAGTGTTACTTGGCTCCTGTCCTAGGACAAGTCTTTATGGTTTTGTCACGGCCAAGGGCAGTAGAGGCTGTAGAGCAGCTTTCCTTTTGGGTATTACAGTTTTGGCAGGCATCTGTATCTACTGTTCTGCCAGAATTTGGCCAAGAGTTTGAAATCCTGTACACCTTCTTCAGTAGTCCCACTGAAGTCAATGGAACTTTTTTCTGAGTGAGATGAAAAGGATTTGGCCCCCAATGCTTTTAACCCTTTAAGTAGTAAGAGAGTAGTTTCATTGCACTTAGCCCATCACTCACAAATAACTTTCTACTCAAAAACAGAAGATGGCTGTTGATGTATAGGAAGTGTTGGCTCACAAAGAAGAGAGTATGTAGCAATGTTTGACTACTCATATAATTTTGGAACTGAATTCCTAAAGGGAAAAAGAGACACTTGCGTATGACAAATTCATCCAAGGATATTTGAGGCCAAAATAATTGTTTCTTCAGTTCCTAAATGCCATCTCATGGGTACCTTGGAACACTAAATAGCTGGAGTATGTATACAGTTATAATTGGATATGTGTACAGGTGTGTAGATTGGACTGACTGGATAGCTACTTCATGTAATAGTATTAAAATTTCACAAAAGAAAAAAAAGAGCAGACGGATTTTTCAAAGATCTTCCTAAATATTTTTATGTGGAACACATGGGCACAGCTTTGGGAAAAGAGAAGATTTGTTCTTATCCACAGGAAGCTTTTGGTGACTGGAATGGGCAAGAACAGCATTTTCATATTAAACCCAAAGTAATCTTACTCTGTTACATAATTCTATGTTTTGTTCTGTGATTGTGGGTTTGAATTATTATTCATTTGAATTCAGTGGGATAAAGGGTAACTGTATGCTAATTAAATTAAACAAAACTATATGACAGTGCTACTCTGACCAAAAGTCATTGAGTTGCCTTATATTGTAATAACATGCAGCACTCAAAAACAGAATGTAGGATTTAAAATTGTGTAGTCAGGATGCAGATATGAACACTAAGTTAGAACTGGAAAACAGGACTGTGTACCATGGAGTTTAATCTCAACTGACAGAGTGAATTACTTCATCTCTAATACTGTGTCATGCTCATGCTGATGCTCAATATGTAGCTGTGACAAAGCTACAAAGAGCAGAGCATAAGTCCTGAGGATGGTTGCCTCAACAACATCTGTGTTTACAGACAATTTTATAGCATTCCCCTTTTGCAAATGAGATAAAAATTTGGCTGCCTTATAAATATTGCTAAAAGCATGCCTTCTCATTGACACCAGGGCCCGGAGGTATCAAAGATAATATGACGAAACTGCATGTGAAGCCTCTATGAATATGTTAAGGACAGTGAACTTCTACCCTTTTACTTACATTAAATCATTATAGTTCCTTGTATTGCTTCTTTCCTTCCCAAACAGAAGGATGTAGACATTTCGTGCTGACAGCAGTCCTTTAGTATCAGATTCTCAGGGGACATTACAGGCTGCATATCTCTCTGGCTAAGGGAATAGGATTAGGTTTCATGCTTAATTCCCCCACTACATGCTGAATTTAGGAAGAAAAGTTCTTGAAAAGTAATCTAAGTTGAGCAAAGACTTCTCTGTACTCCCTGGGAGAACTTCACAGACTTCAACAGGCACACCATTAGTCTAGCCTTTGGATAAATGTGAATAAAACCTCCATAAATGGGGCTGAAGGCTTCAAAAGGAGACACATACTGGTATACTTAGGAGGAGATTACTTTGGGTAATGTAGTGCCTACACCTGGTAAGAAAGGTGTTAAGGTATCTCTTTGTTCCTATTAAGGAAAGTTTATTTAACTTCATCCAGTTTTCACGATTTGCTGTTTCCCTCACATATCCTATCCTTAAAGGCAAATCCTGCAGTCTTTATTCCATCTTTGTTCCTCATTCCACTGTTATTTGCCAGAATAATACTGGGTAACAGAGAGGCTTTGTGCATCTGCTCCAAGCTCAGACACCATTAGCCCTTGGTGCCTACTGGTATGAACTCAGCTTCCAGGTTTTGCCTCTGCTGTGGCAGTTCCTAGCTCCTTGTATTGGTGAGGACCTTCCTAGAGGAGAAGAAAAGCCACAGGTACATTCCTACATAGATGAGTAGGAACAGGAGAAGACATACTGAAGACATACTGTAATGACAGGAAAGTCTGCCTGGCATGAGGAGGAGGTGATCTGTTCCTTGATGTACACGTGGAGGTCAAGAAAGCAGTCTGGCACCCAAGACAGCCCTTGGGGCTGGCCCATAGCGCTTTCATGAACTAAGGTGGGTTTTGTTGGATTCAGATCTTGAAAGTCATGGCACAGCATTAGATATGAGAATTAAATCTCATGGGATCTAACTTCTGAAGGAGAAAATGTTTTGAGAAATTTCTTGTGAATACCACTGGCCCAGGAGGAAAATATGCACATGCCATATGCTATTTTTTTAACTTCCATTTGTCAAAATAAAAGGTGTTTAGAAAAGCACAAACCTGATCAATTTTATGAAGACATGGCACATTTCTGATGTATGTTGAGATTTATTACCAGCAATATTTGACTTCCATTTGGGGTTCTGAAAGCATTGAAAACTTAGTATTTAAAAAGCCTCTCAACAATTCTCTAAAGCAAGTTTATCTCTATTTTACAGGTGAGGAAACCAAGGCACAAAGAAATTAAATGATTTGCTACAGATAGTACAGTAAGTCAGTGGTAAAGTCAGGAAGAGAATGAAAGTCTGCATTTATGGGATTATGGGTTAACTCTCTCTTCCTACTAAGAAATTAATCTTAACCCTAATATGCTGTTTCATACCACCTGCATGACCATGAAAATTTGTCAATTTGCACTGTTAAAACTTTTGCAAAGCCAATTATTTTTTCCCATGTAAGCACAAAAATGCTACTTAAAGGGTTAATTATACTGCTGTGCTGGTAAACATTTTTACATATTGCTGGTTAGACCCGTATTTAAATACTGACTGGGACAGAAGAGACTGAGCTGGCCCTGGACTCCCTCGTCTTGGTGCTGGGCATGGATATGGTACAACAGGATACACCCACAGTGGCCTCAGGCAGCTCATCTTCCTCTGTCCATTCATTGAGATCTGGGTTATAGCACTGAATGCACTTCTTGTATTTTTTTTCAATTTCATTCCAGCCACCCACTAAGTAAATTTTCCCATTAAGGATGGAGGCGCCAGCAGTACTAACTCCAGTTTGAAGTGGCGCCATGTAACTCCACTGCCCTGTGTAAGGACTGTAACACTCCACAGGGAGTACATCGACCCTTTCAGCTCGCCCCCCCAGCTGAGACCCACCCATGACATAGACCCTCTCCAGAAGGGACACTGCACAGTGCCACCCCCTTGGGGTGCTGAGGCTGGACTTATCCTGCCAGCTATCTTTGCTGGGGTCGTACATGCACACTAAGCGAGAGTAAGCATTATTAATGTAACCTCCTGTGACCAGGATCCGACCATCCACCACTGCACTGGCATGGCAGCACCTGGGCACCTCCAGGGGTGCCTTCATCTGCCACTGGTTAGTTGCAGGCACGTAGCACTCAATCGAGGAGAGGCACCCCTCAGAGTTGCGGCCACCTACTGCATAAAGGAGGCCATTGAACACATTCAGGCTAAAGTGGGTGCGCCGCTGATTCATGTTTGCCAGGTGAATCCAGGTGTTGAAACGAGGGTCATATCTGAAAGCATTAAAAAAAGAGGGTAACTGTCTCTTACACACGCTCTGCTAAATTCTCCAGTCCCGTCTCAGCCCCAGTACTCCTGCAAAAGCAAAGTTGCTAAAATTGAATTTAGTTATTCAACCTATTAGAAGCCAGTGGAATGAAACAGGTATTCCTAGTTAAATTTCCAAATACATTTCTTTTTTAATTGGGGAAAAAAAAAATCTGTATCATTCAAACCTGTTATTATTTCAGTTAAGCAAATCTGACTCTTCTGTAATTTGATTGTGTACAATAACCTCATCAGAATACTGGGAAGAGATACTTCAACATACAGTAGAGATTTTAGGGGGATTTTTTGCAGTTTAAACCTGCAGCAAATATGACAAAATTAAGTCAAAGGGTTTTAAAAAATGCTAGGTGTTAGGGCAGCCTGATCTAGTTGAAGATGTCTCTGCTTACTGCTGCCCGGTTGGACTGGATGATCTTTGAGGGTCTCTTCCAATCTAAACTATTCTATGAGCCTATGATCTATACTTGAATCTTTTTAGTACTTTCTAAATGGTAAGTGTTCTTTCCCCGTCACTCATATGGAATAAGATTTAAGTAGAAAGAACATCTTTGCTTTATAACACCATTCCTACCTGAAATAACATTCTCTGACCTTGACATTTACATAAGAAATTAGCTTATTTAATAAGAAATAGCAAATTATAACTCCTGAAGAAGTTGAGTGACGTACATTAGTAGGCCAGTATACTTCTCCTGTTGCATACTGAGAGAATCACACGAGAAAAAGACTATGAGAAAATAAATTCTGATTGTTAGCTGCCATTCAGCATTGTCATCTGCAGCTCTGAAAGTAAATCCACAGACATACTGATGTGTCTTGACATGCTTGAGGTTAATGGCAGAACAGGGAGCAGAACCCACTCAGCCATGGACCATGAGGATTCTCCACAACCAAGGTGTGCACCAAGCCACAGCTCTTTCTGAGACTGTGACAGACTAAAGACAGACGATGGGGAGAGCAACAGCATAATCTTCTTTATGTGACATATTTTTCTGATAAAGTAGATGATATGGTAAATTTCATCTAGAGAAGGTTCTTAATTCATTTACTTTGTATTACTATAGATAGGAACTGCAATATTTCAGAAGTGAGCTGTTATTTGGTGTACACTTTAGAAAAGAAATATAGCCTTCAAGAGACAATGACATTGTTTCTAATCTCTTGATAAATAAAAAAGATAAAGGATATAAAATGCATTATAAAAGCTGTTCAAAATATAGTGGATAGTGCATAGGAAGTCAGGATTACAACACCTAAAAGGTGTTTTTCAGAATTTTCTGTGAGGCATCAGAAGAACTTGAAATTTAAAATGTCTCACCTTGCCTGATTAGTTACCTTAGAACATCCCAGAACTTCCTATTTATGTTCCTATTTACTTCCTCCACTCAGAGTAAGTTTTCTTGGTTTTCCGCACTTCTCACTTTGCATGTGCAACCAAAGTTTTTGCATAACTTCAGCTGAGTATTTTTGTCCATTCATAGAATCACAGAATCATAGAATAGTTAGGGTTGGAAAGGACCTTAAGATCACCTAGTTCCAACCCCCCTGCCATGGGCAGGGACACCTCACACTAAACCATCTCACCCAAGGCTTTGTCCAACCTGGTCTTGAACACTGCCAGGGATGGAGCATTCACAACCTCCCTGGGCAACCCATTCCAGTGCCTCACCACCCTAACAGGAAAGAATTTCCTCCTTATATCCAATCTAAACTTCTCCTGTTTAAGTTTTAACCCGTTACCCCTTGTCCTGTCACTACAGTCCCTAATGAAGAGTCCCTCTCCAGCATCCCTATAGGCCCCCTTCAGATACTGGAAGGCTGCTATAAGGTCAAACTTTAATATAGAATAGCATCCATACCTCCCCCAAACCACCCCAGCTCAATCTGTCTACCTGCATTGTGTGGAATAGATCTCTCCATCCCTTTTAAAGAAATAACCAATTACCTGCAGAAATTGCTGACTGCATGCTTGGCTTGGTTCCTGGCATCATTCTGGTCTTCCCCACCAGCCACATAAAGAAATCCATCCATCACTGTGACACACTGATTAAAACTTTTAGCTGGCATTTCACTCAGCTTCTTCCATCCATTTTCAGGATCTCTGTATAAGATGTCTCTGCTAAGAGACTTTTCTGTTAGAGCAGGGCGCCCCCCAACAGTAACTAAGACTCTGAAACCTCCACGGATCCTTGTTCTTCTGGACTGAAGTGTATTCTGGTGATAGGGAAGCAAATGGTAGTTCATGGCATCCACTAGGAGCTTATGGCAGTCTGCATCTTGCATCATTCTTGGCACAGTTTGAACATAACTGACAAGATCTTGGGCTGAGATGGTACCAAAACGGATGTTACTTAAGAGATCGGCAGCATACTTTACTCTTTTTTGGTCAAATTCCAGCCATTTTATTGCAATCTGGAATGCAACAATTTCAGAAGGCAACTGCAAGTCATCATCTGCAAGAAGTTCGTTAATCTGATCAAAGGTAAGTTTTAAGAACTGATCCGTTTCTGAAAATTCAATGAAGTTGTCTCTAATGAATTTGTGCGCAGCTTCCTTGGTTGCTTTTAGTCCATACGTTTCTGCAATATTGGCAACGTACATACAATTCTCAACACTGATTTCCTGAATTAGAAAATCACAGCACATCTTTACAAGGGTGTGAATCTGCAGATAAATTGCTGTGGAAATAATACTACCTATTGTATAAAGTGAGAGAGTAAGCTTTCCTGTGTAAGCATAGGTGATAACAGTAGCTAGACCCAATGGGGATACATCATTGAGGTCCACTCTTTGAGTGGATGGATCTTTCTTTAAAATGTTGTGAAAGTAGTCACTGCTTGAAGCCATCACGACCTTATGAACGCTGAAGGATTTTGTTTTGGTACTGATAGTCAAGTCACAAAGAAAATTTTCTTGTCTCATTCTGCTTAGACCTTCCAAGAGATTTGGACTATATAATGGGTCAGCAACTTCAGATGAAATGCAGCTGAAACCATTTCCTCCATCTAAGAGTCCATTCAAGCCATTTAGTTTACTGAGGGGACCATCTTCCACAATGATAGTCATTTCATTGATATCTGATTTGTTCTTTTTCACATTCTTCTTCTTAGGGGCCATGACTGCAATGAAATATTACAGCCAAGAGCTTGCTAAAAATAAAATTAAAATGTTTAGGGCTCCACTGCAGTTGTGAAATTTAATAGCTATGTGATTATGCAACAAATCTAACCTTTGTCAATGCATATAAACCAAAACACACAGGATAATCTCTTACTAAAAACTATTACACTTTCCTAGATTGTAGTGTGGCTGCTTCTTAATAACAATCAATACTCACATTGTGAAGGATGCACCTACAAGTAATTTTTATTTTTTTTTTAAAAACAAGGTCATAAATTAACATTCACCTGATATCACCACATCCAAAGAGTTAAATACTAAAAATGAGTCTGCCAGAGTGTAAAATTACATAAATATATGTCTAAATCATCCAGGTTCATTCATTTAACAGGGCTGAATTCGTTAGTCTGAAACATAGGGAAGATAGGGACCCCCAAGTTTGTTCGTCCTTACTCCAAGGCCAGTACTGACTTACAGCCTAGCTCAGAATTTGACCAGAAAATATTAAAAGTGTGAGACATGCTTAAAGAAAAAAAAAAAAAAAGCAAGATAAGACAGGAAGAGAAAGCAAATTTCAGTATGATGTCACCTTGAGTTTAGATATAGGATCTGCTCCAAATTGCTTCCAGCTTTTTGTAAGTTTTTATTTTGTAGACTGATGATATTCTGTTTCCCAAGTCAGATTCACAAATACTTTCTGCTTATAGTGCACTTTGTTTGCTTTTCAGTATCAGTAATTTGAAATTATTAGTCTTACTCTAGGATTCTGTGGAGGTCTAGGGAGGTGTCTAACTTCTATTTTAAAAATGCCATGCAAACTCTAGCAGGACGTCCTATGTTAAACAAGTTCCTTACTTGTGAAGATAAGAATTACTCTTCTACAGTTATGTTAGAACAGATACTTGAATTACATCTATCAACTCTAGGCAAGTTCCAGCTCTTGCTGAAACGAAAAGCCACGTTTTTGTCAAATGCAATCTGAGGTGGCTCCTCAGTAGTTTTCAAAGGTGCTATTTCTAGCAAATAAATGTATATGCAAATATACACTGATCTTCAATAACACAGTTAAAACAAAATTGCTGAGATAAGTATTCAAATAGTTTCAAGCATAGCATTTATTCCAGTATATCCATTGATTTTAAAACAATTTATACACGCTAACTTTCTTTGTTATCCTTGCACTCATAAAAACAAGAATGCGAAGAAATGCTACTTGATGATAAAACAAACGTCTGGATGATTTTAGATAACTTAATAAAAAGACTTCAGTAATATGTCAGCCTAGAACCTCAGCACATCATTTTTTTCTTTAAGCACACAGCACATAACAAAATGATAATTTAATTATAGAAAGGAATGATTGCTGCCTATGAGCACCAGGACTTTTTTTGCTGCTGCTGCTGGGTGATAACCATGTGCCGAGCAGGCTGGGGAGAAGGCCATGTGTGCCACAAGTGTCAGTGTCAACCCGCGCTGACGTGAGCTGTGATCCCCGAAACGTCTGTATGCCAGAGCAGGGGTCAGCTGCTGCCCGGCTCCCCCCTGCTCCGGCTGCATTCCAGGAGCTGCATCTGTTGAGACCTATCAGAGTCACCTCCCAGAATAGCAACCTCCTAGCAGCTTGCCATTTTAAGACAGGTTCAATTGAAGATACAGCTGGTGTTTTAGTATACTTCGGTGTTTAACACAACATTTGTTGAAAAAAACCTGTGCTACTGCAAGTGTGGTGTATATTTGTTGGCACAGAATAAAGCAAAACATCAGCTTTTGGGGTGTCTTTGCATGCTATCCACATAGTTACAGCTTTGTGTATTAATAGCTACAACTTTATAGCTGGCAAAAGCATATATTTTGGCAGTCATATTTGTGGTTCTAAATACTTTTAGAGACCTGTAACTTAAAAAGTTTAATACATGCAGCATTTAATGTTTATTGGCTCACTGTGTCATTGCATAGCTCACTTAAATACATGACATTTTAAGCTATCTGTTCAAAAATGTCCACTCTCCGAAGTTTTTTCCTGAAATACATTTTTCCATCAGCAGAAATGTCACCAGCTAGTTTAGTGTATAAGCACACAAGTGACAGGACATGCAAAAACTGTGAAACAAATCAAATGATCCTGTAATAAATTCAAGTTACTGAACTTTGAAAACAAAACCCTGGATGATTTGGTTTTCTATAGCAGTTTGTTTTCATCTAATTTATTTTAGCTTAAGCACAACCCAACACAAAGGACACTCGAGGTCCCAAAACAGTATATTGAAATAACTAACCTCTCCCCCCTCCGTTAAAATGTTATGTCTTCTAAACACTATCAAAGTGAGGAGTTAAAAACCCCTTACCCTCCTCAGAAAAATGTGGTCCCAGAGCTGTTCAAGAAGCTGTCAGTGAAAATGCCTCCTCCTTGGAAAATGATAAGACAAAAAGAGAGGAAATACAGTAAAAAAAGACCAGAGGCCACTTGGTAAGTCCCAGCTTGTGGTTTCCAGTGTCACGCTTTGCTGTCACAGTGAGCAAAAGAGACCAGAGCCTGCACTTGGGTGCTCTTTAAAATAACCCCTCCTCTCTGTGCCTTGCTCCCTGTCTCTGCCCAGCTACAGGAGTTCAGCTTCCCTGGGCTGCCTGGCCTCTGGAAACTGGGGGGACGAGCTTGGACCCTCCAAATGCACAGGTATGAGGGAGGAAAGGGAGGGGAAGGTGAAGAACGTAGATCCACAGCAGGTAATAACTGTCCCAGGTAAGTGTAGGGTGGACTACTGGCTTCTCCACCTCAAAGCTAGGTGCCTGGGTGAAAGCCAGTATTTTCAAGGAGGGGGACAGGTTTAAATTGGACATAAGGAAGGTATTTTTTACAATAAGGGTGGTGAGACACTGGCACAAGTTGCCCAGAGAAGTTGTGGCTGCCTCATCCCTGGAAGGGTTCAAGGTCAGAATGGATGAGGCATTGAGCGATGTGGTCTAGTGGAAGGTGTCCTGTGGCAGGAGGGTTGGACTGGATGATCTCTGAAGATCACTTCCGACCCAATATATTGTGTGATTATAGTGTTCTATGATGTAAAATAACCAGCAGGAAATGCCAATGAAAAGCTGGCACTTCAGTTTCACTTTTCTAGGATTTCAGTGCTTAACTCTGGGCAGAGGGAAGGAGACCAGCTGATGGGGATTCACAACCATGTCCTATTTCTTGGATTTAGGTCACTGCTTCCATAAAGACTTGCGCTGGCTTTCAAGGATACTGACTCACATCCCCTGATGTATTTGCAGAGATGTGAACTCTGATCTTCTGTCTTGCAAGAATACCCTAACTTCTGTGTTATGTCATACACCAGAATAACCACCACCTCTTGCCAGTTAACCTCAGTAATAATATAAAGCAAATCTTCCACATCACAGGAGAATTTCATCCTATGGGAGAGATAAAAGGGGAATGAGTGACTGCACGGGAAGGGAAGGATACTGGAAATGAGTGAAGGAGAGGAATGTAGCGCCAAGCCTTCCCAAAAGCAACAAGGTAACCAGCTTTCCTTATGAAAAATAGGGTCACAGCTGTGAAAAATTAAGGATAAAACCTTATTTTGAAACATATCTTAGAAACTTCTCCTTAATATACTATGTATTTTTTTTTCTCATGTGTAGATTCCTACTGCCTCAAATATACAACTCAATATACTACCAATTTAATATGCAGAATGGCATCTATCATCATCTTTACACATTTCAATATATTTCAATTTACCAGTTCAACCTAATTGTAAAATTCCTTAAGTGGACACTTAACTTTTTTTGAAGCTGCAGTGATTTTTACACAAAGAATATTCACTGCTGTGCTTCATGAGTTTTAAGAACTTGCAAAAACTACTTTTTGTAGATAGAACAGGCATATTTCTAATACAAGACTCCCACACATACACATACCAGTGAACCTGAGTTACTCAGTGTTCCCTTTTCATGCCTGAAATTAATTACTATAAACCATTTTGATATTGAAGTTCTTAGAATTACTTTTATGAATTTTTATAATTTTAAGATGTCCTAAAAAGCCAGCATTTTTCAGAGAAATATTTATTTTCTTTTCTTAATAAAGGGGACACTACAGAATTCTACAGAATTAATATACTTCCATGATCTGTATAAAATAAAAGATTATTCTAAGTCTCATACCATACCTTTAAGATTGACTAGAACACTGTAAAATAAATGTAAGTCGTATGCAGTTTCTACAAATGTGTTTCAACATCCCTATATGATTCACTGTTGAAAAAACTCACACAAATGACAATGGGGATATATCCCAACTGAAAATACAAAACTAGTATCTAATTTCTAGAAACCACTGAACATGCTTTGAGCTATGCAGTATAGCAATGACGATCTTGTGGGGCATGTCTCAACATCTCAGTGTACTAACGCTGATGCAATCTCTGCCACAGTTCTCAAACATCTGCCATAATTCTCAAACTTTGTCTGTATGCTAGGGAAAAAACCCACTGAACCTTTAGTTACTTGGTCTTCAAGATCAGAGGATAACTGATAGTGTACTTGGCATTATGCGGCATGCAAGCTGATCTTGGAACTAGTCATACCATTTTCCATTAATTTGTACATGAAGAAAGTCTTTCAGAAAATAACCAGTATCAGGATTAGCTGCATATCATGATACATTTTTAATCAAATGTTGATTTGTTTTTTAATTTTCAGATTTTCTTAACATTGTTTCCCTTATCTTTTGAAAATAAACTCTTGCATTTCTGCTTATTTCTTTTCCAATGTAATTGAAATTAATTACTATAAAACATTTTGATATTGATTTAAGTTCTTGGAATGACATTATGAATTATCCTCTCTGTTACAAGAGGGAGTAGTACTTTTTTTGCCTCTCTGGCTGTATTGTTTTAGGTATGAGTGAATCTTGGGGAAAAAAAATATGTAATTGCTCCATAATCAACTGGTGTATGCGAATGACTAAGCACAATACTATCAATCCATGCAGCAGTAGCAGTTCATGCAGTAATGTTTTAACATTTTTAGGGGGGGGAAGTCAGAATCAGCAATAGGGAAAGTTCTCGTATCAGCACAGACAGGTTTTAAGGCAATTGCGACCATGTTTTATAATCCATGCACAACAGTTAATGCACTCTTTCTGGAAAATGTAAAGCCTTTTTTTTTTTTTTTTTAAGTCAGCATGCTTTGAATTGCTGGTGGAATGCAAGCATCACAGCATGGCCACATGGAGATTTTACCTTGGTCAGCTGAAGATGTTCACAAAACTCAGGCTCAGCTTTAGATCATGACTGCTTTGTTTGCTCTAAGCCCTTTGTGTACATTCAGCCAAAGAATATGCAGTAGTGCATGTCAAAGATCCTAGGATAGTCCTGACAGGAGTCCTACACTGATGCCAAACAAATGAATTCCTGTAACAATCAGCATTGGCCAGCAGTTTTGAAGAACAAGTAAACTTGGAATTCTTCCCTCTGCCAGTTATGACAATATGAAAAATACTGCAGTTAGATCTGAGCTAGAAACACTTTTCTTGTAGGAAAGTTTTTTAGATTTTAAATGTTTTTTTTCTCCACTAGCAAGAAATCATGGTATTTCAGAATAACTGGGCAGAATTGCAGCAAAGAGATTTTTCTCATCCCAGTAACTTGATAATTAAGGCTTTCAAACAACTCATGGGAAACCCAGCTTCGATCACATAACCCATATGACAGTCTAAGCCTCAACTTCCCTACTCAATGATTACTTTAACTATAATGCTGGTGTGAACTTCCCCACTAGCAGTGAAATCTTCCAAGATTTCTTCTGCATAAATGCCACTCTGTGGAAGTAATTTCATACTGTTAGGTACAGAAAAATAAAGAAAATGTAACTGGTTGTGGATGGCTGATTTTAGGGTAGAGTTGATGAAGTCTTTACACACTGTGAAGATGAGTTAACTACTTCTGTAAAATCAAAAGACGAGCATGGAAACTGGAGAAACAGTCTGCAACAAGTACCTGGATTTGTTTTTTCTATATCCAACCTGAGTGCTCTACCTACTGTATTGCCCTACCAGCTATTTTGGTTTTTCTACTGGTAAATTTGCTATACACTGGGCCAAGCTGTAATAAGATCTATTTTGCAAGGGTAGTAACCCTAACATGCAAACACCAGAATTTTGCCTACTTAAAAGTCCCCTGTAATTCAGACTGGATACATTCGTTTTAATGTTTCCCCCAAACACTGCTTTAGGGAGTGAAAAGTGTCTATATACTATCTACATTAACTTCCACAGAAATAGTAAAAAACCCATGGATTTCTTCTAGGAGGGACTCAATGATCTTGGAGTCCTTGACATGCTCACCTTCAGCAACCTCCATGGCAGAGATCCTGTTTCAGTTGTGCAGTTCACACAGCACCAAAGACCAATTCCCTGTCCTACATCTTTTGTGACCTTAAGAAATGAGAGAGAAGCCATGCTGGGAGTTGCAGAACCTGAAAGTGCTTTCGCCATCAGACTCTAAGGCAGAACAAACACAAAACAAACGATGTCCTCTTCAGCCTGAGTGCTGCTTTCACCTGCATGTTAGGACTGCAGTAGGGTGCCTGCCAGCCATGTCTTCAAGAGGCTTGGCCTCGCTATTGCTATGCAAGCCATAGTGCTTAACGTGCCACTAAGCAGCCTTACAGCCATCCACAGACAGCAGAAATGCCACAGACCTTACTGGTAACTGAACAAGTTTGCACAAGCAAATGTGCGTGACTGATGCTAACGGTGTGCCACCTACCACCTGCATCACTCAGTGCACCCCGGCTGCACAGACCTCTTATGGCAGCTTCTCCTGAGGGTGGCAAGTCTGTACTGATGGGCACACCTTGCTGCTCTTGCAGGGGAAAGAGTATGTGCCATGCCATTCCTTGTTGCAGCCTGCTGTTCCCCACCTCCCCATCCCCGACTCATCTCCATGGTATTACTTCAACTATAGCTGTGCTTGGTCAGTAGCACACTGCGTATTATTAAGTCAAGAGAGGCAGAACGAAGAAAATCATGCAGCCTTTATCATTGCTGTTTGGTAGCAAACACCAGGTCAGCCGCAGCTACCTGCGAACAGCCCAGCAGCGCTGAGCCACCTTGGATCGCTGCCTGTTGCCGGAGCCCGCCCCCGTGAGACCTGACCAGAGCCCCGGCCAGCGCGGGGGGCTCGGCCGCCCCGCACCGCCCCGCCTCTCGGCTGGGCCTGACCCCCGCCCATGAGTCCCCAGGGAAAGCTCGGGCGTAGGCATAGGGCGGCTCGAAAGACGCGGCCTGGCGCACAAAGCACAGCGGGGATCTGAAAAAACGGTGGGCACCGCTGACCCCTGCGGGGGCAGGGCCGGGCCGCTCCTCCAAATCGCCAATGGCGCGGCGGCCGCTACTACAAAAGGGGCGAGCGAGGGCTGAGAAACCCGGCCGCGGCAGGGAGGGTCCCGTTGCCATGGCCGAGGGGCGGAGCGCCGCGCGGCGGGTGCTGGAGCTGAAGGAGAGGCTGGGGGGCGCTCAGGAGCCCGACGAGGTACCCGCGACCGCCCCGGCTCTGGCGGCAGTGCTCACGCGGGGGTTGCCCTGCTTTCCGCATGTCCACTCAGCGCGAGTGGCGGGGGGCGTGGCGGTGCTGCTGGCGGACGAAGCGCCGTGGTAGGGCAGGCTGAGGCCGCTGGCCCTCGCCGCCCTGAGACGCCCGGGCTGCCCCCTGCCGCTGCCCGCCTTCCGCATCGGCTGCTGGCGCTGCCGAGCAAGGAGAGAGGGGTGTGGGCGTGCCGAGTGCAGCGCGCCGGGCCACGGCGGGGGAACCCGTGCGTGAGTCTGCGGCCCCGAGTCGCCGATTAGTTTCCGTCCCTTCTTGTGACCAGGAGGGGTTGAAGGAGAGCTGGTGGCCGTCAGGTCATGCGTGGTTATTACCTGGGTGAGGGCTAAGGCTTTCTATGGGTGGTCAAGAGGCCATGCGTGCAGTCGGGTGAGGAAGAGAAGGAAAACAAGGCTACGTTCTTGTATCTGACCGCGTAGATGATCTAACAAGAACACTGGCTTCATGAAGTCTTGTCAGCTTGGCCAGAAGGTGGAAATGCAACAGCAAGGGTGCTAATTTTTGTGTTCATAAGGGCTTTTCTTGGCGAAATGGGTATTTCTGCTTTGTTTCGATGGTGTGCAGCAAGAGGAGAGGGAGCTGTAGCACCCTGCATTCTTATTCCTGGTGCTCAAGACCAAAGCTGCTCTTATCTCCGAAAAAAAAATAAAAAAAAAATCAAATAATCTCTGTCGGGTGGTAGTAGCTGCAAGGACTAGATAAGGAATACTTGAAGTAAGCACACGTTAGTGGGGAGATGGATCAGAGCAGCCTATGGAAGTTGTGCTTGACACCCTTGAAGTACAGAGGCAAAAGGGGAGATAAGCACAGACTGCAGGGCAGCTGAGGGGGGGAAGACACCCTCATTCTCTCAGCTGCAGCCTGGACCCTGAAGGGAATGGAAGCCAAGCAGTATGTGCCAGATTGGCCTTAATGTATTGCGAAGTAATTAATCACATTTGACTGAAGAAGGTGTACTCAAAAAGGTGGGTTTTCTTTGAGGGTTGAATTCCATTTGAAAGTACAGAATGCATTTGGTGTGATAGATTTCTAAAACACTAAAATTTGATACAAGTTCGTAGAAGTATTCGGATCTGAAGGGTGGCAGCAAAATCTGCGATGCATTTGGTAGTTAATGAACTTGAAAAGCTTAGTTATTAAACATACCTACTGTGCCTTTTCAAAGTGTGTGTATGTATACGTGTATAGAAAATACTGATTCTCCTAGCGAGTAATGGTTTATCTTCCTGAATGCCAATGCTGTAGGTTTTATCTGTGCAAAATGCAAATATCTGTGCCGGTGCTGCTTCTGATGTTTCAACTTGCAGTTCAGTAGATTTAAAATCCCTTGTGCAACAGAAGTTATCAGATGTTGCAGTCTTTGACTTTTTTAATGCCTGGGGTTGGTGTTGATACCCTCTTTTGAACAAGAGATTGAAAGGGAAAAGACAAACAGTTCTAGAGGTAATTAATTTTTAAGTGATCACAAGCCAATAAGCTTCAAAACACATTCAACTCAAGTGAAAAAGTGTGTATAGCCCCATAGATGGGCTTCGTTAAGGAAGGAGATGCACAGTTTTTGTACCATGACTTCAAGCAAGTGCTGCATAAAATGAGACTAATGGTGGTGCTGCAGCACTTCTGCTGTCCTTGGAGAAGCTGTCTACTGAAATAGAAATATTTACAAATAACAGGGACTAAGGAGTTGCTGGGGAAGTGAGAAACTGATAGTCATAAGTCGGCACTCATGACTTGCACTGCTAATAAAAGGTAAATCTAGTAATAGAAAACGTGATTATCATCTTTAAAGGCAAAGAGAAAAATTTTAGGTATGTGTATCAGCATTACAGATGTGTGTGTCCAAGTGTTGGTGGTGTCAGTTATTTCTATACAGGAGAATAATATTTCTTGGCACTTTTTAATAATTGCTGAATACTTATGGATCTGATAGTAACCAGAGAAGATGCAGAACCTCTATTGTTCATGTCAAAGGCTTCTTAATGGGTGAGGTTTTGTAGCTACCCCAGTGAGTTTTCAGAGAATTGACCAAAGAAGGAACAAAACAAATGATTTAGGTATTGAATGATGCTCAAGGTACTACAGAATTTCAGTAGGAGAGGAAAAAAGTACTGTGCTGTTGTTTATGCAGGTAAATGAAATGGTCTTCATTGAGATTGATCATGGAGGAATGAGAACAGCTGCGTGATGTTGCATGTAAGATGTACCTTATATAGAACTAAAGGATGGTGCCATGATCCATGCCACTTTGAGACTTTATGTAGATATGTCCTGCCAAATTTATCTGAAATTATAGTCAACTGACACCAGCTGTCATAAATATATGCAGATCTCTTGAGGCATTCGGCTTGCTTCTGTATGATGTTGATTACAGTAGCAGTGTTATGGACCTGATGCGATACATAAAATGGATTTCAGTTGCACTCACCAAAAATAAGTGCTAGACCTCATGAAAAAACAATATTAATTTGTGGGCTTGGTTGTGGGCTTGTTGTGGGATTTTTTGGGGTGAGAGCTGATTATGCATCTGTTCTGGACATGCTGCTAGTCAAATGTTTCTTAATTTAGAAGACAGCAAGTGTGGTAGGGAAATGCTACAAATACTGGAGTAATTTGTGGTGAATGAAGGGAGACCGTTCTAGAAACCAGCTTTGATCATGTGCTAGGCTACGTTCATTTGAGCAGCATGCATTTTAACATGGCTCAGTGGAAAGTCACAGCTAGGAGCTATGAATGTAGGTCACTCAGGATAGGAGACTGTGTTTTGGAAGGCATTGACTCATAAAATGATTCGGAGCTCTGATGTATTACCAGTTGAGCATGAAATTGCAGCACAATGCAGTGGCTTATGGAGTAAATGCTATCTTTGGGTAGCTTAGCAGGGTTATGTTATTACTGCTATATAGTATTAGAGGGACAATTACAGGAATATTACGTCCTGTTCTGGGGACTGTTTTTAAAAACACTGCCAAGCTGGAAAGATAGAGAATGGCTGTAGGTAGGTCTGGCTAGCATAACTTGCTGAAACTGAAAAACCAAGCTAAAGTATGTAATTAGTGTTTACATTTGTATTGTACAAGATGTTCGAAAGAAACATTTCATTAGCAGAAAGAGATGGTTAGATTCAGTAGCTGGAAACAAAACTAGACACGTTTTTTTAGCTAACAGTTGTGGTGCTGTGTTTTGGTGGGGGGTGTGTGGGTTTGATAGAGGGCAGAGAAATGACTTGGGAATGTGTTGGGTTTCCTAATGTGTTGTCTTCAGAGTCTTGGTGACCTTTCAGACAAGGTGTCTAGCTCAGCCAGAAGTTACGGACTTGGTGAAATTCCATGGGCTGTGTTACAGATCAGCATGAGCTAATCATGGGGATTCCTCAGAGAGAGAGATACGCAGCTAATGGGCAAGGAGGGAAGGAGAGGAAGCAGGAAAAAGCTACTGGGGTGAAATGTTGAACCAGTCCCTTGACCACAGAAGGCCGGGGGGTCTGTTATTGGTCCCATCCTTTCTGAGGGTCCAGGCTCAGGTAGAAAAAAAAAAAAAGAGATTGTACAACACTTGTATAAGGGATAATGACACAACACTGGTGCAGTGGGAAGAGATCAGACTTGGCACAGTTGGGATCTGCTGTTATCATCACTTTCAGTTTTGACTCTGGAAAATTTTGTTTGCTCACATGCTTCTTACCCACTGCTCATTACCATTGCTCTCTGTTTTCCAGTGCCTTCCTGCTTTCCCTCTTTCCCTTCATTTTTAGCTCCCTCTTGCTCCTATTGTCACCTTTGCTTTTGTCTCAGAGCAGTATGAGTGTGCCAGCTCTGTGTCCACGAGGCTTTGCTTCTGTTGTCTGTCTGTTGCATAAACATCTGTGTCTTGGGCTTGCTTAGAATGCTGTTTATTGTAAAAACAACAATCCTAGAAGCTTTGGATCATTCTTTAAAAACCAGTATTTAGGAATTACATAGAATAGTTCAGGAATTGTATCTAGAGGTAACATCTATGTTCTTTGTAATTGTTTGTTTTTTTAATAAACTTTACCTTCTGTAAAGTTTACCATGTCTTTTAAAGTCAATAGAGTTTTTCCATAAGGGTATAGCTGGTAGTGATATGAAAGGAAAATAGTCTGAAAACCAGTGGAGGGTTACATATGTGTTGTGTACATGTGGAAGAACTTGAGGGAAAAGAAATTACTGGGTACAGTCTAGTGAGGTAAGAGCCAGATGGGCTACAAATGCTTCAATAAAAGGTACGGTTAGAGCAAGGCATCTGAATGGTCAATCTTCATCTTGTTCTTGAAGGCCTGCTCAGAATGAACTTAAGATAAATACTTTCTCTTTCTGCTTTATTTTCATAGATTCATAGAATGGTTTGCATGGAAGCTACCTTAAAGATCATCTAGTTCAATCCCCACGCCACGGGCAGGGATGCCTTTTACTAGACCATGTTGCTCCAAGCACTATCATACAATAATTGTAATGTTCTACCATATAAATACAATGACACCAAAGTTTGTTTCTAGCAAGCTTTAGTTTCAGTGACAGGCTTTACTCTGTCCTGTGCATCACAGTATGTTTTTGTGGCCTTCACTAAAGTCTGGTAGATGTTGGAGCTTGATGTTTCTGCTTTAAAAAGCAAACATCCCTGCTTAGTCTGATAAATAAATCAGAGCTCTTTAGCAAATAGGATAAATATACACAAAGTTTCTCTGCTGTACTGATGTTCTCCACAAATTAAATTTGCTGTTTGTGTTTGTAAATATGTTTGGTTTTAAGTGCCAACAGCTTGGAGATGGGTAATGCCTGTTGGCAGGCTGGATGCTGCTATTTACGTTGCCAAGTTACAGTACAAGGCAAATGGAGCTCTCTTTCCTTTACTGGTTCTGTGCACACATAGCTGCTGATCTCACTGCAGCTTGAGCAGTTCCCTGCTTTCAAGAGATCAGGATCACTTCTAAAAGCAGAATGTTTGATCAATGCTTTCTGTTTTCTTCTCAATGAAACCCTTTTGTGTGTCTAAAATTTGCCAAATGTGAAACACATTTCAAGAAAGCAAAATGAACAGTGTGGTCTGTGGCTTTGTCTTTCATTAAAATGTGTTGACTGCTTTTGGACATACTTGTAATCTAGGTGCTTTTGTAATTTAGCCTGTTGGATTGAAGTTATATGAATAGGAATTGCCTTCTTCCTGAATCTCTTCTTCTGAAATTAATTCTGCTTTATGAATTAACATAGTCTGAAGCCCATCAAAAGGAAACAGTCAAAACCCCTGTGCTTTTTTTTTTTTTTTTGTAACTTGATGGAAAAAATCTTTCTGTGTTCTTCCATGTGCAGATTTGTCTCTTGTCTGTGGGATTTATTCCCTGGGGTTTACACTGCTTCAGTCATCCTGTATAGCACAACATAACCTGTCAGTAATGGGTGATTGCAAAATAAATAAATAGGAATATATTTTTAAACTAAATTAAACAAAAAAAACCCTAACTTGACACTAATGCTTGTAATTAGCATTGCAAGCATTTACTATGGGATTTTTTTTTTTCTAAAGCATCTTTGTCACACTTTTTTTTTCCCTTGTGGGACTGTTTAGAAGTCTTCAGGTCATTAAACGTGTAGCCTATACCTCTGATGCATCTGGAAACAAGTTAAATGTTAAGCTTGTATTCTTCTCAGAAGGAAGAATAGCTCTCTTGTGATGCAAAATTATTTTTAACTTCATTATAGGTAGTCTTAAATAACTTGCTGGCTCATGGACTGTCTTAATCTTAAATAGGAGATAAGCAAAACTTCACATGGGTTTTGTACTGGTTCTGAAATTTTGCTCAGCAAGCCTTTTTCTTTTTTTGTAGGTATCCTGCCATTTTGTACTTAAGTGGGAGAGGGTTGCTACCTCTGGTCTTAGGTGTATGTCTTACCATTATAGCTTCTGTCATGTTTTCCCAGGCTGTGAAGCATTTCTCCTGTATTTCTCTAGGTCTCAAACACTGTTAAGAAGGTGGATAATTTGCAGGAAGAACTGCGTATCAGGGATGTGGATAGAGCCCACTGTACACAGTGAAATTCAGTGTCAAATGTGGGATTACATTACTAATGCATTATAGGAACAATGGAACTTAAAAAACAGTAGAAAAAAGTACCCCCATTGCAGTTTGTAAATTGCTGCTTCAAGTTTGCTACTTGCTTATTCTAGTACCTCTTCTGCCTCCTGCAGCACCATTTCGGAAGCAGTATGTTATATGATAAATGACAGTTCATTGGTTAAGTTAGCATATCTATTACTGTTGTTAAAAGTTTCTAGTAGTTTTCTGGGTAGTCTGTTTTGCATTCCTGCAAGTTCCTGCTATTGCCATTTGAGAGGCAATGATCTGAACAACTTCAGGCTTTGTGAAAGTGTTAAGAAATGCTGTTAGTTCAGTTGCACATTAATTGTCATCTACATAACATAGCTCCATGGAAGATTGTGAAAGATAAGGCAAGATGCTTGTGTGTGGTCCACTGCAAGATTCTGGGGGTGCTGCATACCTATTGCCCAAGGAATTGGTTATATTGCCAAAGAAATTTATCCTCTGCTTATAAATGAGACTTTTGTGTTATTAAAACACTTCTCATAGGAATATGAGCATTTTGTTTTAAAAAAATTCTTTCCTGTTTTGATGGAAAACGCTGAACTTTGTAGCAGGTGCATGTTTTATCAGTGTGAAACAGAACAGCTGTTGTAGCCTGAGCTTGGGGTTTTTTTTGATATAAAAAATGGAGTTAAGCTTTCAAAACCTTATTTTTTGCCAGATGGGCTCCCACCTGCTCTATAGGCCTTTCTTGGCCTGGGCAGATGGAAAAATGGTGCTGCTGACTGGGAGACTTGCTGATTTTTTGCATGGTGGTTCTGCATAATGTAGCTTTTCTGTTGGTTCTGTGGCAAATAAGGGTCACTGCTACGCAAGGAGTGTGGCCATATGTAGGTAGCCTGTTCTACAGATATACTACTGTATTATTGATCTTTAATATAATCTGTGGTAAATTTGTACCTACTGGATATTCTGGTGTTACAGAACTATCCTGGTTCACAGTCCAGACTTCAAACGCAGCCCTGCTGTGCAATAAAGGAGTACTTTTGCTGGAGTTACTGGATGTTCCTTTTAACACTGTTGAGTGGTTTTGGAATAAGTGTGTGAGTCAGAATGAGAAAAACAGAATAGAATTTATGCATCTGATGCTTTCTTCCAGATTATAGAAACCCTTGAGGTACTACAGAATTTGGATATATCACTGGATATTCTAGTGGTAAGTGACCAATAATACATTATTCTTCCATAGTGATTTACAGTGTGAATGTCAGCGGTCTGCAATCATAGAAGCAGCGAATATGTTGCATTTTGTAATTTTGACTCTTAATCATGATTTCTTTAGAGGCTTGTGCAGGGAATCATGGAATCTTTAACAAATATGAAGTGAAAGCTGGGCATAATGCTTGACAAATGCAGTATTATGCCAACAGTGATAGTACTGACCAAGAATCTGAGCATATAGAGAATACTTTACTGCTCAGAGGTGGTTTCTTCTCACTGTAAAACTGATTTCAAGTCAATGTGTAAAACTAAACAAATATGGGTAAAATGTTCTCTAGGTCATTGGTCTAAATCTTGTCTCTTATTCACAGTTCAAAATTAATTTATTTCATTTAAAGAGCAGGCATCCAAAGTAAGGATACTTGTAACTTGTATCCTTATCCAAGATGCATCGTATCAAATTTTGTATTAGAAATTCTTACACTGGCTTTGAGTTATTATGAGCAAAGTGTCTATGTTCTGGGAAGAAAAATGCTGATTTTTTTTTTTTTTCAGTTGGGAAACAAAATTGCAGTTAGTTATTTAAAATAACAAAGGGCTTCTGCAGCCAACTCATGTGTGCAGCAAGCTTGCATGTTTTATAATCTGACAGACTTTGAAAGCCTTCAAGTCAAATAGAGGAAAGAGATGTCTTACAGCTGGGGACTCCACATATTTTTTTAATGCATTTGAAGAACATAAATAGGCTAAATGCTAACATGAAAATAAAACCTGTCATTTTCTGGTTTCTCCAGTAAAATTAAGTATCCTTTTTTATTTCCCATGTGGCTGAAACTGAGACTGAGTTTAGTCATATGAACTCTGCTTCTCTAACCCCTCCACTACTGTTGTGGTTGAGATGCATTTTGCATTACAATATGTCCATCATATGGCCTCTCTAGCATGCTAAAATGTACCTGTGTAAGCCTAAAGGGTTGATAAACATAATTCACTCAAGCAGTATGGATTTTGTGGGCATAAGCATTTGAGCCAAGTGTAATTACTGAAATAAATACATTTAATGGAAGAAAATGACTTCTTAGTTGTATGTATTAAGACTGCATTTTATTCCCTGTATTTGGTTATAAATATCTACCTTCAGTTCTGTTTGTGGCATAAAAAATGTGTTTATTTTTTAGCTGCCATAAGACTACTCTGACTAATACATTGATACTGTTTGTAGTGGTTTTGGAGAAGATTTTATTTGGGATGTTTGATTTATTCTGCCCATCTTTCTTGCACTCTCTTCAACAGGAAACTGGCATAGGCAAAACAGTTAACAGTTTTAAGAAACATGCCACTGCTGGGAATATAGCTAAAACCCTGGTAAAACAATGGAAGAAACTTATTCCTTCTGAAAAGAAAAGGTAGGTGAGCTAACTTTTTTTCTGAAAGTTAATTATACTGTAGTGTAACTTTATAAAATACAGCTTGGAAAGCTTAGGAAAGTGTTTGGAATGACAAGTAAGCATTAGGACAAATACATAAATTGAGTGGAAGAAATAAATTTTGCTTTTATAAAATATCAGCAGACAAATCAGTAACCAGGATTGGTCAATTAGCCATCCAGCACTCACACTTTGACTGCCTCTTTTGATTGGCACAAATTAAGTCCCAGCTGATGCAAGTGGAACTAAGCCAATGGTGGGCACTGCTCTTCAGGGAAGTAGGAAGCTTGCTCTTTCTTCCCAGAGGTGGTGGTTAAATGAAGCAGCTCTCCAGTGATTTGCCTCTATAGAGGGCTTTCCTATAATGCTCTTATTGAAGTGGACTGAGAGAGGCTTCCAGTACTGGAGAAGTCCCACTGAAGAGGTGTGACTTCTTCAGAATGAAGCAGCCACCACCACCATGTCCAAACTGAGTGCTTCAGATGTTTTGCAGACCTCTGACCTTTTGAGGCATTTTAGCTGAGAAAGCCAGAGGTTTAGATTAAATACTGCATTTTAAGTCTGAAGTTGTTCAAACAATGGGGAAGTGGAATACCAGAAACTGTGATAAAGCAGGCTGACCAGTTGTAATCTGTATCACCTCCAGAGTATGTCATAAATTCTGTCTCTTCATTATTTGAAGTACCACGTCTGTGTTATAAAGCATGCAGGAAAGCTTGTCTAAAAGGTGGTATCCAACACCCTGTAAGCATTGCAGGCATGTTTTCCTACTGACAGTTATGGCTGTACTCCTGACTTGTCTTGCTGTCAGTTCTTGTTGCAGTATTAGTGGTGCAGGGCCCAAGAGCTTCTCCTTTGGGGTTCTGTACTGATAATGGAAGACCACAACAGAGTACAGGTCTGGGGCTTCTAAAATTATGCATGGTGTGATTTTAATGCTTCTAGTTTTATTAATATAGTAAAAAGATTGTTCAGGAATTTACATCAGATGTAGCATGGAATGTGATTTAATCTTTTTTTTTTGATGTTTCAGCACTCACAGAGGAAGAAAACAAAATACTGAAAAAGATGAGACAAAATCTTCCGTTTCCAAGGAGGTTACACCTTCAGAGAAGTCCAGAGCATCTGTACTGACCTCCAGAAGTTCTGACAGTGCTCCCGATTCTAAAAAGTTGAATAAGCAGCATACTTGTATTGAAAAGATCCACCAAGGTACAGATTCTGAGTCTCAAAAAGAATGTGATAATAAAGAATGTAGCAACGGTAATTATGAGCATGCTTCCCAGGGTACCAATCCTCGAGCTAAAGAAAGTGACTTCAAAGAGAGAACCTCTACAGAGAGCAAGAATTTTTCGGAAGAGCAGCATTCCTCTGTAGTCGATGAAGACTTGCCACAGCTGAAGAAAAAGCCTAGAAGGGATGCTTCCAAAAAGAGGAATCCTAAGCATGTGAAGAAACCAAAGCAAAAACTTGTCCTAAAAAGCAAAGCCAAGTTATCTAGTGATGAGGAATTTGAGGCCCCTACGATGTCTTTTGAATCTTACCTTACTTATGATCAGGTTACAAAGAAAAGAAAGAGGAAGGCTTACTCTACAGGTGCACAGCCAAAAAAGTGCTCTGAACAGAAAGACAGCTTGTTACTACAAAAGACTTCAAACTTTTCCTATGTGAAAGAGGCAGAGGAAGATGTAAAAAAATGTGAGGATGCTCAATTGGAAATTCCCAATAAGAAGGTAAACCATTGCATGGTTGAGATAATAGCAAATAAACTGCAGATGAATAAATGCTTTGGACTCATTTTCAGTCAAATTCAGCTGTATTTATTTTCAGCAACAGCTTGGCTGGTGCTGGCATGATGATTGCAATGCAGTTGCTAATAATTGCAGTAATTGGGGTGAACCCCTCCCCCCCCCGATTTATTGCATACTGGCAGTTTACAATTGATTTGTTTTGTATTTTTAAGATGATTTCCAATGTGGCAATAGTCTTCAATCTCTATAAGCTAATCTGCTGTTTACCTGCAAAGTAGAAGTGCTTACTTTTGGAAAGATATCCCCTTCTTCCATTCTTGACCAACCTGGTTTGTGACTACAGCAGTTGTTTGTGTATAGCACAGTCATTTTGTCAGATGCTGTAGTTTGTAATAGTGAATGTTAAGATATGTGGTGGAAATGAACTTTTTTTTTAAGGCATTGAAGTAAACCACAGTACAGCATCTAAAAAGAGCTTATATGTTTGCAAATTGAAATATCCTAGTCCTTGAGGGAGATGAGACTTAAATAGCTCCTCTGAGCCAAAGTAGATCTAAATGTGCATTAATTAGACCTTTTAAATGAAGCCCTTTTGTGCACTGGGAATTAGAGATCTCTTCAGTCTTTACTGTGATGTGAAAGGTTCTGGCTTTACCTGTTGTGGTAGATCTGCAATCTGAATGTGGTATCTTCTGTCCAAACAGAGAAATATTAATGTTGAGGCTTGTGTATGATACTCTAGCATAAACTGAGGAAAAATCTTGTATGTTCAAGCAGTTATGAAAAGTTATTAAAGATACTGAGATGAAGCTCAGGGTGATGCAGGTTTTGGGCTGTGCCTAGCTTCCAATTGGAGTACACCACTTTAGATGTTCATATGATGCCAAGCATTTGTAGGAACCTGTACTTGCCAGATTGCAGTATCTTTAAATTCCTTTTTAAGGGGTTATCTGTGGAAAACAAATAGGCTAATCATTTATCCAGTGCAATATAGGAGACTTAGTTTGCCTTAAACATTTAATTGTGGTTTTGTCATCTTGTGGTTTTTGTCTCATTCACTGCATGCCTCTAACCTCAATAGTGATTTATCTGAAACCCTGTTAGCTGAACATATCTTCTCTGTTCTTTAATCTTTTTTTTATGCACTAATTGCAGATATCCCCCTAAGATCCTTTTGTGATGTAGTCTTGGTAAGTAAGAATATGAAAGGGTGTGCTGGAAAGTAATCCAGTGACTAGATTTTAGTGCAGAAAAGCAGTTATTCTAGTTATCCTAGTTAACTTCATGATTTGCTTAAGGGCTGTTTTTGTAGCTTATTTTAAGCCTCGGTAAACCCAGACTTGTAATATTGAAGCAGTATTTCCTTGTCTTGTGTACAGGCCAAGGTGGCATCCCTCCAAGATCTTCTTAATACTCCACTGCCTAAATTTCTGACAGACATCTCAATCTCATCTCCCCCGTATGCTGCAGACTTTAAAGGTAAGTGATATGCAAGGCTGATAAATGTGAAATAGTGCAGGTTTTTACAGCTCCATGTGGAGATGTTTGTATCCCTTTTCCTAATTAAACTATACTAGATCATCTGTCCATGGCAAAGAAATGCCTTGCTTTCACTTTCTTGTCTGTGGAAATCATGTTGAAGCTGAAAGGATTTATAAAGGCTCTTAGGGCTTGCTGGATAAAGAAATACTGTGGAAGGTTATCACAGATGTAGAGGAGGCATTGATCAGGTGGTAGTTCTGCAGGCTCCATTTTTTTTTACTCCTGTCCATACCTTACAATAGGCAAAGCCTTAGTAGGTACTACCTTAGATAAAACAAATAGAAGAAGCACTAGGTTTACCTTCAGCATAGGAACTTTCTAAGACCTTTATAGGTCAGTGACACAAAGTGATGGTGGTTCCCTTAGCATCTCTTGTGAGATTTCAGTGGTTTCGTATCCATCTGGTCTTGAAACATCACTGCTGCTGCAGCTTCTGGGTTCTGTAGGGTAGCTCAGGAAGATCAGTAACGTGCTGCTGACTGATAACAGAGTAATGTAGATGTGAATACAGCTCATGTAAACCTGAGCTAAATTTTATAAGGCTGGTTTGAGTGGGTGCAGCTCACTTTCAATATATATGCTGGTTTGGTGTTAGACTTCTGCAACATGTACTAATACATGTAAGGGCCCTGAAACTAGTGTGGTAATGCTGTATTTCAAGAAAAATGAATGTGTGTATCCTACCAGCTATGTTTCTCTCAGAGCTGAATGTTTAAAATATTTTAAAATGTCAGGAGATAAAGGAATCTTTGCCTGATGTTTTGTTTCCAGCTTCCATAGCACCTGTTGTAGAAGCACCCCAGCAAGTCAGTGAAACAGTTCAATTCACAGGACGGAGACTGAACTCTAAAATGCAAGTTTACTCTGGCTCTAAACCAGCCTGTCTTTCAAAGATGCTTACGCTGTATGAACAGTGCATCCGTGTGCTTCAAAATAATATTGATTGTGAGTACTTTTAGGGATTTGTAGCAGACTGTGCCTGAAAGTGTATTGGATTTCTTATTTCTCCGTTGCTTGTACCTCGAGCAACTGGCCTGCTAAAGGATACTGCCTCTTGCTATAAATGGTGATTTGGAGCAGGTTGAAAGGCATATAAATAAAGTGGATTTACAGCCATGCTAAAATGTACCTTTGTTTTGAAAGCTTACGTTCTCGTAAAGCTCCAATTTTTAGTTAAAATATAATGTCCTGTGGATTATAAGCCAGAAAGCCAACTGATTTTTTTTTTTTCCTTTCCCCCCTCAGAGATGGTTGTTTACATAAATAAGAATGGGTGGTCAAGAAATTGTTTATTCTGTTGTGTAGGCAGAGAGCAGTGATGCACATTTGTAAAGACAGGGCAATAGCTATTCAAAGATGCTTTCTGCATCCTCAAATACAACTGCCAGTCGGTATGGAACTGCTGATTTATAAATATTTTCATAGCCTGACTTCAAAACATGTGTTCTGTCAGGGCATGCTAACATTAACTTGTATTCTTATTTTTAAAGTGTTTGAGTGGTGTTACCCACTGCATAAAATAAATGAGATACTAAAAGTACTGTCCTCTTTTGTAGCACTGCATGAAGTAGGAGGTGTGCCCTTTGAAATTCTTGAGCCTGTGCTAACACGTTGCACACCAGAGCAGTTGCTTCGAATAGAGGAATGTAATCCGGTAATATCTGCCTTGTTAAATTCAGGGGACCATGGAGGACATAAGGCATCTGTTTCTGCCTTCCTTGTGCCTTTTGTGATAAAGTTTCTCCATGGGTTATACTGGTTTCCTATTTTGAATACTTATTTCTTTGAATTTAGCTGTCATTATCAAGCCTTCCTTTCTCAAGTGTTAGGATTTAAAGCATTTTATAGAATTATTACTCTTCACTAAGTGAAAGCCAGCGTGGGTAGAGAAGTGTTTTTGTTTCCAAAAATAAGGAAAAAGAGTATTCTGTGTTTACCGCTGATGTAGCTGGGGAAGTTGTTACAGAACCAGCTGTTTCCAAGTTAAGCTGTTAAGGCTGAAAAGCATGCCAATTGGGAAGTATCTGGGGTGAGACTTGATGTGTGATAGATTTATCTACACTGTTAGGATTTTGGCTCTGTGGTGCATTTGGACATGGAGTGTTCAGCACTTCATAGTGCAAGTTGGCTGTTTTTCCTTGTGGCTGAAGTTGAGATCTGGTGTGGCCTGAGCCTGTGCTGGAAACACAACTGTGGCTTGTGAGCATAACTCACTAACTCAAGTATAGAGCTCTGCTATATGAAGCTGTGTGATTTCTAGACTGAAGTCAGTATCTCAGCATGGTGTTGCCACTCCCCATCTTGGGGGTACCTGTGGCAGCGTGTGTGGTGGGATTTGTTCTGCATTTTTTCCACCAGGGCATTGGGATTTGTCTGCAGGCTCAGCTAACAGGTATTCTTGAAAAATACTATTTTTAAGTTTTTGACTTAAGATATCTTGTGTTCAAATTAGACATTTACAGAAGAATGTGACCACTTGTGGAAGAAACACTGCCAGAGAGATTTTAAAAGCAAGAGCCTCCTGGAATATGAGTCTTGGCGTGAAATGTACTTGAGACTGTTTAATCAGAGAGAAGAAAAACTGAAGACGCTTACAAAAAATATTATTTCAGCTCAGTCTGAGAAACCAAAAGGTAGAATCCTTGGCTAGCTTTTACACTTACAAAACTCAGTTTCTTCTGCTATTCTTGGTGCTTTATATGTAGGTTTTAGTGATTTGTTTGCACTGAGCACTAGTGCTGTACCTCTAAGAGAAGACATCAAGTAAAAGAACACTTAACTTACAAGTTGCTCAAAAAATATGTATGCAATAATACAATACATTAATGCATAATACTTGCAGCATGCAGTAGACAATCTTACCTACTGGTTAGAATGTGGATTCTATGCAGCAATGCAAAGATTGCAAATGTAATTACAAATAGCAATGTTAAAATGAAGAAATACTGCATGCAGTCTATATGTGATTTGCTGTGGTTCAGTTACTACTTTGGTACCAGATTCTGCTTTCCTGAATTAGTTTTTCCTAAACTTAAACCTAGGAATTGCCACACAACTATATTATCAACTGAACTTTGACCGTAATGGGCAAAAGAAGTCACATATCCTCTGCTCTCTTCTTCTGTATTAGGCAGGCAAGTAAAAATGGCTTATATGACCAGTGCAGCAAAACCACCAAGGAACATTCGCAGGCAGCAAGAAATCCACGGGACAGCAGGACCTGTCACCCAGCTTCTTCCCATAGAGAAGTGCAAGTACGAGTTCTGTAGTATGGTTTTAATTTTAGATGTCTTTTGTCAGTCCAATAGCTTGCTGGCAAAATATTTTTGAAGTTATAAATGACTTTGTACTTGCTTTTTTAAGCAGCTAGTGAATAGAAACTAACTTGCTTTTTAAGCCTTTTATGCTCTTCTGCTGCATATGCGTTGCCATCACATGTTTCTCCAAAGTGCCAGTGATGAAATCACCCTTCCAACTGGAGAGTGAGCGGATGCTCCTGTTTTTCTCCGCATTACACTAATGCTGTTTGACATCCTGGGGAGACTTCAGTGTTCATGTTCTGTGTTTATAAACCTGTCCAGTAGCCTCACATGTTCTCTTGCTTTCATAAAATCCCAGTCAGCTGCCTGGAGTGATGTAGCTGACTCAGTGAATCTCTGCAACTTTTAATAGTCCTCATGGCAGGTTTCTGTTTTGGCAGCTTAAAGGAGTGTTTGGAACAGTCAGGCTGTACTAGTAGTAAACACTAGTCACTGATGGAACAAAGAACTGGGATTCCACAAATGTTTCCTTTGCACAGCACAAACCCAAGTTTTCTTTGTGACACTGTACTTCAGAGTAGTTCAACAGCCACAGAAGCCAAAGCCAAGATGTGATGTTTGTCCTACTGTTCTTGCCAGCCTAATGAACCTTCTTGTATCTGAGAGTATGGCTGCAACAGGGAGATAAAACCTGTAGCACCAGCATCTACCTTTTAACTATGTGGAGACAGACTACTGGCTTTTACTGCTTAAATACCTGTTCTTGTATGAAATAAAAATTCAGGTTTGATTCTGAAGCACCCCATGAGTCGATGAGTCCATGTACCAGCAGCTGGACCATAAAAGCTATGAAGAGTATTCATACTGCCTGAGTGTGGGTATCTTAAGCTGTGGTCACTCACTGCTGTGGCTGCTGATGAGCATGGTGCACTCCCTTGACCCCACTGCTTGTGGTTTTTCTCATATCAGCATAACTGCTCTTCAGCTAGCTCTTCCAAAGTTGTCCCTTTGGGACCTGGCAGGTGGAACACTTCTCATTAATCTGAATATGGGAACAGTTATGCAGGTTGATAAATACATTAGTCATAGATATCTGGGAACAGGGAGGATAAAACTCAAGCTGCTGCAGATGTGATGCAAGACTGATTTGTAGCTGAACATATCAAGAGAGTAATTTTAAGTTGTTGCTGTTCTGATACTGCAGTGCCTGCAGTTGTGCTGAGTAATTGACTGCTCTTGGGCACATGAACAAGATAATTGACCTGTGCTGAGCTCAAGGAGCATGGTGTGGGGAAATGACCTAAAAAAAACATGGGGAAAGTGTGCTTTTTGTGAATTTTCAGTAACTTAACTTAGTGGAGCAGCCTTGACTTACTTCTCAAGACAGTGGCGGTATGGAGCAGGATTGACAGCCTGGATATAGGAACTTCTTAAAATCAGCTTTTGCATCAGATACAATGTTTTTATAGCTGCACCTTTAGCTGATGAACTTGGAAAGCTTTTTTCCATAATGTTGCTGTTTTCAAGGGAAAGATAGCCCTCTACCAAGGCAGTAGGTTAAGACACTTCAAGTTAGGCTTTTGCTTTCACCTGCAGTGTGTGAGGTTGTCTCTATTGTGACAGATCAGCCTTCCAGTTTAGGTGCTTCAAGTGCAGTAGTGTAAAATGTCCTTTTTGCTCCAGTAATCTCTGGAGCAGTAGCTGAATGATGTACTCAAAGTCCTGCATGCTTTTTTTTTTTCTCAGGCAGGGTAAATTAGGAAGACCTGCTGTTGTGTGAAAGAAACTGTGTCATTGCTTTGCCTTCTTGAGAAAACAAGAGCTTGTTTAGGCACAATAAGTTTGACTTCATTGCTTTGACCATGTCCTCTGAACAACTATTGGTTTTGCAAGTTCTAGAATTTTTACAGATGAAGTCTTCACTTAAGAAGCTGATCTTGCAGGAGATAAAAAGGTCCTGTGGCAGACATGCAGATCCCTTGCATGTTCAGTGTGCAATGGTGTGTATATCTATGTAAATATATATATGTAACTGGCAGCAGATGTCAGTGACTGGCTCTGAGGCACACGAGACTGCCCAGATTGGTGACATCATGCTGACACTTGCTTTAATACTGCATTGGTTTAACTGTCTTAAGAGTGGACATCAGTTCTGTATCTGTGTCTGCCTTAGTCCTTGTCCTGTTGAGGATCCCAACATAATATTTAGGGTTAGTTACTGTGCCTTTTGCTAGACATTACTACTTGTGGGGGGAAAAAAACCCAAAAGGTTGTGTAAATTTGCCCTCATTTTCTGTCAGAGAGGTAGTTAGCAGTTCACCTGTGTTCTAAGAGAAAAGTAAACACAAGGAGCAAACGGTAACACAGGGTATTATGAATCACAGTGATATTGCTAAATGTTTTAATCTGTCACAAAGTCCAATAATTTAATTTTAAAGATTAGTAAAATGCATCAAATCTGATAAATGGAAAATTTGTGCAAGAATGGAAATGGACTAGGTGACCAGTGAGAGCCCTTTTAATTTAAATTATCCTGTTTTTTTACATATCTTAAACGTTTGTGATCAGTTGTTTGCTTTTTGTTTTCCTTTTTTTTCCAAAAGGAGCCAAAGCAAATAGTAGTTTGATATCAAACACTCTTTTCTTTTCTTTTTTTCTTCAAAAGAACGAAGATTCCCGAAAGCAGAAATAGAAATAACGTATCATCAAATCCAGTCCCTGTTGGCAACAGTGGAAGCTGTAGCTCAAGTGTAGTGATTCAAGATGGAAAGAAGCCTATCAAAAGTAAATGGAATTTACTAAGATCATAAAGCTGTCTGTTAATATATGCTTAATATTATGCTAATATAATTTTAAGTCCCTTACAGCTGTAATCCTAATTGGTCTCTTTGTTTTGTTGTTACTGAAGAAATCGCACCAATCATGAAGAAAACTTTGAGAGCATTGAAGAGTAGAGCTGGAAGACGATAAAATGAGGCTACGTATTTGAAGTCTGAGTGACTATTTGTATATCATGCTACAGCTAATGCAAGTAATGTTAATGCAAACATTCTTCACTTTGCCTTAGTTAAAATAGGTATGAAACACTGCAGGTGCAAATGATTTGCAATAAAAATTGAAACATCTGAGTTCTTTCATCTGCTGCTTTCTTATTCATAACGAGGAAAACTGAACTGAAATAAGGTCAGTACATGCTAATGACAGATAAGTTTATGTGGACTTTTATAGATGCTGTTTTTATCAGTTTGTGTACACATTGCATAAGCTTTTCATGGAAGCAGTTAAGCTGTGGGTATATTTTGCCAGGTCCAAAGCTAGCTTGTAGTGTACTTAATTGCAATTGCAAAGAGGTCTTGTCATCTCTTGCACAAAAAGGTATTAGAAATTCTGTGTTTGTCTCGCTAAAGCTTTCCTAAAGAGACTTTCGTATTTTTCTTATGAAAACAACATTATTTGGCTGGAATTTAGATTTTCCTCTTCCAGAAACAGAAGACTGATTATAAGACAGTCCTGGAGCTGACCTTCTGACCTGCTGAAATGGGGCTGTGAGGCATCCTCAGGGCACCAATGTTTTTCAGCCCTTTTTACTTAAGCCATGACCTTTTAAAGGAGAGGTAGGAGAAGACAATGTTTAAATTTAAATTCCCCCCCCCTTTTTTTTTTTAAAGCAGGATTTATGTACTACTAGGGTAAATAGGGCAGGCCGTGACAGTGAGTTAATGAAAAAGTGTTACTTATGAGCTCTGTCTAGTTGGGACATTTTTGGTACAATTATTAAAACCAGACCTCTCACTGTGTGATACCATCTAAAGGCATTAAGCTCTTGTATGTGAGATAGTATTTTAGGAACAAGCAGAACAAAGAGAAACCAAGAATGTAATGAGTTTTATGCTATGGTCATCTTTCAGAACTTGTGCAGAGCACTTCATCTAAGTTTGGAGATGCGGGAAAACTTGCGTTATACTCTGATCTACTGCTCTCAGCCTGTCATGAAGAGGCCTAGCTCACAACCTTGAACGAGCCTTGTGTGTTCGAAGTGAAAAAGCTGTTTGGGATTGAATAGCTCTCCTTTCAAGAGTTGTGCTGCTGCAGTTTGGGGTTGGTCTGTGAATGGGTTTGCTTTTAGAAATGAGATACTTCTTTGTAGTTGCTTCATCTAAACCAGTTCACTTGCACAAATTGTGAGTCTGACTTTGCCTTGAAGGCATGGCTTACAGATGGAGGAACTCTTTCTATAGACTGCCCTTAGTACCTGCAAAACTTGTGTTGTACTTCTATAGGATTTGGCATCCTAGAGCTCCTCCTGAAGCACAGGGTAAGATCATAATGAAAATGGTTGCTGTCTCTTACTTGAGACACCTTTATGTGTGAATTTCCTCACCATCCTATAAATATTCAGGTAGACTACAAAAATACTGCTACTAAAAATGGTTTTTATAGTCAGTTAACATAGTCACCTGTACATAACAGCTTGTGCAAATGCTCTATTTATAGAGGGATTTTAAGTCAGCAGGTGTGCTATTGTGTTGTGTTTGTTTTTTGGTTTGTTTGGGGTTTTTTCTACATGCATTATAGTTGCACTAAAAAGAATGAAAGGACTAAACAAGGGTTTTGACCTGGAAGTTCTGTAGGGAGCTTTCTCCGTCTCTGGGATCAAAACAAGTATTAACTAGTAGGAGAGGTAGTGCAGTGTCTGTTGTACACATGTGACAAATGCTTCTGTGAGGAGCTATTCAAGACTTAAACCTGGCTGAATGGCCAGAGTACCACACCACCCTTTATCCATTAATCAGCTCTGGTCATCATCTAATTGCTCATCAGCTTAATTCAGTTGGAGGTTTGTATGAAGTGTAGTATGAATGGTTCAAGAATTCTATTTGGGCTTTTTTTGATAGACTGCTTTTATTTGTGCTAGCTGTTGATGGTATCCTTTTATGGAAGAAAAGGCCGTAACTAAACCTTTTGGTGGACTGTGGCATTAAGAGAACACAGCTGTAACCATTCAGAGCTGCTATACATGACAGGAGTGTCCCCTTGGGAGATTAAAGAATAAATAGTTGTTTTAACTAGTAGACTTTTATTATTAATTGAAGTAGGAAAACTCTTCCTGTCCTTGACACTGATGGCAGAGCTGTGTGAAGGGTAAATTTGACTTCAAGATTGTGACTTTTGCTGCTTCTTGCTTTTTCTCATTTCAAAGGCTGTCGATGTCTGTGATAGGAGGTATGTAGAGAGTACCTATGGGATCAGATTGTTTACCTGACAATTTCTACATTGGAAAATACTGTAGACAATTAAATCTTGTTTACAAGTGTTATAAAAATTTAGCCTTGGCCATGATCTGATTTAATTATTTTACTACAATTGATTAATACCAAGAGGCAATAAGCAAGCAGCTCTGGGTGCGCGGGGTGTCTCTGCTCCGCCAACAATGCACACCGGGGTTTTTGGGGTACAGTCTCTTATATTTCTCAGTCCAGGGTTTCAGTTCCTGGTTTTGAGTTTCAGCCAATCCTGTTGTCTTCTTTGCCCGAAACTCGATGTGGCTCCTTTTCATTTGTTTCTGTACCGTTGCTGGGGTCTTCTCTCCAGGTAAAGAAACATACTGAAAATTCTCTGTAATACATTAATAGAAAGATGTCTATCACAAGCTTAACCACAATCTTAGACCCGTATATTTAACAGGATGTGTTCCCTTGGTTACCTAACCCCCTTAAAGCATTCAAGCAGCTAAACAAAGCTAAAAGCGTTCCTTATTGTTTTAACAGTCTAAATGATGAAAGAGGGGACTAGCTTATTCCCTTCTTTCTTCTTCTTTCCCATCATTACACTGACAGCAACATTTATTATAATCAAGGTCATTTTTATACATTCCACACATGGTACACTGGTCACAGGTGCATTGGTAACAATGATTCCTAAGTTCTTGACACGAATCATTCTCATATTCTCTACACAAGGAAGTAGTTTGTGCTACATGCATTTTTGGCTAGGGTTCTTCTTTCACTTCAGATGTGCTGTGGTGTGTTGCTGAGGACTGAATGACCACCTGAGGCTGCATTGGATAAGGGATGTTTTGGAAATGCATCTCCCAGCTCAGTTATGAGAAATCCTGGTTTTTGTGGTTTAACACTGCTTCATGACACAATTCAAAGCATATGTGGAAGTAAATTCGAAGCTTGATTTAAAAGCACACCCTTTTAGTCTGCATGAGAACACTTACATAGATGCTTCTGCAGTCTCAAGCCTTCCATCCCTGTGTGCATTACTCTGGTAAAGAGGGGTTCTTGCTAGGCCTGTGTGTTCTTGGCATCTGACATACCTAACAATACATGGTGTTGGAGTATCTTATCATAGAATCAACTAGATTGGAAAAGACCTTTAAGATAAAGTCCAACCTTTACCCAAGGATTGCCAAGTCCAACACTAAACTGTGTCATGAAGGCCTCATCTGTTTTTTTTGAGCACTTCCAGGGATGGTGATTCCACCACTTCCCTGGGAAGCCTGTTCCAATACTTGATCACTCTTTCTCAGGTAATTGCAGAGGGCAATAACATTCCCTCCTCCCCGAGCCTTCTCCAGACTAAACAACTCCAGTTCCCTCAGCTGTTGCTCATCAGACCTGTGCTCCAGACCCTTCACCAGCTTTGTTGCCCTTTTCTGTACCTTCTGTAGCAATTCAGTGCTGCCCCTGTTGTAGTGAGGAGCCCAGAACTGAACCCAGGATTTGAGGTGTGACCTCACCAGCACTGAATACATATTGACCTGAGGCAGATTCCTTTCCTTCTGGTGGATATATTGAAAGGCTTTTGGTTGGTTTTGTTACATACTCCCCAGGCTGGTTGCCACATCCCTCTTCTTGATATATCCTGTATCTTCCTCTTGTGTTTGACCAGTTCTGTGTTCTAGCTGACTGTCTCTGAACTCCCTGGAGGATTGCTGAGCCTGACTTAGGGCAGCTTGGAGAAAACCTGTGATACTTCTCAAGTGAATAGGTATTTTCCCACAAAAAGCCTTTTCCTTAGAAACACATTCCAGCCCCTACTCCTCCTGCTGTATCTCTGGAGCCTTTCATTCCAGCAGCACAATGCTTTTCCTTCTAGGTGATGAGCAAATTTGATGTTCATTTCTAGCAAACTGAATAAGAAATGGGAGAAAAATATGCTCAGAAAAGGAAAACCTTGCTGTTGTGGAAAGGACCACAAATGGAGAATATTTCTCTTCTTGAACTGTCTATTTCATGCATAGAAACCACTTTCCACTTCCTGCCAGTGTTTGTTTCATAGCATTCAGAAACATTTTTCATCTTGTTAGTGACTGAGCCCAAGAAAGCTCAGCCTGACTGCTATTCCACTTAAAGATGTATGATCTTGCAATTTAAACAGTCCTTGTGGCTGGAGAAGAAAACAGTTTTGAGGTGAAGTGTTTGTCCTTGGGATACTCTGCTCAGAAGGCATATCAAGTTCAAGGAGCTAAGCCTTTCCTGGGCTACATGGCTACAACTATGTAGGTGTTCAAATGTTAGGTTAAGTCCTGGGCTAAAGCCAGGAAGGGGCTTTGGGTTTGGCATGATCCTTCTGGAAGTATTTGGAGACCTCAGTGAACTGCCCTATGCATGCTGTTGCCAGTTATTGCTGTTCTAAGCGTCAGTATTTAAGCTGCTGCTGAAGCAAGGCACAACTAGGGTCCCTGTCAGCAGGGAGGATGCTACAGCTCTGAGCCTGGTGCTGTTGGCTGCCTGGTACCTGGGGATTTCTGAGGATTTCTAGTAGTTATAGGATAATCCCAGCAGAGGGAAAAGAAATCCCTTAACACAGTGTGACTTCCAGACTTCCTATCTGTGGATGGCAAATCCTGGCCTGTGTGTGACAGGATTTAAAAAGTGTTAATGGGTTGATGAGCAAGAAGACATTCCTGGTTGTACTGCTTTTTGGAGGGGAAAAATATCCCATACAAAATACCATCCAACGAAAACCAGAGCAACTGATGGGGGTTGCCCCATCCTTTTACTTGTATTATTTTCCTTCTCTGCCCTTCCTGTAAAGATAGGTCTTTGAGCGGGTGATTGAAGGCTTTGGTCAGCCTACTGTCTGCCCTTGCAGCCATCCAGCCACAGAGCAGAGGTTTTCTTCCTCCCACAGACCTGCCAAAAGCAGTGTCCACAGCAGAATTTATCAAGATCCTCTTCTTGCAGTTGTAACTAGTTATTGCCACCAGACAAACAAGTGTAGTTCTCTCCAGATTTGTAATGTCTGCTTGTGGTGAAAGGGGGGAAGGAGGAGTATCTTGAAGGAGTAGTTTGCTCTCTTGGTTAGCCATCTTGGGAGAAATGACTTTTCATGTTTCTTTACAGGCTGAACATACTGTGAATTTTTTTTTCCTTTTTTAGCAATTTCCATGTGAGCAGTTCTTTCCTCCAGTTCCCAAAGCATTTCCCTTCTAATCTGCTGAATCAGTGTGGTGTGGGTTTGAGGGAAGAAGGGTCATGTGTCCTCATGACCTCATGATCAGTCAGATTTGATCCACTATAGGGGCTGGGTTCAGCATTTCGTGGTGGGATCATTTGCCTCTGTTTTCAGTGTGTTTCTGTTTTGGGTACCGTTGTTTAGCACTGAAACTCTCCAGGAAAGTGGTAAAATCACTCTGTGCAGTTGTGCTGCTTGGCATGGGGATGGAATTCCTGCTTAATGGAAGTGATGTGCATGAGATAATAGAGCTTTATTCTCCTCCTCCCCTCAGAATTTCTAGTAAACATTTTTTAATGTGTTCTTTTAACTCTGTTTTGCTCACTTGTGTTGCATTCTTACACAACTGTTGGGTCTTCTCTCTCTCAACTTCCTCATAGACCTGAACAATGTTTTATTCTGTGGTATAGTCATTTCCTATGGTTACATGTCTTGGGTTGTTTTTAAAACTTTAGCAAAAAGGGGCTTCTGTGACTACGCACAGAGGCAGAATTGCAGGCTTTTTACAAAATAAATATAATTTGTGGAGAGCTGGGATCAAAAACATTAAAAATTCCTAGATGAAAACCAAGCATTCCAAATGTGCAGGGGAATGTACTAATCTCAGGAGTTTTAAGACTATTTCTGGAGATGGGCATACGAAGTCAGTCTCTCATGGCCTAGAACCATAAAGGTAAGGAGAATCTATGTTCTCAAAGATGGAGCATTCTGGAATCTGAGATCTACTGGTCCTGTGCATTTAACCCTCCTCAGCTTCCTCACCAGTGTGGCCCTAGACAAAAATGATAACTAAAAATGGAGCTTGGGATTGCCAGGATTGTAGAATTAAATACGTGATGAAGCTGTCACAGTTTTTTTTCAAAAATGAAGTATCAGTTATTTGGGAAATGAACAAGTATTTGAAGGCATAGAAATCTGGTTTCAGAGTCCAAGTGTCTCTATCAGATTCAGAAGAACCTAAGAGATATTCAGGTCAAGATAGTGTGGAAGGCTGGGTTTTTTTTTGGGTTTGTGTGGGGTTTTGTGTTTGGTTTGTGTGTCTTTTGTGTATTTCCCCTCAAATTGCAGGACTCTAAAATCCCTGCTTTAGATGGGAAACTACAAAGTCACGAATGTCATCTTTATAGCTTAAGCGCTACAACGTGTGCTTCCTGTGGGAAACACTGCTGGAAGCCTCTAGCAGTGTGTGTTTTGTGAACTCTGTTTATGGAGAAGTTGCCTCTTACCCCTGGTGGCAGACCTAAAAATGGCACTTGTTCAGGGAGAGGGCTGAACAGCTCTGGAAAATCTTAAGTAGCCATCTTCCTACAGAACTGCAAGTGGGTACCAAGCAGTAGACAAAGCTCTTTACCTCTTCTCCAGCCCCCATCCCTTAATGTTTATGGAATTGTTGAGGCTGCAGAAGAAGGGATGCTGCTTGCTGAAGCCTGTGGAAGCAGGAAGACAAGCTGTTCAGGCAGAAATGAGGATGAGTGAGCTGCTGCTTGCCTCTGAAAGAAGGGAAGTCTACTCTGCAAGAGGGAAGAAAGTTGCTGAGACCTGACCGGGGAAAAAAAATAAAATTCCTCTTTTCAAGATGCTGACATCCCTGAGGGGCAAAAGTCAACTGTCTTCTTGCCTCCTTGTTCCATGTATTTCATAAATTTCGTTCACCAGACAAGGCACTTTCTCTACTTACAGCACTTCACAGTGCTCAGCTTTTCTCTCCCATGGATGTGCTATAGCCAGCTGTCTGCAAAATGCATTTTCCCAGTTACCTGTGTTGATGTGCTTTTCAATGCTTTCAGACCTTTCAGCTTGAAAGTTAGATAATTAGTCTGTCTGAAATTTAGATAAACACTAAAGTGGCACATTAAAGTATGACTTTTCAGAGCATTAGTAGTATTCTTGGAGCAGTGCTGACAGCTGAGTTCTAGGCTTAGGCATTTAGAAAAGCATGGAGAGAATGACATGTTGTAGAGAAGTCCCCAAAGTTGATGCACAAAATGGCTTCTCCTGGTTTCCAGAAAACCTGAGATCTGAGTTTGTTTCTGCAACTGAGGGGTGAACACTGTGGTCCCTGAGCAGAGGTGCTGATATCTCTACCTTTACAGGGAAGGAGAGAAATTCTCTATGTGGCTCTGAATGCAAAATCAAGATATTGAGGACCTTACTATAACAAGGAGCTCTCTGCCCTGAGCCACAGGGTTTTGTTGTGATCTAGGTGTTGATCACTGGCTGATTAATTGACTGGCATTATTTCAAATCCCTTTGGTAAGGGGGCGCTGCATCATGAGGAGGCTGACAGCCTCCCTGACTGCTGTTATCATAGCAAAAATTATTTGGTGTGTTAAGAAGGGGAGAAACACATGAGGAAATAAGGCTTATGTTGCCTCTTGGACTACATCTACTCTTCTCTTTGGGCCTAGTAAACCGGGGAAGTATATGTTTTTCTGAAATCTGTTTTCCCAGTGCCTACTTGGACAGCAATTTTAGAACTTTTTAGAGCAGGCAGAAACTGGAAATAGTAAGACATTGCTTTATTCTAGAAGTCACAGTAGGTTCTTAATGGCCTTTAAAAGATGCTAATGTTCTCAGAAAGGTATGGGTCCCTAAAAAGGGAAATGTCCCCAGTCTCTACTGAATGCCTTTCCCAGAAGTTTCCTGATCTGGAGAGCTGCATAAGCTGTATTTGTGTTTCCTCTGCTGCTTGGTACAGCATGTTTTTCATTACTGATGGCTCAGATTTCTTTGGCCTGCCTAGCAAGAGAGGCTTAGGGAAGAGTTCCATCAAGAAAACCTTGCTGGGGGTCTACTATGAAGTAATTTAATCATTCAGTGTTATCAAAACTTTCAACACTAAGATGACAGCATATCTTGATTTTTCTATAATCTGTGAAAAGAGCTTTGTGGAAGAACTCATGCATAATGTATGAAGCATTTGTCTCAGTTGTGTTAGACTGAGCTATATTTTGCACATAAGTCAGTGTTAAACATTAAAAACACAGTATAATTTCCTCAATTATGGCACTTACAGGGCAGAAAGAGTTTTTCTGAGGATTTAGGGGGAAAACCCAAGGATGTGACAGACTGAGTTTTGATGCTTCTCTGAGTAGCACAGTGGTTTACATTCTTCTTAGTTCTCAAGTAGTTAAAACTCACTGAGATCCTGAGCTTGTAGGGGACAATACAACCATTCTTCCTACCAATATTCTTCTTTGCTCTGAAACAGGAAGCTTCATCTCTTGTCCATCATTTATAATAATTTGAATTATATTGAAAATAATGCCTTCTGAGGATGAATTGCTGTAATTCTCAAAGAGTGGCAGTTTCCAATGGCACTACTGCGAGTCTGTGGGTGAGAATTAAGGGGCAGGCTGGCAGGGGGGATACTGTTGTGGGTGTCTGTTACAGCCCGCCAGATCAGGGTGAGGAGGTTGACGAGGCCTTCTACAGGCAGCTGAGAGCGGCCTCACAGTCACAGGCTGTGGTCGTCGTGGGGGATTTTAACTTCCCTGATGTTTGCTGGAAGGACCACTCGGCAACCCAGCCGCAGTCCAGGAGGTTCCTCCAGTGTATGGATGATAACTTCCTCCCGCAAATGGTGGATGAGCCAACCAGGAGGGGAGCGCTGCTGGATCTCATCCTCACTAACAAGGAGGGTCTGGTGGAAGCAGTAAAGGTTGAGGGTTGCCTTGGTTGCAGTGACCACGAGATGGTGGAATTCAGGATCTTGTGTGGTAGGACTAGTAGAATAACAAGTAGAATTGCAACCCTGGACTTTAGCAGGGCAAACTTTGGCCTTTTCAAGCAATTGCTAGGGGAAGTCCCATGGCCAAGGCTGGTTGAAGGTAAAGGGACCCAAGATAGTTGGTTGGCATTCAAGGATTGCTTTTTCCAAGCTCAAGATCAGAGCATCCCGACACGTAGGAAGTCAAGGAAGAGGGCCAGGAGACCTGCATGGCTAAATAGGGAATTGCTGGGTATGCTCAAGTGGAAGAGGAGAGTTTACAGGTCATGGAAGGAGGGGCTGGCCACTTGGGAGGAATATAAGGCTGCTGCTAGAGGATGTAGGAAGGCAGCTAGGATGACTAAGGCCTCCTTAGAATTAAACCTGGCGAGAAGGGTCAAGGACAGCAAAAAGAGCTTTTTCAAATACATGGCAGATAAAACTAACACCAGAGGCAATGTAGGCCCACTGATGAACGGGATGGGTGCCCTGGTGACAGAAGACTGAGAGATGGCAGAGTTACTGAATGCCTTCTTTGTCTCTGTCTACTCTGCTGCAGGCAGTCCTGAAGAGCCCTGTACCCCTGAGACCTTAGATGAAGTCAGGTTGACGGAGCGGTTTGCCTTAGTTGATGAGGAATGGGTTAGAGACCAGTTGAGCAATCTGGACCTCCATAAATCCATGGGTCCAGATGGGATGCACCCGCGGGTGCTGAGGGAACTGGCGGAAGTCATTGCTAGACCACTCTCCATCATCTTTACCAAGTCTTGGGAAACGGGAGAGGTGCCTGAGGACTGGAGGAAGGCAAATGTCACTCCAGCCTTCAAAAAGGGCAAGAAGGAGGACCCGGGTAACTATAGACCGGTCAGCCTCACCTCCATCCCTGGGAAAGTGATGGAACACCTTATCCTTGGTGCCATCTTAAGGCATATCAAGGATAAGAGGGTTATGAGGGGCAGTCAACATGGCTTCACCAGGGGGAAATCATGCTTGACCAGTCTCTTAGCCCTTTATGAGGAAATAACACGGTGGATGGATGATGGCAGAGCGGTGGATGTGGTCTACCTTGACTTCAGCAAAGCATTTGACACACTCTCCCACAGCATCCTCACAGCTAAATTGAGGAAGTGTGGACTGGATGATCGGTAGTGAGGTGGACTGTGAACTGGCTGAAGGAGAGAAGCCAGAGAGTTGTAGTCTATGGGGCGGAGTCTAGTTGGAGGCCTGTAACTAGTAGAGTGCCTCAAGGGTCAGTACTGGGACCAGTATTATTTAATATATTCATCAATGATTTAGATGAGGGAATTGAGTGTACTATCAGCAAGTTTGCTGATGACACCAAGCTGGGAGGAGTGGCTGACACGCCAGAAGGCTGTGCTGCCATCCAGCGAGACCTGGACAGGCTGGAAAGTTGGGCAGGGAATAACTTGATGAAATATAACAAGGGAAAGTGTAGAGTCCTGCATCTGGGCAGGAACAACCCCAGGTTCCAGTATAGGTTGGGGAACGACCTGTTAGAGAGCAGTGCAGGGGAGAGGGACCTGGGGGTCCTAGTGGACGACAGGATGACCATGAGCCAACACTGTGCCCTTGTGGCCAAGAAGGCCAATGGCATCCTGGGGTGTATTAGAAGGGGGGTGGTTAGTAGGTCGAGAGAGGTCCTCCTTCCCCTCTACTCTGCCCTGGTGAGACCGCATCTGGAATATTGTGTCCAGTTCTGGGCCCCTCAGTTCAAGAAGGACAGGGAGCTGCTGGAGAGAGTCCAGCGCAGGGCAATGAAGATGATTAAGGGAGTGGAGCATCTCCCTTATGAGGAAAGACTGAGGGAGATGGGTCTCTATAGTTTGGAGAAGAGGAGACTGAGGGGTGACCTTATTAGTGTCTATAAATATATAAAGGGGGAGTGTCACGAGGATGGAGCCAGGCTCTACTCAGTGGCAAACAATGATAGGACAAGGGGTAATGGGTACAAACTGGAACACAAGAGGCTCCACTTAAACTTGAGAAGAAACTTCTTCTCAGTGAGGGTGACGGAACACTGGAACAGGCTGCCCAGGGATGTTGTGGAGTCTCCTTCCCTGGAGACATTCAAAACCCGCCTGGACACATTCCTGTGTAACCTTATCTAGGTGTTCCTGCTCCGGCAGGGGGATTGGACTAGATGATCTTTTGAGGTCCCTTCCAATCTCTAGCATACTGTGGTACTGTTTCCATAGAAAAGAAGACACATTTGCTTGGGTGCTGATCCCTCCTCCTGATGCTCATCCATTATTCCCTGCCTCTTCCCAGCAGTGCCTGGCTCCCATCTCACTGAGGAGACAGTAATGGGCAGGTACCTCCCGCTTACCGAAGTTTAAAGGTTATTTGTCTTTAAAATGATTATACTGTGGTTTCCAGGTAAGGGAATTTTACAGCAGAAAGATAAGTGTCACCGTAAGAGCACAGTCCTGAGAGTAACAGGGAGTCTGGCAGGTGCTGGGCATCCTACCTCCTACCCTTCTTGACGCATAGCTCTTGTCTCTGCTCATCTGTCCTTCCTGGCAGCTGCTCTGTTGCCCAGGAGGGACTGTAACAGAGGGGTTTAAGTGCTCCAAGAAGTGGCTGTGAGAGCTAGGTCCCTGTTTCCTCCTGGAAAGTTACTCCTAACTCCTCGAGGCAATTATGAAAATTATGGTCTGGGTCATTTCCTCTTAACACCCCCTTTCCAAGCACACCGGCTTGCAGCTTAGAGGGTTTTTTTCTTTCTCAAGGTAGATGCCAAACCAAAAGCACGGGCAACCTTAAAAAATTGGAGAAAAGTCAGGCTAATCTGTGGAGACAGTGTTCTTATGGGAGAATGGATGATTGGTACATAAACTCTGAATAATCCCAAAAGGTACAGCAAGGCCATGAGAGGCACGAGGAAGCTTAAGCAAGCCAGATAAGGAGAAGCTGGAATTCACTGAGTTATGAGAACTGTGGACTGCTGGCAAGCTTTCAAGGTCAAGTTCTCACACGTGTGCTTAACCAATTATATGTTAGTCACTAAGGGTCTTCAAGACATGTATCCAATCATAATATGCCAAATCACTGTAAGTGCATGTAAGAAATAGTATATAAGGAGTTAAGGCTTTGCAGTAAGCAGCTTTTGTCTGATCATATTGACCTCTGACTGGGTCCATATATTCTGCGGCAATTGGCAGCTAACGTGGGCCCCCCCCTTTTGCTCTTGAAATGGAAGGAATTAAAGCGCGTGGCACCGAAGAAAGTGGAAAACAGGGAGCTGCAGGGACGTCGGCTGGGTTCCATCCAGCAGGACCAGGATCGGGAGGTAGACGCCTCGGAACAGAGCCTTGTGAGCCCGGAAGCCACTGTGCAGTGCAAATAAGGTAACAGCCAACGGGTCTGGAAGAGGGTTAGGATGGGGAGTCAATTAAGTAAAGAAGAAATGGCCATGCTTCCAGCATATCCTCTCAGTGAGAGGGATAGAGTATGATGATAATCTGTAAAAAGACTGTTGCTCTGGAGTAAAGAAAAAGAGCTGATCCGGGGGTTAATGAAGCTTTTGATTTTGGGATATGGGAAAAAATTGGGGCACACCTGTGGGATGAAGTTACTTGTGGGTCTAAGGAGGTGAAGTCTCTTGCTGCCCCCTGGTGACTACTGAAAGAGACTCTAGGCGCAATGAAGGCTGAGAAACGGGTGGCAAAATCCACTTTTACAGCTCTCTCTGACTCGCCTTCACAACAGCAGGGCTCGGCACCTACATTAGATTCAGCACCCGGTGCTACAGCCATGGTAGTGTCATCTGTTTCGGGCACAAAATATTCTGGCCAAAAACCGGCACGCAGTACAGTACGAAAGTTTGAGGACCCTGCGCCTTTCCCCTATCCTGTGTCGACAACACCTTTATTGGCGGCAGCTCCAGCTGATACTTGGGAGCCAGTAGCGGCTACTGAGCAACCGAAACAAACTGATGTCAACCCTTTTCGTGCTGCTACTGCCCCTAAACTTAATCTCCAAGATTTTTTGCCAGGGTGGGAGTCTCCTAAGGAGGAGAGTGTAACTCCAAATAAATACCCACCTCCGCCACCTACACCACCGCTTGCATCGCTCCCACCGGAGCCACAAAATGAGTGGAACTGGGGACAATGGACAAAATCCTTCGATAAAAAATTGCAGGACTTGCGAGACTGTCTGGGCAAATTCGGGGAGGAGAGAGAGCAAGCCCTGTAAAAACCAGATAAGATCAGTCTTTGTGATGTGCCGTTACCACCGACTCCTACATCTAATAAAGTTAATCCGAGCGCCATGAGATGGCGAGGCTGCATTCAGGATGCAATCATAGACAGTACTATTTTACCGATAGATGTTCCCGCTGCATTTCCTGTTATTATAAATACTCAGGGACAGTCTGTCTGGACTCCCATGGACTGGAAAGCTGTGAAAGAAATTAAGGGAGCAATTACTCAGTATGGGTTGTCTTCCCCATATACACAGCAAATGTTACCTGCTTTCTTTTCTAGTACTAACTCCACATGATTGTCTCAGAGTGGCTGCAATTTTATTCACTCCACAGCTCTTACATTTTAAAAGTGGGTTTGAGGAGCTTGCTGCAAGAGCTGCAGATGAGAATTCAGAGTGTAATCCTCATCGCCCTTTGCATGGTGTTTCATCTGAAATGTTATTGGGAAAGGGACAATTTCACCCTGATGGAGTACAAGCTCATATGAAAATTGAAGTTTTACAGCAAGCACAGCAATTGGCTTTAGCTGCTCTGAAAGCTGTGCCGGAAGCAGGAAAACCTAATCCTTTGCATACATCAGTAAAGCAGGGACCTACTGAGCCATATATGCAATTTATTGACAGATTGAAGGAGGCTATTGAAAAGAATATTGATCTGGCATCTAATGCTAAAGAATCAATGCTTATGTCTCTGGCTATGGAAAATGCCAACCCTGCTTGTAAGCGTATTTTGCAGGTTTTGCCAAAATCTGCTGGTCTTCAGGAAATGATGGATGCATGTTCTAAAGTGGGCACAGCAGAGGAAAAGGCTGGATACATGGCTACTGCCTTCGCCGCTGCTGTTAAACCCCTTCTACAGCAAGGTCAGGGTGATTGTGGGGGTGCTAAAGTTATGAGATGTTATAATTGTGGATGGATGGGACGAGGTCATTAACGTTGTCAGGAAATTATGGGCTGTGATCCATCACAAATTTGTTTGCCACTTACCAGGGTATGGTTAGACTGGGCACAACAATCTAGCTCTGCTTTTCAGTTTGCTCTGATAGGTTTTGTTGGTCCTCTTAATACACATTTTCCACCTCATAAGATGTTTACAATGCTAAAGAATAATCAGTTTGAAGATGTTACCTTTTATTCTAGTAAACCTGTTGTAGGATTAACTGTCTTTACAGATGCAAGCAAAATCAATCACACAGCCAGATACGTTTGGCAAACAGACAATGGTTGGAAAGAGCAGAAGATACTTGGTCATTTTTCCAATTCACTACAAACACTAGAGCTAAGTGCTGTTATTGCAGTATTTCAGCGATGGCCTGACACCCCTCTTAATATTGTCTGTGATTCTTTATATGTTGTAGGCATTGTTCAACGTATAGAAAGGGCAATTTTACAAGTAGTTGCTAATCACAGGTTGTGGATCTTGTTAAAAACCTTATTACGTCTTGTGAATACATCTTGTGTACATATTTCATTATGCATATTCGCAGTCATTCAGGCCTTCCAGGAAGCCTTAGTGAAGGCAATAACAAAGTGGATAAATTAGTTGCCCCAGCATGGGCAGGACCCTCTGTAAATATCTTTCAACAAGCTCGAGCATCCCATGCCTTCTTCCATCAATCAGCAGAAATGTTAGTTCAACAGTTTGGACTGTCCCTAACAGATGCCCGAGGCATTGTGCAGTCTTGTCCCGATTGTCAAGGCCAAGCAGTAGGTATAGGCCTTGGAGTCAACCCTCGAGGCCTCCAGCCTCTTCAACTTTGGCAAATAGATGTGACTCATGTACCCTCTTTTGGGAAATTGAAATATGTCCATGTTACTATTGACACTTTTTCTCACTTTGTGTGGGCCACTCCCCTGGCTGGTGAGACTGCACACCATGTAATTATGCATCTATGTGGTTGTTTTGCAGCTATGGGAGTACCTTTACAGCTAAAAACAGGCAATGCATCTAGCTATACCTCTTCAACGCTTTCGAGATTTTTGAATACTTGGGGTATTTATCATATCACTGGTATTCCTCATTCTCCTACAGGACAAGCTGTTATTGAACGAACACATCAAACTTTGAAACAGTTGTTGGAAAAACAAAAAACAGGGGAAGAAGGACTTGCACCGGTAGCAAGGATACAGACAGCTGTATATGTTATGAATTTTTTGTGATTGACAGGAGACTTTAATGACCCCCCCTGCTATAATACATGGTCAGGCATTAGGTTCAGGTTATATGACTAAAACTCCGGGTATTCTGGTCCAGGACAAGGATTTGGAAACCAGCGTTTGGAAGGGTCCTGCGGAAGTAAAACTGGTCGAGGTTATATGTGTGTAATTACAGATTCCGGTCTGCGGTGGGTGCCAGCTCGGTGGGTGAAACCCTGGAAAGAGTCAGCACTGCCCAAGGAGAGCCAGGATACCCCCCTTGTCAGTGATTGAATGGATTAAAATTTGAGCTTAGGACATCCATTTTATGGATGATTTCAGTCCTTCTTATAAGTGAAGGAAGCAACCTTTTGTACGTTAAAGTAAAAAAAAAAAAAACAACCCAACAAACAAAAAAACCTTCCCCCACCCCACCCCCTCCCCCCGAACCTCGGGAGAAGCGAGACCAGTGCAGGATACAGATGCATTGTGTGCTTTTCCGGTGGTGGGAAGGTCTCTTGTATGCTCTTATCAGGGGTATTGGGTATACTGTGGTGGACCATGGACTTGGGACCCCATATACAACTCATTTGATACAGTCTCTCTGTGATACTCATGTACTAGAAGTTGGTAAATATAAGTATGTCCACGTTTCTGTCGACCTTTGGAGACCTTTATAGATATTGCTGGCCACTTCTTCCAACATAGGCTGGACACCTGTGTTGGAATGAGTGTGCATTTTGGTCAGTATAAAAACCCAAGCCTCATGCGATGTGGGGGAGGCAGAGCCTCTGTGGGGACGCCCACTAAGGATGAGCCTGCCACCTCGCAGTGCAATGATGCTTCTCGGAGCGGGTTTCCTCTTAGTCTCCTGTGGTTGCTGGCAGGTATTTATCATTCCTGCTGAAGCAGGCAGGTAGCTGTAGCTGCTGCTGCTGAGCAGGCAGGCATCTATAGCGGCTGCCGAGCAGGCCTGCGTTAGTAGCCATGCAAAGCAGGGTGAGCGACCAAAAAAAATGATGGGCAGTGATGCAGCAAACTCCTTGGCTGTTAACAATGTGCAGTTTAAGCTGTCTACTTCTCAAGAACTGATAACCTGGAGGAGGGGCTATATTTGTGTCCTCCTGCCTACAGGGCCATAGCGACTGCCTGCAAAGTTTGTCAAGCCTTGCCATGAGCTGGACAGACGAGTGGTGGAACCTGATGCCTCAGGTACAGGAGCTGACCGTGAATACCCCAAGCAGAATGAGATAGAGGAAAACTAATGATTGCAAAACATCACTTGGGGGCAACTGAAAAGTAACAGCCTGAATATGTGTGCTTGTAAAGTAGCTATTATTAGAGGCTGTGATTTTGTGTATAAAACCACCTGTATTTACTAGCCAGTTGCTAATAAGAAATTACACCTTGTATTGTATAGATTTGTCACTTGTAAAAGAGATGTTAGAGTATGGAAATTTGCAGTAGCTGCTAGAAAATGCTAAGGCAAAAGCTGGGAAGATTTAATACAATGGTAGTGTTATAAAGCAGGTAATGGACCAAGTTAAGAGGGTAGGAGAACTCCACTGGTAAGAAATTTCTTTGGCTAGTCCCTTGCTGCCATCAGCATCTTCAACATGCTGCTGCACCCTGTAATAGTTACTCTGCTAATGTAAATTTGTGTGTGCCTTGCTGTAGTAGCAACTTCTTACTGGATGAAGCAGGTGAAACTCTGCATTGACAACAAGGTGCAAGGACTGAGGCTGACCAAATGCCTGCTACCACAGTCAAGGGCAAGACTGGGTTGGCCTCTGTGTTTGCCACCAAGAAGAACCTTTAGCTCCGCTGTTGGCTGCAACCCAGCAGGCGTGGAGCAGTGGGGACACATGCCATGCCAGACCTTGATGTGAAGGATGGCCTCCCCTGTTACCAGAGATCCATACAGCAGAAAAAAGGGGCAGGCCCAGCAGCCTGTAGTTGGCATATGTTGGAGATATGATCTAGCCCAAATCCCCTGCTCAAGTAGGGTCACCCAAAACATATATAAAACAAAAAGGGGGAGATGTGGAGAAAGTGTTCTCACGGGAGAATGCATAATTGGTACATAAACTCTGAATAATCCCAAAAGATACAGCAAGGCCATGAGAGGCCTGAGGAAGCTTAAGCAAGCAAGATAAGAAGAAGCTGGAATTCACTGAATTATGAGAACTGTGGACTGTTGGCAAGCTTTCGAGGTCAAGTTCTCACACGTGTGCTTAACCAATTATATGTTAGTCACTAAGGGTCTTCAAGACATGTATCCAATCATAATATGCCAAATCACTGTAGGTGCATGTAAGAAATAGTATATAAGGAGTTAAGGCTAAATAAGGATAAATGGCTTTTGTAAGAAATAGTATATAAGGAGTTAAGGCTAAATAAGGATAAATGGCTTTTGTCTGATCATATTGATCTCTGACTGGGTCCATATATTCTGTGGCACTAATCCCCAGCTGCAAGATCAAGAATGATAGACCTTTTTCTTTTTTTTCTTTTTTTTTTTTTTTTTTTCCTCTTCAGTCTGTCATCCAAAATGCTAATGTAGCTTTTGCTAATTGCTTTTTGCTAATGTTTGCCTTGCCAGCTCTCCCAGTAATGTTGAGTAGGGTGATTCTTAGTTCTGTCTCTTTTCTGCCCAAAGCCTTCTGGCATTTCCAGCCTGTCAGAAATGAAATGCTGTGTCCTTATTTCCACCCCAGCACCTCCTCTGTCAGCCCAGTTCTTGCAGTCTGTCTGCCTCTCCTTTTTATCTCAACCCTTCTTCCTTCAGCTCCTGATGCAATACAAAGTAATATGACACGAACACCTCTGTGAGATGCCCTGTGTGTATTCTGCCTTCTTAATGTTGCACAAGTGTGCTTTCCTTTTCTCTCATTTTCAAGGGTGTGTTAATTCAGAATGCTGTTGATGTGCTCAAAAATGAGGATACATTTGCTGTCTTTAACTGTTTGTTCATACTTTTTTCAGACTGCTAAAGTTGTTTTCTTCACACTTTGAGTTGCCGATTTGTCACTAAGTGTGAAATAGGTGCTTGTGTTCCTGAAAGCAGATGCTTCAAATTCAGGTTTAGAAAGTCCAATTTTTATGCCATGTGTTTGAAAATGTGACTTTAAAAAAAAAAAAACTTTCTCTGTATCAGAAAACTGCCTTGCTCTTGGTATTGCTCATTTGCAGCTCTGCTTGCAGCCTCTCATGACAAGTGGCCTGTACCTGTTTTAAAGTGAGTAGAGAAACGCCCTGCCCTCTGCTCACCTGACTGGCTCTAGTGTCTTTTGGCAGCTTTTTAAAAAGACTGTTGGGGGTGGGTTTTGTGTGTGTTTGCATGGGGGGGTTTGGGGTGGGGTGGGGGGTAGATTTGTTTCCTTTAAGTTGTTTTTTTGTCTTTTCACAGGAAAAGCTCTGTGCTATTTTATCTAGGGGAGACAAGATAGGTTGGAGCAGCAGTATCTATGCTGATCTCTATGCACGACTACACATGGCTCAGTTGTTTGGAGGCCTGGTGGCCTTGGCATCTCAGCCTATGAAGACCAGAGATCAGTGTCTGAGCTTGCATCATTAATCAAACGTCACTTCTTGTCATCATTAAATAAGAGGGGGATTTACTAGAGGGAAGACTTCAAGTGCCTTCCTAAAGCTCCATTGTTTTACATCTGGGCTAGGTAAAATACATCTCCTTGTCCCATCTGCCCCTGTTGTACAGCCTGGTGGCTAGCAGTGCAGCTGCAGCAGGCAGCAGACCTCCAGGTTTCATCTGAGGTGAGTTAGCAGTTCTCATGAATGTGCTGCTAATGGCCTGCCACTTCTCACTATGGAAAATTAAGTGCAAAAGGATGAAGGAGAGTGACATTTCTTTCAACATATACCTCAGTGCATTTGTGTACAGACTATGAGCAGCTTGCTGCTGCTCTTTGTGGGAAGCCCCATCAGCTCTCTGTACTCATCCTCTGTTTACCTGCAAACAGCATTTAAAAATCTTTTGCTTGCATGAAACAATTATTATGACAAAATAGGTGATTCAGAAAGTTACAGAAACCCAATGCTGCCATGACAAAGACGTGGTAATGCTTACTTCATGGAATTTGAGTGGAGGTGTTGACTCTGTTGCAGTGGATGGGTGGGGAAGGGCATGCTGGTTTGAAGTCGGAAAAACTAATTTTCCATTGGTTGGATAATCTCTTCGAAGTCTGTTTTCTGAGCACCAGGGTGAGATCCTATCTTTATTAATGCCTTTGTAGCGCCTGTGTTTGAGCAGGATGGCTATCAGCGGATGACTAGCCATGGCAAATGCAAAAGTTGTTTCTATACCCAGTCACTGATCGATAGCTGTGAAGTGGAACCATTTAAATCTGTGTTAATATTCAGCACTTGGGATTTATTCTAGAAGATTTATGATGGAACTTTAGAAATACAGAAATACAGTGGCAATATTCACTCAGACTATCAGACAAATTGCAGTATTCACAGTCCATTAAGTCCACCAGTAAAAATTCACTGTCACCAGAGTGGAAAAACAAAGCCCTGCAATATACAGCTGTTACTTTTCGATATGGTGAACCTAGCTGTATTCAGGACATAAAAATTGCAAGCCACTCTGGTTAGACGAATCTCTTCCAAATGCAGTATATGTTGCCTCACTGTTTTCAAATCTCAGCAAGAAACAGCTAGCAATTCTCTGCCTTATATTGTCTGTCTTGTTACAGACAGCTGGGTTTGATCTAGATCACTGGCTCAGGCCGAAGCAGAGAAAATTATGATGTTGTAGCATCTAGGTTTTTGAAAAGGGAGAATTTTTCTTTTTTTTTTTTTTAATCTGTGGAGGATGCAGCATAGGTACTACATAACTTTTTGAGTGTTTTTAACCAAAAAGAACAATTTTGATGCCATACAAATTGAAGAGAGGGGGAGTATTTAGTCACCTCCATAGACATCTGAAGCTGATTCAACTGTCAATAATGGCTATGTAAATTTTGTCCTATTGGAAAATCAAAATGCGTATTTGCTGTTGTTTTTTCACTTGCAGTGCTTACGCACACAAATTTCCCCCCTTAAAAGTGAAGTAGAAAGGAGGAGAATATTTTTGCCTTTATACCTCTCAGCTGAAAACAGGCATTGGAAAGTGAATGAGGCATGAGAAGGAACTAACGTGGTTGCTTTGTCATTTTCAGCCTGCGTACAGTGGGGTTTCTGTCTTTGATGGGCTCGTGAAAAGAACAGAAGGGTAAATTGCTTGTCACCATATTATCTGTCAATATATAATTTGTCAACATATAATCTGAGGCAGCCTCTGGAGAAATATGTACATGCTTTGTGGTTGCATTCATAATGAATTCAATGAAATGCATATACCTTGTATAAAGGCAGGACAGTTTAGCCATAAGACTAAGCTAATTGAAAAGATCTCTCTAATTTTAGGATGAATTTCTCATGAGCTGAAAGGGGTTCTATGTCAAAAACATATCACAGTGCTGGTGTGGAAAGCCCTGAAGCCCCTGGTATTGATGATGCTCAGTTGCTTTGCCAATTCTCTTGTGTTACAGCACAGGTTGCAACACCCCTTGGAGCTCCAAGCCACTTTCCCCACCTGTCCCTGCCTGCTGTCTGTAATTTAGCTGCTCCTTATGAAGTTCATGTAATTAAAATTACATTTGGGAGGAACAAAGAGGGAAGTCAGGTAATTCAGTTTGACTGGCAACCTCGACTGGACTTTGCTTAGCACACTGGTTTAAACGTCTGTTCCTAAAATGCAACTTTTACCAATAAATAAAATCAGGTAAGTAGCTAAGTATGACACATAAGATACTAGAGAAGCAGAGACACCAGGTGTAATGGGGGGGGGGGGGGGAAACCAACCTGAATTTCTCACACACTCTGCTTCTACATTGCAACATGCAACACATGGCAGGAGTTTATATGCTGTAAGCCAACAGGCATGGGCACCCCAAACGCTGCCTATCATACAAGAGCTTTTAATATAAGGGTGCAGAGATCCATGATGGGATTCTCATTCTGCTCTTCATAAGCCTCAAGCCAGAGCAGAAAAAAGTGTTTTAATCCTGGAAGAGTTAGTCCTTGAAAACTACAGCTCCTCAAAGAGAGTAGGTTTCTGGAACTGCTCAGCATGCTGTTTGCTCACCATGGTTTTGGTTGGGTTTTTGTTGTTTTGTTTTGGTTTTGTTATTGTTGTTTGGTTTTTTTTAGCTTTAAATATAGTTCCCAAATGACAAAGTTGAAATTCTTCAAGTGTAAGATACATCAATGTGAGCTGATCAAAACTGCCCTTGCCACAGTCTCTCTCTTCTTTTGCTGTATGTTCCCAGCCTGTTCTTTGCACAAAGCTGAGTGTTCTTCTGACTTAGCAGTGAGCCAAATTGGCAAAAATAGACTCCTAAACTGCTGACCATGCATCCTTTCTTGTAGTATATGTTGTGTTGATTCAGCATTCAAAGCCCCTAAAATAAAAACCTTGTCTCTCTTTGTGTTTTTCATACTGGTTTGGTTTCCCACAGGATCAAGCTTGATCTTATTCCACTGCTGCAGTCAATGCACAGGAGAGCTTGCAGAAGATGAGGCAAAAAAAACAGCAGTACTTAAGAGGTTTTTTTTTCAGTAGAAGCCTGCAACTTGAGAGGTTTAGGCTGAAGAGTGGCTTAGGGTAGCCAAAAGTGACATGAAGCTTTCTGAAAGGTGGTCCAGCTGCAAAAAAAAAAAGCTGTGCTCAGCTGCAAAAACACTGGCAAAGCAAGAGAGAATTGTCTTGCAGGGGAGTTTCAGGGCTACACAGTCTTCTTTACTGATTGCAACAGCATTGAGTTCAGTTTCTGACACAGTGGTGTAAGTCTAATTTAACTGACTGTCTAGCGGTCTAAGCTTAAACTGAAAGTGTAGCTTCAGAGTCTAAAACCATTAGGGTGGGTATATGCAGTCCTAAGTGACACTAGTTCAAATCAACTTTTGAGGAAGGTAAGGGCTTTTCTACTCAATGCTGTATGTGGTACAGTTCTCCAATTCTCAGCTCCCAATTTCAGTGCCTAACATTGTGTGAGATGTAATTTATTGCTGACAGTGATATTTGTATGGCTATTCCCCAGGGGAAATCATGGCCTGTAAATGTGCAAAAGCTGCAGTGGCCCATTTCCTTTAGATGTGACTCTGATTTTTACATATTTTTCATTCTGTTTCTGCTGTGGTTCACATCGCAATATTCTTGTCCTGGCATGTTATATTGTTGAGTTATCTCATGCTGCAGTTTTCGTGGCAGGAATGCATGAGTTTGATCTCTTAAGATTTTAGTTCCTCTCCTACAGTGTGTGTCTGGAAATATGATTAATTGCTGCAGTTGGACTTAAAATATTAAGTAGTACAGGAGATAGGTGTAAATATTCAAACAGGCGCACCTAAGACTAAATTACTAAAAGCATGGTATGCCGTGCTTGCTGTACTGATTGGCTCCAGAGGGACTGCTTAGGTGCTAAGGGTTTTTGAAGCATGCAACCATGTTTACTCTCTGTAACTAAATAAGAGACTTAGAGGCCAAACTTGAAATGTGAAGGGATTTGAAAGCTTTTTTATATAGATGTATAAATAAAAACATGAATCTATGGTCATAGGGAAGCAGAGAAAGAAAGGTGGAGCAATATTTTAGGCATTACTGGGTGATACTTACTGAGCCTGTCTTAAACAGTTTGTTACAACTATGAGCCCTTTAATTAAGTGGAATTTATCCCAGTGCTGAGGGCTTCTGTAAAAGCCTTTACTCCACACACGACCTATTTCAGGTTTCTGTGAAAGGCAGAAATTTGGCATAACTGGTGAGGTTCTGCCCCAGACACAAATCCTTGATGAAAATTCCAGTTATAACTTTCAGCCACTGGATGTCCTCAGTTTCAAAGGTCTGCAAAGGTTGATCAACTGGAAAGCCACATGTTGTTGACAGTTTGCCGAGCATTGCATAAAAATATTCCGTGTGTATTGGGTATTGCCAAACTCCAAGCTTACCACCCATAAAGCAGTGGAATCAGTTTCACTTCTCAGGGTAATTAAACTCCTCCTGGATGCAGAACATGTATTTAATCTGCTCCTTTCTTAATCTCTCTCTCCTTTTTTGATGACTTAGCTTTAATTTATGTAAGAGCTTGCTTTGCAGGACTCCCACATTCCTAAACACAGGGAAGTTCACTACATTTCTTTTTTTTTTTCCAGTGCTTTCTTTGCTGGAGTTTATTGCAGTTTTTACTGTTGATTCTGCCTGCAGCTTGTTTTTTCAAAGTTCCTATGAATTCCCAAGGACACATCCTTCTGCTTGCAGGAGCCCTGATTTGATCCCACAAAGACTTTGTCAGTGTTAGGTAATCACATCATGTGCATAGCTACACCTGCCCAGAGAGCATCACTTTGCTTTTCCTCAGAAGGCCTGATTTTTCCTGCTGCTCATGAGCCATTGCCACCCACCTTTCCGTTGCTGCAGGCTGCCCTGACTGCACCATCATGGAGAGCATTTCTCAGCCCGATCTCCCCCTGCAGCTAATGCTCTCGTCCATCCTCCTTGCTGTTGCAGCTCTAATGGCACCATCCTCATTGCCAAACATTCCTGTCTTCTGATTATGATTTGACATTGCTTGTCAGACACTCCAACAACTTATAAAAATCTGAGCTGGCAGAGAGAATGGCAAAGGGCTGTCTGCAGCCACACGTGGATTTCATGTTTGTTCACAGAATGTGGAAAACGTTCATGTTCATGAAAATGTGTTGTGCTTTCTTTTTGGTTGGGTTTTTTTTTTTTTTTTTTTTTTTTTTTTACAGTCTGAGCTTTCAAGGAAAACAAATTCTCTTCTTCTAGCTTTCTGCCTTTTCATTTCTCTAATTTAAGCTGCTGCTAAGCCACTTTGTCTTTCCAACAAGGGGCAGCTTGTGCTTTGTAAACACTTGTTAGAAATCGTGAAAGCAGGTTTTGCCAGAGGACAAATTCAGTAGAAAAATTAAGGGTAGACTTCTTTCCCTCATAAAGGAAACTCATCTTCTGGTGTAAATAGCCATACTTACACTAGATATGTGTACTTCATTTACCAGCGTGGTACTTTCATTCCTAACACACTGATGCATGAGGCACATCTCCAGCAGGAATCAGCCTCTGTAGCTGATGAAGTCTCCTAAGGCGACTGGGGACAGGTGTTTATTTATCTGCTTGCTAACATCTCTTTTCAGTGGCTCAGCATTGGCTAAGTGCTTAAGGAAGAGATGGACATGTTGTCTTTCCACACACAGCTCTGCAGGATTGGTAGATATTCATGGAAACTCACGCCCTGTGCATCCCATTGTGCCTGCTGTGGAATGGGAGGCGTGCCCAGGTGGGCAGAAACCTGGGATGCTCCTGTTTGGACTCTGAATCCTGGGATTTGCTCCTAGCTCAGTAACCATGCTGTTTTCCAAACTCTGAACCAAACCTAACATTCAGGTGAGTTGGGTGAAAGATTTGGAAGACGGGAGGACAGTGAGAATCACCATGGGTTGATCTGGATGATACAATGCTTGTCACAATGTTGTTACCTTAACCTCAAGTATGTACAGATATTTCTGTAACCGGGAAAGTAGCAGGGTGTGATAGGGGCAGACTGCTTTGCAGACACAGTGAGGAGCTAAGAGAGGCTTCAGAAGAGGACATCTGTTGCAGGAATCCTCCCATCCTGGAGGTGCTGTCAGCCCAGAAGCCAGCCATGGTTGACTGGTAATGAACTCTTTCTGCTCCTTGTGCAAGACTAACCAGGCTGCGGGAGCACATTAAATACAGTGTTCCTGCCCTAGAAACTGTGATACTGCTGTAGAAGTTGCTTGCATTAGGGTGATGATGCTGATGGTGGATCTAATTTATCATCTCTCAGAAAATTCAGCTTCTAAACTGCTTAGGAACTGGTGACAGCCTGTGGTCTGCTCAGTCTTTGCTGTCTGGGAGGAGACTTATCTTTTTCTGTCATTCTGAAGGGTATTGTGGTCCACACTAACAGTGGTGGCAAGTAAAGATGAGGAAGAAATGAGTCTGGAGTCCAACATCTATGTTCTGAATTCGGATGCTGCAGCTTCCCCCTGGTGCTCATGGTCATCCCTGGAGAGCTGAACTTCATTGAGATTTTGGGGGTTTTACCTATTCTTTCTTCTCATGGCTTTTGAAGAGCCCTTTAGAAAATGTGGGGTGCTGCTTTTAGTTATTGCAAAACTGGAGATTTGACTTGGAGTGCTGAAAAGTGTTTAAAGGCTTTGCAAGCAGCAAACCATAGATCTGCAGCAAACCCTAGATCTAGAGCAAACAGAGGATTTTGCTTTCTCGGTACAAAAGCCCAGATGCAGCTTAAACTAAAATCAATAATAGATCTGCATCCATTTACAGATACATCTGCATTCATGTAGGCTGGGAAACCATATCCCTGTGAGCACATTTTCCTTTGAAGCAGCTTTTACTCAGGCTCGCTGCAAATACATCTGCTCATCCACTGGGCAATGATCGGCCCCTTCTAGGAATGAGCTGGGGCCATTTTTTTGTTGCTGGATGCCAAGAGGAGGACTGACAAGACAGATGGAATCTGCTGAACTGTTACACAGCTTGTTAGAGAAGTACAGAGCGCTTTAAAGCTCAGGGTGCAGCCAGGATTTACCTCTTGAGAAATGGCATCAGTCCCCAAAGTAAATAGCATGTATGGGCAACAAATCTGACCCAAAATAAGCAGCGTGGATGCAGCCTGTAAGGCTGAATTGAAAATAAACTTGGGTTTTTTTTTGGCTTATAATATGGGACAAGCTGAGCAAACGTATTGTGATTCTCTCCTGTTTGATGCTCTGTGTCCCAGATCACTGACTCCAGCCTCTCCAGGCTACAAGTCATATGCCTTTATTCCCTATATAGAGAAAATTCCTGCTGTGTTAGCAACAGACCTGTGAGGAATTTCAGTTTTGCCTCATCTGGTTAATGAGCTGGAGTCTTGCTCTGGCCAGTGCTTGCAGGCAGCCCACTGGAAGGGCTTTTTTGCTCCAGCACTCTGCTGGTGAGAGGTCCCTGCAGCAGAGGGTACCCCATGACCTGGGGCATGTCCCAGCTGCAGGATCATGCTTGGACCCTACTGTTGAGAAGGGCCCTGGGACATGCCCCTGGATGTCACCTGCTGCTGGAAACCTGGTTCTCAGGGTGGCAGCCCCCCACTGCCATCAGCAGACCCACATCATCCCCTCACCCAGGGAGGAATTATTGATGTCCACCTTGGGGTGCAGCATTGGTGGTTGCTTTGGGGTCTGTGCCACTGGAGACTGCTCCCATCTTTGGCTGCCCTCCTACCTTTCACTCCTCCTCTGCTGCTGCCTCCTCTGACGTGTGTCCCTTGCTTCACGCCACATCATGCCCAGCCCTCGGTAGAAGCAGCCCACTTCTCCCTCTGCTCCAGCACAGACAACCAGGTCCTCCAGCCACTCTTGGGGGACATGTGGGCAGCATGATGCAGATCTGACTGAGTCCATGGAGGATTTGGGGGATTTTTAGCTGCTAAACCTTAGGGTTGTTAGGTGCATATGCTGCTGAGCCCATGTGAACCGAGTTTATTTTTTCAGAGGAATCTTGGACAAGTTTCATGGCTGTGGCAGCAAAAGGCACACTGGTGACAAGAGGCTGAGCTCTCTGCTTAGTGGCCCTTTCTGCTAAAAGGACTCTTCTTGTTTCTTCCAAAGGAAATGATCAGAGTAACAAAATTACTGTGTGTCTTTCCAAGGTACAGCAGAGCATACTTTCTGGTGTGTTCTTAAAACCAGCTGGTTGCTTTAGCTGAAACTTTCTTAAAAATCCCTGAGCCTAAGTCAGGCATGTTAAGCAGAAAATTATCCTGACAGTTGGAGTCCGGGGAAGTTGCAAGCAAGTAGAAACTAGATCTCACAAAAGGAAGTACTGGGCCAGCAAACGATGGAGATTATCAGCTCTTCCCATCACTCCTGATGACAGAAGGAGAATAGGTGCCCTTCTGCTTCCTAGGGAGGTTTCCAAATGTAAAGAAAAGGGCTTTGTTTGTGGTCTGGGGGGGGGGATTTCAGCTGAGGAAAGTTAGCAGGGAAACAAAGATAGGAAACCTGCAGCAGTTGGGCATTGTGTGTGAGAAAAGCTGCCTATTTGCTATTCAGAGTGTGTTTCCAGGAGCTAGAAAAGGCAAAATGCTTTTATTTTTTACTTAATTTGTAGCTGTTGTGTTCTCTCAACTTCCCTTCTTTTCAGCTTGTAGCCACAAGATTAATCCAGAATATAACGTAGAGCTTTCCGCCTTCTAGAAAATAAATCTCATGATCTCACGTGAGTCTTGTGAGGAGACAGACAGGGAGGAAGAGGGAGAAAAAAGGATGGAGGAAAACTGCATCATCCAGCCAGATCTGCATTAGGCCCAACATCTTTATCCTGGCATCAGATTTCTGATGAGATTTTGCCTGAGGGCAGCTTGTCCTTCCTGCTGGAAGAGACTGTTTGCCATAGGATGAGCATAACTGTGTTGGGAAAGTTGGAGGAAAAGCAATGTGTAGGAAAGGGGATCCTGGGTGAGCCCTGTTTCTCTGGGGGAGCCCATGTCCCAGCAGCATTTCCACCTGAGAGTAACTCCATCTGTATGGATTCTAAACCTGAAAGCACTGATGTATCTCAATGGCCTAAACCAAGTGAGTTCATGACAAGGGGTGGGATTTCAGGTGGATGAGAAATCAAACCTGTGCCATGAGCCTGTGCGCAGCAGGAGGTGTGGATGCAGGAGGCTGCAGAATTATAACCTGCTGCTTGCCAACTGTGTGGCTGCAATGAGCATGCTGAAGCAAACTGGGATTCCCTTTCGCCCTTGTCTGCCCTCCTGTTAGGTTGGACCACTGCAGGGTGTCTGGATGAAGTGCTAAAACCTGGAAATAATGAAAATTCTGAATAAGACATCCAGGCTCAAGATCTGTGTTTGTATGCTGGCTGAAGAATTAGAGGGCATTCATAATGAAAGCTAAGCAGTATCCACAGTGGGTGATGGTACTTCTGTGTGAGGATTCCCACGGATGGGCAAGACCAGATATATATTGCACAACTGGTCTCAGCTGGAAGAAGCCTGTTTTGGGGGTATGTGTCCAACAGAATCACCACACCACATTGCTTTCTGGTCCATACGTTTTCCAGTGTTTGCAGACATCTCAGATCTTTCAAATTACTTTCAATAGTCTCTTCAAACACCAAACAATCTTAACTGAGCACATTGGTACCTGGTGAGATGTCTTCTCATAGAAAGACCAAAGGTAGGATAATGTAGACTAGTTCAGTTGGAAGAGACCTAGAGTGGTCATTAGTCTGAGTGCTGGACTGGTAGAAGTTCCTTGCAGTTGGTAGTTCACTAAAGGCATGCCAGGGTAATGCTCCAGCCCATTTTGCTTTCCATTCACTCCTTTTGTGGGCCTGTGGAGCTTCAGAGGTGCCTGCATGAACATCCCTCTTCACCACAGTACATCTGTTTGCCAAGTGTTTACTTGACCTAAATTCTCTTGAAAACCATCATTTGTGACAAGTAGTGCAGCCTTTACAGAACTGGGTAGCTGCTTAATAAATGCTGTGACCTGGACACAGAGGCTCTGCCATTTTGTTATCAACAGGATAGGCAGTTATTTTTCAATTTCATTTATTTCATAGTGTTAGCTGTGTTCTTAAACTATAATTTTTTTCTAACTAGAAGATTGAGCTGTGGCATGAATGTCCTGGATTTCCTGGATTGGTAGTTTACATTTTGGTCCTCGGCATAGCATCTCTTCAGAAAGGTATTCAATTCTAAAGACAGTGGTGCTTCTCACTGAATAGTTACATCACAGTTGGTAACCCACTGGATTCAGGTGTCTGCTTTTAACACCAATTGTTACTGTGATACAAAGGCAGAAAAATTATTTTACCTGATGCAGCTGCTGGCTGCCATTATTATGTTTGGCATTCCAAATGAATTCCAGGTCTATTTCCTGTAATAAGTAACTTTCACAGTTTGTCAGCTCCTCTTGCTCAAAGGAGAAATATCTGAAATTTTCTCATTCTTTTTTTTTCCTGAAGATCAGTATTAATTTTCCAACACAGTATTTTTTAACTTGAGAAAAAACATCACTGAAGTACAATTAACATGCATTATATGAACTAAATAAATAAATCAGTGGAAAATAGACTCAACATTCAACTTGCATGGAATGACAAGTGGGGGATTGTATATATATGTATGTAATTGTAGATAAGACCCCATTTGACTATTCTAAGGGCGTTAAAGTTCCCTTCCAGCTAAGATGAAAGAAAGAAGGCAATTAGGAGTCACATGGGGAAAAAAAAATGGAAAAAATTATGAGCTAGTCAAAATATTTTTCATTGTTGCCAAATTCATGCTAGCTGCAGTGCTAGCTGCTTTAACCTCCCAATGCTAAAACGTTCTCCAGGTCCATCAATCAGTACATGAAATGATGGGCTGTAAGGATGCTCCTGATGCAAGTTCTTGACATGCAGAGTGATGCTCCTCACTGCTGCCCTTGCACTGGTGCAACCCTGCACCAGCCCAGCTTCCTGAACAAAGATAGTGTCTTCTGCCCCTTGTGATGCTGAATGCAACCTGGCTCAGAATCTGCCAGAAGCCTGGGGTCGCTCATCAACTGGAGTATAAAGATCATGAAATGGCATGAAATGAAGATGTGGCTTAATGCCTACCAAAATCCACGGTCTGGGCTGAGGCAGGGTGACCTGCCTCATGCCGTTATCTGCCTTTTCATTTCATGCCAAATCCAGCAGCGTGGCTGTCTGTTGGCCATGGGAAATAGAGCACGCAGTCAAGTGGTGTTTAGCTACATCGTGATGCTGATTTGAAAAAATAAACACAGACCTGAATTCGTGTCTCTGCTTGTTCTCTTTACAGTGGCTAGAGAAGCAAAATTTGCTGAGAGGTTACATCTGGTTGCACTGGACCAGCTGAAAACAGCAAAAACCTGGACAAATTGTTGGGGCTCAGAATCTATCCACCAGCTGTAGATGGCCAGCGCAGCAATTGAGAGGGAAACAAGTGAAAAATCCATCCCAGCCACCAGAATATCTCTTCTTACCTGCCAGAACCCACCGCTTTGTTATTTATAACGGCCAAAGAAGACGAGGGATGTCAGCCCTTGAAAGTTGGTGTGAAATAAGGAACCATTGGACAAAATGCAACCAGATACTACTGGCCACTCCTTGCAAGCCAAACTGAAGCAAATAGGATTAAATCAGAGTAATACTTCATGTGATTACAGCTCACTGTGTTTGAATAAAAGCTGACGTTATCGTGAGTGATTTGTTTGGGGGTGGGGGTGGAGAGGAGAAGAGATGCTACAGCTTTTGCTCACAGTGATTGCTATTTATAGCACTGTAAAAACACAGGGAATGTGTTAAATGTACACGCCACTCAAGTTTTGTATTATGGCTGTAATAATTCATTGTAACTCTTACATGTGCCTTAATATTAATCATATGTTAATGTTATTTTGTATCACTTATTTCAGACAAAAACCCCAATTTTGTAGATATGGCACTTGTGACAATGTAACCATAATTTGTAACAGTATTTGCAGCTCTGCAATCGATAGGGGAAGAGTTTATAGTCGCATCTACCTGCTGCTTTTACAGCCCCCTTCTGAACAATTTGAATAATAACTGAAGAGTGAGTGTGACCGGAGTCCTCAGCCAGCAGAACTGACAAAAGAGAAGTATGTCAGTGCTAATTAATCCAGCACCCTGCCTGGCCTGGCTCTCAGCACCTCTGCAGGCTTGCACTATGGTTGCTGTGGGTTTAGTACTGTTCCCATTTAATTTGTTCAGAGAGGTTGAGTAACAACTCTTACAGCAGCAATCAAGTGGTGGTTAGATTATTATCCCCAAAGCCGGTCCTGTTGCCTCTAGTACTCTTCGTATCCTGCTTGTTTTGCCTCGGCTTCCCTGTGCTCTGTAACTGCATCTCTTTGTCTCTAATGAGGCTCAGGAAATCTGACTGGGGGAGGGAAGAAGTCCCGAATGCAGAAGAGGCTTCAGGAACTTGGCCTGCTTTGCTTTTATTATTATTTACTGTATTTTTCCTAGAGTAAATTTAACTGGGTTTTGCACTATGAGCTTTATGAACTACTTAAACTATGCTGATGCAAAATATTTTTCCATCCATTCTCTTTTTTTTCTCTCCCCCACACTGTACTTTACTGTTAAGTTCTGATTATTCTGAATGTTCCTTCTTCTTCTGTAGCAGAACTAACCTCCTCCTCACTCACCCAAACCCATGTATATTCTTGCTTTAGGGCTTTTAGTAAGAATCTCAACTTAAAACTTGGTGGTGTTTGCTTGAACTGCATTTTGACAAGCCAGAAAGCAATTATGTCTGAGCTGCGCTGAGGAGAGAGAGCTGCAGACTGACCTTGCTTGTGCTTTTTTCAAACAATAACTTCCATGAATACTCCTGAGATCACCCCTGCCTTATCTGTAATTTACATTTCATTGTCTGGGTTCCTTAAAAGTCACATAAACCTCATTTGTTGTTCAGGATCACATAGATGATGGTATCTAGAAAGAGAAATTCAAGAGTGGTAGTAACTGAAGGATGGCTGTTTGTTCGATAGACTATAAGACATTATTTTTTAGGTCACCACCTACCTCCTGAATTTCAACTATGATGTGACTATATGTGGAACTGGTACTGTCACTGTTGTTCCCAACAGAGAGCCCTGGAAGGACTGACCTTCATCAGGTTCATCAGGGCGATCCCTTGCACGCAGCACATCCCTGCTGGCGATCCTGTGCAGGAGAGCTTCTCCAGCTGTATGTGTGCTGTGAATTACTGAGGTGCAACCTTTGCTTAAATACACCTTAACACTGTTTAACAGGGACGACAGTGACTGCCACAAAACCTGATGTGGGTGGCCTGATTGCAGTGTGAATGGCTGAAAGAAATGGGAACTGTGGTATCACAGTGAGAACAGACTATCACCTCTTCCCTGCTAAAGCAGAGTTGGTAGAAGTCTGTCCTTGTCCCAAAGAAGTGGCCTATCAGGAAAGAAGCACAAGGCTACTCTCTACACTCCTTCACTGCCCTCACAAGAGGTAGTGGCATTACTCTTTTTACAGATTTCATACAGCTCAAAGGCTTCTGGCATTGCTGGGAGAGACCTAAACATAATATTAATTTGTCCCAAGGAACTAAAATTCAGCAATCAATGCATAAAAGTACTAAAGTACTGAAATACTTTTAGAATTACTAAAAGGGGAGGAGAGGGAATAGAAATTGAAAGATCTAAACAACAAAGCTCAATAGAAAAATAAAGGCAAACCCGACCTATCAAATGGCAGTTTGGAGACAGGTAATCCCCCGCAGAACTGGGAGAGCATCAGACCTTATTTCCTTCTGCATGTTAGCCACACTTTGGCTCTCCAAGGAAATGTGTAAGGCAGCAGGGCTGCTGCTGTCAGAGAGGACAATACTTCTACTTGTGGGGGAGAGCTGCCCCAGGTAAGAGGAGTGTCATGTATGTGTTAGTCTGAGCCCTGGCAATTTGCTGTCCTCTGCTTGCTTGCACCTACTCCTGCATGCCTGGTTATAGCTTCCAGTTACTCTATTGTATCTCAGTTCTCTTTTCCTGCCCCCTTTCAAAGACTTCTCCTGCCAAAATTTGTCCTGACTTGAGGTCACTTTTCTGGCCACACAATACAGAGTTGGTCTCTTCTCCGATTAGGGAAGGTGTTTTTATTGTTGCCATTTCTTAGTGCAGCAGAACAATATAGGCTAGTAACTCATTACACAGATTAGAGCTGAACAGGTTTACTTGCTCAGGATGTATTTTACTGTGAGAATACTAGTTCCTCAACAAAGGCTGTTGCCTTTTGGCCTCCTTGCTGCCTATTTCTGTACCATAGCCTCGGGCTATATCTTCCCAGGGATTCTATAAAGAGACTCTGTGACAGTATCTGTTCATCTCACAGGAAAGGAAAAGGCTCTTCATCCTTATATCCAGTGTCAGTTTGTGAAGGCAGATCTTATAAATAAGTATTAAGCTCTCTTGCTGTCACTCTGTCCCCTGGATTCCCTGACACTCATGAGAAACATGCAAATAGTTTGCCTCATCCAACATTAAAGTTCACAGACTCACCCAATAGTCACTGACACCTTCCCATTACTGTCTAGACTTGTCACAGTGAGACATAGTCATGACACACGTGACAGCATCTGCAGAAGTGACACCTCATGCCAAACTTCATGTCTGTGAGATGCAAGAAGGGCTCAAACTGTTTACAAGCCTCTGAGTCAGATCAGGATGCTGGCATGTGAAATCATCTCTGTGGGGAGGGTATGCTGGGCATTTCTCCCAAGCAGCACAGAGGATGGTGGGACAGAGAGCACCACAAGCTGGCATGAAATCCCTCCAAAGAAGCCACTGCCAGAGCTCCTGCCTGGTGTGAGACTTAGCTGTGGGACAACATGGATGCTTCCAGCTGAGCAGAAGGTGCATAGGAAGTCCTGAAGTTCCACTCAAAAGCCTGTTCTTAAGAGCTGGAGCTCAGGAGTCAACCCATTCATCCTCTAAATGCAACTAAGCAAGTCAATTGTTCTTCAATTTCAAATGCTTTGGTGCCACCCGATCCCGATGTAGTTCCATATAGGACTGCATGTCCTATGTACACTGGGGGCAGTCAACCACAGCTCTCATTTGTGCATGTGCCCTGCTGCATGGCTCCCCTGCAGTCCCACTTCTCCAGAGGGTTCCCTAGGAATAAAGGCACTGAGGAGCTGCAATGGTCACTGAATTTAGGGAGGCAATCCTGGTAGCAGATCTCTGTTGGGCTCTGCTGAGAGCCCTGTGTTCCTTGTGTCTGGTTCAAGACTTCCTGTGTCAGAGCTGCCATGAGAAGCTTGATTTTCTGAACCTATCCTTTCTGTTTGCCTTCAGAGAGAACCAGCAGCTGGAAGAAGTGCTGGCCACTGGCTAGAACCCTCTAAGAGTGATGGAGATGGTCTTCCTCATCTCCACCTCTAGGGTCTGCCAGCCAGCCTCCTGGATCCCTGCCTTTGCCAAGCTCTGTGCCAGCGCTCAACATATTTGTTTGGTTTTCTCCTGTCTTGGAGTTACCTAATGCCCCAGTTACCTGGGGCAGGGAAGGCCCATTCCTTCCAAGCACATGTGAACACATTTATGAATGTTCCATTGGTGCTTCAGGAGCTGAGGGAGTCTTTCCCTCAAAACATTGCAGATATCTGAAAAACCCCTAACCTCCAAGCCCTGCCTTGGGTAATGATCTTCCCTTCCAGTGCAGGATGGAAACAGTCAATCACAGCTTTCATTTTGCATGTGCTAGAAACACATCCTATACTTGCAGTGGATGAAAATGACATTGAAAACCCAGTCCTCTGAGGTAAAATGCTGACACTTCTCTCCAACACACATTTTAGTCATGATGTGGTCAAAAGCCAGATCATTTTCTGTGGCTTTTATAGAAAACCAGTTTGCTGGTTATCAGGTCAGCAATATTTACGGCTCTTTCCCCATGGGTTAGCAGATTTATTTACATACTTTATTTAGGCACGTTGGGAAGTTTCACCTGTTTATTTTTTGTAATTACTGGATATATTGATTGAAGGAAGAAGCTACTGGTACTTAAAAGAAGATGATAACATTTTTAAAGTTTCTTGTTTTGAAGGTCAGCGAAGAGTAACAGTACACGAGCTCCTAAAATGTCTTTTTAAAAACCAAACACCAGTCAGATCACTGCAATTCCCACACAAATTAAACAAGTGTAGCTTGCAAGATTTATCAGCTGATTTAAGAAACAGCAACAAATGCATTGAAAATATGTAAGATTAGGTGGTGTCAGTACCTCGCAGGGATTGAAGAACACAATGACTACAATAATCTCTCCCTATTCCTGCGCATGCAACCAGTCATAATTATGCAAGAAATTAGCAGTATTCGGAGAGCAGCTCTGATGCTCAGTGCCTGCTTTCAGAAGTATTTTATGTCACTGCGTGGATTACAAAATTGCTGTTATGCAACCAGAAGGACGAGCGCCTCCGTGACCGTGTTTTGTCGCCGAGGCTCCGCACGCTGCCCCGCTCACAGAGGTACGAGGAGCAGGGCTCCTGGAGCCAGTAGGCACAGACGGAGAGAGAGCTGCCTGCCGGTGTGTTTACCTTCGCTCACCCTTCTGACCTTACAATCAGCCCTTTTGAAAGTGGATTTAGAAAAAACAAACAACAACTTAACTCAGAAAGCCTTGAGGAGAGTGTATGGATTTGTTTGTATGCCACAGCAATGTAGCTTGAGAGGAAAACACCATCCACGGCCATGGTACCTAGACAGCATTCCGTACATTTTATTACTTTACTTTCCAGCTGGAGTTGCGTTCCAGCAACTGAAGGGAACGCATTAGTGTAGCCTGCACACACTCGCGCTCGGTGAGATGTTTGCGAGCATCTCAGGTAAGGAGCAGCGGTTCTAGAAGCTGGTAACCCTTCACGGCATCCCCAGTCATTTCGTATCCTCTCACACCGCCTGTCCCAGAGCATACCCCGCACCACGGCCCGCACCGGCGGCAAACCCGGCCAGGGGAGAGGCGCAGGGAGCCCCCCCGGCGTGGTGCGGCTGAGCGGAGCGCGCTGCCCTCGGGCGTGCCCGTGCCCCTCCAGCCCGGGCAAACCCCGTGCCGCTCGGAGCGCCTTTCCCCGTGGCACGAAGTTACACGGACGCCCGGCCCGGCCCGAGGAGGCGCCGCTGTGGGTACGGGTGACCGGCCGCCTTCCCACGCGCCCCGGGGCCGGGGCTGGGGCCGGGGCCGGGGCGGGGCGGCAGGGCCCGGCCCCGCTGATGTCAGCCGGGACGGGGGAGGAGGGGAGGGGAGAGAGGCACGACGGGGGAGCGGCTGCCGGGTTCCGGGTCAGGCGCGGGAAGGCGCGGCGGCCGCCAGCAGCGCTGCGCCCGACGCCCCGCGATGCGGCTGCGGGCAGGGCAGCGGCCCGCCGAGGAGCAGTAGGGGGGCGCCCCCCGCCCCGCCGCGCTCCGGCTCCTGCCTATTGTTCTCTCGGGGCCGCCGCGCTCGCCTGGGGCCGCTTCCCGCCGCCGCCCGCGGCGCGCTGGATGCGGGTTGGCGCCGGCGGCTTCCCGGGACCCGCGCTGCTCGGCGGCGGAGCGGGCAGCGGCTCCTGCGGCCGGCGGGGAGGAGCGGGCGGCGGAGAGCGGCGGTGCCGCCCGCCCCGCAGCCCCCGGTGGCCCGGCCTGCCCCCCCGCCTGACGGGGCGATGTTCCACTGCATCCCGCTGTGGCGGTGCAACCGCCATGTGGAGTCCATCGACAAGCGGCACTGCTCGCTGGCCGCCGTGCCCGAGGAGATCTACCGCTACAGCCGAAGCCTGGAGGAGCTCCTGCTGGACGCCAACCAGCTCCGCGAGCTGCCCAAGGTGAGCGGGCAGCGGGCCCCGGCCCCAACCCGGCGTCGCCGCCGCTCGGGATGGGGGACGCAGGTGAGCGGCCCCGGCAGGTGCCCGCCGAGCTCCCCGGCCCGGCGCCGGTAGGATGCGGTGACGGCGCGCCCGCCCCGCAGCTGCGGTGAGGGGCTCCCGGACGCGCGGCACGGCTGGGACCGTCCGCCTGCGGTAATAATCGCGGGAGTTAAAGCAAGGGCCGGAGTCTCGCGTTAGCGTTTGTCATTTCACCGTAGATAGATGGTAAATGGACTTTCACGGGCAAAAACAGGAGCTCCGCATCTGGCCGGAGGAAAAGTGCTGTTCGGAGGGCAGGGGGCAGAGGGCCGGAGTCATAGGACGTGAATGTATGTTGTGATTAACATTCACGTCATTGGAATTGCATGACCTTGGAGGGTATTAAACCCTCCCCCTTTTTCCCCTTTCGATAGATGCTGTCTGCTCTGTACATGGGAAAACCAAAAGCCTCTAGCAGGTAACAGCATTCCTGTTCCTGCCTTCCATTCTTGGAAACTTTGTCATACAGAACACGAGAGACAAATAAACTTTTTCTTTCTCTCTGTGTAAGTCCTGCACAGTTGTCAGTGTTTTGCTTCTTGCATGAAACGTGTAGCCGGGTTTTTGTGCGTAGTACTCTTTTGCTTGTTCTCCTCTTGAAAGGAGAATTCACTTTCAGTTCAGCGTGGTTTTGAGATACGGAGGTGGTACTCACCAGCATGACTTGCTGGCTGGCACTTGCTGGCTTTGATAGAGGAACTCCATCCCAGCGATTCCACTAAGGCACTGTTCGCCTCCATGGATACAGCACGAGTGGGAGGTGTGCTTGACTTCTGACTTGATGAACCACTGGCATTTTTCAGTGTTTCCTCTTTAAACTTTGGTCACCTCAAAAGCCTTTGTGAGTAGTGGCTAGTAGAGTTTGACACTGGAGGGAAAGTGTTACCTGGAAGTTGCACCTTTAAAGTGTGTGAACTCTTCTCACAAACTTGGAATCCAGGAATCTAAACTCACTAGCCAGAAAGATTTTTCAAAAGCACCTTTGTTTCCACCTGAATCAAAGTTGGTCTGTTCATACCAAAGCTTACACGTCTTACTAAGTTCACTAACATAAACTGTGCTTTCACTCTGCATAGTGAGAGTAATCATGGTGGAGGAGTTTTCCTATAGACAGTAGTGAAGATGTTCAGTTGAACTGATGTATTAAATTTGGCTTTTTCTTCTGGAAAACCTGGGTGCAGGTTTTCATCTTGTTGTGACTGAGCTCTTTATCCTTCTGAAGTAGAGCAAAACTGGTTTACATAGCCTCCGTGTGGGTGCTGTTTTTACTTCCAGTAGTTTCTGCTGGCTTTGTGCACAGACCAGACTCAGAAGTCTCTTTGTACTAGACTTTTCTTAGTGTTGGCTTTCAGGCTCATACAGTTCTTATTGCAGGGGTATTGAATGCGCTTGTGACTGAAATCCTGTTGAGACCTGTGGCTCTCTGTTTGGGTTTGTTTTTTAATAATAAATCTACTTAATACCATAAACTGTTGGCTGTTTGCAGAAGTAAAGATGATGTCCCTTGTTCATGGTACTATATGGTGTCTATTTCTGTAAATAGAGTGCAACTATTCATTGTTTCTCCTCTTCCTTGAACTGTAATACATGAAGTCACCTTGTTTTGTGCTGTGATGGCTAAAAAGACCACTTCTTCACGTTACTTGCATATTAAGTCATGTATGTGTAAAAAATATCTGAGGGAGTAATAAAAGAAAGGGCAGACCGGGCTCCTTGGCACTGCAGTGGAATCAAGCAAAAGTTGAACTTAGAAGATTCGTTTTCTTTTGTACGTGGATCAGATTACAGGAGTGCCTAAGTATACTGTAGGAAGATGTTTGTGGGTTTTTAGCTGGACTGGGAGGAATCCGATGAAATACAACTGCAGAAACATACTTGTAGTATCTGTTCTGAGTACTTTGTGCCTTGTCAGCAATGCAGGAAGGCATTTTTATTAGGGCTTCCTGCGCGGACCTATGAACTTTCCTTGTCAGTTCCTTATTAATGGTTTCTGATAAATGGAATATAGTGCCATCGTCTCAGATAAAGTGTTGAATTTAGGGTTTTCTGGTACATACAGCTGCAGTCCTGGATGTGAAACTAATCTGTTGAAGGCGGAAATGGGTAGGAAGAGTCCTGTTTGACATTTCTACAAGCAAATAGTTTTAAAAGTTCAGCTATAGGAATCTGGCTCAGGAGCATAGCAGAAGATCTCTCTGTGGAAGGTAGTTACAGTGTGCTGTTCATTCCCCTCTATATAAAAAGGTAGTGCTGATGCAAAGTACAGAAAGCTGGGGTACAGCATACCTCTTGCAGAGAAAACACAAGGGAAATCATTAGGGCGTATAATTAACAAACTGTTTAGGTCAGCATAGATCTTAGTGGTCGTTACGCCCTTAATCTAATGTAACGTATTATATTAGTCTTACCTCCATTAAGTTTCTTCTCTATGTGCATAAAGGCAGTAACACAAAGTCAAACTATTTATTGGCTTGGTTCAGGCCTAAGCAAGTTGGGACACTTGTTTAACTCTCGGTGTCTGGTTAGTTAGATTATTTTCCCATACTTGATGAAGTCCTCCATGCCGATTCCTGGTGAATCATCTGTGGGCTGCGCTGATGCCATGATATATCCCATAACAATGATAAGGTGTTCATGTCACTGGGATGGTTGTGATCCTCCTTAGAAAATTTCTGTTGTAAAAGTGAAGAATCACCCCAAAGACTCTGTGAGGTGCAGCAGAAGTTGCTGTAATTGGATGGACAAGGAAAACCCCAACTCTACTGCTCTTTGTTCTACGTGCTGGTAGATGAGACCTCATCATCCCAGTGTGGGCAGGTGTGGTCTGAAAGGGCTATTACAGCAGGCTGAAGGTCTTGTAATACTTCTCTGAGACCAAGCACATACAGGTTAGTTCTTTTCCCAGCTTTGCCATGTGGCAACTCTGTGGCAGCGATCATGCCTTTATCTCTGGACGTCTGCTTTCCTTCCAGTTGCACAATTTTTTTTCTTCCTTTCAAATCTAAAGCTTTCTGAGGCAGATGCTTGTCAGCAAGTGTCATGATGGAGTACACAGACTTGCTGTCTTTCTCTCAAGTTGAAACTTGGGGAAGCTTGTGTTGGATACACATGCTTACCCCCTCTTCCCTGTTTCTCCCTGCCCCCCTTTCTCTTAAGTAGCAATGAAAGGTGTTCTTTGGTAGTTTTGCTCCAATACACCAGTGGAAGAATACATGCTAATACACCCTAAAACCTGTGTTTTGAGGTACAGAAGTAGTCTTAGGCATTGTTTAATCTACAGTCTTTGCTAGGGTACTTAAAACTGCTGTTGTTCTGGAGGACAGTAGAGCATGGCATATGTTAGGGTGTTACTTGAACAAACACACACAGAAGTCCCCTCAAAAGATGGAATACAACTTGAAGAATTGCTGTAGCACCTCAGTGGGGAAGGACTGGCAGAAAGACCCAGCAGCATTGCTGCGTTGCATGTTCTGAGAGTCATGTGAAGTACCCTGAGGGAACAAAGAAATGCACTTGAATTATTTTGAAAGAATTACTTTGTTGGTTTTATTTTTGTGTTGGCTGATCAAAAGTATGGCAGAATTCTTCACCTTTTTTTCCAAGGGAAGAAGGATAGGAAGGATTTATCTGGAAAACATCTGAAATGTCCAAGAAGCAGAGGGAGATGTCTTTGCCCCTATTATTTCCACTCCTCCCCTTGTTTGCTGTCATAAGTATTAATGCCTGTGTGCACCTGGAAAACGGTTCTGTTTCTCTGACCCCCCTTTCCCTACAAATACCTCCCCCCCCCCAAGCTATACCTGTCAACCTGTCAGGTTAATAATTTATATTTGTACAGTATCTTAGATTCTTTTTTTGTATCATTTTGCTACTGCACAGGGATCCTTTTGTTTTCCCATGTCAATACACCAGTTCTTTCCCATCTCCTTAACTGCTCAGCTGGATTCCTTGATCCCTTCTTCCCTCCCTTCCCCAGTTATGTGATGGAGAACTCATGTTGACAGTGACTTTTCTCTGTTGTTACCGCTGTTGTCTTGGACTCTTTCCCCTGTGTGTTCATACTTTCCCATTCTCCCCCGTCCTCACATCCCAGGATCTTGCTTCCTCTGGCTTAAAGTGTTCTGTCTGTGCTTCTGATTCTTTGCTTCCTCTTGTGTCCCTTCTGTGCCGGATTCTTGATGGCCCTTGCGAACACTTTTATCCTTTTCTGTTCTTTGTACTCTGCTCTTTCCCATTCCTTTCTGCTGCCTCCCAGGTTTCCTTTTCTGCTCTTGCCCTTCCGGTCTGATAAGCCAGCCTGGTGGGATGTGCTGGAGGAGCAGGCTCTGTACTATTAAGCTGTTAGTGGTTTTCCACAATATTGAGGTCTCTCTTAGCCATTCTTGGCAGATGAGGCTGTTTTCCCACAGAACAGCAATTTCTAGCTGTCAGCATGCTTCTCACCACTTCTGCTTTACAAGACAAATTAAAGAGCTGCACCCTTCAGTCTCAAAATGAAGGGCTTTGTATAGGGCCAGTGGTAGAGTGTGGCTCTTAACTTGCATAAATAATTAATTCTCCTGTGTTGGATCCCGAGTGCCTTCTGTTAAATATTTAGTGTATCTGATTTGATTCGAAAAAAAATACAGTATTTGGCCACCAGTGCGCACAGAGTGGCTTAAAAATGTAGCTTGTGGGGTTTTTTTTTCTAAACCTGGACTGTTTTTATTTTCCTTAGGAGTGAAAACTTGAGGGCTTTTTCAATTCAAGCTGTAATGTGTAGTATACCATTTGCTACATGTCAAAAACTCTACTCAACCAAAGAGTAGGCTTTCTGGCAAATTGCTTTGATAGAAGAAAATAACACATTCTGCACGATGCATTTCAATAGCTTCTCTAATGAAAAGAATAAGATAAAAATAAAATGCTTTCAATTCTATAGATCGCTCTGTAGTTGCTGAAATGTTGTTTCCTACTCTGCACATTAGAATTTAAGGGCCAATACACCCTGTCAACTTAATTTCCCTGTGCATGGAATTTGCAGTACAAAACTGGATCTCGGTGTACTTTTTTTTTTTCCACTGGTAAAAAAATAAAAATACCTTACGAACCTTTGAGTACAATATTATATTTTGGCATTTATATTAAGTCCCTAGCATTCATTGCATTGGTGAATGATGGAAGTAGTTCTGACTCTTGTTCTGCTGCTGTTTTTCTTGCTGCTGCTCAGTTGTTTTGCTCAAAGGATAAAGACCACTTTCCCATGAGACTTTTTGCAGATGTTGTTTATGTGCAAACACCAGTGACAAAAAGAAAAACCCTTACCAAATTTTTCTGTATGCACTTAGTTTAGTTTAAGAGACTGCTCAACTCTTTCTTCTTTTGGGAATGATTTTTCTGCAGTGTTTGTAAACCTAATCTGATGCAATTCTGAATCATTTCACTTCTGTGTTTGAGTTTATAGATTGTACCTGTCATTTGTAATTTTTCTTCTTGGTGTTACATGCTAAAGCTTCTCTGTAGAGTTGATTGATGTGAGACCCTTTACCGAACAGGCCTGGTAAACCAGGGCCTCCTCCTGTGCCCCATTTACCGTGCGGGACAAGTGGATGGTGTGGTGATGCTGCTTGGCATTTGGCTTAAGCACCGTCTATCTCTTTATTATGTGTGGTGTTGAAATCCAGGGTGCTGTTATCACAACAAAATCTTGTGAAAGCTCCTTAAGAAAAAGTCCTTTTGTTCTTCCCATACCACACCTCTTTCTCAGGAAAGAACCCAAACCAAACATTTTAGACTAAATTTCACTGTCTTACCATAGTTTCTCCCATTATGCAGTCATAAACCTGAAAGATTCTTGCTTGGTCAGTGGCCAGTAGTCTGCTGTGGAAAGAGATTTTATCATGCTGTACCTCTCTTTAAATTTGTGCTTACAGGTTGTAACCATTCCTCCTTCGGATGTAAACATCTAGAAGCTTTATTTTGTTTTTTAAAGTGTATAGATCTCATCGGGGTCACAGGGACATGGTGGGATATCTCGTGTGACTGGAGTGCTGCCATGGATGAATACATGGCTCTTTACGGACAGGCCAGGAAGGTGAGGATTGGGAGTTGAGAGCAGCCGGGATGTGTCAAGCTTTGCCTTGGGATGGATGATGGGCTGGTTGAGAGCAGGCTGGGATTAGTGGGTGACGTTGTTTTGGGTGTCTGCTGTAAAGTGCCTGATCAGGAAGAATTAGTAGATGGTGCCTTCTTTAGATAACTGGAAAAAGCTTCAGGTTCCCAGGCCCAGGTTCTCATGTGGGTCCTGAACCACCCCGACACTTGCTGGAAGGACAACACAGCAGGGCATAAGCGATCCAGGAGTTTTCTGTAGTGCATTGGTGACTTCCTAACACAGGTGATCAAGGAGGTGAGTTGATGCTCAAAACCTGATTGAATATGGTCCCAGGTGACCTGTTCTAAGTGACTTGCGCTGTGAGCAGGGAGTTTGGATGGACTAGATGATCTCCAGAGGTATTTTCAAATCTCAACTGTTCTATGATTCTGTAGGAGGAATATCAAGGATTTTGCCTGTCTTTAGTTTTGATGTTTTTAAAGGTGCCAATAGAATTGTCATGTTTTTCACTGTTTACTCACCCTCAGATGTTCAATTGCATTTTATTTTTAACATTGATAGTGTCGTGATGTTTTTGCACATCTTCCTGTAAATCCTTGAAGAAATACCACTGTATGATTTGAACAAGCATGTACTTTCAGTTAATATCAGAGAGAACTATGCCACTGTGTGGAACTGAAGTAAACTGTAAGCACACAGTACAAGTAGTTTTACTGAAAGTTTAGGATTTTTTTTTGTCAGTATGACAAATGCTGTGTACAATAGTTTCTAACCCCTGCAGCTTTACAACTACAGTGTCTTAAGACTACTTACCTTTTGTAAAAAGCTTTTGTGAGCATAGCAATTAGTACTAGTGGGCAAAACAAGCTTGAATTACTAAAATAAATAATGGTTTGTAGAGAAGCAGCCTTATATTAACGTTCCTTTAAACACAGAACGCTGTGTTGAAGGCTCCAAATAAGTTTATTATTTATTAGTTTTTCTGCTAGCTTCCAGATTCTGTGCTGTGTTGCTTAAGACTTGAAGAAAATAGCACACCTTTTGACATCAAATTTGAAAGACCACCGTCTGATGGGAGCAGAGGGAGAACTTGGTGTCCCCTGCAAAGTCTGACTTCCCTGTAAATGCCCCTGAGATTGTTCAGAAGGTTGTGAAGCCTGCTTGGTTTCAAGTATTTTCTAATGGCAGATTTTTTATAGTAACAGCTGAGTTCTACTGATTTTGACCTCAGTTGGAAGAAAGTAATTAGGTGGTTATGTTTCAATACTTCTAAGTTATCAAAGGGGTGTATTGTTGTAGTGAATTGGTAGCATCCCCATCTCTCTGTGTGCTATACACAGGTGAGACAAGGTTTGAGTGCAGAGATTATATATCTGTAGCTCTAAAATAAATTTTATGATTCTACATAGTTATTTTTGTAATGATATCAGTTGGTCTAAAAAAAGATGTTACCTCCTGCCAACAATCTTGTATACTGGAAAAATGCATGCTAACAATTCATTAGTGAGATTAAATGTGTTTTTGGGTGGGTTTTCTTTGTGTTTTTTTTTTTTGTTTGTTTGTTTGTTTCTCCAAATGGTAAATGCATTTAGCTGCAATGAATCCATATTTTGTTGTGGCAGATGTTTTCTGTTCTCTCTCAAAGGCAGAGCTAGTCCCTCCCAGCACCCTTAGTGGTTATGGCATCAAGTGCTCTTTAACCTTAGTTACCTCTGCTTAATCGATGTAAAAGAGAAAGTAAATCCCGGCCTGCCAGGAAACCTATTCAATGCATCACTCGGTAGAGCATTGTTTTGATTCAGTGCTGCAGTGTATTGTTTTTAGTGAGTGGATAGTTGCTTCTTTGTTTTTTAAAATGTAGGTAATAACCAAGACTAGGACCTGCAACTGGCCTATCATTGACTGTAGATCAGAAAATGGCAGGCGCTTTGAAAACAGAGGACATAAAAGTAGCAGGTAGATATTGAATGCCAGCTTTGGAGAAGCATTGGTTGTCATTTTTGCTTTGTCTCCTGTAGACCCTTCCCTAGTCCTTCTGCCCGGCTGATCCTTCATATTGGGCTTTAAAGCAGATAGCAGTTGCAATATCTGGTTCTGTTTAGGGTACCTGCCCCTGTGATCTTTCATTAATACTTTCTCGTGTGAAATCTAGTAATTAGTTGGGTTCAAACTTAAACAGGAGGGTTTTAGGTTAGATCTTAGGAAGAAATTCTTCACTGTAAGGGTGCTGAGGCACTGGCACAGGTTGCCCAGAGAAGCTGTGGCGGCCCCATCCCTGGCAGTGTTCAAGGCCAGGGTGGATGGGGCTTTGAACACCATGGTCTAGTGGAAGGTGTCCCTGACCGTGGCAGGGGTTTGAAACTGAATGAGCTTTAAGGTCCCTTCCAACCCAACCCATTCTATGATTTTATTAATGATATGTATGAATTCCTGCTTGAATGTCTGCCCCTATGGTGTCAGCCATTAATATTTATGATGACAAAGCTGGTGCTAGGATGCTGTAAGACCAAACTACAGCTTCAACATGTTCTACAAACATTGTTTTGAGCATGTGAAACAATCTTTCACCATGCCAAAAATCTGTAGTGGTTCTGGTTTTGCTGTGAAACATATTAGGATGAAATATGACAGAATTGGATATGTCAGCTGTGTGGAGCCGTTCACTGGCTTGTCACCTGGCAAGTGGACAAAGGTCTGCATACTGTGGTCCATCACCAGCTGCTTCTCCATCTTCCTGTGGCTTGAGAGAAATCCATCAGCTGCTTCTAGTAGCACATTGATACAGAGTCATCAACTGCAAGAGGACTCTGCTGCACTGTGAATTAGTCCCTGCCCTCAGCTACCATTTCAGTATCTCAGTACCTTATTTGAAAATTAAAGTATATTTGGCCCAAAGAATGAAGTGGGACCCGTATTTGTGAAGCCCTCACTAGGTGTCCCTGCTCACAGTTGAATGCAGGTGAAGTAACTGGAGGGCTGTTGATAGCAGGCTTTGTGGGAGATGCCAGGCTGATAACGCCCATACTGGACTTCACTGGAGTCTGCTGGGAGCTCATTACACACTTCATTAGACTGGAGTAGGATCCACCTTCCTCAGCGTCACATTGTGCAACTACTTAGGATGGGCTTCTAGGGGAATGTGTCTGCTTTATGGAGTCTTGCTGGTTTTCCTCAGACCTCCCACTAGTGCTAGTAGCAGGAGTGGATTTTAAGACAGCAATATACAGGACTGCACACTAGAAAGAGTTTTTTGCTTACAGGTTGGGCCTTTTGACTGGGGGGCCTTCAGGGTTGAATGGAGGATGCGTTAACTGTAAGCATGGCCATGGTTCTTGTCAGCTCCAGGCTGGTATGTCCACTGGCTGACTTTGGAGTAGAAGCAATGTCTGAAATCCCACCAGTTGGTTAGTGTAGGTCATCAAGTCTCCTTATCCTCTTGTAAAACTTAGCACTGAGTGTGCCCTGTGAGTGGTCCTTCAAAGAGCTGACTATTTGTGACTTCTACAAATTCAGAGCTGCTTCTGCCCTATGCAATTTAATCCCTGTTCTCCTTGAAGTCTCCAGGCCACCAGGCCACCAGGCAGCGTGTTTGCCTAAAGAAAGGTTGATCTTCCCCTGCTCTCTTGCTGAAGCCATGCAATGGTGCAGGCACAAAAAATAACTTCTGAGCGCCAAAAGCAAGTGGTTGGGGACCTTGTTGGGGAGCTGGAAAGCATTGTGTCAGCCATGCTGCAAGGTCGTTCCACAGATTGGATGCCTTATCTTGTTCACTGCTTTGCTTACCACAATCAAATCGCAGCTTCTGCTTGGTTTGCCTGAAGAAAGGCCTTTATTTCTGAGGTCTTTCTGAGGCAGTATAAAAAGGGTGGGGGAAGGATTGATGGCAATTTCCCTTATCCAGTGACTGAAGGAGGGCACGTAGCTGCTGAATGGAAGGGAACAAGTAAATTAAAGGCTTCCCCGCTGATTTTTGTTCATAGCATAGGAGAAGAAAATGGAGCCTGAAGTAAGATTTGAAGCAGGGATGCAATTAGGAGTTAAACTGTTTAAATTACCATGTGTCACTTTTTAATTCTAAAGCACTGATATCCTTTAGTTGGCAAGTTACAGGTTTGGAAAACGGTTGAAGTGAATAGAGATGGTGCTTAAGAAGCAGGACCTATATACTCTGTCTTGGTAGCTTACTTAATTCCTGTTTGAATATAATACTGTAATTTCCAGAAGAAGCCTCAAAAGCTGAGGCAGCATGCATATGTTTGAAAAATCTGTATTGATGTCTAAGGGAAACTTGACATAAGAGCAAGTACTCACAGATTTTTAAGCTTGTCAGCAACAGCTTCAGTGCCTGCACCACAAAAACCCCAAATATATATACATATATATATATAAAAATATCTCTGTCCTGTGTGAATATAACCCTGAAACTGGAGTTAATTTGCAGTTTTCTTCCATCTCTCCCTCTTGTTCTAATTTCTGCTGCTCATGCTGGCCCATCTTGAAAACTAGGCAGTGGATTTCATAAAGGTTCTAATTTTAATTCTCTGTGCTGCTAGTAGTAGCCTTTTTATGGAAACATTTTGCTTAACACAGCAAGCATTTGGGTATACTACCTGTGCCAAATGGGTTTGGAGTGTGACATGTCTCTAGCACTGGAAAGGCTCTAGCAGTGAGAGGTGTTTCCTCCCCTTAAACAGCCTTAGCCACAAGTAGGTATTGGTGCCGTCCTGTGTTTTTTATGTCAATTGCCTATTGTTTTAATCGATTTCCTTTTTTTCTTTCTTTTTTTTTTTTTTTCTCCATCAGGGAAGATGTTGAAACATTTAGGCAAGATTCTGAGGCGTGAATGTTTTTTTTGTTGCAGGAGTGACCCATTGAAAGCAAGCCAGAGAAGAGTTGTTTTGGCCCCTTTTGCAGGAGAAAATACTGAGTTTTTTTAATCCTACCAGTTTGGCTTAATTCTGTTAACTTTTATTTTTAGAACTGAGTGCCAGTTGTAGTGGTATTCTTTAAGTGATGAGAATGAGGCCAGTGGGATCGCACTGTCTGTTTATATTCTCCAGTGAGTCACGCACTTATCTCTCAGTTTTTTTCTTCCATTGGCTGACATCAACCCAATTTTGTCACAATGAAGTTTTTTGTCTAAATATGTGGCGGGGTGGAGAAGAGAGTCTTGGTTAGCTTTCCAGTGCGACAAGGCCTCTATTCAATATGCGAGTTCTTAGAAAATCCATAGAAGAGAAACCTCTGTAAATTCTTTGATAGGAGGAAAAGGTTCAATTGAAGGTTGGAAATTGCCGCTAAATAGAACATTGTAGGCTGCTTTAGTGCTGATGCTCATGGAATTATTTGTCTCATTGAAGTAGTATTAATTAGGCCGGCTAAAGTAAGCAGCATTAAAAGTGTTGCCAAGATGCTTGTAGAGATGTCGGGTCTGCAATCAAAACCTGCTATTACAGCATGCTGGGTGGATGTGGTGCTCTGGCCACAACCCCATTGCACTTTGATTCCTCTTAGAGCTTTTGAAATACAGGCTAAACTGTGTCTGATACATCGAATTAGGAACATGCTTCTGGTTGGGGTATATTTAAGAAATTACAGATATTTATATATATACATATATATATATATATTAAAATTTGTTGAACTCTGTTCATTAAGCTCTTAGTTCCCTTTCTTCTCTGTGGTCTTTTTGACAGGTAAAACAAGTACGGCACAAAAAGGAAGTGCTTGCCTCTCCAGTAATGCTTTAGAGCGCTAACAGTGTGTGTTGGATAGTGGAAAAATAGTTACTGAAATGGGAGTAGGATATGTTAAACATGCAAGAGTGATTGAGTTACGTAGTTTAAAGGGAAAAAAGTTCAAAGAAATGCCATTCATGTAACTGCAGTTTCTGATTTTATCTAGGAAATGGTGTAATTCATTAAAAATCATTATGCAAACTAGAAATAGAGCTCCCAAGTAATGTTCTTGTAAGTAGTCAGTTAGAGAAACAGTTTTTTTTTTAAAAACATTGTCTAATTTTGTTTGTTGCACACATGTGCTCTGCACATTTAATAAATGTCCATCTCTTGATAGTTTTTTGGTGTTCCTTCTGCCTTTTAACTATGTTACTTCTGTCTTTTCTCACTTGTTGTAGAGCATCTCAGGCAAGGACAACTGTTGCTTATGAGAAGATTTGTAGTAGAAAGTCAATATTTATAACTGTCATAGTTTAGCAGGTACACACTGGCTGAGGAACACTTTTTGGGAAGTATTTATTTTGGATAGTGTTAGGAAAGATTGGGATCTCTGGTTTCAGAAAAGTGTCTTTAAGTGCTTTTCTAAGCTTCTGATGGATTCTTGGTTTAGTCATATTAATAAATATTTATTAAAAGGAATGCATTTGTTTTAGAAGATAAAAAATGTTAATGATAGCAAAATGCAGTTTTAGATCTTGTGAGGGAAAAGAAGGATAAAAAAACTCTCCATTTGTGGCCATTTTAATTGTAATATGTATTTTTAGGGAGTTAGAAATGTGGAATTGTAAAGGTTTTTTAATTTGCTCTTACAATTTAAACTCTGTTATCAAAGGCCTTTAATACTCGGGGGAGAGTCCCATTCTGACTCAAAAAATGCCTTGAAATGTTCGCATTCAGATCTGGTGCATCTTCTGACTGCTGAGTGCGTATAAATTTTTTTTAAAGCTGTATCCTTTTAATTTCCTAAAAGGAACCTATGTTTTTGAGGGAAAACACATTAATTTCAGTTGTTTTGTTTTTCTGTGACAAGGAACCACAATATATATTGAAAGATTGATGCTGAGGTTGCAAAACCTCACTTAAAACCTGATTTATGATCTTAGGTATAAGACATCAAACTAAGATTGAAAAGTTATGTCATAATATAGATTCATAAGACTGTGCTTTTACCCTGTGTTCTAATAAGGTGCCTGTCATACTGCCCCTTTTTGTGTCAGTGTAAGATAGAATTGAGTGACAGAGCACACGCTCCAGCACCTAAATAAAATAATAATAATTAAAAAAGGTGCTAATTTCCAGTAAAGGATTGCAGGTGATTACGTGTAAGCAGATATCCCGAATTGCCAGCATCTACCATTTACCAATAAGGGTAAAACCTGTGAGAACGCAGGCACGCACACGTGCTGCAGGTGGGTAAGATGCAGAGGTTCTGAAGTTTTGCTGGGCAAAAATGCACTCTTGAAGCACAAAACTTGCTTGAAATTTTAAGAGTCTGGTCGGTTATGGCCAAGATGACGTGTATATAAAGTTATTTAATATCGCACAGATCCTCAGCACTTGCATTCACTCTTATTCAGAGGCCTGCCTGGAAGAGAGGAAAGCTAGGGTAAGAGCTGTCCACCTTTCCTGGGGATGTCTACATCTCAATGCCCATTTTGACTTTTGATCACCAGCTGCTCCCAGCATCTGGGCTTGGCCTGACTTGGCCTGTTTCCTTTGAAGATTGTTTTGTCTTGGGGGTTGCCAGATGCTCTGAGTCCCTGTCTGCATTGCCTTTCCATATCTTCACCATAAAGATAGGGCTGGGTTGGGTTCCTTTTCTAGCTGGGAAGACCTGAAATTGTGCATATCCCATCCAACATTCATTAGTCTTCTGAAACTGGGCCGCAGAGTGCAGGGTGTAGGAAGCTAGAAAGAAAGTCTTCTCGAGGGAGGCTGGCTCTGTAACCCAGTTGTTTATGGCACTTGCCGATGAAGAAGACCTTGGCAGCCCCTTTCTGGATCGTCCTTTGGAAGTGCCCCTCTGTATTAACTTCCTAATGAGCCCCAGTGTGTAATTAGGATGCTTTTAATTACCCTGCTGGGTAACCTCGCCCCATTAATGATTTTGAAGCAGGCATCCTGGATTTCAGTAGTGTGTCTGCTGTGATTGTTGATAGTGAGCTTTACAGTTTATTTATTTATTTATAATAGATTTTCGTTTTAGGTAAAACACAGATTGTAGTCTGTCTGCATGTAAAAGTTAACATGTTTGTTCTGATGTGGGTCTGAAAGAGGTCTGCGTAGGTGATTTTCAGCCATAACTTTATCTCAGATTTTGAAACCAGCTTCCAGTTATTGCTTATCATGTATCACACTTATATGTGAGTTAGGTGAGTATTTTCTGACATGGATATTTTTTCTTTCTTTCTTTCAGCCTTTCTTCCAACTTGTGAAGTTACGGAAACTTGGACTTAGTGATAATGAAATCCAGCGGCTCCCTCCAGAAATAGCAAATTTCATGCAGCTGGTGGAACTTGATTTGTCTCGAAATGGTAAGCTCCAGTGTTAATTTGTTTGATTCTGTTCTGTCCTATGGCATAGTCTATAAAACTGGGTTAGTAGGGTTTTCTGAGGTTGCTATCTGTGTCCTGCAGATGCTTTTTTGTGTAATACATGGATTTGCCTGCAGTTCTAGATGGGGAGGAAGGAAAGAGCAGAGGAGTGCTGCTGGTGGAAATGCAGCATTAAAATGATGCTTGACTGTAGTTCTGCCTTTCTGACATCCTGCTTTATTTTCGAATTAGAAGAATGCTTTACGTCCTATTTTTATGTGTACCTGTCACACTGCTGATTTCTTTCTCCAAGTTCTCTGAAATGCTGCCTATGGGTTAGAAGTCCAGTTCTTTATCTCTGCTCTCCTCTTTACCTGTGATTAGCAAGAGGCAGAACGCTGGTATTCCTACTTATACTTCTGGAAGAGGAATCACTCTGTCACCTATAGAGAAACTTGGAAGAACTGAGAAACTGTCTTTAAAATGCAATGCTGGAAACCTCATAAGTTTATCGTTCAGGTGTAATGTTTGCTGCTTATATGGTCCTTAGCTGTGATGGGGTGAAATTTCATGTATTTATTTATTTTCTCTTTCTTTTTCCTGGTCTGGTGAACTTACCAGCCCTGCCAGAAGCTCAGGGGCTGGTGGGTCACCTTTAAGCCACCTTACGACCTGGTGATCTAGAAACAGTGAATCCATGTTATCAAATTAGAGCAACTGTCAGCTATACTTGCCTCCTTATATGCAGTGGATATGCACAAAATGCTCTCTGAGGTGTGATGGATGGAGTGGGAGAGAGCATTTTGTGTAACCTTGTCAATAAATGAGGGATGTAACTGAATACTGTAATAGAAATAGTGTAGTGGGGAGCCTTTTTTTCTTTATGGTTTAATTTCACATTGACCCCTTAGCTCTGAAGAATATCCACTGGCCACTACACCTTCCTGTAACTACCTGAAAATTTGTATCTTTCCTTTATTTGTTTGGTGCTTTTAATGCCATCTCCATCTGATAATACAATTGTTGAAGCATAATTAGTCTCCAGGCAGTTGCTGAAAATTTGTGATCCACATAATTCCATGCACATTTTCAAAATTCTCTTGTAAGATAAGAAAACTGGGAAAAAATATCTGAGAGACAGAAGAAACATGTTAGTTAAAACGTTTATAAATACTGCGTCAGTTCATGCTCATTTATTTTGGCTGCTGAGTTTGGCTGAGTTGGGTGCTGTCTGTGACAGGCCTTATACAAAAGGAAACACTGCTTGGTAATTCTCTTTGCAAATGAATAACTAGCTGTAAAAGAGCTGGTGGATCAGAGCCATATGAACTCTCTCGTCAGACTGACTTGGAAGTTGGCTTGAGAGCTCAACTGTAACAAGAACAGATGGTGTTGAACACTTATGGCTGGATAGGTGCGTGTGTCATTAGAAGTTACTGCACAGGGAAGTGTTTTCTCAAGTAACAGGCTAGACTAATGCAGGTGGCCAGGAGCAGTTGCTTTCCTGTATCCAAGGTTCAGTGTTAATCACCCATTTTATTGCATTACTTTCTCTTCTGTGGTTCATTGCAGAAGGTGACTGATACTGCTTCCCTCTGCTAAATCATCTCACGGTTACTGTATGGCTCGACTGTCAAGTGAAAAACGAACCATGCAAGGTGATGAAGGAGGGCCATGGTGGAGGATGACTGATGTTGCTTTCTGCTGTTTGGTCATGTTGTGGTTGTCTCACAGCTCTTCAAATTAAAAAGCAAAACACACACCATCTGGGATGCTGCAGGGGGAATTCTCACATAAGGTTTTGGAGACTTGCCGTATTTTCATTTCTTGCTTTGTATTTTGAGTCCACCTTCTCTAATATGTCAGATTCTGGACCTGCCAAAGGTTTCTTCTTTTTAGTGGTTTGCACTCCAACGGTTTTTGTTGTTCTGACTACCACAGTACTTAGCAAAAAAAAAAAAAAAAAATAGGAACCCTTTGTATTCCTTTCAGGCAGAGAAAAACAGCTCAGCTTTTCAAAATGCAGTATGCTGCATGAATAGGAAAGTGTGATGGTGACATCTGAACTTGGGAAATAAGAGATCATTGTTCTGTGTCTTTGTTGTTTTAGCTGTCTGCTTCGGTGCACTAATTGCTTTCAGTTCTGGCCATTCTGTTCCTCAAGAGCTTAAAAATGCAGATATAAATTAATTTAATGTTCTGTATACAGGGGTAGCCTTTTATGTTTTATCCTTCCATCACAGAAGGAAAGGGAAACAAAGTACTTCCATTTCCCTTATAATAAAATGGTACCGTGTCTTCTTTTCTCATGCTTTATAATCCTTTGGTCAGTGTCTGATCTTTGATGCTCCATGAGGTGGTGAGTATGTCATATGGCAGGACATGGGTGCACTTTGAGGCTGCAGTGACCAGCTGTGTTCTGTGCAGTGTTCCCTCCTGACTCTTCAGAGGTGGTCTGGAATGCCTTGAAATGTGGTTTTCTGTGCTGCATAAGTAGCCCTGGTTTATAGGCACTCAGAAGAGGTGAACAGGGAACCTTATGTGTGGCTTTCTTAAATTCCCAACTGTTTTAAAATGCCTGAGATATGCTGGTATATGTTAAAAATATGCTCCATGATTAATCCTTTAAACAGTTCTTGGTTCATGAATGATTCTAGAACTACAAAAATCCTTCTCAGTAAAACTTAAAAATCGTCAACAGATGTAAACTGGATGCTTCTATGATCTCAAGTGTACATGAGGGAAGTCTGGGGTGAGTAAGATGCGAGCCTTAGTGGTGCAGAGGGAGAAGGATTTGGGGAAGTCTAGGAGCCACATGATCTTATTTTTTTCCTGGATTATTTGCATATTGATGCTATTTCTTATTCTTCTGCAAGGCCATGTGTTCATGTAAATTTCCTAGGAAGCATCCCTGCTGTGCTTTTCTGGTCTGGCTGAGGCTGTTACTTGAACACAGGTTGAATGGATAAATCAAGGATGGGAATATCAGAGGGCAGAGAAGCTCTGCTATGAAAACAGTATAGTGATGGTGAACACTTCGATGGTTATTTGGCAATGTGGTTTATCTCTGCCCCTTGGTCTTAGGTTGTTAAAAAGTTGATGTGCTAGTTCTGAGGCTGAAGAAAACAGACTCGTAGGATTGTAGCAGTGAATGCCTGAGCTTTTGAGTTGCTGAAAAGCACGTCTGAGACTCCAAGTATTCCCTGTAATATCTTCTGAGATAGATGCTCAATGGCTGTATGTCTGAAACTACTGTTCCCTCAGACTCCCCAAGCTTGGGTAAATCTTTTCCTGGATTCTCACATCACTGAGTTCTGCAAAGACACTGGGTTGCTGAAACATCCTTGCTTGGTGTCCTTGAAGTTTGGGTAGGGCTCCTGTGCTTTGCATTGAGTTTCAGCACAAGTCTTTGCTCTGTGTGATAGAGATTCTGCTTCAGGCACAATCAGAAGCGCAAGTGTGTTACTTGTTTTCCCACAGCACTTGGGCGGTCTCTGGGGTAAGTCTCAAAAGACCCTGTGATTCAGGAAAGAAGTGCAGTCTCCAAAGGAAGTAAGACCTGCTCAAACATCTGCAGTTTTCCCCTTGCACTGGCTTCCCTCTCTCCCAGAGTGTGTGCAGCTTGTTTGAGATCCCTGGGAATTGCAGCAGGCTGCTCTCCATGCTGCTCATCCTGCAGAGGTTTCCTCCACTGACTCCCTCTCCCCTTTTCTTCTGCAGAACCCCTGGAGGCTGAATTCTTAGAGTTTAGGGCCCTGCCATCCCAGATTCATTAAAATGTTAATGGCTTTTCTTGTTCTGTAGCTTCTTCCAGACAGGAGGGCTAATGCATAAAGTTTCTGTTGTTAATTTAATGCGTGCTGATATTTTGGATTATATATGTATGCTGTGTTCTTGCAGATGTGATGCATTCCTTTTTAGTAACTCTCTTCTGCAAGAGGGGTTTTTGTTTGCCTTTAACAAGTATTAAATCCTCCATGTTCTACTGATATGTTTTTGTCACAACATTGCATGCTTCTTAACATACCCTGAAGGTGTTAATTGTAGTATTTTTATTAGAAAGAAGTTGCTACCCCACACATGCTTTCCCTTAACCAGTGTTGTGTGGAAGTCTGGATATTTTGTTTTTAAATGTCCTGTAGTTTTCCAGCCTTTGACAGACTGTGAGCAGCTTGTTTTTGTTCAGCTTTTTTAGGAGGAGAAGAAGAAAATGACTCTGAGCTTTCACACTGGAGAGTGGCTGCTGGGTGTTAGGCACTAGGATGGCTTTCCTACCTTTCCCAGCTGAAGGAGTGCCATTTGAGCTGTCCAACTGTCCAGCCCCTTCTCAGATGAAGACTAACCTCCTTGGTTATGTAGGAGATGAGCCTCTTGCGCTCCTGGTCTGCCTGCATGTTGCTGTCTCTCTGATAAAAGGCTGGCAGGCTTCTCTGCTGCTACCCTGCTGCTACTCTTCTTGCTTCCATTGGACATGCCTACTGAGGACTCGGTCATGCAAGCCCATGGCATCATAAAATCACAGAATGGTTTGGGTTGGAAGGGACCTTAAAGATCATCTAGCTCCATCCCCCCTGCCATGGGCAGGGACACTTTCCACTAGAGCAGGTTGCTCAAAGCCCCGTCCAACCTGTCCTTGAACACTGCCAGGAATGGGGCAGACACAGCTTCTCTGGGCAACCTGTGCCAGTGTCTCACCACCCTCACAGGGAAGAATTTTTTCCTACTGTCTAATCTGAATCTGTCTTTCAGTTTAAAGCCATTCCCCCTTGTCCTGTCACTACATGCCCTTGTAAAAAGTCCCTCTCCAGCATTGTTGTAGGCATAGTTGCTGTGTGTTGGGTAATTTGCACTGTCTGTAGGGGCTCTCTAGCTGGCAGCAGGTAAGGGGATTCAAATCAGCTCTTCCTCCGTGGAAGTGCTCTGCATCCTTGAGGTTTGCTCTTGTATCCAAGTCCTGAGTCTCAAAGCAGTGGAGAAGATGTATGTGTGTGTGTAATGGGAGAATTAAAGGGATTTTGATAATCTTCATAGATGGATTATGCTGGCTCTGGTGCTGACTCTGCACTCAGCAGAGCTGAGATCTGTCACTTTGTGGACTAAGGAGTGATAGGTTTGCTGTGGCATCTACTGAGGAAATCTGTATGTGGGCAGATCTTAAGCCATGTTTGACTCCGCATGATGCTTGATACCAAAATCTCAACATGGTTCTTTGTTTTGATATCAAATAAGAATTATCCTGTTTAATGTGTACATTTTCATACCTACTGTAGAGATGGATTCTGGCTACATGATATAGTAGTTGCTATTCATTTCTGTAGGTTCTGGTTAAGCTAAGTTTATGACTATATCATCAGGATATTATTATTCCAAAATCCTCTCTCAACACAGTTGCCATGTTATGGCAAAAGCTATTGCTATATGTTGTTATTTATGTGAAAATAATTACAGATTTTACAAAAGATAAAATATGCCACTTCAGGATTACCCTGGCAGTAGAGATTTTTCCTCAGTAGCATCTCAGCAGTCACAACATTGTATTGTAAAGAGAGGGCTGCTGCTATGCAAGGCTGAAGGTTTCAGCAATGTCCAAGATTTTGGAGGTCAGACTTTGGCAGCTGGAGGCCGGTGTCCCAAATGCTCTGTGAACCTTATTTTTACTTTTTCATTGCTTCCAAAACTGATTATTGTTGCAGATTTAGAAACCTTTATTTTGTTTTGTCTTCAGTTATCAGGATACTTACAGAAATCAATAGCAAAGGTATTTAACTGTTCTACTTTCACTTGCAGGTGGCTTGATATTAATGCTTTTTATTTGAAGTATTTATTCTTTTTAGCTGGTTTGCAACCTGATTTAAAGCCTCTTTTAGAGATCTTAGTCATTTTCAGGACACCACATTCATTGTGTGTTGTGTGATAGGTATGTTTTATTCAACAAGTCATTTAAAACTTCCTTAGAAGACTGGGTGAGCACAGGGCAGCTGACCTGCAGCGCATCAGTCCATGGCACTGAAGAGTGGTGTGTAAACTTTGCTTTGCTCTCTGGGGCTTGAGCATATTTGTGTGTATCAGTGCATGCACACCAGTGCTTTCCCTTTTTTATTCAACTATCTGCTCTCAAAGACGTACCTGCCATCCGTACTGTAGGATTACCTCTCTTTTGCCCATAAAGTGGGTATGAGCTCCCCTTTTCTCTCCCCCACCCAAAGCAGGATAATCAGTGTTTTCAAACTAGAAATCCTGGCAGAGGAAAGGCTTGATCACTTGTTTCGGTTCAGCCTGGGCTGGTGACCCAGCTATTTTACAGTGAGGGCATAAGCTAATCAGGCAGAAGCACTCTTAACTCTTCTGATCCTGTCCTGCAGTCCCACAGAGGCTCTGCTGCCTTTCGCCCTGTGCTCTCACCTGTCCACCTCTGTGGTTTTTTTTTGTAACATATGCAACTTCTGGATGCTGCCTGTTTGCCTTCTGAACTGATCTGTGTCCAGGTGAGCACTTACGGACAAGCAAGAATTGCCGTCCTACTTCTGCGCAGACACATTTTACCTGGCATAAGAAAGCAACCTGTGAATGCACTCCCTGCAGCCTTGGTTGTGTATACCTCAAGGCCATGGGACATCCCACCAAAGAGCACTTACTGCAGATGATCCTCAGCTTTGGCTGGTGACTGTTTTGGGATTTTTTGGTTTTTGTTTGTTTTGTTTTTTTTTTTTAGATGGTTGCTTGCTGGCAGCTGTGTTGGGGCATATTTTCTTTGTATTATCTCCCATCTGTCCTTTGAGGTTAGTTTAAAACCTGTGCTTAAAATACATTATAATCTTCACGTCTTACACATAAAGTTTAGGGATTGATGTACAAAGCAGAGCACTGGGGAAGAAAGACACATGCACTGTAAATTGCTTTTAGATTCTGGAGCACTGCAGAATCCCACAGATGTGTAGGAATTCTTGCTTGCTTTGAAAAAGTGATACAAAATTTGGAATTTGTGAATCTGTGTCACTAAAATGAGTTTGATGTTGGTAAATTGGAAGAGGAGGTGCAACAGGAGAAATAAGGTGAGAGAGAAAAGACTGGATCTAGTCACTGAGCCCTTGCTCAGCAGGGAGGGGAAGGAAGAAGCAGCAAGTGCTGACCATGGTTCGGAAAGAGAAGATAAGTGGAATATCATGATGGAATAATCTAATCAGAGAAGTTGAGAAGATGCTATTTTTAAATGGATTACAGAAAAGTGGATTTTTTTCCATCACGGTATATTCTGCCAGAGAATTGACTGTTTTTTTTCTGAGGAATTTGCTAATACACTTGTGTGCACATGTAGTAACAATGTCTGGCGTCATCCAAGTTCAGCAGAAGGTTATGGATTTTGGAGGGATTTTTTTGTTTGCTTGGTTGTTCGGGTTTTGCTTGTTTGTTTTTTTTTTTGGGGGGGTGTGATTTTTGTGGGTTTTTCTGTTTTTTTTTCCTTTTTTTTGAATCAGCAGGACAAGTTGGAGACAGAAACCTTTGGCCTGTTGAAGTATCAGCTAAAGTGTTAAGCGTCAGCCAGCCCATATGGGAGTGACATAAGATAAATATTTCATGTTCTGAATAATGTAGATTAGAGATCATAAAATGGCAGTCTGCAAACAGGCATTGTTAGCTCTTGTATCCACAGAGTTGCTTGGGTTTTCGAGTCTTTTTTTGTGTTGAGAAGGTTAAATGCTATGCCGATGAAGTTGCTAAAGAATTAATCCAATGAATCTGTAACTTTGCTGTTAAAGCACTTTGTCATCCACAGCTTTATAGGTAGGATATTAGTTTTTACCTTTTTTTACCTTGCTTATCAGACTAAAAGTATTAAATTCCTGCTAGCCTTGAGGTCCAAGATAGAAATCCTCATAAAAATGTCTCCTGGCCTTGTTTAACTCTCAATTAGCATGTATCAGTAAGAAGGTGGAAGACCTAAATGCCTTGCTGAACCTGGGCTCTTTCACTTAATTCCCCTGGAACTGTTGTTTCCCTGTGATCTGATCTTTGATCTTACCCCTCCCTTCTTCCTCGTTTCGAATTTACAGCTCCTGGTCCTCTGTTACTGCTTCTTCCTGCATCTGAGGACAGGCTATTGATTTACTACATGCTATCTGTTCAAAAACCAGCTTGTTTTTATGTCCCCACACAGTTTTCTTTCAAGTAACATGCCTTATATCTGTGTATCCGTGAAATGCAGTTTTGTGAGAGTTTTTTCCCTGCTCCTCTTTTTGCTTGGAAAAGGGAAGCAGTGAGGAGAAAGAATGAGATGCATTCCTTGCCTGAGTTTCTTGTTAATTATACAACAAGGGATTTGAGAAAACCCTACCTGAACCTGTTTGAGAATTTTCCTTAAAGCTTTAAAGACAGGTCTTAAAGGAGCTGTATCTCTTGTATTTTGTATATCCTCAGCATTGGAGCATGAAGGGGAAAATGTTACAACCTGCACAGGAGCTACTTAACCTCAATAGACTTTGCAAGAACCTTGTGACTCCTGTCACATCGTGCCCCAGAAATTGTAGTACTTTCTCTACCTTTTAGAGGTTGATAACTTCAGGCTTCAGGGCTGGTAGCAAAACCTTCTGAATTTAGGATGGAAGAAGCTTGTCAGGTCATTGTGTGTGTATGTCATTAATGTGGAAATGGAGGGAGAGGATGAGTAACCTTCTCCATCTCTCGCCCCTGCAGAGATGGAACCTCTGGGAGCTGCACTTGGCTGCTTTGGGGAAGGTAGAGATGCAGAGCTGTCTCTGAAAGACAACAGCCTGCTCATTTGGGCTTTCCACCTGGCGAGCCCTTTGCAAAGACAAACAAGTATTTGCAGCACAAATTCCTTCTTGCAAGGTATTTGACTAAGTGGGCAGTTTCCTTCCTCTCAGGTTTGGAAGGTGGAGAGGATGGTTGGAGAGCTTTCTCAAGGGCAGGACCCCTCTGAGAAGGTGGGGGGCACAGAGGAGCCTCTGTGGAAGAAGAGAACTTTAGGCTTCTAAATTACTCAAGCACTGCAGGGCTTCATGCTTCAATGTGTGTGTGATACACTGATGCAGATATTGTGTATTATACAAGTGAAGAATAGGCAGGGGGAAAAAATCTGTGTATTGAATTGGATGAGATCTGGTTTGCTGCTTGTTATCTCTCTCCTGAGGGATAATGCTGCATGGATTCACAATCTTTGTGTCTGGAATGGGCTTCTTGGGTATACTTTCAGTGTAATCAACTGCTTAATACATTTATGAATTACGAATCAGTGAGTAGTTAAGGTGTTTTGATTATGTTGTGTGTACCTGGTGGTGGGCTTTCCACCATCTAGATCAGGGCTATTCACTCGATTTTCACTGGGTGTATGCAGTGTGCCAGCTCTAGCTTTCCTAAAGCACAGTGCTCCATGTTGCCTTCACAGCGGGAATATATGACAGCATCCAGTAGCTGCAACCTGAAAGACTCTTCAACACTGTAAACTCTCCCTCAGCGAAGTTCTTGTAAAAATACTTTTCACTTTGAGCTAGAGTCCACTATCTGAATAGCTCTGGACTGGTCACCCTGTCATAGCCTAGGACTTTCTGGGCCATTGCTTTTGTCTTGATATTGATTAGGTGTTAGAAATTGCATTCACTATTGCAGAATTCATAAAAGATGCTGGCCCTGTAGCCTCTGGTTAGACAAAAAAATACTACCAGTTCTTGAAATTTTATATAAAACACTGCAAAAATGCGCCATATGAAAGGTTTTATCACCTTAAAAATAAGATTTTCCTTTTCCCCTTGCCCTCCAAGCTAGCAGAAGGAGGAAAGCGGAGGAATGGGGATTGAGAGATGTTGCTAGTGTAAAAATCTTTTTTGTTTGCTGTTGTTGTGTGTTTTTTTTTTTTTATTATTAAAGGCACCAAACCCAAAAATTATTCGAAGTAATTTTCTTATTCAGATAGCACAAAATTCCCTAGTGTCGAACTTACCTTTTAAGTCACTTGCACAGGGTTTGTTACATCATTAGCAGATTCTTGTGTAAACTAGAACAATAAACATCTGAGAGGTATTCTGAATGGGGGGAGGAAGGAAATATGCCCTCTTATATACATGACTGCCAAGCTTTATTTTCATCCACTTCTGCTGGCATGACTTCTTTTTTGCTGTCAGCGTATTTGTATTGTCACACGTCACAGGGCTTATGCTTGGTTTATGGCTTTATTATTAGCAATGCTGCACAATCTGCATGCCAGAACATCTGGGGCATCATATAAATGTAGAGCATTTTTCAGTGTGTAGCATTAGAAGAATTCTAGATACTGAAGTTGAATTTGAGAATTTGAGCTGGGTATCCAGCGGTGGCAAGAAAAGCATTTAACCTTACTGCTGCTGATATTGGCAGGGATGCATGCATTAATGTAATGAAACCGAGTAGGTAACGGTAATGGTGAAAGCTGTTTAATCCATCAAGAGACAGAAGGATTTATTTATATATTTTAATATCTTCTGTTGCATTTCAGTTGATTATGTCACTGCTTCTATTATGAATCATCACCTCTGCTGTAATTATCACTTCATTTTTGTTGTCATATGCTAAAATACTCCTTGCTTTTTCTCTTCTGAGCTCATTTATACAGCACAATGTTACAGTAGTCTTCACATGTAGTGATAAAGTATCTGCTTGTAACTTGGTTGTGTTTTGCCTCAGAAATCTTTTTAAGGTGCCTTGCAATTACAACAAGTTACATTTCAACGTTGTTGAACTTGATAAACATGCAGTGATCCTCAGTTCAGACAGTGGCGCTGAATTTTTGTCTGTTCTTTGTCCAGTTAGGTGCAAGAGAAAAAACAAATGGTGAAAGTATACATGTAGAACACCCCTAGAAATGGATTTTTCCTTCTTTTCCCTGTGTCTGTTACCATTTCTTCTTGAAGATTTTTGCTCATACAGTGACTTCATAGTTGGAATATCTATGCTGGGGAAGCATGATTCATTTTCAAAACAGATTTAGTAATTTGCAAATGCATCCAAACTATGAGCATAGTATACTGCCTTATTTTACATAGTATCTTATATTGGAGTAATTTTTACTTAGCTCAGATACTTGCTGATTTTACAGATAATACCCAGGACTTGTAAAAGAAAAAGCTTACCAAATACTTCTGCTGAGAAGGTCTGTTTCTATTTTCTTGTTTTCATAGTCCATCATTCAGAGGTAGAAATGATTTGCAATATAGCAATGAAACTACACACAGTTAGAGGAAATCAGTAACATGATAGTTTCAGAAATGTTGTCATAGAGGATTTAAATTTATCTTCTGCTTTATATGTTGCATTTTTATGTGTATAAACTGTGTAGAACAGTTAGTTCTACTTGAGCTTTGATTTTTGTAAGACTGTTTTTATCCAGAATAAAAATGATTCACACAAGAAAGTGTGTATTTGTATATGAGAGGGTTGTGTATCTACATATATGTGTGTCTATAAAAGTTGTGGACACTGTCTTGGTTTAAAAGAAACGAGTTATTTGGAGTCCTCAGAAGCTTTGAAGTAGTCATGTCCCTTTCAGGACTTTTCCAGCTAGTTATCCATGGAAGGGTGGTATGGAGACTAAATGGTGGATGATACATTCTTCACTAGCGGAACTCAGTATCAGAACTGTTGCTGTAATGCAAGGTAGAAGTAACATCTATTTGAGTGCATTTATGACCTCTGTTATCAATAATCCTATATTACAAATTCAGTCTTCTACAGGTGGTGCTTAATTGTGGAATGGGTAAAACCATTGGTTCTACTGTCTGTAAATGCAGTTTTGATATTGTTTTGATTTTATATGTATTTCTTCGTAGGGAGAGGGAAGGTTCCCATTTCTGTGTATTGTTTGAATTTCTTGGAACATGCTTTCAAAAGTGAATGTTTTTTAAAAAAAAGAAAATGCCATCTGTTTTGCAAGAAGGAGCAATGCCTCTGCAATGATTATCAGTGCTTTTACTCTCTGGAGTGTTAGTGAAAGGCAAATGCTTTGAAGTACTTTGAGCGTTACAAGAATTTATCACTTTAAGGTCATTATTTAATCATGCAATCTTAATGAAACTTCTGTTTTCCATTTCAGTTACTTGTCCCTACCATGTGAAAGGAATAAAATGTGAGGTTTTGACTCCTGAAGTGGGGTCAGGAGAGATGCTTGTGAATGTGATGCTTTGAAACAGGCTGGTTGTTCAAGTACCTCCCATTTAAATTTGGGAGCTCTGTGGTGGTTTCATGACTACGTCTGAGGTTCTTTGTAGAGGATCTGCTGGGTGACTCTGCACTGGTGCTTGTTGTGCTGGACTTAGGCTTGAGATGAGACCCATGAAGAGTCTGAAGAGGCTTGGGTGCTCTCTGGCCTGATGTCCCCTGCACAGGGTCTGGAATTGTGGTACCCGCACCTCTCTGGCCCTTGCTCCAGGCTGCAGTCCCACTGGGTGGTCTGGTACCTCTGAGGCAGGCTGCTGCAGGGGAGTGAGCTCAAGCCTGATTTGGGGACTTGGTGTGACCTGTCCCTTCTGACCTCAAAGGTCCCACCTAATGATCCATTTTCGATTTATCTCATTGCTGTTGCGTTTCTGGCAAAGATGTTTCCCCTCAAAAAAACCTGCTTCCCCTCCCATACCAAAGCTGTTACGGAGGAGTGGGTGGGTAAGAACATATAAAACATCATTGATGAGAGTTAGGCTTTAAAGTCACCTATTCCATTTTATGGGAAAACTACTGTTGTTAATGGGCCTTGAAAATTTCTCGTTCACCAAGCGTACTGAGGGAACTATTTGTACCGCTCCAGGCAAACCTCACCCTAAGTGGCTTTGGCATTGTGGGAGCTCAGCTTGGTTGTTTGATGTGTTGCAGTGTGGGTATTTGCTTCTTACTCATTATTTTGATATTTAGTAACAGTGAATGTATTTTCTGAATACGCAGTGTGTTCCTGGGGTAAGTGATTAGACCACTCCAGAGCTAGTCGTAATCATTAGGAACTGTTTCTCCACCTGCTCTACCTGTTTTCAAAGCTGTGGCTAGTGTACTGGGAGCACTGTGGTTCTTGAAGCAAGAGTGATTTGCTTCCATTCCAAGAAGAAACACCTCTTGGATGGGGTGAAACCCATCTGGGTGGTGCCCATCTCCCTCCTTTCCTCCAGCCCTTCCCACTGATGTGGGGAAGAGGTTTCCAGGAGAGGCTCCTCTACTGCCCTTTCATTGGTTGTTCACAGCTAGTGACCTGGTGTTCTTGTTGGCCCTGGGTTCAGTTCTGATCTGGGAATCATTCAAAATAGATGCATTTGCTCAGCTTACCTGGCAAGAGGTGAGCATGATGAGCAGGTACTTTCCTCCCTCGTCGCACAGCTTTTGGGGAGAAGAGCTGAATGAAATACATAAGCAGTCAATTCTGAGTTACTCAGCTAGGTAGGAAGAGACCCAATTGCCAAGTCTTTTTTTCAGTGTATTTAGATCACCGATAGCTGCTGAAGTCAGTGGTGCCACTTGCATGAGGAAAATCTGTGAAGGCGTTTCCCAAAGTATTCTTTGTGATGACAGCAGTAGGAAGAGGAGATGGAGTAGATGTAATCATGCTCTGTAGAAAAAACGGAAAGAGGAAAAAACTTGGAAATAAAGTCTGATATTTACTTTAAGATTTACTTTTTTTTCCTTTTGAATTCTTTTCAAAATGAGTCATAAAAATCTAAGTTGTTAAACGAAGAAACCAAACATGTTTGTTTCAGCTTTGCTGGATCTTAGTAACAGTAAACAAGGACCTACACAGAGGACCCACAGCTTTCATGAAAATACAGCTTGGTGTAAGAGGACCAGAAACCAATTTTATGTCTAAGATAGCATATGCCAATCTGTAGTAGGCAAACATGTAATGGTAATGATACTTGAAATAAAAAGAAATCTGTTTTCACGTACAGATATCTCTGATTACTTTCTAGCAGTCTGAAAAAGTGTCCTAGAACTTACTTGGGACCCATCAATTTTAATAATATTTTAAAATTACCTGTTTTTAGTGTGAGGGAGGGTGGTTCTTCTCCCATGCACGTGTTACAGGTAGAGAGACTTGCACATTTTCTTCTTCCCCTTGTTTTCCCTCTCCATATACTTTCTTCCTCCACAGACTGTGGGCAGGTATTGATCAAATTACAAGAGGCTCAGATTTTAATTGGTTCTTTAGGACAGTCGTGGCACATAGAGAGTTTGGGTTTTTTGATGAGCAGAGGCTGGTAAAGATCAGTCCAAGGACAGGTGAGTAGTCCAGGATCAGGAAGAGAAGCATGGAGCAGAAGGGGGAAATGGGATGTGAAAAAGCACAAAATGGCTGTGCTGTAATAGCTGTGTACATGGACATGAAGCAGGCTTGCATGTTGAAATGTCTTGAAAGATACCAAGATAACTTCTTGCAATAGCAAGTTACTGAATGTAATGAGGCAATAATTTCAGTGTAGCTGCAGTACAGTTGTTGACAATTTTTTTTCCTTTATTTTTTCTTCTGCAGATATTCCCGAAATACCAGAAAGCATCTCATTCTGCAGAGCACTACAGGTAGCAGATTTCAGTGGGAATCCACTGACTAGGTAACTTCCACTTCTTCTTAGTACCTGCTATACCAGAATTACAGTCTTGCTGTAACAATTACAATTTTAAATAAGCCTTAAAAATTGTGATCTAGGATCTCTATGAAATCTTGCCAACAGTGTCTGTCTCTGGCAGGGAATGCAGCAAAAGTTCAGGTTTAAGAAGTGATGTGCATCTTTCTTGGGAGGGGATGAAATTTGTTAGCCAACCAGGAAAAATGTAAATCTGATTGTCTCTTAAGTAATTTTCGTTCCTCTTATTAAATGCATAGGAAAACCATGCTCATACTTGGTAAAGGTAAGGCAATGGTTAGCATGAATACACTGGCACAAACCCAGGTGCCTGACGATTTGGAATAGGCTTTATATCAGCTGCTGCAGATAATGGCTTTTACTAATGATTAAAGCTTGGACTAGCGTTTCATTCATCACCCTCCTATCAATTGGGACACGGTGACATCCAGTAACATGTGGCAGAAATGCACTGCATATGTCAGTGACTGCTACAGTTCCTGGCAGTCCGTATTCTGATGAGCTGGGGTTTGGGGATTATGTACACTTTTAGTACAGAAGAGGGGCTTTATTTACATTTCTGTGTTCCATCTGCTTAAGAATTTGAAATTTAAGTAAAATAAGGCTGGAGATAGCAAGGAAAAGATCGTCTGCTAGTTAAGGCCTTTGACTAGTATTTGGAGAACTGTTTCTTAAACCAGCCTGTGGCACAGTGCTCCTTTGTGATGCTGAGAAAGTCACATAAGCCAGAGTATTCACTGTGAGCACTTGCCGACCTGCTTTGCTTTGCACTGTGATGGGCTAGGAATACTTGCAGCTTGCTGGGGTGCTGGAGTGCTAACAAACAGGAGAGTGTCTATAATATCTTAAGCCGCTCCAGTGGTTTTGCAAGACTGCTTCTCCCATGTGTGCAGCTGAGTTTCTTCAGAAGTGTGCTTTGAATATCTCCCATAGTGTGGTCTAAGTTCTCCGGAAAGTCACATCTTTGAGCGTTAAAGGGACACTTGTGAACTTAACGCCTGTGCCTCTGTAGCCCATTTATATAGTGAGGATAATAATACCACAAAAATCCAGTAAAGCAAACTGAGGATGAACTGATATTTAGATAGGCAAGTGGTGAGGGTTCCCGAACAGCTTTTTCCCAGGCATGAATGTGCAGTACATAAAGCTCAGAACTGCATCTCTTGCTACTGAAACCAGAATTGTCTGTATTAGTATGCTAGTTATCCTTCTCGATTTTGTGTGCTGAATAAGGCCTGGGGCCCGACTAATGTGTTTCCTTAAACAGTAGTTGTAATGCACAGCTACAACTGAGTTAAATTAACAAAAGAGTTGAAAGGCTTTTTAATGGGGTTGAAGTAGATCTCATAGCTCTTAGTTGACAGTTAAAGAGAATTTAGACAATTCTTGATAAAGTGGCTCCAAAGTCTATGTATGTCCTGGAAAGCATCACTTGGAGCAGTTTACTAAGTTAGAAAACACAGATACCAAAACTTGATACACATGGTTGCCAGGTATTTTCTGGAATGAGATCCAGAATGTCAGTTTTGCCTGTATAACAGCACGTAGGTTTTGGCACTAATTTGCACAGACAGAGTGGGAAAGTCTAGTAGTGATTTCCTTTTCTGTGTGATACCGTGGAACTTTTTATAGCCATTGATTCTTGTCCTTATTTCCTCTAAGCTTAAAAGCTGGGCAGAGATCTTCCCAATCAATGTTCTACCACTAATACAATATGTTGTCTCATTGTCAACCTTAATAATTGATGAGCCTACAGCATTAAAAATGGCTGGCAGACCATTTTCCCCATTGCTTCAAGATGATTTCAGATTTATATTAATGAAAAGCAGGCACATTTATTGTAGAGTAGACTGCAATTCCACTATATGATATAGATAGAATAGTTCTAATTAGAAAGGACCTACAACCATCATCTAGTCTAGCCTGCCCACTTCAGGGCTGACCAAAAGATACTCAGACCATTTAACTCCAGTCTTAAATCTTTTATAGCCTAACCGGTGATGAGTAATTATAGGGGAGCTCACATTTTGGAGACATCAAGCATGTTTTGTTAATAAAAGTTCAGAAAATGACCTATAGTGCAGTATGGAGTTGAGCACATTAAAAGCACCCTCTACCCTCCATTCTAATTTGGTTTTTTTTTTTCCTTTCTCACATGCACAGTTGTATTTGCCTGTAGGTGTGTGTCTCCTTTTAGCTAGTTGCCTGCAGGTCACTCCATCTGCCTTGAGCTGGGTGGTGTGGAGAGCAGGAACCAAACCAAATGCTACAGCTTAAGTTTAGGTTGAATGCCTGGAGGTTGAGCAGAAATTGGATGGCTGGGTCAGGGCTTCTTCTCTACCTCATTACCCCTTTTAACCCACCCTGTCTCCTGTGCAACCTCAAACTGAGCTGCTTGCTGCAGCCCAGTTGCCAGTGAGCAGTGAGTGGTACAGGAATCTGCCGGCGTGAGGGGAGGGGAAGACAAGGCATGCAGAAGATGTTAGGTGACGGTCGTAAAGGCTTTGGGAACTTTGGAAGTGTTTTGCATATGACTGCATTTTATAGTGTAAGAAGGGAGTGATTACATGCTGTTGTGTTGTGAACCAGTAAATGTGAAATGCTGTAACAGTGCAACCTTGTCCTCATGGGGAACAGACTGTTCCTTTGAAAAGCAGCCTAGTAGCTAATACAAAATGGCCATGCTGTAAGCATGTGTGTAATGGAAGCCTGAATGAAAATAATTTGTTTAGTTATTTCACTGTCTAAGTGATACAGGAAAATAATAGTAAAAATGTTCAGTTTTTTGTTTAATATGTTTGATTTTTAGAAATTTGTTAAAATGCTTCAAATGTTCTCAAGCCCTATAGCTTCTTAAAGTTACAGATTGTGGGCAGGGAAGAAAGGGGCTAGGAGGCATGGATATTACCTATTCTCTGACACAGAAAAAGCTTTAAAATCTCTTTAGTTATGGGTTTTTTTTGTACTATGATCCTTAAAATTTTCTGGGAGTCGTGCTGGAGTTTGGGCATGCTTCCCTCTGTGTTTATTTTCTAAATAGATTCTTGTTTTCCACTACATGTTCTCTTTTCCAGTATGTATTACGTGAATGTCAATACTTCTGATGGAAGTCCTTGATTTGAGTCAATATCTCCACAGGTTGCCTGAAAGCTTTCCTGAATTACAGAATCTAACATGTCTTTCAGTAAACGACATCTCTCTGCAAGCACTACCTGAAAACATTGGGAAGTAAGTTTTTATACTTTATTCCTATTTTATTTTATTTTCCCCTTTGTTGTTACAACTATTATATAAATGACTTGCATAATTGTATGTAATTTCTTGCAATTTATAAAGTTTAAAGTTTATGCGCTTATTTTTTATATTCTTTCCAGGCTGATGAATCTGTTTAAGAAAAATCCCTTTGCATTTTCACTTGACATTTGCAGGCTAATGTGGAATCTGAAGCATGTGTATGTATGTTTTGTTTCTGTTCTCCAGGATTTGGATTAACTTGGAATTTTAGGTGCAGAATTTAAGATGGTGTTTTATGATGAAGATCTGACCTTTTACTTCCCTTCATTGTAGTAGGCCATTGATCTGTTATTGTGAACGTGTCAGATGGCTTGCAGCTTAGCTCAAAACCAGACCATTTTTGGCACAAGAACAGATGGGTAAAAGCTGGCAGTGATCAGGATGGAAATTAAAAAGGTTCCTAAGTATAGGAGCAGTCTAGTTCCAAAAAAAAGCTCCGGTGGGAGCTGTGGAGAGGATAACTCTTGGAACAGCTCTTAAGATGAAATCTGATAGGCTTTTAAGATATGTTTGTTAACTCTGGGAAGTAGAGCAAGGTTGCAAGGGCAGACTTCTGAAGTAGAGACACATGGAAAATAAAGTGAACATTGTTTATCTGTCTCATTTTGACTGAAATGAACATTCATACTTGGAGAAGGGAAATCTCTCTCCTCTTAGTGGGGAGAAGGGTGTATCTTACAATTTGAAGAAAAGGTAATTCTATATCTCCTCACTTGAATATGTAAGAGTGGCTGTGCAGCTTCAGATCAAAGGCTCTTCTAGCCCAGCTTCCTTCCACAATTGAAGTAAGTAGATGCCTAGTGATTAAGAAGAAAAGAGTGTGTTTCAGTGCTCCTCTTGCCATCCCCTGACTATTTCTGGTTTGAAGATTTTCCTGAGTTTTGGGTTTTGGTTTGTCTAATTGGTAGCCCATAATGGATCCCTTTTTCACATACTTGTTTAGTTTCTCCTTGAGCTCATGAGGGTATCTTCCGTATTCTCCCCTGGCGAATAGCTGCACAGGTCTATTAGCCATTGCACTGATTTGTTGTTAGTTTTTTTTTTTAGCCTGGGTTCACCTACCTTGTCTTTGATCCCTGGTATTGGAAGAGGCAGTGAGCAGCTGATCTTGATCACTTGATTTGCTATTGATGCCTTTGTAGTTTACTAGAATACCCCAGGAGCTTTTTTCCTGGCTGAAGAGTCTAACTTGCTATTTCAGCTTCACAGAACTTAAGATATGTGTGCTTTAACTCAGAAAAGAAGTTTGTTACTTTTTCTGGGAAACAGCATCTTGGAGAATTTGAAATTTCTTGCAGCACCTGAGATTGTTCTTTATCTTCCCCAACCCCCTGTTCTTTTATATGTGCACCTGCCTTTATGGTTGGTTACCTTGCCTATATTGTTCTAAGTTACTGTGTACTGAACCATTTCCACCTTTCTTTGGAAGGGTGCTGTAACTCAGACATTGAGTCACGAGGATCAGTAGAGGCTTATTAACTTCAGACAGCCTTTCATAAAGTGGTATGTTTCTAACATGGGTTCTTTCATGAGACAACATAGTAAACGCCAACTGTTTCTAAACAGAGGAGTCCAGAAAAGATCTTATTATTAGGAGCTCCTGCAATGTAGTCAAGTTCAGACCGGCATTGCTTGAGCCACATCCCATGGGTATGAAAGTTGTCAGCTGGCATCGCTCCAGCAGCAACAGAAGTGGAAAATGTCTTTTGAAACCTCCTGCAAGCACTAACAGGTTCAGCTAACGTGCACCCAGTGACTATGGCCAAGTCTTAACCTAAAAATTGCATGGGCCAGGGCTTTTGTGACATTCTTCCTATTCTGTAAAAGTTCATAAAACTTTTCATGCAGCTTTCCTCAGCACTGGCAGCTAAGAACAAGCTAGTTCAGACTTTACGGCTGCTGAAAACCAAGGCCAAAAATGTGGGATTCTGCCTGATGATGAAAATGATTACAAGAAATATGACAAGCTGAAATGACTCCAAGAGCATGAGCTGGGCTGCTCCTTTGTAGACAGTAGTTAGTGGAAGGTTGCTGGCTTCCCTGAGAGGTCACTGACTGCAGCGGCTCTGGCTTCTTTCTTGTCCTGCCTGTCATTGAGTGGTGTGAATGCAATAGCCTCTGTTTTGGAGCAAATGACTAGAAAGCACTTCAGTTAAAATAGGAATACCAGACATTTGCAGGTATGTCAGTATGTGGAGCTGTGCAAGAACATGGGTAAAAATTTGCCTATTGATCCTAAGCAGTCCAGGGAAATGCTGTGATATCATTCCAACCCCACATGAGCTGTTGCAGAACACAGCAATGTAGCCTGTACTCTCTTGAAGTCTGTATGTGATTCCTGATATTGAAGCTAAAATGAGAAGGGATTCTCATTTGCCTCAGGAAGAGCTGTATGCTTGTCATGGTAGTGTTGGTGAGTTCTCATGGAGGGCTAGTTTGACAGGCCTGCTTTAATCTGGGAGGTGCTCCCCCATTAGCTATCTAGAATATGAATATGGTACTTCTATAAAAACACTTCAGTCTCATTAGCAGAAATTTCTGCTATCAGGTTCATTCTTAAAGAAGCAAACAAATGTGTGGGGTTGTTGTCTTTGGCTTATCAGGTGTTCACTGTAAGTGGGAATATGGAAATTGAGAAGACAGTGGTAAGCCTGGGCTAAAGATGCATGCTTTCCAACCTTAACATTACACAAATGAACTCATGAGGTGTCCACCCAAATGTGCTGAAGTCTGTTGGGGAATGTCTTGTTGACAGAGAGAATGGGATCCAGCTGAAAGTGACTGGAAGGTCTTGTTTGTATTTAATGAGAACTGTAACCTGAAGTCCTTATGGATCATTTACCTGCATGAGTAAATTTTGTCAAAGTTTTAGCATTAGATTTATAAATAATAGATCTATGTTTTCCAGTCTGGCTACTAACTAGTGCAGCTTTCCTTTTTCAGTTTGCAAAATTTTCATCATTTATTGCAAGTGAATTTCATGGCGCAGCCGACCACCTTGTGTTTGGTAAAAGCAGTGAAATGCTCTGTGGCTTCTCCAAAGATTGCCTGCTTGTGCTCTTCTGTTCCTTTCTCTGTTCTTTTCCCTCTGCACTTGCTGGGACACAAGAAATGCTAGAAAATAGAAAGAAAATCATGCTTATCCTATCTTTCTGGCTGAAGAGACCAAGTAAGGCTCTTAAAGGTGTTTGGTTATGTTTGCAAATGCATTACTGAAGTTTTAGTGTGCTTTGGATAATAATGGTATTACTTGATGGAATAGGCTGGACCTATGTGCTTTGTATGAGATCTGTCAAATAGTGAGCAAATACTGTTTGTGATTTATTCTCCTGCAGTTGGGCTTGTTTCGGGGAAGAACTTGAAGTCCCTGTGCTTGCTGCCAGTCTTCTGGCCGCTACAGTATGTGATACTTAGGCAAATGCATCCTAAATTCTTACAGTCTTATACTCTTGTCTGGAAACTGTCTAATGCAGACAGTGAAATCTCTAATTCATCTGCATGTAATACAGTATGTACTTAGTGTCACTTTAGTTTTTTTAAGCTACCTATTTAAAATCTTGTGGCATTGCACATTTGCCTTACTGCCTGAATGGGCAAAGTGAGAAAAGTAATGGCAAGTATTTTTCTGAGTGGGAATGCTTGGAAGGTTAGGTAGGAAGTTTTTCCTAATGGCAGATAATAGACTTGAATTGCCTGGCAGTGAACCATTAGTGGAAGTGTGTCTTCCTCCTGAGTTCAGATATCCAATCTGTTATTTTCATGGTCTAATGTATAAGATGAATTCCAGTGTTCAGCTTCACTGTCTCAGGCCAGTGTCTGAGCTTGATCAAGCCATTGATACGTAGAGTTGCTGTGAATACTTTTGCTGTGCCGTTAAGAATTCTTCTGTATAGATTTTTTTATACTTTTCTTTCCCTTTCCATTGCCAAAAGGAGTATTTTTAATAGTCCCAACTGGACATTTGAAGAACATAAGCAAGGCCTACTTTGAACGTTTTGTCCTTTCTCTTGCTTATGCATAGCCATGCTCAGTGTATGTCAACTTCTCTTTTTTCTGTGTGACCAATCTGCTTATCCAGTGCTGGTATATGTGCTGACAGTTTTCCCTGGTCAGATAAAGCATTCCTCTTTTAAGCTCATGTACTGTTTTAGGGCGTACTAGAATGATGTGTGACATACTGCGTTAGGACTTGGTAAAAGGTTAGGTGTCTTAATATTATGAGTGCTAATTTTTGTGTTTCCCTGTGATTGTGTTCTCGTAATTCCTGGTGTGGTTGCTATCTGGAGTAAAACAGTGAATGCTAATGCATGTGAGATCTTTTAGCTAATAATTAGGTAGGTGCAGCTTGGAGCAGGAATTGTCCTGTTGGCTGGGTGAACCATTCAGAGAAAAATGTTACACAATTTAAGCTGAGAGTGGGAGAGTCTTTTACAATGTTTCCCAGTCTAATGAGAGCAAGTCTAATTTCCTTGCCTATTCTGCAGAACCATGTATGTCTGTACAGCTGCCCAACAAGCAAGCATAACCTGTTCTTCCCAGCGTGGGTAGCATTTAGGAGTTTCCACTTGCTTCCCGGATTTTTCTTCAGTACTTCCTTATTCATGTTACATCCAAAACACAGGGCATGACTTTTACCTGCAATTAAAAAAACAGAGTATTTTTATGTAGGGGTATTTGGGTAAATCAGGGTGTTTGTAAGACTTCCTAGTGCATACCATACAGTAGTATGAATAGTCTAATGTATGTCTGTCCCCAGCATTTTCTCTGTCCATTTGTGTTCATTCTTTAGCGTTGTCTTAAGGGTTAGTTCCCTGCCACCGCCAGCCCTCTGTGATGTTGTTTTTTTACCAGCAAAGATTTGGGAACTTAAGAAATCCATACAGTGCTCTCATGGCTTGACGTCTAGAAAGAGAAGAGAGATTGTGTCAGTTTTGTGTGTTTGCTTACTTACTTGTGGTTCATAGGCTTGAATGGAACCCAGGTACCTTCTTTGGGAGGCATTTTATGTGAGTCTCTTAATCTAGCAATGTGCTTAATCTAGCATTGGATTCTCAAATGGGTGATTCACAGGGGCAAAAAACCCAGTCCTGCCAGCATGAAATGTGTATTTGAAAAAGACAGTTACCTGTTAGGCTCTGTGAGGACAAGAAGATCCTCAAGTTTTGTTAATGGCTGAAGCGAAGTGCAGAGCTTCACTATTGTGCTTGACATTATGATTTAAGGCCTGCTCTCCGTCAGCACACCAAACATCTAATTCATATCCAGATTTTAGCTTTCATCTTTTTTTGAGCAGTCTCTTCTGTGCCTGAAAAAGATAAAGATTACCTCTTTTTCTTTGAATGCTAAGGTTTAAAGTAGGAGTGTGTTGGAAGTTCCCTGCCTGATCTCTAGCATGGCAACTAAAAATAGCTTTCCTCTGCCATACACAATCTTTATCTCCCCCCATTCTAAAATATACAGATGGTCACCTACTTGGACATGATCTCCAAATCCTGAGGATTCAACTGAAGTTCACAGTAATTAAGATCATGATCCATAGTATCCCCATCATTCACAGCCTCTGTTCTCTTTTTTTCAGAGAACTGCATAATCTGTGATGCAGTAGACTAGCTTTGTTTTAGCTTTAGAAACTTTTGATGTGGGGAGGGATGAATTTATTTAGATGGGAAGGATATTCTTCTGATGCCTATGACTGATGAGTCTGGTTTACCCCCAAGCTGCAAGCAGGCTGAATGGATCTGTGGACCTTACTACTGAAAGGGAAATACCAGGTAAGCACAGAAATTTTCCTCTTAACATCTGCAGCTAGCAGGTAAAATGCTGAAATAGGCATTTCATTATGATAGTGAACATAATGAAAAGAATAGAACATATGTTACTGCACATAAGAGCATTGTTTTGCAGAAAGATTTGTTACAGGCATGCTTTTCAGAAGCAGTGGAATGACAAATATCCAGAGTTATTGTGTTGGAGAAACAAAGTCATGGAATGTGGTTGCTTTTTTGTGTATATATATATATATATATATATATATATATATATATGTTTAAATCTAGAGGTTTAGAAATTTGCAGCCACTTCTGAACTCAGAATCTTTGATGTTGATCTGAATAGGAGTAGCTGGAGAAAAGAGGCCTTCATAGGCAGGGGTGATGTGCTTGATACAGGTGATGCAGAAGCAGATCCGAATGGCATGCTTATTCTGATGGTGAATTCCTGGTCCAGTCCTTGACTGTGTGTTTTTCGTAGTGAATGCTGGGATACCTCAAGTCTAGATTACACGTCTGGTAGCGTCACACGTAATGGAAAACATTTTTAAAATTGTGTGGAACAAGACAATGTAATTCTGTTCTAAAGTTTAGCATAATAATGTCTGATTAAAATATGCTCTTATATGATACAAAAAGAGTGATGGGGAGGCTTTTCTTGCAAATACGTAGGAGAAAGACTGTTTGTAGGTGGTCTGGCTAGGCTGGTTTAAGTAGTGTGAGAAGCTCTCACTCTGGCTTATCTGAATTTAGCATGACAAGTAGTATTTATGGAGTTTGAGTAGGTAGAGCATTCAGCGTTAATCACAGCTGTTTGTTAAATGGACAGAGCCTTGGGTGACACGGTTTAGTGAGAGGTGTCCCTGCCCATGGCAGGGGGGTTGGAACTAGATGATCTTAAGGTCCTTTCCAACCCTAACTATTCTATGATTCTATGAAACCTGAATGCGAAGGAACTCCAAAGTTTATTTCAGGAACACTGTTTAACAATATAATAGTGAATGCAGTGCCATCTGGCCTTTAAATAAGAGACGTTGCATCTTGTATGTTGCACAAGGAAGAAGTTTGATGTATATTTAGCAATTTTTTTTGAATTAAGTTGTTGAAGATTGGTGGTGTGTGAATGGAATGAAAGATATTTAAAAAATGAAATCTTGCAGTAATAGTGAATTGGCTTATCCTCCCCAACCTGTTCCAGTAATCTTGATAAGCAAATTGGAGATTGTTGAGCTAAAGCATTCAAAAGGGAACAGGCTGAGCCATGATTACGAATCGCTCTCTTCTTTTAAATGATGCCTTTTGAAGGTCATAGGGAGTTCAGTGTTCCTGTCTCTTCTTTGGACCATGCTTGTTGCTACATGTGAGTGGGACAGAAATAGTAGAACTGATCTCAGCAACTTGAAACCCAAGTTTATGTAAAAAATTAATCTTAATTAGAAGCTTAGACTACCTCTGTTACATATTTAGGGAATTCTTTGGCCATAAACTGTAGAACTTTCCTCTGGTTTTTAAAATTTGGATGTGACTTGTGCTACTGGCTGTATATTTAGTCTTTCCTCCAGTTAGTGGCTGATAAGATACTGAAGTTTTTTATCCTTCTGTTTTCAGTTGTGGAAGATCTGTAGCTTTTTACAAGCCAATTAATGGTACTGACAGTACCATTTACAAGCCAATTAATGGTACTGACAGTCAATTCAAGTAACTTGCTGCGCAAGTACTCTTCCTGTGGCATTCAGTGTCTTTGCTGTTTAAGGGTATGATGACAAAATTAACTGACTTTACTTTCTTTTATGCCTATTTAAAATCAGTCTTCCAGGGAAGGAGCATTTTCATAGAATCATAGAAGGGTTTGGGTTGGAAGAGACCTTAAAGATTGTCTAGTTTCAACTTCCCTGCCATGGGCAGAACACCTTCCAGTAGACAGGGTTGCTGAAGCCCCAACAAACCTGGCCTTGAACACTTCCGGAGAAGGGGAGTCTAGAAATTCTCTGGGTATTTTCCTCCTGTAATTTGTGTCCACTTTTCTCAGCTCTATAGAAAGTGGCAAATTTTAGGAACATAATTTTTACTATGTCGCTGACATGGACAGTGGGATTGAGTGTGCCCTCAGCGAGTTTGCCGATGACACCAAGCTGTGTGGTTCGGTTGATACGCTGGAGGGAAGGAATGCCATCCAGAGGGACCTCGACACGCTTGTGAGGTGGGCTGATGCCAACCTCATGAAGTTTAACCATGCCAAGTGCAAGGTCCTACACCTGGGTCAGAGCAATCCCAGGCGCAGCTACAGGTTGGGCAGAGAAGAGATTCAGAGCAGCCCTGTGGAGAAGGACTTGGGGGTTTTGGTTGATGAGAAAATGAACATGAGCCGGCTTCAGTGTGCGCTTGCAGCCCAGAAAGCCAACCGTATCCTGGGGTGCATCAAAAGGAGCGTGACCAGCAGGTCGAAGGAGGTGATCCTGCCCCTCTACTCTGCTCTTGTGAGACCTCACCTGGAGTATTGTGTGCAGTTCTGGTGTCCTCAACATAAAAAGGACATGGAACTGTTGGAGCAAGTCCAGAGGAGGGCCATGAGGATGATCAGGGGACTGGAGCACCTCCCGTATGAAAACAGGCTGAGAAAGTTGGGGCTGTTGATCCTGGAGAAGAGAAGGCTGCATGGAGACCTCATAGCAGCCTTCCAGTATCTGAAGGGGGCCTATAAGGATGCTGGAGAGGGACTCTTCATTAGGGACTGTAGTGATAGCACAAGGGGTAATGGGTTAAAACTTAAACAGGGGAAGTTTAGGTTGGATATAAGAAGGAAATTCCTTCCTGTTAGGGTGATGAGGCACTGGAATGGGTTGCCCAGGGAGGTTGTGAATGCTCCATCCCTGGCAGTGTTCAAGGCCAGGTTGGACGAGGCCTTGGGTGATATGGTTTAGCATAAGGTGTCCCTGCCCATGGCAGGGGCGTTGGAACTACATGATCTTAAGGTCCATTCCAACCCTAACGATTCTATGATTCTATGATTCTACTTGAAATTTTATTACTAGAATTGTTCTCACTAGAATACTTGTCCTGCTTGTCAAACTCCAGAAGCAGACTGCTAAGGAAGGCCTCACGTGCCTTTTCCTTGCTCATTATACACCTAAACTTGGAAGAATAGTGTTTAATTAATAACAAATTACTTTAAGTTATTTTGCCTCTAAAAAGGAAGGGGAATGCTCTCAAAGATTGCTTCTATCTTTAACAGTAGTGGTAAGATGTAGTGACAATTTCATCAAAATTAGGCCTAGCTAACGTTGCTTTGCAGTATTTTTTTACAGCATTCTTTATATCCTGGGGTAGAACCATAGGACTTCACATGTATGAAGATAGTTTGTTTTGAAATGGATGAGTGCCTTTATTTAGGAAATTAATACTTCCTGTAATTTCTGGCTCATGGAAGAATTTCTGGGATTCTCTAGCTAAGAATTTGCAAAAAATTGCTCTCCCCTATTGCACAGTGTGGGGATAAGGTCTCTCTCTATAAATTCTGTCAGATTAATCTTGTAAAAATTCATTAGTACTTTTCTTTATCATTCACTCTGTAAAATAGGCTTCCATAACCAGAGGGTACCCAAACAAAAAGACAAGAGGTGGAGGGGGAAGCTGAAGTTAGGCTTTTTTGAGAAGTAGTCTTCTGGAGAAAAGAGAGCATTTCTTCCTTGTATCCAATCTAAACCTGCCCTCTTTCTGTTTAAAACCACTGTCCCTTGTTCTGGCCCTGCTAAAAAGTTTGTACCCATCTTTCTTGTAAGTTCCTTTTAATCACTGAAAGGCTGCAGTGGGGTCTCTCTGGAGCCTTTTCTTCTTCAGGCTGAACAAGTCCAACTCTCTCAGCCTGTCTTCATAGGAGAGGGGCTCCAGTCCTCTGATCATCTTTGTGGCCCTCTTCTGGACCTGCTCTAACAGGTCCACATCATTCTTACGTTGGGAGCCCCAGAGCTGGATGAAGTACTCCAGGTGGGGCCTCACCAGCATGGAGCAGAAGGGGAGTGTTGCATCCCATGCTCCTGTCATTTTACTGGGGGTGGGGTGGGGGGAAGAGTTGCTAAATATCAGGTTCTCAGGGAACTGTTGGTCTGCAGCTAGAAGCATTGTGGGATGGGAGTAGCTTAACAGCATCCTATCAGATGAGTGACTAGTCACCCAACTGGTGTGTCGTGGGGCAGGGTCATGCATGTTATTGGTATTACTTGGGCAGTGGGGACAGGCTGTAATATATTTAAATATGGCTAGTTTCATGCATTTTGTATGCTGTTGTCAGAGTACCACAATTAACTTATCTCTTGGAAGACCCTTAATAGATAGAAAAACCCGAATGTTCCTTTTCTGCGCTAAAAAGAAGATGAATTGACTAGTTTAAACTCCCTTTCTTCACAGTGTCACAATTAATGTGTATGTGCTGTGTGGACAGAGATGCAGGGCAGGCATTATCAAAGTAACAATAATCTTCAGATGCTGGCCTAGTGAACTAAACTCCTTTGGAACTGGTGGTTATAGCCAGAATGTGGATTTTATATGCTGCATCCTTGGGCTTGTTCTGTAGCCATTGCTACTGCTGCATTAAAAAAAAAGCTATTAGCACACCAAATTCAGAATCTGTACTGTGGTCTCACCTTAGCCATCTTTATTGCATAGCATCTTCCTGTGTTCTGTATAAATGTGTGGACCATGCCTGTTCTCCTTCTTCTTCTTTTTGCAGTCCTACAAATGTCAGGAAAAACTACGTTTGGGGTTTTACATTCCCCTAACTAGCTAAAACTTGCTGGAAGGGTGCAGATGGGGACATGCTTTTCTGCAGGTGCTTTAGATCTTCATCTCTTCCAATTTGCTTCCTTGTTTCCCAAAGCCTGACGTCTTGCATGCTCAGCTGTGTGGTGCTCTTGACATGAAGTTGAAGTGTGTGACTTTTATTGCTCAAATAAGAGAAGGACGTTGTCCAGCTTTTTTGACTAAGCACCTTTAGCTTTTGCGTTAGTCCTTTTATTATGTGTTTTTATTTTCTCCTAGCTTTTTCCACATTTCCATTTTCACCTTTATATTTTTAACTTCGTTTTTACAAGAAGATAGCATGTGTCTTACTTTATTTCCAGTACTTTCCTCAGAAGCCTTTGCTGGTGTACCTCAAGGGCTTGGGTGCTCCCAGTTATGTTTGCAGGACTGGGTTATATAGTGTTGTCTATTGTCACTCTTAAGGATGGCTTTTTGTCCCCTTGAATAGGGGAATGATGGAGCTGTTCCTGGTAAAGTACTAAGGTAACTCATCTCAGTTTTGTATTTTATAACTTTACAAGACAGAGTGTATTTAATGTGTATGTGGCACACTGAAAATGTAATTTCACCCAAGGTAAAGAGGGAATATGTGTCTCTGTCTCTTATCTTTTTTGGTTTCTTTTAAATTTTTTTTCTAACCGCAGTTGATGTTGTTTTACCTATTGCAGTGCATTGCTTTTGTCCAGAGTCAGCTGCTTTTGAAATGGGCGTTTAGTAGAACATGTTGACGCTCATAATCTCTTTGTAATTCATCCAAAGAAAAACTGACTTGCTTTGAAGATGATGATGATGTTTTGGTTCCGATCCTGGTGACTGGTTCTAGTCTTACCTTTATTTTGGAGGAGACCACTGCAGTTGACATGAAGTATTATTTGCGGTGTTCTCTCTCTGTGGACCATGTTGGATTGCAAGATTCTGTCTGAAAGCCTGACAGGAATTCTCAGAAAAGGCACTTCAAGCATTTAGGGACTACTTTGCCACTATTAGTTTTGTTCTCAATTACTGATTTTGCATTCTTTTCATTTAAGATGAATACGAATATGTACCATGACTTGAGGTACAGCACTAAAGAAGTGTATCTGTTTTGTACTGAAGGTGACATTTTCAGCCGTATTGTACCTTTACATTTGACTTGGTTCCACCCTTGCATCAGAAATTATCTGGAATGCTGAGTTGGAAAACTTTGTAATTATTTCAGCTGCTGCATCCTTCACCTAATTTGGTTGCTGCCTTGTGTTCAGTAATCTCACATAATGCTCAGTATTTGAGGTGCGTGTGGTAGGTTTTGCAGTGAGACTTGTTAAAATATTAAGGCTTTTTGCAGGTGAAGTAGGTCCTTACAACAGTAGTCACAAAAAAGTACTTACGGCTTTATTTTTTTTTTTCTTATTCTTTAGAATATAGATGGCATTTTGCTTGTACATTTTCTATTGATTGTGGGAGGGGAGCGAGGACTGTTTGTGTTGGAGAGTAGCCTGCAATGCTCTATGGTTCATTTGTGTTTCTGAATGCACTATGTGAACAGTCACTGATGGAACTGTGTCTCCTGTCTGAGTGGACTAGATTACCGTTGCCTTGATGTTTGTGGATTGAAGCAAGTAACCCCCCAAGGCTATTTTTCTGTCCTAAGTGAAGATCAGGATTAGGGAAAAGAATAAACTGTTTAATTTAGTATATTGTGAAAAATCTCTGTATTTGAGAAGAGGGAGAATTACTCTTTCTGGGGAAAAAGTGCTATTAAATCAGAAAACATATTTGAAAAATGGCACATAACGTAGGATTTTTCCCGCAAATGAGTAGAAATCCTGTTTCTTGAAATACCTTGAAACCAGAAAAATGTTAGTGAACATAAAATGTGTTAAGAACCTTTTGGTAAATTTAGGGAAGACCTATACCTCTGGTTTGTAATGTATTGAAGATTGGTGTTTCAATACCACACATTGGCTTGCTGGGAGCTACATCTGGAACTAGTTGAAATTTAAGAGTAATAATAAGTCAAAAGTTTCTTATCATTTTGTAGCCTCTGTTTCAGATGGATCTGCTCTTGAACATAATCCTTCAGTCTAACATGGCAACTTTGCTGGTACAGGCTTCATAGACTTAGTCTCTATTTTACATTACTTGGGGGGAAGCTTCATTTTGCCTCTTGGGGTCTGCTTACATTGTGTTTGCACTCAAGACCTTGGAAGAAGTAGAAAGCATAGATTAAAGGGGTGAAGGGCAGTGTCTTTGTTTTGTTCAGGGTAGAGTTATATAGTAGCGAGCATGCAGCGGGTGAGAATAGTGTAGACTAAAACATTTCTCTTCTAGAAAGCTGAACCCAGGACAGACATGAAAGCATAATCTTGTAGGCAGCGGACTCCCATAAGAAGAGAACCTAGCCTGAGACTGCAGTTGGCTACCAAAATGCATGGCACATGGTTGGATGCAAAGATAGCTGTTGGTGGGTATCCACATGGGCACAGCTACCCAGTGGGTCCTTATCGCATTGTTGGCTTGGGCAGTACAGATGCCTGCCTTGCACCTTCTGTTGTACTGGCCCAGGTGTTTAAGAGGATTTATTCTATGTTGGATTAGGAATCTGTGTTACTCTTGCTAGGTTATTTTTTAAGCAGGATCAATTTCATGAGCTGGTTCACTGGCTTGCCCCAGTTTAATGATATGATGGAGCTGGTTAAGATGGTGGTTCCCAAGTTCTTGCTGTTGAATATGGTTTTGCTGACAAAGATTTCTGTTTAACCACAGCCAAAGGGGTGTCTGATGTAAGAAGAGAAATTAGAAGATTGCACCATTTTACTCATTGGCACTTCAACACAATGGCGAGGGAGATAAGTAGATGCAGGGTGATCTGTAAAACACAAGATTACAAGTCAGCTTGGCTGTTTGTGCATCCTTTTTGTATTCTCTTGATAAAAGTGAATCATCTAATATGAGCTTGAAGAGGAAGTGCAAAAGTCAAAGTAAGATTGGAATAGGTTTCTAGAATACCTGTAAACAAAAATGTAATGGCAGTCTGTGGGTGGCAAAGTAAAAGCAGACCTGTGTTCCTCTTGGAGAGAAATTGTTTTCCATCACCCTTTCCCACTCCCACTCCACTGGTTTGGTTTCTGTGAGGCTATTAGATACCATATCTCACCTTGGCTTGTGTTTTATTTTTTGAACAATGCTCCATCCCTGGCAGTGTTTAAGGCCAGGTTGGACGAGGCCTTGGGTGATATGATTTAGCATAAGGTGTCCCTGCCCACGGCAGGGGGGGTTGGAACTAGATGATCTTAAGGTCCTTTCCAACCCTAACAATTCTATGATTCTATGATTTCTGGTGTTAAAATTTTGTGAGAGAATTTTCTCGTGTTGTTGGCTTCATTATTACCTTGTTTCTGTCGAATGATTTTTAGTGGCAGAAGCAGTGTTATTATTCTCTCTTATTTTTAATTGGATTTATAATAGGTTTCTACTAAAATATCTTCACTTATATGGTATGTTTTAATTGTATTTGTTCTGTAGGAATACAGAACGCGCTGGGTAGAATGTGTTTATTTTAAAAGTGGGAGGGGAACTGCTGTAGTCTAAGCTTCTGTAAGATTTTGTTCACTGTTTTCTGAATGCAGTATGAAATAGGTGCTTGAAATAAGGATGTTTTTTTCAGACACTGTCCAAAGTCAATCTGTGAAAAATCATCTTTTCACTTTAAAAAATAATTCTTCAGTTTTAGTCAGGTTATGAGCTGTTTTTTTTACTGGGGCTAACTAATGATCCTGTAATTCAGTACGTTTGTATTGTCTGAAGTGAAAACAAATAGTTCAATTTTATGTGGTCTGAGTATGTGGTGCTTTTTTGTTTTGTTTTTTTTTTCTTAAGGTATACAAACAAAAACATTTTGGGTTTAGCCTTAGCATGTGTTTCAAATTTGGTGGAATTTCTTTTTTAATCTAGATTTTATTTAAGCCCCGGCACACTGTTACCCCTTCCCTGCAATGTTCTGCTGTAGGAAACTATGTATTTGCAGTCACCATATCTGATTTTTATTTTTCCCTGGGTTGCTGGAGGATTAGAGCAGATTATAGTGTTGGGATAATGTCTGACTCCTTGTGTCCCATTTAGCCATAAATAAGCCCTTGAAAAATCTGAATGTTGCTATGGTGATATGAGTAAAAGCTGGGATATGGAGTAAGTGAGCCGCTTAGAAGCGTAATGTCACTTATAGTAATGAGCACTCTGGCATTAGGACAATGATGGCTTTACCTGAGGCTCTGTAACTTTGGTAGCCCATGCCAGATTCTGAAAGCGAGTAAGTAAATGCAATTCATATTGAATGTGCTCTATTCAGTAACTTGCAGCTATGGACCTTCTAACAAATGGAAACTTGTGTTTTTCTGTTTACTTTCTAGCTTTAATGTGTTGAAGTATCGCAAAGAAACAAACAAAATCTTCCAGTCTTTGTATACTGCCTTTCACATGATGGTCTGGTTGAACTAAAACAAGAAAATCGGTTCACAGCAATTTTGTTTTAAACTGTGTAAACACACACTTTTCTTCTGAAAGTGTGGAATATAAAAAGTAAGATTGCATCAAAATGTGTTTTGTTCTTTTTCTCTTTTTTAGTCTTTATAACCTGGCCTCACTGGAACTTAGAGAAAATTTGCTGACATATTTACCTGAGTAAGTGAGATTTCATGTGTTTGATTGTATTAACATAAAATGTTCTCAGTCTTAAAACCTGGTAACATATGAAAGTGAATGACAGCTAAAAAAAATATTCAATGGGAATTAACAACATGTAATGCATTTAACTAGGTGCCACTAAAACAAAGCTGTATTTTATACATCGAGTTGTACTTGGTTAGTAGCAGGAGCCTGCAGTCTGTGTCAGTTGGTTTTGCTCTATAAAATACTCTGTATAAAACACAGCAGCACTAAATGTTTCTTCCTGCACACCTTGAACGAGCACATCAGCAGTGAGAATGGTGGTTTGGGTTGTTTTCATGCTGAAATTTCGTAACTGTGAAAGTAGGGTAATAGGATCTGAGAGATTTCCACTCTAGACCTTCACAGCATTTAAATAAGCATTTGTGTTCGGGGCTAAGTAACCAAAAGCTTCCAAACCCAAGAGATCAAAGCCTTGATGACAAACTAGGCCTACTGATGTCTGAAGTCTGACTCCTCCCTCCGTAATTGTTTGGGAAAAAGATACCTAGATATTTCTGTGAAGTCTGTATTATGGCAGAGGAATTGGTGGTCTTCTGTAAGGTTAATCAGATATCTTATATATTGGGGATCCTTTCTGGCTGCCTGGAAGAAGCCTCTTCTTTATCTATTGAAGTATTTTCCTTCCTTTATGACCTGCCTGCTTCTTACAATTGATTTGGTGACTCCTATTGTGCTTGTTTGCATAATCTAGTAAATACTGTAATGGATTTAACCTATTTTAATCAGAATCTCTTCCCCAGTTTCTTTGGGGTCCTTTTTTTTCTGTCAGTCTACCCAGTACCTTGGTTGCAGCCGTTACTATTTTAACATGGCACTTTAAATGTCAGTGGTCAGAAGATATGAATTGCTAGCTAGGTTTTGCAATGCTATCGTAAATCTTGACCATTTTATTGCTTCTGGAAAATTCTGACTGTCAGTAATGTAGCTGGCGAGTCTTGAGTTTTGTGCTACTGTGGCTTTGGGGAAGGTAAGCAAGAGCTCTACAGCAGACTGCTTTTAAAATAGAAGGATGGCCCTCTATGTATGCTCATGTTTAAAGAACTTCTTTTGCGTCCTTATGGGCTTTCCTCTGTTTGCATCCTCAAATCCAACCTGAAATACTTCAGAAACGGATAGATCATGTTGAAGAATTAAATGGTGGATTTATTGACTCTTGAATCACACTATAGGGAATTTTTATCCAGTTGCAGAGCTATAGATTTCCCTTAAAAATAAATCTAACCAACTGTACTAAACTCTGTGGCATTGTCCACCGTGAGGGACTGATGGTTAAAATAAAGAATAATTATTTGAATGCCTATACTAAGTTTTATGTTTAAAGGGCATGCAGTTACACTGACAAACCAAATTATTTTTTTCAGTAAGATATTACTGAAAATAGTCTATGTCCAGTAAAATAACTGTCTATAATACGTTGTAATTTGAAATACAAGTCTCAGTAAAATGAGCTCATTCAAATATATGGGGCTTCTGTTGGTTTAGACTGATGTGGTTTTGTATTGACTTATCTTGCAGATCACTTGCCCAGCTGCAGCGGCTAGAAGAACTTGATTTAGGAAACAATGAACTTTATCACTTGGTAAGAGAGCATGCCATTAAAAGTGCACATTGGTCTTGTTTTATGCATCATTTAGATTAAATATGTGTAAGATTTTCAAAATTGAAGAAGGAAAAAATTATGGAGGGAGCGGCTTTATACATACAGATGAATTTTGGCAGTGAGATGGTACTTCCCATATCTGCTTAGTATTGTTCAGTACAATATTACTTTACCCAACACAGCTGCAGCTGATCTGTAGAAAATAAGAGCACTGAACAGACTTTTCCTACAGAAAGAATGAATTCTTGTATATATTTGCAGTTACAATGAATGCATGGGCTTCTGCAGGGAGCTGGACAGGCTGAGCACAGATGAAAGCTCAGCTATTTTCACAATGGGAGTAGGAATCTTTGAGAAGGGGCTGAGGCAAACTGTTGAGGATTGCAGTGTCTCAGTGTTGTGGCAGATAGTTCTACCAAAAGACACCCATCATCTCTCTTAAAATGACTCAATTAAATGTTGGATTTGCAGTAGATTAAGAGTGTGCATGTAATTTGTTAGTGCATGTCAGGAAAAGTGTGATAGGTTGTTAAGCTATAGCAATTAATTTGTATGATGGAGTTCCCAAATGCTTACAGTCACCCTTGCTGCATTTAACCATGGTACCTCTAAGTAGTGCTTGGAGTAAGGATTGGGTTTCTCAAACCGTAATTACGAGGTGGTCATTTGGTTTTACTGGAAGTTCCTATACCACTTAACATTATTACTTTTTATGTTATAGCCAGAAACAATTGGTGCACTTTTCAATCTTAAAGATCTCTGGTTGGATGGAAACCAATTAGCTGAAATACCTCAGGTAAAGATGAGCTCTACTGATGCTGTTTTGAAGATGCTTTTAAAACAAAACCTTTTTGTTCACTCCTACAGGGAGGTGATTTAAAATCAAACAGTTTTCTCAGTTCACATTGCCTGGGTTTGGTTTTGGATGTGTAAGAGTTTTCTTTTTCTAAGTTCTTCTGCAAGGGATTGTACATGGTATCGTATGTTGTCAGACATTTTCTTTTAAACATTTTGACAAAGGAGCTGTTCAATTTAAAGGATGACACATCTGCCATTAACACTCTCAATTATCAGGGAGCCACTCGTTGGCTGAGCTAACCCTCAACTTTTGTATCTACCTGAATTGTAGTTTTGACAGTTTTGTGGATGAATCATTGGGGTCGTTTGTTTTTTGTTTTTTGTTGTTTTTTTGTCTCTTTTCAGTCACCTTCATCCATTCAAATACAGTGTTTTGGAGAAGTACAATAACAGAACTGTTGCCATAAATAGAAATTTTGATCTCTGCAAGCAAATCTCCCATCTGACATCAGCCATGGGATGAGGGGCCTTAGCATTTAAAGCTTACAGTGCTCTAAATTTTCTTTCTTAAGAGCTGTGATAAAGTTTTTCTTTAGAGCCAAACCTGTTTTCCTCCATTCCTTGTGCAGTTTGCTTTTATTTGCTGTATTGATCTCATTGTCAACAGTGTTACCTGGAAATGAGCTACAGTTTAGTGGGCTTTGTTGGCTTTGTTGTTGTTGGCTTGTCCTAATAATTTTTTAAGTAGGTGTAGTTAAACGCTGATACTCACTCATAAAAGGTTGAGTGTGACTTCAGCAGCTGTTTTTCTTGAAGCTGGCCATTATTGCGTATTTTGTTTAATGTCCAAAAGATGAACTTGTAGGATAAAAGGGTGTGTGTGTGTATGTTTAGTGGAAGATTCTCTTGAGAAGCAAACATTTCCAAAATAAGAGGACTGATCTTGTCAGTTAGGATCAAGGCTGTCACTGTGTGAAAACTTTATATATGTAAAAGTAAAGGACACTTCTGCCCCAGCCATTCTGTTCTCTGGAATATGATTTGGATTACTAAAATGAGAACTATTCCGGAGCGTGATAGTGGTATGTGTATACATGGGGAATGGGAGTGTGCTCTGATGGCTAATAGGGACAAAGGCATTTCTCTGTCAGAATTTTAAGTTAATTGTTGGATTACCGTTGTAAAAAAATACATTAAGTAATCATTAATAATTGTAGATGATGGCAGTGTAATTTGACAGTTCAAATATGCTTGCTAGAGCAACACTCCCTATTCTTATTTCTACATTTGTTGCAGTTGGGAGATCTGATGATACGAAATCCCTAGATGTCATGGCATGTTGCTGTATCAGCCAGAAGAAACTAATCTTAATTTGCCTAGGGTTAATTGGGAGGGGCAGACTTTTAATTACATGGAGGTTGATAATCTCTAGTTCTGAAAAAACAGCTTTGCAGTCTTTACTTGAGGAAACCTCCAGTTTTGGCTGGTGCTTGCCTGGGTGTGCTTAGCATACCTTGCTTGGCTACTGAAGCCTGTCTTAATAGTTAGAATAAGAAGCTGTGTCTGGATCACTTGTTTTGTCATATGTATAATGTAGTTACTTCTTTCATTCTGCATTTTAAGGTCATACAAAGAATGGCCAATTTAGAGGTCATTCAGAGAGTTGTTTTTCTTTGTGGAATTTCATTGCCATGGTACATTTTTCAAATTGCTTTGTTACATGTTTGGGCATGACTTAAATTTTTTTCCTTGTATCACAGGAAGTAGGAAACCTGAAAAACCTGCTTTGTCTGGATGTTTCTGAAAATAAATTGGAATGCCTTCCTGAAGAAATTAGTGGTCTGACATCTTTAACAGACTTGCTTGTTTCTCAGAATTTACTTCAGGTCTTACCTGATGGCATAGGTAAGTACAAGGTGCATGCTATCACACAGAACCATTTAATCCACTCTAAATTAGAAGTCATTTGTTTTCAAGTCTTTTGAAGTCCTTTTGTGCAAAAGATGAGCTTGCCTCAACATTTTGTCTTTCTTTTTCTTTTCTTTTTTTTTTTTTTGCTTAGTACGAAATGCGTAGCTCTATTAATTTCACATTTTAATTGTCTGCATAATGACTACCTTGTAATCCTTTCTTGGTCTTTACTTGATACCTACCTGAACAAAATGAAAGTTATTATGTCCTCTCTGTTCCCACCGTGTCCATGTCACTATCATAACATTGTAAAATTCTAGCTTGTAACATGCTGTAGGTCTTGATAAGACTGACTGACAGCATCCCCAGAAAAAAAAAAATGTCCTTTTTAGTGGGGATGTGTAATTATCTTCAGTTGCACGTGATTAATCCTATACTGAACCCAGTGGAAGGCTGTTCAGCTTCAACCAATTACACCTCGCCCTTGAGGGGGTATCCAAACTACAACCTTGCACTGTCTGACCCCTTAAAACAGGTTTAATAACTGAAGAGTGTTTTCTGAAGCATTAACAGAGTCTTTTTTAAGGTAAATGTTAACCCTGCAGTAGCTGTGACAAGTAGTCAGCAAGAGATTGTTACTCATCAACTTTTTCTGGAGAGTTTTATGTTGCAGAAGTCTGCCTTCTTCAAGGAGGACTTGTGAATGTGGTTTAACTGGGAATGTGGAAAAGAATAGACAAACATTCACCTTCCCTCTGTATGCTATATAAGCCTAAGAAAAGCAAAATATTTTTCTAGAAATTAAACCTAGGGGACTGGGGTGACTACTATGGGTCCTACAGGTGGCTAGTGTGTGTTTGGTAGAGAGTTCTAGCAGCCTTCTCTGATGATCTGAGCTGGCCAGTGCAATTGTACATCAGAAATTGAGTTGTATTTACCTCCTGAAAGGCTGCAGTATGACTTAAAAGATGTGGCCTAACGGGTGCTGGGTAGATGGGATATAGTAACTTCCATTGATATGCTGCACATAGTTCTCCTAATGTGGTCTGGCCAGTGTTTACTTATTTCTGGTGAGAGCTCACTACTAGTTCATGTTCAACCTGGTGCCCAGCATAGTCCCCAGGCCCTTTCCAGCAGGGCTCTTGTGCAGCTTATCCCTCCTCAGCCTGTACCCAGTGTACAGATCTGTTCTGCCCAGGTGCAGAACTGTGCTTCTTGCTGAACCTCAGGTTTCTGTTTAGCTTGCCGTCTTTCTGTGCATCAGCTGTCTCTTTGTGATTTGGCATCAGCAAATTTGATGTGCCAGCCTATTAGGCTATTTTGTACCATGTAGGGATGGGCAGGGAGGTGTCAGCAGCTGGTGATGTCACTTGAATTCTCTGTTCGGGCTCTTCTTGGGGCAACTCTGCTTTGCACTGAAGACCAAAAAAGAGGTACAAAGAGCAGAACAATGCAAGCTTTCTGCTCTGAAACAGTATTTTGTCCTTCCTGGGGAGAAGGCGTTCAAAGAAGTTTGATTTCTAGTCCAGAAAATAAACTTGGGTTTCATGTCTGACTAACTGGGTTCTGTATTAGGACAAGGAGACCTTGGTCCTGTTTGGATTTGGGCTGTCACTTTGGTTCCATTTGGCTACTTTGGATGAGTAGATGTAGGTGCTCTCTGAATACTTCTTTATTAATAAACATTGTATAATTGATAATGATAACTTTGTCCTCTTTATAGGCCTTTGGGTAAATATCTCCTTGAAATTCACATGGGCTATCATTCAGATTGCAAGTTTAATACAATTCAATATGCTTAAATATTGGATAGGAATATTAAATATTAATTCAGTGATGCTAGAAACCTGCAGAAATATTTCAAGCACCAAGTGAAGCAGTGTTTGATTACCTTTTTTTAACCTGAAAAAAAAATATGTTAGAGGATTTCTAAAAGCTTTACAGCAGTAAAATTCTCTGCAATTCAAGCAGTTATCAGAGGTTACTAAACTAAACAAATGTATTCTTTCTCTCCAGGAAAATTGAGGAGGCTTTCCATTCTGAAGGTTGATCAGAACAAACTTATTCAACTAACAGATTCAATTGGAGAATGCGAAAGCCTTACTGAACTGGTTCTAACGGAAAACCAGCTGCAGGTAAGCACGATCATGGCTGCTCAAATTGCTGGCAGTAATAAGACTTGCTGCTAAGTGCTGAATCACTTAGCTTGTAAGATTAGTTACCCTTGCTACTGCTAAGTAGCAAGTTTCCTATAAATGCATCTTATTTCTTACCTGTTAAATGAATGCTGAAGATCAAGTTGTATGTAGTAACAATCCGTCCTCCCAAAGGCTTAAGCAATTACATATTCACTCTTGAATCTTTCATGGCCAGTAAGGGAATTGAAGCATGTGGAATGCAAGTATCACTTACTTTGTTGTGTTCTTAATGCTGAGTTTGTGCTGTATGGTGGTGGTGCCAGTTTTTGCTGTGCATTATCTGGATCAGACCTCCTGGAACTGAATAGAAGTCCCAAGCACTGCAGAGCTGCTGTTGTACTGTTCCTTGCTCTGCTGATCTCCAACCAGGTATTCAATATGATACATGGGCAACTAAAGTAAAATCTCAGGCTTCCTTCCTTTGGGTCTATCCTTCCATTATTTTGAAACTGCTTTCACATGACATTTACACTTGGAGAGTAGAACTGTTTATAAAGGTCTAGGTTTGAGCATTTCTTAGGTTAGGTTGGTGCTTGGTTGAGTTAGGAGCTTAAGCCTGTTGGAAGGATGCCCCTCTGGAGGTCAATTCATAGCACCTAAATTAGAAGCTTGCCTATCAATTAGCTATTTAGGGATCCTAAAGTTAGATAATATGGGCGTTCTGCATACATACTTCTGTACACAGCTGTTACACATCTGTCATCTCAGTGCAGAGATAACTAACTCATCAGTGAATTTGTATTAGAAACTGATGTTTCTTGGACATTTCTTCTGCAAGATAAAACCCTTGGATATCCTTTGGAAGGCCTGGTAGTAACAAGGGTTAACAACATTCCAGTTTTGAAAATGGATTGGTCTATTCATTTTAAATGAGAAAAGTTTTCTTCTGACCCTGAATTTGTAAATTCTGTTTGCATATTTTTTTGGTTTTCTTTGCACAGTCATTGCCGAAGAGCATCGGAAAACTAAAGAAGCTGAACAATTTGAATGCCGATAGAAACAAGTTAACATCTTTACCCAAAGAAGTAAGTTTTTTGTTCTGTTAACTCTCACAGATGTGATTATACAAACAGAAAACTCATGATTTCAAATGCCTACTGGATGTAACAGGCAGCTTGGATCCACTGTGTATTCCTTCCAGACTGATCACAACCACAAACTTGTCCATTACATCTGAACAGCATAAATCTTAACAGCAGCTGTGGTGATTTGGTGGCTTGGAGGTGCAAGATGTCCTTGCTGTTGAACAAGAAGGCTTGAATCTAATTAGTTTGTAACTACTAATTCCCAATATGAGTGTCAGGTCCACCACTATGTGAAGACACTGGGAGTTGTGGTAGAGTGAATGCATTTAAACACCAATATGCCTCTTCTGCATGTAGTATAAAAATGCTGGATAAAAATTGCTGGAGTCTTCCTCACTTCACTCTTGTGAGTAAACAGAAGATTTCATGTTCTGAAAAATTATTCAGAGACTGTTTTGACAGTCTCTTTGGGTTTGGAGATGTCTGGACTACTTTTGTTTTTAAATATGAGGCCCTGGCATGACCACTGATGCCTCAAATCTTACAGCTGTGATCTCTAGGACTTCTTGTCTATCTTAGCAATATATGGAATGAAAGGAAACTATAATTTCTGTTGTGAAACTAAATATAGTGGAAGCCTTACAAGTTTAATTCAGCAGTAAATCACAGAATGGTTTGGGTTGGATGCAATGTTGAAGATCATAGGGGAAGCAGCATCCTGTGATTGGACTGCAAGATGGTTCTGATTGCACTACTATTTCTCTGTAATTTTTGTCCAAGTAGTTCTACCTCTTAATTTTCCTATCTGTTTCTAACATGTGGCTTTGAGGTCCACCTTTCTAAGTCACTTCAAGAGCAGGAAGGGTACGTACTCAGATGGCAGCCAATGGATGGGAATTGAGGAAAGCATCGGCTCTGGCTAGTGATTACACACTTCTGCTCAGGCCCACTTACTTTCTGAGCTTGGACAGTTTAAGAAGGAGGTGTGAGAGGGAAGCAAAATGGCTGGGAACCAGGAGATAAGGGAGAGATGGTAGTCTAAAGAGGAGGGTTTGAGCAGGGGCAGAGGGTACTGCTGTGGCATGAACAGCAACAATTCCAGTGACCCAGCTCTGAGCTGTATCAGGTCGGTCACCTAATCAGGGCTCCATGATAGCCTGTATTGCTCCTTTTACAGATTGGCTTGTAAAAATAAATTTAATAAAATTGGGGTAGCAAAGAGAAGATGCAAATACTGCAGCTCTTCTAGTAGAACAGTATCTCCTCTGCAGAGTTGCTGCTGGTTCTGAGCAGAAAATTGCAGAGGGCGTACCCAGATGGGTTGCATAAATGCTAGCAAGAGGCAGGACCTTGGGGAAACCGTGTTTCTGGGTTGGGATGTGATGACAATTTTGATCTTGTGCTCATTCAGCAGAAAACTTTTCATGTCTTTACAAAGAGCTTAATTTAATACATTACATAGGTGTCCTAAACTATCTGTACTTGAGACTCATACCATTTTGTGTCTAGTCCACTTCTAAGCAGAATCACTCTGACCTTATTACAGCGTGTAAGGGTTTACTGGTACTCTTTGTTTCCAGATCGGCCATTAATAGCTTATGTAATGTATAAGCACTTTTTCTAAGTTAATGATGTTCATGGTATTGGAGGCGGTGCATGAAGGTGAGAAGTATGGCTTGGAAGGAGCAGGGTCAGGAGCAGGTGAGAGGAGAAGGCTTGGCTTCAGAAGCAGGTAAAGCAGGGTGAATATGGAGTGTATATGTTTTGGGGGATTAACAGAGTCAAGGGCTTGGCGCAGAACAGTAAAGCAATTCATGCTAACAAAAACCTGGAGACTTGGAACTGGAAAGGAGTTTCAGAGATGGAAAGCATTCCCCAGTTGGTGAAGGCGCTGGGGATATCTGAGAGGGAAGTGAAGAACAAGAACGGGTGTGGACAACATTTGTGCACATCAGAGAGAGAGAAAGAGGAGGGAACACCTGTACAAGGGGTGGGATAAAGTCAGGGATGAGTCTGTATTTGGAGAAGGAGGGTGCTGAGGAAATGGAAGGGTGGGATCTGGAATGAAGTGAGCTGAGATGTGTAGAGAGTCCAGGAAATAAAGATGGGAGAGGTTGGTGCCCAGGGAGTTTGGCAGAGAAATAGAGGAAGCAGATCTTGGCATCCACTTCTTTGGAATAGATTTTTTTTTTTCCTGTAAATGTCTCCATGCCTGCATATCTTTCTCATTAGAGCAAACATTTGAGATGATGTTTAACGTAAGGTTTCCAGAATGAGTCCTTAAATTCTGTTTTGCTCTGTGGATTTTTTAAATTCTTTTGGTTTTTAGTTTTAAAGGAAGTCAGCCCCCCTCTAATTGAAGGGTTGTTTCCACCCTCTAGATTGATTGATTTGAATTCCAAGATGGTAATGGTAACAAAGGCAAAGCATAAACAACTGATGGAATGGTTTGTCTCAAAAATACTGTTAATATGCATGTATTGCAGAAGCTACCATCTAGCTAATGAGACTTTTCAGTTTCATTTTTTCAAGTTTCAGTTTCAATTCCATGTGCTTAGGCTATGTGATAAACCACTTTTCCCTGAAGTCTTTAGATTGCCTTCTAACAGTGCTGAAATGCTAGTTTCAAAAGCAAAAAGAAAACTATTGCTCTCTGCTCATCTTTCTTCTGTTCCTGGAGCTGCATTTTCTTTGTGTAGTATTTTTCTTAACCATTAGCTTTTTGAAGTGAATGTAAACATTTCTGTAGTACAAGTTTTCTGGTTGAAATTCAGAGGAATTCAATGAAGAGTCACATTTCATAGTTCTAGAAGACAAATGTTCTGCATAAACAGAGAGCACAGCTATAATGAGTGCTGTTTGCTGTTACACAAAGCATCCGCAGGAGCAGCTTTGGGGGTGCTGATAATGGCGAAGATACTAATTCTGAGCTTCCCTTTGGATGGCTGGGAGGAACAATTTGGTGTCTCGGCAAAATGTCATTTTCCTTCTCATCATGACTGACTTGGAGAAGAGAATAATACAAAATGCATTGGTGTAGAGCACTGAAGGAAAACTGAAAAATGTGTCACTGTTTTTCTGTCTGGAGGGTTCTGCTTGACAGTGAGAAAGCATCCATCTTTTCCATTTGTTTTCATTTCAAACTGACTAATTAGTATTTAAAGCCAGGCACAAGCTTCTGACAGCAGTAATCTTCAACACCCCTGTCTGCTGTGTGTTGCTTAAGAGGTCTCCTGAGATAGTATGGCAGAGATAGGGGTCTCAAACCTGCACACATCAATTAGGACTTGTAGACTGGTTCTCCCTTCACAGACAGAGGCAGATGCGGGAGTATGCAATGCAGATATTTTTGCTTCGTATCTTCACCCTCTTTTTCCTCTTTTTCTTCCCTCTTTCTCTTGTTGTTTCTTTGCCTTACAGAGTGCTAGGATAGCTGTGCATTTGTGGTCTTCATTCTTACATGAGATGGGTGTGTGACAGGCCTTTGCTGGTTTCTGTTAGAGAGGAACAAAGATACAAAATCTGGTAATGCGTATAGAAAAACTGGGACTCTCACTAGGGAGAAGAGTAGCTGTATCCAGCATTATCTACCTGCTGGTGTCTCTCATTCCTTCCAGAATTATTCCTGTAGCAAAGAGAGCTTTATAGATAGGATGGCAGAAATTATGTGCCTGCTTTAATATAACCTGATGGATAATCTATGAGATCTAACTTTTTTGTGGTGGTGCAGGGTGTTTTTGGTGGCTTGGGTTTTTCTTTTTATTTGATTTTTGGTTTTGTTGTTGTTTTTTTTTTGTTTTGTTGTGGTGGGTGTGTTTTTTTGTTTGAGTTTTTTTGTTTGTTTATTTGGGTTTTTGTTTTTGATTGTTTTCTTTTGTTAGCAGTTTACTAGGATTGGACTTTGGGTCAACCTGTCAAATCATTGCATTGCTGGGGTGTTTCAGTGCATACTTGCAAGAACAGTATCTACCTTCTCATGTGTAATTTCTTGATTTAAGATTATTGAGGAGTTTGTGTGCAAATACGCCTTCAAAGTTTCTTGGTTCAAAGGTTCTTCTGTATCTGGTGTGATATATAATGTAAAACATGGAACAGCAGAATGTATGACCAAGACCTGCGTCACTTACAGATTTCATCTTCAGAATCTCACATCTCAATCCCTCTCTCACTGAACTCAGTGGTGAAACAGACTTCAGCAAGAACGGAGAATGTCTAAACCTGTTCATAGTTACAAATGTTTTTTCCTCTAAACTTGAAAGACCAGCCTGGTGACTCTTTGGTATTGAAATCCCACCCTGGCACTGGAACGCTGGTGAAACTGGTGTGTTGATTTTGGCTCTTGCATAAATAACCTCTTTGGAATGTTTTCCAGTTCATGTGCTTCTGTTAATGAGTCTCTACAACCTGCAGAGGTCTGGTAACGAGTCCTTCCTGCCTCTGAAGTATATTGTGAGAATTATACTACAGTAGGGATTTTTTTGGCAATAACTGTGGCTTTTGCAATCTATCTATCTATCTATCTATATATATTTTAACAAGTTGGGGCTAATTTGCTGTTTCTTGTTTTAACTTCCAATGTCTTGTCCCTTCCTTCATTTGTGTAAAAGTGTGTGTGTGTCTTAAAGGGAAAAAAGCACTAAGGAAGAATGCAGGAAAACTTGTCTTGAGTCAGAGGGCATAGAAATTTCCTTGCTCTGCTCCTCCCATACTATTCACCGATGTCACAGGGAGTGTTGAAGTGAGTTTGCCAAAGATTTTCCTAGCCAATTTAAAGTTAATAATAACTTAATAATAGTTACTAATAGTAAATTGGGCATTTTCTTCCACCTCTAAATGTATTCTATTCTTGTAATTAAAGTATTAGTGGGACCAAGGAAAATTCCGACTTTATTTACTTTGAATCCAAACAAAATTTTGGTTCTGACTCTCTGGAAAAGATTTTACAACACAATAGGAACTCTGTTTAAATCCCCAGTATATTTATCAGAGTTGCCTAAACCCAGTGAGAGTTTGCTATGCTGGTAGTTGTGTTAAGAGCTGAATCAAAGAGATCTCACTGCACTTTAACTAGTCACATGGTAAAGAATAATCATTATAGTAGTTGTCATAATGTCTTTTTTTATTATTATTTTTTTGCATTGTGAAAGATGCCAGCTGGTAAAGGACAGCAGAACTGATTCATAGCTCTTGAGCAGTTAGCATGCAGAAATCAAAAGATGTTATTCACCTAACGTTGGCTTTAGAGCAATAAGAGTGTGAGGATGCGTAATCAGTAATATTTTGCCTGTGGTGATGAATGACTGTAACTGACAGCTGGGCTTGAGAGGGAGCACATCGGAGTTTTTGGGAAGGATCTAAACAGGAAGAGACAGATGAATCTGCACACTTGGGTTTACGTCCAGAAAGTTGCAAAGGTGTCGTTAGCAGGAAAAATCAAATGGCAACCATGAGGTTACTGTAACGGAGAAGTGGAATAAAAGTCAGGAGATCAAAAGTAGACAGCTGATGCAGGTGTCAAAACAATTATCTGTCTGCAGTAAGGGAGTCATCAGACACATCAGCAATGATGTGATAAGAATTGCAGTTCTGGATGACTGTGAAAGATGGACTGGCAGTGGGTATGTGGATGTCAAAAAAGCAGGAGGCTGAAGTGGTGAACGTTCATGATCAGAATGTAGAGAGGAGTTTTATCAGCCAAGCTGACATCCTCACTATGTATTCCCAAGTTTTACTGCTTTTCCAGAACAGGAAGCTGTTAGAAAGATGCACCTCAGACTGACAGAGAAGAGAGTCAAAAAATCCTCCACAGAGGTAGAGTTTTGTGTAGAACTGAGAGGGGGCCTAGTGTCACTCATCCTCTGAAGCAAGTCCATCTGAATCCAAATAAACAGTTTCATTCAGACTTAACAGTGCTGTAAAATCAGTGATCTCAACACCAGCAATACATAGTAACAATCGTTTTCTGCCTGACTAATGAATGGGTTTTGTTTTTGTGGTTTATCTAGCCTGACTGATCTTTGGAAGTGATGTGATGAGGCAAGTGAATAACCCTTACACTGAAGCTGCTAGAAGGAAATAAATCTCAGGAGTATGACCTAGACATGCACAACTCATTTGAGAAATTTTCCTGATGTCTAGCTTACTACAGAAGAACAGGAGGACTTCTTTAAGCCTCCAGTCTTTGGAGTGGTTATTCATGTGCCTGGAACTACGCACATGCTTGTCGCTGTTAAAACTGAAGTCTGTGCTCAAGATTAACTCTGTGCTTAACTGTTAAATGGGCCTGTGGTCTTGACTGTGTAGTTGATGCCTATGCAGTGGTTTGGCAAAGTCTGTTGTAAGCATGTGATCAGACCCTTGGAAAGCATGACTCTGTGTTAGTTAATGACCCTCGGCCAAATCAGTGGTGCTCTGATACTGTATTACTTCGTGGTGGTCACAATGATGTTTTCCTTTCAGCATGCCATTCAATGTGTGCACTTTGCCTCAGTGGTACCGCTTTGTGTTTAGGTTTTCAGATGTTGGACCAGATGTTTTTCTGTACTGCTGAATGGGTGCCATCTCTTTTCAAAGTGACAAAGATTGCATTTTTTAACTGTCAGCTTGTCTTTTTCTCTGTGATATCTCACCCGATGCTGCTTTTTAGATGCTGCCTGCATTTCTAAAAAGTTTCACTAAAAATATTTCAGTATCCATCTGTTATCTCCCCCTGCCACCCTGTTTTTTAAAAAAAGGTCTTCACTACCCCCAAATGATACAAAATGTTTGAACAATTACCTACTGACTGATAAAGCAAAGTTAAAATAACTGAAGTTAAAGTAACTCTGGAGTTCTAACCCTCTTTGGCAGTAGAAGAATGTATGTTTTGTCTCCATTTGTTGGCATGCTCTTGTCCAGTATGGAAAAAAAAAAATGAACATTTCTTATATTTTCTTAATTGTTAGCCGCTTGGAAAATTATGGGTCAGGTAAATTGATAACCCTGTAAGTATTATTCAGTCCATGGTTCTACTGTTACCTCTCATTAAACTGCTTTAAATGCATGATGACTCAGGCCGGCTGGTTCCACTGCTGCATTTTTCCATTGTCACAAGTATAGAAGTTTGGGTCTCATCAGAGCTGCATGGCTTTACTTTGTTCTGCTAAACTGTTTAGATCTCCATGCTCCAAGACTGAATAGCTCAAACTTCATTCATGGAAAATTGAACACTTTGTGTGCAGTTAGGGCATCACTTGCTAGCTCATCAACATTCACTAATTTATCTCTTGCTTTTCACAGCTCCTCATGTTAGATACACCAATGAGACAGTGTGTGTGTGTATATTATTATTTTCTGTATGGCACTATGTTCTGTGGATGTGTCAAAGCACATAATCTAAGAATTGATACATGCTTTAAAGTGAAGAGCAGAATCGTTTGCTCACAATTTGAGTGCTGTTTCTTTTAGGGGCTTTGATTCATGAGCTAAAATGTCTGACAAGGTTGTAGCTCCTATCATACCCACAGGCCTGGGAAAGCTGATGCTCTTGTGGAATAGCTGCATCTTAAGAGTGCAGTGATTTAAGGGAAACCATTCCAGATTTTGTTTTGTCAAGAGAATATTAGAATCATAGAATCATTAGGGTTGGAAAGGACCTTAAGATCATCTAGTTCCAACCCCCCTGCTGTGGGCAGGGACACCTCACACTAAACCATATCACCCAAGGCCTCGTCCAACCTGGCCTTGAACACTGCCAGGGATGGAGCATTCACAACCTCCCTGGGCAACCCATTCCAGTGCCTCACCACCCTAACAGGAAAGAATTTCCTTCTTATATCCAGTCTAAACTTCCCCTGTTTAAGTTATTGTTCTGTAACTTTGTGCTGTAAATAGCTTGTGAATCAGAAGCCTTGATTGGGGGCTGATTGCTGCTTTCTGCCATTAAAATGTATTTATGATACAAGGGAAGGTGAGTTGGGTATAAATGCTCCATTAGTTTTTGTTTCATTTTCTAAGTCATAGTTGTAGCCTTTAAAAAAATGGCTTTTTCCTAGGTAAATAGAGCAGTTTACATCAACTAGATTTTTACTTTGACTAGTAGAAAAGCTTTTGTGGTATTTGTAATTTCAAACTTGGGTTTGGACTGAACTGTGGATTTTGTAGACAGAAGTGACAGTTAAGTAGAACACATAAATAATTTCAGCTCAGATTTGAGGACTCCTGACCAAGATGTAGTGACATGTTGGCTATATTGTGACAGAACCTTCTTATATGTGTTTGACTACAGAAGTCATCTAACGTTTGATCTAAGATCTTTCAGTAGGCTTGCTGTCTATAGTTAGGTTTTCAGTCTACTTAACTTGCAAGCTTCAAAAGGCATTGGGATGTTTTGCCTCTAAGTATTAGAGTATTTGCCTCTAATACTTAGAGTAAGAGAAGAAACATATTTTCGTTTCCTTCTCATGGTGAGTTTTGGAACTGGCAAACAAACAGCAGTGCTTTTTGAAGTTGCATATGATAAACAAAGGTAAGTTTCCTTTGTGAACAGGAGCAAAGTTACTTGAAGCAGCTTTCAAGTTGCTAAAACTAATAATCTTGGTGTTTATAGGAGTAGTATTGCTATCTGGAACAAAAAGTGGAATGTTGGTTGTTTTTAATCAAGTGTAGATGGTTTATTTTTCTGAAAACGTATACTTCTGATGCAAAATACAGGTATTTTGAAGGTAAAACTGAAAACTCCCATCCTTTACATCAAAAACTAGTTTAGGAAGCAAATGCTTATCTTTGTATTAATTGGTAGAGAGAGAGGATTAAATTTGCTGGTTCATACGGGAATCGTCTTGAAATTAGATGCTTCTAATAAAACAGGGCATCAAAGATATTACTGTTTTTGTGAACTCTTCATTACTCTGTATGGACTTTATGAATGTTGGGAGTTGATTGGTGTATTTAGCATTTTGCCCTAAAGCCCCATAGTACTTGCCTGTATCTGAAGTTATGACGAGGAACTAGAATTAGTATGTAAAGCATAAAGCTAGAAGAAGTTGAAAGTTAAGGCTTTGTGAGGGTTGACTACAAAGTGGCACCTGTGTGATCACTGATCTCTTCCTGGTCTGGAAGGCTCTAAAAGGTAGGCAGAATCTGACCTATTTTAAAGATATACATTAGTCACAGATGTTCAAGAAACTTCACCAGTAGACTTGCTTCAGGTCAGACTTAAATTTTAAGCTAATGCTTGTTTGCAGTCTGTACCTCTGGGTGAAGTGTCTGGCAGGCATTGTCTCTTGAATGTGCTATGACATATTACGTGACCCGTACTGCATGCCTTTGTTTATACTGTCGTGCTGCCACAAAACCAGACATTTCTTTCTTTTTTTTTTTTTTTTCCCCTTGTCTTCTCTAATATAGATTGGGGGGTGCTGCAGTCTTAATGTCTTTTCTGTACGTGACAACAGATTATCTCGAATTCCCTCTGAAGTTTCACAAGCCACTGAACTTCATGTCCTGGATGTTGCAGGAAATAGGTAAGAGATTTTTGTATTGTCATGCTCCTTTGCTGGATTTACTTAATTCTTTCTGGCCACAAAATAGATTACATCTAAGAATGCTGCAATAAAAAAACAGTTATGACTTTTGTGTTAGTATTACCGTTGAAAATGTCAAAGTAGTCTTCCCCCTTGGCCCAAAGTAGTATAGTGTGTTGTCATGAGGGCATTTTCTGGATTGCTTTGACCCTGAGGAAAAAGATAGGATTAAAACAACCTTTGGATCTGTGTGTTTCTGAGTTAAAACTGAGAATCTAGGCCATTTGGTAGAGTTTCTGCTGAAACTACCAGCCTTAATGTTAAGCAACACTAACACCGAGTGTCTTGTCTTAAAGCTGCAGTGCAAGTAACAAATAATGCCACTTTGACCTTGTGGCTTCTCCTAAATCTTAGTTGATATGCTTCATACATCAAAATGCAAAAAAAAGGAATGGATTGAAGCATAAACCAGTGAATTTGTTCATTGCTTAGTAGGAAGTTAACGGGGGGGGGGGGTGGGGGTGGGGGGTGGAAGCAAATAGCATCTCATCTGTGCAATGTAATTGTCTCATAGGCATTTACATATTTCTGTTCTGGCAGTTGTTTATATATAAGGCTCCAGAGAAGAAGCAGCTGTCTGCCTTCCACAGTATTTTACTGCAGTAGTAAAACCTGAGCATTGTTTTATCTGTTATTCACAGCTACAGAAAATTACGGTATAAAATTAAGTTGCAGATTGTTTTTGAAAGAAGGGAGTAGTTGCAGTTTGACTGCTGCAATGTCTTCTATTAGAGTCATTGATCTCAATCCTGTTTATTCCAACTCAGGGTTATATACTTAAAAGTCAACTTTGTGACCATCTATTACATCTCCTAGAGATTTCTCTGACTCTTTTACTTTTCTTTTTTTGAACTAGGCTAACGTATCTTCCCATCTCACTGACTACCTTAAAGCTGAAGGCTTTGTGGTTGTCTGATAACCAGTCCCAGCCTTTGCTGACGTTTCAGACTGACACAGACCCTGAAACAGGAGAAAAGATTTTAACATGTGTATTACTTCCTCAAATGCCTTCTGAGCCTGGTTGCCAAGGTGAGTGCCTGCAGTCAGTTTTTCATTACATAGAGAAGTACAACTTTTTTGTTTACTGAGTTGTTTGTTCCATAAAGGTTTGTAAAACATGCATAAGCTCAAATGAGCAAAGTAACAAAGTTCTGATTGAATTTTCACTTTCAAAGTTCTTTTTAAGTGATCAGACTAGTTTTCAGAAGGCTTGAAAAACATGGCTGTGAGTATTATTGAAAATACCGTGACACCAGCTACAATAAATAAAATACAGACCTGGAAGAAGAGCACTTAATCATATTATTCTGAGGCTTGTCAGTGGGCCAAATAGTGTTGCCCATGTTTATGTACATTGATTATACATCTTAAATACATAGATATTCCAACTACAGTCTCTTTACTACAAAAATAATTGAATAGCTAGTAATAATCATAGTTTCATAAAATGTTTTGGGTTGGAAGGAACTTTAAAGATCATTTAGTTCCAACCTCCCTGCCATAGACAGGGACACCTTCCATTAGACCAGGTTGCTGAAAGCTGCATCTAGCCTGGCCTTGAACATGGTAAGTAATAGACATTTTACTTCTTAGAAAGCTAGTTTTCTTTCAAGCAAAGATTTTTTACAGTAACTTTGTTATAGTCTTCAACAACTGTAAAATTGCAGTATAAGTTGCTTTTACCTTTTGTGCTAAAACTTGCCTCTGTCAGATGGAACTATAGACTCTTTTTCACTGTTGGCTGGGTTGCTGCTGCAATAACTTGTGGATGTTTTTTGTCCTTAAGCTTTTATAGCTGTGTGTGAACATTCAAGGGGATTCATCTGTGCTAATATTTAAACTTTGGCTGTAACCACTGGAGAGTAATTTATCCCATCCGAGAATAGACTTAAAAGAAATCATGTGGATTCTTTTGCACTGGGTACAAAGGGAGCCTGAGGAGAAAAGCTCAGCTGTAGGTATCTGTATTATAGGTACCCAAACTTACCTAGATTAATTCTACTCTTTCAGTACTATGCATCTGGAGCAAATAGAAAGCATTAAAGAAGTAGAATTGTAGAAGTGGCTGGTTTATGCCCACTTCTGGATTTGAAGAATACAAATTGCATTAAAAAACAAATTAACCCCTTTAGATTTAGAGATTAATCTAGTTCAAGAAGAGTAACTGAGGTAGACTGACTTTCTCTAAAGGTCTGACTACTAGAAATTAGATTTCCTGCTGTCCGGAAGAATCTCATGGCTTCAAGGGTAGATGGCTTGGAATTAAGACTGTAGAATGTGCATGCCTCATAATTCTAAAAGGATGAGATCAGTAAAAGCAATGAGCCACTTGAAGAGCTGGCTAATGTCAGATGGCAGCCATGATGCAGAAAAAGGCATATATAATGCCAAGTATATTAAATCATATAATCAGTACTCTAAAACTGCCACAAACCCAAAACAGTCCAAGTACAGAAATTTCTCATTTATACAAAAACTATTTATTGTGTGTATTTGATAATAGAAAATCAATGCAAGTTCTGTTTTATATGGAAAAAGAAGTAGAAATACACAATTGTAAATCTCAGATGAGTGATTGGCTGGATATTGCAGTTATTAAAAATATAGCATGTTGATGTTTCAGACTTGCTGTGAATCTTTAGTTACATTTTACTATTCTGACAGATAACCTACCACGATGTGGTGCACTGGAGAGTTTGGTAAATGAAATGTCAGATGAAACATGGAATGAGCGGGCAGTGAATAGAGTCAGTGCAATTCGCTTTTTAGAAGATGAAAAAGATGAAGAGGATAACGAAATGGTATGTTTTTCACATCTTTGTAGACATTGTGACTTTAATGCAAAGTTTTAAAAGTATCTGAGCTCTTGTGCTATAAATATTTCAGCTGTAACTGCATGCTTTTGTGGATGTTTTTAGCGGATGTTGACTACCAAAACTTTTCATATTGACTTAAAATGCTTTTTTTCTTGTTATTTTTTAATTTTTTTTCCTTTCTGCTTTGAATATAACTTTTATGTTCTAATGCAGGACAGTCTTTGTTTTGCTTTGTTTTCCTGTGTCTGCTCAGGATGTTTTCTTTCCAGAAACAAGATAGGATCTTTCTTTGCATCTGTGAAGCTTTACTGCCTGAAAGTATATAGGGTTTAATTTAGGATTCCAGCACTCTGGCATGTGTCTCCATTAATTTTTCCATTGTTTGTCTCTATAATTTCTATTTACAATCTCATACTTTCTCTTTATTTCTTCTTTTTTTTTTTTTTGTTATCCTCCTCCACCATTTGCATTGAAACAACCATAGTGTCTGTAAACAGCAAGAACACTGCTCATTAGTATCCCGCTTAAACAAAGGATGTGGGAACATCTGTCACTGTACTTATAAGACCTCTCTGTTATATTGGGCTCTGCATGTTCTGAAGATCAAAACGCAACATGATCTTTAGCTTTACTAACTTTCATTAACAGTTAAAACTCTTTATAAAGGTTAAGACTACTTCAGTCAGATGGATTTTCAGTGAACTTCTCTAATGCTCTAAAAACTTGCTTGTGGTTCTATCTAGAGCTCAGCTTGAGATACTTCATGGCACTGTCTGGGGTTGTAGCACACTAGAAACATGGTCTTACATTAAAAAGTGACTATAAAAATTCTTAGTTTGTAGGGAAACAAATATTTAAGTTTTCAAGTAAGGTGGTTGCAGAAACTAAATGTTTGTGGCAAGCATGGTTTGTAGACTGACTGTTAAGGGAGTTCAGAATGAGGCTTCTTAACTATGACAATCTGAGAATGTCCATGCAGTAACGAAGGCTCAGGTATTAATACTGCTTTAAGTCATGGTGTTACAGCCTGACTTGAGGCAAGAACCTTTTTAGGGGAAAAAGAAGTCTATGATCCTACTGGGGAGGAGGAAGGGCCGATTTCCAAAGTATTCTTGACCAATACATTCATGGGTCACCAGTTCTGCTGTAATATGCTCAGTTTAGATTAATTAACTGAAAAGTTAATTGTATATATGTTTTATACTAATACATACTTGTGCAATTATTCTTGGTGATCTATTGGTCTCTAATCTGGATGCTAACTAGGGTTTTCATAAATTTTGTTTTCCTTGTAAAGGTTTCAGCACAATGATGTTAGATGTTCTTGTGTCTAAGATGGGAGAGAAATGCCCCCTGTTCTTCCCTTTAAGCTATTTGTTCTCAATTGACAAGAGAACCAAACTGTGTGGTGGGATAGGGAAGGCTTACAGAGCTCCAGACAAACATGTATTTGATGCTGGAAAAGGGTCTTGTGGGATTCTTTGAAAACCATCTTGAATGGTTTTTGATTGAAATGTGATCTTACATCACTTGGATGGGTTTTGGGGGAAAAGATAAATAAAAATCCCAACTATATTTATGAAAGAATCTTCATAACTTGTAATTGTAGTTCACTTGAGTGGCTTTCAGATTAGTAGGTCAAGAGAGGAAAAAATTGCTCTAGACAGTTCTGAAACTCTCTTTCGCTGTCTCTGTAAACAAGCAGCTACAAAAATAATGTTCAGCAGAGAGCACGGTAGTTTGAAAAAGAAAAGGGGGGTAAAAAAGAGAAAAAATCAATACCTAGTATTTGCTACATGAATGCTAAAGCCTTGAAAGTGTATGTTGTTTTTCAAAGAGACGAAGGCAAAACCACTTATTGCGCTGTTTATTTTTAGAGAACACTTCTAAGGCGAGCCACTCCACACCCTGGAGAATTAAAGAACATGAAAAAGACAGTGGAGAATTTACGGAATGATATGAATGCTGCTAAAGGACTGGATTCAAACAAAAACGAGGTCAATAATGCCATTGACAGAGTGACCACTTCTGTGTAGAGTTTCATCTCCGGGTTTTACCTCCTGTGTCTTCCCCTGCTGTTGAAATGTTCCTGTCGCCTTCTGGGACCTCACTGAGCCCCTTTTTGTTTTTAACCAGAACCTGATTCATCGTCTCCATATATGTGAAAAGTGCTGCCCACTGGAGGAAAGTGCCTTATTTCATCTAGGCAGTGAACCAATAATTTCCAAATCAATATTGTAATTTTAATAGTGCTAGGCTTTTTAAAGTATAATACACTACTGTATGCAGAATACAATATTTTTGTCTTAAACACAGGAGAAATAGTGCTTTTCTTTTCCAGAGTGCTGGGATATCTTTTTTCCAGTGGCTGGATGTGCTGGTGAGAAATACAGTTTTGTGGAAAATTTATACACTTTTTTATTTTTTTTGGCAGCTCAGATGGTGTAAATTTTAAATTTTTGTATAGGACTTTCATAACAAGAGGATGTATTTCATTTTTAAGAGAAAATTTATCTTGAGAGGTACATATTTTCATATTTGTGGAAGAGAACAAGTTTCATGGGCAACTGCATTCATTCATGTGGACCACCCATTGTGCCTTATTGTGTCTGGTATGTCATATTAGTCTCAAATATAGAAATTCTCAAGGAAAGTGAGTAGATTTAATATTGATCTTCTGTTTCAGATATGTTTTTCAGACCGTAATTTGTTGGGATTTTTGAAGCAGAGAACTTATGTTTATATTATGGGATTTTAGGTTGTGAAGCACAAATGTTAGTTTTGTTGTAAACAGGATTGAGATTAAAATGACCAAACTGCTATTGTTTATTACATAATGCACTCACACTTTAAGTTAGTTGTAATAAAACATCATATTTTGGATGCTGTGTTGCATTGCAGTCATTAGAAATTCATGCTTCCATTGTTCTTTTTTTAAATGTGCCATCTGTAAAATAACTTGAAAAACAGCACAATAGACTTTCAGAAGCACAGTATGAAATTAGTTTTATGTATTACACAAGAAAGCATGATTCGTTAAAGTGCTTTGGTGGTTTTATATAGATATATAAAACCATAATAAAATCTTCAAAAGCTTCAATAGATTTATTGTATCATTAAATAGCAATTAAAGAATATATGAATTAATACTGGAATTACGATCATTGTTACTGTGTTGCACTTCCAGTGGTCCAGTTCTGATTTCAAGGTCTTATTAAAACTGGGGGTTCTGGTTTGTTTATAAAGTAAGTATTAACTGAGTTGAATTCAGTAAATAACAATTTTGCAAAGGGCTGATAAAGATGATTTTGGTGTCTCTGTGTTCAGTGTGTGCCATGAGCTAACAAAGACCACTGACTTGTTCAGACTTGAGCAGCCTGAGGTCAGAGCAAAGATTTGACATATTTGGTGTGAACTAATGCAATGAACCCAAGTTTCAACCTGACGCTTCATGTATGGCAAAGCACATCTCTTGTTCTGCTGAACATTTTTTCCAGTAAGCATTAATTATATGAGGGTTTCTGGAAGACGATAGGAAATGAGATCAGGGAAGTCATAGTAACTTCTGTGTTTAAAATAATAACTGAAATATTTGATAAATTTTGTAATTTAACTTTATAAATTTTGATTTGAAGCTTTTACAAAAGGCACTGCTTTCTTTATGATATTGAGCAAGTAGGTTTTGCAAGCCATCTGCAAATACTCAAATCTAACCTGGCAAAATACCTTAATTTTTATCATTCTTCCCATCCCAAAGATTCAAGGCATTGTCTCGTTGCAGGAGGTGCTGCAGGTTGATAGGTTAGCTGAAAGGTAATGGAGTTTCATTGCTCCCAAGGCAGAGTTCTCCCAGTTGTTCTTGGTAAGCTAGTGTTAAAATAAAAACAGAAAAAACCCCGATGTTTGGTATGTCTGACTCCAACCTTGGGTAGATTATATTTTTTAAGTACTTACTGGAACTGACAAAGCAAAAGTTTAAAAATGTAGGAAACTTTGTACCCAGAGTCCAAGTAAACATTGGCAAACTCATTTGAGATGAAAATGAGTTCCTAAAAAAGACAGACCAAAGCCAAAGGCAGCAAGACTCTGCTCTGTGATGCCAAGTTTTTATTTGGAGGCTGCGGTTTGTTTCGTTTTTAGCATCTGCTGCAGATATAAACAGGAGAGCTCCATCAACACAATGAAATGAATGTGTAAAGCCTGGATTTGGGCCTTGCCTACTACGCCACCAGATGAAAATAATTAACTACCCATGTGCACCTAATCTTTCCTGGTAAAGTCAAAACAAGAAGTAAATCTTGTTACAGCTCTGTGGTAGGTGCTTTGTCTGTAGGCAGTTATTTCTTCTATATTCCATCAGGCCTCTGGAGACTGCGCTGCAGCCCCAAAAGCCCCAAACCTAGCCAGAAGACAGGCACTACTTGCTGTATGGGCTTTGACATGAAGTAACTAGCCAGCAGTCTGTCTGTTTTCTTTTTGTTTCTCTTTATACATTCCCCCCCCCCTTTTTTTTTTTCAATTTTTTTTCCTTTTTTTCCTTGTAAACAGTAGAAGGAATGCTTGGTTTTGCTTCTCTGGCTGCTGAGAAATGGGTGATCCAGGCTTATTGTCTTCATTTGGAACAGTTTCACGTTCCTCCTACCTAGGGTGGCTATTATTGTCTCCCTGTTGTTATCAGCCAAAGACAGGTGGTATGAATTGCTCATTGAAGGTGTTTGCCTCCATTCATTTGCAAAAGAAAATAAATTGAGCTCAGACTAGAAGCCAGCAGTTGCTTGATGGGGACGTTAGAGAAGCTGAAGTCCATCATAGAATTGCTTAGATTGGAAAAGACCTTTAAGATCATCAAGTCCAACTATTATCTCAGGACTGCCAAGACCACCACTAAACCATATCACTGAGGGCCTTGTCTACACGGTTTTTGAACACTTCCAGGGATGGTGATTCCACCACTTTACTGGGCAGCCTGTTCCTGGTGCAGTTTTCGCAGCCTTACAGGCCTCAGCGTTGCTTAGTTCTTCTGCATATTTGGATATAATACTACATCATCAAACCATCCTTGCTGCTATCCCAAAAGGAGTATTGGTGGCCCTTGCTTTTCACTGCCACCTGTCTTCACTTACTGAGTCTGTGTAATGAAGGTCTGGATGGTCTTCATGTTGTTTTTTTTTCAGTGAACATCTGGGTGATCTGAAAAAGTAGGTATATTTTCCAGTTTTCTATAGGAGCGCTGGATAGTGCTGTATCTTGTTAATCTCTTCTGTTTATGCTTTTTGAGTGAGGCAATTTGAGATTCTGTTCTGCTGCAGGTAGCTCAGCAGTATATACAATCTAATGTAGGGTGTTTGAGCTTAGCAATAAGTGCATTTTTCCAGGCTGATAAAAGCTTAAGGTATTACAACAACTGCTGGTAGTGTGGAATAATAGCACTTGAACTGTCATTTGTTTTCAGGACTGAAAGTGACAAGTGGCTACCTTTTCTCTCCCCCAGATCCTAAATGTTTGATTCACAGCAGCTTTATCGTGAAGGAGTGACTTCTATGTTGTTCCACACAGTAGCCTGGACCCCATCAGTGCGTCTGATCGCTTGAATGCTCCATATGTGTGCCATTTTATAAAGTGGTTTGTGTACACTTGTCCTCAAAACAGCATCAGTAGAGTTCCACCCAGTTTTAACTGTATTCTATATCCAGAAAAAAGCTGATAATGTTTGTTATGCTGAACCAGTGTTTGTCCTTGAAAGCTTGTATGATGAGCCCTCCCTTGCCAGGCTCTGGCTTATTTCTCTTGCTGATGCTTTGAGGAGCCTGAGTAGTAAATATAATTTGTATGCATAATTTCTTCTTTCTCTCTCTACAAACATCTATTTTTATAATTGCTCTTTAAGTCTTTTGGGAGGTGAATTTAATTCAAGGGAAGAAACACTACAAAATTTGCACGCTGCTTTATTAAACAGGTAACCAGGGAAAACCAATTAAATGCACTCCACCATAGTTGTGGAGTGGATTTAATATTGACCTGTCAGTTACTGCATGTGAGTTCTCTTTATTGAAAGTCACGATTCCATAGTCTGACAACAACAGAAAGAACTCCCAACCAAACAACATTTTCTTGCTACCATTGTTAGTGTAGTTAGTGTAGCCACAGATTTTTCCATCCCCTCTGTATCACTCCAGGCTTTTCACACAGCTTCCATATAATTTATGTATCGATATTATTTTTCTGGTTTACATTCCATATTTTTGATAATCAGTGTATTGTGGGAAAGCTCATACTGGAAACTTGCATAGTGCTGTCCTTTCCTGCAAATGACTTGTTTGTGTGCAGGACAAGCTGATCAGCCTGCTTCTTGTCTAATACTGGTGGCTTTACTAGTCCTAGGTAAACTGTTTTTAGCTGCTTAGCTACTTAACAGGTTTCACTACTTGCTGCTTTTGAATGAATGAATTCAGCTTTTGAGAGGAGGGTAGTGACACAGCATTTAATTTTTTAAAGCGTATTCTTTAGTATATCAGTTGGTCCTGTTCTGGTTCACTGTAAATGTCTACCTTCCATTGCAACTCCAGCACACTAGTTGTCAGAAATGTCTAGACCTTTTGTTAATGGAGAATTCATTGCTGTTCTTTACCTTGACTCCCAAAAATAAAATTACTTTAGGTTTTCAATTGACTTAATAAGAGTGCTTCCCATCTTCGGTTTCCATCAGACACACAAATCTGTTTCCGTGCTTAGGTTGCTGTCAGAGAAGATGATAAAAGCTGACTGGTCTTGGCTGTCAATAAATGTTCTGGGTGTTCCCTTTCTCCTGAACCAATTGTGCCTTCCTCTTTCATTCTGAAGTCAGGAATATAATCAGGATTCAACCACCTTAATGAAAAATGTGTGATTTCTCAAAGTGGAAGAGCAGGTACCTCGTTTAAGGAGAGCTCTGTGGGCTGCTTGGCAGGAGCCATCTTGCCTCCTCTTCTGGTGGATGTTGAAGACACCATGTGTTTTATTGTCTCTTCTATGGTTCTTGTGGCAACAGGGTGGCCAGTCGTAGGTTCTGCCACAGCAGAGGGATTTGAGGAGTGCAGTGCATGTGGCTGGACCGTGCGTTGTACTAACTTCAGGAACAAGCATTTGTGGCTGTCTAGTTTTGAATTTGTAGCTTCTTCAGGGTGGGCCTTTTAGCACTGATGTTGTTAGTCTGTGACATATTAGGAAGTCGCTTATCTTCATAGAGAAGTCATCTCCCAGAAAGTACAGCATTGGTATTGTCTGTGGGGAAACTGGCTCCTCAGTGATGTTTCAAACCTCCCTTGGTGTTAATACCGGGAAGCGGACAGCTGATGTCCAGTAGCCTTTGACGTTTTTTGACTGTGCTTAGCTGCTTCTGGGGAATGTTGCCTCGACTGAAATCTCTGGATGTGCATCTGGAGGCACTGTAACAGCCATACCCCAAATGTTAGCAATGTTGGCTGCATGGGCCATACACAAAAAGCAACACTTATTGCAGTAGACAGCTACAGACTGTGGTAGCTTTCCTCAAGGTCCACAAGTGCACACAGACCTTGCAAATACCACCAAAGCATCAGCAGCTTGAATTTCAGTTTGTAAGTATCTGCAGAATAATGCAGAGATAGGACTTGACTGGAAGAGTTAGGTTTGTGTTGAACCGAAACTCTCTTCTTTTGGTCCTAAAGCAAACTTGAGCCAATTATGGGACTGTGCGCCACTGATACAAGCAGTTTGATTCTCTGACCTCTCCCAATAACTTGCCAGTTTTACCTAAATAAATGGGCTGCATTAAACCATTTTGAAGTAGCTGATAGGAGATACAATTGTCCTGTGTTTCTGGAAAACAGAGAATTACATGATTATAAACATGACTTGAATTTCTTTATAGTTTGTGGATGACATCATGGAATTCCAATAAACCAAACCAAAACAAAATCTGAGATAACCAACAAAAAGAGTGACTCTGAATATTGCAGATGATTTCTTTCCATTCAAATGTGGAGAAAACTGCAAGTCTGAAGAGCATTTGTATAATGGATGTTTTTGGGATAACCTGCCGCATGTTTTCTTAAATGTTATCTTCAGGAAATTAAAAAAATATTATCTGGCTAGTTGAACATCTAAATTTAAAATTGTCATGTCTTTACTGCTAGCAAAGTTTCCCTGTGGAAGGCTTGTTTCAACAATCTGTTCAGGCGATTTTTGTGTTGCTTCTCTACAGCAAAAGCATATTCAAGACTACCTTTGTTGCAGCAGCATTTTGTTTAGCTTTCATTCTCATTTCATGTGAATCAGACAAAGCTCTTTAGGAATAGCCTTTTGTATTCGAAAAAAGGAATGAGTCTGAAATAGTTTTCAATTAGCAGAATTGTGTTATGTATATTTTTACTTAAAAGGAAAAGGGTGTTTATGTGCTAGGAAATACATCTTTAAAGATGTTTTCTTAACCGTATTTACTAATTAAGCTATTTAAGCTTTTTTTTTTTTTTTTTTTAAAATAGGAGAGGATGTAAATTTGGGGGTTTAAGTAGAATTACTAGTAGCAAGTGTATTACCATCAAAATATTCTAGGTAACGGAAAGCTCTGGCTTCTACTTGCTGATGGTGACTGGGTTGTTGCTGTGAGCACGGTGTTTCATTGTCGTGGTATGGTTTCAGTGTGGTATTTCAGAAATGTGGATGGCTTTCACGTCTTGGCTTTTATTGCTAGGGTGTTTTGGTTTCTTTTTCATCTGGTAGAATGATTTAGGGTGATATACAGCATTTGTATGCCTTTACTGCCTGGGGGAAATTCATTCTCTACAGGATTTATTAGTGAGATCTTATCGGAATAGACACCTTGTACTTTATGAGAAGAATTTGTCCTTTTAACATACAGGGGCATGATACAGAGGAGTATTTATATTCTGAAGAGATTGCCTTTGCAAACATGACAAACACATTGAAAGGAGGCAAAAAGGGAGCCCACCTGACTTGCTGCTGAAATATTGAAGGAAGATGATCCATCTCCAACCAGTTGGTATCATTACTAATGAAGGGGGATGGAAAATGCATTTCCATGGAACGTAACAACTGCTAGGTACAATAAATAGTTTTTCTGTCCAAACACTTCTGCACTTACAAAGCAGCAGTGTTACACAGTCCAAACAACCGTGAAACTTAAAGTTCTAAATAATGAATTTGCCTTCTTCCTATGTCTTATTCTAAATATTTTAAGATTGTAAATCTTTGTGCTTCACTCTGTGTTTGCTACTGATGACTTAGAACATTGACCTTTTTGGTCTTTTTGGGTCTCAGCTTCCACATGTGTAAAACACAAGGAGAAACTTCCTGTCTTTCGTGGGTAATAAGAAGATCAATTACCTGTAGAATTCTGTGACGAGAAATGATTTTTCTCTTTTAATATTAGGATACTTGCCTGTAGCCTATTTTGTCTCAAAGCAGTCCTATAGTATGTAATGTAATGAGAACGAGCTAATAAATTACTTGAGTTTTGTTAGTTTTATTTTTGGAGTACAGATCTACTATCTGTTAGCTGAACTGTAATGATTTCCACCTTGAGTGGGGATGGCAGCTTATTGACCATCTAATACAATTTTCATTAATACATCTGAGCAAGGAGTTATTTTTGAAAGGGAAAACAAAACCGGTTAAAAAAAATCAGATTGAGTGGTTGCTTTGCATTAAAGCTTAGCAAACAGAGCTGTACCTTCCATCTCTTCCTTACAGCAAACTTTGCACGTGACTGGCGTCACTAAGAACTTGCAGCATTGTGTAGCATTTCTTAGCTTTGTCCAAAAGGGTGAGAAGAGCCAGGTATGGTAACACCCTGGCAGTCAGTAGGTCTAGCAACAGCATCCCTGGCATTCTCTGTTCCTCATCTTATATTGTTACTGAACTCTGGATTAAAAGTCCACTATCTTCTTATTTCAATCCATGCCGCCTTCCTCCTTTTATCAAAAAGGATCAATTTGTAAGAAATTATTGAAGATTAAGATTTGTTTCAAAGTAATTAGTCTTTGCTCACAGCAGCAGTGTTAATTTTCTTTGTTTCTCCATTTTATTGAAATCATAATCCATGGGATGTTTTACTTAAATGTGCAAATATAAAGGCATTTCTGGTTGTTCCACTCAATCTCTTGCCATTGATCTAATCAAACTGCTTTCCATAAAGATAATGCCATCCATGGTACTGCATAGACCTAGCGAAAATGCAAGCAGCTCTTCCCGGAATTGTCATTTTGTTCCCATTTTACTTTAAAATGCTGTACATCAAGAATATTGAAGACTAAAATCTCTTGGGTTAAAGAAGGTAGGACGTGTGAAGCAAATACTGAATTTCCCTTGTAGCTGTATGTCAGCATGAGGAAAAGCATCCTCTGCAGGTGAAGACAGGCAGGGAGCAGGAGTGCCCTACAGCTCTGTATTGCCAGCTCAGCTGCGGGGGGCATAGGGAAGTAAAATCTACTGATGGACATTAGCTTGCTCCTTGTTTATACAGGAGTCTACCACAGCAATTGAATGTATGCTTAAGATGGTGAAATGATTGTCAGCATAAGCTTAATTTGAAATCTGTATCTGTTACCTTGAGAGAACAGCCTTTTACTGGTCTTGCAGAATTTGGTAGGCTGAGTTTGAGAAATTGTTGTTTAGGATTAGGGATCGGGGTCAAACAAGGATAAGACATTCCATCAGAAGAAGTTGAATGCTCCACTGTACCTGTGGAGTACAGTGTTTATTTTTAGAGTGAAATTGCTTTATGACTTCCTAATGAGCTTAAAAGTTGACAAGGATTTAAACTGCCTCTGGAAATCCTCTGAATGCTAGGAGATGTCACATTAGCTATTCTGAAATAAAACAGACCAAAACAGTAGCAAACAGTTTCAACCAGTATGTTATTTACCTATCTGATTAGAATTGCCATCCACCTAGTTAATATTCACAGGAAACAAAGCTTCTATTTAAGGATTCCTTATATTCAAGGCAAGCATAGAGAAATACCAGGAGATATCCTGCCTTGCGTTCTGATTTATCAGGAGCAGTGGGAGCTACTACCATGATCATTGATGTTCAATTAATGAACTAAGTTGACAGTCAGCTTGAGTGCCCTGAGCAATGTGGTTTAGAATAACCAGAAATACCTGCTATTGATCAGCAAACAGTGGTATCTCCAAATGTCAGTGCAGTTCAAAATGTGGTTTAACAGGAAATTTCCTATAGAGGCCAATCATGCCTTCTGCGTACAGTGCAAATAATCCTTTGTTGGGGCTATAATCTTTTCAGGACTCACAGAAAGATCTGTAATTTTTTCCAATGAGGCTCTGAGATATTGTCCTTTTCTATGTCCTAATCTTTTCAGCCATCCTAAAACCAAAAAAAAAAAGTGAAAAATCCCAAGGGGAGCTCCTTCAGCACTGAAGGTGAATCAGTATGTCCAGCATTGACAGCCTTGTCATATCTCCTTTACACAGAATCACAGAGTGGTTGGGTTTGGGAGGGTGTGCTGGAGATCAACCCCCCGCTAAAGCAGGGTCATGCACGGGATCATGTTCAGGCAGATTTTGAGTATCTAAAGAGAAGCAGACTCCACAGCCTCTCTGGGCAGCCTGTTCCAACCTTCAAAGTAAAGAAGTTCCTCTTAGTATTCAGGTGGAATTTCCTGTGTTCCAATTTGTTCATGTTACCTCTCATCCTGTCACTGGGCACCACTGAAAAGAATCTGGCCCAATCTTCTTGACACCTGTCCTTAAGATATTTGTGTTCATTTATAAGATCCCCTCTGTTGCCTTTTCCCCAGGCTCTCTCACCCTTCCCTCATAAGAGACATGCTCTCCACCCCTAATCATGCTTGCAGCCCTCTGCTGGGCCCTCTCCAGTAGCTCCTTGTCTTTCTGGAGCCAAGAAGCCCAGAACTGGATACAGTGCTCCAGGTGCAGTCTCACTAGGGCAGAGTAGAGGGGGAGGAACACCTCCCTCGTCCATACACTTCCTCAGGCACCCCAGGATACTACTGGCTGCCTTGGCCACAAGGACACAGTGCTATATCATGGTTTACTTGTTCTCCGCCAAGACCCCGAGGTCCTTCTCTGCAGAGCTTCTTTCCAGCAGATCAACCCCTAACCTGTGCTGGTGCATGGGTTTATTCTTCCCCAGGGGCAGGACCCTGCACTTGCCTTTGTTGAACTTCATGAGATAACTCTCTAGCCTGTCCAGGTATTGCTAAATGGCAGCACAGACTTCTGGTATATTAGACACCCCTCCCAGTATTGTATCATCAGCGAGCTTGCTGAAGCTACACTGTGCCTTCATCCAGGTCATTGATGACTAGGTTGAACAAGACTGGACCTAATACTGACCCCTGGGGAACACCATTAGCTATAGGCCTCCCCTGTGCCTCTGACTGCAACCCTCTGAGCTCTGCCATTTAACCAGTTCTCAATACACCTCACTGTCCACTCACCTAACCTGAGCTTACCTGTGAGGATGTTATGTGAGACAGTATCAAAAGCCTTGCTGAAGTCAAGCTTAACAACATACACTGCTCTCCACTCATCTACCCAGCTAGTCATTCCATCATAGAAGGCTACCAGGTTGGTTAAGCATGATTTCCCCTTGATGAATCCATGCTCCTTATAACTTTCTTTTCCTCCACATGCTTAGAGATTACATCCAAGATGTGCTGTTCTGTCACCTTTCCAGGGGTGGAGGTGAAGGTGACTGGCCTGCAGTTTCCTGAGTCCTCCTTCTTGCCCTTTATGAGGATTGCAGTAACACTCTTCAGCCTTTAGGCACTTCTTCTGTTCTCCATGACCTTTCAAAGATGATGGAAGGTGGCTTAGCATCTGCCGGCTCCCTCAGCACTAGTGGGTGCATCCCACCAGGACCCATGGATCTGTGGGTGTCAGGTTTGCCTAAATGATCTCCAGTCCTCCTCGACCAAGAGCATGTCTTCCTCTCTGCAGATTTTCTCTCTTGCCTTCAGGTTCTGGGATACTTGAGGGCTGGCTTTAGCAATAGAGACTGAAACAAAGAAAGCATAGTAACTCCACATGCTCTGTATCCTCCATCACCAGGTCACTCACATCATTCAGCAGCAAGCCCACATTTTCCCTTATCTTCCTTTTACTACTGATGTATTTGAAGAAGCCCTTCTTCTTGTCCTTGACAACCTTTGCCAGATTTAATTTCAAATGGACCTCAGCCTCAATAGTGTTCCTATATTTTCTTTCTCAGCCTTAGATCTAATAGAGATGGTGACATCAAGGTGCTGATAACAGCAAGAAATCTCTGTGTGTGTGACCATAAACATTCTGCATTAAAGGGGAAAATGGGAGCCAAACAAGTGTTAAATTTGAATTAAATATCTGTTTAAACAATGTGAAAGTCACTGTGTGCTGCTGATTGCCCCACCACAAGCTTGTTGGTATTTTATTTTTCATTAGTTTGTGTTCTCCATCATTCTGCCACGTTGGAAATTATGCATTAATGTACCTATTTATATGGCGCTAAGCTTCTTCCTGCCATTGGATTTGTATCACCATGAGAAAATTTAAAGGCAAGATTAAAATAAAGCTTAAAAGAAATGTAAAAGCTACTTTAAAATAATTATTTCTGAAGTTCAGTGAAACTGAGGTGTGTAGGCGACCTTGACACATCTTGTCGTGTATGAACTCTCTGCATGAAGAAGAGAGGTGGAGTTTTTTGGATGTAAATAAGTAATGGACATTCTGGGAAAAATTTGAAAAACAGCAAACCTGAAAAGATCAATTTAGTATTGTACTTTCTATTGGGACTGTTTAAAAAAGAGTACAATTTATTTAATGACTAGTGAAAACAGGGAGGTGACTTGATAGGATTTTTTTGACTCAGATTGTGAGATGAGATGATCAGAAAAGGTCTAAGTACTCTTGTTTGTTTTCTTAATAGTACCGAGTATGACGTTATTGAAGACTGTTGTTGGTCATTAATTCTTCTTTATGATGCTGAAAGTGGGCTTGGTTCCACACTGATGTAAGTCCCTGAAGGCTTCCACTGATTTAGCAGCCTTCACTTGCTCTTTGTTATCACCAGTAATGCCAGTTAATTGTCAAAGTGTCTCTCCAGGACTGCAGGTACCTCTCAAGGCAAAAAGGGGAAGCCCAGTATTTACAAGACACTAAAATACCTTGCAGAACTTGGCAGACAATTTCTGCACATACATACTTCAACCACTTTCTTAAAATCTATTCATTCCCCTTTCTTTTTTTGTTTGTTTCTTTTTTGTTATCTTCCTCTCAGGACTCTATTAAGTGGCTTCCAAAGTCTCCTAAACTGTATGGTGGGCACAACTGGAGCTCCCAGGGCTCTCGCTGGTCCTCGTTGAAAGGAAAGGAAAGTTTTCAGTGTGGAAACCTGTACAAATTCAGTGCTGCTAATGGAAAATGGAGGGAGGGAAGGATCAGTCCCGAGCAAGAAGCAGAGGAACTGGAGGATCCTGATGATGTATGTAGTCTCCTTGAAGTCAGTGTTGTGTGCTGGTCCAGAAGCTACAATCTTCTTGCCCAGCTACGCTACCGAGCACTTTGGGTTAGCGGGAGGCTGCACGGCCTGCGTTTTCACATCCTTTCCTGTGCAGAGGGTACAGAATCATGTTCAGTATTTTATTCGCTTACTTTGCTTGCAGTTAAACAATCCATCCAGTCCCCAAGAGCACAGTGCAACTTGCTCATTATGATGAGTAACTTGAGCAATGATAGGTTTTTATTTAACTTCTACTTATATCCCCTGTTACCATGTCTTTCAGGTAAGCAGGTTGATAGCAGTGTTTGAAGTTATGTTTCCCAAGGACTGGATGGTAGAAAACTGAGGTTGCAGTGTTACTCCACTGCATAATTAATTTTGGGTAGTGCTCTTCCAGGATGCTGACATCTGGGAAACCCTGGATGCCATGGTTCCTCTAGCCAGTGCTCATTATCTGTCAGCCGGGTGTAAACTTGGCTGTCTTCTTGATTGAAGCCTGAGAAAAGGAGGCTGTGATTGCACTCTTGCCATCCTTCCCTTTCAGGGCCTTGCTCACCAGATATTTGCTAAGAGTTGAGGGAGGAACTCGGACTCTTGCTCCTCTGCCAGGATCTCTTCTCCCTTCCTAGCCCCAGACTGCTGCTGGTGTGCCCACTCTCCAGCCTTCACACCCAGCTCTCCCTCCTGGCCTTCCCCCTTGGCACCCTAGCACTGCTGATGAGTCTGTGTTATTTATTCTGGTGACAGTAAAGAGGCATCTCTTTCAAGAGAAGAGAGATAATGAATGTTTTATGGGAGTTAAAGCTAAACAAATTCCCTTTTAAATGAAAATAGGAAGCTGTCATGCCTTGGTTGTTCTCCATGGGGTTGGCGGTGCTTCTTTCATCCCAACAAAAAGAGATTGTGGGAAAGCTCTGGTATCAACTGAAAAATAAAATGTCCAGTGGGGCTTCTGTTCCTTGTAATGCCACTGCTTTTTATTTCTGATATTAAACTTCCAAGCATAGGAAGACCTATGTGGGTTTTTTTGAAAGGTGTTGACCTTTGTTTGCTGTATCATTTTACTGCCACTAAAAGATATGATTATAGTAACATGAAGATCTAATTTAACCCTACCCATCAAATTAAGGAGAAAAAAGTCAGCTACATATAAATAGCATCCATAAAATCTGATCAGAATTTGGACATCATGGCTTGATTTCACTTAGCCAAGATAACTGATAACTGGAAAATTGTGTTTTGCAGTCAAGCTTGTCTGAAGCTTTGATTGTTTGGGGGATGTGCTTTAATTGTGTATTTCTCTTTTCAAGTGCTTGTGGTGATATTGTCAGTTCCTCACTGCATCTCAGATTAGGTACAGCCTAGTGCCAGGCTTCAAAGAAGGCTTCAGGATGCCTCACCTTTGAGGCTCCACTTCCAGTGGACCCCTAAATCACTAAGTTTGCAGGTCTCCACTCAACTGCCATTTGCAGCTAAATAAAGTCATTCCAACTGCTTAAACAAAATCCTTTCTTAGTGATGTAAATGCAAGGTAGGTTCTTCCCTTCCCTCCCACACCTGTGATCCCAAAAATAGAATGTGAACCTTAAGAAACTGCAAAAAATGTTTTACTTTCTGCATGGAAAGCCCTTTCCTTTGCCTTGGGTGTATGGTTCCTTGTCCTTGGACAGCAGATTCAGTGCTACTGAGCTGCCAGAAGCTGACCCAAATAGTCTCATTCTCATGTTCTGTCCTTTTAATAGGGCATTGCAGGACTTACTTGGGTGTATGTGTGTTGTATGTGCTTGTGTGTGCCAGGGGATACAATGAAAGTCTGTATGAATGCCAATCCTCTCCTAGTTTCCATAATATCTACCCCCATACTGAGGGAAAACCATGTCCAGAGAAATAATGGTAAAAAAAAGATACTTGCACATTTGCTTTAAAGTTACAGATTTGTCTTTATTGAAACAAATCTAATGAAGAGCAATGTGATAGAGAGGAACACATCCAATTTACCACAGGTAGGGGCTGGGTATCAGATAGGTATTCTCCTTGTTGTTGCTATGTTTACCTTTTTTATCTCTAACCCCCAGGAACCTATTTCCAAGTTTTCTGGCAGTCTGTTTGATACTGACGACAGCATGAGAGATCAAAGAAACACCAGAACAGTTCTTCAAGAAAAGCACAAGTTGGCAATGAAAGGGAAGACTCTTTCAGGGACTAACATTAAGGTGCAGCCACCCATCTCAGCAGCGGGCAGCTTCCCCAGTGAGAGTGGATGCACCCTGGAGGAATCGAGGGCAGTTGATGTGCCACAGCCCCCACTGAAGGTATTAAACTGCTTCATGGGCTGGGCTTGCTAATGGGGAGGGTCTGTGTGTGTCTGTGGGGAAGCCCTTATGTTCATGGGGAAGTCCCCTTCTTGTGTGAGGTAATTTATGAAAGATGCAAAGAAGAGGGAATATTGCATAGTAGATGTCTGCGACTTCTCTTTCACGGAGCTGAGGTTTGACCTTGTGCCCACTGGCTTATATGGGAAAAGAGTTTTACATTAAAAAAACAGTAAATATTTTCTTTGTAGTCACTCAATACTGACTCGTTTTATATATCCAGCTTTGGTACTGTAAGGTCACCTCAAGAATGTGTGCATGTGGGCACTCAGCTAAGTCTTCATTTAGTCCATGGAACAGTGGCATGGCCTTACCATCATAGCATGAGAAAGCCTCCATCCCATGAAAAGGGATGAGAATTTATCAAGAGAGAACTGCAAGGCTTGGGCTGAAGTTTATGGAGAAAGTTGTACCCTGAACTCAATGGATATATCCCATCTTCGCAGGCTTTGGAGCCCATGAGGAGAAAATATACTATACAGGTTGGCTCACAGGGGTCTCCCAGCACAGATTCCACCTCTGGTGACCACCCATGGGCAGGAGATGCAGAATCTTGCAGCAGCCCTAGGGTCACAGGATGTAGCACCAGGAAGGGCAGCTTACTGGGTGTTGCACCCATGCTGGGACCTGTTGGTGGCATGGTCCTGTGAAGTCTCCAGCAGGAGGGTATGTTAAGTCTAAGCACCCAGCTTGTAGGGTGGCTTTCAAGTGACTGATAGGGTATTGAGAGCAAGCAAATCAGACTGTAGATGAGGCTCGAAAGCAAAGGTTTTTTCATAAACTCATGAAAAAGTATTTACTTTTCATTCCTCCTGTGTACTGGCTTTGTTGCCATTTTGAATGCTCAGAAAATCAGTGGGGTTTATGAAACAACTGGTCTGGTCAGCAGCCTTATATGTTTTTTGCATGACTGTCAAACGTGGAGAAATAATGCGTTCTTTGTGTTATTAAAGAGTAAAGACTAGTCTTACATATGCCAGTGTTGAAACACAGCACTATTTTGATCTGGGTTGAGCTCTACAGGGGCAAAGCTGCTGGTGTTCAGAGTGGGAGGTAAGTTTTCATTGTTCATGTAATAAATAGGCATTGTTCATGTCATTAATCGTGCACTTACCCATTATAATTCTTTTCCAGGTAACCATTACTGTGTGCAGTCAAATGGGGAGTCTTGGTATTAGCATTGCTGGTGGAAAGGGCTCATCTCCATGTAAAGACAATGATGAGGTGCATTTCATAACTCAAAATTTATCTAGTAAACATGAGAAAGAAACTGATGAGCAGTTCTATGAAGCTATTATTTTGTTGTTTTCTTTCTGAGGTTGTCCTCAATGTAACATCACTATCTTTGTAATAAAGTGAACAAGAGTAAAGATTATATTTCCTGAAGTAGAAGCCAGCAATAGATTTTCATGGGGAAGCTCCTGGAGGGATGATTTTGAAGAGAAAACCCGATGTAAACCATTGATTTTCCAAACACAATCTGTTGTCTGAAACACTGTGTGCTAGTTTCCGCTTTCTGCCTCGGTTTGGGGTCACTCCCTTGGCAATCCACATGTCTCTCCCATCCCGTTTGCTCCTTCCCAGGAGCTAACTTCATTTAAGAGAAGTGTTTCTCACATCTTCTCCCTTAATTATCATTTAAATAAATCTTTGTTTCCCAGTCTGTCCCCCTTGGCACAGAGTAAACAATTAAAGACTTTTTTTTCATTGTCAAATGTGTCAGCTATGGAGACCTTTTTCTCTTCCTAATTTGCTAAGACTTTTAGTTGTTCTTTAAGTAGAGGCAGCAGAACAACGAGTCCTGCAAATTAATTACTTCCTGTTTGCTTTTGACATCTAAGAACACTGCAAGAAACCCTGTCAGGCCTGAAACCTGTCTTTTGTGTTACCAGGGGATCGTGATTGCACGGCTGCAGAAAGATGGTCCAATAGACTTGGCTGGGGTACAAGCAGGACACAGAGTGGCAGAGGTAGATGGGTTGTTTGTCAGTGTGGAGTGTGTTCTCTTGTTATCTTCAAATCAAATCACTCAGAGTTGGGAAATTTGAGATCTAGATCTAGGTTTGCTTTAGCTTTGTAGATACTTCCCAAACTACATTATAAAGAAATAATAATATCATTAAATTATTGTATTCCTTCTTATTATATTCTGGTTTTCAGATCTGTATGTTCAAAGTGTTCACTTAAATGTCTGATTTTTAAAGCAAAATAATGGTCTTAGTAAGCAGTTATGTAAGCAGAAATGCAGTTGTACTCGGTCCAAGAAGCTTTATTATGACATTGTATTAGATTTACCAGATGAGTTCATTTCAGTTGTTACAAAGAAATAGAAACTAGATGAGCTTGTTTCTCAGAGGTAATTTTTGGTTGAGAGAGAACAGCTCAAAGTAACTCCCCTGATGGAGGCTTACAGTGCCAAGTGCCAAAGGATAAAAGTGTCTCAGGCTGCTCCACCTAAGCCTCATCTTTCCTATCAGAAGCCACTCTCTTGAGCTTCAGAGGTTCCCAAAATCACGCACAGTTTTGTGGTACATATTTTTAACTTACTGTTTGTTTTTCACCTGCTGAGAAAGGTGGAGTGGGAGGAGAGCATCTACAAAATTGCTTTGAGGTGAAACTGGTCTGTAATTATTTTTTCACCTCTTGTTCTCTTAAACTGTCATTTATACTTGCTTAAGTTAATAGTTTTTACTCCAGCACACTCGTTCTTGAATTTTAAGGTAGAATAGAGCAGGCAATATTTTATGTCTACTACATTGCCAGGAATAGGGATTAAAAACTATATCGACCAAAGTCAAATTAATGATAACCTACTAATTTTGTAAAACTATACTATAGACTGATAAATAGAGGACTGTGTTACACAATGCAGATATGGAAGTTAATTTGACATCTCTAAAAGGTTAATTACAGATAGAATTTGGTGTAATTTTATCTTTTTTATTTTATGAAAAGATTATCCTTATCTAATTTTTATAGTTTAACAAACATGAAAGAATTCAAATAGTTCTTTGTATATTTCACATTATCAGATGATCAAGGAGGAAAAAAAACAACAGGCTTTTTAGTTGCTTTAACTTCTGAGCAAAGTTTCTGGTAGAGTCAGTATCTTAAATATCAGCTGCTTTGCTTAGCTTCCTCCATGAGGCCATAATTTGTTCTTATTTTGGAGGCTATTTGAAATATACTAGCTACTGATGTCTGTTCATTTAATGAATAGTGAAGCAAGTAAAAAAGAGAAGAAATTTCCACTGCATAATGTTCTGTTCTGCTGTTGTTATCCTACTAATAGTTATGATTTCTGTCTCCCACAAGATGGCACAATCTTTCATCTATTTAAAGAATGTGTGTGTGTGTGTGTGTGCGTGTGTGTGTTTGTGTGAAACCTCTTTTTTAATATGTGGGAGATGAGAAGCAATTAATGCATTTAGGTGTGCCATAGGAGTCCTAATGTTTTGACTAAAGGACTAATCTGTGTACAAATAACCAGCATTTTTCTCTTGATACTATGTGTTACAACTGCTTATTGTTGAACCGACCATTTCAACAGTTCAAATACAGTGTGTTCATCAAAAAGGGCATATAGCAAGAATTACAATATTTGCTTTCACTGTGCAATCATATATAATGATAGGGCCAAGCATCTATATACTAACCTGAGAGGGAGAGAATTCCCTTCTTAAACAGCATTCAGAATAAAAATGTGCATTTCTGCTGCTTTTTCTTTAAAGGCATCCCTCGTTTCAGAACCCAACATTCTTGATGCTGGTCCCATTGAAGCTTCATCCAAGGGCAGTCCCTTCCCAACAGTAAACCACATCATAACAGTAAGTAAGATGGGGCCCCAGTGAGTAACAAATCATGCTTAGCAAAGTACTTTGTGTTGTCTGTCATTAAGGCTAGCAAATATGGTAGAGTAGCACAATACTTGTTAGCAGCTCTGTAAGAGGGGAACACCTACCAAAGATTAATGATCCTATCAAGTGTTTACTTGGCTGTCACAGCAGCTGGGATGTGGTTTTGAGTGGAGTTCATCTGGATAAGCACCAGACCAGAGCTTTTGAAGCACTCTGTTTTGGAGGCTTTAAGAGTAGTGTCCATTCCCTCCGGTTTGAGTGTTTATTCTGTTGTCTAGACTCTCTTTCTAGTTAATGGAAGGAGCAGCATTTCCAGGAGGCCTCTTTTAGGAGGGAGATGTTGAGCTGCTACCTGGAGGTGACCATTTGTATCTTTTGACTCAAGGGGGAACTTGCATGACAGGCTAAAACTGCATGCCCATATTTTAGGTGGCTATTTTCAGATGAGATTAAACCTCTCACACGTGCCACAGGACACAGCTGAGCCTGCAGGATGGCTTTAAGAAATCTGATCCACTTTTGTGAACTCTCAAAATCTCAACTCTCTGAAGTCCAGTCTCTGATGGTCCAATCATGGCACAATTGGCACAATCATGTGCACACCTGAAATTATGGCTTTATTAGGGAGATACAGTAAGATCAAGATGTCTGAATGATTAAGGTCAAAAAGCAACTTACTTGTATTAAGCCTGAAGTACCAGGAAGCTACAACTGTTTCTCCTACAGCAAATGCCTGAGGAGTGCTTTGTTGGATTCCTCTTCCAACCTTTTTTTATCCTTTTCCAGGAAGGCCCTTCACAACCCAGCTAATGGCAAAGTGAAAGTTTACCTACTATATGAAAGACTATTATCAAAGACCACATTCAGTTTTTATTAACCATACACATTTTTTTAAATAATGTGATTTGTTAGTTGGCTGAAAAATAAGAAAATAGACCACACAAATTTGGTTTCCTCTGGTTTCCTGTGTGAATTGATATTTAAGGAGGGTTGAGCTTCAGCTTTTGTCTATGAAGTGGACCAACAAAGGTTTTTTTTCTATTGAGTTCTTAAAGAAACTTATTTTGGGGGCTGTGGTCTCCAGCATCCTCTTGTGAAACATTTAGACCACTTTTATTTTCCAGATCAAAATGCTTCTATAATTTGTTTTGGTCCAGCTCTACTTGGTAGCTGCTTCTTACAGTCTTAACCCATATTGCAGGAAGCACAAGGTTTCCTGCTAGAGGAACTACTGTTGAAATTGTTGATTCTCACATTGCTAGGGGCCTGGATCTGTTGTAGTGTATCTGAATTTTAGTGTTTTCAGTCAAAAAGAGGAAATGACTGTTTTTTACGTTGTATGCCCCTTGGAAAATAATGTCTCCCTTAAAGTTCTTCACCTGTGAAAGGAGGAGGAGGCAGATTACACCAAAATGCTTACTTACCTTAGAGCATGGTAGACAGAGGGAGTCATTTGGCTGAATATGTTCCAAGTGTCTAAAGTAGCCAAAATATGTGTTCTTCTGTGGAGAAACACTTGTATTTGGGGTTTTTTTCTTTTTCTTTCTTTCTTTTTTTCTTTTTTTTTTTTTAATCTTTATCAGAACCCATCAATTGTGTAGTTATTGCCTTTAACCTAGAGCAGTTTTCATCAGTTTTAGGGATTATGGGCTTTTGAGGAGTGTCCTGCTGGCTCAGGAACTGCTCAGTATCTCATCTCCTCTCACTCCTCTCACTCTTGGCTTTCTCTGGTGAAGTTCCCCTTATTTCTCAGTAACTGTCTTATCTGAAAAATGTTTGCAGCCTGGCTTCTTATAGAGAACATGTTTTGCATGTTCAGAGAAGCAGATGGCAGTAGGACCTTAATGCAGAATCTTCTTTGCTAGGAATCTAGGAAGGTTTGTTTCCTTTGTATTTCTGGCAAGGTTTCAAGAGAAGATGGGTGCATCTGCATCAAGGCAGGGAAGGAGAGAAGCATGTTGTCAAAGAAGCCAAAGGCTCTTATTATTCTTCCTGTAAAAGCTGAATTATGTGCTGGATGTTGCCCATCTCCCATCTCCCTCTCTCCTATGTCATCACTGTTCCTTCCCTTCAGCATAGACTCAGTCTTTATCTTTTTTTTTAATTGAATCTGAATAAACATTCTCTTTGCATATGCTGTGATAATATTAGGTCTCTTATTTGCTATCCATAGCCCTCTATCCATCTCTTTCCATTGCCTATCCCATCTCTGAGCCTGATGCTTTGACATTATAAAGGGCAATGCTGCTACCAGATTCAGTTTTCCTCTTTGTTCTCCATGTGCCTGGTTGCTCTAACTTATTCTAAAAGGCTCATTTGAATTGTTAACACATCCAGTCAAACTCAATTTGAAACCCTTTGTTCCAGCTTTAAGATTCCATGACAGTGTGAATGATCAGTGTTTTATTGGACAGAAAATGAAAAGTTCTTTCATGCCAAGTCCTTGTTTTGCAAAGGAAAAATGGGAATTACCCTTGGTTTTAATATGGTTATTTTACTGAAATATAGAGGCCCAAGAACTTTAATTACAGTTATAGTACTTTTTTACATACTGTATTTTATAGACTTTTCTCAGCTATGCCGATCACACCAAAAATATGGAATCCTTTACTTTAATTAGTATATATAAAACCAAATTAAACAGTCTTTGGAATTTAAAATTGTAATATTAATATAAGAGTATGTATGTAAATATGGACATCAAAAGATGACAGGTTAGAAACAGAACTATCTACACGCAGGCTGCGTGAAAAATGCTGCACAGCCGTGTAAAATGCTGCATAGCCTAACTACAGCGGGGAGGAAAAAGTGCAGGATACAAACGCTGCCAATAGTGCCCCCTGCTGACAGAAGGAACTGCAACTTGGAGTTCATTTCCAGTTCTCTTATTTTTCTGTCTTCTGCCCTCTGCTCCTTATTTCCTACTCATCCTCTCAGACACAGAACAAGCCCTGCACAGTCTTTCTCCAGAAAAAATATTTTTATTCAAGCTCTGACTAAAGTTTCCAATGGATATTGTCTGACTGAATGGAGAGTGTTGCTGGGTTTCAGCATCTCCTATCACTTCATGACATGCATCGTCATGTCATCTCTTGGATCCATTTTTGGGGGCTATTAACATCATAAGGGTATTAGAGACTTTCTATTTAATATAAAATCTCTCAAAGGATTGGACAAATCTGAAGAACTTCTTTAAGCCAAAAAAGCCAAATGTTTTAGTTTTTCTGTTAAAAGTGCAGAGATACCAAATTCTGACTCAGTCAGAACTGACTCACTTCAAAGTTTAAATTCTTCAGTTTTGCAGAGCTTGTAATTAACAATGCTAAATAGGAAAAACCTTTAAAAAATAAATCATTAATTGATCTGCTCAAGATACCGTATTGGAATACCTCAAAGTTACAGAAAAAAATCTACAAAGTAAACCCATCTTTTGGTAGACAATGTAAGACTTTAGACAACATAAGCAGAAACACATACAAGAAACAAGTAGACTCAAGCAAGGTACCATGCTGTAGGACATAACATAGTATTTGAGAATGAAAGAGGATAAATATTTGAACAATCACACAAATGATCAGCATCTCCCCTTGTGAAATGCATCCTCATGGACTCTGTAGGAATTCAGCAGAGGAGGTGGCTGTACTGAATTCCTGCAGGTATGACCGCTGCCTTTCACAGGGGTGATGAACTTTCTTCAAAGTCAAAGGTTTGGTAACTTGGACCATGGGTAGCACTGCTTATGGGGGCAGGACCTTTTAAGTCTTCCAATGTGATCAAAAGAATTCATTTTCTTCAATGTTTTTATAGCGTCAGGACATCAATGATTTCACAGAAAGCACTTGAATGAAAATCTATGAAGTGCCAATTTCCAGTTTCAGGGAAATCATTATCCAGTGGTACATTAGAAGATAAAAGAAATGGAGGAAGGGCAATTTTCCTACGAAGTTGGAATTATATAAAAGGCTTTTATGGCCAGCAACTTTGCAGATATGACATGATGGACACTGATCTTTCATTTTTGTCTGCTATGAAATGCAACGTTGAGTTTTACTTAACTCCCTTGCCTTGTGCATTGCCCTTTGGAGGCACTCAACTGCTGGATAGGAAGAATAGAAAGGAACTTTGCTCTAAATGTGGCATGCCCAAATGTTATATATACTACACTCTGGGAGACAGAGACAACATTAAAAGGGCTCACATGCTATCCCAATAAGAAGGGAAAAAATACCCAGTTTTAAACCTGGCCTTTCAAGGATATCAATCTCTAGGAAATTCACACAGAAGAAATTTTAGGGTAGAGCAAATGCAGTGGCATTTGTCTAGTGCATTGAACTACCAGAAAACCATGCTGAGCTGAAGTAGATTTCAGATCAAAACACCACTGTCGAAAGAGCAATGAGCTCAGGGAAGAGGGATGGGGTGCTCTGAGCTCTCACTGGAATGCTGCATGCAAACCCAAGACAGCATGTTTGAAAACAGTGCCAAAGCTCAGGCATGAGTCTTTCACTGTTCTTGAGAGCAGTGTGGCTGCTCCAAGTGTAAGGAATTATGTACTGCCGTCTTCCAACCCAGAGCAGGTGCTGTCATGAGCCAGTGGCCCCATGAACGCAGCAGCATGGGCCACTGCTTTCCTTGTGCAGAAGTATTCTGCTGCACAGCATAATGAGGTGCTTCTTCCGTGCCTGACCATGATTTATCTTCTCCAGGGTGCAGGAGAGGTTTATACCTGTCTCTTCATCTGACTTCATAATTCCTGGAGTTTGGCCACAGGCTTTGAAAGCAGTGAAATAACACTGTAATGCATCAGGGGAAGGGATGCAATCAAGGATTTCCAAGACGAGGAGTGTTAGGGATGCAGTCTGAAACACATGCTAGTTAAAATGTTCCCGGTAACATGCTATTAAAGGGAAGCTGTGTTGAATGCCTGGGTGGGGGTTGCAAATACTCATGGTTTCATACATGCTGCTGTGCATTAGGCGTTTCTTGTGGTTCTGCCTCAGCCTCTGCCCCAGCCTCCCTCCCTTGTGGCACCTTGGCTACCTTGCCTGCTTCTGCAGTGAGGTTGCTTGTGGGTAACAAATTCAAGAGGATTTAATTAGATCTCTTTGTCCCTCTTTAAATTGTATTTTCTGGATGTTTCATTTTGGGGAGAAGGTTGCTTTTATCCTTTATCTCTGTCTTTGGGAGCAACACATCGTATTGCTTTAATGAAATAGCCTACTAGATGCAAGTTTGGTCTCAACTGTGCGGCAGTTGATCAGCTCATTCTCTGTTATTCTAGTTGAATGCATTTTGGCATCTTCTTTAAAAAATATTGTCTAAAAATTCAGTTGTGTAACACTTTTTCAGGCATGACTCAGTGCCCTCCTTCACTTAAAATTCGATTTAGACAGTTTCTTCCATAAGTACAGTCATTACCAAATGCAGCCTTTCACATCTAGCAATGGCATGTTTGAACTGTTTAGTGGGAAGTCTCAATTTCCTGTTGCTCAAGTCTAAAATAATGCTGCCATCAGCAGTGATGATAAAAAAGGTAAAATTAAGTGTGAAATCATTACATTATTTATGAGGTTTATGCAAACCCCTGCAAATGCTCTCATCTGGATAGATGATTTTGCTTTCCCCTGTTTACACCAGTGCTAAGGCTGGTGCCCTTCAGTGAAGATCAGTTGTTAAGTCAAATATGTACTGTTCAGATATATGGAATTCAAGTAGGCAGGCTTCCCTATTAGAGGTATTTTCTTGCTGAAGAATATTTTCTTTAGAAACAGACCTGTTTGAACTAGGGTTAAAAATTTGTCTGTCTTTCTTCCAAAAGGTCAATCCAAATCCTTTCCCCTTACCCCTGTTCTTTCAAACTTGGGCTTTTCATGTGTCTGATCACCTTCTGATTCATAGCCTCTCCCCAGCGGCTGGCCTTGCTTGCAGCTGTGCTTTGCCCTGTCGCTGCTGGTTATGCCTTTCATGCGAAGCTCAGGCTTTCTGTGACTCTTGCCTTGAGAGCTTTATTCTGCTGCTAAGATTGGAGTATGGCACTGTGAGGGGGGAGGTCAGGGAAAGGGGAAGACTTATAAAAGAGAAAAAAGGTGGTGGGTTTTGTTCTGTTTGGATTTGTTTTGAAAAGGTTAAAAAAGACAAAATGAGCTGTTCTTTACAGACTGTTCTGCAACCTTTTGGACAAACATTTTTAAGTGGAAAAGGAAAGCACATGTGCACAACAGGACGTTAAAAATTGTTGGATGTTAACCTGTTGGCAGAACATCTCATTTATGATGCTTTAAGAAGATGCTTTCAGCTGGAGCATCATAGGTAGTTGCGGGTTTGTTCCTATCCTATTTCAATATGAAAGAATTTTTGCAGCCAATACCACAGCTGAATTGTCCCAGGTTATCTAGATGGATATATTTTAGAGCTTCTTGCAGTGTACTAGGATTGCGTAGGCAGCCCATGTCTGTGCTCAGCTAAAGGACCCCAGCATTTGATGAAGGGTGGTAATTCCATTAAGTGAGTGCGTGAAATAATTTGATTTTTATCAATACCTGATTTAAACAAGAACAACATTTTTAGTGAATCTTTTCAGTGTCCAAAGTCTTAGTATTTATGTTGAAAAGCGTGAGAAAGATGCAAATGAGGTAGTGAATGAAATTCCCGCAGTGAACACACTGGTTTTGGTATGGGACATGTCCTTTGAGAAATTTACTTTTTAGGCACTGCAAATACAGTTTCAGGGGCAAAAGGAAAATAGTAACCTGTTTAAAATGGTTAATCCTACATTTTTCTGGAAAAGTAGTCCATATATTTTGATGCTTGGGATTGACTCGTGCTTCGGGTATTATTTTAATAACGCGTGAATGATGATGGGATGCGAGTAGGAGGACTACGCAATTTCAACGGAAATATTTTAAACAAGTTCAGACACTATTCAGTAAAAACTAGTGGAGTAAATCAATGGAACAACACAGGATCCTGGATAATCTGTTTTCCTACACCAGGACCAACTTCTGAAGAATTACTGGTAGAAAATGGGAATTCTACACTTTCCCAGGTGCCTTAGGGAAGCAGCTTGAGATCAGTTGCCTGTGCTGGAAAGGTTTTCCTTCTTTCCATCCCAAATGTCTGTCTTGCCCTTCTTGTAAGGGGCAGTGGAAATAGTTTGCTTCCACTTTCTGTGACATTTTTTTGCACATGAAGTCTGTTCTTTTGTCTTTCTTCAATCATGATGCACCAGGAAATGTGCATTTAAATATGAATGGTAAAGAAAAGTTTCAAAAGCAAAACTTGCCTACATAACAAGGTGAAACTCTGGTTAATGAAGATAAGCCTGGAAACCTGAAAGTACTTCTGGGATTTCTCTTCTGGGAAGAGAAACAGTGGATTTGAGAAAAGGATGGAACAAAAGATCATGTTGAGTTTTGTTACTTTGTTTTGGTTTCGTATTTGTTTTTTTTTTTTTTTTTTTTTTCCCCTAAAAACCAAAACTGGATAAGGAAAGGAATCTGATAAAACTTAGTGATTGCTTTATTTTCCTGTAGTGATAGTGTTTTTTCTGGAGCTAGGGTGAATGTGAAGGCAGTGATGGAGAGTGCTAGGTTGCTAGGGGACAGCTAGGTGAAGATGTGTCCACTGTGGGTAGAACTGGGAAGTGTGCATCTTACATCTGTTTTGTGTTGTTTTTGGTTTGTTTTGGGGTTTTTTTGTTTGTTTGGTTTTGTTTTTTGTTGTTATTGTTTGTTTGGTTTCTTTTGTTTGTTTTTTTGTTTTTTTTTTTCAGGAGATTGATAACTTTGATGCTAGGAGAGAGAAAGTAGAGGCCTGATCCTCTTTTCGTTGTTGCAATTGCATAGGTGGCACAATTCACAATTAAGAGTTGTTTTGTTTTGTCATTGGTACCTATGATTCAACAGGAAGGAAATCGGGGTTCTTCCACATCCTGTCCAGGAGGCAGGCACAAAACAGTACAATTGGCCACAATGGAACGAGCAGTGGTGAGTTTGGGGACAGCAATGTGTTCAGAAGGGGTTTCAGTGAGAGAATGGGCAGAGAGATGTGCAGCAAGCAGAGGGAGAAAGGATACGGCTGCGCTTGGACCAGAATATTTGATTTGTTAGAGAAACTCAGCGTTATGACTCCAAATCAGCATGAGTGGGTGTATGTGCGAGTTTTCATCTGCCTGGAGAGGATACAGAGGGACAGCTGCAGATCAAAGCTGATCCTGCTTTCCTCTTGGGAGCACAGATTTCCAGCCTTTGCAGCACTTCTGGGTTGAGACACTGTTCAACCTCTGCTGTAGAAAGTTAGTCATTTGGTGCCAGTTCCTCTTTATCTGCAGCAGCATGAAAGATTACATGGAAGGCTTTCCCCAGCAGCACTTATTTCATGGAACAGGCTGATACAAATACCATAGAAATGTTGGACAGGCATGAACCAGTGGACAGGAAATTGTCTAACAGGGCTATTGGTTTTTGCAGAGTCTTGCAGCTGGCTGTTCAAGTACTTAGAGGTGTTCAGGCTTTCAGACCGTGGGTGTAGGATAGAGTGTGTCATCAAGGAAATAAAACAAGTTTTTGGGAAAGCTGGGAAAGCCAAATTACAGCTTGCAGTGTATTGAACATAGGGAGAAATGTGAAGTATTTGTGCCAGAACTGAGTATCCTGTGGGATTCATTCCTCTAGCAATATTGTTACAATTGCAGTTTTATGTTTCTTTCAGATAATTAATTACTTTTTAAAAATTTTTTTGGTAATTAATTTTAAATAATTTTTAAATAATTCTTTTTTAAAATGTGTATTTTTTGTGATAAATAAAATTAATAATGGCCTCTAAAAGAAGGGTATTTCAGTAGTGGAGGGGAATAACACACAAGAACTTCATGTTATTAGTTTAATTTTTTAGGGTTATGCCTCACTAACAGCTAGATTTTTTTTTTTTCTATTTTCCATTTCATCAATTAAATTGACTTTGTGACTGTAAGACTTAGTCCCATCATAGTATTTAAAAACAGTATCCAAGAATCAGACTCCAGAAATCATGAAGTATTTTAAGAAAAGCTTTTACAGAGAATTGGATTTGATTCCTTGCAAGTGGGATCACTGAGGAGTAGAAACCATGGTGATAAAGAGAATTTCCATAACTCACATTCAAAATGGCTAAGGGCTGTTCTTCAAAAGGAAAAAGACATACCAGTGACTCTTCCTTCATACTTGCTAATTTAATGCAATCTGGTCATGGGGAAACACTATTAACACTACTAGTGAATAGTGAACACTAATAGTGAACACTATTAGTACCATGGTACAAAAAGAAAGGCCTTCCTTGAGCTTTGAACAGACAGCTCAATGAAATGCAAAGTCTGGTCCTGGGTATTTCTGCAGATAACTTCAGATAGGGCATAGATCTCTACACTGGTTCTTGAAATGGCGATATTTCAATATATGACCCAGCATACCACCCTTATATATAGGATGTGCATTCGCTTTAGCACAAAGCTGCTGGCTATCGTTAAATAAGAAATAACTTTCAGCAATGAACAGAGCCAAGAGAAACATCCAGTGTGTGGAAAGCTTATAAGTGCTGTCAGGTGTGCATGACAGAAGAAAATCTTCCCAGGAGCTGTTGGCTTGGCCAGTACTTAGGATCTATATAGTTTATTTAAAGCTTCCAGAAATGTGTCCTTCTTTGTCTATGTAAAAGGAAGGAAAAAAAGACAAAAAAAAGGAGCTATGTCTGAATGTTCAATACTCCAGGGAATATAACTTCATTTATACCTGGTTTTAAAATTTGTTTATGCCCATCATGGGGGAGATTAAGCTCTGGACTGACACGTGCATTTCGGTATCTACGTGTAGTGTGCATGCCCCCCCAACAGTCAGTAGAGTTGGAGCTAATGCAATTGATGGAACCTGGGGAATAATTCATTTTACTTCAGTGCAGAAAACTACAGGCTGACTAGCTGAACAGCCATGAAGCATCTATGTGCTTGTGTCATTTCCTAAATCTAATAATGTACAGCAAGGAAATAGTATAGAAATGATTGAATTGTGTGGTGTCAACATTAATCATTCTTGTAAAGTGTGAAGAAATGCAACTAAGTAGCTGATAAATAAAAAATACTACCTTTTTTGAAAATTTTCAGACTGTGCCTAAGATGTGCATTTTATGTATTACCTGTCATTATATTACCTGCTCATTAGATATATTGACTTACTGTTATATGTTCCATTAGATATACTGACTTACTGTTATATCTGTTTTCATTGCATGTTAAACTTTTTTAAAAATTAGTAAAATATCTGATTTGCACATCAGAGTTAAATTTGTAATAACCCATTCATTGATACAAACCATTACTGATACATAATTTGCCTATACATAAAGAACCTAGTATTCTTCTCTTTTCTCTTTACAGCACTTAAATAAATTACAAAACATTACAATATAGTTCTCAAAGAACACAAAGTTGTAGCACAAAAATTGATACGAATCAAATCCATATATGCATATTTATTAATGAATTACAGATTGACATTTTGTCTTACCATTTCCCTTAAACACGTTTTGTCAGTAAAAAGAGCCAAAATATGCAGTTTTCCAAAGAGCAATAATTGATATGCTTATAAGCATAATTATATTTTAGATAATTTATAGTTACATAAATTATAATTTATATGTTTTATGGTCCTTAACACTTTATTTATTTCAGGTGCATGAATTTGATAAATAATGAAGTTAAATAATAGTAGTTCTATATTTTTCATATTGATTTGTGTTTATAAAGATCTTTCTATCCTTTTTTTCTTTTTTCCTATGGAAGTGTTTTTTTTTTTAAAAAAAAAAAGCTGGCCAGTGAGAGGCAAAGGTGATTTATCTCTATTTTGCTTTAATTATCAATGCAATTTTTGGCATAGAACACTTTCTCTTTCAGAAAGCTGAAAACAAAAGGAAACAAAAAAATGGCTAGGGAGAACCTCCATTCTTTATTGGATGTGGGGGGAAACATAGTGACAAAGGATGATGAAAAGGCTGAGGTACTTAATGCCACTTGTCTCAGCCTTTTATAGTAAATTCAGTTGTTCTCTGGGTACCAGCCAGAGCTGGTAGACAGGGATAGGGAGCAGAATGAAGCCCCCCTAATCCAAAGGGAAATGGTTACAACCTGCTTAGACACACACATGTCTATGGAGCTGGATGGGATCCACCCAATGGTACTGGGAGAGCTAGTGGAAGTGCAGCCAAGTAACAAGCAATAAGAGGAGAGGAAGTGGCCTCAAGTTATGCCAGGCTCAGATTAGATATTAAGAAAAATGTCTTCACTGAAAGGGTTGTCAAGCCCTGGCACAGGCTGCTCAGGGAAGTGGTTGAGTCACTATCCCTGGCAGTATTTAAAAGACATGTAGATGTGGCACTAGGGACATGGTTTAGTGATGGATTTGGCAGTGTTAGGTGAACAGCTGGACTTGATCTTAAAGGTCTTTTCCAAAGTAAACTATTCTATGATGCTATGAAACCCTGCTATGTTACATCTCTTTCATATTTGTCTCATCACCTGCTTCACATTTAAACCCTTTACCCACTTCTCTGCTCTTGACCTGACTCTTTTCTCTGAAATCTTTTGCATCTTGCTGAAGATACCTCGAATAATCCTCACACGCCCTTCCACTTCTGATGAAGATAACGACCAGTTGCCCCCAGACCCGGATGACTTTGAGCCTGAGGAACCCGACAGCACAGAAGGCCATGCCTATTCGGACTGTCTGAACAGTGCTTTTTACCCTCCCTAATAAAGTACTTCTCTGGAAGGAGTTCATGGGTGGTTTTCTTTCCCATTGTTTGATTACTTTTAATGTAGTAGTTGAACCGCTATGCCTTATTTGTAGGGAAAACCATTACACAGAAGATGGGTTTGAGCTGGGGGAGCAGAGCCTATGTTTGTATTTCTTTGCCTTGAACTTTCCTTTGACCAGAACCTGTGCACTTGAAATAAAATGTGCTGGGTGAGGTTATGTGAATGTGACCACATGTTTCAATAGCCACTTGTAAGGGCATCCAACAGAACCTAAATACAATGGTGAAAAGAGCATGTGATTTTTATTCAGAAGGTAATTTACCCATTTGGAAACACACTGAAAACAATTGTATAGTTTGGGAGGGTATTTTTTAAAACTCGTGTCCATGTTTTGTCTATATAGCTTACCCTTTTTTCTACCCCCAAGTTCCTTTGGATTGTTCCTTTTAATGTCATTTTCTATGAGAATAAAAAATCCTTTTCTGTCTTTTACATAGTGCTGTTGGTTTGTTTTGGTTTTGGTTATTTTTTTCTTCCCTACAGAGAAATGTTATTTCCATTGGAATTCTCTATCTTATTCTAGTGTAATAAAGAATAGTTTCTCTAGGTAAATGTGTATCAGATTTGGACAGGACCTGTATATTGTGTTTTATGAGATCTAAATGCTGGAGGCATCTTACACAACTATGCACCTGAAAGTGAATTGAAAATCAATTTCTTATACTTGAGGAACTGAGACTTTTCTTTCTTTTCCTGATTTGTATATAAGCAGAACACCTCAAATTTTACTTACTGTGATATGCCAGTATTTCATGTATATATATATATATGTGTGTGTGTGTATACACGAGGTAAGCTTTTAAGAGCAAATGTTCTTGTATAACAGCGTTCCTTCCTTCAATTCTCTTCACTGCTGGTCAGGTTTCTAGTGCATTTTGAGGTGCTTTAGAACAGCCTTTTGGGATTGATCTTTATTTGAGATATGTGGTGCTGCCTTAAATCAGAGGTGGGGTCTGGCTCTGCTAGACTGGGATGTCATGACTTTTCCAGGTGCATAAAGTATGCATTTATGGGGTTTATGATGTGTATCAATTTATTTTCCTGTAAATATAATATAGGACAACTCAGTACCTGGTAAATCCTCATCTTTTAATCACGTTCTGCGGCATTTCTCAGGTGATTCATTCATATCTGACTCGAAAGAATGCTGGTAGCTGGCTTTTCTGGAACAAGTTCCCAGGAGAGTATGGCTGTCACAGAGTTAGAACAATATCCCCTACTGATAAAAGGGATATTTTATCTAGAAAAGATAGGTTTGCAATAACGCTATGATATCAAGATTACTCTTGACTCTCAACTGCATCCACTGTGGCTTTTTCGTTATCTTGTACATCAGTATCTTAATTGAAAATAGCAATAGGAATATTACACTAATTTTCATTCATTTGCAAAATGAACATTGCTTTAGAATCTGGTATGGCTTTAATAATAAAGAATGTATTATGTGGATTCCAATTTGAATTAGCTTAAATGATGTTGATAAATGAAGTTATATTCAAAAATATTTGCTTCCCATCCCTTTTCTTCCTCCAAGAGGAGGGTACTTCCATAATGACTTGATGTTTAATCAATGCATATTGCAAAAATATCAAGCTCAAAACTTGTAAAATCTTTGGCAATCCAGCTAATAACATACAGTTTATTATTGCTTTATTATGTCTTCCTAGGCTGCAGAAGAAGTAAACTAATTCTGCTGTTATAAACCAGCCACGGGCTGCAGGTAAAATTGTAGTTCAGAGCTGTTGAGAGTTCTTCATTTCATTTCTTTTCCTCCTCATGTACAGGTATTTATTTTAGATCCTTCATTAGGTCTTGGAAATAAAAATATTTTCTATCAAAGTTACATGCTTTTAATCAAATGCTGTCAGCATTCAGATAACTTTTAAACACTTTATCCTTTTCAAGTGATTTGATTTCAAAGCACATTTCATATTGCAGTGTTGAGGATTTTGTTTTAGGTATAAACTTACGGTGGTAGCACTTTCTGTGGAAAAAACCTGAACACAAGTTGACAAATGAATTCAAATGTTTTTGGAAATGGCGGTGAGCATTTTGTAAATGGCCGTGAGCATTTTGTAAATGGTCAAACACAAAGTCCATCAGTCAAAGCCTCTGGTACATGTTTATTCAGGCTTTGCTTAAGCAAAAAAATGCTAGGGCAGGTGATTATATTTCATTTCTCTTCTGCAAAAGAGGGGTAGAGTTGGAGGTCAGATGCCCGTGTCCTTATCAGTGCTGAGTAATGTATCTTTTGAGGTTTGGTGTTTGATAAGCGTGGGTGAGACAAGGTGGAAAAGGTATGATGGGAGTTGGCCTGTTAATGACAGCTCATACCCTGTGCTCTTGCTTGCTGCTCACCTGTGAAGTGCCTAGAAAAAGCCCACTGCCTGACTGTGGAGCAGTTCCTCATTTTCCATGGGCAACTGGCTTCTTCTTTTTCCCAGCTGCCACATCACTTAAAGGGTAGTTAACAAGGTATTTAATGCTTTCCTAATATATTTTGTTAGCCATGTCTCAACATTGCCACATACATAACTGTGAAAGAAGGCAAGACAAACAGTGTCACTGAATATGGGAGGGAAGATTTCTTTATTTTGCAATGCACCTATTGAAATATATTTTACAGCCTGGGGTATAGCAGTAATATTCAGGAACATCATGTGTATATAGCTGAAACAATGGGTATGCAACAGAAAAGAGGTCACTTGTTCCACTGCTGTCCGTACTCCTGGAGGACAGCACATGTAGGACCTTGCCAGCAGGACAGTCCACTTTAACACAGTTGACTTAAAAGCCCCACGAAAAGAGCACTTAAGCACTTACAGCTTCCATTGACTGCCATGTCAGAGAACGCTCAGAGCTCTCAGAATCCATTTATGGTCCTACTGAAATAACCCTCCTTGGTTTTATCCTCAAATGTATTCAAAGTTTGCCATTTGGAGGAAATTTGCCAAGGAGCCTCCTGCTCCCTGTACATGACACGGAGGGCTCTGCTTCCTCATGTGCAAAGCGGAGGCTTGCGGTTCCTGTGATGTTTCCTTCTTCCACGCCTGCCGCCTTCTGCTCCGAGTGTTTGCAGAGCCGGCGGGGTGCACCACGGAGCGACAGCAGCAGCTGCCGGGTGCCGCGGCAGGAATGCGGCCCCACCTCTCCTAAGGATCAGCTTCCTGCCTTGGCTCCAGGCCTCCTGGAAGGTAAGCCTGCTCCGTGTATGGTCCCAGCCGCTCTGTAGCGCTCTTCATTTCTGTAAGCAACATGCCATGACATACCAGCTAGAAACACTGCTGAGGTCCTGAAGTTTCCAGGCATGTGCGTGTGACCTTGGGTGGATGTGCTGGAGTAACGTAAGAGATTCTTGCTGGCGTGACATGATGGGGCTGACAGAAGGGTGGGCACCAGAAATAACCTGGAAAGCTTTATATGCAGCTTCTGCCAGAGTAATGGTTACAAGTAGTAAGGGAGCATACTGGGTTTTCTTTTAGCTTTTATGCTTGTTTTAAGTGTGGGACAAATTCTCTCCACATCAGACCTTGAAAAATCACTGCAGGTATGAGTTCTGTATTAATCATAGTTAACTGTAAATAAAGTAGGTGGCTTTTAAGTGAGTATAATATGATTGAGCACATCAGGGTCAGAATTAATACTTCTGACTGTTGAATGCTTATGGTGTGTTTGATGCTGAGCAAACAGAACGATGTGGTGCAGATGTATGATGTGTGATACGGTCATTTGCTGGCAGCCCTGGGCTACAGCCAAGTCAGGCTGAATATGAAAATGGGCAAAGTAAAAGAATTGCTGCAACCACATGAGTGAAAACACAGCTGAGAGTGACCCACAAACATCACAATAGTTACTTGCTTCCTTCTCCAAGAACAGCAGATCAAATGAGTACAGAAAATACATCTGCCTAAATGGTTTATTTACATAGTGCTTCTATTTTGGATATTCAGCACTTCCTTCTTACATAAAAAAAACCCCAAACCAAACAAACCACCCCTCCTGTCCCCATTAACTTCATCTCTTGGCCTTTTGTTAGGTCCTGCTTTGAGGGGAAAGACAGGTGTCAAGAGACCAGTGACTGTAGTACAAAGAAGTAATTGAAAACAGCACAGTAATTTAGGCGATGTGTAGAACATGCTCTTTACTTAGCACCTGTTTACTATGTTTTCCCTTGCGAAGTAAAACAGGAAATATACAGTTACTAATGGTGTCTTAGAAAGTCCTTGGAGTAGAATAACCATTATTTCTATGTAGGTATAAGAAATGTACTCCTATAATTATATAAACCCAAATTCTTATATGGTTAGGATCATGGTCTTTCCTCCAGTTAGTCTTCAAATGTCATGCTAAACAAGGTGTGGTAGATAACAAGGAGATGTAAGCCTTTCTGCACTACATCCAGGGTCCTTATGGATTAGAATCCAGGCCTTGCATTCAGTATTTTTTGTGCTCCCTGATTTTAACATGATGGCATGAAGTTTACTGTCATACTCTCTTGCATTCCTTGCTTTTTGCTCCCATTCCCATCTCCAATGCAGTCTGCTCCAGCTCCCTAGCACTTGCACTGTCAGCAGCATGATGCATACAGAGTACGAGTTTCCATCCATGAGAAATTAGGTCTTTCCTTATCATAGTGTTTTAATTTTCACCTTTTTTTTCCTTTTCCCCATGGAATCTCCTATTCAGGCTCTAGTAGCCACTATGTTAATGAAAAACCCACTTATAAAACTATGTACTCTCATTAGCATCTTATATGGAATTATAGTCACTTCATAGTCATTTCCCTGATCTTTCCGTAGTGATCACTTTTAACATTCACATGGATGAGCTGACACATGAAAACAGATCCTGGAAGCAGAGAGTATAAACATGACTGAAGATTACTTTTTAGTGTAGTTAGTATGAGTGCTAAATTACCCACAGCATGAACTCCAGATACAGCCTGCTGTTTTACCAACACGGGTAACCATTCCTCAGCACAAGGAGGGAGAGACTCCCCTGAGAGCTGCCGTTTGGGAACCTGCTGACAGCTGGGGTATCCCAGCCACTGGTGGGATAGGGCTGTGGAGGACACTGGGCACATGTAGCTGAACGTCCCCACCTGAGATGCTCCAGTCCTAGTCTATGATACATAACCATTGCAAATGGACAGGTTAATGGGAGTGGAGATGCTTCAAGTTTTTCACCCATGCCGCAGGAATGATCAGTAATGTAAGCAGCAGTGTAATGTATCTGCTGTTTGGATCCCACGGAAGGCCTCCTTTGAGGACATTAAGTGGTGCAAAGGCATTATACAAGTCCCTCACCACAGGGATATGTTTCAGCCTCGTAGAAAAGATTTCAGAGATACTAACTTCTTAATGCTGTTTGCCTTCCTGCTGAAGAGTGGAGAACAGCTACAGCTTTCCTCTGGGTATTATGTCACTTACTCTTTTATCCCAGCATTTCTGGGAAAAGCACCAGGGTGTATTTTTACTCTTGTGACATCAAGTTCATATTTATTCCTTCTACTACAGCAGCCCATGTAGGTTTGACTGGTTCTTTGTGTTTGCCTTACCACATTTACTCTTCTACTGGTTGCTGTATACTTCTGAAAATGAAGGTAAAAGAGACTAAAGAAAAATAATTGTCACTGGAATATTTTTAATTTGTTCTGAAGAATGTTTCAGAACAGGAATACTCTAAGGTTGTTTTGTTTTGGTCAACTTTTTGTATGTAAACTGTATACACTGTTGTGTGATGACTTCTTTGATTGCCTTTTCTTCCTATTCAAGGCTCTAAAGGTTACATGAGTACAACATCCATCTAGAAACGAGTAGAAAGAAGTGCCTAGTTTTGCTGTCATTTCCACAAAGATGAAAAAGGTTTTTATAGTTGTCTGTCTGTCTATCTATCTATTTTAGAAGTCTCTTTCACCAGCATGTTGAGAGGAAGAGAAAGAAAGGATGTATGTTTTCTTCACGAAGGATTTAGTGAGATGCTTAAAGTGCCAGCTTTACAAAGGGCTGTACTTCTTAATGAACCAGATTGACCAGAGAGAATGTTAAACATTCTTGTTTAACAGTAGCAAACATTTTCTATGTGATTTTGTGTCATCGTGCTTCCCCTTCCCTTGCTTGTGCGTGCAGAGCTAGTCTTGTATGTGAATCACTCCCGACATGAGCTCAGTTGATGTGGCAACTGGAGGGTGTGTTATAAACCTTGGCATCCACAGCAGAGCTGCCAAGAGGTTCCCCTGGTGCTACAGTTTCTAATATTGGTCTCCTGACTTTATCATTGTGAACCAGAGCCAGGTTATTCTTCTGCAGTTAACTGACTCCATAACGACCATTTGTATGGATATTCACTTCATTTTAAATGCTTACTGGTCATTTCTCATATTTAGGGGTGCTCACAGTGCCTGCTGAAAGTTTTGCAATTCTTTCTGCGTTTCAAAAATCCAAGATGTCATGTTCTAATATTAGAAAAGGACAGTACACTCTGCATGAATGTGTATGAGCATAGTTCAGTCCCAAATACCCAACGGAGAAAGATCAATAGTCATGCTAAAGCAGCAATTAAAAATGCTGTTCTGTATGCTTTCTGCCTCTACATAACATACTAACGTAACATAACATATAACATATGGTGCCAGCTAATCATATTTGATGTTTTACTGGCTTAATAATCTCTGTGAATACAAGCTGGTGCTACTGAGACCATAGCTATCTATTTTCATGGAGTTTTTGAGTATGAGCTTTTGGGGTAGAAGGGGGGAGGGGGGAGTAAATGGGTCCAGTAACCAGAATGCCTCCTGAATAATTTTCTGTGATGCCAAACCAACATTTATTGTTATCAGAGGCAGCTGCCTGCCCTCTCCCCACGCTTCTATTTGTGGATTTTCAACAGCTATAAATGGAAACATGCGCTGACCAGAAATCACCACAGTGCTGTCTGATACTTCTCTCTCCCGACTCCAAAAGTACTGGGATATCTAACATGTAGTGAGGTTAAATCACTTCTGCTCAGTATATTAGGGTGTTTTTCCCACGCCCTGGGAAATGGAGTTAGGAAAACAGGTAAAAGTCTCAGGAAGAGATGCTTTAGAGGAAAAACGAACGGTAAGATATGTGGAGAAATGTTACTGTTTATTTATTTATTTATTTAATGATAAGAAGGAGAGGCAAATCTTCTGTTGTACTTCATAGGAGTATTTCTGGGCTTCCTTTAACCACTGACCTTGAAGATTAAAACTTCATTCATGTATGTTAAATTAATTGTGATGGCACATTTCTGTGGAAATACCGTAAATTTGTGAATGTATTTTGTGTGCATGTGAAGTGCAAAAACTTAACTCTCAGTTCAATGTCAATTTGTTATCGTAACCCAAACCAACAGCTGACAGTCTGTGGTTTTATTAGAATTTTCTTGAAGGACTATTTCATGTCTTTGCACACTATTATTCATAACTCTGGATCAGCAAAATGCAGAAGAAACTGTTTGCCTGGGTCTGGAGTGTGTCTGGAGCTTACTGAAAAGAGGTGTGAACAAAACAAATTATTAAAAGAAAACAAACACAGACAAACCAGAGTTTATTTTTAATTAGCTCGGGCTTGAAATGCATTGACAAGGCTATATTCTTGATATCACAAAAAGGGCAGTTTATTCTTCACTTTGCAAAGCTGTGAAGGAAGGTGGTCATCACTTCTGTTAAGAAACAAATTAGCACGGAGTTTGTTAGCACTTATCTGAAATAGTGGTGGTGTTGTGTTAGTTTGATTTCGTGGTGCGCCAGCATTTACTCTTGTTTAATCGCGACATTTACCAGCCTTGATTAAGGGAGACTTGGCAAGCTTGTGTTAGTTGACAGTTTTAAATACAGTTTCACCCAGGCAAGGGGAAGTGCAGAAACTGAAAGTAATGACTTGGCCTTAAAGTACCTTTTCTTTTTTTATGAAAAGAAGTATTTATATAAAGAGTAACATTCAAAACAACATTGGTAAAGCTTTAGCATGATGTTTTGACTAATATCTAATGTTTTACTTGTTCATTTTCTCATTAGTGAATTAATGTTATACACTGACTTCATTTTGAATTTGTGGTTGATACGTAAAATATAAGGAAAACTCTTCAAAATTAAAAGCAAATGTGAAATCCACAAAAGCTTCAGGAAAGCTTTTGAAGGAAATGTTTGAAATTTTGTCCTAGCAGATATATGGAGGAAATACATAGCAATGTCAACAGGCACTATTATTATGTAATTGTTGACTGCATCTTAGTGCACAAAATATTGAGCAGGCACCCTTAAGTCAGGCTTTCCCACAGTGCAGAGCTCTTCATTTCGAATCCTAATGATCTTCTGATGACTTCCTCTGTGCGCATCATTTACTAATTTTAAGGAGCAAACTGGAGCAAACAGGGACCCCACTGATGGGAGCCACGTTAATGCTTGTGCCAGGTCACCAGCTGTTTGGTTGTTTCAAAACTGAATTCTTGTAACATGGTGAGGTGAGAGGGTCCCTGTCAGCAGCGGCAGGTCACATCCCTGTGAGTGCTCAGCAAGAGGGTGCTTTTGGTGGGTTTCATGGAGCTCTGCTGGCAGTGGAGGAATGCCCTGGCCCCACGCCCGTCCTCCTGCCTGATGACAGCATCTAGCCTCCTCTTCGCCCCATCTCTTTATTTGCTTGTTTAGCCTTAATGCCTTTATTTTGGATTGCTACATGGATTTCACTTCACCATCACTTTTCCCTGGTTTGTACCTCCTGGGCTTTTATTGATTCTGTCCTTTTCTCTTTGTTACATGCAGGTCAGGTCAATATTCCAACACTGCACGGGAGCAGTGTCAATCTGTGCTACAGATACTATTTGTACATGTTACATGTGCATTTGTTCATGTCTGTGCATATGTTTAACTTCAATATAGCAAATTCATAAACAATTTTGTATTATAGGTGCTCGGAGGTGTCAATTTTCAACATTATGTGCTGTTAACTGGATTTTTTTCTTTATGTCTGTTTTGTAAAAGCATAGGATAACTCAGGTGCAAAGGGAGCTCAGAAGGTCTCTAGCCAAGAAGAGTATAAAGCACTAACAATGAACATCTGAATGTTCATTAAACAAGTTCAGTTGTCAAGCCAGCGTTTTAGCCATCTATGACAATCACTAAGGCCCTCATGTCCTGGCAAGGATATGAGAATGTTGTGGGAGACAGTATGGAGGCAAGTCAGGGTAAATGACATCCACTGCTCTCTCCTTAATCATAAGTCCAGTAATTTCATTGTAGAAGGCAATCAGGTTGGTCAGGTATGATTTCCAAATGCTGTTCCCAATCACCTGTTTACGACAGGCAGGGGTTGGTTGAATTGGCTCACGTACCCCTGTTTTGATGTGATGCTTATCCACTGCTGGTTGCTTTCCTCCTCCTTGACCTCTGCTGCTGAGCACAGAGGTCTGGGAGAACTTGTTAGTGAAGGCTGATGCAAAGACATCACTGAGTCACCCTAGTCTTATCCCTACCTGCTTCCACCTTCTGTGCTGCCTTTTTGCACTGCAGCTCTGCTACAAACTCCCTGTTTAGCCCCACTGGCATCCTGATAAGTTTGCTTGTCTTCCTGAATACCAGCATGGACAGTCATGCATGTGTAAGAGGTGGTTTTCACATACAAGATGGCTTTCCCAAGCTCCATCTGTTTCCAAGCTGCCTCCCATGGGATCCCACTTACCAGCTCCCGAATAAGCCTGAAGTCAGCTTTCCTAAAGTCCAGGATCGGTTCTCTGGTACTGGTCTTCCTCAGTCCCCCAGAAGATCTTCAGCTTCATTATTTCTCAGTCACTACCACCAAGCCTGCCACTGAGTATCATATCCCCAGCCACTTCTTTCTCATTTCTGTATAACAGATCCAGCTGTGCATGACATTGGTTGGCCTGTATGGCGCCTGTATCAGGAAGCTATATTTGGCACCATCCAGAAATCCTTTGAGTTGCTTGCATCCTGCTGTTTTGTTCTGCAGCAGGTGTCAGGGAAGATAAAGTCTCCCATAAAACCCAAGGTCTGTAATCCAGATACTTGCTTGTGTTATTTAAATAAGTTGTTGTGAGGAGCATAATCTACTTCCTCACCCCAGCCGTGTGGTCCTTAACCCAGTCCCAGTATGATGTCACCTTCACTGACCTCTCCTCCGATCCTCACCTGCAAGTACTCACCTACCCTGTTGTCCAACCTGTACCAGAACTCCCCACAGTTAAGCTGCTGCTTCACATTGAGAGATCCTCTTCTTACCTTCCTCATCTTTCTGAAAAGCCTGTGTCCATCCAATACATCACTATAGCCACCACATCTCAGTCATTTCTACAATGTCACAGTCCTATGACCTATATATATTTATGTGTGTAAGAAAAATCTTGGGCTTGTATACTTTGTTACATTTTCAAAAGAACAAAATCTATATAATCCTGAAATTATTCTGACTGCAGTGTGCCAATTAAATAGAGACCAGTTCATTCTCAAAGTATAACATCCATAAATCGCAGCTTCGCAGAGAGTTTTATTAAATGGTGGTGTACCTTTACATTCATTGTGTACTGTGGATAAGATAAATAGTATAAAATTCTCTACCACTTCAGGATACTTCATGTAATATTTGTGAAATTTGTTGTTAAAGAATTTTTGTCTTTGCTTCCTGGAGGAAAATTCCTTGGCAGACAGGATCCTGAAGAGAGTCTTTGTGTGAAACTGGCTGTGGAAATGGAGGGCGCATTTTGTGATGTGAAAATAGAATGACTCACTCTCAAATACATTGGACCAAGCAGATGGACTCAATTTTCCCTTTCATAAAGGATTTTAGCATAGCTCAGAAGGACTGAGTAATTCCAGTTCCCCTGTTGAAATGACAACAGAGCTCAAAATAGTCTGTTTACATTCTGAAGCCCTCTTCCATTAATGCATATTACCTCTATTATTTGAAATCATTGTAATTATATTTCGCACTTGTCTGTTTCCTATTTGATCTCTTATCTCCCTGTGAAAATGCAGCACATGACGTATAGCATTTAAAATAATGTTTATATTGGCATGTTTAACAGGGAATGTCTTTGTGCTTTAGTTTTCATTATAAGTGTTTTTTGCTTTTGTGTTTTTTTTTACCTTCTTGTTACGGTAAGTAGTGATAAAGAGCGAACAGAATAAACCAAATGAATATATGGATCAGAAAGAATGCCATGCACTGCTTGAAGCAGCATTAAGGTTAGCTTTTGGATGAGAGGATGGACTCTGTAAGAAAGGGCTGCAGGACTTCATACAGAGAATTAGCATTTGCTTTACACAAACAATATGTGAATACAGCTCATACAGAGTAGACAGTTCAGATCAAGCCTACACAAGAGAAACAACGGTTAATCTTTGTTCACTGGTAGCAAAAGAAGGAGCCCTGTCAAGTTAGGTCCTCTCTGTGGGAAGTAAAGACTCTTCAGAGAAGACAGTCCATTTCCTGAAGTTTACCACCTAAGGGAGCCAAAACAGAATGGAGGATGGTGACTAATATGGTGATGACTGGCCCTGCTTGCAGGTTTAGTTGTTGATTTAACTACGTGCAAACCAGGTGAGAAGTAAGTATGGGACAGGAAAGGTTGTTTGAAGAGTAGAAGAGGAGGGAGGAGAGCTGGGTGAAGGCTGGTGTGAGTGGGCATGGCAGGAGGTGCCAGGTACAATCACCCTCCCCATGGGGACCTCTTTACCAGGTCACCCTCTCTCTTGTGGTGGTGGGGGGCTGCTGCCAGATGAGCAGAGATGGCACCACAGCCTCCAGGCTCAGGCTGTCACATCTTACCCAGGACCAGGACCCTATGGTCAGCGCTCTGTCGTGCTACCTCTGGGTATGCACCGGGCTCCCATAGCAGGTACTGCTGGCTGCCTAATAGTTGCTGCAGTACTGAAGGGGCTGAGTGAGCAGGGGTGGCTGTACTACTGGTCAAACAGGCATGGTAAAAGGTCTTAGTGCAAAGCAGCATGGAAAGAAAAGGAGCTGAGGGAAGAGCAAATTTTTTTTTTTTTTTGTGCATATGCAGGGAATCAAATGCCCAAATGACAGAGTCATCTTTGGCATCAGGAGAAATCTCTACGTTTGAGTAACAAATAGAATAGCCGCTTCTGCCCATGGCACTGGAGAGGAACTGTGCTTATGCCTGTATGGATGCCAGCCTTTCCCGGTTTCCACAAGCAAATGCCCTTCCAGATTCACTGCAGTGGGTGGGGAAGGAAGCCTGGAAAGGTTGAGGTGGGAGGAAAAAGCTTGTGGCTCAAGTCAAGCCACTTGCATTGTAGTCTGTGAAAGGGGCAGGTCTGTAGGTTCCTCGTGCATCAGGTGTCTCGCATGCGTGCATGGCTGAGGGTCTGCATGCTTGTATGTTTCTAGCCATGACAGCAGTGTAAGATCATAGAACAGCATTGCTGAGGTCAGCTAGGCTTCTTTTTCTTTGTAGAGAGAAGGTGATAATTGCTGCGGGTGAGAACGGCAGGGATTCAGGAAGTGAAGTACAGTGGTACAGCCTGGAGAGCAGAATGTATAGGTGCTTCAGCAGGTTACACTCTATGAGAAAGATAGTGGCATGTACTGCCAGGTACAAAGACCTCATCCATTTTTGCCTCTCCTCTCCCCTAACAGGGGACAGGCTGGTAGCTGCAAGGCTGCAGACCTGTGTCGTTCAGATGAGAGGGTGAAGGTGAAAGGTAAAAAGAGATTTTTTGTTTGTTTAAGTCCTCTTTCTTAACTGGTTTACTTTACGCCTTGACTTTTCTATTTGTTTCTTATAAGAACACACCTACTCAGTAAAGAAACTCCTTAAAATATGTTGCCCTGCCTGAATCCATTCCTCAGTTGATTAATTCGGTACTGAAGTATGAGCATCATGCTCGTATCCAGCATAGCATATAAAACTAAATTAACACACATACTTACCGCAGAGTCAGAGAAGTTTTTATGTGTGTGTGTATATATTCTGTGATTCTATGATATTAACCTTTAAAGTTAGGCAAGCGCTTTACACGTATAATACCATGCTTTCAAACATTTGTTACATAAGTGTGCAATAATGAACTACTTCTTCATTGTTCAGGAGACTTCTAGTGTATTACAAGAGGATACAAGACTCTATGTCAGCTTTTTAAGATATGCAGGCTTTCTAGTGTGTAATTATAATAGTATGTAAAAAAGGAGATTTTCTTAAGAAAAGATATAAAGCTGCATTTTAACTAATTGACCGATACAATACACACAAATGAATATTTCAGATGAGATATAAGGAAGAAACCTTTTATGATGAGGTGGTGAGGCACTGTCACAGGTTGCCCGGAGAAACTGGCTGCCCCATCCCTAAAAACTTCAAGGCCAGGTTGAATGGGGCTTTGAGCAATGTGGTCTAGTTGAAGATATCCCTGCTCATTGCAGGGTGGTTTGGACTAGATGACCTTCAAAGGTCCCTTCCAACCCAAACCATTGTATGATTCTATATTTAAATGACTCCTGTTTATCTAAGAAGAAAGCCTTATTTTTTCCTCTAGAGTTTGCTTGTGGCCTTCTCTGGGAGCTTCTGTCATGCAGCTGAGTTCAGGTGGGTGAGTCGTTGCACTTAACGAGTTTTGTGCTGCTTTGTCCCAGGTTAGAGCAGCTTCAGCTGAAAGGGTTTGTCACGGGAGACACTTTCAAATATCCCTGAGCCCTGAAGTCATGGATTACTTCAGCAACTGATCACCAAGCAGGAAGGAATAAACTTGGAAGCTGCAAGTAGCAGAATATTTTTAGCACTGTTGATGTGACATTAAACAGGAAAAAAGCAAGCAGGAAACACTGAATCCTGGTTTGTCCTCCTTTCTAAACCTGTCACTTAGCTTTCACCTCATTGAGCTTATGAAACGTTTTCTTTAACCTAATGCCAGTTATACAGCACTGCTGACATGCTTGAGGAAGGTTTTGGTTGCATCAGTGGGAAAAAAAGCTGTCTTGGAGGGATGTCATCAACTCATTTTTGGCTGGAGGTTATGTGGAACATTGCCATGCAATTTCATGCAGGGATTCAGAAGACGAGGGCAGCAGATTCCTGCAGGTACTTGAATGTGATAGTATAAGAGGCTTTTTAGGAACAAGTAGCAATTGCATATTTGAGCTTTTTGCAGTGGGGAAAGATAAGACTTCCTGTCTTATCAGCTGAATCAACTGCTGCAACAAAGTCATGAAGGGAAATTCAAATGATTGCATTTTGGGGAAGGCAGCAAAGAAAGAACTATTAACATGGAAAGATAGCCCCTGCTGATAATAGTCCTGGGAATATATTTCTAGGCACTGGAACTTTTTTGAAGTCAGTTGAACTGAAAGATTGGTCTGTGGTATGATATTGGTTTGGTACTTGCCTGAATAATACCGATGTGTAGCTTGAGAGATAGAATGGGTGAGAGACCATTTTCAGAATAAGTTTGGCTATGAAGACCATTACTGAGAAAAAATATGTGTTTTCAAACGATATTCCTCGGGAACGTGGGAGTGAGTTATGGGTGATACTTGGAAAGATGTTCTCTGTCTGTTACTGCTGCTGACAGTGAAATTCAGGACAGACACTAGGAAAATCTCTTTGTTAGAAGTGTGGGGAGGCACTGGAACAAGCAGAGAATTTGTGGAACATCGACCCTGGGAAATTGTCAGGATTCAACCATATGAAGTCATGGCTGATTTGACCTTGCTTTGACAGTAGACTTACCTTGACCTGGATACTGGAGTGGATGTCCTCCAGAGGTCCCTTCCAAACAACTTTCCTTTCGGTCTTTGATTTTGAAGCTGCACTACTGCATTTGTCATGAAACATGCTAACAGCTTTTTCCATCTGCAAAACACCTTTAACACATTTAACATGGATACACAATGTTCCTCTGTTTATCATTAAGACCTCTTCATTCTTGCATTATAAACAAACTGCTTTCAATTCACTGTCCTTTGAATTCTGAAAGCACTCAATAATACAGCAGTGGCATTAAATCTGTTACTTTGATATGAATTCTTGGAAATAGAGCTACTTGACAATGAACAGAATAAAAGGAAAGAAATGATTAGTGAAAGGGAGGAAGAAGGTGGATGTGAAGTGAGCTAGCCTTTGAGGGCAACAGGCAGACAAGCAACAAGAAGCTTCCATGTTTCCTTTGGATCAGTTATGAAATGCGTAACATTTCAGTTTGTTTTGCCCATATTGCCCTCCATGGATACACCATTAGATTATATTTAAAGGCTGGTAATTAATGATTGCTTGTTAAAATAATTTTCCTAAATACATTTTAGACATTGAGTCTAAGCATCTTAAGCACTAACTTACCCAGAAAAATCAAAGTCTTTCGAAGAAAATGATAGAAATATCAAGGCATCTTTATTATTTTTCTTGTCTTTGAAATAAGGCAGCAAATACTGTTGTGGCAGCAATGATGCAATAGCTTCATTGATATTTCTAAAAAAACTGGAATATCTTAACTTTATCAGGGCATTTAATAAAAAAATCTCTCCCAGAAAAGGCAGTGGTTATTTTTTCTCTCTTTTTTTTAATAAAAGATATGTTCTTATAATGTACTGTTGATTAGTAAAGGAACTCTAAATAATGCATTAAGGCTCTGTCAAGTGACGATTTAGTGTTTTTTTTCATCTATCCCTGAGGTGAAGATTCCACTAGATGAGGAGAAGTGGGAGTAGGGTGGCTGGCTGTGGCAGGAAAAAAGAAGTGTGCTAGTTTATCAACCCACCACATTGTGTAGTAAGTTCTGTAATAGAATTCTGCAGCTTTCCCTGCCTTTCTAAGGGTCAAATGTTGTGCCAGTCCAAGTGGAGAGAGACCAGGGAGCACATTCTGGTGTGCCACGGCAGGGGAGTTACTGTAATGTAGCCCTGCAAATGCCATCACAGCGTGTGTAATACTGCACAGCCAAATCTGCAGCCCAATGGCTGTTCTGAAGTGAAAGGCTTCCCAACATGGTTCTGTGTTTTCACAAGAAATTTTTTTTCACATCTGATTTTTTAATGTTTATTAGGAAATAGATGGTTGAACTGTCAGTTGTCTTGTTCAGCAGCAAAAACTGCACCTTGTGTTTTGGCAGTGGTCATCCTGTCATCAGATCTATTTGACGATGTTGTTTTAAGACAATATTAATCTTTATTGAATGTCATGGTCATACAGGAAACCTCTGTGCATTAAGTACTACAGTGTTGAGAGTTAACTGGTAGATTTTCTAAAGGATTGACAGTGACATGTAGTACATACTTCAAAATATTTTCTGATGGCATTTTTACTATATCTGTCTGTCTCTCGTAAGCATAAAAGGATTAATTAAATACAGATTGAGCTAATGAAGATCCATTCTTGAGGAAAAGGGCCAAAAGCAGATATACTGAATTTAGATGAAAACGTAAATTTGCTCGATAGCTTTTAGTTTGTTAAGGATTCTGAATAGTGGAAAGCAGCAGGCCAGAGCTTTTCATATCTTGAATTGTACACAAATGAATGTATTCATACTCCAGAAGTGACAGATTTACAGAAATTCAAAAGCCAATTTCACATTTACCTCCATGAGACAGATATTGAATCATTGCCATTTTGTCTTTGCTTTTTTATGTTTCTTGCCTTGATCAGGACAAAAATTTGGAAATAAAACATGGGAAAATTATAGGGATTTTTAAATGCTTTGTTTTTAAACACTGTGGAAAAATCAACTGGATTCACTTGAACCACTAAAATTGAAGATTCTGGAAAGAGCCATCAGAATTTTTTCCCCTGTTGAATAGATTTTAAATTATATTCATAGTGGTTCTGTATATCTCACAAAAGTTTACTGACAGCACATTTATCACCATTTTACTGCTTCTTACAAATATAGATGTTGGTGACAATTTCGTATGGCAAACATGCCAGAAAAAGATCATTAGGTTTTTCAGCCTCAAGCAAGAGCTAAATAATGTAATATCCTTCTTTAGTAAATGCACATTGAAATACATCTAGATCAAAAGCCAGACATCAGCCGAACTGATAATCAAACAGATCATAATTCTTAGCAAATCTCCTGAGTCAAAACTGTGCTTTTTCTTTCAGTCTGAGAAAATAGCAAAATGTGAAGTATTTGTATTTGAAATCCCAGCAGAAAAGTGGATGTGATTTTTCTCTTTCTCTGTTTTTCCTCGGCGGATAATGTTTTCACTTGCGATGAAACTGATCTCAGATGAAAATACCGCAGCTTTCATTGTAGTTACGTTGTTTACATTGTATTAGGTGAACTAACAGTGATAATCGCATTTAAAAAAGAAAAATCCCAAGAAACTGCCAGTGGTTTTTGTGAGGAGTAGCTAAATCTAACAAGATCCTAGGTTATAGTGTCTTTTTCTGTGAAAGAAAGGGTATGTGCTGAAGGATTACAGTGATGAATTATTTCTCTCATGAAGTCAACTTTCAGTTCCTGCCCAGGTTCTAAGGAGCAGAAATCGGGGCTGAGGGGCTCCAAGGTTGTGGACTGTGCTAACAATCTGTGGTGATGCAGTGCTGTGTCATGTGACAGATTGCCTGGGGTTTTCAGGGGCTCCAGTATTTATGGCTTCTAAGAATCTACGTCTGAAGATACACACTTTATATTCTGGAAAATTGGATTGTCTGAGCGAATTTAATTTTCCTTTGTTTTATCAGTGTGTTAATGGCATAAATGCCAATAACTTATGGGCTATTTATTTCTTCTCAAGTGGTGATTGTGCTTAGGGATTGCCACCACCAGCTAAATCAGGATATGATGTGATCAGAGCATTTACCCCCAGTAGTTTTATAAGTAAAATATGGTAAAATGATACCTAATATTTCATCCTTCTGTTTCCAATTGATAATTTTTGCATTTTTCAGAACATGTGCTTCCTGACCCACGCTGAAAACATAACTCAAATGGTCAGGATGTTCAAAGAAAAGGAAACTTGGCGTTTTCACCCTCCACCACGTTGACCGTACAGAAGGGATGAGTTCAAAACACAGTTCAGCACACTGCAAAGTGCTCTCAGAAATTACCCACTGGCAGGAAGGGTGTAGGTGGCACTTATGAGGGGCAAGTTAAAGCAATTTCTTAAAAAGAGCAAAATTTGTGGATATTAGAGATTTTAGTGCTCCAGCTTCTTGAATGTAGACTAAAATGAATCAGATAATATTCAGGATTCAAACTGGTTGTTTTGGAAACCAGCGGAGACTCTAAATCATTGCATAAGTATTAATAAAGTTTGCATCATCTTTAGCATTACTAATACTGTAATTTTATATGATGCATGTTGCAATTTCACCATCTACATCAGGGCCTCTGAGATCAAGGTTAGGAACCAATACATAACCAGTGTCTACTCTAGTCTCCTGAACACACTGCACATGCCATTGTACACTAAATTCTTTGTATAAATTCTCTGTAAATGTCTTTCATGTCAAGTTCAGATGTTTATTTCAAGCTGCTATTGAATATATGGAAAAAGTACTATTTCATGTGAACTTGATTTTCTTTAGAAGACAGTAAACAGCTCATTTTTTCCCTTCTCCTCATTTTTCATGACTAAACATCCCAACATTTGTTATATTCTTGATTTCAATAAATAGTTCTCTAACTAAATGTGTTTATGTAATTTTAAATATTTATAATTCACATATTAAATATGTAAATTTCATAAACAGAAAGCTATTGCCATGAATTAGGATTTATGTGTGGATTTGTGCTGGAAAATGAAGTACATTTTAAATAGGTTTTAATGAAGTTTTAAAACTGTAATTGTAAGTTTAAAATGCATTTTTTCTGTTACATTCATTTCAAAGGAATGAACATATCTGACAGAAAAATTGTCAGAAAGCACATTTATGTCTGTGAGCTGTGTGTTTAAATCAGTTATTTAGAAAATGACGGAAATGACTAGCTAGGTATTATGTGGCGCGGTGAGTACTTTAGGGTATTTGGAACTATTAACCCACAAAGTAATTGAAAGCTACTTTTTAACCTTTAAAAAGAGACACAGAACGACCATTTATTTCTCTCTCCGTGAAGGTTATTTGCAACAGCCTGTTATTCCTTACTTTTCTTTCATTATATTCTCACCTGTTAAGTTTACATTTTTGGTCTATTAACACAATGTTTTACCCTGCTATGCCCTCCAACTGAACAACAATTCTGCACCATCAGAAATGCCTCTGGCACCTGGATGTGCTCCAGAGTCCCTGGTTTTGTTATCTGGTATCTCTGCTTTCCCTGAGCGTTACATCTTGCCTATCAGGAGATGTGGGTCTGTGATACCTTATTAATAATCATTGGCTGGCTTTGGGCATGAGATGAGCATCTCAATGTTGAGCTGAGCTAAGGCAGTAGCACCTTTGGGCAAGCAGTAGTGATAGGACAAGGCGGAATGGCTTTAAACTGAAAGAAGGCAGATTTAGATTAGACATAAGGAAGAAGTTCTTTCGTGTGAGAGTGGTGAGGCACTGGAACAGGCTGCCCAGAGAAGTTGTGGATGTCTCATCCCTGGAAATGTTCAAGGGCAGGTTGGATGGGGCTTTGAGCAACCTGGTGTAGCAGAAGGTGTTCCTGCCCACAACAGGAGGGTTACAACTGGATGATCTTTAAGGTGCCTTCCATCCCAAACCATGCTCTGATTCTATGAATAATGGTAGCATAAATACCTAAGGATATTTTAGTTCTTGAATTTATACTTACGGGAATTTGCAGATACTCAAAACGTCTGGACATTGAAAGGAGAAGAGGGGTTGAAAGGTTGAACTTAGAAGCACTTTTGAGGCATAAGTGCTATTTTTAACTGCTAAATTGCTTTTGGTGGGAGTTTCAGTACTTTGTTTCCTGGAGCAACGGAATTTAGCTAAATCATTGTAATTCTTCCCTGCATAGGCCAGTGAAATCAGTGCTGTAGGGAAAACCACTGGTGAAGTAAAAAATGGAGTGAGTCTGGAGGGTGGAGGCGGTGTGGTGTCTTTGCAGTTAGCAATGCTGTGGCCAAATGTGAAAATTGCGTTGTTAGTAGCTGAATTAATCTGCTTGAAGTCCTGAGCAATGTGGTGTACACCACAAACATTTCTATACTGCACTGCAGGTTACAGACATAGTTGCAATGGATATGTCAGACAAAGCTTGGGAAGAAAGCTGACAGAAAGACTGGAGAGGTAGGGAATCCTAAAAAACGTTATGAGAAGGTGGAGAAAAAGTAATGGAAGTCAGAAATGAGAGAAATGAAAGAAGAGGAAAAAAGGCAATTGCTATTGAAAAATTAAGTAAAACCACTAAGAGGTGATGTTAGTGAGATTTAAGAAATAAGTGTAAATCAAAGAAGATCAAGAAACATGGGAATCGATCTAATACTTCATCATTTACACCTAATATTTTTACTTGACCTTTTGGTAAATAAGTGTGGAATTCACAGATTACTTGGCAGAACACTTAACAGGACAATATCCTTCTGCTAATGTGTTTGTAGCAACTTTTCACACTGTTGAAGGGATTCTCACAATGTCTGTTGATTCCCCAATAGACATTTAAAAGCCTCTTCCAAGAAAAAGTTTCGTTGTGCTTTTTCACATATTGCAGGATAAGGGATTTCAGTAAGGAGACCAAAGCCTTCCTACTATTGCATCTGCTTGCTGGCTTCATTGTCACAGCTTTCCACATGATAGTGATCCTAGGGACAACTCTTTTCTTTCTGTACAAACAAGTTTTGCCATTGACTCCCATAACTGGGCCTAGCTGAACTATAAACAAGATTTCCCTCTTTTCCCTCCAGCACTTTTATATAAAAGCACTTGACTGCACTTGTTACTCAGTCTTGCCCAAATAATTATATGTTGATATATATAAGTAGATATAGGTAGGTATAAAGGAGACTTTTACATCCCAGGATGGCCTATTCTAGTATGCTAGAAGATATATTTCTACTCAGGAAGCCAGGAATGCTACTTTCCATCATATCTACAAGTGAGAATGCTCTAGATCTTTGCTTGATTTATTTTGCTGTTATTATTTCCATGGTTAGTATCTCTTCAGCATGTGCAGACAATCCTCCTTTGCTGCCGTTCTTCCAGTGTAGGGGTTGCTTCTCACTCATCAGCACTAGGCAATATGTCACATTTTTGGTCGACCTCTTGTTCTCCCATGTCTTCTGAAGTGTTTACAGGATTTGTGTCACTCCGGCTCTCTGCATGCCAGGCATGTGAGGCAGCCACACTGCTCCAGCCTGACAGGAGCTTTGGGCATAATAGCAAGACTTGTCCTTTCACAGCTTTACAGTGCTCTTCAGTCCCATGGTTGGGTCTTTATTTGACTCGAGAGATAACCTCGCGCTTTTTTTTCAGCATTCAGAAGCCTGGAGTAATGTCAGATAACACAAATTAGATTGTGCAGTTGCCGTAGTTTGTGGGAATGTTTTGTTTCCTTCCTTTTCCTTTCAGTTGTCTTCTGTCACTTACAGCAGCAACAGACTAACTGCTATTAATCCTTCATTTCTGACATATGATTATTATTTTTTTGGCATCTGGTTACCAGCCTGTTTCTGTCTGATAAGCACTTGGGGCTAAGACTTTGTGCGGATCTATGCACACACTTCATTAGAAGCACTCTGCTGATTTTGTTTGGATTGCTTCTGTGATTTAATCTCTGTAGGGATCTGAGTTTGCGGTTGAAAAATTTGATAACTCTGTGTCAATGATTGTTGTAAGTACTGTGTGACTGGCTGCTAATACAGAAAAGAATGTCAGCACTGACTGCATTTGCCATTACAAAATGCACTCACACTCTTACTTGCTAGTGCTCAGCTTCGTGTGTTTCCCTTCCTATGAATGCAGCCGGTTTTGATTATATACTGTCCTGCTTGATTTAAAAAAAAACAAAACCCAAACCCAATAACAACAAAACCCAAAACACTGAAATTTCAAACATTGTCCTGAAGCTTACCACTACTAAACACAGGTTCACAGGTTTACCCTAGCCAGCTGACTTGTATATTGACGTAGTCTCTGCTCCTGATGCTATCTGTTCTTATGGGCTCTCTATGCAGGCTTGACTGCAGCAGAAAAGAACCAGGAAACTTTGGGTGTTCTTTTGTTTTGTTTTGTTTTGTTTTTTTTAAGGATTTTCTTGTAAACACCTGTAACTATTTTCTGGTTTTAGCAGCATTTGAACATTCTTGTTTTGTGGGTCTATTTCTACTGAGTTTTGAAATAATTAATTTACACTGATTGTATTGGAAGATAACAGCAATTCATAACTTTCTGAGTTAGTATGAGATGAATGGAATAGTAGTTAATGCAAAATATTTTTAGGATTCTTGTGCTTATTTAAATTTTTTCTTTTTTTTTTTTTCTTCTTTTTCCCCTCTGTAGAGCTGATTTGAAAGGGCTCAAAAGAGATTGTCTTAGCTTAATACAGAAGATTTTCTTCCCTAACACACTTCTCTTAGTTATCTAGAAGTACTTAATGTGAACAATACGTATCAATTTCAGTTTGTTGCAAGAGTTCAGATTTGGTTGTGCATAGCAACTGTCATTGCTGAAATACAGTAGTTAAACTAATGGCTACTTTAAAAGAAAAGGAGGAGAGGAAGTTGGCAGGGGAGGAAAAAAAGGATATGCCATACGTGAAATATTTTTTAACATGAATGGGTCAGAACATATGTTCTGTTTTGTGTTGCAATAATAGCTTACCACTGAGCTCCAGATTATTATTGGGAATTCCCCATATGTCTGATTCTTTAGAAAAATAGTTGCAGGACTTTTAGGAGAGGGTTTTGTGTAATGGTTTGGTATTTCACTGCCTTGAAATGAAGGGACAGGGACGATGCAGTAGAAAGAAGTGTTATAAAAGCCAGCCTTACCTCTTACTGTTTATGTTCTCCCTTAACAAGATGGAGGTAAAAATGCAATTAGCAGCATTAGTCACTTGTCATTTGTCATGTCTAAGATTCGTGTTCCCCAGAAAAACACTCCACAGTCAAGTTCTATGGCTATTCTTAGCAATTTTTCAACCTTGCCCAAAAGGACGGAAGATGAGACTACTGCTGATGAGTCATATTGATGACAAACATAATGGATAATGTCAAGTAGGTGTTTGGCTCCTACATGAACTGTCCTCACCAGTTAATATCTGTACTGAAATAATGTATCAGAAATAGAGAATTGGACCAAGCACAGATGTTATGAAGTAGGATTGTAAAAGCTCGTAGGGTGGTGGATTGCATTTTCTGTTTGTGCTTTGGGTCTGTTTCTTGGTGTAAAACTGAGGCTGATGCTGTATTTGGTAACCCTAGGAAAAAACGGTCTGTGTGAGGCAGGGTTATATTGCATGGTTGACTTACTGCCATGAGGAAAGTGTTGTCAATATTAGGTCAGTAAATAAGAAGGGACATACTGACCTCATGGGTGGTCCATCTACCCCAGTATCATGTCCCTGACTGTTGCCTGCAGGTCATGCTTAAGAAAAAAAGGTGTGGGGAAAAGGATCAATACTCCTGCTTCTTCCTAGTCCTCCTGGCCTTAGTGTAAAAGAGTGGATCTATTCACTTGTGGGTATATTTTCTTGGGTTTCGGACTGTTTTTCTTTCTGGCATCTGGGACTTCCTGAGGCAGTGGGTTTCTTAATGTAATTATGTGTTATATGAAATCCTACTAGTTTCAATTGTATGACAAATTTGTGTGGTGCCTCATGGCAATTTCGGTCTTCTACCAAACTGCCCTTTATACGTATCTGTTTTTTGACACAATATTGTAGTAGGCATAGTCTTGCCCTAGGTACCGCTGGCTCACGTTTACAGTGAATCTTGTCTATGAATTGTTCAATTAATGTTGCTTAGACAGGATTCATATCTTGTCCTTTAGCTGTCTATGATATACTTCTGAGTGAGAAAGTCATTGGAATTTCTTACACAGTTTATGAAAAAAAAGCACAGGAATTGTAGAACATGATTAATCTGATCCGTATTAAATATTTACCTTTGAGTGGGATGAACTACACCTCAGAAATGCTGATTTCTTCATATTGCATTTAAAGAGAGCAGAGCTCAGATATCGATTTCTATTTTGGACACCTTTGCATTTGATCAGATGAATGTCAGTCTTAGGTCATTCAATAGGGAAGAAGGAATATGTATAATCTTGGGAAACAACTGTGTTTCAGGAAATAATTCATGAGGCAATAGTCTGGTAAAGTGTATTTTACTTGTTTTCCTTCCTCAGGTACCCTGTGGGCAGGTGGTAGCTAGGCTCCTTGGTCACAAGCTAAAGTGCCTCTGCAGTACAGAAAAAAATGGCAAGGAAGTTTCATCTAATTAAATAGTCTTAAAACATTTTTTTTTTCTTAATGCCTGACGTCATGGTGCAGGAATTTTTTTAATTTTTTTTTTTTAAATTGCCTATAATCTCAAAAGAGCCCGCTTCTGGGATGATGGAAGTGTTTCATTTGGACTATAAAGAGAATTCCCAGCTCAGTGTCTCTTGAAAGGTTGTCCATACCATTTTGATTAATGCTATCTCTTTTATGTTTGACAGCTAGCAAAAAGGAGGAAAAGAGACCTTGAAAACAAACAAGGCAAGGTGAAGAAAAACACTTTGCTCCTTTAACTAAAGCTAGATGTCAGGTAAATGTACATGGTATGCAGTGGGCTGGAGAATAAGAGATGATCCTGGGGCCAGGGGAAGAGAAGAATTGGTCCCTGCACCCAGGAGATAGAGAGCCTCAGCTTGCAAATGCCTTGGTGGTGTGCCTTTAGCTGAGAGCTTGCCATCTCAAGACCATTCCAAAAATTTGATCTCCCTGACGGCTGAGGAATCTGTAGCTGCCATACCGCATGTTGGCACAAACTACTGCTGTGCGATTGATGTTGCCCTTTTGATGTCAGGTCTTTCCTGATCCTGATGCCAAATTCAGTGTTTGATTCCACAAAGCAAATGGAAGTGGTATTTTGATTTTAACCATTTTCCAGTAAAAAGGCAGGAGAGGAAAGTTAATCCAAGGACGTAAACAGTCCTAGACTAAGCCAATAATTAAGCATTCAAGAATCTCTAGCATTTGATTTATCCTGGTTTTGCAGTTTCTGTAATTAATAGCAAATTACATTTAGTTTCTAGTAATGCTTTCCAGCATTCTTGTGCTATGCTTTCTTTAAAACAAACAAAAAAGACATTTATGCCTATTTCTTGGTTGTTCTGGCATTTCAGTGTTCCTTCCCACAGAAATTTCAGGGGCCGCCATGAGATTTTGGTACAGAAAGTGTAAAGAAACTAAAGACAGGTACTATTTTAAGTTTATGTAAGACCTATGCTATGAATTTTGGAAGTCAAACTCTAGGTGTTTGAGACCTACAGGAGATTTTGTAATATTCTACTTGCTAGTCTTCTGAAATAATCAGAGAGATGAGAGTGGGTAGGCCCTGAGTTACAATCTTTTTTCTCCTGCTAATTTAGTCTGTTCTTGCTTTAATGACCTGATCTTCATTCCCCAAAATTAGAAATTTAGAAATTGTCATTTTAGTTAACATGGCTAGTCAATAGGTTATGATTCATCATCTCTCCTGAGTTTAGACAACTGCATTCACATCTCAACAGGTTGTCTAGACGCCTGTTCTAGTCAGTGGATAGAAACACGGGCTTCCTGGACATTATTCTCTGCTGCAGTTTGGATGCCAATCTTAGAGTGAAATGAATAATTTTCCATGAAATGCCTATTCTCTCTCCTTTGACCGTAATGGAGCCTTGAACAAGCTCAAATGTAGATGTGATAAGTGCTTAAATTTCCTTAACTCTCTGTATGGGAAACTGCAGTTTAAGTCTACAGAAACCAGCTTTTCAGATTATTTCAATGCTATTTTATTGTCTTTCAAATTATTGTATTTGTTGTTTAGAGTTGTCTTTGGTGTGGAACAGAGATATCAGCTGACACACCAAATTTTAGATGGGAAGTTCAAGATATACGCGATTGAAAATGCAAAAAAAAGTGTAGACTGAAATCTGGGCAAAGTCCCAAGAAATAGCTGGTTACATTCCTACTCCTGTGAAAAGTGTTAGACTATTTTAAGAACCACTCTTTTTGATTGATAGCACAAGGTATTTCAAGCTGAAAGAGGACTTTCAGCATGTCAAGTATGTCAATGGCATTTATTATCTTACAGACTTTTGTCTTTCATGTTTTCTAAAGTCATTCACACAGCCTGGTTAAATATTCTACTACATCCTGAATATTCTTTCTGGTACATTTGGCAAGCTAACAAGGATCTACTTATATTTCTCACTTGAAAAATAAAGGATAAAATGATTAGGAAAACATTCAATTTGTACTGTTAATTATATAAATTTAAGTACTGCAGTTTCCAAGCCGTAATAATCATAACCCTTTCTTGTCATAGAATATTGCCATTTAAATGCCAATATCACAGTGTGATTGACCCATACAGTTTGTATATTTCTTTATTTTCTTATCAAAGAGAATAGTCCAGGAAGGTTACTCTCTTTGCTGTATTTGTAAATTCAGGATGATCTCTATGATTTAGTGGTTAAGAAAAGGAAAGAAAAAAATATGAAGGAACATGACATGGCCTAAGAGAGGGCAGTCATAGGTTCAGAAATAAAAAAGGATGAGTGATAATAGACTCCTGAAAAGTCTATTTCTCCCTGGAAAGTCTATTCTGTTTTGGAAAAATAGAATTAAGAAATATGGAGAAAAGGTCATACTAATGGAATGAATTACGTATACTTAATAAATGCTTTTCTCCTAGTAGTAATTTGTCAGAGGGTGATTCAAAGTACTTAACTAGTATATATTCATAGATTGCACCAGTCAGTCCATCTTCTTTCAAGGAATCCATGAAAGTTTCATTTGGGCTGCAGAGAACTTTTCTGCTCCTTCTTCATGAAAGTGAGGGACAGAAATATGTGAAAATATCCCACTCTCATTGCTTGAATTTTGCTTTACTCCATAGTGTATATACACTATTGAGTATGCATTGAAGCAGTAAAATAAACAGAAACTCTGCATAATGTCTTGCAAGAATTTACTGGAATTGCAGCAACAGAGGAGCCAGTTGATTGTTCTCATCTAGTTTTCCATTTCTGTTAACAAATCATAATGCAGACAATTTCGTTCAAGAAAAAAAAAGTGCCTTACAACATAAAATCTTTACAGAAAGAGTAGCTTTTGTCATTTAAACAAGAATAAATTCACAAAGGACACCGTCTACTAATAAAGAAGTAAGGATATTCTTTTGTAGAAAGGGGGAATGACTGGGTTATATCACACCTGATAGACCTTATCAATGCACATGGCCGTGTTGTGCTGCATCACTGAGAGTGAGGTACCCTACATACCTGAAACCTCCCCAACAAGAAAATAACAGACATGTTAGATGCAAGTATAAGATGAAGTGTGACTTGCCTAAGGTCACATAGTGACAGAGACAGGAATGAAATCTGTAGGATGGCAACAGGTCATATGTCCTTGGTGGCTGTCTTTGAGAATTACTTCTTTAGACAGACACACAAACTAATGAAGTTGGCCACTGTCTTCTGAGAGATTTGTTGGCGTGCAAAATCTCCTGTCAATGCTTTCAGAGATAGATAAGATGAAAACGGCACCAGGAGTTATTGAATAGCCTGGGCTGGCTGAACAGCTTGTGTGCTTTTTGGTACCACCACACTTCATCTGCACAGCGCATAGAGAACAGCAGGATTGTGGTAGAGACAGCATTTATCTCAAGTTTTCTAATTGACAAGAGGTACTGAGCATCTTCAGGGCCCATTGTATACCAGTGGGAAGAAGCTGCTACTGTCATGTCAGTACATCATTTATTTGTTGACTGGGCTTGCTATCAGGGTCAGGTTGCTCTTCTCCCTCACCCCCAAAACCCTATTCTGGAGATCCTACAGACCTCTGGATAGTGTATCAGCAAGGTAACAAAGCAGTCTTTGTAATACTATGGTACATGGATTATTTTTAGTCTGTTTAGTCTAAACTGAATTTGGTCTTTTCCTATTTGTTTTCCAGGTATATATCATAATTCTTGAACTAAAGACGTCAAAAACCGAAAAAACTAAACAGCTCTTATGGACCACAGTTGCAAGCTAGCTTACTTCAGGGCAAGGCAAGGAAGTCTCCTAATCTGGGGCCTGAGCTGAAATTCGTTTCACATCCTGAGTGTGATTCAGACGTAATTTTAATGTTTCAGTCAAAATTCTAGAAAAACTCAATTTTAGTTCCCTTCAAGTCACGGGCATCCATGAACATTAGGGCATTCAAGGCTTTTTATATTAAAATTTCCCAAGCACATCAATTTCAGCTTCAGTGAGTTTTCTTTACAGTATACTCTGAGTATTTTGATGCCAGTCTGAAACTCCAGCCCAATCACAAATGCAGAAAGCAGGAGTTATTTTGACACATCCTCTGATCTTACGGGTTTGATCTAAGCCTGCCTCACAGAATGGAGGTGCATGGGGAAGCCATTTCTACTTTTCTGTTTTCCTTTCCAAAGGAAAAGGAAAACTCATTGGCTCCTTTTAGGAGACATCCTGCAGGGATCGGGCTGTGGGTGGGGGGCCTTCAGCAGCCTGGACACCCAGTTATTGAAAAACTTCTTTAAACCAACCTTAAGGTGCTTCCCAAACCCTAAATCTCACCCTGTATGAAGAATGTCTCCTAAGTGTCAGCGGACAAAAAGCAACCATAAATGTTGAATATTTTCTGAATATAAAGCAGCTGTAATAGACAAAGGAATGAGCATTACCTCTTGCAAGAACTGCCTCATGCCTGGTGGTTGGGGAATACTTACATGGGTCTAAGTTTTTTTCAGGCAGAATTTATTCAGAAAGTTTGTTTTAAAAGGAAGCACAACTGCCTTTATTAGACACCAGCCTTAATGTTTAGTACTGTAACAATCTCTATATTGCTAGGCTCATCCCTGGTGTAGCAGAAAGAATAATTTAGCATTGCAAATACTTTTTGAATCACAAAAGTTATAAATATCTTATGGAGGATATTAATTGGATTTAGAAAGGTATTTAGAAATGGGCTATATGCTAAAGGAAAACATTGTAAGAAATAAATAGTAGTTCTTACCATAGATTCATGAATATTTGAGATAAGAAATACCTTTCTGCACCATACCATCCTTTCTTAGTAAAAACCTGATCTCTGCAGCTTGCAAAGAATTGGATTTCCTCTCGTGGGGGATTATTTCACAGAGTGGTAGATGGCACTGGGAAAAATTTTGCTGCTTTATTTTTTTTTCCCCCACTGGTTCTGTGGTGTGGACCATTGAAGTCACAGGGAGATGCAAGGAGTGGTGTCAGTTCACATCAGCTGAAGAAGCAACCCACAGTCCTTTCATCTTCCCTCAGATGAGTTTTACCTCTGTCATGAATTCCTCCTCAGATTTTTATGCCTTCCTGAAGCCATAAGAATCATTCTGTCTACCTGCACATTTTTAGCTCTTCATAAACTTTGCCCTATTTCTAATTTAATGCTTTCTCCTAGGAAAAGTAGTGTCAGATTTTGTTTATCAATGTATTTATTTTTGTTTACTGCTGACAATATATCTAGACAGTTTTAAAGAAATAAAAAGGGGTTTGCAGTATCCTATACAATCTTAAACAGCTGTGGTTAGAAAAACATTTACTACTTTCTTCCTGTGTTGATGTATAGTTTAGGATTTACGTACAAATCATGGGGACTGTGTCAAAGAGTACAGTGTCATTAGCATTTCCTTTTCTCAGTGTCATGCCGTTTGTCAGGTTTGAGGCTATTTGGTTTATTTTAAAGTTTTTTCATTACAGTACTTACTGCATAGATCAAGTATGTTTTCTGGAAATGCTTTTAGAGAATTAAGGTTCAAGAAGGTGCAATAATATTTACACATATTTACATATATATAAACATGAAATTGATTCTGTTTGAAGATAACGGATAAACAGATCCCTGCAGCTATTGCCTTTATACTTGTTGTGGTTTAAACCCAGTCAGGCAACTCGTTCACTCACTCTCCCCCCTTCTTTCCCTTGCCCTACTCCCGGAGGGACGGAGAGGAGTATCGAAAGAATGCAACTCCCATAGGTTGAGATAAGAACAGTTTAGTAACTAAGGTATAACACAAATCACTGCTGCTACCACCAATGACAATAATGATAAAGGAAATAACAAGGGAAGAGAATACAACACCTCACCACCAGCTGACTGATAACTTGCCCCCCTCAGTCCAACCAAGCACTGACCGATACCTCCTCCAACCCTGCAGTCCCAGCCCTTCCGGGTAACTCCCCATTACATCCTGGGCATGACGTGCTGTGGTATGGAATACCTCTTTGGTCAGTTTGGGTCAGGTGTCCTGTCTCTGCTTCCTGGTGTTCTGTATCACTAGGAATGAACTTGGCTGGCTGTCATCAAAAAACTTCACTTCCAAAGCAGGCAGAGAAGTACAATTGCTTTTGCAGTATTGCATACCATAAGCTCAAAGGCTCTCGGTGTATTTTATTAAAGTTGCAATTGACTGATGGAGATTAACCTTTTGCTAATTACTGCCATTTTAGAAACTGACAAATTAATACACTACTTCTGACCATCTATAATATTTATGGTGCATTTCCAGTCACCACAAGACATGCAAGTTGACTGCATCTAAACTCTTTAAAGCATCAACTTCTTAAAGTAATAATATTGTTAACACCTTTATCAGTGATTCTTCAAACTTTGAGTACCTGTCATGTGCCTTACTTAAGGATATCTATACTCATGCAAAAAATAATAATGCAAAAAAGGTTGTTGCTCTGGGGGCTCATGTAAAGAGTATGTTATAATGCATATTTTGCATTAAATTCAGAATGTCTCACAGTGATAATGTTCAGCCTTGTTAACAGTGTAATCTGTCTCATGATTTGGGAGGATTTTGCCAAGGATTTGACTAGGTTTCCACTAGTTGATCCCACTACAGTAATTTCACAGTTAAAGGAAAATAAGTATGTAAGTACAGAGAAATCATACGACAGAACACAAACCAAGTCCACCTTGTGCTTTGTTTTCTCATTAGATAAAGCCAGAACAAGAGATCTTCATTTGACTTTCTATAAATATTTTAGTCAAAGTACTTTGGATAAAACTTGAGGACATGTTCTTTCTTCACTGAAATCAATAGTGAAAATCTCAGAGGCATCTCTGGTCCCAACATTTCCACCTCTTCCCACCTCAAAACTCATTCACTGATCTGGGCAGATGCACTGCTACATCAGCACCCTTCAATCCGATAGAGACATATGGACATGCTGGTTAGTGACTGTGATGTGAGCTACCACCACTGTAGGCAACGTTCACTGGAGTTTGTTTAAATAGGGGTGAGATACCAAGGACTACTTCCAAATTGGAGATTTAGGCACTAGTCTTTCCCGAAGGTGTTACTTGGGCACAGAAAAAACTGCTGTCATTCATATGATTTTTTTAAGGGATATTTTTATTTTATGAAGGCTGTTACAGCAGGAAAACACTAGTTAGGCTAGAATGATGGTTTATTGACAATGACAAATGCAACATATCTCTTGTATATTTCTGCTGTGTTTATGTATGTCTTACAAAATCTTCACTGGGAGTAAGTCTGTAAAATGATTTCAAGGTCTTGTATAGATTATAAAATGTATCTACTACACTGCCATTATTGTATTAATAGGTGCTATATGTACTACTGTGAAGGTATTTTGCTAAAAGAAATATGATTTGATAAATACGATGTTTTTGGTAAATATGATGTCCAACTGCAGTCATTGTCAGTCTTTAAAATATCTACAATTGGAGGAATCAGTTTGCTTGTAATGCTTGGAGGTTTATTATTTATTCATCAGCTTCTTAAGTTAGATAGCCTTGGTATCTCAGTTTACTGTAGCAGAGTGTGTTGATTAGTGTTTTCTAGAAAGATTTGACATGTTAGGTTGATCTTGTCAGAGAGAGGTGGGTAGCGTATGTAGTGCACTATCACTATACATTTTAGCTGCTGGCAGTGAGAGAAGTGAGCTGACATTAATACATCTTGATAAGTGATACTGCTGTTACCAGTGTCACTTTTATCAGCAACTGCACAAAACATTGACCTAGGACTCTGATTTGATGTTATAATAAATTTGGCATGTATTAATATACATATCACATTGACTTCTTCATGACACACTCCTTGATATAAATATGGTTATTATATATTGCTTCAGTTGTTAGCATTGCCCTTAGTATCTCCCTCTATCTATCCTATCTCCTTCTATCTCCCTCCTCATATCCCTTACTGATAGAGGTAGCATTTATTGGTTTGGATATGAAATGATTATAGGTAACATTTTCTTATGAGAGGCTGTCATACAATTAATTTCATTGCCAACAATTCATGATGTTGTGAACAGATTCAATGTCATTCAAGGCTTTTTCCTCTTTCAAAGAGTACAAACCCATTTTGGATGTTTCATTCAAAATTAAATGTCTGGAAACATACACATTTTCTATTGAAAATGCAATTGTGGTATTACTTATATAACTGGCACAGACTCTGAATGGATGGTGGAAATCTGAGCTGTGAGGATTTAACTTGCACAATTCTGTGATGACTCTAGATGTCACTGGAATTCATTTGTCCATAGATTTTTATTTCATATTCACCATGTGGGTACTATGGAAGAATGAAGTAAGGGTGGGGTTTCCTTTATACGTGTGAGTCTTTTGGGGTGGAATCTCAATGGCTCTTAGTCCAGCATTGCCTATGCAGCTTTAACCTTTGGGTGCTTTGGGGTCTCTTGCAATCTCCAGGCTGTGCTGCATGCATGCTCCCTCTTCAGCTTCTGGGGCCATGTTTAAAGGAAAGGATTTAAGTGCCTCCCGCCATCTGGATGGGAACCCTTTCATTGTGGAAAATGAGTACAGAGCTGTACTGTACTTATTAAATGAAATGACCGTCTACACAATTAGCTTGAGCTTTGCATAGCTGCTGAGCCAGCAGGTCAGCAGGTTTGAGCTCAGGAACTTAAGAAGGGGTCACTGATCTATCTGTAGTATCACCTCAAGTCATGACAGGGAGCTGCCTCAGGCAGCCGTCAGGAAAAGGCAGAAACAAGCCTAAACCCTGGCCCTTGAAAGCGGTGAGTATCTGACATTGCACCACAGGGAAGCCGCTTGCCTTGTTCGGCATTCTCAGCTGTGACTCATTCCAAATTTAGGCCTCTAAACTAGATATCAGTTTCTTACGAGAATAAGACTATAAAAGTGGCCGAGCTGGATCAACCAGAGTCTTGTTTTGTACAGCGTCTTGTCTCAGGCTGTGGCTGGTAACATACCTAGAGAAATGTGTGAGAAAGGGGCAAGCACAGGAAGAGAACTCAGAAACCCTAATTTGCAGGAGAATTCCAGTGTCTTATCATTAGGCACAAGGCATGTGAGCAGGTTTCTCCAAATGAAATTCTTTCATGTTGTTTAATTAAATATTCATTGAGCCAGAGTGGGGAAACTAAACTGTCCTTTTGATTCCCATGTCTTGATGATCAGCTAGTGCTTAGATTTTAATATTTTTTTGTTTCTGTATGTTCTTATTATGGGCTTTTTTTTTTTCCTTGTATGATTCAATTTTATTCCAATAATTTTAGGAACCTTTTAATGGCTCTTGAAATATTCTTCATTCTGAACAGAATTTCATTGTGTGTTTGAACATTTTTGCATATGATGGCAAGAACTAACAGAAGACTAACATTTTTTGTACAACCCCTTTTGCTGCTATGTGAGTTAAATGCATTCTTTGCATATTCCCTAAAAATATTGTTCTTTTATTCTATCTTCATTTTTATATTTCATTTTTCAATAATCAGATTGTTATTTCATAAAGAAAAAGAAAGTCTATGCATGGAGTCAGCATTCGTTAGGCTTACAGGTAGTGTTTGATAACTTAGTAGACATTGTGTGGGTGCTACAAAAGTGTGAACTCAGTCTGAAAAGAGAAGAAATATGAAGCCTTATTAGAAGGTTTATCTTGCCCATCAGTTGCTATGAGGGGTACAGTGTATAAAAATTCTTACCCAGAATATACCTTCTAAGTGTGTATTTGCATGCTGGTTGTTTTAATGTGGTGACAAACAATTAAGAAAGAGCTAAATATATGAGAAGTGATGGATAATTCAATACTTCTGACTAAAAAAAATCCTGCCAAGGAGTTTTCTGTAAAGTTTCAGGTTTGTTTTATCAGACATGAGAGGTTACATGGTTGCAATTGTTCGATTAACATGGCTTGAATTGTTTGATTCAAACAAGCTATCCCATGTTAGTGGAGACACATTCTCACGCTGCCCAGGGGAAAAAGTAATGGTAGGATATTTAAATAAACATGTTTTCTTCATGGTCATTTGTTTTATTTTGCAGTTGCAGATGTCCAGCAGCCTATAGATGGTTGGTTCCCTATCTATACCTCCACTGCCAGATAATAACCTTTTAAAATAGACTCACAATCATGTGCACATGCTCCAAGAGAGATAAGCTGAGTTTGGATGAGAAAAACAGCTTCTGAAGTGTGCCACTTAGATAATTATGGGTGCTGAAACAATCTGATCATTTAGAATTTGATCTTTTGATGTGATGCAGCATAATTCTTGCTGGACTGTGCCTTTAATTAGTCTTCATGGAATGAGGTATATTTTAAAGTAGGCAGGTGCAAATGTATCACAGCATGGATTTTTTGTTGTTAATTTTATGTCATCTCTAAAACTTCATTAAAAATAGCTCAAAATCTGTATTTTTTTCCCAGGTAGCCATTAAAAGCTATAGAATTTTGTATGAGTAAGGCCTGATTTATTTTAATAGGACAACTATATAGCCCACTGACATAGGCAATAGACTGCAAAAACAAATCCCAAATTCTTGACTCTTCACCTTCACCCACTCAGTATTCTCTTGTCTTTCGTTTTAAAACACACACGCGCACAGACACACGCTTTCTACAGAAAGCATGCCAAAAGCCTCAAAATCCTGACTGCTGTAATGAATGTTTGAGGTTCCAGTAAACCAGAGGGACAGTGTAATGAAAAAGAAATAGTTTGTGCCCCGTGTAGCATACAAGGAGCTCTGAAGCAGACCTGATTTTGGTTTTGTGGCAGAAATCCTCTGTGTAAGCCTTTTTTTTTTTTTTAATTCTGCCAAAACCAGCTGTGGGCCAGTGCAGTCTTAAAGTTTGTGTTTATTTATTGATAGTAAGAAGCCAAACAAAAATGTCTGCCAATAACTTCAAATCTATCTGTGACCTCAAATGCATTGTTTTGGAAGAATAATAAAGGCTAATGACAACCCCTCAATCCAGACCCTTTATCTGCAGCCTTCTGGCTTTTTTTGTGAGCTTCACGTGCTTCAGTGGGTCTTGGCTGCTCGATGGCCAAAGGCAGGTGCCAGAGAGTGATGCAGAACAAAGTGCTCCCTTGAAGTTGCCTAAAGCTCCTTGCTTGCCTCTTAAATCCTTCACCCAAGGCCTTATCTTCAGGACTTTTGTGCTGATTTCTTCCCTGACCGTAGGTCCTATCACTGTTATAATGTTCAATCCCTGGGTTTGACATTCCTTGCTAGGAAAATACTTTATCTGAAGGAAAGTTTGTTTCTTGATGCTAATGGAGGATAGCATCTTTCAAAGCTTATGCTGAAAAGCACATCTGAGAAAGAGACATCTGAAAATAGCCTGGTAGCTGGGGCATTCATCAGTGCTGTAGGAAACTTGGGGTAAGTTTCCATCTTGTCCTTCAAAGAGAGGCGTATTCAAAAGCAGTTCTGTCTCTGCATGCTGGTGTTTCTACTAGTCACTCCATCCTGGATTCAAGGAACCTTCCAGATGAAAAGTGACTAAAAGCAAATATGATCTGTTGAGAGATTTTGTTAGAGCAAGTTGACTTTTTTATGTGGAAGAAAATACTTAGAAGAAAAATTCCTTGTCCATTTCAGAGCTGCAAAGGAGATGAGATTTCCTATGTATACTGGCAATAGAGTCAGCTGAGGCAATACAACATGCAACAAACACAGCATTTGACTTCTACTGAAATTAAACACAACCTTTTAATTTAATTAAATTTTACCATCTACTAGTATATTTGGTAATGTCCCACAAGGATCTTTTCTGGGAAGCAGAGGAAAAAATAAGTACTTGGTACAAGAGGGCTTTTGTGTCACTTCCAAAAATAACTTGTTTCATTTCCTTAACTTTCAAACTCTTTTATATGTGCCAATTTCTGGCTGGTTAACAAACAAGACCTAATAGGCAGGGCAGATGCAAAATCAAAGACTAGAACTGTAAGACATGTGCAGATGCAAAATTAAAGACTGGAACTGTAAGACATGAACTGCATGAGGTAGCTACTATTTTTGGTAAAATGCATGGCTTTTATTACAGTTTCTTTAAAAGTCAGGGAACGGGTGTTTCAGAGAAGAGGACTAATCCTGTGGGCACATCTGCCCTGTGCTTTTCTGAAGTGCCTGAGCTCTTCTGTTGACCTGCTGTAATCAGAACCTCAGCTGGATAGTGTTGGCCAGACTGAGCTTCTAATCCCTTTTTTCTTTTTTTTTCCCCCGAAGAAACAATCATAGTCAGTAGGAATATAAAATCTAACACCATGAGAAAGACAGAATCTGACATAAATAATGCTGAAATACAATTTTAAAATAACCTGAAGCTTTAATGAGGAGCATTCATAAATACAGTTAAATTGGATTTGCCAGTACATTGGTGTTAAGATATTCTTAATACATTGCTTACAGTTTTAGAGTTTTCAGGTTTTTTTTTTACTTTGAGACTAGATATGCTTTTGTATTATGTAAACCTGTGAAGCTGTTCATTAGATGTTGATTATAACACTTTCAGATTACATGGTGCCTTGTGCATACAGATGTGAGAGCTTTATAAAAATGCTTGTGATTTCTTAATATTGTTCACAAGACTTAGATAATCTCTGGGATATAGAATTCTAAGGAGAGTTATTTGCTGAAACATAAGAAGGAGTTTTATTAAGTCCATTTCTGTTTATTATCTATAAATCTTCTAACTTGCCAAAACATTGGGTGAAAAAGTATTATGAGTTATAGGGTCTTTCCTGTTGAATTTAAATGAAAGATTCACATTTGATGTCTGGTCTAATGATCCCTGCTCTTGGAAATTAAAACTTTGACTAATATCTCAAAACAACAAAGTAATCACTGAAACACTTAAAGTTTTTTAAATTTTGTATTAACCTTATAATTTATATAATGTGAATTGTAATATTAATTTCCATCGGAAACATGTTTTTCAGGATATGGATGAACAATACCAATCTCTGTTGGTAGCAAATTGTACATATATATAATATTATTTTTCAGAGTTTTGATGTTCACTTTAACTCGGAGTTGAGTCTTTTTATGAAATAATGCACATTGTTATAATTGGGATGATGATGGTAAATGGTACTGCTCTGTTATTAGTAATGACGGAAATAATGTTCAACTGACATCCAAGATATATTTTTTTCTCCCTTTTCAAAGCTAAGACCAAGTTCAAAAATTGCATCGTTTTTAATTCAGTTCTCAGGTAAAATTTGAATTATTTCAGGTAACTCTCAACAAAAAATGGTCCAAAGTCATAAAAAAAAATCAGCATGTCTTCTAGGTCTCTCAGTATTGTCCTTCATCCAGACATTTTATAACACTGCAGTAAGCGAGCAACATTCTCTGTGAATCTGGCAGTTCTGCTCTTAGAAGACTGCAAAGTCATCTGCTACAAAGGCAAAAGGAACAAAAGCCGCTTTGAAAGGCTACAGAATTTTGGAATCTAACCTTATAGTTTGAAGAAGAGAGTACACAACACTTACCATAATCAAAATGTTAAACCGTGGGAGAGGAGGAAAGAATATATTCCAATGTGGCATATGTTAGTTTTCTAACTTAATGCAGAGTTTAAGGGTAAGCGGTTCTCCCTGGTGATGAAGGTAGTTTCAGGATCTATATGGAATTACTGTCAGGATCAACCTTGATACTGAGGTTTTTTTTGGGTATTACAGGAAATATGGACTTTGAAATATTTTAAGCCAACAAATCTGGGCTTAGATATGGGTTTTGAAATAATATTTGAAATATTTTAAGGTGATAAAAATGTTTATAAAATCCCTGAAAATAAAGTTCCGACAAAAAACTCAATTGCTTCTTTAGTCTAAAGTAAATGACTGTGCAGATCTTTGTTAAACTTAAGCCCTTTTTATAATACTGTGATCCTTTTAGTTCATAGTGTCTATAGTGTTATTTACACATTTCCAGCTGAAAGTCTAAAGTATTCTTTATAACATCGACAGAAGGTTGCTTGAATTTGAAAGGCCCTTCTTTAGAAGTCTGATATTAGTAGCACATTTTGTCATGAAGCCAAACCTAAAATCACTGTGTTTTCTCACTTATCTACAAGTCAGATGTAAACTCTACCATAACTCAAAGGTAGATTGCAAACTGGAAATGGAGAGAATGACAAGAGAAATCTAGGTGGTGAGAGATTGCTAAGAACAACACAAAAACACAAAGGAAAGAATCACTGGTCTCTAGGTGCGTCAAGTGACCCTGAAATACAAGACCAAGAGCATAAGGCTAGAAAGAAGGAAGACATGATTTTGAAAGGAAACAGCGTCATTTATATTTCTGTTCTGTCAGGAATAAGACTTGCAGGGCAAAACCAGAACTTGACTTATGTAAAAATTACTGTCTGAATGGGATAGCCCCAGATATGAAGAGCTGTTTGGCTGGACTCATATTGGAGCTTGGATAGATACTGTATGTCACCTCTAGGTACAGAAACTGGTGAGGTGAGAGTTGTCCTAAATTAGCATGTCCTAACATGCTAACTATACATGCTAATTTCACCCCAACTAGTCAGACAACGTCATGTGGATGTAGGATATAGAGCTTTGATAGAAGTACACGTGGACTGTCAGAATATTTTAGTATAGACAAGGTTATAGGCATTTACTCAGTGCTGCACAGGAAGCCTGAGGCGCAGTATAGAAATCAGTTTTCAGGCTGCCCAGATTTGTTGGCTAAAGAAATTATGCTTGTTCTTGGTACAAAATGTGCAGTCCACTGTTCTACAGTTCTCCTATTCTTTCTCCTACACTCTAAAATATCTGAGGAATGGTACATGACTCTATTTAGCTGAATGATTATTCCAGAGTGCAAAACTCAATATGTTTTGTTTTTTTTTTTTATGAGACAAAGTCAAGTTTGTAAAATGACAATTCTTCACACAAACGCTTTTCTTGGAAAAAATAAATTTACTTAATTGGAACAAGTGTAGTTGTTTCTCCAAATAGATGAAATTGTAGGAAGGTGATCCTGGTGCTGTTAAACATGCAGTATTCTTTACAACTGAGAAAGGTCAAGTTGAAAGTTTAAAGGCAGCTGCTTTTTAATGATTAGCATGGAGAAGAAAACTATATCTCAAGTTTATCATCCTGCCCTCTTGTGAATGTGTGGAAGAAGCCAACAGCCATTCAGCTTTACCTTTTCGTTTGTTAGTAGCTGAGCACCAGAATAATTACTCCTTGTAGCTAGCATTCTTCTGAGCCCACACAGACCCACTCAGAAATAACCCATTAAAAGGACCTCTGAAAATCCTTGCTGAGAAGGGGAAAATATGACCTCTTCCTTGGTTTTATCACATAAATTTCTTCAGTGCTTTTTTATGTTCATTTTTATATATCCCGCACTGTGCTGTGCATGCTACAGACAGCAGCCTGGGGAAAGAGGCATCTGAATTATCAGCCCACTGAGTTTTATTAGCAGAGAACAGGTAAGAATGCTTATAGATGAGTTCATATTGATTACTCACTAAATCCCTTGGCAGAAGGCTCTAAAGGGTGGTGTGGCTTCTAATGGGAAGCTTACTGCTGATTATATTGGATGAAAGAATCCATTTTTTAATGATTAAAATACCAACAGCCTCATCTTGTAATTAGTTAAAAAAGCTGAAATTTAGCATCTGACATTTCCAAAATACTGTGTATCCTTAATGACATCAATAAGAACTCTGTTCCTTATGGCAAGGAGCTGAGGAATCTGGGCTATCTGGTTTTATGAGACTTTCACTGCTATCTGTTGGAATGGCAGCAGAAAAAATGACAGCAGATAAACTAGAAGTCCTCAGTCTGGTCATGTAAGAGTGGATAAAGACTAACATTTTAATTTCCTCTTCATGAAATCTATGAAAGCGTCCTTTTTTTTGTTTTTTTTTTTTAAATACCTTTTTCCAACTGATAAAAAAAATTTGATAAATCCAGATGCTGGATGGCTTTTTGGAATTTGAAGATCATATTTGAGAGTATGTCAAGATCAGCTGGTGAGATAAGCATGAAAGATGTGGTATTATCTGTCATTGATATGTGGGTGCCAGATGCAGTGCCTTTGAAAATTTAGTCTGTACATCTTTATTTGTTTCTTTATATCCTTTGCGTACCTGCTCCAAAAACAGCTCCTTAGCCCAGACAGAAGATGCAGCAGTTTGGGAGTGGGTATATCTATTGAAAATGTTGTATTTCAGAGATTTAAAAGAAATAAAACCAGAAGTTTTTATAATAATAATAATAGGAGAGTCCAAACACAGGAGGCAACTTAACAGGAGCTGTGATGCCAAGAGCACATCACATAAGTGTTTTCTTTGCCCTGTTAGATCAATTATTTTTAAATGAAAAGTTACTGTCCAATTAAACCAAACTCAGCCAAAAGGTTTTAACACTCAAAACCGCTTTACCTTTTACAATGTTCAAAAATGAAAATATTTTAAAAAACTAACCTGAAAAAAGAATATATATAAAAATAAATGTACTTATAACATTGTTTAGCTGAGAACACACAAAAGAGGGAAATTGGAGGTTTTCTTTGCTTCCAACACTTTAATGGAAGTGTTTGAAGTGAGAATGAATTTGAGCCTGAACCTGTGGTCTTTCAGGTTTGAGGAGAAATTTTTTTAGAGTGCTTGCTACAAAACTAGGTGACCATGGTATAAAGGATCATGGTTGTTCATTTCTTGCTGTCTGTCTTGGATGATAGGGGTGTTCACACTCTGTTGGAGTGTTTTGGATAGAGTTACACCTGGGGAAACACAGAGAGACTGTCAGTGCTGCCCTATAGGCAAAATACTGCTAAAGTGCTGTTGGTAACAACAGGTTTGAGCACAGCACTGACAGCCCTAAATCCAGCATATCCTCAGAAGAGTCCATGAAAGGTTTCACATACAGCTGTTAACCTGGAGCTCTTTAAAGCATAACTCAGCTGCTAATGTGAGGCTGTACTAGTCCTCCTTCAGTTGTGTGTAAACAAATCAGGAAGACAGTTCTTCAAAAATGAGCAGAGAAGTTGCACAAGTGGGAAATGCTCAATTTTGGCCTCTGCATCCAAATCACTGACAAGCCTGAAGGGTGTGGTGAAAGACCAGATAACTTGTGCGGCTCAAGCGTACTAAAAAGACACAGGGAGAGATGCAAAAATTTGTAGTTAATTTAATTAAAGTGTTAGCAGTCTAATATTTATTATTAATTATATATAATTATTATTTATTGTTAATTCCTTTTTTTTTCTGACAAATTGTTGAGTTAGAGGAGTCAGTCATCACAACCAGTGTTCATCAGAACACTTTTTATTGCCATTGATAGAATGAGGCTGGTTTTATTAACAGTGGATAACTATTCACACAGTGCCTTTAGTTACTCATGCAGGTCTCTTCTAATCTCATGCACTAACTCACAGCTACCCAGCTGGAGCCACAGCTGGGAGGGCAACCCTTTGTGCAGAAGCAGAGGGACCTACTGCTGTGCCTTTGGCTTCTAGGTTGAGTTGTCATGAACTTAATTTGGGAGCCTCTTGTTACTTTGTTTGTGTGTACAATCCCGTATGGTCTATGTAGAGCAGCTACTGCATTCTTGGATGGGGTTCAACTTGTTCACTGATGTTTCCAGTGTGTCCTGGTGATCTCGGGCAGATTGGGCTGACTCCTCATATTCTGAATTCATCATTTCCTGTGTGTTCAGATGGACCACTAATCTCCTGAGTTTATCAGTTTAGAAAAGACTTTCATGTGTTACCTCTCATACTTACCCTGCCTTCAATCTACTGTTTTCTCTTAGCATCTCCTCATTGCACTGCTCACACAAACGCACACAAATTCACATAACAGGTGGCTTATATGATGATTACTAGTCCAGCTACACTTTAAGTGTGAGGATTATTATTGCAGCTCATTCTCAATAATTACACAATTAAAACTGACCTAGACAAACTTTCTTATTTTTATCACCTCTTTTTTCATTTGCATTGTTATGGGAGCTGCCAGCACCTCTTCTTGTTTGCAAGGAGGTGTATGACGTTGATGGTGAGGCTCACTTCCCCTTCACTGCTAGCCCACTTGAAGTTATTTTTCTGTGTTTGCTAACAGTTCACTTACATTTTTTTTTATTGGCCAACAAATTCTATGTGGTATAGAAATTCTATGTTTGTTATGTTTTACACATGCTGGGTACTGTTTTTTTACTTCCTCTATTATCCTTAATAGCAGCACACAGGGCTGCATTCGTGTAGTGAATAATAACTGATTATTGATAATTTTTGCTTGTAGTCCTAGGGCTCCTATCCTATATTTGCAGTTTCCAGGCTTCTGCTATTATCTTGTGCTTGTACTTTTGGAGGCATCTGTTAAAATACCCTGGTTTTCTTCAAAAGCCTTCAAGATGTAGTTTCTTGATAACATGACATGTATTCTATTAGAATATATATATCCTTTTTCTGGAGTAACTCACTAGTTATTTCACTGTACAAAAATAATGGTCCATTAGATGTCACATGCAGGGATATGTATAGACACAGATGTGATGCTGGGTACCGCCTCCTGCAAAAATACGTTGCTTGCAACAATATCACCAGGTTGTTACCAAATTTGATTTATGATGCATCTCTGAAAGGTGAAGGCACTCATCTGTGGTAGCAGAACCACCTGACCTTGATCTTCCTGTAGTGGTGAGGGCAGGACTGGCAGTGCTCAGTGGTGTGGTGGCAAAACCTCACTGCATGTCAGCCTTGTATACATGAGGAGGGAGCTGGTCTGCCTGAAATCCCTCAGGCCCTCAGCCATTCAGGCATCTTGAGAAACCAAAGGGCAAATGGCTGGTGCATGTTACTGTTAAACTGGAGTTCCTTGCTAGCATCATCCCACAAGACTGATCTCTCAGCTCTGACAGATGAAAGTAGGGATTTATTTCTATTCCCAGTGCTTGATTTGAAACTCCCACCTGCTTACTCATAGATGCAGCTTTCCGGAAAAGAACATGAGGAGAGCTATGTTATCCACATTAATGAAACTGTGTTCCCAGACTGCTGTGAGAATGACAGGAGCACTCTGGAAACTCTCAGCACTGAAATTGCAATAAACTTTTATAGGAAAAAAAATAAAGTTAACTTTCAGTTTCTCACTGAGTAATTGAGATAGAGTTTTTCAAAAAAGGACTGGCAAACTGGGATCTATAGTGCCTTGCTGCTGTTATGTGACTAAGCAGTCTGCAGCCCTTTTGTTGAGTGGAAGTAGCATGACATTGTATAAGCATATATGATGCACATCAGAGTGTGTGAATGTCTCTGTGTATGCACTAGTATGCGTACTCTACATACGATCTCATAAATCCTATGACCCTGTAAGGACTTGAGTTTAGGTGCAGAAATTTTTATGTATCTACAGGCACTGGGCTTGGTGTGAAGTCTCCCATTTCCCAGGGAGCCTTCTGACTGCTAATGTATATCATAAGTGGTCCGTGTGCATGCACGACAGCAACATTTATTTGTTTTCTTTAATTTTATTTTGCAATCAACCTTCAAACTTTTCAGTCTACTTCTGCCCTTCCTTGACTTCCTTCTGTGCAAGACCAGATGACAAGCCTGGCCATACTACAAAAAGTCCTGTGCAAAATCAACAGCAATATTTTTGAATAATTTCTGATTGATCCATGCAGTAAAATGAATGCAGGCAGACAGAAGGAAATGGTGATTACCTGCTGAGGAAATGGCTGGAGGCAGTCTGGTGTGGGTCACCCCAGTCATCCTTGGTGTCTAATGTTTTACGATAATTTAGTCAAAATGCTTTAATTAAATCAATTAAACATAACAGGCAAAGTATTTTACTCCCTCTTTGCAAAGGAGAAAATTAAAGGTTATCTTTACTTACTTTTCACCATGCTTAGCTGCATATATGTAGACCAGTATGAAAAAGCAATTACAGCTGTATAAAGTCTGCTGGGCTAAAGAGCTAATTAAAATTGTTACTGAAAGGAAGCACTTCAGCTGAATGAGCTTTTGCGTTTTAAATAGCAGATTACAATTTATACTATCATTCATTTGCTCTTTTTAGTGCTTTACACATTAAGTTTCAAAAATTACTTGTCTGTGTGTGCATTTTAGTGTGTGCTGATGTACTGAAAGAAGGAAAAATGATCTGCTGAAGGTGATACAAGGGGCACATCACAGGGCTTGGGGAAGTTCCTGGACCACAGCTGTCAGTGGGAATTTTGGCACAAAATTCATCTGGGCTGTAATTTCATCCTGGACTTTTGGATTGGATTTAGCTTTTTCCCCTGAAATTTCACAAAGTTGGTGTTCAGATCATCTGCTGCTCTTTGTAAAAGGTTTTAGATAAGCCAGAGCTCATATTACACAATAATCAGCTAATCCATATTAGGTTACTGTGATAGCTATAAATCAGGATATGAAGACATGCTGAAGATTCTTACATCTCAACTGATACTTTGTTCTGTAGTAGACTAGTATTTGTCTCAAGGAGGAGATAATGTCTCTGTGTGCTTTGACTTTAGTCTGAGCACAGGAAAGGAGTTTAAGGAAAGGTTACACAACCCAAGCCATATTTTCGGATGTCCCCTCTCCCTGACTGGGTGAGTGGTGTTAGCTATTCTCACTTTGTGAGCTGTTAGCTCTCTCTGTGTGTTAGAGTTATATTTAGCACACAGGAATTGTGAGCATGTGAATTTGTACTCTGACCAAAACAGTGCTTCAGTCAACATGTTTCTATATCAAGATGCACATGCTTATTATTTTGCTATTATTTATGCATATATTTCCTTTATCTATCCTTTAAACAAATAAATAAACAGCCTCAAAAGGAAGTACTTGGTATTGCAAGAGTGAGGTTTTCTCAGGGTGTCTTCTTGTTAGTGAAATGACTTACATTAGCAAATCAGTGGAAGAAGTGGTAATGTGAACCAGCATATTCAATTTCACTTTAGCAATCTGTATTCCAGAAGGAAATCCTGGGAAGCAATCACTGACAATGGAACCTCAATTTAAATTACAAAATAGGCAGTATGCTGAATGTATATAGAACATGCAAGAGATTAAATGGAAGGTTCATTTGCCTTCATAAGGTAGCTAAGACAATAAAAATGTGCTCTACAAGTAAAGGCTGTAGAAGCTGTGGTAATGAAAGCAATAATTAATATAATTTAAGTTACTATCCCTGGGGCAGTTGTAAACAGATGGTATTAATTATGCAACAAACCTGTTTGTAAGTTGATGGTACAGGAAGTCATGGAAGCTATGTAGAATAAGTTTTTGAAGCTATTCAGCAATGTGTATGCAGCAGTTTATAGACCCCAGTGGATATTCAAAGGTTATTTATATTAAACTCTGTAATTTATATTCTTCAAAGAACTAAGTAACATGAAAGGATACAATTAAAAACAATCAATTATTTCATTGTGCATAAAGTTGATTATATAATATTAATCAGAATTTATCAGTATCAACTTGAGTAGATGTAGCATATGGCATTTTTCTGCCACTGTAACTCTATTGATTCAAGTAAATTACAGCAGCAGGGAATGTACGGCGTTGAACTTTTAACCGTTCCTGCTGGTTATGGGGAAAAGAGGATAACCTGCAAGAAATTTTCATGTTTACATTTGTTTGAATTTGAAGGCTATGTATCCTATCACAGAATCACAGAATGGTTTGGGTTGGAAGGGACTTTAAAGATCATCTAATTCCAACCCTCCTGCCATAGGTAGAGACACCTTTCCTTAGATCAGGTTGCTCCAAGCCCCATCCAGCCTGGCCTTGAACAGTGCCAGGATTGGGGCGGCCACAGCTTCTTTGGGAAACCCGTGCAGTGCCCCACCACACTCACAGTAAACAACTTCTTCCTAAAATCTAATCTAAATGTTCCCTCTGTCAGGTTAAAGCAACTCCCCCTTATCCTGTCCCTATGTGTCCTTGTAAAAAGCCCCTCTCCAGCTTTCCTGTAAGTACTGAAATGCTGTTCTAAGGTCTTCCCAGATCCTTTTCTTCTCCAGGCTGAACAAGCCCATCTCTCAGCCTGTCTCCACAGCAGAAGTGCTCAAGCTCTCACAGCATCTTTGTGGCCTCCTCTGGACTCACTGCAACAGGTCCACTCCCTGGAGGCCCCAGAGCTAAAGGCAGTACTGCAGGTGGGGTCTCACTCCATTCACATCACTACCTGTCCTTGTAAATAGTCACTCTCCAGCTTTGTTGTAGGCCCCCTTTAGGTACTGGAAGGCTGCCTTCCACCCTCTGTAGGCTTCCTTCTTGTGTTGGAGTTTGTCCAAAAGCTTGTTCATCCATTCAGGCCTCCTGTTTTTTATCCTGCCTTCCACTTTGTTGGGAAACATTGCTCCTGAGCTTGGAGGAGGGGTTCTTTAAGTATTAACCAGCTTTCTTTGGTCCCTCTTCTCTCCAGGGCTTTATCCCATGTTATTCTACCAAGCAGAAACCTGAAGAGGCCAAAGTCCGCTCTCCTGAAGTCCAGGGTAGCGAGCTTGCTACACACCCTGCTTGGACCCTAAGGATCCCAAACTCCACCATTTCATGGTCACTGCAGCCATGACTGCCCTCAAGCTTCACATTCCTCACCATCCTTGCCTCTATATATTCAGAGTGGCTATCAGCAGGTGTAATTAAATGCTGAAAATCCAACCTGTTAATTTCTTTCAGTTCTTCAAGGACAAAAACATCAGCCAGAGATATACAGTAAATGACATGAGTATATTAAACAAAATGCAAAAATCCTTTCTGTAGCTTTTTTTAAAAAAAGTATGTAATGGTTCTTTCTACTTAATATTTTCTAATTAATATTTAAGTTTTAAAATGTCAAAGTATTTTTATGTATTTTTTAAACGTTTGCATTTTCTGAACTAGCGTTGTGATACTTGCTTGTTGCCTAGGTTTCTGTGATGCAGCCTAGACTGCATGACAAGTTTTACTTGCTAGAAGTTCCTGATTCTTACTTGCTATGAGTGAGCCTAAGAGGAAGTCATTCTTGCACGCTGCCTCATGCAGTATCTGGCAACTCAAAACTTTCTGAAATGCAGTAATTCTATTTGTCAGTTTTTACTTTCTAAGCTCTAGGAAAAATAAAATATACTAGGGGAATATAAATAGTGCCATGCTTTAATGGCACCTCCCACCTGAAAAGATATTCTAGCTTGCACATCTTTATATGTGTTTTCAAATGTTATTTTTATCTTGCAAACAATTTTGATGGTTATTTACACAAGGTGTTTAGGCCAAATACAGCAAAGTTTTCTTCATGTATTCTTTTTTTTTTTTTTTTCACCAAAGCAATAAAATTGGAAGTGCAGGGTAAGACACAGTACAGAATTAGCTGCTTGCAAGATCTTTCCACTACAGTGCAATGGGCTGGAGCCTCGTAACTTGGCTTTTGTTTGTATTTACTCATTATAAATATGCAGATAAAGTGTGGTGAGTTTAGCAGTGCTACCACATTTGACTGAAATTTTCACACAAATCTGTGTGCGGGCTTGCTATTTACACACTTCTCTCTCCTTTCTTACAAGGAATATTTTGTGCTCTGATAAAGAATACTCACTGATATAGAATGGCTGCTGTCAAGTGTCAAACAAGAGCACGAGAAGAGGGTGAGGTAGAGGGAGAAAATGTTAGTAAAGATGACTGAGGTAGCCAGAGTCACTAGCTGCATTTCCTAATTAGAGATAGAAGATGAAAGCACAGCTACAGATGTGCAGGAAAGCAAAAGCCATCTCCATCTGATTTCAGTGGAGACCTGGGGTCTGTGTAAGACTGTAATGGATGTCAGCTGTGCAGAAATCGCTGATGCTAATATGATGGATGCTCCTGCTTGTGCTCAGGCAATTCTGCTTCTTCAGGAGTACTTCTGGGTGCAGCAGGTCCTTGGGTGGAGGCTCTATCCCTGGCTGCATTATAGGGACTGGTGACTGCCTCCTAGTGAGCATGTCCTTGAGTACTGACGTTACTCTGCTGACTTATATCAGGAGCAAGCAATAAGTGTTTAATGTGCTGGCTATTAATATTTAAAACCTGTGATGCTTCTTTATGAAAAGCAATGATCAGATTCAGGTACCTTGGGTGTTGAGGGAAGGACAGAGCTATGTTGTTTCTCAGTCACATAAAATAACATCCAGGGATCCTCCTGCGATGAAGCATTTAACAATCAGTCTTTTGCTACTGATTCAGGCCCTGCATCATGTACTCCAGTGCTTGGCCACTTGTGTGAAGTGGAGGGTGAGGAAAGTAGGAGATCCTCTTGCTTCTAGCTGAGTAGCAAGCCTGCAGTGTAATGTAACCTGCTCATGTAAGTTTGTGAATAGAAAGGTGTGATTTTGGAACTCAGCTGCCACTTGCAGACATCAAAACACCTCATTGTTTCAGAATTAGAGGAGGACACACGGAAATTTGTTCAGGGTTTGCCTGAGAGACCAGAGTTCTAAATTGTAGAGAAAAGAGCACTTGGTAGTGTTTGTAGAAATAACCTGTCCCTGTTTTGCATAAGCCCTCCAGGAGACAGCTGTCAGTGGAATTAATGAATATTTGTTTAGATATGTGTTTTTTTTTTTTAAAAACTGGAAATCTATGTCTATAATTTTAATGTTCCAGCCACAAGGATATATATAAGGAGAATAATGTGAATGTATTCTATAATTCCACTCTGTTTTGTAATTGCTACTTACTTATGGACGCAAATTACAAAGAAGCATAATGAGAGCCATAGTTCTCCAATCTGTTTTACTTTAAACAAGCAAGCAAAAGCCAGAGACCAAGAAATAGTCCTGTTTTTCTGTATGATTCATTCCAGTTCAAAGCTCTGCATATTAGAGTTCATTGAAAACACAATTAACTGCCATAAGCTTTAAATCAGATGATTAAAAAAAAAAAAAAAAGAGTGGAAATCTATGCATTCCACAGTTTTGAATCAGAAAGAAGGATTTTTTACATCAAGTAGTGAGGATGTCAACATGTCAGGTTTGGTGGTCTGGGATGTAGCTCCTTCTATTTACCTTGCCAAGACCTTTGTAGTTCTACTCCCTGATACCTGGCAAAACAGCTGAGAGATTTTACCATGGTAGGGACTTTTTTCCCTGTTCAGTATCTCCGGTGAAGGAGATGGAATAGATGGGGGAGCACTGTGGTAAAATTGAATGTTTAGGTTAAATTGCTTTCTCTTAGTCTTTTCTTTCAGTGCATTCAGGCTCCACACACACAGTCTTAGCAAGAATGCAAGATGGAGAGAGAGAAATAAGCAGACAGACATGCAATTAGATCGTGCATGTGGCTGAATGACCTGAAGAAATCAGGATAAGATCCTTTCCTTGAATCAGAATTCACCCCAGATGTTGTTCAGAATTAGCTGCATTTGCATTGGAAAACGTAAACAAGTTTTGTATTCTTTTTGCAGAGCAGAGGTTTTTCCAATTAAAGTTGTTAAACAAATACTCTTGAGGCTGCAATATGTCCAGATACAGTGGTATAATTACATTGTTGTTCTATTAAAGTGGAGCTAAACAAAGATAAAAACAGCCTTGAAATGAATGGAATATGGTTTTCTGATGCTGGTATGGAAAATGGAAAGAATAACAAATTATTGAACAAATTTTCTCCTGTCTGCTGTGCCATACCACTAATATATATAGTATGTTGTTTGGCAAAATCGAGACAATTTTGTCTGGTAAAGAAGGCTTTAATATCATAGAATCATAGAATAATTAGGTTTGGAAGGGACCTTAAGATCATCTAATTCTACCCCTCCTACCGTGGGCAGGGACACCACACACTAAACCATGTTACCCAAGACTCCATCCAAACTGGCCTTGAGCACTACCAGGGATGGAGCATTCACAACTTCCTTGGGCAACCCATTCCAGTGCCTCACTGCCCTCACAGTAAAGAACTTCCTTATATCTAACCTGAACTTCCCCTATTTAAGTTTGAACCCGTTACCCCTTGTCCTATCGCTGTAGTCCCTAATGAAGAGTCCTTCTCCAGCATCCTTGTAGGCCCTCTTCAGATACCTGAAGGCTGCTGTGAGGTCTCCATGCAGCCTTCTCTTCTCCAGGCTCAACAGCCCCAACTTTCTCAGCCTGTTTTCATACAGGAGGTGCTCAAGCCCCCATCACCAAGCACCTTGTTGTTTTTCATGTGCCTTAGCGTGCCTTTCAGGAGAATCTGCTCCAAGATTTTGCCAGGCACAGAGGTGAGACTGCCTGGTCTGTAGTTCCCCAGGTTATCCATTTTCCTCTTCTTGAAAATGGGGGTTATATTTCTGTTTTTCCAGTAGTCGGGAACTTCACCTGACTGCCATGATTTCTCAAATATGATGGCCAGTGGCTTAGCAGCTTCATTTGCCAGCTCCTTCAGGACCTCTGGATGGATTTCATCAGGACCCATGGACTTATGCACATTCAGGTTTTTAAGATGATCTCAGACCTGATCCTCTCCTACAGTGGTCCCAAGGTCTCCGTTCTCAGAGATATATATATATATACATGTTAAAAAAATATACTGTGACCCAATAAAAAGCCCACAATGACTGGTATAGTTAATAATATGTTTGTAAGTTAAGTAGATAATTCATGTTCTTTCAACTCTGACTAAAATTTTCTTTATTTGGATAAAAAAGTTGAACTAATTATGATATTTTTAGGTGACTTCTGAAGAATCTGGAACCAAACCTCTGACCTTCACATTTGTACCATCCATTGGACGACTTCCAACTCATTGTGAGGTTGTGGATGTCTCTAAGTTCCTTGTGACAATTCCAGAGGAACCAAAGGATCTGAGCAATCAAGAAATTATAAATAAGGTAGATTTCTGTTTGCACTAATTTTTCCACCTTTTCAAAGACATAGATGATTTTATTCTGAGCATCATTGAACTCCTGCCCTTTCCCTTGAACTGTTCCTTGGCTTGTTCTTGATTTTAATTACCAAGCCTACCAGAGATGGAGAATTGTTGTGCTGGGGAAGGCTGATACCTGCTCAATAGCTTGTTTTGCCTTTGGCAGAGTTTGTATTGGAAGGAAAACCTTGCCCATCTTGATACTCCCTTCTGTCAGTCATGCAAGGCTATATTCTTGGCAGACAAACTGCGATTCCTTCCTGATCTTCATAGGAGCAAAGGTGGTGTGCAAGGAGTTTTATCACATAGGAATTGACCAAGAATTGGTCATGGGATCCTGGTTTCATCAAATTCCTGTGTTGTGGCTTCCAGCAAAGATGCCAATCCCTTTCATAGCTGCATAGAGTGTGTCAAAGTGGAAGCTTGTTTTTTGTGTTTGGAAACTTATCCCCATGATTACTTACGACAGTGAAGCCACCAGCCCAAGACTGCTGGTACTTCTTCCTTTGGTAAGCTCACAGTGTTTGTTACTACTTTCTGCCTCCCAACACTTAACAGTCTCTTGTTTTATTCCACGCTGCTTGAAAAGAAAATGCAGCCCTCTGGTTAATATTAATGCTTATGGTGATTCTGCTTTTGTAAAACAGCTCCTTCTCTAAGACATTGCTGGTGCTGCAGTTCTGGATGCTCTTCTGTGTCATAAACTTTCACAGGAGTTCATAGACTTCTGACCTGAGCATGCTCCAGCATTTTGAGTGTCCTGTCTGTCTAAAACCAGATTAGGTCTGGGCAGAGAATGGATGTGCTTGAAGAGACATGCATTGCAATATTATCCTCAGGATGTTTAACTTATTAATTACATTTCCAGCCACTCAATGTTGGGTTTGCTGTAAGTAACGGTAAAGCAGAATCAGGTTTTCCTCACATCTGTTTCCCTGTATTTCCCTGTAGGCAGAGAAAACTTTCCTGGCAAGTGAGCAGTAGTGAGGCCTTCATAACATAGCTTATTCCTTCTTCTAAAATGTCTAGAATCTGAACAATATTTTAAAAACCAAACCAACATCAGATAATTTAAATAGCACCTCCATAGTCATTTCCCCCATTATAGTCCAATATTTTTTTCAAGAACTGAGCTCCAAGAACTCATGGAACTGCAAGTGAAGTTGAAATTTGTAATTACTATAGTCCTCCACCTGGATTAAAAAATAAGCCCCATCTACAGTCTTTCTCTCGCAGTCCACAGTATTCCTGTCTTTTCACCTGATTCCTGCTGCAAGAGAAATATGACTTACCTTAGCAGTTTCAATACAGAATGATTTTGTGATGTGTCACATGCCCAGCTTGCGCTACTCCCACTCTCATCCAAAGCATGCTTGAGAAGTTACACAATGGGAGTGGAAATTGCAGAAAATATGAAGAACAATTGTAGCCTGTGCTGACAAACTTGAAGATACAGTAATGCTCTCTGACCTCAGATTCTTTGTCTGCTGTCTTCAGAGGATGACCTGGCACAAAGGCCTTTGTTTCTTCATTAATATGTATAAGTTTTGTCCCAGATTTTTCTGTCAGACTCCTCTGAGGAGCATTGTCTGCTCCCATGGATCCCACTGTCGGGATGCCTTCCCATTGTGTCTGGCATAGTCTGCTATGACAGCTCATTTGGCTTAACTGCACCCTCCTTTTCAGTTCCTGAACCAGCCCCAGGCTTGGGCCACTGCTGTGTTCAGAGTCCCGTTGTTCTGTGAGATGCTGGGAAAGAAGCCCCGCAACGTCGGCTGGGGAGCTGGAAGTGGGGGGCTCCCTGGCAGATTGTTTCTGCTCGGTGTTGATGCCCAAATTTCGTTTGCCCTCTGCACCTTTGGTAGTGCACTGCCAGCCACCACTGCAAGTTAAAACTACTTTGCATTTTGGGAAGCACGAATAAAATGCAGCTAATTGGGATTTTTTTCCTTGTACCTTTTGCAGTCTAATGCAGTCTCTGATGAACTGGCCTTAAAGAGTGGGGCCAGAAAAGACTGCGTGTCGGCCGTCCATACAGACAGCATCCGAACGGTTTTCCAGTCCCCGGGGTGTAATCTGAGCAAAGGAGAAATGCAGGAGAATGACCTTTTTAAGGCTGAGTTTATCCTGATTACGGACTCCGGTGAAGAAGATGAAGTAGCTGCTGCCTCGAGCAACGCTCTTCGGCCTTCCAATGGCTATGGTGCCATCAGCGCTCAGCTGCTGGCCACATCCCATGTTTCTCCTGGAATTGGGGCAGGGAAACCTCCTGGAGATGAGCACATTCCAGGTGCTGCACTTTCCCATAGCACTGTGGATCCACAAAAACATCAGGTAACCTGTTCTTTAAACTACAGAGCTAACCTTTGCTTACTAAAGCTTTCAGGACATGGACACTGACTCACTTTGCAAAGCAGCTTGGCCAATTTATTTTTTAGTTAGCATTTTTGTTGGCCATTCCTGTCACGTTTGGACTCTAAAGTATTTTCCCAGCCCTTCTGACTTGCTGCCTCTCTCCATGGCTTTGGTGTACACATGGAACAGGTAATGCAGACTTTTTGTTCTTTCCTTTAAGAGCAGCTCATCTCACAGCAAGTTAATCAGAAGATTTTAGATTCCTAGCTAGGCTAAATGTACTGAAATCAGTGGAGCCTGTAGATTATTTGAATTAGTGCCATCAGACTTCCCAGGCCCAGTTTTTGTTTTCAGCACCTGATGCAACTCTTTATGGTAAAGAGGCTGCAAAAACAGAATAATCCGTTATTCTGATTGTTAGTTAGCACTGCCTTTGCACAAGTGTAAAGAACTAATGAATATGAAAGCCCTTTTTATGCTGATGTTTTTAGGGTACATTTATTGATTTATTTAAATTTTAAGTTGTCACTGGGACAATTCAAAAAAGATCTTTAAAATGTTTCATTTTCAAAATGCATCAATACAATTTGCTGCATGAAAAGTTAATGTCTCCCATCTTGGAAATAACATGGATGGTTTTCAAGGGTGTATACGCAGAGGAAATCTCTGTCTCTAGCAAAATTGCAATATCTTTCATACATGGAATAAATTCAGACTTTTTTTTTTGACCTTGACAGGCTTTTCATCATTTGAAAATGCAATTCTTCATTGATACTTCAAAAAAATAAAATTTAAGCATGGCTACTTTGTCTCTGAAAATGAATAGGACTTCCTATCTTGTGTTGAAATATTTGTGGTACTCAAATTTTCATCAAATTCAGTGTGAATTTTTGATTGAGGAAATTGTGAATAATAAATCCACTCTGGTTTTGGATTCATACCATTATGAAATGTCCATTTCTTCTGAAAAACTCCCAGTGAACTCAGTGGAATTTTACCTGAGGAAGGTATAAGGGCACAGATAAATCCGTGTAGAGGAAACAGCCTGTAAAAGAATAACCGTCCTTGGGAAATACAAATTTATTTCATCAATGTTCAGTGTACAGATTCTCCCAGGCTTACTTGGGTGGTTTCTTTAAAAGGTGTCACAGAAACCGGGTGGATTTTTTGTAGGACTATACACAAAAAAATAATGTCCTATAGGTTTTTTTAAGCTTTCTGTCTCAAGTCTCCAGAGATTTTGTCAAGTTTTCCACAGTCTCCAGTGCTTCTTTCTGACTTTCTGGTTCTCAGGTCACAGGCTTTGTAGGGAATATTTTTTGTCCAATTATCAAATTCTACTGAGATCAAAGCATGGCTAACTAGCCTCAGGACAAGTTCTACATTGAATCAGTTCTGCTCTCAGACATGAGTTTTGCCTTTTTGCCCCTCAGTTTGTCACACTCTCCCTTTTCCTTTTTGACCAGCACATGTCTCAGGGCCTTGTTGGTATAAGTAGCCACATATTTTTGTGCCCTTCCAAAGCAATGTGATCTCACAAGACCACTTGCCTTGTACCCAGCTCAGCTCTGCTGCTTCAAATCCAAAGATCTCCTGGGCAAGGCTCAATACTTGAACTATGACCTCTTTTATATTTCTGGGATCATCATCCATGAAACATAAAGATCTTTTTCAAGTTCCCTGATTCCTTTGTCCTAAGGTAATATCGACACCTATTTCAACTTTCTTCATACATTTTCAGGAAATGCATATCTGTGGTGAGCCTAGGAAGAGAAAAAGGCTTGCAGTTGAACCACAGACCAAAGAAACGCAGGTCTACTTTGGTCATTCACCCGCTCTGCACTAACCCAATACAACTACAGAAATGTTTTAAACCAGCAGAGAAACTGAACAGAAAAAGAAAAAAAGGGCAAAACAAATTCCACTTGTCAAGTCATTATATCTCACTTATGGGCACTGGTGAGGCTGCACCTGTGAAACCATGCTCAGTTTTGTGGCCAGTCACCCCAGATTCAAGAGACATGAAGAAGGGAATGGGGATCCATCACAAAGCCATAAAGTTGGCAGAGGCACTGTTGTGGTTTAAACAAAGTCAGCCATAAATCACACAGTCGCTCTCTCGCTCCCCTCCCTTTTTGCCCTCCCGCTGCTTCCGGAGGGATGGGGAGGAGAATCAAAAGAATGCAACTCCCACGGGCTGAGATAAGAACAGTTTAGTAACTAAGGTATAACACAAACCACTACTGCTACCACCAATAATAATGATAAAGGAAATAACAAGGGAAAAGAATACAACACCTCACCACCCGCCGACCAATAACTCCCCCCCCAGCCCGACCAAGCACCGTCCGATACCTAGTCCTACCCCGCAGTCCTACCCCTTCCAGGTAACTCTCAGTTACATCCTGGGCACGACGTACTGTGGTGTATGGAATACCCCTTTGGCTAGCTTGGGTCAGGTGTCCTGTCTCTGCCATCTCCCGGCTTCCCCTCCTCCCTGGCAGAGCATGAGGCTCAGAAAGTCCTTGGTCAGACCAAACATTTGAGCCGTAACTAAAAACACCGGTGCTATCAGCACCATTCCCAGGCCGAAAGTCAAAAACACAGCACTGCACCAGCTACTAAGGAGAAAAAATGACTGCTACTGCTGAACCCAGGACAGGCACATATGAGCTGGGACTGAGAGAGCTGGCTTTGTTGATTTCTACCAAGAGGCAGCCAAGGAGGCATCTTGAAACAGCCCACAACTACTTGTAGGGCAGTTGCAGGGATGACAGAACCAAAATCCTGTCTGCAGTGGCACATGAGGCAGCAATGTCTGTAACTTGAAGCATGGTAGGTCTGGTCCCAGCTGGACACGTGGAGAATCTTCCTCACTGGGAGGTGGTGCAGCACTGATGCAGGCTGCCCAGGGTCCCTGGAGCCGTCTCTCCATTAGGGGTTTAGGTACTTGATGAGACGCAACCACAGCTGACCTGACCTGCTGGTGTTGGTGACAGCCCTGCTCTGAGTAGGAGGCTGGACTAGATGACCTCAAGAAGTCACTTCCAAACAACTTTGATTATGATTCTCTGATCCTGTAAATAAGAGGGTGATCATCTATAGGTGTAGTTAATACTGTAATACAACAGCAGAATCTTTTCAGAAGACTTGAATAATGGCTTAATTATCTCAGGATGTAAATGTTCAGTGATGTTCAAACTGCTGCAAAATGTTTTTATCATACTCACAGGAGCAAATTCATCATCTGCTACCATGAATATTTTCCTAGCTGCTTATAAATCTTTCTTATTAATTTTTAATTAATTAGAAGTCATTGCACATCCTGCTCGTTCATTATGCAGTTTCATACTAGTTCCTTATTTTCTTTTAATCCATTTTCCTTGTAAGGAAAATTTATCTATTTTATTTTGGAATAAAGATTTCATTCCCCTGTCCTGCTTTGTTAGTTGATCAACATCCAGAACTCATTATTAGATTCAGGAGGCTACTCCAGTTTACCAATCAGATGTATTACCAGGCTGCTTTTTAACTTATTAAATAGTGTTATGTTTTGTGACATATTTAAGAATATTTTTTCAGAATGCTTAAATGTTGGTAAATTATTCTCACTTTCCAATATTTTTTCTTATTCTTAATTAGCAGCTTTTTCAAATAGGGTTACAATTTCTTAATCCAATAGAATTTATGATACAATATCGTTATTAATTTTCATATTCTGATGTTTGCCCTGTATATAGCTATTGGCTTTTGGCTTCAAAATGGGACACCTTAATGCATGTATAAAATAAGGGCAAATCAGTGTGGTTGTAAAGGCATTCTGGTTGTTGGCTTATATTTCTATAAATCAAGGGATAGCCTCAGCTTTTCTGACGTTATCTTATACAGATAGTATCTTCAGTTTACAATGCTTTCTATTTATAGAGTATCTTTTAGCAGGGAGAGCTTGCCTAATAGGGTTCTGATCTGAATATATAAGCCATATTTAGCCTTTTACATATAGGTTAGCTGTTAAAAATATCAAATCTTGCTCTTCTGTTAGAGATTCTTCTAACATCTTCTTCTCACTTTAAAACTATTATTTGATTTGTTCTACTTTTTGTTTTGTGATGTATTAATACTGTGTGACATAAAAATAATAACCATAATCATCATAATAATTCCTTTATTTTACGGGGAAGATATCTGTATTAAAAATATAATTCATAAGCTGAGCCACAGTATTGTACAAGTCATGTCTGTAGAAATTAAAGGGTATAATTGTCTGTTACAGAATTGCATAATATTTTCAGAGTATCAAACAGTAAATAAATAGGTGTGTTTATATGAAGTTTGTAGGGATTAGAGTAAATGTGCTTGCTTTCAAAATGCTCTGTCAAAAGTTAGGTGATAATTTCTAACCTTTTGTTTTTACAGTTGACTTAGCTTACTATTTCATACTGATATGTTCTATTCATATTGTGTATACCCCAGTTTTTAATATCAGCATTATGAGAACTTGGAAGATTTTGAGAGAATTTCTTTCTTTAGAAGCATAAAACTGTATAAACGGTTGATAATATACTTGTACACTCTAATTAGTTTTGAAAAATCCTAATTAGAATAGACCTAAGAAAAAAGGCACCCATGAAAGAGCTCATTACTGTTTTGTTAGTGTATTGCAAGACTGTGGAGAAGGGGATAAGGACTCTTATGTGCCTGTCAAATGCACTGCTCTGTGAACGACAAGAAAAGTGGAAAACAAACTGGATGTCTGATTTAAGTAGTTCTGAGCGAATTTCTTGTTCCGATATCACAGTGCTTCAGAAGGTGTTATTTACTGAGTAAGAAAATGAGTACTTGACTTGAATCTCGTTTACAGAAAGGCTCATTTCCACTGAACTGGTTAGGTGAGATGGGACAATATTGCATTTTTCTTACTTTCTGTTGTAATTATACAGTGGGAATGGTTATCACATGATTCTGGACACTGATGGAACAACTGTCTTGGGTTTTACCTGAAATGAAAAATACAGTAGCCTTGAAACTTGTTTATGTCAACAAAACTGAGGTCTGAATAAATTAGCACACAACTCGTCTGTCACCTCCCCTGAGAGCTTTATCCATCAGGCTATATCCCTAAATTTAAGACAGCCCTGTGCTTTTAACCCACAGAGCAGTACTAATGAAAACACTATATGCATGACCACAGGACTGAAATGTGGGGTGCTTAACAGTTCCCAGGTTTCACCTATTTTAACATTTTTGTTTTTCTTTTTTCTCCAGTTAATTTCTACTCTTTCCATCTCTGATCATCTTTCCTCTAAACCACCTGCTGTCCACTTAATTTCTCCAATTAACCAGAAAGTAGCGTGTGGTGCCAAGGCTAACTTGAATCAAGCCTCTTCGTTGGAAGACTCCTGTAACAACTGGCAGCCAGCAACTGGGTTTTCTAAACAGGATTCATCTCTGTACTTTCAGTCTGCTTGTGCTCCCCATAGTTCACCTCCTTCTGTGTTTAAAATAACCTCTTCTACATCAGACAGTTGTTATTCCACTCCTCAGTTGTATGATAACCTTCAAACATCAAGTCTCTTTACCTCTGGCTGTGTTTGCAAAATGGGAGGCTTCACCACATCCTCTGCTCCAGTAAAGAGTCCAAGTCTTTCCCCCAGTCCTTCACGTTCAGCTGTAATTCAAGGATCTTCAGCTCAGTCTTTATCCCCCAGTTCTTCCAAAAGATTGAATGCTTTATCTCCTGTCCCTGTACATATAATAACACATTCATTATGTCCTAGCCCTAAACCTTTGTCTCCACCCTCTGTTTATGACTCCTCTTCTACCATATGTAGCATAAATGAGCCTTTCACACCAATGTCATCTAGAGGAAATTTAGCGAAGTCAAGAGCCAGATCCCCTCTGCCAACCAGACTGACCCTCTTAACTGCTATTTTAAGATCAGGCTCTTCCCAGCGACGACCAGTTTCTCCTGCTTCTTGTCCCACGTTTTCTCCTAGCCCCCTTAGTTCTTCAATGTTTGCAATAGATCAAAAGTCCAAAACGACTTCTCCAACCCCCAAGAAATCTGTTTCAAGCCCTCCTATAAGGCCAGATTTTCCCAGTAGAGAGGAGCATTGGCTTTCAGGGTGGGCTCAGCATCAGTCTTTACCCTCCAAGCCTCATCCCACCCCTCAGGCAGGGTCCCTTTCTCCTAGAAGCCATGTTCCAGGCAGAACACTTTCTCCAGATTCCCAAAGTCCTCTGACATCTCCCATCCTCTCCCATAGAAAATCAGTTGCCTCTCCAGGTTTGCAGTCCACACTGCCTCCTCCTCATCCCCCCGCACCCTTTTCCCATGCACACCCTACCTCTCCTTCCCCAGGAGGGGTGCAGCATGCTGCTTCCGGGTCCCGGACACCTCAGAAGTCTCAGAAGGTACACACTTACTCACCCATTTTTACCTGCCGGTCATATCCTTTGCTTTCTTCTACTAGTCTTAGTGGTGTATTCTCCCCCACCCGAGAAATACACACATCTCCTTCCCCAAGTCTTTTGTATCCAGCTTCCAGACCTAAATCAGATTCTCCCCAAAGGTCTGTTCAGGAGATAAGTGTCTCCTCTCCTACCCCTTCAAGCACCTCAGAGCAGTGTTCTCTCTCACGACCTCATTCTACCCCACTGGTTCCACAAACCGGTAGTTTTAATTCCTATCCGCTGCAACTTAATTCTTCACTGGTGTGCACAAGTTATAGGTCTAATTCCTGCTCCCCAAGACCTGAGCAGTCTGCCACCTCTCCTGTGTTAAAGTGCAGATCTTCTGTCTCAGACAAGTCATCAGGCACACTACCATCAAGACCCAGAGAGCCGACTTCACCACAGTCTTTTTCCCTGCCTCCTGACCATGAAAACATCAAACCCAAGGTACTCTTAGTGCATGCTTATTTTCTAATAGTTCTTTGTCCCTGTAGGAAAAACCACATCCATGTTGCACAAGGCTAGTAAAATAAATGTACTGCGTAAGAAAAATGTTTGAAAAGGAACTGATTTTGTATTGATAGTGACAATATCGAAGACCAAATCCTACTATATCGAATTGCTAGCAATGTGTTCTATATTACGGGGAAGATGCTGGAGGAATCCTTTAGCATAAAAATCAAATACTTTATTCATGAGTGGGGGAAAACAGTGCTGAAACTGGATTTGTGTCCAGTGGCCCTGAAATACATTTGGTGCACTTATTTTTGAAGCTCACATGAAACACTAGTGTGTCAAAAATAAACATAAACCACGTTCTATGCACCCATGTTAATGTAAATCCATATGTATTCCCACTGAAAGGAATAGAATTCTGGTGATTTTAGGTGCAGGGCTGAGCTAGAAGCAGTCTAATCTGATTGATGTGAACTGGCTGTTCCAGTGACAGCTGATTCCCAAGCACCGTGTCCCGCCTGTCTTCCCCACACCCCATGAGCCTGCACTCACCAGTCCAAAGGCACAGCAGAGCCCAGCCTGAGTAGGGACTTCGGGGCCAAGAGCCAGAAAGGGAGGACAAGGACAGTCTCTTGCTTCTTCCCTTTCGTTTTTACTTTGATCTTGTTGTGCTAGACAGGACATGAGGATAAAAATCCCAGCCAAACAAAAGTCTCCCTACAACATGAGCTACTGCAAATATGAAAGTCTCACACTCAATGGATCAGCCACACTCCTGCTGTTTGTCTTCCACCAGTGGAGTGAGAATAAGCAACAACAGTGATTTCTGCAGGAGGGCTTGGGAACCAGTCACACTTTAAACCTAAGGATAAGTCGCAAGAATGGGAAGGGGGAGGAAAGGAAAGCTGATCAAAAAGCATGCATCAGGTAGGTGAAAACAAAAGGAGCTGCTATGCAAAATGAAGAGCTAGAAGACATCAGAGATGTAGAAGGCTTTTCAGCCTCTTTTATCTTATCTCTGCACTGTGCTTCCTTTGTGCCTTATTTTGCTCATATCTGAGCTCTGCCCATCACTGAAAGGCTATCACAGTTTATTGATGTATTTGTTCACAGCACAAAATTACAGCCTGGTCTGCCAGATCAAGTTGTGTCAGATATTTTCCTAACAGCTTGGCCATGGCAGGGTGACTTGAACTGCTTGGAAAATGTTAATTGAAAATGAGAGGTTTAGATCAGCACAAAGTAGCAATTGTCATGAATAGTTCTTTTAAAAATCAAATAATCCAAGAGGAACTGTTGTGCCAAGCCCAGCTGTACAGTGTTGCTACACCCTGTCAGTACTACTTAATGAATCAAAAAGAAAATGAAATCGTAGAAATTCCAGGAAAAAAGCCCCGGGACAAAACTGAAAGGCATGACAGAGCCTGCAGATTGCAAAGCAGTTGTGGTTTCTGCTAGTCAGTGCAATGAGCATTGTGAGAGTCTCTGGCATAAGGAAAGTCTCTGCTTGTGACGCAGAGCTATTGCATAGGTTTATATTTGCGGAGGTTATTCCTCCCTTTCTGTTTTCCCTACTGTCCTTTTCCTGCTAATCCTGCTTTATCATGTGATATGGTGGCACTTTTGAAACTGCCCCAGAAGCACATGAGACAGTGAGAGTGTGCAGCAGTTTAACAGACTTGGACTGTTAGCTGGGTGCAATTTTTAATCATGCCAAAGAAGCTGGCTCCACCAGGGACGTGGAAGATCTGAAATCTGTAAATCAAATGCAGCTGGGTGTTCAGTGAAGGAAAGGTCTCTTGTGGCTTTAAAGTGTGAAGCTGAGATTTCATTTACAGTTAATAATAGTGTGCATTCAACACCTGCCTTTCCTCCTGCTCTCATTTATTTTCATACCTAGTTTATGGCATAGCACAATGAGCTTTACTGATTTGTTAATGGCACCAAGCTCTCTAAAAACTCTACAGCCTCAAATCCCAGTATATTTCCACTAAAAGAAAAAGAAAAAATTGAGGAGAAATAACATTTAAATCCTAAGCAGCATTTAGGTCTCTTTAGTGCCAATCAACTCAACTTCAGAACTAGACAAAAAGCAAGTTGCTTCACCTGATGACTGTCGATGCATGACAAAATTTTTGCATGTATGAATTTGATAAGTGAACATCAAGGGAAAAGCACAGCATCTATAAGTGCGTGACTTACTTTGGCATGTGTAATTTATCTACCTTAATGTTGCTTCAACAGTGGTTGATGTTGAGACATCTATTAAACCAAGACCTATCAAACCAGAATTTTGATATTAGATGTACTTTTCAGTATTCACATCAAACTGTTTCATTAGCATGATATCAAAGCAATTGTGAAATGAGAGCTTTTAAATGTCTATGTCTATGCATGCATTGATTTATGCAAATCAAAGAATAACTGATGAACTTCTTTAACTGTTTGCATTTTCATATATAAATGTGTGCTTTCCCATGCTTTATATATTTGTGATCACCAGTGATTTCAAAATATGACTGCTTTGCAAAGTGAATATAAACATAATCTACAGATCAGTGTGAACTTCAGGTGACCAAAGGTAATAAAACCCCTCTCCCCAGACTTTGCAGACACATTAATAGTGTCCTCATGGACCTAATGTAGAAAAATTAACAGTAGGATGGAGTGGAGACACATAAAATTCCTCAGGAACAGGTTAGAATAAGAACTTCTGGCTGCTGTTTGAAAACTCTTTGCAGTGATTTCATGAGGTATCATTTCTACATATTCTTTGATTTTTCCTATTTAAATGTAGCACAGGAGTGCATGTAGATCTACCCAAAACAGCTGGGGAACAAATGAACTGTAACAACATGGAGCTCAGCACAGCTGCAAAAATTACCACAAAGCAGGAAAGATTACTCCTGAAGAGCTCTGCACTACCATGGTTAGTCGCTGATTTGAAGGCTTTATAGGTACATGTCTAACACACTTTGCAATGCCCTGTAGGTGCCCTGGGTGATCATTTGAGCAAGAAAAGTAGGGCACTTTTCTCAAAACTCCACAGGCTGATATTTGCCTGAGCTTTGATATTGGACTAGGTTTGCTTCTGACTGGACCATGGTACAAGCCAGCAGACCTAACTGTCCATGGCTATTTAAAAATACTGCTAGATTCCTGTGAACCAGATTATTACATGTATTAGGCATTGAATAAGAATTTTAAATAACATGAACTAATGTGTCAGTTAACATATTCATACAGATGAGAAACTGAATTAAAGACTTTCCACGCATCTCAGACACTGTGACAAATGCACATTGTTCACAGGTTCTACAGTATCTGGGAGCGATAGAGCACCTTCCAGTGGTATAGAAAATTTTACATTTTAGCAGCCTGATCTATCTTTGTTTAGTTCATATGACAGTACAACCACTTCAAAATGGTCACAGTATTCTCATCATATATGATGCCCATCTCATCATACGCAAAAGCCTGTGGGCTAGTAAATATGTTGCATTTCATTTACATGTGCAATTATATAAATTTCTTGATTGAATATCAATTATAAGCAAACAAGGATACATTTTGTGGATATGGCAATTTTAATGCTTGGAGTTTTGGTCTTCCATCTTACTTCAGTGAGCAGTATTTTATCTGCATATAGATTTCGTACACATATATATGAATATACACATACTTATAGCAGAGTGTTGCTGTCTGCATGTTCAAAGGGTAGGATCCACCTCACGTGACTTTTGATATCTGAAAGTTAAATGTCTGAGCACAACTTGGGCAATTCTATTATAGTTAATGGAAAGAATATGGTGTATTTACAGGATGATTTTGTTTTACCTTGATAGATGCCAATTTTGGGGTGGATGAATTATCCTGTAAAGAATCCTATCTCTTAAACTCATGTAATATAGAAGAATCTCATAAATAATTTTAAAACTACTGAATTCAACCTCCATAACTAGAAAGGAATACTAGAAAGTACGGTTTCTAAAGAGTTAAAAATAACTGGTGAGCTAAAACAGTCTAACATATAAATTGTTTTAAAATAATAATTCTTAAGGCTAATCTTAGAATTTTTATATGAATACCCATGCATTTTATATGATTTAGATTTCCAGTCTTATATGCTTGGTTAGAATATGAAAGTTCCTACAGTTACTTTGAAATATTTGTTTGGGTGGTAGAGTTACTTATGCAGGAGATAAAAAGCTGTGACATGACTTAAATTATCTATCCACTCATACAAGTAATTCAGCATTTAAGGATCCTAATCAGTCTCATTAAATCAAATCACAGAAATCCCTCTGACTTAGTGGTCCGCAATAAGACCGCACAGCAGCACTTGTTGAAGTGCATGCACTTGCAGAAGTAGCTGTGCGTCATCATATCAAATCACAAGCAAACTTGGAAAAACTTCACAGCCTCTCCAGATACTCATTTAAGGATAGTAGTCAGCAGAAAGTAGTCAAAATCACTTTGGAAGTTATAAGCTAGTACAGAGAATTTGCTTTGCCCTACTTCATTCCTAAAAGCAAAAGATGTGCATTACAGTCCTTTAAGATCTTAACAGAAGCACTAGATGTTAAGAAATAGCTTTCCTAGGTAATATGTAAGCACTGTATTGCTGCTACATGTCTGCAAGACAATTGGAATCGTCTTTCATTCTGTTGTACCTTTCCCCTCTCTTCCCATATTCCCTCTCTTCCTCTTCTACCATGTTTTACTTCTCTTCCTGCTTTCTGGTTTACCCTTTTAGCAATACAAGATCAAGACAAGCTACAAGGCATTTGCAGCAATCCCTACAAACACATTACTTATGGAACAGAAGGTTAGTGTTTACTCAAAGACATGGGAATTGTGTTGTGTATTTGACACCAGTCAACTTTATGTACATATTCTGACATTTCTTTGGGGGATATTGCAGAGTATAAACACTGGGAACTAACTGCTCAGGATTTTAAATCCAACCAGTTTTCAGGGTCACTTTCCACTGAAGAGCAAAGCCTTCACTAATGTGAATTTCTGCAAATAAGTTTGATGTAAAAAAAAAAACAAAAAACAAAAGAATTGCCATTCTGAAGGAACTGCCATTTATGGCAACTCTCGAAGTCTGTTTTATCATTGGAAAGTGTCTGGAGCACTGATATTCTGGGACATACCAATCAGTAGGTCTCTGTCAGTTACTGATTATTCAAAGACTATGTTTATACTAGTAAATTTTACATCCCAAGATACGCAAATTTGATCAGCTGTATTGTTAAACTGTGGGAACAGTCCTGGACATTGCACTGTCCTCTATCTACCATTCTCCCAGACAACCTCCCTGAGCACTTCCAACACTTACCATGGGCCAGAGACCTGTCCCCTCCCCAGGATGTAGTTTGGGGTGAAAATCCTTTTCTGTAAGGTATGATGATTGATAGATAAAAAGAAGTCTTTAGTGCATTTATTTACAGCCAGAGACACATCCAGCAAAAGCTGGGTTGTATAGTTTTTATTTAGATAATGCAACTTTGGAAGTGAATTGAAAGTTTGCATTTTGCATGAAGAGTTCAAAGTACCTACCAATGTCTAGTTTTATTCCAGCTCCCCACAATTAGTTTTGCACAAAAGAATAAAATCATAGAATATTTTGTGTTGGAATAGCCCACTAAGTTGAACGAAATTTTTCTGTGATGAACAATGAGCTAAATGTCTTACATGTTTAAACACATGCTTAATCACTTCGACATCCAGTTTATAGCTTTATCAGAAAAAAAAACAGATTTCTGTCCAGGGCCCAGTTCAGGAAACTAGCCTCTGATTAATTTCTGAAAGATTAAGCATTCCTAACTACATCTTCAAATATGTATTCATTTACACAGCTCAGCTAATTACAAAGAAGTTTTCAGAGCCTAAAAACTTTGGAGAGGGTGAACTTAACTGTAAGAATTTTGAAGATCATAATTTTGTCCTTATATATTACTGATTGTGATCTAATAGTTATCAGTTAACTGCTTTAAATACTTTTTTTTTCTAAAAAAGGGACATTCAATTATTTTCCCTTGTTCTTTTAATCTTAAATGATTTTTTAATCATTTGCGCAATACCTGATTCTTCTGTTACTTAAACCTGGAATGCACTAATGAATGTTGTGTCTGCTTTATCATGCAATATGGTCTAATAGGAATGGCTCTGTATAGGAAAATAGCTAATGCAGGGGATCCTACACCCCTACAGAATGTGTTTTGGGTGGGTTTTGTTTGGCAGGTTAGAATCAGCCATCTGATTGTACTTTTTCAGAAGAAAAAGGATTCCTTTTCATGATCTCATTGATGATTTCTGGGGCATTTACTCACAACCCCCAATACGTAAAACTGAATAGTATATATAATACCAGTATCTGTGGAAAAAGTAATGACTCAAAAGGCATCTGTGTTTAGACAGACTTTTGGTTATTCACCACTTTATTGGAAATGCTAGCCTTGGTGTAGCCCTAAGTAGCAAAAGCACAGTCATGTAAAACTAATAAGAAATCAATTTTCTGCTACAGGATTTGCCTCCAGGAGAGGCTCTAGACTAATTTAATTTGTAAACTGTATGTTTCATCATGGCCTGACTACATGCTTTCTGCCATCTTGGGAATTATGGATAATAATCTCCTATTGACCTGTTCCAGCAGCAAATTACAGTGCTCCTAAGTTGGTCCTGCTATGCTAGCTGACATGCATTTAGAGTACTAGTCTTAAAGGAAGGATGAAGGAGTCACACACAGACCACATTGCACCAATCTGTAATATCCAAGTTTTCTCCTCAAAAATACTGGGGAGTGAAGTGGGAAGGAACTCATGCTACTTACATAAATTATATTGCTCTCATTTTATGCAATGCATTTTATGCACTGGATAAAAGAAGAGAGAGATATTTTAGAGTAAGATTTTAACAGCGTAAGTGATGTTTTATGAACATTAGAATCATGGTTATGAGGAGAAGTTTTCTAGCGTTTTTTCTTTTTTACCAAGTAAGAAAGACACATAATAGATGCAAGGCACAGATATTACTGAGCTGAATGCATGATTAGAAGTACATCATCTGCCTAAAGTGCTAAAAAAGTGTTTTACTATGCAATGAAACTAGAAATGCATATTGTCATAAGTCAACTTTTTGACTGTGTGAATAGTTATATTAATTAATTTGGTGAGAAAGAAGACACATCAGATGTGGGTATTCTAGTGACAATTCATATGCAGTATTAATTAGATCCAACGACAGAAGACTGACATTGATATGTTATGTAAGTTACAATGCTTTGTCTGCCTCTAAATGGTCTCCTTGTGTCTTTCTTTGTCAGGTTTTTTTTTATTTTATGAGTGTGTAGTTGCTTTAATTTCAGCCAGCATTTTTCATCATCTTATGAAAACATTAGGCTATCATCATCTTTATGGTTTTTCCAGAGGTGTTCTTATCCTCCAGTACTCTTACTCCAAGAAAGTTTTTCAAATCTCTGCTCATTAGCAGCAAAGAAAAGGCTTATTGACTATATGTGTGTATACTTTGCCAACCCTAGAAGTGGCTTAATTTCATCAAATCTTGTAACTGGAATGCTTTCCAGCTGTTTGAGTTTGTATTAACCTGATGTTTGTCCGATCACCTCTGCTCTGCTCAGAAAAAGGCCAATCCAGGATATCCTTTAGAAGATTAGGCAGTAACTTCCTTTGAAGGCAGAAGAGGAAAAACTGGTGTTTTAAGGGTGGTGTCGTCAGCATGATCAGGCTCTGTAAGGCCTGCAAGAGCAGGCTGCTCCACAAGGAAGGCAAACTGGGAGCCAGCGTGGCAGTAAGGCTGGCAGGACAGTTGTCCTCACCAGCAAGGGTATAGTTCCACAGTGCCTGAGCAAGAAGAGCAAAGATGGTGATAATGAGGTGGTGGTAACCACGGTCTCTCAGCAGTGCCATCGTAGCCATACAGATTCATAGCAATGGAGAGGATGCACAGACTGTGATAATGAACTCTTCAGCCCTGCAGATGATAGGATCCACTGGCTAGAAGAGGAAGCTGGACAAGTTTAATGTAGGCATAGGGCAAAAATATAAGTGAAAGAATTAACCATTAGAAAAATTTTCTGGAGATAGAAGTAAGCTCTTTATCACAAAACCTGAAAAATCAAGACAAGATGCTTTTCTGGCACTTCATACAGTAATTCCAGACAGTTCTGTGGTTTAAAGAAGAGGTCAGACTAGTGTCTGATCACTGTGTTTCCTTCTGGCCTTATTAATGTTGAGTCAGTGAGTCACCCCTTTATTGACACTCACTTTTGTATAGCTACTAGTTAACCAGATGTGATCATAGTCTAATTCAAATTCCGTTCCTGCTCAGACAGTATTTAAAAAGTAATTAACCTGTTATTTGGAGATTATCAAATTTCTATAAAAATATCTTTCAGTCAAAATAAGTAGTGATGAGGAGTTTATTTCAGGGAGCTACAGGACGATTCTTAAGTAGACATCTCCTAAACCAGATCCTACTTGTGTCCCCTACACAGCAGACTGCCAGCAGTGCACTATATTCTTCTCGTGGAGGGAAAAAAAGCAGAAGGAAAAAGAGAGTGTTTTGGTTTGTTTTTTCCTGTTTGTTTTTCCTTTTTTTCTTTTTTTTTTTTTTGCATGAAAAGAAGGAAATGCAATTGAGGAAATATGACTGTGATCTGTTACACTGGAGTGCAGCTCTGTGTTCTTGCCTTGAGGGAACTCTACCTACTGTATCATCAAATATCCACTGGTATAAGGACTGATCATGACAAATGCAAATTCAGGTTGCTCCTTGAAATCATACAGAAGGAACTTGGAAGACATTTTTTTCTTACTTTCAGATGGTAGACCTAACTGCTGGATGGTGGGCTATTATCAAGTGTTTCAGGACTTTTCTGGACCTGAACAGCAATTCTGACAACACTTTGAAGAGACTATTTTAATAAAACCTTCCTTAGTTTTCCCCAAGCACCTCTGGTGTGCACTTATTAGGTGAATTTCTTGCATCCAGGTCACTTACTCATGTCAAAATGCTTCTCAAGGCTAGAGATAAATACCTAGTGATAAGAAAGAAAGGAAACAATTTGTGCAGTTGTAGAGTGATAAAGGACCTAGTTTGCCTGTAATAATAACCAATTGTGTCAATGTAGGAGGTGGCTATGAGCTCACTCTTTCTTTCAAATGCCTTGCAGCTTTTAGTATTAATTATTTTATGTGAGGAAAAGTAGCCAGGTTTTTCACTACCATTTCCTAGGATCTTCATGGAATAAGTTAAAGGAACTCCTGGTATGTGAAGTTCCATTATACAGAGGGATTTTTTTGCATGTGCTGAGGGCTTAGTAAAAGATAGTGATGGGAAAAATACACAAAAGAAATAAAATAGGAGGAAACTTCTTGGCTTTTGCTCAGCCCAGGTTTTTCACAATAAAGTAAGAAGGAGGCTGCGTCAGATCAAGGTTACAATATTCATTTTTTTCTCCTACTATTGATGTGGTTCACTGATGGATGAAACAATGCTTAATATTTCCTATATGTTGTCAAGAGTTTTTATTCTTCTAACAAAATGTTGATGATCCTGTTTGCCTCATTTACCAGTATCTTTTCAGCCCTAAGACAGCTTTAGCACACTCATATCTTGGGAGAAGGAGGAGGAAAGGGTTGTAGTCATCACTGACGTCAATGATGCATATGCATCACGCCCCTGAATTTGCCTTTGCAAGGGAAAAAAACTAGTAGTTCAGCAACTGGTTGTTTCATCTGAACATTTAAATTCTGTCACAAACACATTTCATTCTCTAAATTGCACTTTCCTTTAAACTGTGGTCTCACTGTTGTTTTTCATATATAATAATAACAAAAATCTAATACCTAAATGGGAATGTTCCATTTTTAATGTAATATTGTTAGCACAGAAACTGAAGCTTCAATACTGTTGATAGCACTAATCAACAGTACTGTAGATAGGACTAATGCTTTAAATTAATCATGACGTTATTGCATGTTAATTCCAGTAATGAGTTCAGAAACACTAGTTATATTTCTTTAATCTCACACTTTTCTCTGTGTGGAAATGCAAAAAAAAAAATAATAAAAAAACATTGCTGAAAAAAAAAAGTTTTAATTTGAAAAGCTAACAACAGATTAAACAGAACCTTTTTTCTTTGTAGAAGTGTTAGGGATGCTTAGGGATGCCTAAAATCTGGTACTCTTTGTTCTTGTTCTTTGGAAGACTAGGGCTGTTCAAATAGAAAATAAATAAATAAATAAAAAAGGAGATAAAACAGTGAATGAAATTAGTTTGATCACTTTGAAGATTAAATTTTTCTTTCCCCAAAGGTTCAAAAAGGAAAAACACTGCAGCTTTCTCTGACATGGGTCCTGTATGATGTCTGTGTATCAGGGGGACTGTGGAATACATAGACCTTATGCTAGGCTCACCTGAGTTCTTTAGTCAATGAAGGCTCCAAAATGCGAAGAAATTTGGGTACCCAGTTTCTATTGAGACAGATGGGTGTTTGGTTACTTAAGTTATCCTAAGTCTCAGTTCTGACCAGGGACTTGGTAGATGTGTCTGTAGTTCCTATAGAAAGATTCCTCAGAATCTTCTGGGTAGTTGTTTCTTACCCTTGGTTGTGTTCACCCTCTCCCACTGCTCTGGTGAAGTAAATATGAAGCAGAAACGTGGGGTTTTTTTACAATTACTTTATTATGTTCATTACCCTACTTGTTTCTTCGAGGTTTTGAGAAGCTTAGCAATTTCTGCATTCTTATCCCATGACTGACTAAAACTTGTTGGTTTTCTTAATGTTCAGACTCATCATCTGCCTAAAACAGGGTACTTTGGCAATCCTGGCCCTAACAGGTACTGGAATGACTCTTCTAGTTCATTTTATCACTTCATTTTATGTTTATCAGGAGGACGTAATCTTGACTGAACCTGAACAGGGGACACAGTAGTTGAGTGTAGTGCTCTTTAGCTGAGCCCTCCTCTTTTACAGGACTGCCTGTTGATCTGAGCAGTTAGCTGGGTAACAGTGATGAGACAGCAGAGTTGAGAAAGTTGACCTTTTAATCTTCTGTCTTGGGATAAGATTACAGTAATTTCTGTATGTCAAAAATCATCGTTCTTTTACTTTTTTCCTTTTGAAATGCAACTACTCTAAGGCAAACAGGTTTGTCTAGAACTGGAGGGGAGGGAAGAAATCTATTTGGAAAGAAGCTACTCTTCATTTATAATTACTGTACTCTCTGAGAGATGACAGCGTTTCTGTTCAGGATAATTTGTGCATGATATAAAAATAATATCAAAAGTAAATTGTCATTAACTTTTCAGTTATGCATAAATAGATGTATGCTGCAAGTAGCTGCACAGGAAACTTGCCAGAGAAAATGTAATGAGCAAAATTAAACCCAGAAACAATTGCTTAACTATATGCTTATTTATTTACATTTTTTTAATTTAAAAATTCTGCCATTTTCTGAGAGCTCCACATGTCTTCTGTGACTGGCAGCCCTCATACTCCCCTCACTGGTATCAGTCCATTCCTATGGAATCCCACATGCATGAAAAAGTGCTTTACTGGAATGCCTTTTTGTTCTTTCTTATTTTTTTTTCCAATTAACTAGCAAAATGAAACTTCAGAAGAGCATAATGTGTTAAACAAAAAATACATAAACTCTGCAGGTCCCTCCCCTGTAGTCCAGCTTCACACATCAGCAGGCTTCCAGAGTAATTTTTGGTCTCGGCATGAAGCCTGTTTGAAAAACACTTCAAAGCAGTAATGGGTGATGGCAGTGAGAGTTTGTCTCAAATTCTGGATGAAGATGAAAAAGGAACTGAGCCACTGGATTCTGGCTTTTGAGGGTGTTTTGTGAGTTTCCTGATAAAGCTGAGGGATCAGCAAACTGATTCACACTGCTCCCAAGTGTGCTTGTGGTACTGGTATAGAAAAACAGGAGGTATATACAAGCACAAGAATCTTGTGGAGAGATTGCACACCTGTGTGCATATCACATATGTATAGCACATATTTCTCTTTATACACTTCCAATTTCAGGCTAAAATCAAGAAACATCAGGCATTGGTTTGTTGTAATGTGTAATCACAATCCTCTTTAAAAAGGAGGCACTTTCTAAGGAAAATGTCTACTGGAGGAAAAGAAAGGACCTCCTGTGTGCTTAGACCCCTGACTTGTCCACATGCCTGTAGCTGGTGGCTTTCCTCTGATGGTGCACAGCAGGCAGCCCCCTGACCCTTCTTTGGCACGTGGCACACATTCACAGTGTTATACTTACTGTGAAGGAGGGGGACATTGTCAGAGAAGACAATTTAAGCTGGTAGTTTCTGATCTTTAAAAGCAGGGATAATTCATCTAAGTAACTTGCATATGCTCTCTCCCTCTCTGCAACCATGCAACCCCCCTCTGATTCAGAATCAGAAATTGGTAACCTGAAGCAGCTCCAAAGGCCTGTAACTTCTTTTTCTACCATCTTTCCATGGTGAAACTTAGAGTGTCACCTCTGGAAACACAGCATTGCAAAAATTATGTTTGCTTGGTTTCTAAAATTTTGAACTCAGTGTCACACCATCTTTTTAATTGCAGGCATTAGAAGAGCCAACCAAGACTGCAAGTGTGAGTGAAGACACTGCTTTGGACACTCATTCAGAGGTAGTGCTGTTATATGACTTTCAAATCTCTATTAGAAAACAAAAAAGCATAGGTTAACTGAATGATCCATCCTCTTTTTTTCAGATGTGCTCCCCTGCTGAGCTCAGACAACAAACAGAAGAGCTGTGTGCTGTCATTGATCAAGTCCTTCAGGACCCATTGACTATGGTAACACATCAGTATGGGGGATTGACTTTTTCTCTTCCTTTCCTTTTTTTTTTCCTCATCATTAATAAGTCTGTTCTGTGTTGAAAATAATTTTACAGCGCCGATCTGAGTCTTCTCCAAGTTTTCTGCAGATGAGCATGGAGCCAGATGTTGGCAAGGTAGGTGAATAAGCCCACCCAGACACCAAGGACTCTTTCCAGGTAGATATCAAGGCAAACAAAATCACAGTAGAGCCTATGACAACAGTAAAACCTATAGCAATGAAAGCTGCAGTTGAGACATCCAGCGTCAGTATAAGTATCTGGTGGTTTGAAAGACATGGAAGGATAGAAATGTATCCCTAGAGTTAGAGCAGTCCTTGCTGCAGAATGCTTTCCTGAAGTCAGAAGGGGCTATCTTATGAATGAGAAACTGTTTATTAAGTCTTCAAAAGCTAAGACCCACTAGGAAGAAATCCTTCATAACTTGCCTTCCATACTACAACATCTTTGGCCAGCTTACCGATTTTTTCCCATCTATGTGTCCTCACTACAGAGGAGCAAATGTTTCTAGCTTCAATGATTGGAAATCTTTCAGAACTTTTTTTTTTTGTTCACTATTAATTCTCAAATAATGGGATAATTAAATGAATAAATAGACTTGCTCTTAAAGGCTGATTTCCTTTTAACTCTGGCCCCTCACATAAGGAGGTGGCCCACTACATTAATTTACCCTGAATAACTCAGAAACATATAGTGAGAGACAGGGAAAACTTTCTATACTAGTGTTAAACTTCTGGTTTCATTAAGTTATATTGATGTGCCTTCTGTGTTAAGAAGGATGACTAACCAACGGAAGAGGATCCTACGTGGTTTGCCACGGATAAATTTACATTGGTCATGGTAGCTATAGGAAAGTGAAAATGACAGAAATCCAGCTGGAAACAAGAGGAAAGGGGTTTTTGGCAGAGGGACATATCAAGAAATTCATTCATTCAAAATAGCTTGTACAATGTTCAGTTCACCAGGCAAAAAATAAGGCATAGAACCAGTATTCCTGAGTGGCTATATTCAATATATAGTTAAAATGTAATTTTCATTTATGAAATTATTTCTTCTGTCAACAAACATGCCATGGTGAATCAGGCTTCAGGCAGCTGAAAGACAGAAACATGATAGTAACATGAAGAAGCAGGCACAGATAATTGCTGAGGGAATATTTTCCAATGTCTGCTGAATCCAAAGTGGTTAAAATGCTGTAGCATCCAAAACCTACTTCCTTGGGCAATTGGGAATTGAGCCTTGACCAAGCTGGAGGCCTCTGTTAGCAGTCATGACCAAATAAAGGGGACAAAAAGTGAGTTTAATAGGATGCAACATAGGGACCAGAAGTGCCTTTATCAGCTAAAGTGCTTATAACAAAATGCTTTAAACTAAGTGTAAAAGAGGGTCATAGACAGGAAGGGAAAAAAAGCATATAAGAAAATACCATAGAAATAGCATGGATTAGTCAGATGAAAGCAAGTTCTTGCAAATGAGAACATGCAAAGATGCCATTTCAGGTTATTTTGTGAAGAAATTTAACTTAAAATTCATGGGGGAACCACAACTATGGCTATCTAATAATAACATTTTGTTATGAGAGTTCTCAGAGGTAATTTAAATGCCTTCCTCAATAGAGTGGGATAATTTTCTTGAGCAGTAAAAATTAAACAGTATTTTCTACAATGAACTTATCAAGCAAAACTTTAAGGTAACTTATGTATTGCATTAATCTTTCTGGAAAACTGACGTTTTCTTGAATTTGAGCAAGCAAGAACTGTCACAATGATGAAAGTCTCTTTGGGTTACTCCTCAAAGTAACTCTTTGCTCTTAATATATCTATTTATTTTATACAAGGTGTCAACAGCACTGCAAAGAGCAGCTGGGCGTGAAACCAGATATGTGAGTACTTTTATAATTACATTTTGCGTGCAGAAATGTCTAATTTGTCTGCTTTTGATATAATACTTAGTGTGCACAGGCATCTATTATGACAAATGGTGTTGACTGGTACAGAGAAGTGAGTGTGTTAGAGCGCTGGCAATTGAGACTTGAGATGTTTTCCCGCTGCTGTAAATCCCTCATGGCCAGAATCTTTTCAAAGCGGTGTATATTGTTAATTTTACCTGTGTGAATATGATATTAAAATTAATGTTTTCAAACACCTTTTTTGTTTTTTCCTTTAAATGTGTGGCAAGAGCTCAGCTATTTGGTAAACAGACTGTTATGGGTGCTGACAGCTGCAGTTATTTGGATTTAGCATAAGCCCTTTAGTTCTTGCCTGTCCATTAGAATTTGGGGTTGACCCAAACTTTCTTTCCAAGATACAGAGCTGGCTGAAACCCCCTAGTTTATCCTGAGATGATGAAAAGCTGCTTGTCACAGACACACACATTTTAGCATATAAAGAAAATCTCTACATGGAGTCATCTCTTCCATTATTGAAACATTAAACCAAATTAACATTTTAATATTTACTAGCATACACAGTTACTGCAGGTTCCATATTTCACTTACAACTCATCTAGTCCTGTGTTGAGAAATCTCTGCTTGCTATTCATCATTCAGCATTTCTGTTGAACCTCAAGTCAAAGCAATGCTGCTAAAGCAACCGAGGCCTTCCAGTTTTATGCCAGCACAATGCTTGACTGATCAATTCAATTTCGCTTCTTGAATGTGGTGGTATGCATATTTTATTGCATACTGTGATTTTTACTTGACAGATTGTGCTGGCTCATACTAATTAGAAAGAATATTGGAAGACACCTTTCTGATGAAATAAAAAAAGTGTGTTTCAGATGTAGTCTGTGAGAACAGAATATATTTAATAACACTCCAGAGCAGATCTCCAGCTCCCAAAGCTGTGGCTGACATATACCATCAATTCAGAACCGCTGTGTTAATCCAGTGCAACTCCTGCCATGCTTGAAGGAGTTGATGGGAGGGATCAATGCACCAGAAATTCTGAATATCAGCACTGCATGGATAAGCATGTGGCACATGGCTATTTCACATACATGCATAAATACTTTGCATTCATCACAATTACTTAGATTGGGGTAAATACAGCTTCAATGTATACTCAGAAAAAGAAAAAGTAATGCTTGAGTAGGATTGTTCTGGTTTTCATAATGTGAAGTCAGAAGGATGATAAGGTTGGACCAAAGTCCCAATACAACTGGCAGTATTAATAACACTGATGCTGTAAGCTAACAGACAATGGCAGGTAAGAAATGTCAGGATTTGTATTTTGAGATTAGATTGTGATGAAAAAGTAGAATTTTGTTTCCCTTGAAAAAAGGTTTCCCTGAAATGTTAATGATTGGCATTTATATTTGGTTGTACCTAAAAAACACTAAAATAACACTATTTTAACTTCTCTTATCAATTGCATACCATTGCATCAGTAGTAAAAGCTTCCATGCTGCTGTCCATGGATTTTTCTTGTCATAAATATAATCGCTATGATATTGTATGTAATGCTGTGTGTATTTATCTTTTTTGCAGGCCAGCCTTTACAAATCAGCACCTATTGTAACAGAGAGTCAGCTGGTATGTATTGCACAGGTGGTACGCTGTTTTTCAAAATTTGCCCAAGCACAATATCAAAAGTAATTATTATTACTTTCTTAGTACTTTGAAATAAGCTGGAGGAAATATCCTCCTACAAAGCTGCATTGCTTCTACAGACTCATATTGCTTTCTTCTGTACTGAATACACACCTGTTTGAAGTAACTGTAAATCCTGACAATACCTGTAAACCCGTGGACTAATTGACAAACTAGAGAGTCTTGCTGAATCTTGAGGTCTATGACAACTATAGTTCTTGGACCCTTTTAAAATCCCACTTCTACAATTTTGTTTATATGCAAAAATGTTCTGGCATCTATTTTCTTCTTACACATCACCTTAAATCAAAGCTGGTTTAACAAGTGAAAAGCAAGTGTAAAAATCAAATAAAGAAAGGGAGATTATGCAAATGCATTTTAGCTCTGATCATGATTTAGTCCTGTTGGAGCCCAGCTTTCTGAAGAAGAGCCAGAAGAGAGGTCATGGATCCTGTCCTAGTGGCAGTGACCACAAATGGGGAAAAATGAGAAGTGGATGAGAAATTTTTCCCGTTGTAATTCAGCTAATGGAATTTTAGGGAATTCCTGAATCAGTTTCTTCTGTTTCGTAATCTTTGACCGCTTCTTTCATAATTTTTTCCAGGTACATTTTGAATCTTATTATACTTCAACATTTTGTACAACAAGTCCCTACAATATTCTGCAGCAATAGGGTTTAGTTTTCAATCATGCATTGTGAGAAATTGTACTTTATTTATTTTAATCCTACTACTTGACCTCCGTTCTTGTACTGAAATAGCAAGTTATTCTTTCTTCACTTTCTAAATAATAATTATATTCTAAGTATTAACCATAATACCCCACACTACCCTATCAGACAACTTTTACATACAGAAAAGTAAAAATTGATTAGTTGCTCTTTGAGAAATGTGGATACTGTCCCATATCCTTGATGAACCTCATTGTCCTTTTCTGTATCTTTTTCAATATTTTGTTTTTGAGATTGGGAGACTAAAACCATAAACTACTCTTGTCTAGCTCTGAACACAGTACTTCTTACGTGACAGCATAATAAGAGTCTTTATTCTTATTTCTATTCCTTTCTTAGCAATTCCTAGTAATTTATTTAGTTATTCTTTGTATTGAGTAGTAAGCCAATGTTTGCATAGTACTGTATACAATAAATCCAAGATATATTTCCAGAGTGGTGACACCTAGTTTTGGAGCTAACTAGATCTTCACTGCCTGTGTAAATTTACAATATAGCTTAGTTTTTCCAGTGAAATATATCAATGTTGAATTCAGTTAAATTTCACCCTTTTTATCATTCATTCACTCAGTTTCATAAGATCTCTCTGTAATTCTTTGCACTGATATTTTATTTTTACTCTCCTGAATGATGTGGTATAACTGTCAAACTTTGACACCTTATTGGCCACTCTTTTCTAGCTGATCTATTATCGATAACTCAAAGCCCAGATTCCAGAGCAAGTCTCCAAGGAACTCTTTTGTGACTTCCCTGCATTGTGAAATTTGAACATTTATTCCACGCTTTTCCTTCCTATCTTTTAATTTGTCCACAGAAAATACTCTCTTTCATTCCGTAGCATTTTCATTTCCTTAGTAGACCCCGCTGAAAGACCTTCACCAAAGCCTTTGGAAATCCATGTGCAGAATGGCTGCACATCCACTGAAATTCATAATCTGTGCTGCAGCTTCATTTTGTGATCCCTGACCGTGCTTCTAGGACCTGGTGGGAAAAAAAAAACAAATACTGAGCCTCACGGAAGATGGTCTGTGGTTTCTCACTTGATTTCCTGTAATGTGTGTTTCTACATGTTGAAAGATTCTCATATTGGTATTTTAAACGCAAACCTCATCTGCTGTATCAGCCAGCTTTCTTGCATCACTGACTCTTTAAAATAGCTTTAAAATATTTATGAGGCACAATTGCCCTTTGAAAAGACATTACCTGTTTTTTGTTCAAAAATATAGTAATTCTGTTCTTTACTATAATTTGTTCCTACTACGCACAGCTTAAAATGACACACGTAGAGACTGGTGATTCCTTGTTCCCTTCAGGTTCCTGTAGTAAAACCTGCCCCACAGCTGGCGCTTCTCATTCTTCTGGAGCTGATTATACCTGAAGGAGGAAGTTAAATACCACAATTCATAGTGTGGAAATTTCACACTGGAAGTGCTTTAGAGTTTTATTTATTCCTTGCACTTTATTTGCTCATGTTATTGATTTGTTCTCAGATCTGTCTTACTGACACTGTGCTTCATACATTTCCTCCAAATTACTTCTTTGCCAGTGTGAGAACCTCCTTAAGTCTTCCTGTGAAGAAAGTTGAAGTGAGGAATTAATTTTCAGCCTTGGATTCCTCTTCTTCATGCATCTTTTTTGTCTTGATTTTATCTACTGGCCCTATAGACTGTTAGTTGTAAGGAAATTTAGCCATTTTTTTTTCTCTTTCTTGATGTAATTTATGACATTTTTATATTATGGGCTAGATTTTCCTTTTTTTTTCTTTTTTCTTTCTGTAGATTGTATTTGAGTACAACTTCCTGACTTTGGAGCTTTTTCCTCCTTATCCTTTTTTTTTTTTTTCCACATCTTTGCACTTCTTTGATGCTCTTTGAACATCAGTATTGGTCTCTTAAAGTCTTATAATCTGACGCACAGCTTCTCCAAAACATTACTGTTTTAAGTAGCATTCACGGCACTTATAACTATTTAATACTTTTGGCAGCTTCTTTGATTTCTGTCTTTTTTTCTTAACATTTTAATTATTTAACTATATATTTGAATTCACTTGTTTCAAACTGTGATCACTACAGTGGAATTCTTGTGTGTTCAGACAGCAAACCTGTCTCTGAGCACATTGTGATCTTTATTCGTGAATGATTCTTCTTCTGACTTAGAAATTTTGCAGGATTTATGATTCAGCTAATTACTTCTTCTGTCTTGGAGTCTCTGACTAGCTATACCAGAGACTGATTTTTATGGTGAGCAGAAATGTTATCTGCCTCTCAGCTATGTGACTTCAATCCAATGGACAGGTGAAGCGTTAGGCTTGCCACTGTGACTCTTATCAACAGATTTTCTACTCTTAAAAGATGAGTATGAATGATTTATGACAACAAAGTGCAAAACCACACCCAGCACACCAACACAACACATATTATTGACATCATCATTAACTGTAGCATCTTAAGCAAGTAAGGCAAAATTCATGTGGGACCAGTATTGCCTATCTTAGTACCCAAATATATTATGTTTATTCATTTTAATGCTGCAACAGTCATTTGTAGGTTTTGATTGTGCAGTAGAAGGGTTTATTGCCATTGTCCCCCTCCTTGCCACCAGCCTGGACAGTCAGCAGTGCCTGAGCAAACCTGCTCCCTTTTCTGGTCCCAGACTTGCAAACTTGCTCCTCTGTTGGCTGCAGAATAGCAACAGAGGTGAGTGCCTTGTTCACACTGCTCTTATTGTGGATCTGTCCCTTTTCTCCAGCTGTTGAGGAAAAAGCTCAGTGAATAAAATGGAAAGGGGCTAAATATGTTGATTTTAATTTTGGCTTAGTTTAGCACACAGTATAGTATCAGACATCTTGTTGAAAATTTGTGTTTCTTGAATGCAAATATTTCAGTCTGAACAAAAATAAAGACAACTTGAATTTTCAAACAGACTGTCCTTATTCTCTGTGCTCTGGTGTAAGAACTGATGCTGCTTCAGCATGGAGGTGAAGAAAATAATTATTTTTCCTTCCTAGGCTTTCAGTGATGTGAGTTTTACTATTTAGCTGGAGGAAGAGGAAATTCTTTTAACCATAATTTTATGCCTTCACACCTTCAAATGTACTGAAGGAGAACTTTGTCATAGACTGATACACTGCCTGAAATGTTTTATTGCATTTTTGCAAGTGTAAACCTCTACAAAGGAAAATAAAAAGAAGGTAGTATGTTCAATTACATGTTTCCTTTTGAGAAGACTTATTTGTGCAGAAAAAAAATAAAAGGGGAATATTTTAGGGTGTTTCACAGTTTAACTAGACAAAGCCTCTGTGTTTGTATTGTTAGGGCAAACCCCATCTTTTTGCTGACAGTGGCAACTGCAATACTCTTTTATTACAAGGGAGCCAATTCCTCACTATCTGAAAGCAGGTGTTGTCAACAGTTTAAAGGCTCTTTAGGTAACTTTGGCGTCTCAGTGCTGACAAAAAGATGACTGCATCAGCTGAGGCTTGCTGCATTACAAACTAGCCCCATCTGTCCCAGGGTCCCTTTCCCCAAAACTAAAGATTTTGTTGGAAAGAACTGGAAATGGTTCCTCTGGTTATCCCAGTTGAAGCAGAAGGCTTCAAAGACTACAGTTTGTACAAAAAGTAAAGACCGTGCAGCCAAACAGATAGAGTCAGTGCTTACTGTTTGTCAAGAGGGCTCTGATGGACTTAGAGCGGAAAGAAACGAAAGATGGCCGCTAACTTTTATCACAAGGCTAGCTCTCCTGTTTTGTTATGTATTTTTATCTAATCATGTCTTATCTATGTTAATTATTTGTCTGGTTGTCTCAGAGACAGGCTGCTTCAAAACAGCACTGCATTGAAAATACATGAAAGAGCCAATTCCTTGTTAAACATTAAGACGTAACTTCCTTGTTTATAGAAAAGCTGTTCAGGTATCCAGAACGCCTTAATGTCTATGTAGTTACCTAGAGCACCTCAAAGAGTGGCTGCAGTCATTGCTAGCTAACAGAGGAGGAGGGTCTGATCCTACACTGGTAATCTCTTAATACTCTGGATAAGGGGAAGTGACAGTGATTCAGACAGGAAAATGTGGGATGAAGAGAAATTTGGGCCTCTTCTGAGAGGAACAGGATTGCAGGTGGGACCTTATCCACCAGTTTCAGCAAGATTTCAGGGACAACCAATGTCATGATAACAAAGGGAAAAAATAGAGTTGAACATAGCCATACACCTGCAGACGAGTAATTCAGTCTTCTGACTTTTGAGGGAAATATCACACAGGGCTCTTTTTCATACACCAAAATTCCTTTTGTCCCTGAGGAAGGGTAGCCATGTCCATACTGCCTATCAAGAGGTGCCCTCGCCCAGCCTGTCCTGCTATTTCTGACTGTGTGTTTGCCAACCTGAGCCAAAACCATGCCAGGAAGTACCCTGACACCAAATCAGTACAGCTGATTATGGGTCAGCTCTGGAGCTTGCGTCTTGGCTCTGTGTAATTTGCTCTTAGGGGAGTAGCCCTATGATGGCAGTCCATTGCTATGGTAACAGCCTTTATCATTTTTCAGTGCTGTTTTAGGAAGATCAATGCTTCCTTGTCAAAACTAAGTTTCAGTTTGTTTCTCAGGAGTGTCAGTTGTGCTACCTGCTATTAAATGAGGGGTTCAAGTTTTTTAGGTTTGGATCAGAGATTTGATATATTTTGTCAGGGTGCTAATGAAGTATTTCAATTTCTGGTTGCTGGCTGATATCTGTCACTTTGTTAGCAGAGTCAGACACAAACATATGACTCAGTCAACACTTGAGTGTGTGATGTTGTTTAGAAAATGCTCCCTTAAAAGTATTTCCACAAAGTGCTTTTGGAAGAGGTTTCTTACATAAGGAGAGTAGCTTGTCCTTGGTGATTTCAGGTGCCTCAATGGGCTTTTAATTGCATGGTGTGAAGGAGTGCTAGAAGGCCACAGGTCCTTTGTCTGTGTGATGATGACTTGATAACAACTGTAGCTTTCTTTTTATTTTTATACTTACTTTTCTGTAGAAAGCCAGAAGTCTTTCCCTTTTGCAAACTCTGCTCAGAAACTTTGGAGAAGAAAACAAATATTTTATAGTGAATTCTACAAAGAAATAATCGTGAACTATGGACTATAAATTTATTAAGTGAACACCATATTTTTCACTAAGTTAACCTTTGCAATGAAAGAGTTTTTAATGCAACTCAGCAGTTATTATCCTTTTTAAAGAATGAATATCACCTCATGACTGATGTTTTGCTTTCAGTTGAATATACTTCTTATTTGATGAGGTAGAAGAAAAGGCCCCAACCCATGGAAAGGAGGGAGGGGATAAACTACAAAGATAAGGGAAAATATTTTGCTGCCTGGCCCTTGCTCTTCCCAAGCACGTTGTGCTTTTCTGCTCCTCTGCCAACTTCACCTCAGCACCTGAGCACTGCTCTGTCCTTTCCCAAGGCAGAGGCAGATGCACAAGGTGTGGAGACTTCTCTTGCATCCTGCACCCTCCCCTCTGATAGGCACCCCTCCTACCCTGTCCTTGCTGGATGCCTGCAGGTCTTATTTGAAAGTGATCAACAATTCAGTTTACATGATACATCTGGCAATATCAGATGCCATCATAGTAAGCTTCTCTTTTATTCCAGATACACTGCTTAAGTGTATTGTTCTTGTAAATAGGCAGTATGGTGTCATTAAATGTACATAGTCTAAATTTCATAAATAAATCTAGTAGTGAAAAAGGTTTCTTCTCTGCATTTTTATACCCTGCTGGGTACTGAGGATGCAGAGCTATGACAGCACCTCTTCCTCAGTCTCAGCTGGGCAAGCTGTCCCTCTGGGCTGCAACCACAGAAGGAGCTTAGCATCAGTGCTGTTGTTATCTGTATCAGTTGTGACAAAACCTGCCCATTTTCTCAGGGATAGCTGTAACAGAGAAGAATTGACTTATTTAAAAGTTCAAATTCAATCACAAATTTCTCCAGGACTTCAGTACTTCCCAAATTCCAGTGAGAATGCGAAGTATTTTCTTCCTTTTCTTTGTTTACAGAACAGGTTGTGTATTTTAAAATTATCCCCTAGCCCCCATTTAGAGTTTATGTCACAATCCATCATGTCAGACTTTACTGTAAGGATTCTGAAAATCACAGATGTACTAAATTGACAAGTCAATAGCCAGTTTTTCTGGTTGGCTGGTAGCTATCTAAGATCTTTTCTTGACTAAATAATCCAGTCTCTCTGAAATGAGGGGTATCACACATCCATGCTAATTAAAGTCTCTAAAACTGCACTTTTCTAAGTGAACTCTTAAAGGTACTGTCACTCAGTCACTGAGGTGAGTGGCACTGGTGCCAGTGCTATCCACAGCAGAGTGCTCTAGCATGGAGCACAGGAGGGTTCCCAAACACGAGGAACCTCAGGGGATCTGGGGGAGCTGCCAGGAGCCTGCGGCTCGTGTGACAGTTGCTGACAGGACCTGGGGAGGGGAGCTGGGAGCTATGGCTGCCAAGCCCCCCCGTGTATAAAAGAAGCCCTTAGGGATCACCAGTGACCAGAAATGCTGCCAACAGTGTGGGCAAACAGGGCATGGAGTGTGGCAGTTCACACAGAAGGGTGTGCAGGAAGGTGCTGAATCTCTCTGCCAGCTTGACTAGGGAGCAGTGGTATCTACCCTGCAGAAAGCTATGGCCTCTCTAAGCTTGCATCCACCACAATGGTCACAGCTGCCCAGGCAGAGCTCCGGTGGGAGCACTTTGCCACCCTGGTGCCAGCTGCAGCCTGTGCCTTTCTCTTACACTGGTGTTGCACAGCAGCAATGACCAGACCTGTGGGAGGTGTGCCCAGGTAAAGGAACTGTCTCCTTAGTGACAGAGCTCAGGGAGAACGTTAGTAGACTGAGGTCTATCAGGGAGAGTGAAAGAGACACAGGCTGCCTTCCCTGAGACATACCCAGCAGGCAGACAGGATGTATGATATGGAGGATTCCCTGTTCCCTCTCTGCCTGGCTGAACACAGCGACTTAAGGGATTTGGGCAATGGTGACAAATTACTGCTCAGTGCCTGGATGCATCCATCCTCTGGATGCCGCACCTGCCTAGGTGCTCCTGCATGAGGGGTGTGAGGCTCTGCAAGTGGAACAATGACAAGGATAATGGTTCATCTAGCATGGAGACATTGTCAAGGTTGAGTTGTCCTATGTCCTGTGTCAAAATTGCTTCCATAAAGTTAAAAAAGACAGGTCATTGTCATAGGAGACTCCAGTCAATACACAGACTGGACCCACTTCTTATGGACATCTGCTGCCTCCCTGGGGCCTGTGTTAAAGATGCAAAGAGAAAACTTCCTATAGCAGCCCTCAGATTACTATCCATTGTCAATATAGTACAGCCCTCAGATTACTATCCATTATCAATACAGTACAGCCCTCAGATTACTATCCATTATCAATACAGTACAGCACTCAGATTACTATCCATTATCAATACAGTACAGCCCTCAGATTACTATCCATTATCAATACAGTACAGCACTCAGATTACTATCCATTATCAATACAGTACAGCACTCAGATTACTATCCATTATCAATACAGTACAGCACTCAGATTACTATCCATTATCAATACAGTACAGCACTCAGATTACTATCCATTATCAATACAGTACAGCACTCAGATTACTATCCATTATCAATACAGTACAGCACTCAGATTACTATCCATTATCAATATAGTACAGCACTCAGATTACTATCCATTATCAATATAGTACAGCACTCAGATTACTATCCATTATCAATATAGTACAGCACTCAGATTACTATCCGCTCCCAATTTTTCAGGTAGGCAGTGACAAAGTTACAATAAAAAGTCCAAGGGCAACCAAGAGAGACTTCAGGGCCTTGGGATGACTGGCAAGGGATCACGAGCACAAGAAGTGTTCTCCTCTATCCAACCAGTTGCAGGGAATGAGGAGGGAAGAAACAGGCAGAGCCGCAGATCAACACCTGGCTCCTAGCCTGGTGTCACCAGCAGAATCTGGGGTTCTTTGGTCGTGGGTTGGTCTGTATAACTCCAGGTCTGCTGGCAACAGATGGGGTTCACCTCTCTCAAAGGGGAAAAGATCTTTGCGCAGGAGTTTGCAGGGCTCACCGAAGGATATTTTAATTAGATTTGAAGGGGGCTTGCTAGAGATAATCCTGAGGGTGGCAAGCCAATGTCTGAGAGATGGCATGCAAGTGAGATCCTTTGGTCTGCTGTATCAGGTAGCTGATGAAGATCCATGTGGCAGCAAAGACAAGGGGTTATTGACATGTTAGAAACCACAGAAGCACCTGGGAATGGTCATGTGGGAATCAGGGCTTCTTCTCCTTAAAAGGTGGTAGAATCAATAGCCCAACTGAAGTGCAAGCAGCATGGGTAGCAAACAGGAGGAGCTGGAAGCCATTGTGCAGCATAAAAACTGCTACGATTCTATGAAGTTCAGCATGCAGTCACTGATACTGTTCCCCAGAAAGACTTTGCCCTGATCTATTGCTGCCTGGGTGTAAGTTAACAGCATCACATGTTGCCCTTCCTTGCTTCAAAGTTACTGTTTTGAGGAAGCCAGAAAGGAATGTGCAGCATGAAAGCAGATGTGTGGTTGTGCATAAGTGTGACTTGATGAACTTATCAAGATGCAGCTGAACAGCTAGCACAAACAGCCAGCAAACCCCACAAGCCTGACAGCCCAGCATCTATTTTTGTGTTGACAGTAAACAGATGTCAGTGGTGAGGTTCTGGGCATAAAAACAGCTCTTGCTGTTTTAGTCCAGAATCTGTAGTAAAAGTAGGCCAGGCAGCATGACACCTGCATAATTTTAGTGGTGAAATAAATTACTGGTAAAATTAAAAATACCCTAGTCAGTACAGCTGCTCTGGAACTGACCCAACAAATACTCTGTGAACTGTAAAGTATTTTATTTTATTTTCTTCCATCACTTTTCCCACGGCTGTGTTATGGGTCAAGACAAAACCTGGTGTCATTCGTCCGGTGCTGGTGAAAGGAAAGAGTGCACAGCAAAAGGAGGAGCCCTATCAACCCAATCCTTTTAAAAAGTACCTTGAAGAAATCAGTGATCAAAATACTGAGCAGGTGAGTAACTCTCACTCTGAAGGATTCTATAGCCTCATTTAGTTTTCTTAAAGATGATGGAATAATCTTAAACCCTTCTTTTGTCCTGGTCTCTTTTATTGTGAAGTTAGATGATTCCCTAATGGTCACTGACTCCTGGAGGAGAGTCTCCAGGCTGGATATGGGCAGCTGGGCTTTCTAAAGCGTCATTTTTTTTTGGTGTGTTCTGAAAGCCTATATGTTGAGGAGAGGACTTTTTTATGATGTCTGTAGGAAACACTGTACAAAAGAAAGGAGAAATCCTGTGCTCCCTTGTCAAGCAGGTGTCTGGATCAGATCTATTAGAAAGCCTTTCATCCATTTGGGGTCCAGATCTGAATCCTCTCTAAAGAGAAATGAGGACAGCAAGGATTGGGCTAGGTTCATTCTTCCTTCTCCAAAGGAGATTGGAGAGGAGTCTCAGTGAGTTTCTGTGTCACACCCCTGTCTAGCTACCCCAGGTCCAAGCTGTCCTTTCACAGCTTGAGAGGATAGCTCTTCTATCACATGTGATAGGCACTAAAATGTAGCCCATGGGCCAGCAAAAGTGCTGTCTTCTCCCGCAGACCTCTGCATAAAGCCACAGGGTCACTTTGCAAAAACACATCTTGAAGTTTGCTGACCTTGCCTTAGAGAAACCCTAGACAAATGGTTCTGTCAGCCTTTTCTTGTTCATTTGTATTTGTACATTTATGTGAATTAAACCTTAACTGCTATACATAATCTGAATGTCCCTGCAAGAGTTTATTATTAACTTAACCAGCAGGTTTGGAATTTTCCATTTCCAGGGTAGTGAAATGAAGCCAATAGTCCTCTTGTCAGACACGAAGTGAATAAAGTACCTTACCACTCAAATTTCTCTTCTATGCCTCTCACATTAGAGAGAGGCTTTAACAATGGCAGCCTTCTCTTCTCCATTTTAAAACTGATATATTTGGTTTTTTTTATGATTTTCCTTTTAGTTCTTCCCATTTCTCACCATAGTTCTGACTTGCTGTAGAACAATCCTAGCATTTCTCAAGAGTACCGCAGCATTACAAAGAGAGGAAGATTTATTTGTAGTGTTAGTGGGTTCCAGCAACACATATGGGTGGCATCAGAAGGTTTCTCATTCTACAGATTTTTATAGAATATAGAGTTTCCATAAAATATGAGAGAATAATAATAAAAATGATGATTTACAGTTTGTCTCTGAACTTCTGAGGCTGAGAGTGAATATTTGAGTTCCAAGACTCCACATGAGTTCATAGTGAGTTTTTCATGCTTTGACTTACTGAAAACCTTCTCATGCCAAGACGCTGTCCTGCCATTCACCTGGGATGAAAGAGAAAGAGAGCTGCCCTGGAGCTGCTGCTAGACCACCTCAGTGGGGCCTCTGCAAAGACAGGGGCAGCTCATACCTTCCTTTTATCAGGGCTGGGCACTGATTCTGCCAAACTTGTATTTTTAGGCAAATACAAACCTGGGGTTGTTGCCATAGTCTGAAGCTTTCTGACCTGTGAAACTAATTATAAAAATCAAACATAAATTACTTATGGTACATATTAATGACGTACTGAGGATGCAGTAAGTCCAGGAATAAATGTGGTAGTTTTAACGAAAGCCAAAATTATTTTACATAAATGTTATATATTAAAATGAGCTAAACATATTGTGCGCTGACTTCGATAGATGGAAAAGTTAATTTGACAATGAATACGTTAAGCTTGTGATAAGAAATACTGCAGGTTGCTGTAAAATGATTGTTACTTTGGGAGATATCTATAAAGACTTTGTTCTGAAAAAGGAAGCACTTGGACCTGTATACAGATGGATTCACTGGCTTAACAGAAACCATTTTTGTTTGTCTAATAGAACAATCAGTACTATGATAATAGCCAGATCTGGGGAAAATGCTGAAGTGCTGATCATGACAGCATGTTTATGATTTTAGCTTTTGCCTCTCAGAGTAGGTTTATGGTGCTGACATAGTCAGCACTTGCTGACGCAAGTCTCTTGTGAGTGGAGAAGACTTGGGTGCCCACATGAGGATGTTCATAATCTTACAGCATCTGTGAAACTCTCCTCAGGGGTTTTAGTGCCTGTAGGAGAGCAATAGCAGTGCCTGCAGAACTGGGCTCAGTGCCCAGACAACAGCTTGAAAATTGCAGTGTTCATCTCTAACCATAGGGTTGTTAGCCTGTAAGGACACTCATTTTCCCCCTTCACCTGATTTCAGTAGTTACAATTTTTGGCTGCACAGTGGCTGGCTTCCAAAGAGTGGGAGGTGTTCTCACTAATATTACCCCAAAGTCAGGTAAATTGACTGCATTCATGGGATGTGAGGGCTGTGGATTAAAACCAGGAAGCTAGCAGTTAGGCTTCCTGCTTTCTGCAGAAGAGATGGTACTAGTGCACTTGTCCTCAAATAAGAGTACCTACTTTGGCTGAGGACAAAACTGCTCATACTGTTACTGATTTTCCCTGGTTTTCTTTGGAGATCTTTCCACTCCTGGAGGGAAAAAACATTTCTGTTCTCTCCCTATCTCTCTGTTTTCCTTTCTCACTAATAGCATTGCTAATAAAAATCTCACTATGTGATGTTGCCACCCCTTTTTCATCCAGCCCTTCTTGAAAGGACAGACACATTCAGGCTGCATTGTCAAGGATGGTACAGACTAGATGAAACTCCAGATGGTATCAGCTTTATTCTCTCTTTTGATTTTTCTTAGCCCTCTTCAGTATTTCCTCTCCGTGCCAATCTTCCCAATGTGACACTAAGCACTGGTGACTATGTGGGTGACATTCAGCTTGAGACATATCGATGCAGCCAGCTGTAACTGCTGACCTTCAGCTTCATGTCCCTGTGTCGAACATACATTTTTTTTTTTGCACAGCAGAGAGTAGCTTGTTTGCTTTTCATTTCATTAAGAAATGTCCCTGTGTGGAAAAGGCCGTTTCCCTGGTAAAAAAAACAGTAATTTTTGCTTTAACAGGCAGTTGTTCTCGTGCAGATAATCCAAAGTAGTGGATAGTGACAAAAAGAGATTTCTGAATTAATAAAGATAGATGTTGCTCAGCTCACAGAAAGCGCCTTTTTGTTTGGGTTCTGGGAGTAGACTGACACTCGTGTGCCAATAAAATTTATAAACAAGGGAAAAAGCCCATTTTATTTTGGCTTTTTCTCATATTAGCTTTTTCCTGAGGACATATACAATTTGTAACACTGGCTGTTCAGTGGATATCCCCCCACTAAGCACTTTCTGCAGACAGTGGTACAGACTGAGGTACCAGTATGACAGTATTAAGCTTCCCACGTTTTTAGATACCATTACTGGAGATGGTAATTTCCCCATTCTGAGAAAGATTTTTTTTTCTCTTGCTTAGTACATTTCATTAATGTTTCAGAAAATTTGCAAATATGCTCCAATTTGTTCAAAAAACAACCATAAAGTATATTGGAAGTATATGTAACTCATGTCCAGTGCTGATGTGACTGGTGGTTTCATGAAGATTTTAATTGGAAACTAGGGAAATAGAATCTTTTGGGGGAAATAATAGGGTTTTTTATTACACATTAATATGAAGACAACTCAATGAATGTTAGAGAATTCATGTGCTTGCAAGCATTCATTGACAAGAATGTACATAGGCTCCTTTGTCATTAAAAAAGTAAGCCACTTTGGCCAGGGGAAGAATGAGAGAAAAATGAACTAAGGAGATACTAGTTACAAGTGGCATGAAGCTATGAAGCCCGTTTGCCAAGGTTCATCATTAATAAATCAGTAGGGCTGGTGCCACTGAGGAGGAGTGCAAGAGGCAGGAGGCAAGGTCTGTGTGAAGTGACTGCCGCCTGGTCCCCTTCCAGCTTCTTGCTGCTGCTGGTCTCTGATTCACTAGTTTGCTCGCTCTGACTCTTTCGGCAGCTAGTACGTTAGGTTTTGATGGAACTCATCACAGCTCTTGTCACAAATTTTCTGGGTACTGAGCTCAAAGGCACAGCGTGCAAAGGAGTTCCCAGTCTAGACTCAGCCCACCAAGTGGGTGTATTGTGTCAGTGACCTAGACAAAACATGAGCATGAGATTTGTGCCAAAACCTGTGTATGCATCCTTCACTCTATCCCAAATTTTTAAAAGAACTTTTTTTATTTTTAAAGGATTTTATTCTTTAGGTTTCGCACCCCATATATGTAATGTTTGGGGTTTTTTATAACCAGAAACACTGATAATTGCTGAGAGCTTGCAGTAGTGAAATAGACTCTGTATGTACCTTCACTGGTTTAACTCTTACATGGATGAAAAGTCTTGTTAAAAAGCCTGAAGTGATCCTGCTAGTACATAGATAAGGCAGATTTTCTTTTGTACTCTCAAACACTTTGATTTTGTTTTCAATTTTTCAAGTTTTCAGATTGATTTTGTCTTCAACCTACCCTCCCAGAAAATGTCCCAAAACATGGTTATGCAAGGAGATGCACTGGTCATCAGCCAAAGTGTGGCTGGTTTAATGGGTCATCTACAGCAGGGTTTTTTTCATGTGTACTTTCATGCCAATGAAAGTGTTTAGTGTAGAACAGTTGTATTGGCATGAAGGTAGAGTGTCTTTCCTAGTTAATCATCAAGCCCTGTGAAATGTAAAAAGGGTGCAAGGCAAGCACTTTGCTTTCTGTCCAGAGCTTTTTTCTTTCATCCATTAATCTTTTGTTTACTTTTCTTTTTTTCATAGGAGACTGCTCTCCTACACCCTCTGTATTCAACTAAACTGATCCCTCCAACTAAGTACCCTATGTGTCTTCTATCTGTCTCCCTTGCTGACTGTCTAAACACTGGACCTTTCTGTCACTTGTCTTTTCATCATGTGTGATGTTCAAGAGAATCCTTATAGCCCTTACAATCAAAGCTCTTTGTACAATAAGGTGAGCGGCAAGTGTGGCGTGATTCAAGAGCTTTGTCAGGCTTTTATCCTTTCAATTCCAGGCAAAATTTAGGATCAGTCCTGGCAGGTGGTCTGGGAGATGCATCTCAGACAAGCCTGTGTCTTCAGCATCCCTGGAGATATTGCTGCTTTTCCTTTCCTTGGCACAGCTTGTGTCAGGGCTTGTTTACTCCAGGCATGCCAGGACAGGGCTACTCCTTATTCAAGTTATTTGTCCTCGAAAGGAGGAATAATCTGTTTCATCCCTCATGCTCTGATTACTTTTGACATTTACCCATACTAAAGTAATGGGCTATTTCCTTTTTCTTGGGGTCTGAGGGAAGGGAGGCTAACCTGAGAGAAATACAGGCTTTTCCAGTGGCTTTATCTGTCTTCTTGACAAGCAGTTGTCTCTTGCCCATACATAGGGAACCACAGCTTTGCTGACGTTGGTGTCTTCTTTGAAACAGCATGAAGTTAGACAAAATCTCAGTAGTCCAAAGTGTGGGTGACAAGGCTGGCTAATGAGCTTTGTAAGGTGAAAACTAGGCCCTGCTGCTTAACTGAAGTCTTTTCAAAGAGCAGTTGGCACAGGGTGTTTACAATATGTCAAGTGAGCTCTTGTCTGGTGTTAGAAAAGCACTGGTTGTGGAAGTCCATAGAAGATGCTGTTTGGACCCAGCAGATGCATCCTTCCCATGTCCTCTTTTTGTGACAGGACCTGGCTGGAAATGCTCAAACCTTGATTCCTGGAGAAATAACCTCACTCTAAGATGTACAGTGTGCTTTATTTAGGATGCAAGAGGTTAAAACACAAGCATTAGGTGCTGTATCTTTAGGCTGTGTGATGGTTTCCTCTTCAGGAGAAGCACAGGGTGAAATATGACTTACTAGTTTTAGGCAGATTGGGAGCTGAAACTGCTTAAGAGAGAAGCTATCACCTCTGCAGAGAATGTATGTTGGTCAGCCACTGGACTTTGAAGAAATGCCTTGAAAAGCCTTTCTATGCCCACTGACTAGAAACATAATATAGGTTAATAGGCAAAGTCAATAGTGTCCGAAGCTGTCCCCTCTGTCCTGTGAAATGTATAAAATTTAGAATTCTACCCACTTATTAGGATGGACTAAAACTAAGACTAAATTCAACCTTCTGTCCTGTCTTTGAGTCATCCTGAACAAAAAAGAACCTTTTCACATCTGCTAGACTGGGTTTCAACTTTTACTAAAACAGACTGACATATTTATTTTAGACAGCAAGGGTTTCAACAAGTTTCCTGGTTCATTACAGGGCATTCATGTGAATAAACAGTTCATATGACCATTGAAGCCAGCTTTTATAATGAAAAGAGGTATTAGCTGTTGCTAATGAAAACTGCTAGAAACTCAGAAATCTGTATGGGAAGATGAATAAGTTCTCTTAAGATAGTAAGATAGTGTAATTTTTTGGTGTATCATGTTAGCTGTTTTCTCAAACAGGAATACCCTTGCTGAATAATTGCTCAAATAAGGAATTTTGAAGCTGCTCTGATTTTCCATAGCACTGTGTATCCAAAACTCTTCTCTTGAATACAAAGGTCATAGGACAGCCCAACCTGTGTATTTGCATTCCAACCATATGGTAATGATTACGAGGCCTCTTCATCCACAGTTTTTGATCTTAAGGAACTTTTGTCATTTCAGGCAACCTTTGTGAGCTTTGCAAACTGATAAATGCAGCTATACCTCTCTGATGTTAACAGGTTCTTCCTGCATAATGTTAGTATAAGAGCTATATTTTCTCTTTGGTTGCTTCCATTTCTCTGTACAACACAAGTTTTCTCTCTTGGGTCATTTGTTACTGTCCACTGTTAGCAAAGGTATTTCATGTGGCTTTCCTGTAAGCTTCATACATCTGTAAAGGTTTTTTATTTTACTTTTCTATTTTATACTTTTTAATGTGTCAGAGAGATATTAAAATTCCTTCTCCACCAAGTGGTCCATCTGTCAAATCTATGCCTCTCCAGTGTTATGTGGGACAGTGTCAAATGCCTTGCACAAGTCCAGTTAGAGGATGTCAATCACTCTTCCCTTATATATCAGTGCCATAACCCCATCATAGAAGGCCACCAAATTTGTCAGACACAATTTGCCCCCTGTGAAGCCATTCTGTCTGTCACCAATCATCCGCCTTATTGTCCATATTCCTTACTATAGTTTCTAGAAGGATCTGTTCCATGATCCTGCCAGACACTGAGGTGAGACTGACTGGCCTGTAACTCCTTGAGTCTTCCTTTTTTCTCTTTTTGACAATGGAGGTAGGTTTGGCCCAATACCTTGGGAAACAGAATAACCAGATATCAATACTGGGCTAATTTAATACAAACAGAGGTTTATTTACACAAGAAGTAAATATTAACCACTTAGAATATATTTTTAATCTGTTTTGGTTTATAGTATTAACATTCTTTGGTAACCAAAGGATGATTAATTTAGACCTTATTCACATGATCAATATTTAACATTTGAATCAGTATATGTTGATAAAACCCCTGACAATATTTGCCTCTTATTTCTGGCAATAGCCCTCGTGCACCTTGTGCACCACCCAACTATAGTCTGAGGTATTCATGTTTTTAAAAATTAATGTTTTTTAAATTTAATTTAAAAATAAATTATTTATTTTCATATATAATTGAAGTAGCAGAAAACACAATGCAGTAGACACAGTATCAGGTGTTGAAATTTCAAACTGTTAGACCTGTTCCTTAAACAATATCCAGATATTATGGTAATTTCTTTCCATTCTCCACTAAACCTGGACTGTCACCTCTGTAAATTCCTGGTGTTCCCCCTCTTCAGTTCTCCTTCCCTGGGATAAGGGATAGTATGCACTGTGACTCACTTGTTGCCTCTCTAGCATCTAGTAAACACTTGCTAAGTGTCTACATGGTCAATCCATATGTATTATATATATGTTGCATTTCGAAGTATATGTTGTATTTTGCTTCATCTTCCACTAGAGGGCAAAACCCACTGACATAAATTCCTAACAATCATTTAAAATATGTTTTAAATATACCATTGAGAATGGATACAATGTGCTGGTGAAGGGCATTGCTATCTTTTACCTGCACTTTCACTGAACAAGTCTTCCCTTAGAAATGGGATATGGAAAAAAAACCCATAATGATTACCTGTGTCTTATATTAGAGATGTTAGATATGGTGAGCTCCTAAAACCAGAATAATTTCATTTGCTCGTTCGGTGTGTGAAAAAATAACAGCTTTCTCTATCTGAAATGGTGTATCAAAAGGACACTAAGGTCCAGGTTGTTCTTGTTTGAAGCTCCGCCGAATGCCTGAACCGTCATAGCTGATAAAATTACACAGATGAAGCTGAAAGATATACCTGGCAGCTCTTGTAGTTATAACTGTTCAGAGTGATGGAATCCATAAGCTGTGGCTGAAATAATTTCACAATGTGGTTTTAACTTTGATGGGAGGAGGAAGCATGAACAAAGCTATTGTGTCTATCCTTCTGCTTGGAGAACAGGGAAGGCTCCTTTCTTCCATGCACAGGCTGCTTCTGAAATAAGAATTTTGCCAATTCAACTGAACTGATTCTGTTTTCATTTGCCTTATGTCCCTTGTCCTCTCCTTCCCTAGTCTGCCCCCAGGCATCAGGTGCTGCTATTTTTAGTTACATTCCTTGGTCTTGAATAATTATGGGAATTGAACTTTTTATTCTAAAAACTATTATTTTCCTTTTGTTTGGAATAAAACAGCTCAGTAAGGTGGACATGAGTACAACTGTTGCAGGGATGGAGAGCTTGTGGTAACACTCAGAACTGTGGTTAATTCCAAAGAGTGCTTCTGCTGGGAATCCCTTCAGTTTTTAACAGAGGGCTCTGTAGGGTGGAAGAGGACAACTCTGCATCAGGAATGTTGTATCCAGTTCTGGTCCCAGCAATTAAAAACCGGAGTGTACAGATTGGAGACCATCCAAAGGAGAGCTGCAAAGGTGATCAAAGGGCTGTAGAATCTGCCCTATGAGGAAAGACTGAAGGAGTTATGTCTTTTCTTCCTGGAGAAGAGAAGGCTAAGGGGGGAACCTCATTACAGTATTCCTGTACTTAAAGGATGGCTACAAAGAGGATGGAGGCTTCCTCTTCACAGGAAGGCACGTGGAGAAGACAAAGGACAATGGGTACATCTTGTACTGGGAGAGGTTTCCTCATGTTGTATGAAGAATTTATTTACAGTGAGAACAGTCACTGGAACAACCTCCCCAGGGATGTGGTGAAGTCCCCACCACTGGAGGTTTTCAAGATGTGTTTGGACAGGGTGCTAGGTAATCTCACCTAGGCTCCCTTTCCCCAAAAAAGGTTGAACTCTTCCAACCTGGGCTGTTTGGTGATTCTATGATTCATATGGGGCATGACTGAATTAAATACCTGTCAAGGCAGACAGCATTAGATTTTGGGAAACCAGCTGTCATTTTGAAGGAGAAAGGAATGACCTGCCCAAGGGAGAGCCAGAGGATGAGCAGGTGTAGCTCCTTCAGCTGGGGACTGCCTCCTAGTCCTTACTGACTTTCAAACTGCCTCTTCTTTCTGTCTGCAAAGACTGAGAACATGATTCATGTACACCCCTGTGAAAATCTCTCTGTCAGCTAATTCTTTAGCAGTACAGCCTTAAAAATGGATTGGCAGGAACTGGATTTTTGCAAGAAGTACAAGATTTTTTTTTTTAAATTGCCATTTCTGTATCTGATCAGACATTATTTATAGGAGGAAAGGTCTAAGCTTGCACAGAAAAAGTTTTCTTTAATGCCCAAATTTGAACTCAAGCAAATTTATTTATTACATTTTTTTCCTGGACCTGAATGGATTTTTCTTGAGATCACTAAATGTTGTGTCAGCCTTCCATAATCACTTGCAGGTCTGCAGGCGTATAGGTAAGCAGAATACTTAAAAAGAATCTTTCTTATTTTTTAGATGAAATCAGTTGTGTTTACTTCACCATCCAATCTTCTACTCATTGGAGTTTGTGTTTGATTAATAGTAGCATAGTGGGGATTGACATTCTGTGAACACGGCAGCCTTTCAAGGTTGCCATGGAAAAGTACTTTTCTCCCCGACATCATCCCAGCTGCTTTTATTTCTAGAATAGAGTTTCTGTCTCTCTTTTGAATGGTGATATTTAAATGCTATACTTGTGTAGGTGTATTGTGGTTGATCAGCCTTCTACTGTCTGTGATCCTGAGCAATTGCTTTAGTGTAGAAAAAGAAATCAGAGGCAAACAAGCCATTTCATTAGTGCTGTGCTACAAATTGGACCTCCTCGTTGGGAAAGTACTAATTCTTAATATTGTTGTGGCTCCTTTTTATGTCCTTTAACGGCATTGCTTGGGCTCAGTGAACTATTTAAATCATATTGTACTTAAATGACATTTCTATCACTTTGGGCTTGGTTTGATAATGCCTGCAGAAAATGCCTTTAGAGATCTTGCTCAGCTGATCTTTAAAGGAAGACATTTCTCCTAAAGAACTTTAGAAGGATCATAACCTGGTAATTGATTGCTTTCTTCAACAGAAGAAAGACGGTAGCTTAGGCTCAACAGGAGACACCACAGCATTCACTTAACAGGAAGATGTCTTAAGTTTGGTACTGCCTGGAAAGACCTCTCTTATGCACTTCTCCAGAGAGAGCTTTTCCAAAGGAAAAGAAGGAATTGAATACCACTTCCTCACTCTGTTTGGCCTGGGTAGTTAGGCAATTTTAAGGGCATTGCTGTCTTATTTCCACTAGGAGAAGCTGTTGATGGTAGGACCCTGGTATCTTTGGTGTACTTCATTTAGAAATCAATAAATTGTTTTTACAAAGAATTGTTTTCACACAGAGTTGTTTTCTTGAACATGATAGGATCAGATGCCCGCAGGCACTTTCATTAGAAATCAAATGTGCTTTCCAGTGAACACTGTGCCCAGAAGTGTCCTGGTTCTTTGGAACCTACTTAGAGCCACTTCTGTTGTTTTCTGCATTCTTATTTATGCAGCTTGTCTTTGCTGGGAAAGCTTAAACCAGTCTCAAGAACCAAAAAGTAGTTTAAAATGTTTTGGTTTTATTCTTAGAAATCTCCATGTAATATAAAACTTGAATTCAGTCTTATCCATGGTTTTCTATGCAGATTGCATCTAGTCTTCTGCTTAATGTATTTCAGGCAGACATTTTAAATGCATAAACCAATATCAAATATAATAGGAATTCTGGCCCTAGCTAACAACTCCAAGATCTCTTTATCTTAGCCTTCTGCATTTTCAGGTTAATATGTGAGCACACATCTTAGGAGAGCAACCAAAGGAAACACAACAGACTAAATACAGCGCTTCTAGTATCTGCTTCTAATGACCGTTTGTGAAGGGGATTCTATGCCATGCTGATGGTGGTGGGGGCAAGCTTGCCATAGGTTGCAGGCTGCTTCTGATGCTGGGATCATGATCCATGATGGAGTTTGAACTGGATACGACTCCATTTCTAAGGGAATTTGAAAGCACAGAAAATGGGAACGTTAAGAAATAATCTCTATTAATGATTTGGCAAATGGATGCTGGAGAGGGACTCTTCATTAGAGACTGTAGTGACAGGACAAGGGGTAACACGTTAAACAGGGGAAGTTTAGATTGGATATAAGGAGGAAATTCTTTCCTGTTAGGGTGGTGAGGCACTGGAATAGGTTGCCCAGGGAGGTTGTGAATGCTCCATCCCTGGCAGTGTTCAAGGCCAGGTTGGACGAGGCCTTGGGTGAGATGATTTAGCGTAAGGTGTCCCTGCCCATGGCAGGGGGCTTGGAAGTAGATGATCTTAAGGTCCTTTCCAACCCTAACCATTCTATGATTCTATGACATGTCTTTGCTTGTAATACAATAATAAAAACAGAAGACAAAATATCAAAGAACAGAACACAGAGGTAAAGATTGTTGGTTTTAACAACAAAAGCAGAAATATACCATTGAGTGAAAAATATAAAGAAGATTTAGCAGGCATACAACCTGTATGAGACACAGAAAAAACAATTGTATGCATTTTATTAAAGACAGTGAGAAAACAAAGTCTGAAGAAAAAAAAAAAATCATAGTTACTGGAAACTATCCCAAAACACACAGAGCTGCATAGAAATTCATATCTTAGATGTCACTGAACACATGTTTCTAGACAGGTTTCTAAAAACCTGTTGGTTTTTAGATTGTAAAAACTCTTCTGAGGTATCAAGGAAAAGTAAACAGTGAGCTGACTTGGAAACTCTGCATTTTAAAGGACAAACTGCCACAATTAAAATTCAATTAACTGTCATGGCAGGTATTGATATAATGTGTACTCCGAAATATGGCCTTAATTAACTCTTTTTCTAGTTATGTTAGAAAAATGTATGAAATATAATTAGTTCTGTGAAATTCCAAGTATGTACTCGAGCTTTAATTAAAGAAACCAGTATTTATGTATGTTACAAAGATTCTATAAACTTCAAGGCGTTAGTGGTTGGTTTTTTTTTCTTTCTGGCTATGTGTTCTAAATTTTGATGAAGCGGTCATATATGATAAGCTGTAAATTACAGTACTAGCTTTCTCCTTTTATTAATTAAAAAGTAGCTATAATTTTAATAATTATATAGTAGAATACAATCTTAATACAAATTTTTATATAGGCGATGACAGTTACGCACGTATACCCTAGAAAATTCAGTCAAAGTTTGTGGTTTGGATATACAGTAACTAAGGTCAAAGATCTCTGTTGCATGAAAAGCTTACTCAGAAAACAGGATTTATTCAGTTTTGCAGCTAATCTGGGAAGAAAATATGTGGGTGGAAGGTCAACTCTGAAAATTAAATCCATTTCATTTCACACTCTCACCTGGAAAGCAGTTAAAGTTCTTTGGCTGTTATCAGTCAATGAGCAATGAGCCCCTTCCTGGGGCAGAGAAGTATCGTCATTTTTGACCAATGACTCAGTTTCTGTGAGTCCATAAATAGTTCACAGTTAGTGTGCTGAGTGAAATTTCAAACACTCGTATTGCTGGAAGTTCTGAAATGTTCTTTCCAATACAGATGGGAATTTGAAAACATTAAATACTCCAGAAATCAATATGCATCATTTGGGTTATATGATCTAACTCAATGCAGATCTAACCCATATGATTAGAAGATGTTTGTCTCTGCTGCCTTACCCTGTAGGTGTGCAGGTTGTGGTTTTCTTCCCCCAAGTATTTGTTACGGGCTCAGTACCCTTGCTGGCCACCAGCTCCCGTAATCACCTATAGTGAAATTAGCCCTGTGAGGAGCTGCAGAGCTTGATTAGCCCACAGCAGAGAGCAGAGGCTCTTATCATTGTTGCCGCAGAGTGAACTGACAGTGAAATACATTTGAATGTTTTATGGAAGTGATGAAAAATGAAACATCCAGGTCAGAAAACACAATATGCCAGTTACAGATGGGATTTCTTACAATTAAACACTTCATTTTAATTTTCTAAATGACCAGTGAGAGTTTACAAGGGATCAAAATGTTTTGCAGAAAGCTTCTTTTTTTCTGTTGCTGCTGTTTTTCATTGAAAAATCATTTTAGCAGAAAATCCCCACCCAGTTCCATCAATGGCTAGCCCAGCGTGAGATGTTCAACTTGGCTTAGAAAAGGTAGCCCAAGGAAAAATTGATGTACTGCTGCACTTGTGTGCATCTCCCTCTCTCCAGCTCCACTTAAAGATAAGGAATCCCTACTGCAAAGCCCTGTAACTTCTCCAGCCTCTGGTATTCTCATACAGATCTTTCAGTCTCACCCCACTCTGGTGCCCTCCAGGCCTGTGTCCTGTGAAAACCTGTCAGGGAACCGTGCCTGTGTGTGAGCTGTCTGTCTTGTGTGCATACTTACCAGTATCTGGGGAGAGGTTTGGAATCTTCAAGTTAAAAATGCACAAGGATGGTACTATATAATAATGATTTGCAAGTCAGTCAGGACATAGGTGGCTGAAGGTGTGTTATAAATCTTTGTTGTGATCAGCATTTCTGCTTTACTTTTCTTTATAGAGAGGTGGAAATTGCAAAAAATGGGTATTTAACTGACTGAATCTTTGAAATGGATTTTATACCATGTAATTTCAGAGATATTGAATTGTCATAATTATGAACTGGCTCTTTACATCATTATATATTTTCTCTCCCCTTTGTCTAAGGTAGCCTTTGCTGCTGCAGGTGTTTCACCATTTAGTGGTACCCTAGATTTCTTGTGCTTGCATTCAGAAAAAATAATTATCTATAAAATTGTTTTATAAAAAAATGTTTGCTTGTTATATGTGTATAAACAAACTTTTTTAGTCTTTTAGAAATTAGTAATTTTTCCTGTTGTGAAGAAATGACTCTGTGTTTCATACAAATCCATATTACCTATTTATTTTCAAAGTGGATTAACCTAGTGGTCTTAACAAAGAAGTTTGAAAGAATAGTGTATACATGAATGTTCTCTGGTTACTATAGTTGAAACATTCTTATTTTTTATGTACCTTATCTGGTTCCAAAGGGTTTTAAACCTGTGCCTCAATTAGCAAAGGTTGCAGACCCTCTAGAGAGTCACTTAGACTTATGAAAAAGGTCTTACCTTGAGAACACCTCAGAAAGCTTTATATTATTCTGAGGCAGCTGTGATTCATAGCACAATAAAGATAAACTGACCTTTTAAAGGCAAATATGTCTTGCTGATTACCCTACAGAGCTAAATGAACAAAGGTCTAACTAAGATGTTATATAATCACCTTTTTTATGCCTTGGCTGAGTCTGCAAGAGATTATTTTGGCCAAGCATATAATTTCCCTTTGATCTTACATGCTTTAAATACTTAAATATTGTCAGGATATCCACCCTCCACAGTATGATTTTTGCTGCCACAAAAGCAGATTTGCCTATTTTTCTCTTTCATTGTTCTCAGAAAGAATAAGGAAAATATCATAACATAAGAAAATAATGATATCTGGAAAGTTAAAAATTATTAATTAACCTTGTAAGAGTAATGCAGAATTTTGTAACTGACATTAAGAGTACAAATTATAAAAACCATATTGTCATCTTTCAACATCAACAGATGCAATTCCTTTACATCTGTGGGAGAAACTAAGGTTTCTTGATACCTGTTTTGACCTGGAGTTGAAAGACTGCCAGTGATAGAGCTTGATGAGGTCTCATTAAGACAATACATGCATAAAAAGTACATAGTCCAAGCTGAATTCATAATTCAGAACTTGTGGACATGAGCATATTACTGTATGACTCTCAGGGATGGTAGTCTAGTAAGGGTGTTAATCCCACCTCATTCGGCCTATCTTCCATTCCAGTACTTTGAAGTTGTCTGGTACTCTGATCTTGATAGCTCATCTTTGCTGAGATGATCATTCGCTGTGAGGATCTTTTCCCTGTGCTTAGTGCTTTAAGTTGTACTATGATTCAGGCACAAGGTTGAGTTTAATCAGGTAGGCTGTCTGTCTTGTTAAGTGTCCTCCCAACAACTCCGGCTGATGGCCATGCAGACAAGACAACATGAAGATGCCAATGCCCTCCTTTAATACTTGCCCAGACAGTGAGAGACCTGATTACAGTGCTTATCTCACCCTGCAGAAATTCAGACTCATTCTCTCATTTCCAAAAGAGTACATTCCTTACCCACAGAGCTGCAGAAAGCAAAAACACTGGGACAGCAAGTTCCATCCTGTTTGTGGGATTGGCTTGGTGTGCATTCAAGAAAACAAGAATTATATTTGTAGGGAAAAATCATGGAGGAAACAGTAAGATTCTGTAGCCTCTTGGTTAAACTCCGGGAGGGCGGGCATGGGACTTCTTCCATAGCAGAGTTAACACATTTCAGTTTACACTGATGCTTGATAGAAATAACACAGTGAAAAAGCCTCCAGCTAATTAGGATGAAGTCACCCAGGCCAAGGCACTCAGCTCCTTTGCAGCTGGCAGAGGCATAGCTGTACAATTCCAGGAAAAACTCTAACACCCTCCTTTCAGGGACCTGCACGGCTAAACATTATTTCAACAGAAAGGATGCAGTGCTTGGCTTGTGTGCTGCATATTCACTAAAGTACTACTTAAAGCTTTTTATAAATGTAACCATATGTGACTTCCTTAAGATGAGACCCAATGTTATGGCAAAATCAGGTCTTCAGACACCTGACTATAGAATGTATAAACTCTTCTAAGGTACCTTATGTCAGAGAAGCTTGGTGCAAGCAGAGAACTTTATACTGTTCAGTTTTTCTCCAGGTCTTCAGCCTTTTAAACATTTTTTTTCTCCATTATTAATCAGTTAAATCCTTGTTTGCCTCTCACTTCTCTTCTTTCAGTTAAGCCTCTCCAAATTAGTCAATGTTAAGTGTGCATGTCCAGAAAATAGAGATAATTTCCCACTCTATGGAGACTGCTATAAATGTTGGGTCTTTAGATTGAAAAGAGGATGCTATCAAAATAAAGGAATCAAATATATTTCTTGGATAAAAAAAAAAAAAGAAAGAATTACTGGGTTTGTCAGAACTAAGGAGGGACTTGAGACCTCATACTCAAGGAACAAGGTAAGGAAGAATCATGACTCAGAGAGGCATTTCAGGTCACCATGACAGGCAATGAATACTAGCAAGAAAGGCCAGGATGAGATAACACAATAAAAGTGCATTTTTCATTGACTGGTCTTTGTGCAATTTAAGAAAAAGAGCTGTTGCATTCTCAGATCACTACCTGGCTAGGGAGCTTTTCTTTACTGCAACAAGCAGTAGACAGTTCTCAGAGAACTTAGGTGCACATCACAAAGTAACCAGAAAATCATCAATACTTTTCTCTTTGTGATTGACCCTTCTTTTCCTGGAATAGAAAGATGTATATTCTGGTGAGGCAATAGATAACTCCAAGGCTTATTTCAATGAAATAAGCTTGCCATGACACTGCAGGTGTTGTTAGAACTTTGTGCCTGTGTATCACCAAGGTTTGCCCACCTTTGGTAGTTGCAGGGTGCTTGGCTTAGAAATAGGACTTTGGTCTCCCACTTAAGCCATTAAATTCCTCCTGTCTGTGCTGCAGTAGTGGCGTGGTGTAAAGTCTAGGGGCTGTGCTGGCTAAAATCAGGAGCCAGGTATGCAGCAGAGGGAGAAATATTGCTGCTGAAAGAATCTAGACTTCTTACTCCTTCCTTACTCTTTATTTGCCTAAAATTATTCCCTTGTCTACATTTAATAAATGAATAAATAAACTTGGTGCCTAAAGTTAATAATTTGCCTTTTCATTTTGGGGAAAAAAAAAGGAAAAAAAAGAAACAAAATGGGCCAAACTTCTGTAACTGCTGCTGTTACTGCTAGAGTTGATTCCTGCTTCCCTGAAAACGAATCAAGGCAAATGTACAAAGAGAGAGAGCAATACATAGCATATCTATTACATAATAGCAGAAAATTAGAGTATATTCCACTTCAGTATCCTTCTTTATATATAGGGGCAGTTTAGCAGAGCAGTTTTGCTTCACGAAAAGCACAGTTTCAAAATTAATCTTCTTAGGGCAAGAGCAATATCTTTTTGAGCAACACATCATCTGTTAATTAACTATTTGATCTAAATACCAAAACAAAGTGATGCCTTTGATACACTGAAAATAGGCTTCTTCCAACCTTGTTTTCATAGAATTCTAAAATACCCAAACCCCAACACTTTCAGCAAGCTTTCCTCTAAAGAGGATGTCTCTGTGTCACTGCATAGGGAAACGTCACAAGCTTGTGATCTTAACATTGCCTTTATAAGCTCTGGCTTATCTATTTACCTAATTACTATCCTATTACTTACCTAATTTACCTATTACTAATTAAAATCTTATTGAAATTGGTGTGGTTGTTCACTTGAGTCATACTCATCAAACTTCATTGCTCAGGTGAAAGTCATATAATACTCAAAACACTGAAAAATCACTGAGATCCGAAACTCCTTTCTGCAAATACTAATTTCTGTTATACAGCATTTTTTAGTTAAGTGTTTGTATGATTTATGTCCATGAAATTTAAGATTAAGGAGAGCTCTTTTGAAGGAGATTTAAGAAGATGGATCTTCAAAGTGACAGAAATACAATTGCATTTTAAATAGCTTTATATGCAGTATCTCAGATGTATTATACGGCAGGTGCCCTTGATGTGATTTTCAGTTGAGATACCTCCTTCAGATTGGAAAGTGATCTATCCCTTCCCACCCTTTTAATTATGGAATATGATATAATAGAAAATGGGCCATACCTTGAAATGGATTTTCGTACAGACAAAATAGTAGTGAAAAAGCCTTTTTGGCAGGTAGCCTGTTGAACACAAACAGGATTTCATTGCCTTGCTATCCTTTGCAAAACTGAGGGTATTTGCTTTCGTTATTAAACTGTAGTGATAGTTTATATAGAAATTGAACTGATAATTAATTTCTTTTTCCTGTTTTTAACATCATGCTCTCTCCAACTTGACATCTTGGCCCAGCAACCCAGTCATGCCATAGTGCCTATTCCAGAAAATGAAACACTCAGCTCTAAGGAGGTAATCAATTGACATTTAATTTGGTTAAGCATTTGCATGCTAGCTTTATCTTTTATTTATGTAGTTCGTGCCAACTTGGTGAGCAAAAATGTGCTGTGCTCTCAAGTCTGCTTTTGTCCATTGCATAGACTAGATACATGCTAGTTATTCTTAATCATTAAGTATAAAACCCATCAGAGTTGTGTTGCAGACTCTGTTGATTATATGAATTTGGAGTAATCCCAAGATTTCCACTTCAGGTTCCTGATATGTGCTTTTTAGTTAGCCCCATTTAAATCACCCGTTCCCTGATTTACAGTCACTGTTATAACTTCTGTTCTAAATAACAGATGCAACTACTAGAAGCACTTAGGAGAATTAGTTATTGAGAATTTCATAAAGGACTGTCAAGAAAACATAAAAATATACAGTGCAAGTCTGCCTAGTATCAAAATTCAGTACCAGTTCTTTTTGCCTTTGAAGAAGGACACAAATCTTAAAATCTAAATTCAGTGGCCAATTCCCTACTGCTTTTACATATCTAAACTCTGGGATCAGTGTTTACCACCCTTGATAATTCATTCAGTATGAGCAGAAGTGATCTGCTATATGTGATCAATTTTCTATTGAGGCAGTGAAGATAAAAAGATTCTGCTGGCTCAGGCAAGTCTTTTTTCCAAGAAGGTCATGAACATGAAGCTGAATTACAGCCTTGGTGTTGAAATCAACATATGTAATTAAATTAACTATCATATTCTTTTCCATAGGCTTTTGAATGTAATCTCTCTCTAGCTTTCTTGCAGGCCCCCTTTAGTTACTGGAAAGCTGCTCTGAGGTCTCCCCTGAGCCTTCTCTTCTCCAGGGTGAACAAGCCCAACCCTCTCAGCCTGTCTCTATAGGACAGGTGCTCCAGCCCACTGACCGTCTCCAACACGTTCATGTCCTTTCCATATATAAATATGTGTGTGTGTGTGTGTGTATTTGTATGTATATATATGTAAGTATGCATGTGTTTATATGTATATATATGCAGCCTTTGATGAAGCACCTGATTTTCCTGTATTTGAAAATATTATAGAAGAAAGGAAACAGCTCAACCCCCATCTCTCATCCTCTCGTCCACATTGAGGGAGAGCTTTTTAGATCTAATGGAAAGTCAAATCTTTTTAAAAATATTTATTTTAAGAAAGAAGACAATTTAACTGATGCATTATTAAGATCACTTCAGAAAGTGAAGCATCTCATGCTGACATCATAAAGTTAGACTACTTTGACTGAGATATTCTTAAAAACATGAGATATTCTTAAAAATGAATTGACAATGGCAACAGAAGTGCAGAATTCCTTTGGTTGAAGGCCAGCTTGATCTGTTCCAAGGCAGATAAAATATATAGAACTGTCTTCAGAAAGTTGCCTTGATTTTGAAGAAACACTGAACAGAATTTTTAACAAGCAATTTATTAAAAAACTTTAATGTACTCCCACAGTTGGAACATTTGTACCATGACCTTTAAAATTCAATTGTGGCTGCATTTACAAAGACTAAAGACAATCAATTGGAAGCAAAAGGATTTATCTGGGCTGATATCAGTACTCTTTGTTTTTCCACTGATTATAATCTTATTGGGTGACAGTCATTCACCATGTACAATAATGCTGGGTGCAAGCAAATAGCTTTAAAGTTGGAAAAGTGTCAAATACCATTTGGTTCAGCTGAGCAAGCTATTTGTGCTGGTTCCCTGGGGCCTGTCACTAATTTGTATTTTGTAACTGAGTATGACTATACAGGTGTAATCCAGTCCACATGTAGCAGGAAGAATTGTGTCAGGCTCACCACAAGCTGGTCAGGAATTAACATCAAGAGATGCACATTTTCTGTTTTCTCTATTACAAATCAGAGAAAGTCTTCTCCAGTGAACTTTTCAAAATACTTGTACAGGGAATGTTATCTAATTTCCTTCTTCCCCCCTCCCCCCCCAATTATATCTCCTTTTTAGCAGGAGGAGGTGAGCAGTGTACAGCATGTTGGCCATGTTGGCTGAGCAATGTCTTACCATATTTAGGAAGGGGCAAAGAAGACACAAATATGGCTAAAGATGACCGTCTTTGCTTATTTTCAGTCAAGAAGGACTGAACAAAGACATCTGTTTCCCTTGAGATCTATTGCTGGAGAGGGAAGTATACAGCACCGATACCCAGGACATCAACATTTATGCAGTCCTGGAGACAGACAAGAGAGAAACATAGACTCAGAAGCAGCTCAAAAGATTCAAGGCACATTTTGTAGCTGCTCTGAAAGTGGTAGTTCTTGGTTGATGATTTCTAATATCACAATATCTTTCAGGCATCTATATTGTTCCTTCTTATTTAGGAATCTATCTAGGGACTGCTTATACTGAATTTACACTTTATGAGTTTACACAACTCACAGGTGTCCACCTAATTTAATGTTTCCCTTTTATCAGTGAAGTCCTGTTTGTATAAACTGATTAGGAAAAATTCTGTCAAGGTATAAGCCCAGCATACTCCTACTTCTGTAATAAGATCTTTAGATCCCTGTCATGTAGTCTCTGCCCTCACAAAAATGCAATTTTTTATCTAAGATTACGTATAGGCTCATACTGATTCTCCCACAATGTTCCTCCCTCAGAGCTAAAAACACACGGAGAAAACATCAGTGTGATTTATGCAATTCCAAAAAAGATTGGGCAGATGCTCTGTGAAATGCAAGCACATCCTTGACCTTTAGGAAGGAGTGAGAGAAGGAAAGAAAGGAAGGTGCTGCTAGTTTCTACTTAGTAATTTGTATTGCTTTCCTCAGAGCAAAGTATTCAGGGGCAGGGGGGGTGGGGAAGGAGTTATCTTTGTATTCAGAAGAACAGCATTCTTGTCTTCATGCATGATTCTCTGTCACTGAGAAATCAGGAAAGCAAATAAGGGACATTCTCCTCCTAGAAAAATCCTTCTCTACAGACAGTGTTTTTAATTGGAAGAGATCTGAAGGATGCTGCCTTTAAAACCTAACCAAGACATATACCAGTAATTTCCAATACTGTCTTCTTTTCAAGTAAATCTAGTGTTTGCCCAGGTTATGATGTTATAATCATTCTCGGAATTGTACTGTGTCAGAATCTTTAGAAGGAACAAGGGGCATAAGTTCCCATACAGTCACAAAAAGACATTACATACAGGTCAACATTCATAAAAAGACCTTATGAGAAAAAGTTTATTTCATTGTCTTCAATGGTGACAGGATTTCACTGACTGTCTTTTGTGCAAGAAGCTCTTTTTTGTTTTGTTTTTTTTTCGGGGGGGGGGGGGAGGGTCTGGGTTTATTTTGTTGTTTGTTTGTTGTTTTTGTTTGCTTGTTTTTTTTTTTTTGTTGTTGTTTTTTGTGGTTTTTTTTTACCAGAGGAAACAATTATCTGTCCTGCTCCATTTTCAAATGCTTCAGTAGCAAAAGTCCTTGAAATCTGAGATTCTATGAAAATGAAATGTCAGTAAGGTCCAAAGTTCTATTACACATTGCTCTTAATCTTTATTTTCTTAAGGAGTGTTCTTGGTCAGAGGTCAGCATTAGCATTAATCATTGATAGACTCTACATATAGGAAGAAAATGCACCCGTTTTATGAAATAGTCCTTGTACTAAATGATTTATGTAAGGGTTTTAACGTTAGACGAAAGCTCCAAGCGGGCACTATCAGAGCACAGTGATGTTCTTCCAGTTAAAAAAAACCCTGGTCATTTTACCCTGGATTTACACAGAAAATCCCAGAGTTTATGAAGTCCCCCATGAAGTTGCTTGGCAGCATAATAACTATGGAGCAGGGATGGATGAGCATGGGCTGTGCCCATAGCAGAGGCTTGCACTCCCCTGCCTGTGGTGAGAAGATGCGAGGGCAGGGTACACTCTGCCTTCTCCTCCAGGTTATCCTGACAGCCTGAGAGAGGTTGCTGGTAGTGCTTAGGTATTCTGGAATGATTCAGCTTTCATGTACTGTTCAATACCTTTTCAACTTGTAAAGAAGACCTCTGTCAAAGCAAGAATCAGGATATGATGAATACCTAATAAAACTAGAGGGAACTGCATCAGAAGCTGCTCTTACTCACATGTTCACCTCCTTTGTTCAACTGCGTTTTTCCATTTGGCGCAGGTCCTACCCTGACATATTGGGGCAAAAGACTGTGTTGCTCCTAGTGCTTTCCTTGGAGATATAAACACAGGGTTTCTACCTGTCACATCACAGACACACTATTCACTTTATACTTTTAGTCTTGCATAAAATTACAGCCCTGTCCTTCAGACTAGTGTGGCAGAGTACTGTTGTCAGCTCCATAGCTAGCCAGGCCACAGGGTATGCCTGTGCCACACTGTGACAAAGTCAGCACCAATTCTGTTCCCACACCTGGGATGCAGGGTCAGAGTGATATTTACAGCACCACTGGTTTAAAGAGTTTATGAATTATCTAACTAGCTAGGGGACATTAGGCAATTTGTAAAGAATGCTGCACATACCAAGTCTAAACATAGAGATTAAGGCAACAGATAATGAGGCATAGGGCAACAGCAATACATATTAAAACAGCTCTTGGATACTTCAAATTAAAAAATCCTTTGATGTCACTTACATTCAAAATGAGAACTGTTCTGACTTAAGCTGTGATATTCCAAAATATTTTGGAACAAAATGAACAGTGCGTCTCTGAAGTGATAGTCTCACCAGCCACTAGTTTATTTTGAACAAACCAAAGACTGCAGCCCAAGGCTGTCTCCATATCATCATAACAGTTCATTTAACTGAAAATTTGATGATCCACCAAGTAAGCATTAAAATTAGGAATAATTACTTCTTTTATTATAGAATAAGAATTTCAGCTGTTAGCTGTAACAAATTCTTTAATCTTCTAAATGGATGGGTGATTAAATGGGAACCGTAAACTGCAGTCTTCTGATATTTATAAGTAGAAAGGTAGGTCCAAACAATGGACATTTGTAAATTCACTAACAAAAAACTTTAAATATCAGCAGGCATACTTTCTATTTATACTTTAGCAATGCATTAAACTTTTTAATTTTTAATAATTGTTATGTAAAACAGGAAATTTATGCTTGCAACAGGTATTTGGGCAATACTTTTAGCAGGCTTCAATAATACCTCCTTGTTTTAAGTAAAATATTTCAGTTATAGCTTTCTGACATGAAAGGGCATTGTAAATCACCATGCATTAACAGGGAAAAACATTTAATGCATTACTGGGATTTTATTTCTAATGTGATAGCTATAAGAAGTATTACTGTATATGTATTACTTATACAGTAGATTTACATTTAAAACCCTGAAAGTGTATACCATATAAATAACTAATAAAAATGTAATACAGAGAAAGTATGAAATGTCAGTATGCAATTTAAACTGCAATTTTAATCTAGTTATATTTGGCTTTAAGAAGTAACTGTTGTATTTGGTCCACTTTAGACAATGGCATATTACTGCATAATAACTTTAGAGAAGAGCTTGCCCTGAATAAGTAGTCAGAGCACAACTGTAATCTGAAGAAGCTTTTTTATTATTCAATACTTAAGTAATGCATAAGTAATTAGAATGACAGAATCGTAAAATCTGAGAATCACAGAAGTATTAGAGTTGGAAGGGACCTTAAGATCATCTCGTTCCAATGCCCCTGCCATGGTCAGGGACACCTTACACTAAACCATGTTACTCAAGGCTCTGTCCAACCTGGCTTTGAACTCTGCCAGGGATGGAGCATTCCAGTGTCTCACCACCCTCACAGTAAAGAGCTTCTTCCTTGTATCTTACCTGAACTTCCCCTGTTTAGCAGCCTTCTCTTCTCCAGGCTGAACAGCCCCAACTTTCTCATCCTGTCTTCATAAAATTATTTGTAGTGTTTGACCACTCATGATAACAAATTTATTTCCTTATGGCTAGTTATAATTTCCCCACTTGTTGCCTCCTTTCCTTTCACCATGCAAATCTGAGCTGTCTATAAACCCTTATTAAGTATCTGGAGAGGGAAAACAGATACCCCTTAACCTACTTTTGAGGTTAAACAAACCATGCAGCCTCCCCTCATGTATCATACGCCTTTCCCAGAAATCAGGGAGCGCTCACCACCATCCTGATGATCCCCCACTGTGTTTTTGTGTTTGCTTGACTTAAACTTTTCTATTGGGAGGGCTCAAAAATGGAAACTGTGTTCCAGATGCAGCCTCACTATTGCCTAGCAAAACAGAATAATAACTCCTGGCTATGCTCTAGTTAATGAAACTGTAGATGAGGTTATCCTTTACTACAAAAAGGGTGGACTAGCCCATGTTCAGTTTGATGCCAATCAGACCTCAGGTCCTTCTCTGCCAGTAAGCCAGTCAGTCATTGGCCTGTACTGTTGCACAGGGTTGTTCACTTCATCCATTCACCTTGTCCCCCCCCGGATGCAGGATTCTGTATTTGCCTTTGTTCACGAAGCTCCTGCCAGCACATTCCTCTGATCTGCAGAAGTCCTCTATATGGGAGCCATACCCTCATATATCAGTCTCCCCCTCCTCTCCAAGTTAGCAACATCCAGAATTCCTGGCTCTCCTACCACCCACGTCCAGCCACGCCACCCTAGCATCCTCTGAAATTCCACCTAGAGCAGAGACTTTGAACAGTTGACTACTATCTTTTTAGGCAAGTAGTCACCCAGCAGCCAATTATTCATCCACACTGTAGTTCACCCTACTTCTTGGTTTGGGTACCAAGTTGCAACAGGAAACTGTGTCAAAAACCTTGTTAAGGTGGATGAAAACAGTATCCATGCTATATGAATGCATGGCTGTGCACAAGCTCTGTCCTTCCAGGGTGCGGTCCAAAAGAGAAGTGAGCCTGAAATGTCCTCTAACATGCATTTAGCCAAGGTGATGATTGTCTGTTGAAATTTGCTATGTGCAGTACACTTCCTCAAACATGTCAATGTCTTAAAAGTCATCCTCTGTTCAGTAGGCAGAGTTATAAATAAACAGTGCAGGAAAACAATGCTTTTAAAAGGCACTTTGCTGTATGAAGTTGTCCACCAATTTGTAGAACGGTGCCTGTTTAACATACTGCAGTTTTTATTCTCCTCTCCATTTTGTTTTCATCGTTTAATTCCCTTTTTTACAGGCTGCCAATGAAAGAGGTTCTGTTTAACTGTAACGGTGAGTATTACTATTTTCCTGAGTTGATTACAGTACCACTTTGAATATGTAACTATATCTTTACTCTCACTTTAACAAATTTTTATGGTTTTGTTTAAAAAGATGATAGGATGCTTTAGCTACAAAATTAATGTTTGGATAATAAGCTGGCTATATTTGGTGAATGATTTTCCATTAGTAATTAGCAATGCAGAATAACTCAACTTCTTAACCTCACAGAATAAAGGCACAATTGAATTAATTCCAAGTGGGATGCAATCAAACAGTTGGAAAAAAATGAGGTATAGTCTGGAATTAGATTGTGAAGTAAGGTGATTGAAATAAGATTAATAAGATTACTATTATTTTATATTTGAGCACATAACCCCATAGTGCTATTAAAATGAATGGTTTGCTAGAGTTAAACAATATTATATTGGAAATCATGGAGTCACTGAATAATAGAATGGGTTAGAAGGGACCTTAAAGATCATGTAGTTCCAACCTCCCTGCCATGAGAAGGGACACCTTCTACTAGACCAGGTTGCTCAAAACTATGCTTGAGAGCAGATATAACATAGTACTTGATGTGGGAGGTCAGCAAATAGGTGAAAGAGAAAAGGCTGAAATGTTCCATACCTTTTCCTTTGTTCCTGTTTTCAGAAAATAGGTTAATTATTTCAGTTATTGTTAAGAATTTGGGAGTAGGATCATGAAAAGAAAAGGAAAGAAATGCCTGAAGGAATACTGAGATAAATTAGCACAGTCTAATGAAACCTACCCTTAAAATACTTAACCAAAGCAATTTCTCAAATATTAGTGATTAGCAGGATGAATAAGTTCCCAGAAAACTGGAGAAAGGCAAACACAGTGTCATATCTAACAAAGGAGGAGACGAAAATCTAAAGAATTACAGAGAAGTCAGCCCTAATAGCATTTCCAAGATACTGGAACAGTCTTAAACAATACACTTGTAGGCAACTACCTAAATGAGGAGATGACTTGCACAGTGACATGTCAGAAATAAATCCTATCAAGTTGACTTCATTTCCTACTTTAACAGCAAAACAGATACAGAGGATGTGTTTGATACAGCACATCCTTGACACAGGCCCACGTGATATTCATAAGCAAGCAAAGCAGATACAGACTAAATTAAATTCACATAAGGTAGATAGAATCATAGAATCATAGAAGAGTGAGGGTTGGAAAGGACCTTAAGATTGTCAAGTTCCAACACCCCTGCCATGGGCAGGGACACTTCACACTAAACCATGTCACCCAAAGCCCTGTCCAAGATGTGCAACTGATTGCAAAGCTGGACTCTGAGAGCAATCATTTATTACTACAGTGAGGGGACATCTCATACAAGCTTCCACAATGCTGTCTTCTAGCTCTAGCACTATAAGACGTTGCCATTAATTACTTGCTCAATCACATGGACAGTAAACATACCAAATTTACACATACTGCCTGTTTGGGAGGACTTGCAAGAAGATAAGGAGGCAGGGTTAGAATTCAAAAAATGTCACCTTAGAGAAATGGCTTGAAATCAATATGATAAAATTCATTGAATACAAATTAAAAAAAAAAAAAAGCAAAAATGCAGCATAAACTGAAAAGGAATTACAATAATGCTACTGGGAAAAAACCTGAAGATTACAGAGGACCACAAACTGAATCCAAGTTGAAGAGGTAATGTTGTTACAAAAAATTATATTCCAGGGAGATGTTGAAGGGAGTGGTTATAGTATGGTGGAGGTAATTACTTGTCTCTGTTCAGTATTAGTGAAGAAGCAGTTGCATGGGATGTGGGAAACAAATGGAACATTTAGAAAAGTTCTAAAGGTTTCAGTATCTTCACTTCACACAGAAGACAAGAAACAAGGACAGAGTAGAGACGCAGCAGTTTATATCTCTTCATAATGGACTGTTATAAAGAGATATTAGAAACATATAATGGTTTAGGTTGGCAGGGGCCTTAAAGATCATCTAGTTCCATCACCTTGCCATGGGCAGGGACAACTTTATGACTTTTTTTCTGTTAAACTATGAGTTACATTTGTTAGCTAGATCCTCAAGTTGTATAAATTAGGAGAACTAAATGACCTCAGTGCACGTTATAGAGTTTATTAATCTGTATTTTTGACAACTTTTGTTCATGTAAAAACTCTTCTTTTGCAGCCTTGGATTAGGATCAAGAGCTAAAACTGCAGATTATTTCGAGGCCTGTTTCTGTACTGAGAAGGAATCCACAGAACTAATGTTATTTAAAACACCATTAAAGAAAATCAACAAAAAAACGAACAAAAAAACCCCGAAACCCTAAAACACAACAAAAATGCTTCCAGTATGCCACTTGCAAAGCAGTAATAACAATAAAACTCTTTCAAGAGACTATGTACTAGCATAATTAACCCCAGAGACACACACATGGACATGACATATTGTAATATTTTTTGAAGAGCTTGCTAATTTAAGAGATGGCCAATATAACACAGCATATTTTCTTTTGAAATAATAATGAATGTTGAAATTAAATAAAGCCGTATTTTTGTTGCAAAGTGTTTGTTGCGATTCTTATTTTCAGTCCTGCAAATCTAGTTCCACATATTTCAAGCAGCTGAGAATGAATGTCAGCATTGCTGGAAAGGAAAACACTCCCATGCTCTTAACCTTGGTCACATTTTGTCACCACACACTTATGTTTGTGAAATAATCAGGGAATTATTCACGTTTGTGTCAGTACCCACAGCAATCAGCATGCACATGATTCCTCCCTGCCATGCAATACTCATAGCCATTTTGAACGGGCAGTGTCTGTGTGAGCTGAAGAGTGCAGGCAGATTTGTCAGCTGTGCTCCTGGCCCACATGGAATAATCACCACCTTCCTCTTCAGTTTATGCTCTTTTTTCATTTTTACCCTGTGCTGCTCCCTTACAATGCTGCCTGAGCCTGGATCCAGTTGGAAGCAGTTTGCTTCCAAAATGCTTTATAAGTTGAAGGAAGCAGACTGTTGATGCTTGCATGAGTTGATTGCCTTCTCCCTGATCCTTTGATCCTTTAAACCACAAATCACCTCACAGGTATGTGTGTGTTCAAGACCTTTGCAGCACAGCCCTGTCTTGGTGTGCAGGAGCATTTTGCCTTCTGACGCACTGCTATGTATTGTGGTTAAGATTAATATTTTAATGAGAATTGCTGCTGCTTTCATTAAAATGAATGCAATGAACTGATTTATAAAATATGATCATCAGTTAAAACATTAAAATTAAAAATAGTTTAAATGGAATAGTCTCAGGCTACTCAGCCTCTTGCACTAGACAACCTGGTGCAATTTCAATCCAGCCAGCATTTAAACTTTTGAGTGGTGGAACTGTGGAAATAGAAGTTCGGCAGTCAGTGGGTATCGACCTATAGGTAAACTATACATTTTACCCCTGATACAGGGGCACACATCTCCTTCAGAATGTCATGAACAGATTGATAGAAATACAAAGTTTGGTTTTGCATTAGTTTTTTTTCTTAATGGAAATATAGCAGAAATGTGTCTGTATTGTGGACAGCATACTCATTAATCTGATGGTGGAAAAAAAAATCAGTTGAGAAAAGCATTTCAGTGAGTTCAAGAGAGAGCTCCTGGGGACAGAAATGAATACATATAGGTAAATATAACAAAGAAATTACTGAAAAATTTTAACAATAGATAAACATTTTTACATCTTAACACATTTATAACTATAAGTGTGTTATAAATACTGTGCAAGATGTAATAGCTCTACCCACCAAGGACCTAATAGTATTTCTTGTTTTCAGTAAAGCACTGAAGTGGGAAAATTTAACATTTAGAATCAGTGTGATCTACGTGATTCTCAAAAGTTGTAGTAAGCTTCCCTGCCCATTTTTTCAAAAGATTTGCTTTGTTCTGAATTTGCTCCAAACCCAACTTTATTTTCCTCTTGAATTCCATTTTTGTGAAACACAAATGCCATCTAGCATGTCTAGCCAAGAGAATTATTCACATGGTATGGGTTAGGTTTAAATTAGCCCAGTGATGATAAACTGAATCCCACAGGTGGAAGGAATACAAAGAAGAGAAAGAAATCCTGGGATTATAGGAAGGGGAAAAGAGGAATTTTTTATTGACCTTTGGGTTTGTAAATTTGTTCATCTATGCATATTTAAAAAAACATTTGCCCTATCTGTTCAAACAGCTTCTGTCTATATATGAAAAATGGGAGTATGTTGGTAATTACAGTCTACAAGGTATCTGAGAAACCAATGGAAAGGGTATTAAAAGAAAAGAATCCTTTAAGGAGAGCTCAAGGATACAAAAGGAAAAAATCTATACCTTAAGGTATAAAAAAAATCCTTAAAAGCAGAGATCAGAAAATGGCAACTCAGCAACACTGAGAATCATCCTGTTATGAGGAATAAGAAGCCAAGTCTTTCCCCACCCGACCGATGTTTACACTGCACAGGCTCACTGGCTGACTTACTGGGGCTGGTGAGTATGTTAATAGTGGCTATCAAGTGTGTGAATTAGCAAAGGCATAGTGGTTTCACATGAATAAGGTGTATATATCATTCTTGCAGCATCTCTTTGTACATTATAAAAGATGTCTGAATAAAAATGAGCTGACAATTTCTGTAGGACTGCTCTCACTTATCCAAGGAGTAGTACACAGATGATGCTAGGTTATTTCTACACTAGTCAAGTCATACACCCCAAAACAAATGGCACAGTGTAGCTTACAAGTTTAGGGAAGAGCCTACGGCAAGCTAGCTTATTTACAAGTGGAGTGGATACAATTGCATTGCAATAATGCCAAACTTAGTATGTATCCAAAAATGCCTCTAAGCCTACCTGATGTTAAGACTAATAGTAAGCATATGGACAACCTGTTCAGGTTTCTAATATTGGTTTGGGAGGCTACTTCTGCCTCTGTGCTTCTCAGTCTACTCATGATCAAGGGAACAGTTTGGACTTGGAGTGCCAGCATTCACTGCTGGCATCAGATAGGGCCAGATATTTGAGATGAACACTGGTAGGTACCCATCTTCCATGAAACACCTGCATGACACCTTCTGAGAGCTCCTACTGACAGTGAAATACAGTATGTTCCCCTTGTCACCTCTAACTGGTTCAGGAGGTTTGGGATTGGCAAGTTTACTGCACGCATCACCTCTCTGAACCTGTGTGCAGCCATGCACAGGCTAAGCTGTCCACAGTAATCTACACTGACAGCATAACAAAGGTGGCGTGCGGTCCATGATACGTTGGGAACACCGCCAAGATTTCCATGCCTGGTTGTGTCTCCTGTGAGGTTCCTATTCAGATATAAGCCACAATGACTGCTCTTACCTGTTCTGCAGGTAGGGAAACACTGTTTAGGAGAATGCTTGCAGCTGTGTGGTTGCATACTGTGCTGGTTCATGCGCAGCGTGCCCCATTCTTCACATATATTTACCTGACTGAGCCCAGAGAGGGCTGACTTCAAGGCAATGCTGGAGTATGGCTGACAATAAAAAGGACATGGCACCTGCTGCCTTGAGGTTGACCAAGTGATGCTGCTGGGGTGGGAAATATGTGTGGTGAATTACTGTGGTGAGAAGAGTGTAAAGGCTATGAGGCTGTAGCAAACACTTGGTACAATGTTGTGCCTATAAAGTCACCTTTTACCAGTGGTCGTTTATTGAGTGCTTGAGCACTTGTATATGTGAATCTGTGTGTGTGAGGAATGGGATTTCTTTGTCATAGGTGATTGGGGTCAGTTTCTCTTCCTATACCTCTTACTTTGACCCTAAATCTGTTGATTTAAGTATCTGAGGAACTAGGCATGATGGTCACAGAGGCAAGTCATACTGTGGCAGGACTCTAGTTAGACATCTGATGAGCGTTATAACTTAAACCACCATTATTCTAAATTACATGTAAATCTGGATTAGCATTGTAATAATTGCGATAGTCAGCCTGAAATGTGTGAATTAAAAGTGACACTGCTTGATACCATGCCAACAACCCACAGCAGTGAGCTGTCAGGCTATTGTCAAACGGGGTGAAAGCACACCCACTCCCGCTCCAAACATATGGAGACCAAAATGACAGTGAGAAAATCACTTGAACACACTGCTTTTCTCTGCATAAACACATCTAGCAGTTAGTCACTTGCAGTTTGGGAATCTCATTCTGCCATTAGTACATAGGAGAGAGAAGACAATGCTTTAGGTGAAGTGTTTTTTACTGCATTACTTACATTGTATTACAGCCATTAATAAGAAAGAGTAATAAGTGCAAGCTATGGCACTCATTACAAATTAGTGATGTATTTTGTGCAAGGAGTCACCAGTTAAATTTCTGTTTGAGTTCAAAGAAAAGGGTGGCCTGTGTCAGTGCAGAGTTTAACTTGGAGATAAGAAATTACAGGGGTTCCCTTATGCATTGTGCTTTTCCTACTGGCGAATGACTGAATTGGCATCTGGTGTTCTGTTTTCTTCCTAAATGTGCTGAGAGTCACTCCATTTTCCTGGCACAATTTAGCAGCACTGCAATTCTCCTTCTGAATCTGGGCACAAAGCTTGACACTAGTCTGCTTGCAGCAGCCAGAAGGGAAGCTGCTGTGGTCTTCTTATGGGGTTGTCCATCCTGGAGGTCACCTTCAGCACCCAGAGCCTCAGTGACCACTGCTATCTCCAGTGCTCTGGTTAGAAATGAGATTTTTATAATACTCAATAGGCTTATTCAGACAAATCAGGAGACTTTTGAAAGAAAGGCTGTGGAATAATCCTGCTCAAGTTTTAAAGAGATTCTTGGACATTTAAAACTGTTTTCTATCTGTTACTCCACCAAATGTTCAGTGATACTAATATTTGAATTTCTGTCCAATGTGTGGTGTTTTTTGAAGCTCTAGGGTAGACATCAGGTAATGCTGAAACAGGTACAAGTCAGATAATTCTGTACTTAATTGTAGAGACTAGAACTAAGACAAGGACCATAACTCAAAATCTTAGCGGAGCTGCTGTGCTTGGAATAGGTTAATCTTCAATAGAGAAAAAGAATCATGTTTAACTATTTTTAAATAGTTACAGTATGCTTTTTTTTTTTTTTTTTTTTTTTACAGTGAGCAGGGTTACTTTGCTTACAAAGGAAAGAACTGAAATAAAATATTTGCTGAACCACAACAGAATTGATTAATGGTTTTGGCTTTTGGTTTGGTTTTTGATTGTTTTTTTTTTTTTTTTAAGATTTGAACACATGCCAAAAACTAGGAGAAAGTGAATTTTATCAAGTTTCAGCAGAGTTTTATGTGTCAAAAAACAAAGCTGCTTAGAAGTACGAGTTACATTTTCACTCTCCTTTAAAGGAAATCTCATTCCTGTGTAAACTAGCTCATTTCCAAGCAAATCCCTTGCCTCTGGTTTATCATCATCAAGTCTTTAAAAGTTGAAAATAAATATCAAAATACCAAACAAACCAAAATGAAACCAGAGGTCTATAAGTGAAAATACAGATAAGCCTGTTCACTTAATCTGACTGGCTTGTAACATTTATCACATATGGTAGCTTTTTTTTTTCTTATGCTTCCAGAGCGAGGAGATAACTTTGTAAAAGTATTTCCATACATCTGTGCTAACAAAGAAGATGTGCATTTTGATAATGTCAGTGCAAATCAGGAGTCATTCTCTTGGAACCGATGGAGCTGCATAGACATAAGGAAGAGAACTAGACTATAATTTCTAGTGAGCACGTCACCTGAGTTTCCATGAATGTCTTTTCCAATTTTCCTTTGTTATATTTGATACAATATACAACAGTAACAGATTTAAATGTTGTCCAGTTTTTTGTCTTATAAATAAAACTTTATATAAAAAAAACCTCACAGAGCAAATTTTAAGGATAAGATTTATGTCCTATTATGTACAGTGATTGCATGTTGCTGACCTTGGCCTTTCTATTAACTTCCACACAGAAGACTGCTTGCAACAGAGCAAAGTAAAAATCATGTGGTCTGATGCAATTTCCCGTCATTCACAGTTCTTTAGCTCTGGTGGGGACACTGTGGGAAGCAGGTCCAACATAAAGCACTGCTGGCAAGAAATGTTATTAAAGACTCAAACATTTTGACAACAAGCTCATAGATAAACGTACACACACATATACACACACTAGCACTTAATGTCTCTGTTATTCACAGCAATGTACCCAAACCAGCTGTGCTGCCAGCTGCGCTTTCAGAAGTAGCTATCCTTTGGTGCTCTGACTTCCTGCAGCACTGAAAAGCCCAGCTGAACTCCCAAAGAAGAAGATCTCCTTCATTCCCTAGAAAACAGTCTGCCACCTCCTTCTCCAGGTTCCTCTCATTTGCTACAGAATGCAAACAAAAACTATGACTAGATTTTTCCTCTGCTTATTCAGCTTTGGAGCCCTAAATTATCTTGTAATGGTTCAGATTTGAACCTATGATACTTTTCGCCATTTAGCCTTACGTTCTATCTCTGTTAGGAATGTCAAAGTTCTTTGCTGCTTTCATTTTTTATTCTTTTAAGCTTTGGCAAAAGTACCACGCATATTTATTTATGTCTGATTGTCGTGGTTTAAACCCAGCCACACAGCTTTTTCACTCACTCCCCCCCTTCTTGCCCTCCCCCTGCTCCCAGAGTGATGGGGAGGAGAATCAAAAGAATGCAATTCCCCCGGGTTGAGATAAGAACAGTTTAGTAACTAAGGTGTATATATATAGATACCAATGATAATAATGATAAGGGAAATAACAAGGGAAGAGAATACAACACCTCACCACCAGCCGACCTGTCACTCACTCCCACCCCACATAACCAAGCATCGACCCATACCTAGTCCAACCCCACCATCAACTAGCCCTTCCGGGTAACTCTCAGTTACATCCTGGGCATGACGTGCTGTGGTATGGAATACCTCTTTGGTCAGTTTGGGTCAGGCATCCTCTCTCTGCTTCCTCCCGGCTTCCCCTCCTCCCCGGCAGAGCATGAGACTCAGAAAGCCCTTGGTCAGACTAAACATTTGAGCGGTTAACTAAAAACATCGGTGTTATCAGTGCTGTTCCCAGGCCAAAAGTCAAAACACAGCACTGCACCAGCTACTAAGAAGGAGAAAAATGACTGCTACTGCTGAACCCAGGACACTGATGTCCAAAAACCTGGAGAGCAGAGATCAAGTAATAAAGGCTGTTAGATTCATCTTTTGATATCTGCTCTGGTTTTCTTTGTGGCTTTATAAATACAGCTATTTCCTTTTTAAATAAGAATGAGCACTCATCAGTGGGTAGTAATAGCGCCTTTAGCAATGACTACCAAGTTCATTTTAACTAAAGAAATGTCAACCTTTAAGGAACATCTTTGGGTAATAGGTTATATTGAATCTCACCTTTTTCTGAGTTCACGCACAGTAAACCAGTGCAAAATGAAGCATATAAAGATAACCTAGATCACTGGAAGCAAGATTGAAATAGGGGTTGCAGGATATATTTAATACAGTGATATAGCTCTGCATATCAGAAAGCGGAATGTAGATGAAATGCAATCTGTTATATAGTTTCCCATCACATGGAGAATATAGTAGTTACAGGTAAATGAAGCCAGAAAGAAAGCGATCTTCCTTTGACTTACTCCTCACATTGTTTTGATTTCAGTAAAGTATAGAACTAAACTACCAGACCATGCATATTCTTTATATTCTGAAACCTTTACTATAAATTTTCCCACTTGCGAAAAATGCACCCAATGTTTCATAGAGATTAATACATAGCTATGGCTCTGTTTCCAGTATCTCTGTATCCTGGGAAAATAAATCAGTTTACAACGTGACTGACTAATAATTAACACATACAGAGTCTTCCTAGAAAACCTTAGTCTGTAGATTTCTGCTCAGACTTCTTTCTGAATACTAACTGAAGGAATTGCATGTGCAGTAGATGGATATTTACTGCTAAAGTGAAACACAGAGAGCCTGAAATAAGGCTGCTAGAGGTAAAAGAATGTGTCTCAAAAGTCATATATTGATCTTATATTGCATTGCAAGTGAAGTTTGGATGGCAGAGCAGTTTGGCTCTAGAAGAAATTTCTCCGGAGGACTTTACCCTGTTGAAGATGATGGTTCTGCAAAGTGGAACAGGCTAAAAAGGAGTCTGTATCAGGGGAGATCCTGCAGGGTAAGAGGCTGTTGCACAGGAAGAGACGATGACTGCACCTTTAATATTGTCTCCAGAGCAGCTATATGTTACTGTGACCAGTTCTGTGCCTCAGGTTCTCCTGGCCCTGTAGACTGTTGTGCTGACTACTGGGATGTCTGTGACCACCATGTTGAGCCCACCAGGCCAAATGAACCTTGGCCACCTCTGACATCAGGTAGGCATAGAGAAGATGTTCAGTTGGTATTAGTGCATTATGATAAATATATACTTGGAAGCAAACTTACTGATCACAGTGCATGCATCCTAAAAATGTGACTAAAGACATAGTGGAGAAAGACAGCATGAAACTGGAGTAAAATTACATTTGCTCTTATTTCTCTGTCTCTAGCAACATATTTTTAGTATTGGTTAAATTGATTAAATTGGTTAAATTATATTTTTGTTGAACAGAATCTCTGTTTTACTTGTAACTTCTCAGAGATAACCTCATTGAGTTAAAATTAGTGTAATCTCAACAATTTCAATAGAGCTTCACAGATCAACAATAGGTGAACAGCAAGCTCTAAATTATTGTATCCATCAGTGCACACAAATAATCAAGAAAACTGAGGGTTATTCTGAATTATACTGCTCTGAATTATTGTGCAATGGTTTTGATCCAGCATAGCTTTAATGTGGGACAGCAGAGGACCTGGAACAGGTAAAGGGAAGTGGTTAGATCAAGGATTTCTGGCATATTTTAGTTTCTTACTAGTTAGTTTGTAGTGAAAATTCTTTCAGGACTACTCTAAACTTTTTAGAACTAGAGATTGCAAAAAAATGGTCTGCAGGCAGCTGATTCTGCCTTGGTTCCCTTTTATGCCAAATCTCTGCTGATGAGAAAAGTTTAGAATTGTGGATTCTACGACTATGTAGTTTCTTCCTATTGGCACACCAAAACTGTCTGAAAATGTAGAGACTGTACCAAACTTTCAAAAGCCTAAATCAACAAAAATGATACCATGACTCCTTAAAATTAACTATTTATTTGCAGTAACCCTACTGCTTGCATTCCAGCACTCAAACCACAAGCTTTTCAGAAGGCTGTGCTTGTAAGCCAGGCATGTAGCCAAACCACGAAAAGTAGGAGTGACAGAAATGCTGCAAAACAACTTCGATTTTCCAAAGCGTTTCTAATCATCTAAAAGAATGTCCTTTATTTATGTAAATAAAGACATTTCTTTCATATTTATTTGATTCAGTAGTGTATATTATTTCCAGCAGATCAGGCTGTTTTCGTAAGTTTTACATAAACATTTAGCAGAATTTCTGCTACAGAGCTGACAGCCTGCAGCTCTGGTTTGATGTTTCATGGAAACAAATCACTGCAGAACCTGCAGCATTTTTCCATGTGGGCCCTGCCTGGAGGTGCACCTCTAAAAGGTAAAAATATAACAGAGGGTTTAGATAAGGGAATAAGTGAGGCATAACATGTTTACTGCCTTTGTTAATCCAATTTTTGTATGCATGTTCAGTGTTTTATAACACCTGGACTGTACATACCTGCAAGAGGTGGTAATTATATTTACTCTGTTCATGGACCTCAAAGAAAGACCCTGTTTTTCTGATCCTTAAAGTGCTTCCTTGATGGAAAATCTGCAACTTTTTAAAAATCTCTTTGTTGGATATTTGTTATGTAAGTAACTTAAAGGGTAAAAAGGGCATAATAAAGCAGTCAAAATATGGAAGGAAAAAAAATCACAACTCTAAAGGAACTTTCTAGAACTGGAATGTCTGAGGAACAGGGAAGAAGAGAGAATCTAATTGGAAGGGAAAAAATAGAAAAAAAGGACTGAATGTCTGTAGATTAAGCAAACTATGAAATATTTTTAGAAATGGCATAACAGTATTAGCGGACTTTTAGCTACTGAGATTATACTTCTGCCTTTGGCTAAGAATTATTTAAGCACTAGAAGACCACGTATGCCAAAGTTCTTTTCACCCGGAAGATTTTGATCTTTTGGTTGCCTGTGGTTTTGCTCTCAGTGCTTCCTAAGTCATATTTCTTTAAATAAACCAATAAACTGAAGTGCTTTACATGGGCTGGAATGAGCAGCAATAAAACTATTTGGTGCTTTATTTCTGCATTGCCATCTATTCACTGACTCGGTGCATGGCAGTAGCAAGTTACTTGACTTCTTTCATGGGTGTGCAGCATGTGGAGGGCCAGTTTTGGTTTAACTGTATGGAATTGCTTTGACTTTGCCTTTGTGAACCCAGAATTCAGTGTTTTTTGATGGCTTTCTTCATAGTTTCATAAGAAACTGTGCACATGCCTGGCTTCGATGCCAAACAGAAGTTCTGGATTTTTAAAATATATTTTAATTTTTGTTATTAGAAGAATTCTTATAGTTTTTGAGTATATTTATTATTTATGTTTTTCTTTCAATTAGTCTGACGGTATGAAAAAGCCCTGTCAGATTCAACACAGTGGGTCTCATCCTGGTGGTGGTACAGAAGTGACATCCAGAGAGTTTGGTTATTGCTTTTGCACCACACAGTCAGGATCTGACCTACAACTGAATAAACCTGGAGACATTTCACTGACAGAAGTATTTACATCAGTACTGCGGGCAAATAGATTAAGACCTGTAAGGCTGTAGGAATGCTGGACTGTGAGGAAAATCATTGTTTACCAAATACTCTTCCTTCCGACCATGATTTTCACATCCTATAATCCCATTCATAAAGTCATCAGGCTGCATCTTCAAGTTAATTAATTTCCCACTTAATATATTAATATTCCAACTGAATATGTTCACAGCCAGACAATCTTGCTGTGTTCTCATGCAAACAGTGTCTTTCAGCTTTGATATCTCTGCCCTCTGCCACTGATGACTCAGGCAACATTCCTGGCCCTCTTGGTCTTAATTTGGCTGGATTAAAGAAATTGTATGGTTTTAATCTTCAGTCCCCTAAGCATTCTTAAAGATTCCCAAAGATTCTTCTGTACTTGTCCTGGTTTGTATTTTTTCCCAGGCATAGTTGGTTATGCCTGCCAGCAGAGCTCCAGTGGGCTCTGTCCCTCAGATGCTGCATCAGTACTTCCTTCCCTTGATATATTTGAGGTATCTTGCTGGATGCCTCCTTCCAGACACTTTGCTGATGCTGATTTTGCGGCAGACTGTGACAAACTGAGTAATTTGCATCATGTATTCTCTGAAAAAAGCCTCAGCTCTCAGCAGAAGCTGAATTAGAACAGACACTTTAGATGTCAGACTGCGTAGCTGGGATGTCTCTTGTACCTGCGCTAACATAGCCTGCTATATGACTAACAGGGAAAGACAGACACATATAATTAATTCATCAGCTCTAGACTACTCTGGTATGAAATTAGCTATGGCTAATGCCAACAGGAGACGTTTAGGCAGCTGAGGTGCGCATGGCAGACAGCCCTCAGCATGAGAGGGGGATGGCATTCCTCACACCTGCGGTAGAGAAAAAGCATGATATACTACTGCAAATGCAAGCCAACACTATAGCAGTATGATATATGGCTTAAGTTTCTTGAAAACGGAGGAGAAAGCAGAACTTGAGGGTTCTGACTTCAAACCTTTTCAGTGGGGGAGGAACTATGATCTCTACCTGTCTGGAAAAGAAAGACCCATGTGATAAATGTACAATGTTTGTTATAGGCTTGATCCAAAGCCCTGTGCAGACATTCTTCCAGGCCAGCCTGGGTGAAACTTTAAGCAACCTGATTCAGTGGAAAGTATCCCTGCCTATGGCGGGGGGAGGGGGGGGGTTGGAACTAGATGATCTTTATGGTCCCTTCCAACCCAAACCATCCTGTGATTCTGTGATTTTGGATCTTTCTTTCATTGAAGTTTTGACAATCAAGCACACCAAAGAAAGTTTGTGTGGAAGATTTTAAAACACGCACAAAGTCTTTTTTCACTGAAGTATTATCCAAGAAAAAAATTAGGAAGCATTTATTTTTTTTAGAAAAGTCATCACTCGATTTTGGTTTTATATTGGGTTTGGAGAATATATGAAACACACGTTTCCTTGAAACATAATTGATCTACCTGCTTTTCAAAAAGAAATTAAACTGGGAAGGGAAAAGATTATATTACAATATTACAATAGGTTTGGAGTAGTTATTAGTTTTTTAAAATTCTATAACTGGAAAATCTTATTTCTATTTTAATTGATAAATGTAAAATGATTTTTATTAGAAATGTATTCTATTGATTTTTATTACTGAAAAATAACTTTATTTGAAGAATTATATTTTTACATGTAAGATATTTTTTCAGTGGGTGTTTTGAATCTGTTGCTGGTTTTATTTGCTATGAATGATAATGCACCTGGTAAAAAATTAAAATACATCAAACCGCCTACATTACTTGGAAGAAACTGGGTATAAACGTTGCCGACTTTCAACTAAATAATTTTTGCACATTTCATAAAACTAATTCAATAGTTGCAAGAATTTTGAGTTAATTCACTTAAAAAAAAGATAATTTTTTTCACACATCTATATGTTATGTTAACAGGTTGTTATAGAGCTGGCCGATATTATGGAGAAGGAGCAATAATTAAAGACAACTGCAATTCCTGGTAATGTTCTAGAGAACAGCAAATTGGATTTTATTTAGCATATGTCATGAAAGAGTTATTAAGGTAGTCTGCATTCTTAAATTCATACTAAACACGTAATTAAGTCAAAATAGCTGGAAGAGTAGTGCTGTATTAAGCTACTGTAGAACTAGATTACAGCCAACTTAGAAGAATGGCAAGAGTCACCCAATGGGCTTTCTAATCAAGATATAAAAGTTAGAGTATTAAAATCTCCACCTCCCTGGCCTAATTCTGTTCCTGCTCAGTCAGTCTGCTGCCTCTTACTTAACTCAAAATGGTTTTAGCCTAGAGTTGGGCACTGACCTGAACGCAGACAAAACAAATACCACTAAAGTTTAGGGGATTATTTTAAAATGTCTTCCTCTGCTTCTTTGGCATGAGCAATGAAACCTGACATTATTTCATAAAGGAAGCATATGTATGTATATTTACGCAGGAAAGGGATGAACTGTTTGAACATCCCTTTCTCTGCTTTGGAACAGGAGCAGGTGGCACAGGCAGGGGAGCTCTGCTGCTAGTCCCAGCAGCTGGCTGCCTGAGCTGCCTTTCTGCTTTGCTGCTCCAAAAAACACCCCTGCACCTCCAGCCCCAGGGAAACCCAGAGGACTCCAGCAGCATGCATAAAGAGCTGGGGCTCCTGCTGTCCTGACTATAGCCCAGGGTCTTTGGTGCAACGTGTCTACTGACATATGGCTTCTCTCTAGGTTTCCAGAGTGAAGCTTTCTCTAAAGGTCTCATTTACAGGATATTGTCTTTTATGCCTGGTTCGGCCTAACAAAGGTGGAAGCAAAATTTTTCAAATACAGTCTTTCTCATAAGCTGTAAACCTTCCCTCCCTGTTCCAGTTATCATTCATTAGGTAGTGAAGTAGCATCGTGTTTTCATAAATGCTGTTTGACATTTATATTGTGAAAACTTTTGGGTTTTTTCTCCAACCTCCTTCTGCTGTTAAAGTGCATGTTTTTCCTTTGACAATTTATTTTGGGCTCAGTGATATTCTTGCCCTTTCAGCAAATGCTTGCAAAGTCTCTGGAAGTGTTCAAAAGAAATATGTCTTGTTCGCCAAGACTTAATTCAGCACATCAATTCTGGAGATTATGGGTGAGAACACTTTTCATTTAAGGTTTTGTTGTAAACCACTGTATTGCTCATTGTACGTATGTGCAAATTACAAGTTATGAAGTCCTTGTCACCCCTCCCTTCCCTACTTACATTACATAAATTTCACTGTAAGTGTACATCTGTGAAAATTTCCTAAATCTCGGGTTGATTCTAGGGTTTGAAATGAAACAAGACCAACAGTCTCATGCTAGTGAGAGTCAACATTGTAAACACCTATCTAAAACTTTCTCCAAATTTAGTATAATTTCTTTTCCTCACAATATATTATTTAGATAATATTCCCTTATTCTTCAATTTATTACCTGGATAAGTATGATAGATATTTAAGGTAATTTTTCTCCCCCTTCAAGAGCACTGTTCCACATAACAGGACTCTCGGTAATGTTCGAAGAGGAGAAGATAGGCCAAATGGTGACCAGAACTTTGTGAAGCTCGGTGTTTCTCTTGCTGCTAGTTCTTGCTTTCCCCAGGTTGTGCAGAGGGATTACAGACACCTCAGTGCAGGAAGTGTGCTGTGGTATCCTGCTATTTCCAGACAGATACAGGGATTGTCTTCCTAGAAGCTGAAGTGCTAAATTCACCACTGACACTACCCAGATTTCAAACAGTGACTCAATGCTAAAATGTTTTGTACTTCATGAGAGACATTCAAACCAACTGTTTTAGGATAGACAATTATGTTAGGCACCCAGAGCCCTGCACCTGCCTCTTGTCAGTGGTAAGGTTTGCCACAGGGTGGTTAAGCCCAGCTGAGATATGACTCAACTTCTGCAGGTACTTGCACTCTTCACTGACTACATGCAGACCAAGAATAGCGAGGCTTCTCATTTGGGCAGCATGAATCCTGCCTCCTTGCTACTCATACACAAGAAAGAAAAAACTGGGCAAAAATAATGTTGTCTCCTGTGGTCCAGCTCTTTTCTGATAATAACAAATTTCAGTGTGTTCTAAATGTATATGACTCCAAGGTAATTTTTTTTCTGTTGTGAGCACAGTTTGCAGTTAACAGTGCAATCTCAGTCTAGTCTACTTGAGAGTGGGGAGGGAATAATTAAACAGCCATAGAAAGCCCTCTCTTTCAACCTGGCTATTGGTGTAAAACTCAGGCAGAATGTGTCAGGTAGGCTTTCTGCTGGCTTCAACAGTGTCTCACTGCTGGTGCACTAGAGCTTGAAAGCAGTGTAGCTCACTACATTAAGCTGTTAGTTCTCTGTGGGCATGTGACCTGAAGCATAATTTGAGCATAACTTCAAGACAGCACTAACTGTTATGATCAAGCACCTTGTTTTCCAGTGTTTCCCTGAAGTATTGGTTGCTTGTCTCGTGCAGGCTGACATGATGCTGACCTCAAATCACCACTTTCCATACACTGTTGCATTGCTCCATCCAACACTCATTCACAGTAGAAGAGCCTGTACTAAATCATAGAGTCATAGAATGGTCTGGGTTGGAAAAGACCTTAAGATCATCAAGTTCCATCTCCTCTGCCATGGGCAAGGATGCCTCACACTAGACCATGGTCTCAAGGCTCTATCCAACCTTGCTTTAAACACTGCCAGGGATGGAGCATTTACCACTTCTTCGGGCAACTCATTCAAGGGCCTCACCACCCTCATAGTATCTTTATATCTAATCTAAACCAGTAACGAGTGGTGTCCCTCAGGGATCGGTGTTGGGACCGGTCTTGTTCAACATCTTTGTCACTGACATGGACAGTGGGATTGAGTGCACCCTCAGCAAGTTTGCCGATGACACCAAGCTGTGTGGTTCGGTTGATATGCTGGAGGGAAGGAATGCCATCCAGAGGGACCTTGACACGCTTGTGAGGTGAGCTGATGTCAACCTCATGAAGTTTAACCATGCCAAGTACAAGGTCCTACACCTGGGTCAGAGCAATCCCAGGCACAGCTACAGGTTGGGCAGAGAAGAGATTCCGAGCAGCCCTGTGGAGAAGGACTTGGGGGTGTTGGTTGATGAGAAAATGAACATGAGTTGGCTTCAGTGTGCTCACAGCCCAGAAAGCCAACCGCATCCTGGGCTGCACCAAAAGGAGTGTGTCCAGCAGGTCGAAGGAGGTGATCCTGCCCCTCTACTCTGCTCTTGGGAGACCTCGCCTGGAGTATTGTGTGCAGTTCTGGTGTCCTCAACATAAAAAGGACATGGAACTGTTGGAACAGGTCTAGAGAAGGGCCACGAGGATGATCAGGGGACTGGAGCACCTCCCGTATGAAGACAGGCTGAGAAAGTTGGGGCTGTTCATCCTGGAGAAGAGAAGGATGTGTGGAGACCTCATCGCAGCCTTCCAGTGTCTGAAGAGGGGCTATAGGGATGCTGGGGAGGGACTCTTCACTAGGAACTGTAGTGACAGGACAAGGGGTAACGGGTTCAAACTTGAACAGGGGAAGTTTACATTGGACATAAGGAGGAAGTTCTTTACTGTAAGGATGGTGAGGCACTGGAATGGGTTGCCCAAGGAAGTTGTGAATGCTCCATCCATGGTTTAGTGTGAGGTGTCCCTGCCCATGGCAGGGGGCTGGAACTAGATTATCCTAAGGTCCTTTCCAACCCTAACTATTCTATGATTCTATGATTCTAAACTTCCCCTGTTTAAGTTTTAACCTGTTACCCCTTGTCCTGTCACTACACTCCCCAGTGAAGAGTCCCTCCCCAGCATCCTTATAGGCCCCCTTTAGATACTGCAAGGCTTCTATGAAGTCTCCATGCAGCTTCTCTTCTCTAGACTGTTTTCTTGTGTGTATTGAATACAAGGTTTTGAAATGTAATTGGAAAGATTTATTTCTGGATGTTAGTGTTGCTCTTAAAAAGAAACAAGTTATTAAAGTGAATGGTGTCCCTAACCTGGGTTTTGCTTGTTTGTTTTCTGTCTGTGAGGAAGATGGATAGCTGCCAACTACACTCAGTTCTGGGGAATGACAGTGGAAGAAGGTTTCAAAAAGCGCCTGGGCACCTTCCCTCCATCTCATTCCTTGCTGAATATGAAAGAACCTCCAGTAAGTGTACAATTGTTAATTTTTAAAATAACTTTATCACATGGAAAAATAAATGTGGACAATTATAAGATTATGATTCAGGGATTTAACACTAAATGCTTCCATGTTAAATATGCTAAATGCTTCTGTGCTGAATATGAATAGTTCTCCAAGCCACAGAGAGTGTGGTCCTTTTGATGGAAATCAAACAAGGAGGAGCGAAAGCAAATGTTAAACCTTGGGAATCTATGAATTAATATTGACTTATCATTGTAGATCATCGGTGTTTGAAATCTTTGTTTCTTTAGGATGTTTCCATACTATTGCCTCCATTTATTAATCATCGCACGCATAGCTGTAGCCAGAAAAAATTATTAAATTAGTCATAATTCATTGACACTAGCAGCTGAGACTAAACACTAGTCTTTGAAAGAAGCTCTGAAAGAATACAAGAATGAAATGAAAGATGCAGTAGAAGACTGGAGGTTTAGCCAAATGGAAAGAAAAATGATAGGAAGAATGGGAAAATGAGATGATTCTCTACTACCAGCTTTCTATGCCTCTTTGCCACGGCCATTTTCATGGCAGCTAAATTAAATTTCCTATCATATATTTATGCTCTTATATTTAGTTCTGCAATAAAAGCAAATATGCTTTAAGTTGTGTAAATAGGATAAGCAGTTAAAGAAGAAATGCATAGTTATTGAATCCAGAGCAGATTTTTGAACTCTTTGGATCAGTTTCTTGGCTTCTTTCTTAGAAGAACCAAAATTACACTATTAGAAGAACCAAAATTACAGTGCAAAGCTACCACTTGACAGGGAATTTGGTTAAGACGGGGAGGACCATGTGCCTCTGCAACAATTTTAGTCATCCTAGCCCTTTAGTTGATGCAGATTGGTTCTTTGTCCCACACAGCTTCCTGCATCAGCATGATGAGGCATTGGGTTGTGGCCCACGCTGGCTATCTTGCTCAAAATTACACTATGTAGGGCTATCAGAGCAAGAAGTTGACAGATACTAAGCTTTGGAGTTTTGCCTTTTATGGTTTGCTAGGCTACTCCTCGCAGCCACAGAAGGATCCACTTCAGTTCAAGATGACAAGTCAAAATAAGACAATGATATGAAAGGGTTTAGTGCAAGATTTAGTAGGTATCTGCTACAAATTGCCAGTTAACTACACTGAGGCTAAAGACAGTTGGTGTTGATTTGCTGTTGTTTTTAACTTGAGGAATAAAGTGTGATGCTTATACAGAAGCATGGATATCGTGTACCTAGCTCAGAGATTGACGTCTACATTACTAAATATCTAGCTAGATGAGAGAAATCCCACCTAGGAAAACAAGACAGAGAAAGTTGCAGAAATTCTACATGGTATTTCTTCTTTTCCATTCACTTTGCGGTAGCTGGTCACTCAGTGGTCCTGCATTATGTCTAGTGTATTTAATTATCGTTATTTAGTTTCCCATAGCTTTGACAGACACACTACTTGAAGTCTTTGTTCCACTGATACATTTCTCAGGCAAATTTTCTCTACCTGTTACATTTTTACAAAATCTGTGAGCCACAACCCAACTACCTTTGGCACCGCCAGACACCTGAGGAGCTTTAGTGCATTGTTGTCCAGAAATCCAGCTTTGTGCACTCATGCATTTGGCCCTCAGGAAGTCCTACATATTGCTGGATGCACAAGATTTGCACAGGATTCAAAGAAATATTTTACTCTACTTACAAAAGCTAAAACTATGAAATAATCTCTGTCTAACTTTGTCAGCTTCGGGAGAATTCTCTGAGCTTGCAGAAAATTTCTTTGAATCGTACATAAGCCTGCTTCATTCCTATAGTTTCTCTTCAGAATTATTAGAACTTTCTTGCTCTTACCCCAGTAGTTTCTGTCTTACCTAGTCTTGATGTAAAAATAGTTTTCTCTGAAGCTTCCTGAAAAGCTTCAAATCTCCCTGATTCTGTCCCGTTCTCTAGTTTTCTAGAAGACCATAATCTCTATAGTGTCCTTGTTCTGCCTGAGGAAATTCTCAATTATGTGCCATGCTTTAATACTTCACAAAAATATTTAAAAAAAAGAAAAAAAGAAAGGTTTTATTCACTCATAGCCAGCTCCATATCTATTGTCACTGCGTGATCTGGCAAATTCATAGCATGGGTTTGGCTCAGCAATGGCATCAACTTCCAGGTGCTTTATAAGGTAAGTATCTTACCAGATTTTCAGAGACTCTGCTTCACCTCTCAAGAATAATTTTCTGTTACTGCTATTTGGTGAAGCATGTTAACACTTTTACAAAGTCCTAAGTGACAAAAAAAGAATGACATTATTTCCATTAAGCTTCACCTGTAACTAGGTGACAACTCAGAAGAGAGTAAAAAGGTATGAATGATGAAATTCAGAAATAATGACATATATTTTTCAGACATTCTCCAAACCTTAATGGCTTGACCTTTAACTGACTTTCCTGAGTACCAATTTACCTGCAGGCCAATGTACTAGTTACTTATTGTGGATAAATTGGCAGTAATTAAATATTCATGTATTCCCTGGGATTACTACTGCCTTTCCCATTTTGCAAGTGAGAAAACTGCAAGTCATTTGCCCAAAGTCATACACTTAGTTGATAAAAATGCTACAATTAGTGTTCAGAAATTTTGAGCTTTGTCTTGTACTGGCCTGATTAAAACCTGGTAGGTTTGATGATGTAGAAAGAGAACCATAGCTACCCATTCATTAAAAATAACTTTTTTTTTTGCTATAAATGAAAATAATTTCTTCAGCATGCTGCTGGTCTACTATTCTACTCTTTAGATAATAAATAATAGTTTCTGGCTGTTCTGATTATTTTTTACTGTCTTTGGAGGATGCTTGAGAAAAGCTTTTTTGTATAGAAGGGGCCGCTTACTCAATTGCGTGGAAAAAAGGACTAAAGAATATAAAGCCTTTCTGTGTTAACTATGTTACATCTGTGGCAGAGTCCTAGTTATCTGCAGTCCTGAAAGGTTTAGTTGTAGAGTAGAAGCTTTTTCAACTACAAATACAGCTTCTTTAACATAACGTCAAATTAAATGGTTTGACAGAGCTACCTTTCATCTTAGGGAAAACACAAACTTTTGAAATTGTTTATAGAGCTTTCAAAAGCTCTGCTATTAATAAAAGACTATACCTGCTCAATAAGGTAATGCATACATCTGGAAGGGTAGATTAAAATGCTGTCACAATAGAATACCTAAAAGACAATGATTTGGAACAAGAACTAAATCTGAACTGAGGGCCCTGTGCTGCAGAGTATGCCTAGACCTGAACATAGGCAGACAGCTAAATACACCACTAAACCTGTTGTGACTCCTGACAGAACTGAAGCCCCCAATAGTGTCATGTGTGTTATATGAGAAGGCATTTTGAAAGTGTTTACTCACTACAGGGGATAGTGTAATCGTTCTTGAAGGTCTGTGTAGCACACATATATACCTGCTGTGCCTTTAAAACACATCGTGATGATACACATTTAATGGTATTCTGTCAGTATGTGTTCAGGCAACGGTGGGGTCTGAACCCGTCAGCAACAAGGTACTCACCTACGTGCCATCTTACAAGAAAATGGAATGCATAGTTTAAGAAAAACTATATCCACATTTGCAAATTCAGTAATCATCTTCAGCCTTTTTTTCTCTGAAGGGCCATCTAACTTTACTGAAGTCATAGCTGAAGTATGAGTGTTCTTTTACATTCACTTACCTTCCTGTTTTGGCCTACCTTGACTACAGAGAATACATATGAAGGTTTAAAAATAGTTTGCCACTCATTCATTTTGCTGATTGCATTGTGCTATCTGAAGCTGCTTCATGGATCACACATTGCAAAACAATTGTCTAGACTAAATATTTGATACAAAGCGGCAGTGCTTCTCAATATTAGGATAGGAACTTCTCTCATAAAAAGCTAATGTTTCTGGCTACAGGTCAATCCTGCATTTCTAAATGACAAGGCTGAGGGTTAATGAGGATTTTGCTCTGGGATTTACAATATAAGGCTATTAAATACATTGGCAGCAGTTTAGGAATACATAAAGTGACACATTTTTTCAGACAGAAGATCTATTTAGAATTTTATTTTCTCAACTGCCTCATTTGTAAAATTGTAAGCGGTCACTGCCCTCTTAAGCATGCTAAGCAACCTTTGCCAAATTTTACTTGTTTAGTGGTTGATAATGAGCAGTTTTATCACGTAAAAGAAACACTATTTGTCTAGGATTTCACCTGTATGATTTCTCTAATCTTCAAAGTAAATCTTCTGCTTGTGCTTGCTCATTAATAATGAATGTAAGAATTTAGCGAGATATTGTTGAAATTAGCCTTCTGTTGCCTTCTGTGTGCCACTTGAGGTTGCAAGTCCCATGCATCTCACAAGCTTTTGAGAAATCAGACTTCCGAAAGTGGTTAATCAAAATATTGACATTAATATTTTAGCAAGGTTTAAAAGATTACTGGCTTTCCATGGTTGCAGGCAAAACTTTCAGAAGTACTTAAGTGACTTAATGGTTTTCAGTATACTTTAATAGTATTTAGAACTCACGGACTGCATCTAACATAGTGAACCTAGAAGCACTTGAGTTTTACTGGGTCTAGGCATATCCACAGATTGCATTAATCTGTCTGTTGGGTCTGTATTCCATTTTAGCGTCAGATACACACACATCAACATGTGAACAACCAGCTAATGCTCCCGTAAATAGGATCACTACTGATGCCTCCAGGAAAAATTGGCGGCTCATAGTAGTAGGGGACTCTGCTTTGAAAGGAACAGAGGCACCCATCTGTTAGCCTGACCCAGTCTCAAGGGAGGTGTGTTGGTACCAGAGACTCAGATCAGGGATGTTGCAGAGAGGCTGCCTGCTCTAGTAAGTCCCTCGCTTGTGCTTGGAGCAATGTAGAGATATTTCAGCTGCCCCAACCAATGAGCCAGCTTCATTTGGAGCTCGGCTCAGGTTCCTCCATACAGACGCCCATAGCATGGGGAGCAAACAAGAGGAATTAGAGATGTGCGCATGTCTACGGGTATATGATATAATAGGCATTGCAGAAACATGGTGGGATGGCTCCTGTGACTGGAGTGTTGGAATGGAAGGTTACAGGCTCTTTAGAAAAGACAGGCCTGGCAGGCGGGGAGGGGGAGTTGCCCTTTATGTTAGGGATAGGCTGGAGAGTATGGAACTCTGTCTGGGGACAGGTGAGCAGTCCACAGAGAGTTTGTGGGTCAGGGTTAAAGGGAGAACAGCGATGGGAGACATTACTGTGGGGATCTGTTACAGACCGCCTGATCAAGGAGAACCTGCGGATGAAGCACTCCATAGACAGATAGGAAAAGCCTCATGCTCGCAGGCCCTTGTTCTCATGGGTGACTTCAACCACCCTGACATCTGTTGGAGTGATGGTATGGCCTGGCACAAGCAATCCAGGAGGTTCCTCGATTGTGTGGAAGACAACTTCCTTCTGCAAGTCATAGAGGAGCCGACAAGGAGAGGTGCCATGCTTAACCTCGTGCTCACCAACAGGGAAGGGCTCATTGGAAATGTGATGCTCCAGGGCAGCCTTGGATGCAGCAATCACGAGATGGTTGAATTTGAGATCCTCAGGACAGTGAGAAGAGCGTGCAGCAAGCTCACTGCCCTGAACTTCAAAAGAGCAGGCTTTGGCCTCTTCAGGAACCTGCTCAGTAAGGTTCCATAGGATATAGCCCTAGAGGGCAGGGGGGCCCAAGATTGTTGGCTGATACTCAAGGTTCACCTGCTACAAGCTCAGGAGTGTTGCATCTCAACTAGAAGGAAGTGCAGCAGGAGGGCCAGGAGACCTCCATGGATGGATAAGGATCTGCTGAGGAAACTTTGAGGGAAAAAAGAGGCTTATAAAAGGTGGAAGCAAGGACAGGCAACCGCAACAAGGATGTTGTCTGGGAAGCTAGGGACCAGGTTAGGAAAGCTAAGGCCCAGTTAGAATTAAACTTGGCTAGGGATGTGAAAGATAACAGGAAGAGATTCTATAGGTACATTGGAAATAAAAGGCTAGGGACAACGTGGGCCCTCTTCGGGAACAATCAGGAGAACTGGCTACCCTGGATTTGGAGAAGGCTGAGGTTCTTAATGAATTCTTTGCCTCAGTCTTCACTGGCAAAGGCTCTGACTGCACCACCTAAATCTTGGAAGGCAGACAGAGGGACTGTGAGAATGAAGACCCTAGGCCCACTGTAGGAGAGGATCTGGTTTGAGACCATCATAAGAATCTGAACGTTCACAAGCCATGGGTCCTGATGAGATCCATCCACGGGTCCTGAAGGAGCTGATGAATGAAGTTGCTAAGCCACTGGCCATCATGTTTCAAAAATCACGGCAGTCAGGTGAAGTTCCCGATGACTGGAAAAAGGGAAATATAACCCCCATTTTCAAGAAGGGGAAAATGGATGACCCAGGGAATTACAGACCAGTCAGTCTCACCTCTGTGCCTGGCAAAATCTAGGAGCAGATTCTCCTGGAAGGCATGCTAAGGCACATGAAAATCAACAAGGTGCTTGGTGACAGCCAGCATGGCTTCACTAAGGAGAAATCCTGCCTGACCAATTTGGTGGCCTTCTATGTTGGGGCTACGGAACTGATGGACAGGGGTAGAACAGTTGATGTCATCTACCTGAACTTGTGTAAAGCGTTCAACACTGTCCCACACAACATCCTTGTCTCTAAATTGGAGAGACATCAATTTGATGGATGGACCACTCAGTGAATAAAGAACTGGCTGGATGGCCGCACACAAAAAGTTGTGGTCAATGGCTCAATGTCCAGCTGGAGACCAGTAACGGGTGGTGTCCCTCAGGGATCGGTGTTGGGACCGGTCTTGTTGCCAATGACACCAAGCTGTGTGGTTCAGTTGATATGCTGGAGGGAAGCAATGCCATCCAGAGGGACCTCGACATGCTTGTGAGGTGGGCTGATGCCAACCTCATGAAGTTTAACCATGCCAAGTGCAAGGTCCTACACCTCAGTCAGAGCAATCCCAGGCACAGCTACAGGTTGGGCAGAGAAGAGATTCAGAGCAGCCCTGTGGAGAAGGACCTGGGGGTGTTGGTTGATGAGAAAATGAACATGAGCCAGCTTCAGTGTGCGCTCGCAGCCCAGAAAGCCAACCGTATCCTGGGCTGCATCAAAAGAAGCGTGACCAGCAGGTCAAAGGAGTTGATCCTGCCCCTCTACTCTGCTCTCGTAAGACCTCACCTGGAGTACTGTGTGCAGTTCTGGTGTCCTCGACATAAGAAGGACATGGAAATGTTGGAACAAGTCCAGAGGAGGGCCACGAGGATGATCAGGGGGCTGGAGCACCTCCTGTATGAAGACAGGCTGAGAAAGTTGGGGCTGTTCAGCCTGGAGAAGAGAAGGCTGCGTGGAGACCTCATAGCAGCCTTCCAGTATCTGAAGGGGGCCTATAGGGATGCTGGGGAGGGACTCTTCACTAAGAACTGTAGTGATAGGACAAGGGGTTAGGTTAAAACTTAAAACAGGGGAAGTTTAGATTGGATATGAGGAGGAAATTCTTTCCTCTTAGGGTGGTGAGGCACTGGAATGGGTTGCCCAAGGAAGTTGTGAATGCTCCATCCCTGTTGGTGTTCAAGGCCAGTTTGGACAGAGCCTTGGGTGAGATGTTTTAGTGTGAGGTGTCCCTGCCCATGGCAGGAATTTGGAACTAGATGATCTTAATATCCTTTCCAACCCTAACTATTCTGTGATTCTGTGATTTTATGATACAGAGCCGAGGTACAAACCGCTTTTATCTCTAACCACTTCTCAGTCATTGTTTTCAGTGAGAAACCCAGGTGTACAAGGTAGCGGGAGGCAATGCTGTTTCCCAGCATACACAACAAACCATTTTAGATACAGCCATAGTGGTGAAGTCTGGTTCCTCAGAGTGTCTTTAAATAGTTTGAAAGAACTGAGCTCAAGAGTTTAAATCATTTTAGGAATAGGTATGAAGTCTTACAGGTCACACAAGAAATTTAGAAAAATGGTTCAGCAAGGACAGGATTAGAAAACTAAGTAAATCAAAGTAAAATAAAGGAATATGGACAGAATTGAAGCTTGTGCTTCAGGATATGAGGCTGCTTTTAAGAAAGCATCAGGAAATGTTTTGCTTAGGAACACATTCTTGTAGTTTGTATATTGTATTTTCCTCTAAAACAGATGTTGTCAACAATTGTTTGAGACAAACTGATGGACTAGATGGACTAATATTGTCATTCTATGTGGCTATTCCTATTTCCCAGAACAGCAGAAGCAATCATTCCATAAAGTTCAACAGCAAAAAAACCCAACCAAACATGAATGAATGGTTTTGGTATGTTGAATGCAAAGCAGATTAATAGCAATTGTGCCAGATGGTTCTCGCATATGCAGATATACAAAGTTTGGAGGATATAAATCAGGGCTAAGAGATGAAGAACTGGCTGTCCAAATGGCTTTAGTAAACAGATCATGAATTTTCATCTATACAACATTGGAGTGCAGCGCAAAAGGAAAATCACTGATTTTTGTTCTGGAATAAGTGCTGGAGATTGAAAATCCTCTGTGTAAAAGACAAATCAGTGATATGCAATGATCAATGATACACTGATGCCTCCCTCCCAGGGTGACTAAAATTTCCTACCTACAGCCATGTGTCAAGGAGAATAAGGTAACAGGTAACTAAATTCTCTGCTGTTTGTAGTAGAAGGCTTTTCCCCCAAAATGCCATAATTAATTATATGGTCATAATTAATGTGTTGCATAGGGAATTGTTGTTTGAGATAAAAATCAGAGAGAAACTAGAAGGTTATTCAGGTTGACAGTCGTTTAGCTCAGCTTTCCAGCTCAGCTAGTAGAGTGCCAGAACCCTCCTACTCTCAGGGGGTCCACAGCTCTCAGCCACAGTGTAACCATCACACTGGTGCTGAGGAAGCCACAGATGCCAATGCTTTGGGTTTCCTCATTTTGAAATTTAAGAACTTTAAAAGTAAAATTAGGTAAAATTTAAGATAAAATTAAGTATTGAAGCATATACATTTTGTTTTAGGGAAATTCACTTCCAGAAGAATACTTTCCTGCATTTTTTGCAGCCACTTATGCATGGCCTGAGTGGATTCATGATCCTCTGGATCAACGAAACTGTGGTGCATCCTGGGCTTTTTCAACCGCAAGTAAAATTATTTTTTTCTCCTTTAAAAAATATCTTCGATGTTAGGTGTGTGGTGAAAACTTGTATTGATTATTAATGGAGTAACTTCAGCTTGCTGTTCACTTTTTATCACCAACTAAGAACATTTACATTTCTACAGCTTTCCCTTTAAGTCATCCCGAAGTCTTAAGAAGTCCATCTAAGCTGTAGAGATTTGTTGGCTTTTCATAAGTTCATGTAACACAGGGAGGTGTTTTGGTGACAGAAAGCAGAAAATAAATTAACTAATGCACTTTTTTGTAATTGATAGAGTAACTTTTTAAAAACCTGCACCCCTTGCTTGCACAATTGCATTCTTGACTTCAAAGCTTAAAACGGGGGGGGGGGTTGTAATGGTAAATGTATGTTTACATTACCATTTACCATTGTCCAACCATTGCTATTCCAGCAAATTAAGTATAACCTTTTCAATAATTTTATGAGAAGAAAACCCTGAAACTGCTCAAATATTTGTGGAAGTAACCGTTTTCAGATTCGGCAAGAAAGGAAATGTCAGTAAGGTAATTCAAACTGCATGTGCTGCAACCTCTGGTTTTAGGAGAAATGGACACAAGTGTTTGTGTCACTTACACAAAAGAAGGTACAGCAATCATTTATGTTCATTTTTCTTATGTTGCAGTAAATCTCAGTATATATTGGTACATATAAAGATAGAGAAGAAAAATTTTGCAATCAGTCTTTTTGACTTAACCTGGCCAGTGGGTCCTCATGGGTGTAGGTTTCTGCAACCACTTCCTTAAATCACAGCAGTAAGAGAAGGAAAGGAACATTTAGTTCAATTAATCCCAGCTCCCTGGCAAAGAGACTGAAGGCACTCTGTTACTAATATGTCTTGTTCAGTGTAGCTATAAAAGAGGAAACCAAGAAAGCTTCTAGCAGCTCTCTGGACAAATTATTGCAAAGATGAACAGAGTTTACAGAAGGAAAGACTTTCCAGATCTTCAGTCTAAATTTTCCCTTTTGTAATTGAATCTTTTGTTCTTAATTCACATAGTTCTTTTCAATGTTAAATACTATGAGATGCCTTCCTATGTTGTTTAGGTGCCTCTAGCATTTTCAATCTGAATTTTCAATCCTTCTTGGTAAGATTAATTGTTGCTCAACAAATAGACAAACACTACTGCATCATTTTTTCTTATCATGAGTAATTCCTGTGAGTATTCCAGAGCTCTTCAGTAAAAAGTTTTTACATTTATGAAAATAAATTCACCTTCATCTGACATATCAAAAAAGTAAAGAACACAGTTGCTATCAGCTGCTATCAGCAGATTGACTCTTCTGAAGTCATGTCCAGAGTTCACTGAAGTTAGTGCTGATTTCAATAGTGCTTTAGATTTCAAGGTGGGTGCTTTTTATTCTTTTCAGGTTGAAAAATAAAGTTTAACAATAATAAAAATATAATTTAAGAACAGGTAATGGCTGGGATTGGGGCCTAATAATTGTTTCATTATCACTCATTAAAGAAAGGAAGAGTAGCTTAATTTCACACACAACTTAGCCTAGCCTGCCTTCAAATCAGTGCATAAATATATTAGTACTTAGAATTATGACTATCTGATTGAGTTCAGACATCTAAGGTGTCTGTCTCAGAAGAAAAATTTTGTGTAATAAGGGAGGGTGCTCCAATGAATCCCACTTCTACACATTAGTATGAACAATTCCAAATATTCTTTCCACTAAAACCAATACATTCAGTCTTGAATTTTTTCCTTCATAGGACTGTTCATTTTTGCCTTTCTTCTTTTTCTCAACTAAAGTAGGGAAGGTAAAAAAGGAAGAGGAGAGATTTGGAGATTCAGCTGCAGAGAGGTGGGGTAGTATTTGCATCTTCTGCTGAAGTCAAACAGAAATGAATATGCATTTACAAACATACTAGAAACCATCAGACTAAATTACGTAAATGCTTCATTTGTGTTTACATATATGGGACTTTATGATAACCAGTAAATCTGTTGATTTACAGCAAAGTTGCTCATGATGATTTGCAGTTTCACCATCCTCTCTCGAACATCTGTACTAATTAAATCTGTATTGTTTTGTAAAGGTATCTGCACAGACAAAAGATATTGAAGTTGTATTTCAGTCCCTATTTCACAATAACCAATGTGAAGCTGTAATTATTTGGTTTTGATAATGGAATATTTGTTTCAAAACAGGTGTTGCGGCAGATAGGATAACAATTCATTCTGGTGGTCAGATGACAGACAACCTTTCTGTTCAGAATTTGATCTCTTGTGATACCAGGAATCATGGATGTAATGGTGGAAGTATTGATGGTGCTTGGAGATATCTGAAAACGCATGGGTAAATATTTAATCCATCTGTCTAGGTAATTTTAACTTGGTCTAGTTGCTTAGGATACAGTGTTGCTTGTGCTACAATGATAATTTCTGACCTTTCAAAAAGAAGCATTCAGCTTTGCCCCGGTTAACCGTATTACTTCATCAAGACTGTCACTTTCTCTCATTTATACCTTCTTTAAATCACTTTTATGAAGAACAACCTAGCATTCCTGAAGAAGTGAGTGAAGATTATTTTGAATGAGAGCTCTCAGTGAGAAAACTTCAACCATCCTGCTCCCATTTAAGCCTTATTATATCTAGATGTTGTTATTAGCTGTAATACAACTGGGGAAAATGGTATCCTCTCTAAAGCAAGATAAACAAGAAAGCTTTTTATGTTAAAGACAATACTGTAAGGGGATTCAAAACTTCTATGGTTTTTGGGCTACAGGCTCTTCACATTAAACAACCTTGAGTAAGCAGGCAGTTGCATGAGACAACATTTTTAATATTCAAAAGATCAAACACTGTCTTTCTGTAAAGCAAATAGCAATCATCCCATCCCAAGATTGTGCCAGTATGCGACACTGTAACAAAGAGTATATCTAGACATTTTTCAGGTGGGACTAAGCAAAGTTAACATCTCTCAAACTCCACACAAAGAGCTAGAAGCTTTTTTAAAATTACATATAATAATTTTTAGAATCACAGAATGATTTAGCTTGGTATGAAGTTTTGGAGGTCACCTAGTCCAACTTTCTGCTCGAAGCATGACTAACTCTGAAATTAGATCAGGTTGCTCAGGCCATACCCCCTGTCATATTCTGAGTATCTCCAAGAATGGAGGTTCCACAGCCTTTCCTTCAGGACCACTTTTGTGGTCAAACATTTGCTTTTTCATATATCTAATCAGCATATTCCTTAGTACAGCCTGTGATGGTACCTTTCAGCTTTTCACTGTGTATCTCCAAGAAGAGTCTTGCTCTGTCTCCTCTACAACCTCTCGTTACATAGTGAAAGGCAGTAATTAGATTCCCTTTTAGCTTTCATTTCTCTGGGCTGAGCAAATCTAGCTGCCTCACCCTCTCTTTCCATATCATGTGCTTCAGACCTCTAAGTGCCTTCCATTGGATTTGCTCAGTTTGTCAGTGTTTTCACTGGGGATCCCATACAGTACCGCACATGTAACCACAAAAGTGACAATTTGAAGAGAATAATAACTTCTCACAATGTCTTGGCTATATTCTTGATAAGACAAGCCAGTATTGATTGTCTGTGTTTGCTGGGAGGGCCCACTGCTAATCCGTGTTCATCTTTGTGCCCATCAGGACCACAGGTCCTTCTCTGTGAAACTGCACAGGCAATGCCCTTCCAGTACTTCTGCATGGGCAGCTCTGGCTCAGAAGCAGGATTATTTTCTGCCTTCCTTGAACTTCATGAAGTTTCTGTCAGCTCATTTCTCTAGCCTGTGATGTTGCTCTGAATGAAAGGACTGCTAAACACTAACCACTCCCCACCAATTTGGCATCCTCCACAAATTTACTGAGGGTGCCTTACTGCTTTATGTCCCACTGTCCAGATCTCTATTGAGATGCAAGGTAGTGCTGTCGCTGTGTTGGCTCATGAAGAAAGTCACTAGCAAACAGGCACCAGTTACTTTGATCATTTGGCCTGTCAGCATGCCAGTTCAGTTCACTTACTGACCTTGTAAGCAACTCATAGAATCATAGAATAGTTAGGGTTGGAAAGGATCTTCAGATCATCTACTTCCAACCCTCCTGCCATGGGCAGGGACACCTCACACTAAACCATGTCACCCAAGGTTCTGTCCAACCTGGCCTTGAACACCACCAGGGATGGAGCATTCACAGCTTCTCTGGGCAACCTATTCCAGTGCCTCACCACCCTAACAGGAAAGAATTTCTTCCTTATATCCAATCTAAACTTCCCCTGTTTAAGTTTGAACCGTTACCCCTTGTCCTATCACTACAGTCCCTAATGAAGAGTCCCTCCCCAGCATCCCTGTAGGCCCCCTTCAGATACTGGAAGGCTGCTATGAGGTCTCCACGCAGCCTTCCCTTCTCCAGGATGAACAGCCCCAACTTTCTCAGCGTGTCTTCATATGAGAGGAGCTCCAGTCCCCTGATCATTCTCGTGGCCCTCCTCTGGACTTGTTCCAACATTTCCATGTCCTTCTTATGTCGAGGACACCAGAACTGCACACAGTACTCCAGGTGAGGTCTCCCGAGAGCAGAGTAGAGGGGCAGGATCACCTCCTTCAACCTGCTGGTCATGCTCCTTTTGATGCAGCCCAGGATATGGTTGGCTTTCTGGGTTGTGAGCGCACACTGCTGGCATCTAGTCCAGTAAGCTAGAACACCACCACAGAAGACCATGCTGAAAACACTCATGAAGTCAAGGAAAATGATGTCCACTGCTTTTCTTATTCTCTGTAGAGGCAGTCATTTCATCATGGCCAGGTCATCTCATCATCTCATCATGGTGAGATATAACTTACCATGGTAAATCTGCCTGTTCTCAGTCAACCTCTTGAATTTCATGTGCCTGGAAATGGCTCCCAGGAGAATATGGAACAACCAGATATTATATACTGTGTTACATTCTGCTGTTTCTCAGCATAAATTATAGAAAATTTTTTATCTTTTTTGCTTACTACCAAAATCTGTTTCCTCTCTCACTTTCATACCCTTACTCTAGCTTTGATATGCCTGATACTGACAGACAGAAGTATCTTGGGTGTGCTGTCTGTCAACTTTAAATTTTAGTTTAAAAACAAACAAAGAAACAAACCATGGAAAGAGCAAAAGAATGTCAGGCATGATGCATCGGATGTCATATTTGACATGGCAGCCTGTAATCTAAATGAAGACCAAAGCACTGTCATTCACACAGACACAGTATAAAGAGTGATCATTCTGATTTCTTCAAGTGTACCAAGCTATTTCTGATCTGACAGGGATTTTGTGTTGTTATGTGGAGAATTTACATCAAGTGTTCCTCTGTCTTTCTGTCTCAGGGTTTAAAGGTTTTAAGTGTGAGACCCTTTAGTTGAACGATTACTGTGGGCGCTAATGGATTCTATCCAAAAACCCATCAACAACTAATGGGGGGTTTTACCTCATGGGCAGAAGCTTCATTCATGAACAGATGAAAATTATAACTTAACATTTTAACCAACACTTTTCTGTAAGTAGAAGAACAGGCTCCTTTAGTCAGTAACTCATGTTCCTAAGACAGTAAATACTCTTTCTCACTGGATTGTTTGCTTGATTACGATGTTGAGGGCAGGAGCACAAGAATTGCCAGTGTTGCTAAGAGATCCATTTTAATAAGTATTGTCTCCACAGCAGTTGGAGCAATCTAATTGTAGAGGAAAAGCCAAAAAGAATGCAACAATAAGAAAACTGCCTAGTCTTCTGTTCCCTCTGACTGTTATTTCTTCATGGGCATAACCACCATGAGCCCATAGTAGTAAGACTCTTCCTGTACCGGAAAGCTAAATTTCTTTTACCTGAAGCAGTGTGGGTAGTGTCACTGCCTGTTCTGCAGAGGCAGATTAAGTGTACAAGGGTTAATTTATTTCTATAAGGAAAATGTAACGGGCTGAGACTGTATGAGGTACTTGGTTATCAACCAAGCTGTACTCACACAGGAGCTCATGCTGGTGTAAACGAAGTAGTGAAAAGATTGCTCTCTCTCTGACCGCAGAGCACCAGTGTGAAAATGGTGTGCAGAGCAGGCTTTCTGACTCCTGTGAGGCTGGAAGCGTACAGGTAGGGCACCTGAGTTCGCCAGAGCACACGTGGGAGCTGTCTTTTCACCTCCCAATTCCCCAGTACTTGCATTATTGCTCAGTCACCTGAGATGGCTTGTGGTATTCACCAGCTTCTTGCAGCTTATTGGTGATCAGTGATGAGTGATTAAAGAATCTGCCAGGCAGTTGTGAGAACAACCACAGTTTTTTTGAGACTATCTAGATCTCCAATACATCTTCACAGTCTGAGACTATTTTCTTAGTCGTTTATCCAGTTTTCTTGTCCCCACAGGGTCAGATGCCACATGTACAACATCACTGAGCTCTCACAGGCCTTTGCTGGCTGCCCATTCTTGTCCCTGATCACTAATTCATCATCAGTGTACTACTACACTGATGATATGTCTTACTCAACTATTTTTATAAACAACATTCTTTAATCCTGATGTTCTTTCCTCAAGTTTAAATGATATTTCGAGTCCTCTTCCAAGAGTTCCAGACACAAATAAACACCTTACGGAAAATATTCAAATATTTCTGAGGACAGATACTGGAAGCACGCAACAATGGCTATGCTGTACCTGAGAAAGGGTCCATCTAGCCCAATATTTTGTCTTTGACAGTGGCCAAGAGTAAATAGTACAGACAACAACGAAAAACAGAATAAACATTTTTGATTCATTGGACTGATAATTGAATAATTTTTGTAGCTGAAACCCTATAATCCATAACTATTTACTTTTGACAATGAAAAAAAAGATGTAAATTTATGATATAAAAGTCTGAAGTGTCTTTTGAATGAGCCCTGTTAAATAGTGCTTGCTTCCTTGCACTTTCAGGTGACTTTTATTTATGAACCAATATATTGCAATCAATTTTTTTCATTATCTCCATTCCTTGCAATAGGGAGAAAGTGCATTGATTTTCTTTGTGGGCTTGTAAATTTTCACAGCAGGTGTTCAATACTGTTTTAAATCTTCTGTTTTCCCGATTTCTGAAGTATGCTTATCTCATGATTTTGATAGATTTTGAGGAAAATCAAGTGCTGACTTAGACTATCCTCACTGAAGTCAATGAAAGACCTTCATAAAGCTCAAGGTTAGGCCAGTGCTAGGACCTGACTTGTCAGAATCACTGAGCACCCAGTTAATAGTGAAATCTCTCCAGGTGGAGCAGAATCACTGTCAAACTCTCTCTCTCTCTCTTTCTCCATCGATTAAAGAATAAATCCATATTCTATTTCTATTTATTATTAATTTTAGACATTTCAGTTGCAAGCCACAATTTAGGAGAAATCAGTGTGGTTTGAAAACACCTATTTTATCTAGTAAGGGAAATGAAAAGATTATAGACTTCAATAATGAGGAAGAAACATTTTTTTTTCATATAGTAAAAGGTTACACGTTTGAACAAAACTACTGCTTCTAATCAGGGCTTGATCTGATTTGTACCTTGGGCTGTTAGCAATTTCCAGGTATGATAAGGATGTTATTGCTATTAGTTTTGGTCAACTTGCTAATAACATAATCTAATATTTGAGATTATATTCTCACCTCACAATTCAGATGTGATAAAATTCAACACAATTCAAATATGATAAAACCGCAAGAAATTTCATTAGATTGAACATATAAAAATGACTTCAGATAAATTCTCTCAAGAATGTAGGAACACACTGGAGACTTTTGTTGCTTCTCTCTGAATGCTGCTTTCTCCTGGTAGTATTTTTCTATATGTGTATGTATCTGCACATATAAATGCATTCTTATTTATTTCTCTATTTTATTTTTCCTCTATGACTTTTCTGGCAAGGTCTTTCTGAAATGCATTTAATGTTAACTGTTCTGATGCTTCAGCATGTACGAACTCATGTTTCAGTAAAGAGCTGTTGAATTCTGTTAATCATGACTGCAGAATATGGCTAGTGAAAGGATTCAAAAGTGACTGTTAGTCCAGAATGAATCATCATGTTTGGATTACCACACAGCTCCAGTATGCCAGTGTGTCACTCGGTGCTTCACTTCTATTGCCATAGAAGTAAGACCCATCCATGCAGAACCTGTGACAACTCCAGAGGGACAATCCAACTGAAAGGAGGGGAAAAAAAATCCCTACTCCAGGAATGAATTTTTACTTTGCTGTCTCTCTCTGAGATGTTTGTAAGTACACCTGAGGAATAGCGTCATGCCATTTCTTACACAGGGTTGCAATCACCTGCTCCTGCCCTGCCTATACCAGATCATGCTCTGAGGAGGGTATCTGTTCACCTTACTTGCCTTAAAGGCCTGATTACACTCATCAGCAGTATATTTCTTTTGGAACTTGGTGATCAGTGGTGACTAGAATGATTATGTATGTAGAGATAGATATATTTTATAAATATATTTTATAGACGCATTTATTAGAGATAGAAACATTTTATATTTACATATATGATATGTCTAAATATACAAAACAAAGGTTTCTTTTTATCTAACAATAGAAGCAAAACATAAGAAATTTTTAAATTATTAATAACAGCTCATGTATATTTGGCCTAAATACATTCCCCACTGGAAATCTGGGAATCCAGAATAATTTCAGATATTCAGAAAGGAATAAAAGAGGTTGCCAGTGAGTACCTAAGTAACGACACCCTAACAACCTAACAACTTTGGATGGAAAATCCCTTTTCAAGCAGGCAGAATTACTGCTTTTTTGATCTTCTGTGTGTGTTCGTCTAGTTCAGGCAGAAAGAATTTGGTAATCAAAAAGACATTCTCTTCGGGTCAATTTTTATACCACCAAATGATAATGGGAAAATGCCATGACTTACTCAAAGTAGCTGAAGCATGTATGTACTCAGCTTGTAAAATTCCTGGCAACTAAGTATACACAGGTAAGCACAAATGAAAAAAAAAACTAGAACATTAAATGAAATACAGATTTTATTTCTTCAGGTTCAGAAAGTTCAGGACAATTGGTGAGCTACTTAAGTGCATATCCTTTCAATAAGACTGCCTATTTTAAAATATTCTGCTTCAATGAACTATTTAATTAGACTCTTTAAAAGGAACCCTCCCATAAGCCTCCATGGCACTGTACAGAAATGAGTATGTTGTTTTGGAAACATCTAGCAGTGCAAAGTAGAAAACTAGACGATTGCAATATCTCATAACAAGGATAAAATAATAAGTGGAAGATTCAGTGCACCTTTGAGATTGTTAGTAGGTGCATTTTAAATACACACTTTTTCCTTCATTTTAGTGAAGTAAAAAGGATGTTCAACTAAGCCAAGCAGTCAAAATGGCTGAACAATTCATGGTAAACTACTTGAAACAAACTTACTGTATGAAGCAGCAATTCATTTGATGTATTGCCAAGGTAAAGAATTAAAACACTTCCTTACCTTTCCTTGAAACAACCTCATTTTTATTGCCCTTTTCCATTGAATGCAATGAAGGCTCCTAACCTGTGCTTCAAAGATCATTTGATTTTAGCACTTTGGAGATTTTCAAATACAAAATTAGCATGGGTATAAGTCACAGGTGAGTTATCACAACACCTCCTCAATCACTCAACTGTCAAAAATCAGTTAAATGTCTTTAAGCCTTTAAAGCCTATAACTAGAAATAGAATCATAGAATCATGGAATAGTTAGGGTTGGAAAGGACTTTAAGAACATCAAGTTCCAGCCCCTCTGCCGTGGGTAGGGACAACTCACACTAAACCATGGCACCCAAGGCTCGGTCCAACTTGGTCTTGAGCACCACCAGGGATGGAGCATTCACAACTTCTTCGGGCAACCCATTCCAGTGCCTCACCACCCTAACAGGAAAGAACTTCTTCCTTATATCCAATCTAAACTTCCCCTGTTTAAGTTTGAACCGTTACCCCTTGTCCTGTCACTACAGTCCCTAATGAAGAGTCCCTCCCCAGCATCCCTGTAGGCCCCCTTCAGATACTGGAAGGCTGCTATGAGGTCTCCACGCAGCCTTCCCTTCTCCAGGATGAACAGCCCCAACTTTCTCAGCGTGTCTTCATATGAGAGGAGCTCCCGTCCCCTGATCATCCTCGTGGCCTTCCTCTGGACTTGTTCCAACATTTCCATGTCCTTTTTATGTTGAGGACACCAGAACTGCACACAATACTCCAAGTGATGTCTCATGAATGTGTTGGACAGATAAAATCTTCGTTATTGGAAGATTTTTTTTTTTCTTTAAAAAAAAAAAAAGGCAATACATAGAGTCACAGAATAGTTAGGGTTGGAAAGCACCTTAAGGTCATCTAGTTCCAACCTCCTGCCAGGGGTAGGGTCACCTTACACTGGACTAGGTTGCTCAAAGCCTTATCCAACCTGGCCTTGAACATTTCCAGGGATGGGGGAGCCACAACTTCTCTGGGCAAACTGTGCCAGTGTCTCACCACCTTCATAATGAATCATTTCTTCCTAACATCTGATCTAAATCTATCCCCTTTCAATACAAAGCCATTACCTCTTGTTCTATCACTATACGCCCTTGTAAAAAGTCTGTTTTCAGCTTTCTTGTAGGCCTCTTTAGGTACTGAAAGGCTGATATAAGGTCTCCCATGAGCCTTCTCTTCTCCAGGCTGAAGAACTCCCACTTAGCCTGTTTTCATAGGAGACATGTATTTGCTATTACACGTTTCCCCCATTATTCTTTACATAAATGAATTTTTGCACATTGAAATCTTTGATAGAATGAACTGCCCAGTAATTACTTGAATTTATATTTTTAAATTAATCTTTGTAGAATATGGAATTTAATTTAAAAGTGTTAAAAATTACTTATATTTTCTTTATATAAACTCTAAAACTTTGAAATTGAAAGTTTTAATGCAGATTTATAATAAATGGTAGGAAAAATTAAATTGCTCTATGTGTGACCAAAAACTCTCTAAGCATTCAGAAAATATTTTGAGATAGATATTTTTCTAAGAAATAGCGAACATAATTTTAGAGATGTAGATGCCCCTGTGATATCATGCCACAACCTGTCATTTATTTTCCTCGAGAGGCTCATTGCTGCCAATAATCAGGAACTGATAGGAGGACCCCTGTGGCCTGAGCCCCGTGGGATAGTCCCCAGGCTTTTGTGCACACTGAACTTCACAAAGTTTGTCTCTGTTTGCTCTTTGGTCCACATTCACTTCCAAACATAAACCTGTCTTTCCACTAAGGAACAGTCTGAATGTTACTGCAAAATAACCAAGCTGTGAAATTGCAGGAAGTCCCACCTCTCTGGTACCTATGCATTCTCACCTGTTTTGTCATATATTTTGTCAGTGTTCCAACTTAAAATAAAACTATAAAAATGTTTAAGGAAGTTTTTTATCAACTTTTTTTTTTTTTTTTTAAATAACTAAACAGGGTTGTGTCCTATGCTTGTTATCCATCATTTTGGAAGAGCCACCTGGAGCCATCAGGTGAAAGTCACTGTTATGTGTCAAGCGAATATGGGAAAAACCATACAAATGGACCATGTCCAAATGCTTTGGTGGAATCCAATCGGTTATACCGGTGTGCCGCCCACTACAGGGTCTCCTCAAAAGTAAGTTAATGCTGTTCACCCATTGTCTCACTCAGTTTTCTCCTCTGGGGCTTGAAAATTATCTGGCATATGGAAATATGTTCACTTTACTTAAAGACTGGAGCTGTGACTTTTTTCCTGTGTATTACCCTTGTATTTTCAGAAGAGTTCAAATTCTTTATAGCTTCTCAGTTTTACATCATCTTTTTAAAGCTGCTGCTTGTGGTACTTATTAGAGATAGAAAAGAAAGCATGCAGTCATAACTGCGTTAGTGCTTCTTAAACATGCTTCTGAAAGTTTTGTTCATTTGGCAAACTAAATATTGTCTAGCAGAAATACAAGTACAATCGTACATTCATATCATCCATACATAGATGTTATGTACATAATTGTAAATTAGTATGAGTTTTAATTTTATGTAATAGAATGTGTTATCTTCTCTTGCCCTCTCTGCTGTTGTTCTTACCTTCCTTCAGGAAACTGATATAATGAAAGAAATCATGGACAAAGGACCAGTGCAAGGTATGGTAAGTTTGGAAAATGATAATATTATTATTGAAATAATTGAAGTGTGCAATGTCCCTGTATCAAAATATTAGAAAACGCAAATTATATTCCACAGTGAATAGGACAGACATATGCACTGTAGTTCATCCAGGGATGTTTGGTGGGCAACTAGTGCCCCTAAAGTTGGATATACTGCAACATAGACTATGATGAGTAAAATGGTCTTGAGCTGGATTTGTTGAAAATCTGTGTGCTGGAAATGTGCCTTTTTCCCATGACATTTTCTTGCTTATTGATGAAATAGTAATTTGGGGATGTGCAGGAGGAGGTAAACGTTAGCAAAGCTCTCCTCTTTAGGGCTGATATTGATTCCCCATTAGCTGAGCCTAACCCACCAAGCCTGAAGGCAATGGTGCAGTATATGGGCCCTCCAACAAATCATTAAGTTCTGGAATACTTCCAGAATTCTCCCTTTCAGAACCCAAATATTCGTGGTTGTAGAGGGCTGCTAGTTTTGAAATTCTGTGCTGAACCCTGCAATGGAGATCCCTGACCTCTTAGAGAAATAAAGAGACTTCAGCAAGGAATGAGGAACTGCAGAAATGTTGTTTAGCCTGAACACTGTCTGTTTGGAGTCACTGATGGTGCTGGCAGCACTTGAAAATGCAGGTTCCTGCTCAACCCTCAGGTCAGTGTAACTGGAGAGGTTGAGAGCTGTGGAGTTTGGGGTGATGGGGAAATGTCATAGTTCAGGATGTCCACCCATCTTGAAGAAAAAACCAAAGCCTTTTACTTCAGGTGACTTCTGTGTTTCTATTGCCCTCAATTATATGGCAAATTATCATGACCTCCAATTTATTATCAAAATGGTCTTGATTCTTAGATTTAATTCATTTCAGTATGTCATGCAGTTGAAATTACTTATTAAAGCTCTTTTTGTGGGAAGTTGCAATTAATCTGAAGCTCAAACTTGACAAGCTCAAAATCATCAGTCCTTTTTGTTCTACTCAAGTTTGTTTGCTCAAGGAAAATATTCTTTCTCATGCTGCATTTGATCTAGAAGTGAATGCAGTAATTTCTGCTGGCTTTAAGAAAATGAAAAGATTACTATCCTCAAGAAAAATTTTGGGGCTTCTCTCTAATATTGCATTTGTAGTCCATGTATATACAGTTTGCTGGATTAATCTGTCATTACTAAATCTTCCACATAAAATAATCTATGTTCAGCCATTTGTTAGGTTTTAACCACACAATAATTCATACAATTTTTCTTTTTAAATGTCAATGCTTTTTCAGAGAAAATGTCTAGTCAGGTTAAGGTAATGCTGTTTGTAGAAAAATCTGAAGAAGAGTTTATGACTGAGAGTGTGTATGACTGAGTAAAATCACATTCCATTTTTTCTTTTTGTTATAATGAGATTTTTAAGAGTCCTAATTATGACTCAGTAGTTCACCACTGATTCTCTCTTCTATCTTCCTGTACTACAAATGAAATTAGTGCATACTTCTAATTTTCAAATCATATCATACTTTTTTTTTTTTCCCCAAAACTTTCTGCAAAAGGTCTTCTACCGAAAGAGATTTTTCCATTATTTATTCACTTGTCATTCCTCAAGAAGTTACAAAGTGTTTATAACCAGTCTTATCTAATATGTAATGTTTAATAGCTGGAAAATATTCAAGATCCTTTCAAGATCATGATGTAGAAAGTCATCCTGTTTGATCATGAATGTACATGGATTTGGGGCATATTGAATGTTAAGGAAAATGCATATTTTTTAACAATTATGAAACAGTATGTGTAGGAATGTAGTTGAAAAGTTTCTCCTATACAGCTGTCAAATTTGAATGACAATTTGTCTCTGACATACCTCATTGTTTTAATGGGTCAGGAACTGAGCTATTAGCACTTTTAGATGCAAATAATGAACACTAGTTTTTTAAAAAAATCTGATTTCAAATAAACACAGTGAAGCTTCATCAATGCTTTAAAAGCATTCAAATGAACAATCTAATGTTGCCCATTTGTCTTTTTTTTAAAATGGACTTTCGATAATGTTCTGATAGTTATAATGCTGATGAAGGAAAGCAATCCTTCCTGTCACAGTAGTCAGTCTCAATCAAAAGAAAAAGAAACACATTCTTGGTAATACATTAAAGTTTTGACCCTGCGAAGGTTATAATTTCAGCTATTATGATATTGGAAAGAAAAAAGGTGTATTTAATTTGCTAACACAAGAAAAAGATCCGGAGAAAATACTAGGCTACATTAATGTACAGCGTTACACTCTAGTTCTTTTTGTAGCAAGTGCTTTTAGTTCTTTATATCTTCATATGTCTATGAGACACAAATTCTTATTTAAGAATTTTATAATCTACTTCTTTTATATGTACAGATCTGACAGCTCAGCGTGACTGTGGTAGCTGATACATGAGTTACTGTCAACCTTAGGAAAATCACTAGCTCTACTGATTCATTAATAATCCATTCATTTCGGAAAATACAAAGTCTCTTCTACATGGGAGGGAACAAAGTTGGCTGGTGGACTGTGATCATCTCATCCTGTCCAAGTCACAATCCATATCAGGACAGAGTTACGAAATAAAATATTTCAGTGCTTGATTTTGAATTATCATCTCACTGTCTACCTTACACTTCACATACCCAACTCACTTTATTCCAAAGACTGTATCATTATTTAGCTCCTGATTGCAGGGATATATACACACATAGGTAAATAGATATGCAAATACACAGGTATATATATTTGCATATATAGAGAAATATATATTCATACACGCACACATAATGGAGATATGTAATCGTGGATAAAATTCTCTCACATAGACTAAAGTTATTCTGGAAATACACTTCAAATTTTCTATTTCATTTTAGTGGAAATAATTTAGATATGTTTCTTCTCAGAGCCAAGTACATGTTTTTGACTTAGAGCTCCTGATAAAGAATAAATTGTTTTCTGAAACTGAATATATGGAACTTGATTTCAAATAACAATGTGATTTAGAAATGAAACTACCTTATCCTGTCTCAGCCTGATGATAGATGTGATCTTCTAACCTCAGACCTACTGTGGGAGAAGTGAATTCTGCAGTCCTTGCACTCACCCCTATTTCTTTGCCTCCCTTTGGCCAAGATATCAAAACAAAATCCAGGGAAGCTTCTACAATATTTTTTTAAAAGACTGATCACCTGCGCTTCTCCTCTGACATCCTCACCTGGACTAAGGCCAGTGGGAGTCTTTTTTTCCCTTTCTGTTCCTCTGTACTGTTTTAAAACTCTCCCTCCACAAGCTTCTCTGAATCTCAGAAACCTCAACAGCTGGAATTTTGCATAGCAGTACAGGGACACCAGCAGGAGTTAAACTCCTAGCTCTATACAGTGGTGAGCCTAGGGGGAGGGAGGGAATAAACCTTTGCAGAGAGCTCTAACAGAGTCCTGAGCTTGCAGCTAGAAACCAAGAATAAAGTGTCATGGTTTAAACCCAGTCAGGCAACTTGTTCACTCACTCCCAGTGAGTGGTGCCAGGCTGACAACAATCGAGGACCCCCCCTTCTTGCCCTCCCCCTGCTCCCGGAGGGACGGAGAGGAGAGTCAAAAAGAATGCATTATTTTCCAGTCTATTGCTGTCAATATGTGTGAGCTCTGGTTCTGCAGACAACTTGGCAGAAGATGTAACATTATTCATTAAAAGCATTTAACTTTTTTTCTGATTTAAATGATTTATCTCTCCCCCAGACTTGCCACCTAGGTAGCATCATGGCTGCTTATTCCACATGCATTTTTGTTGGCATACATTTTTTATGTGAGAGACCTCATTAGCAAAGTATTTTTTTAGCCAGGTTTCCTGGGCATATGGGCTCATTTGACCATTTATTTAGCTGTTTTCTTTCATCCCCTAAAATTTGTGAATGTTTTCTGTGTTCAGCCAAGTATGATAGAGGCCAAGAGGTTATAAAAATAGTTAATTTCCTTTGAGTTTATGCAGGTAGGAAAAAAGAAATTTGAAAGTATGCCAGACAGAAAAAAACTGCAGCATGAGCTCACCTTAATGGATACCACAGATCTATACCAGGCACATACAGTATAAATGGTCCAATCACATAAAAATGGTCAGTACAATACATATTTACTTTATGGAACTCCCAAGATGCAAGACTGTAGGAAACTGGATTTTACTAATTCTTATGTTCCAAGATGTGTGGCAGTCTAAGACTGTTAAAATCATAAGCTAAAACTAAGTTGAAGTTAAGCTCTTATGTAATGCTTCTCATTCACTGGATTCTAAAGGTAATGCAAACCGGGAAATACTTTCATTTCTCTGGATCTGTAGCCCAGATATAACAAGGCAAATGATACTAAGGTGGAAGACCAAATGTGGAAAATAAACTAAACAAATTTTTCATAAAGGAGAAATGAATGATATTCCTAGGAAATAATGAATAAAAATAAAATTCAAATTGCAATCTTCATTCTTTGGCATAAAATGCCAAGCTCATCAGCTCTTCAGTCTTACACTTTTATGGATACAGAGGAGGTTTATTCCCACACTTTTAGCTGAAAGGCATAATGAACATATATACAATTTAGTTTTCCGTAAGAAGATTGCTGTGTACTTATTGCGCTGTATCTGGGTTTCATAAAAAGGCATACAGGTTACTCCACTGTATTTCACAGGATATGCATTGTCTGTTAAATACTTCTCCTGAATATGCAGGTGCCTGTCAGAACTGAGGATTTTGTACATGAACCTTGATATTTGTTTTATTGAACTGGATTTCAATGGAACTGAGAAAACATAAGTAAACCTACACAAAGCAATATTTCTTCTCATTGTACTGGAAAAAGTCTATGATAGGGAATTTTTATGACATAGAAACCCAATTAATTTGACAAGAGACCTTTGAGGGAACTCTGTTAGAATATTTCTCTCGGATCACTCACAGCAGTGAACTTCTGAAATAAGTGAATTTAGTGTAATTGCAAAGTACACTTACACAGTCCAACACACAAAAAAATCTCACTGGTAAAATGCAAGGAGAAAACAAGAATTGAAGAAATATTTGCTGACTGCTGATTTTTCCTGGTTTTTGTTGTTTGGTTTATTTTTTAGCTATAATGAAAGTGTATGAAGATTTTTTCCTTTACAAAGGGGGAATCTATAGACACTCCCAAAAAGCAGGATCTAGATGGAAAACTCATTCAGTCAAACTCCTTGGGTGAGTAAAGTGTATTCTTTTCCCTTTTTCTCTGTCAGTGATGAACACTATAAAATGTCAATAGCCAGTCTAGAACTCAAACATTTCATTTCCAGAGGTGGAGCACTGTTAACTCCTAATGTAAAATGTGAATCTTCACCATTAAGTCTAAAACTGCTCTTTGATACAGGTTTTAATATCTTCAAGATTAAACTATCAGTTTTTCATGTCATTAATTTGTTTGAATTAGTTTGAATGTAAAATGTGTGGCTTGGGTGTAAAAAACCTTCACCCAAGCTATATGTGCCATATGTTGTTTTATTGAGCAAAGAATAATGCAAACTCCTTGACCTACATGAAATAATCACTAGAATTTCACTAAAGTTGGACTTCAACTAAAACTATTGATGATTATTGCATTCTGCTTAGCTGAGATGATTCCTAGAGGAAGGAAAAGGAGCAGAGACATGCTGACACATAGGGTAAAAAATGTTGGGGTTTCATGTGGGTTGATATTTATTTAGATGGATTTTTTAGTTATAACTGCTTTTGTAAAAGAGATTAAATATTTGTAAAGAGCTGGTGAATGAAGTTGCTAAGCCACTGGCCATCATATTTGAGAAATCATGGCTGTCAGGTGAAGTTCCCAACTACTGGAAAAAGGGAAATATAACCCCCATTTTCAAGAAGGGGAAAATGGATGACCCAGGGAATCACAGACCAGTCAGTCTCACCTCTGTGCCTGGCAAAATCTTGGAGCAGATTCTCCTGGAAGGCATGCTAAGGCACATGAAAATCAACAAGGTGCTTGGTGACAGCCAGCATGGCTTCACTAAGGAGAAATCCTGCCTGACCAATTTGGTGGCCTTCTATGATGGGGCTACGGAACAGATGGACAGGGGTAGAGCAGTTGATGGCATCTACCTGGACTTGTGCAAAGCGTTCAACACTGTCCCACACGACATCCTTGTCTCTAAATTGGAGAGACATCAATTTGATGGATGGACCACTCGGTGGATAAAGAACTGGCTGGATGGCCGCACAAAAGGAGTTGTGGTCAATGGCTCAATGTCCGGCTGGAGACCAGTAACAAGTGGTGTCCCTCAGGGATTGGTGTTGGGACTGGTCTTGTTTAACGTCTTCGTCGCTGACATGGACAGTGGGATTGAGTGCGCCCTCAGCAAGTTTCCGATGACACCAAGTTGTGTGGTTCGGTTGATACGCTGGAGGGAAGGAATGCCATCCAGAGGGACCTTGACACACTTGTGAGGTGGGCTGATGCCAACCTCATGAAGTTTAACCATGGCAAGTGCAAGGTCCTACACCTCAGTCAGAGCAATCCCAGGCACAGCTACAGGTTGGGCAGAGAAGAGATTCAGAGCGGCCCTGCAGAGAAAGACTTGGGGGTGTTGGTTGATGAGAAAATGAACATGAGCCGGCATTGTGCACTTGCAGCCCAGAAAGCCAACCGTATCCTGGGCTGCATCAAAAGAAGCGTGACCAGCAGGTCAAAGGAGGTGATCCTGCCCCACTACTCTGCTCTTGTGAGACCTCACTTGGAGTATTGTGTGCAGTTCTTGTGTCCTCAACATAAAAAGGACATGGAAATGTTGGAACAAGTCCAGAGAAGCACCACAAGGATGATCAGGGGACTTGAGCACCTCCCGTATGAAGACAGGCTGAGAAAGCTGGGGCTGTTCAGCCTGGAGAAGGGAAGGCTGCATGGAGACCTCATAGCAGCCTTCCAGTATCTGAAGAGGGCCTATAGGGATGCTGGGGAGGGACTCTTCATTAGGGACATTTAGTGATAGGACAAGGGGTATCCTTGGATATAAGGAGGAAATTCTTTCCTCTTAGGGTGGTGAGGCACTGGAATGGGTTGCCCAGAGAGGTTGTGAATGCTCCATCCCTGGCAGTGTTCAAGACCAGGCTGGACAAGGCCTTGGGTGATATGTTTTAGTGTGAGGTGTCCCTGCCCATGGCAGGGGGCTTGGAAGTAGATGATCTTAAGGTCCTTTCCAACCCTAACTATTCTATGATTCTATGAAAAGGCAGCCATAATAGTGAATGATCATATTGAACTGGTATTTCTAATCTCTCAGAAGCATTTCTGAGGTCTTAAACTGCCCATGAATTTTGCAATATATAAGGTGCAGAGTTATAGAATGAAAATAAATTTTGGTGAAGCCTAGAATAGCTATTTGTACAAACCCTGAAATGCACATACAAACTAAGTGATCGTTTAATTATAAGGATTGTAAATCCACTGACTGGTTTCCCTTCTTTTGCAACTTGAAATTACTAGTTATTTTATTTTGAAGGCTCCTTATTTATAAAATCAGCTCTTATGAGACTATGCGTCTATCTCCAGTGAGCTATTATGTGACCTCAGGCTCAGGGAGAGAGTGGGAAAAGACAGAACAGCATGGAAGCAGGACAGAAAAATATGGAACAGCCAGCTGGAAACTGTGGTTGCAGATAGATAGCAGACAATTTAGGTTTGATCACAGTTTACATGGACAGCGTAATAGGGCTTTCAGCAATTCAAAGGCAGGACGGACTGACCCCACTGACATTTAGAGAAAGTAGGATCTCTCAAGCAGTTTCTGTGTCTGTATTCCAAAGAGAAGGAGGTTAGCAGAAAAAGCAAGTAACAGAGACTGGGTTTCATAATAGCTAAATTTTGATGTGCAATAGTCAGATTCCTATCTCACAACTGGGCACCCATGGTGTTACCTTCCATGACTATTCTTCTGCTCTGTCCTGGTAAACATGAGTTGAATTGCTTTGCTGGATCTTATTTCTTTCTGCTGACTATAAAAGAACCTGTGGAGTAACATCAGACTTACATAGATAACATTAGAATTAGATTGGACTAGAGGAATTTCACTTGTAATAGAATCATAAAGTAGCTTAAAATCAAAATGACCATCTGAATGATACATAATATTTATAGTAAGATAGTGTCTTCAGAATGTCTTGCATATTTATGTTTGTGTATATGTACGGACTTATGTGTATATACATATACATATTACAACTCTTAATGGCACCAGAATGAAAACAAGATGAGAAAGCACAATGAAAATGCAAATAGCAAGTGGGACTAAGGAAGATAAATTGGTCAAAGTTTGGTAATTTTAAATTTTTCTTCTGTGCACTGTTATTTTAAGAAGATTAATGACTGACATGGGAAACTGCCACCTTTATCTCAAGGCCTCTTAATAATCAAAGTAGATCAAATTCATATCAAAGATGAACTTGATAGCAGATTCATCTCTCAAATCTATACATTTCACCTAAAGTTGCTGAACAAACCTGTCAAGCTTATTCTATAGCAAAGCCTCTGTAAAATCAGCGCTTTTTTTTTTTTTTTTTCTAATCTTCTTTTCCTGCTGCTCTTAGTTCCACCTAGGAAAAGATGACAGAAATGTAGTATCCATAGGGAAAGAAAACATGAGGCAGATTTATTAATGGTGTAAAGATGCCAAAGTCTGTTCAGCATAGAGGAATTACATTTGCTTATATAGCTACAGTTCTAGTTTAAATATAATCTTTACAAAGTTGGGCATAGTGAAGTAAAGTATCCATCATTAATGTCTGCAGCCTGTTCAGACAAATCTTCTCTCAGATTCTCTCCTCTGCATTACTTCAGTATCAGTGTCAAGCTGTGATATCTGAAAAAAAGCTCAAAAAGCCTTAAAAAAGCTGTATCTGCTGATCCCCTGACAGTGAAAAATTCAGAAAGGCCCCAAACTCCCAATACTTTGGCTACAATCAGATCTATGGATTGCCACCTCAAGGCTTGAAGGGGACAAAACCAATTTTATTAAAAGCCTTAGATACTGTTTCACAAACAAAATAGATTTTTAGGTGTTTGGAAGGTGATCAGAATGACAAAGGACTTTCATAAAAGGACATTGAGGGTTTTACATCAAGTGGAAACACTTTTTCCCCTCTATTTTTATCAGTGATTCACTGGAAGCTTTAAATTCAATAGTGCAGCAGATTAAATGGCATTGAAACATCTATGCCCTGAAAAAACTTCAGTTGAATGTTACTTAACATGAAAAACTATACTAATGGATATAAAATTGACATGTGAGGCAAAACCTTTTGTTTTAGTATTGAGGAAATAGTCAGAGCAACAGCACTGCAAGATTTAATAAACAATTGACTCACCTGTGCAAAGTCCAAAGGCTTGAAATAGATAACTGTGACTCCTATTAGTGACATCGCATATTTTGGCTTTGAACACACTGTTTTTGTTTTCCTCTTCACTTGTCCTCACTGAGCTTAGATTCAGAATAACAACAAATAAGTAACTTCTTAAACCAACAAAAGTCATGACCCAAATTATTTTTTCCTGACTAAAATCTTGGTTTGAGTTTTCTTTTTTTTTAAGGGCAGGGTGGAAATCTACTTTGTTGATTGTACATTTATCAAACAATCAACATCAGATATTATAGTTTAAAAATTAAACAGTAACACCTCTGTCCTGGGTTCAGCAGTAGCAGTCATGTTTCTCCTTTGTGGTAGCTGGTGCAGCGCTGTGGTTTGAGTAGCAACTGTACTTGTTGCTGGGGGTGGCACAGCTGCTGTGCTTGGAGCTGGGGTAACCGCGCTGTCTGTTGCAGTCGAAGTTTGAGCAGCTGCTGTACTTGCTGCTGGGGTAGCTGCTCTGTTCATTGCAGCCAAAGTTTGAGTAGCGACTGTACTTGTCACTGGGGGTGGTGAAGCTGCTGTGCCTGGAGCTGGAGTAGCTGTGCTGACTGTTGCTTTGCCCTCAGATCCACCGACATTCTTTTCCTTTTGAAGGTGCTGGATAGTGTTGAACAAGGCCCTGTAAGCATAGGCCAAGCCCCAGCACGTTGCCATGATTTGTCCATCTCTGGTATGGCCAGAATGACCACACACCTCATTTAAGTGTGTTATTAATTCTTCTGGATTTTGCACTTGTTCGGTAGTGAAATTCCGAAGTACTGGAGGGGCCCACTGACCTAGATACCTGCCCATACTATCCCACGCACCCTGCCACTCATGGCTGTCCAGCCTCAGGGAAAATCTCTTGGTCCTCCTACATCATCGTTTGACCCCAGACAAGACCCAAACCTGACTCTGCTTAACTCTTGAAATCAGTAGTGGGCAAAACACACTCTGTATGCGTGCTAGCATGGTGATTCCCATCACGATCAGCAAACAAGTCTCAACAGTATTAAAAGGCCATTCAAAAACTTCAAAACTCTCAAATGTAAATGGTCTGGAGGGATGACTGGGAGGGTAAAAGGATGTCTCCTTCACAGGTTGAGCACCTGAGAAGGAGAAAAAAGATGTGTAATCGCTAAGCACTTCTATTATATACCTCCCAAAATACAAAGGTGGTGACCACACTGGGAACATAAGCCAGATCAGTTTCATGATCAATGATTCTATTTTATTACAAGTCATTACCATAAAGTACAATGAGACAAAAACCTTAGCCCAAGCCCCACACTTGAAAAACACTAATACAGCAAATACCGGATGGAAGTAAGATATGATATACTGAAACTGTGAGATCAAGAGGAACAACCTTGAGAGCCAATAAATCAGCATTGTGATGAGTGACTATTAATCCAGTCAGATCTGTCATTATCTCAACCCCTCATGCCCCACGTTGGGCGCCAAAAAGAACTGTCGTGGTTTAAACCCAGTCAGGCAACTCATTCACTCACTCCCAGTGAGTGGTGCCGGGCTGACAACAATCGAGGCCCCCCCCCCCACTGGGGCTCTCTCCTTCCCTGCTCCCAGAGGAAGGGGGAGGAGGATCGAAAGAGTTACCCCCCACCCTGGGCATGACGTGCTGTGGTATGGAATACCTCCTTGGCTAGCCTGGGTCAGGCGCCCCGTCTCTGCTTCCTCACAGCTTCCCCTCCTCCCTGGCAGAGCATGAGCCTCACAAAGTCCTTGGTCAGGGTAAACATCACTGAGCAACAACCGAAAACATCGGTTTCACCAACACTGTTCCCAGGCTGGAAGTCAAAGTGAGGATGGGACCGGCCGGGCTAGGCCGGGCCAGGCTGTGCTGGGCTGGGCAGGGCTGGGGGTGCCTCTGTGGCAGGGTCCCAGAGGGGCCCGGCCTCCAGCCAGGTGGAGGTAGGGGACAATCGGATTTACTGGACTGTGTGGATCAGATGGCCTGGCACATCAGTCCCACAGAAGTATAAGGCTCTAGTAGATACCGGTGCACAGTGTACCGTCGTGCCATCAAGCTATCAAGGGTGAAATCCATCTATATTTCTGGAGTGACAGGAGGATCCCAAGAGTTGACTGTGCTGGAGGCTGAAATCAGCCTGACTGGGAGGGAATGGCAAAAGCACCCTATTGTGACTGGTCCAGAGGCTCCATGCATCCTCGGCATAGACTACCTCAAGAGAGGGTACTTCAAAGACCCAAAAGGGTACCGATGGGCTTTTGGTATTGTTGCTTTGGAGACTGAGGAAATTGAGCAGCTGTCCACCTTGCCTGGTCTCTCAGAAGATCCCTCTGCTGTGGGGTTGCTGAAAGTTGAAGAGCAACAAGTGCCAATTGCGACCACAACAGTGCACCGGCGGCAATATCGCACCAACCGAGACTCCCTGATTCCCATCCATCAGCTGATCCGTAGACTGGAGAGTCAGGGGGTGATCAGCAGGACTCGCTCACCCTTCAATAGCCCCATATGGCCAGTGCGAAAGTCTAATGGAGAATGGAGACTAACAGTAGACTATCGTGGCCTGAATGAAGTCACACCACCATTGAGTGCTGCCGTACCGGACGTGCTAGAACTTCAGTATGAACTAGAGTCAAAGGCAGCCAAGTGGTATGTCACGATTGATATTGCCAATGCATTTTTCTCCATTCCTTTGGCAGCAGAGTGCAGGCCACAGTTTGCTTTTACTTGGAGGGGTGTCCAGTTCACTTGGAACCCACTGCCCCAGGGGTGGAAACACAGCCCTACCATTTGCCATGGACTGATCCAGACTGCACTGGAACAGGGGCAAGCTCCAGAACACCTGCAATACATTGATGACATTATTGTGTGGGGTGATACAGTAGAAGAAGTCTTTGAGAAGGGGAGGAAAATAATCCAAATCCTGCTGAAAGCCGGTTTTGCCATAAAACGGAGTAAGGTCAAGGGACCTGCACAGGAGATTCAATTTTTGGGAATAAAATGGCAAGATGGACGTAGACAGATCCCCACAGATGTGATCAACAAGATAACAGCAATGTCTCCACCAACTAATAAGAAAGAAACGCAAGCTTTCTTGGGTGCAGTGGGGTTCTGGAGAATGCACATCCCGAATTACAGTTCGATTGTAAGCTCTCTCTATCATGTGACCCAGAAGAAGAATGATTTTAAATGGGGCCCTGAGCAACAACAAGCCTTTGAGCAAATTAAACACGAGATAGTTCATGCAGTAGCCCTTGGAGCAGCCCAGACCAGGCCAGATGTAAAAAATGTGCTGTACACTGCAGCTGGGGAGAATGGTCCTACCTGGAGCCTCTGGCAGAAAGCTCCAGGGGAGACTCGAGGTCGACCCCTTGGCTTTTGGAGTCGGGGATACAAAGGATCTGAGGCCAGCTATACCCCAACTGAGAAAGAGATACTGGCAGCCTATGAAGGGGTTCGAAAGTGATTGGCACTGAAGCACAGCTCCTCCTGGCACCCTGGTTTCCCGTGCTGGGCTGGATGTTCAAAGGCAGGGTCTCCTCTACACATCATGCAACTGATGCTACATGGAGTAAATGGGCTGCACTAATTACACAACGAACTCGAATAGGAAATCTCAGTGGTCCAGGCATTCTAGAAGTCATCATGGACTGGCCAGAGGGCAAAGATTTTGGAATGTCACCAAAGGAGGAGGCGGTGTGTGCTGAAGAGGCCCCACCATATAATAAACTGTCAGAAAGTGAAAAGCAGTATGCCTTGTTTACTGATGGGTCCTGCCGTATTGTGGGAAAGCATCGGAGATGGAAGGCAGCTGTATGGCGTCCTGGACAACAAGTTGCAGAAACTGCTGAAGGAGAGGGTGAATTGAGTCAGTTTGCCGAGGTGAAAGCCATCCAGCTGGCCCTGGACATTGCTGAACGAGAAAAGTGGCCAGTACTTTATCTCTATACTGACTCATGGATGGTGGCAAATGCCCTGTGGGGGTGGTTGAAGCAATGGAAGCAGAGCAACTGGCAACGCAGAGGTAAACCCATCTGGGCTGCTGCACTGTGGAAAGATATTGCTGCCAGGGTGCAGAACCTGGTGGTGAAGGTACGTCATGTAGATGCCCATGTACCCAAGAGTTGGGCCACTGAGGAACACCAGAACAACCAACAAGTGGATAAAGCGGCTAAGATTGAAGTGGCTCAGATGGACTTAGATTGGCAACATAAAGGTGAATTATTTTTGGCCCGGTGGGCCCATGACACTTCAGGCCATCAGGGCAGAGATGCAACATATAGATGGGTCTGTGACCGAGGGGTGGACTTAACAATGGACACTATTGCCCAGGTTATTCATGAGTGTGAAACATGTGCTGCAATTAAACAAGCTAAGCGGTTAAAGCCTCTTTGGTACGGAGGACGATGGTTAAAGTATAAATATGGGGAGGCCTGGCAGATTGACTATATCACACTGCCACCAACCCGCCAAGGCAAGCGCCATGTGCTTACCATGGTGGAAGCAACCACCGGGTGGCTGGAAACACATGCTGTGCCCCGTGCCACTGCCCGGAACACTATTCTGGGCCTTGAGAAACAGATTTTGTGGCGACACGGCACCCCAGAGAGAATTGAGTCAGACAATGGGACTCATTTCCAAAATAACCTTATAGATATTTGGGCCAAAGAGCATGGCATTGAGTGGGTATATCACATCCACTACCATGCACCAGCCTCTGGGAAAATCGAACCGTACAATGGGCTGTTAAAAACTACACTGAGAGCAATGGGTGGGGGAACTTTCAAGCATTGGGATACACACTTACCAAAGGCCACCTGGTTGGTCAACACCAGAGGTTCTGCCAACAGGGCTGGCCCAGCCCAGTCAGAACTTTTACATATTGTAGAGGGGGACAAAGTTCCCGTGGTGCATATGAAGAATTTGCTGGGGAAGACAGTCTGGGTTATTCCTGCTTCAGGTAAAGGCAAACCCACTCGTGGGATTGCTTTTCCTCAGGGACCTGGATATACTTGGTGGGTAATGCGGGAAGATGGGGAAGTCCGATGTATACCTCAAGGGGATTTGATTTTAGGGGAAAACAGCCAGTGAACTTAATTGTATGCTGTGGCCTGCTGTGTAATGCTTTTATAGCCCATCAACTAGATGTCTCCAGGTCACCAGCAACTAGCCCTGACTTCCCTCCAACCATCATCCCAACAGAGAATGAACTTTGATAGAACCGAATGAGCTCTGCAGTAAAGGAACGACCAGCATCAGCAGGCAACGATCCAGTACTGCACACAGCCTTTCCTGCCCTGAAAGATTGTTACAAGAGATGGAACCTGACATCATGGACCGAATGGACTCAGCAGCATTATAGGGATTGGTCCATGCACTAAGAAAATGATCTTTTTCTCTTGGTCTGTGTGTATATGGATGCATGTATGTGGGAGAGCGATGGAGTATTGAAAATGTGGGATCTGAGCATGACGTGAATGGTATGGAATAAGGGGTGGATAATGTCCTGGGTTCAGCAGTAGCAGTCATGTTTCTCCTTCATGGTAGCTGGTGCAGTGCTGTGTTTTGACTTCCAGCCTGGGAACAGTGTTGGTGAAACCAATGTTTTTGGTTGTTGCTAAGTGATGTTTACCCTGACCAAGGACTTTGTGAGGCTCATGCTCTGCCAGGGAGGAGGGGAAGCTGTGAGGAAGCAGAGACGGGGCGCCTGACCCAGGCTAGCCAAAGAGGTATTCCATACCACAGCACGTCATGCCTGGGGTGGGGGGGTAACTCTTTCGATCCTCCTCCCCCTTCCTCTGGGAGCAGGAAAGGAGAGAGCCCTGGTGTGTGTGTGGGGGGGCCCTTGATTGCTGTCAGCCCGGCACCACTCACTGGGAGTCAGTGAACAAGTTGCCTGACTGGGTTTAAACCACGACACACCTCAAAATGTTTTACAAGAAAAAGAAATAAATTAGAAGATGATGGGGAAAAAACACGCAGTGTCTGATGATTCATGGAGTTAAATCCATGAGACTGTCTCCAATATAATTCATTACAGTAGATTTGTTGGAATGGTTTAACTATTGACTCACTGATAATTTGACTCATCTCTCATGCTGAAAAGTCCAGGCAAAACTATAGTTTCAAATTCCAGCAACCATTTTCTAGGAATTTTTATCTCATGGAGAACACTAGTCAGTGACCCCAACCACCTTCTTATTAATAAAAGAGTAAAACCAAAACTTTTGTCTTATTGAGTAGATGAAAATCTTAGGTTTTGAAAGGCACTAGTATTTTGTGTTACAGCATGAAGAATATAATTACATAACCTGCAATAGCTATACCTTTTTTTTTGTCTGGTGGTATTATATCAGTTATATGACCCAGTCTGTTCTCCTACAAAACACCTCAGTGTAGGCTGATAAGCCTTTTTGTTGTGTTAGGTTATACTTCTATAGTTTCTACTATTTTATTTGAAGATATTTAATAATCAACTATTTTTTTTCTGAAAATATTCGTTATAATTGTGAATTATACTTCCATTGTACTAACATAGTTTCTTGAAAAAGAAACTAGGAAAGTTCAAAACCAGTTTCCATTCTGTAGAAGAATACTGAACCAGTCTCTGTATTCTGGTTATTTAACTGTCAGGCAGTGTTGTGCATTCAGGGCCTACTCCTACAGAGTTCACATCAAGGGAAAGTTATTTCTGAGAGGGAGAGCTAAGATGCCTCCACTGCATAAAAATGGACGCAAAATGATGAAAATCCTTTTATGGAAACATGCAAGTCCTCATCCTTTTATCTGAAAGAGCACCAAAATTCTCTTTACAGAGTCAGTTGGAGCTGGTTTCCTTCAAGTAAGTGGAAATACCTTGCTTACTTTTTCTCCTGAAGGGGAAGGAATGTAATTCAATGAAATTGCTTCTTTTTATTCTAGGTTATTTTTGATTGAAGATCATGATGGGTTCTTTTAGAAAAGCTGAGTTGTGTATTTCAGAAATATTACAGAATATTTTTGTCAGACAGAAGAAAACTTCCTTTTAAAAATAACTTTTGGTAATTGATAGGCAGACCTTCTCCTTAGTGATTCCTTAAAATCTCTTCTTTGTCTTCTTAATAAAAGTGGAAATTTTGGAGGAGGTAAGGTTTAAATCTTTTCCTAAAAATGCCAAAGGTGGGGGCATTAGTGGTCTAAAGCTTTGTAGGAATAACCCTAATAGATTCCCTGTCTCTGTGAGTAATGAGGTCCAGCATCTGTTTGTTTTTCAAATGTCATTCATTCGGAGTAAATATCAAGCTGGAATAATCACAAAAGCAAGAGACAAAAAAGTGCTATTGGATCATTTTGATGATCTTCCAGAAAATGTAATATTGTTCTCTAATGGATGTTGTACAAGAATGCGTCAACTCACTTTTAAGTCTCTGTCATTTCTACTTGGAGTTAAGTTACTTCATTGCTGGGATATTTTTTTCTTGTTCTCTTTCCTGGACTTCCGCTCAGTTTTCTATCTATAGATGCTTATATATGGCAATTTTCTCTTTCTGCTTGGTGACTGAGCCTTACATTCATCTAGGTTGTTAGCGTCCATGTATTTTGACTTATTTTCTTAATTCGTCACACAAATACCTATTGCTATTGCTTTTTTTTATCAGTGACATATCATATTTAGTGTAGTGATCCAGTCACATACTGTATAACTCTTTACTCAAAAGAGTCATGATCTTGCCTATATTTAATCCCAGCTTCTTATGCCTTCTTTCTAATATTGTTAACATACCTAAGGCAGACTGCATGTCTATTTTGCTACTGACTATCACATCTATTAGCTTTCAAGGCCTTAGGTTCCCTGGAGACACATGAAATCTCTGATTACTTTTAACAAGGTGGAATGTCATGCGTTAAAAGCACGTAGTTTGTATATGTCTACTTTAGGAAAAATTGGCAATGACTACATTGGTTACATGAACTACGGGATCTCACAAACAAGAATAGTCAGAGAAAGAAAATTAACTGTAGGAGGAGATACTATATTGCCTATATTAAAGAAATTATATCAGCTAACAACTCTGAAAGTGTCAGTTGTTTATGAAGTAGTGACGATCATTTATTAATTCCCATTGATTTTAACTTATAGTCAAAATATTAATAACTCTCAGATTCATTAATAGATTCACATTTCTTTTCTTTTAAGATTGCTTTCTGAAAGCAGATAATGGCAACAGGATTTTTTTTTTCTACTAAATCATTTTCACTTACAATGCTCAGCAGAAAGGTTTTCTGTTCCATGACTTGAGATGCCAAGGCACAGCTTTTTAACAGGAAAGATTAACTAAAGTGTCATTTTCCGTTCCAGTTTGTTGGTCCCTAAACCAGCTCTTGCTCCAAGCCATGAGGGAGTATAAAATGCATCCCAGATTAGTTTAGTGACCTTTTTCACACAGTGCATTCCTAGTTTAATTTTGTTCAACCAAACTGTGCAATCTATGATTTTGTGTTATATTGTGAAAAACAGATAAACATTAGAACAACAATTCCCATGTTATTTATCATGATAGTTTCACCACCTTGTCTAAATTCTTTGATTTTATACCTGATTGTTTAAGATGGACAGAATCCAAGTCTTTCAGTCTTAATGTCTTAATTTTCCTCGTCATTTATCTGTGTTACAGTTCTCTAGTTCTTAAAGCTGATACATTCTATTGTCTGCTGATTCCCATTCTAATATTCTATTCACAGTATATTTCCTAGTAACTTCCAGTCTTCTCCTTTGTTCTGCTCAGAATTAGGCAGTTAATTATGTCAGGATTCAATGTCATATTCAGGTAGGTGTGATGTGCTAGATATCCAAATTCTCATCAGAGGTAGTGATCTAGTCCACAAAGTCAGTGGAGACTGGAGGGCAACTCAGATACAACTGCTCATGGATCAGTTAGTTGCCCCCATGCAAATATTTGATGTTAGCAGAAGTGGGAAGAGTCTCCCACCTAGCTGTGTCTTCAAAGGATGTGGATGTCTCATAGGTCCTTTGTCATGTTTCCCAGAAACACCTGGACATCTCAAGCACCCTGAGGCCCCTCAAATAGCCCTGAACACCTGCCTTTAGGAAAGTGAATGGTTGACATTATACTCTGTTTACTACTGTGGGACACATACATTTAGATATCTTAATCTTGAACTAAATCCCACAGTGTTTTACTGACAGGAAAAAGACAAATTCTGATTTCAGTACTGACATTAACATTTACAGTAAGGATAACAATGCCAATGTACAGCTTCAATCTCAAAAGAAACCAGTAAAACAGTAGTACATGCTATTAACTATGTTTTTGAAAATATTGTAAAGGAACTATTATGTATTCTGTTTCTCCACAGTATAAGCAAAGCAAAAATTTTCATTGGTTAATAGTATCTTTGTCCTACATTATGCCTGCCACAACGTGTACAAATGTTTCACTTTTCTGGGACAGAAGTGGATGGTATAGGTTTCACTTTTAAACCCTGATGTCATACTTAGCGCCTTCAGGATTATACTTCTAGTTACTTGATTTTTTAAAAATTTTGGTTTTGAAGACTTTGAGGGACCAACCAACACTTCCTCTGAGCTGCTGCTATGCAGGGAAAAATTATCTGGAATGCTATCATTTTCCACAGTTGCTGTCAATAATATACCAGGTTCCTTTTTACTCCTACAGTGTCTTCCACGAAGGCTCCTTTTTAATTTATTAATAAATAAAATTTTGCAGCTAATATCTATCTTAAAATATGAAATAAAGAAGTCAAATCACCAAGATTACCCAGATTCAGGTAAATGTATTTGTACAGAGTCCCATCTATGTAGGAAAACATACAGGACATGAACTCAATCGAAACAAGATTGTTTTCTGAATTGTGGAAGGAAGAAGTAATCAGTTTCCAGTCAGCCTAATGGATGGCTAAGAGTTTTAGAAGGTTAACATTTCCTCTGAATTTATTTTCAATTACTAAATATTATTTGGTAATTTTAACAAATTCCTCTCAGTCACTGTTCATATTTCAAGGAGTAATACTTACAGCAGCAAGTAAAACAGCACTGAAAATTCAAGCTGGATTCAATATTATTAATTTATGTCACATATTTCTTTATAACTCAGAAAATTCACCTTCCTATGCCTGGCTTAACAACAGAAAGAATATTTAGAGATTTGTTTTCTCTGAGGAATCTAAACTTAAATTAAGCTTAAAGTGGAAGCTGTGCTTGAATGCCATAATGTTTGACAGGTGTAGCTAAGGGATACAATGAAGAATAAAATTATTCCATCAATAAGGCTGAAATCATGAAAATTACTAAAGTAGTTTTCTTTATAGGCAGTAAAAGGGAAAAAGAGTGTCGTGGTTTAAACCCAGTCAGGTAATTCGTTCGCTCACTTCCCCCCCTTTCTTGCCCTCCCCCTGCTCTCGGAGGGACGGAGAGGAGAATCAAAAGAATGCAACTCCCACGGGTTGAGATAAGAACAGTTTAGTAACTAAGGTATAACACAAATCACTACTGCTACCACCAATGATAATAATGATAAAGGAAATAACAAGGGAAGAGAATACAACACCTCACCACCCGCTGACCGATAACTCGCCCCCCAAGCCCGACCAAGCTCCGACCGATACCTCCTCCAACCCTGCAGTCTCCCAGCCCTTCCGGCTAACTCCCACTTACATCCTGGGCATGACGTGCTGTGGTATGGAATAGCTCTTTGGTCAGTTTGGGTCAGGTGTCCTGTCTCTGCTTCCTCCCAGCTTCCCCTCCTCCCTGGCAGAGCATGAGGCTCACAAAGTCCTTGGCCAAACCAAAACATCTCTTTCAGCTCTGTTCCCGAGCCGAAAGTCAAAACACTGCACTGCACCAGCTACCAAGGAGGAGAAACATGACTGCTACTGCTGAACCCAGGACAAAGAGAAACTGAAAAGATAAAATACAATACTTAAGCTGAGAAATCTATTTTAGACAATTGAGAAATCCATTTTCAAAAATATGTCCTCCTTTCCTAAAGATACTACTGCAGAAACACTTTCCACTAAGGAGTTTTTTGAAAGAATTCCTTCCTCTTTAGAAAATAGTATGAATGAGCCAAGAAATATCCAGAAATGCTTTTGATGGAGCTGGCATTCATTCCCCAAGACAAGATGTCTAATCAAACTGGCATGTGGCTACAAAAAAAACGCATCATTGAACAGTATATATAGAGCGCAATTCACAAAACAACAGCTGTTTCTGTTACAGACAATGCCTTATCAGACTGAGAGAAGCGCATTAGTCTGGGAGAAATAAGAACTGGTAAATCTCAGCCAGTCTTTGGAACAAGTGCCAAGTTTTAGGAAAGGCTTGGTAAACAGGCCTAGGACCTCATGCCACAGTTGCTGCCAGTAAAGGACGTAATTGATAGAGATAACACACTGTTCCACCTTTCCTGCTAAGTCCTGTTCCCAATTCATGCCCTAACGCCAGGACTGGTTTTGATCAGTAAGCTGCAAATCAGCCTTATTTTCTATCTTTAGACTGCAGATATTAAAAAAATTGACAAAATCACTTGCCCCACCACCATCTATTAGTATACGTAGTTATCTGTTACACAAAATCTATATATTTAATACAAAATTTAAGAATTTGTAGAACTGTAGACTGAGGCTGGAAGATGTTTGGTCCAACTCTCTGCACCCTAAATTGGCAAGGCCATCTTAGATCAAGTTGATTACACCACTGAACACTTCACATTAGAAGGGATCTCTGAAAGTCATTTAGTTGAATCCGCTACCTCGAAGCAGAACAACCTTCATAGTTAAGGTTCATGGGTCTTCTCAAGTTGAGTTTTGGATATGTCTGAGGACAGATATTCCACAAGCTCTCAATTCAGTAATGTCTAAACACTCCTGCTGTAAAATACTTCTTTTTCCTTATGTTCAATTGAAATTCTCCCTGCTGAAAACTGTGACTCATCTTCTGACCATCAGCTGTGCTTTTATCAGGAGAGTCTACTCTATCTTCTCTATACCCAACCTTTGAAAAGCAGAAGACAACTAATACATCTCCCTGGAGCCACCACTCCTGAGGGCTGAACAAAGCCGGCTACATCAGCCTTTTCTCATATATCATGTGCCCAGATCCCAAACATCTCAGTGGACTCATGCTGGTCTTATTCTAGTCTCTTAATGTCATTCCTGTATGGGGAAGCCCAAAACTGGGCACGGTGCTCCAGATTCAGCATGGCAGGTCCTGAATAAAGGGGATTAGTCACTTCTCTTGTCCTGCTGGCTGTACTCTAGTATACTTTAATTCAATGTATTTTAGTTTGGAGTGTTTGGGTGAATGTCCATGAGCAGAGGTTACTGAGAAAACAGCTTTTTTTTTAAACCGTAAGATAAAATGAATGTCTAGTACCTCTGTATCTGACTATGATGGAACAAAATCTAGGAAATTAAATTCATGGCTATGTTACTGTCAAGGATAAAAAAAAGATCCTTTTTCCATTTTGGTTTCTAAATTTTTTTCCATTTAGAAACACTTCTGAGAATCTGTAGATTCCTATCAGTGTATGAAACAAGATGCTGACTTTTTTTTTCTTTTTTTTTTAAAGAAAATAACAAGTGTTAGAAAAATATTTAATCACAGAAATGTGAGTCTGCAGGACCTGGTCATCATTCTGCTCAAACAAGTGGGAGAGATAATGTTTAATAGTGAATGCAGGAATACATGAATATAAATTCAAGGCAATTTTCCTCTGTCTTTAAGGCTGATGTAAATATTGGACTTTCACACTACAGCTGATTTTTTTTTTTTTTTTAGTAAAATGGTCACAAAGAAAGAAACAAGTCTGAATCAGTTATGAAATCAGACAGCCTATTTATTTTTTTTTAATTTATAATCATGACTGTATCTGAAACATATTTTGCCAAGAAATGGCAAATAATATTAGTTTTATTAATGAATAATATTAATAATCCTTTAACTTTCATGTGCTGTTATAGGGCGTTTTTAAAAAACAGCAGTTACTGTCAATTGTCATTATGATCAACATTGTTTTTATGACTTTTTGCATATAATGAGCAGTAGCTACAATTTGTGTTTGCAATTGCAATACAGACTTCACCTCCCTGCTAGTCATCAATTTGTTTCGATTCCTTTGGCTGGAAGTGCAAATACTCCGCATACATTAGGGTTTACTACCAACTAAGGAAAATGGATGCCATCTTGGCTGTTAAAATTGGTTTTACAAAGACAAAAATCCTGATTTCCCATCCACAATGTGGGATTTCTTATCATAGTTTTGCTGTTTGCCTTTCAAATGCAGCACTGCAAACACAGCTCAAATAGTGGCATTGGTGGGATATACACAAATAAATACCTTGTAGGTGGCATTCGGGATGTTCTAAAATTAACTTTATACTATGAAAAAATCTGCAAAAGTTCACGTCCTTGGTTTTCTGTTTATTTGTGCCTTTTTATAGGCACCCATGCATCATGACCTATAAATAGTATCTTGACAAACACTCATATAGAACAGGAAAGAGCTCTTTGAGCAGCCTGTAGACATACCATATATACCTAGCTACCTAAGAAGTGCAGTGCAGCTGCATTGAGCTGCTCATTGAGCTACATACAGATGATTGATTTGGAACTTCTCTCCTGTATATATATAACTGATGTTAACAACTCAGAGCACTGTGCAGTTCAGCTACAAACACACAATTATGAAAGTCCTATCACATAGCAGGCAGGGACAATTTCTTGTGTGTTTTCATGCATGGTGCCACAACATTAAACGTGTCCTCAAAGATGTCAAAGAAACATCAGGTGAGTTTACAAGTCATCCCCTACACTGTGCCATAAAACAGATTAGGCTGTCAGCAGCTTAATTTGAGCTGAGAAAAACTGGGAGCATTTTCAGTCCCAAATCACCAGCTATTTTTGTAAAGGTGTTGGATGAAATCTTTAACAAAAACGTTCAGAGGGATCTTAAGCTGAATTGAAGAAATGTGTTCCCATTAATTTCAGTAGTCTTACACAGTTCAGTTCAGATGGCAAGCTCTCCAGAGAGATCCTGTCACTAAAACAAGTTTTTTACAATGATAAAAGTACACATGCATTAAGTTTTTGTAGTCCCTAATGGTGATTTGGCTTGTGGCTAACAGGATGCTTACTTTCATTTTCATCATTAGAATTTGTTATTTAAACATGGAGATGCCTATTACTCAGGCCTTGTTCTGATACTAAGACAAGCTTTTATTTTCTGTTTGCTTGTTTAAAGCTTCAAAATGTGAATATATCCATGAAATGCTTCACTCAGACCATCTCTTGTCACAGGTGGGGAGCATTAACTGACAAAAATGGACAGAAACAGAAGTTCTGGGTAAGTAAATCCTTAGTAGTGGGTTTTGAAGAGAAAGAAACAACCTTTACAACACAGATTATCTAAAAACAACTTCTTTCTTTTAATTCACTCTCTGCATCTATTTTTTTCCTTCACCCTCAATCTCCTTCAGAATTCTATTCCCTTTCTGTCAGCTTATATAATATTGACCTTTGAACTATAGCATCATCTACCTCAATTTCAAAGCCTGTTTTATCCAGTGTCCTACCTATATCTGTGTTTTTTTCCTACATGGTCTTTTCTGTTTTAAATCTTCTACAAACTCTCACATTTTACTCAGATTCCCCTTGAAGACTCAGTTATTTTTGATGCCTGCAAATGAGACTTCATAAAAACAATGCATTACTTGTTAAAAAGTTCGGAAAAGACAAGCTATCTATCTAAACAGCATTGGCAAATGTGATACATATATCAGAAAAAAAAAAAGTCATTTTCGGACATTTAGAGTAAGTCAGTCAAATTTTATTACTCTACTTACAGTTAACAGCTCATCTCATTATTCCTGTGTTCAATAAAGGTAATTTGGAGCTGATGGCAGAAGTCTTTTGGTAGGTAGTTTCACTGACATCTAGGGCAAAACTTTTACAGACTTCATTAGAAACTAAATTGCTCAGTATGCTAATAGCTACCTGAATGGAACTTAATTTATTAAAAGTCAGATTTTTCATATCTTGGGTCTCTCTTTAACAGATTAGTTGTAATTGGAATTTTGACCACTGTTATTTCAATGACTGCTTTCTCCAGCCAACAGTTATGTTACCAAATGATTTTTGTTTCAATATATGTAGCTGCCTTTTAGAAATAGTATTCCATTTTTATTAATCCTGGTTTCAGAACTGAAATTTTGATCAAAACAAAAAGGAACAAATTATTTGAAATCAGAAAAACATGCATTCTGATTCTCAGCTCACCAAATCTGAGAAACTGCTTTTTTAAAAAGAAACTAACAAGAGGTTCTTTCTGCATTTTACACCTGCATTCTTAAATGCTACTTTAAAACTAAATTATTTTCTTCCTTTTTGTTTTTCTTTAGATTGCTGCAAATTCCTGGGGAAAAACTTGGGGAGAAAATGGTTATTTTAGGATTCTACGTGGGCGAAATGAGTGTGATATTGAGAAGCTGATTTTAGCTACTTTGGGATAGCCCATAGTCTTCCACCCTAGCTGTATTGTACCATACTCTGCTTTATGTATCCATTATTTCCATTGTTGCATATTGAGTCTTTCTAGAGAAATAAAAACGTCTTCTCTGTAAGTTACCTTTCTTGCTGTTATAGCTCATTAAAGCTTTCTGACTCGAATGGACTACAACTATTGCAACACTCTCAGATCTTTCCTGGTACAAACACCCCTTTATGCTAATAGCAAGTTGTATCCAGAACTACTGAAAACCTTGGTGTCTTTCAGGAAGTTCCCTCCTCTGTTATTTACTTCTCACCAATATTTTGTTATATTACTAATGGCTGATTGAACAGTGACTAAAATACATGGAGTTACAATGCTAATATTAATCTCCTTACAATACATACTCTGGACAGAAATCGCTTTAGAAATATTATGTGCTCTTTCACACAATTGGCTCAGACAACTCATTGTCACACTGGATAAAAAATACCAAAGAAATCTGAGTTTTAATTGTTGCAAACCAATTATTTCCTATCCTAGCTTAGATAAGTTTTATCTATGTATCATTTTCTTTTCCTGGAAATTAACTTTTTTAGTAGTAGATTCCATAAAGTTGATACATTTAGAGTAATACAAAAATTACTTGCAATGAAACAGTATATTTCCTTTCCCACAGCCAGAACTAAAAATGTAAAATTCTAATTATTTGTTTAATTAAAGTAAAATAAAGAAGAAAATGTAATTTCTCCTCAATTAAGTCTAGACTAGATTAATTTCTGAACTGCTTGCCTTCCACTCACTGTTTAACCTGGGAACAAACATGTATGCCCATTCTCAAAAGTCTGTTTCCAGTAGATAAAGATTGAAAAGACATTCTGTTCTTTGCCTCCACTGACATATCTGTAGTCCAGGCATAGTTCCTGGTGTTGGCCAGAAGGACAGTTAGTGCAGGCAGGACACCCAGAGTCTCTTTTGCTCCTAATGCTCAGATAACTGTTTCTGTCTGAAGAAAAAGCCTACTGTCATGTATCCATGCCTATCCACATTTCTACAAGTCTTGACAGATGTAAGGACTGTTTTACTTATTTGTTCATTCAAATATGTATATATTGCAACTACTAATGTAAGAAGAAATTATTTACTTTCTACCCCTTTTAGTTTCAATTAACCTAGAAACCAAATGCCCACAGGAATCATCAGTCATAAAATGATCTATGAAACAACCCTAGAATGTCAAATAGGTGGGGGGGGGGGAAAGTTGCCATGAATTTCCAGTGACACCTTCAAGGTTTTTAATGGTTTATGCTTCATTCTTTCTAGAAAATTAAGAACTGGACTTCTAGTGTCATTAACAAAGGAGCAATAGCTTTTCTGTCAAGAACTTTTCATGGTAGTGGTATACATCCACTGTCTTTCCTCCTGAAATAACGACTCCTATATTAAACCTAGATCACAATTTCTGTTGCATCACAACTGAAAGAGCCATCATTAAAATGTTAGTATCATACTGCTGAACAGCTCTTCTGTGGCCTCTAGTGTCATACAATAAATTGAATTGGAATGTAAAAACCTTCATCGCTTGAGATTTATAGCATTTGTAACACGAGCAATTTTTGCAGATCTAAGAGCAGAAAAAAACTTTTCTAGGTTTGGTGTGCTAAACCAGTACTTTAGAAGAAAACATACCAGGCCATCTACACAGCTGCTTCCTAATGTTGCCATGCATTGATTCCATAAACATCAGGATTTTAATAGAGTAGAATATAGCTCTGGTATGAATGACCCTGTAGAAACATATTCAGTCAACTCTAAGGTTTTTTGTTCTATTAAACTTCAAGCTGATCCACACAGCTCTAGCTCTTTTGTCAGTAGCTGTAGCTACTCCAGATTTGCTTGTGAGATCTTTCTAGGATCTGGGCTGTCACATTAATTTTCTTCAGTGATGAGAAAGCTCAAAACTAATCTGCTAAATCTTTACCTGATCAAAGGGTCATTTTGGTTTGAACAAAGCATCATATGCAAGTGAAATGAATCGAATCACGCCAAAGCAATTTGATGGCTTGCAAAGCAATACTTCTTTACCCACCTTATGGAGTAGGCCTTTGGTGATCTGAGTGGTGTATGTGTGCACCATGCTCTCAGTATTCCCTTGGTTTCATAAGGCTACTGTCTGTGGAAATGTGACAGCGCTCAGAATTTAATAGGCAGGCAAAAAGTGTCTGTACCTGGAAGCCAATTTGCTCTTTGAAAACAACCTTGTTGAGGCAGCTATTCTGCTGCTATTCAGAGCACAAGTAAAAGATCTCCTGCTAGTGCAGGTCTTCTCACTTAAAGTGATCAAGAAAGAGTAAATTCTGGGAGCCACCAGTGGCTCTGTCTCATGCAGACCACCTGGAGACAGATTATAAATGTCAGAAGGACTTTAAGGTCTTCTAGTCCACTGTTTGGTGAGAGTATGAGGAAACTTGTTCTTCATTAAGAGGCCACCTCTCTTATTTCTCTTCTTTTTCGGTCTCTCCATCACTAATGCTGAATTATGCCTGCTAGATTGGACTACAAGTATCATCTAGCCTGAAGCTTTCTTCTGCACGAATAGGAAGGAACAATATGTAGCTGAAGTTAATTCAATAGGCAGCTCATCAACTTTAAATCATTGGTATGTGTAATAGTCTGTGGGAACTGCAGAAAAGAGTGGTAACAGGAAGGGAAGGCAATGTAGGAAAGGCCTTCAGGTTTCATCTTTATGGCAAGCAAAAAAAAGAAATCCCCAGTCAGATTGCACATTACTGTATATCTTGTTAACAGCATGCTATAAGAATTTTGATTAGTTGTCAATTTAACCATGAAACTTTAAAACTGGGTATTAAAATAGCTAGAAGAGTGTATGTCTTGGGACTTAGTACCTGACAGTATTCATATCTAATGGAAAACTTGTCGAAATTCCTGTACATTTAGAAACAGTTTCAGATAGAAATCCAAACAGAAATACCTATGAACTTTGGGAGAGTTTGAATCTTCCCAATATTAACTGAGCAGAAGAGGCTCCTTTTGTAATTTATATTGATCATCTTTCAGTGCTTTCCTGCAATCAGATCCTAAACTTTATTGACAGTATCTAATAGATGAACGCTGTTAGTGCCCTTTGAGATGGCTTTAAGTGGAATTAATTTTAAAATTAAAACAGCTAAGAAGCCAATAAAGGTACTCAGCTTTTTTTTTAACACTATCTTTACCCCTTTGTTCCATCCTATTTCTACAGAAAGATAGCCCATCTGTTAAATGATAACAAATCACACTCTGAAGATTGGCTTCCTATTTAATAGAAAATGTTATCAAGCCTGTTAATATTCTACAGCTGAATCATTTTGTTTGCATAGGGGTGCAAGCACTGAATTCCTGAAGGTGATTGCTCTGCTGAGGGGTCTGAGTCAGGATTGAACAAATGAGTCACAGGGAGTTGCCCCTACACCTGCGTCGAGCCAGAGATTTTGGGGGCCTAAGAGGCACAGAAAGGTCTTTCCCTACTTCACTAGCAATCAGTGCGCACAATTTGGCAAAACCAGGTTTCCCCAGCTCCCAAGTTTGCTCATCTTCATTAAGAACTCTGAAAATTTGATGACACTTTCCATAACAGGGATTTTAGTTTAGAATCATAGAATCGTTAGGGTTGGAAAGGACCTTAAGATCATCAAGTTCCAACCCCCTGGCATGGGCAGGGACACCTCACACTAAACCATGGCACCCAAGGCTCTGTCCAACCTGGCCTTGAACACCACCAGGGATGGAGCATTCACAGCTTCCCTGGGCAACCCATTCCAGTGCCTCACCACCCTAACAGGAAATTTCTCCTTGTATCTAATCTAAGATTTCCCTGTTTAAGTTTTAACCCATTACTCCTTGTCCTATCACTACAGTCCCCAATGAAGAGTCCCTCCCCAGCATCCCTATAGGCCCCCTTCAGATATTGGAAGGCTGCTATGAGGTCTCCACGCAGCCTTCTCTTCTCCAGGCTGAACAGCCCCAACTTTTTCAGCCTGTCTTCATACGGGAGGTGCTCCAGTCCCCTGATCATCCTTATGGCCCTTCTCTGGACTTGTTCTAGCAGTTCCATGTCTTTTTATGTTGAGGGCACCAGAACTGCACACAGAACTCAATTTCATGTTACTATCTCATAATCATGCATGATGAAAATGCTTTCACACAGCAATACATTAGCATGAAAGCTCATCATGTGCATACTCCTGCTAAAATTGAGAAAAGTGTCTGAACATCTCACCTAATAAGCACAATTGAGAACAAAAAGCTGAAGGCAGCCGGGCTGCAAAATGTGGTTGGACCAGAGGAAAAGGTTTTGCCAGCGGGGTATTTAAATGTTTCAAATTATGGGAGAAGTAGGGCATATGAACAACCCCTTGAATGCCATCTTTGGAGAACTGAGGAGCCCTTGTGCCAGCACTGAGTCATTTCTATCCTGCCTTTAATTAGCAAATGTAATATGTGGCTTGAATTTTTCCTGTCTGCTGGTTACTGTCTGTTCGTTTTTCTTAGAAAGCTGTGGTTAGGTAAAAAGAGAAGGGTTTTTTTGTGGGTGGCTGCTTTGTCTGAATGTCTAGAGTGAAGTCCTTCTAGGAGAGCTTCCCCTCAAAATTGTACAGCTCTACATGTAACATGTTTTAAGGGAATATAAGCAGAAAGGGAAATCCAAGGGAAATAAGGAACTAGCATCTGGAGCAGGGACTAGACAAGCTCTGAGAGGAATAACAATCTTCTGTAGTTCAAGGATCAAGGAAAGTTGTTAGATTGAGAGCAAGCAAGAAAAGGAGCTACACTTCTGTGAACTAGATATGGAGGGAGATTGCTTGTAAATCTTTTCAGCTTAATGCTTTACTAGAGACACGGCAGGAGTTGCAGCTGGGCACTAATTCTGTATCTACCATTTGGTAACTGTTTCCTGTATGAACAACTGGTTTACATATTTGCACCCCCTGCAAGGATTAAGCCTTTAGCAGGATGGAGATTCTATCTTTGCCTGAGTTATGTTTAGGCATAATCTGCCTAAACAGCAGATTATGAGTAACACTGCTTTATTCTAAAGCACTCTTATGTCCCTTCAGCCAAGATATACCTATATCCAGTTACTATGTTTATTTCCAGACACATTCAATGTGGGGACTCCCTGCTGCTGAAATTTTCTTGGTCTTTAACTCCTGGTCCCTTATGTTGCTCAGCAGTCACTCAGAGCCAAGGAGGCTGGTGGAGCTCAGTGAGTGAGGGCTGCACAGAAAGAACCTCTACTTCATATAACACCAACTTGGTTTTAGGGAATATTAAAAACAGAAGGAATGTAATGAAAGGAGTTGATTTTTGCTTTTATTTATAAAAGTGTGGCTGTCAAATACACATACTGTATTACTTAACATTGGTGATTGTTACTGCTTCATCTATAACACTTTATTACTGTGCCTGGAAACCTTGATGAGGGAGCAGCACTACTCAAAGCCATACTCAGAGAAGGCAGGTGAGAAGCGTGAGCCAGTTGGTCAGATTCTCCTTGCCACTGAAATCCTCAGTGCTTTAAAGTTTTTGGGGGCACTTGAAGCCAAGGACCACCTCAAGCTGTGTATGAAACATTTTAGAGTTATCTGGAGGTTTCACTCAGCTGTGTCAACAGTGACAGCCACATAAACACATAGATAGGAACTCAGGAATTTAAGCAACTGATTTGGTCTAAGCACAACCGTGTTTCCATTGCAAAACTCTGAGTACTATCCTCTTCTTTTTCTCTGCAGCAAAACCAGAATGAAAGCACCCATTTAGAGCATTACATCTATCAAATCATGACAAAGGGCACAATGTTTTATCAAAGAAAAATTTCTAGAAAACTGAGGTGTTAAAGGCAAATATTTAGCCCTAGTGTCTATACTGTCATAGTGTGAAGAACTCAGGTGGTGGTCCAAATTCACTGGCAATATTGCTTTTGTATGCAACAGTAATGCTGTTCACTGAGATAGCATAAATCCCCCAACAGGGCTTCTGCTCATCAAGAAGCTTGCAAACAGGGAAACTGGACAATCAAGGATTTAGAACCAGCATGTGTCGTTTTCTTTTACTCTGTACTCCTAGCTGGCATGATCCACAGCCTGCAGAAAATTGTATTAAGAGTGTGTGACCTCAATAGAAGTCAAATTGCTGAAGCTTGTGAAAGCCTTGACATTAAGAGAAACGCAAAAAGAGTAGAAGCAGAGAGCAGGGGAAAAGTGGTTTAATGATTCTTCCTATTTTCCACCAGGTCTGGAAGCAAAAACTAATTGTACTTTTGTCTTGGAAACAAAACTCAGCGAGTTTTGCTGGGTTTCAGCTCACTAGAAACCAAAAATTATAATAAGTTATTATTAGAAACACTTACAGATATTTTAGCAAGTGCAGGCCAAGCTCTGAGAAAGCCAAAAGCAAGAGTATGTTTCTACTGGAAGTTATATTACACATCATCTTGTAATGGTTCTACTCTACCCAGCCTGGCTTGGAACTCACCCCACCTCACTCTGCCTTGTTGTCCAAACCCCAAATGAACTGACTGTGACAGAAGATTAACACAGCTGCACTGAAGGAAGGCATTAAGCTTATTATTATTTTGTTTAAATAAAGCACATTTGACTTCCAGTGAATAGATCCTGCTAAGTTTCATAAAACACTTCTACAGAGAAAAATACTAGAGCAACATGGGGGAGGCTGCTCTAGTGTCATTTTCAAGGTAAATCGTTGCAGAATGATTCATCACAGAGAAAAGGCTTCATAGAGGGGAAAAAAACCCAACTGATCACTATTTTTTTCAAACCCTGATGTATTAATTATTCCATTAAACAGGAAAACTTCCTGCTTTTGAATGAAGTTTTGATGAACAGATGGCATTTCATTAATTGGCTAGTTTTAATGCAGATTTTCATTCACTGTTCTGATGCTTCTCTGCCTCCTCACAGTGTGTTCCCTCTTAATGTGTTTGCATTTCTGTATTATCTCTGTTACTACTGACAGACTTATATTTGGGACAGTGAGGTTGGTATTTAAATAAGGTTGCAGACAAGCCATCTGTGAAATATTGTGCTCCCATAAATTTTCATGAGGTCTCAAAAAGGCTGCTGAAATTTACTTCAGGAGAGCATAAGGACAAGAAATCTAATGTAATTCCTGGATACTGAATTTTCTCAATGGACAGACCACCCAAGTGGAAAAAATATAAACGGGCATAACAGCAGTTTTAATATCACCTATCAGTCTGATTTTGTTCAATCTTCTTTCAGCCTGAGTCTCTGTCAGCTTCCCTTCTATACATAACAATGCATGCTCAGTCCTCACTGGGGTACTCTGCTCACCCAGTATATAGCTCCAACAGCAGAGGCTTTTTTCCATCAGAGACTCACCTTAAAAAAGAGGTGAACTATTAGTTAAGATAAAATCTTGAGAAAAACTGGTCACACTTGAATAAAGAGGCTAAGAAAAGCCTTTGGATTAAACCTGAAAGTCCAGCTGATGCTAGGAAAGCAAGATGCTTGAATAGTTAAGATGGATGCCCCAAGACAGTGTTGTGCATGTGTGGCTTTTAAGGCTATTTACAATTCCCTTTGTGTGAGATGCCCCGAGTTTCCAAATAAGTAAGTTCAGCTTCAGGGAGGGTTAGAAGCTGTTTGCAATGTGTGTGCTGGGATCACACTAATTGGCATGACAATAGCTACAGTACATGTGTGCATTTGTGGATGCATGGACCTGTGTATCTGAATAAACACAGTGAGTACATTTTCTCCAAAGCACTTGGGTATTGGGCTGTTCTGAAGGAATGCTAAATCCCAGTGACAGGTAATTCAGGTAGTCAGGGTGAGTAGGACTAGGCAAATCTCAGGGAAGAAAATAAAATTCTCATTCTAAAGGCAGGTTGCTCAGTCTAAAGGCCATGAAGGTATCTGTAGAAAGCAGGTGAATTTGCTTTGCTGAGAACATTAACTATACAAGAAGGGTTTGTATAATAACTTCTTCCTGTAACATCTTTTATTTAAAAAAAAAACAAACAACCTCATTATACATGAATTAATGTTTATCCAGAGGCCAAGAACTTCATGTTTTCTTACCACAGGGACTGCTCTGCAAAAACACCACTCTCTTTGGTGTCAGTGGTGATGCTCTCGCACAGGAGGAGCACTAGAGGGAAAGGGAAAAGAAATAATTCTTTGACCATGTGTGTTCTTGAATACAAAGATCTGACTCCTGTGGTGTCGTAATGAGAGATGGGCACTGGTTTATTTTATTCACCAGCTTCTTTCCCTCCCTGCAAATGCATGCAAAAACCCAGAGGAGCAATGTTGGCATCCTTAGTGAGCACAAAGATTGTTCTCTACCTAGGATTTAATGAGACTGGCGGTCTGAATTCAGACTTAGCTGAGCTGGGAAAAACCCAGCTTTTTCTTTTTATTTAGTTTGAAAGTCTCCCTCTTTCTTTGAGCCCAACTTTCATTCAGTTCTCCCCAGTGTTCACATTTTTCCGAAAGGATTCAATTATATTACCCATGGGATTGTTATCAAGATATGGCCTTAGAGCAATGCTGGTCTGGGTGACAGTACTTGTCTTTATTCAAGGGGTCATACTCTGTACCAGAACCAGATGTAACAATATCTCTGTAGGCTTGTGTACGTCTACACATGAAAGCTATCTCCAGGAGAATGCTGTCTGTGTTTATATGATCAAAGAAGTTAATTCCTTTGTTTATGCCTTTTCTTGGGGGGGGGGAGGAATAATAATTTTTCTGCCTTAGCATTTGCTTTCCAGTAGAGGAAAACATAGCAAATTTGCATACATATGTATGTATGTGGTACTTATTTATCAATTGTGATGTAATTCCTGAAAAAGCATAGTACCACTATAACTGCATGGCACAAGTAATGTCAAATTGTAATTGCTGAAAAATCAAACTTTTCCTGACCTTTCACTGAACAAATGTCCTTTAGTTTGCTTAACATTTCATTTTGCTAATCAGTGATTATTTGTATGTAGGAAATCTATGACCTCTGTATAAGGTCATTATCAAGCATGTTGCTTACTGGTAGCAGGTAAAAAAGTATTGTAAAGATTGCACTTTTGCCCATGGAAGAAACCTGAAGATCCTGAAAATCCTTGTATGTTGTCTGTTAAATTACTACCAAAGAAATCTTTCATCTTGAAATAAATTCTATCCCAGTGCAGTCCATGTGGGTTTTCCCCCTTCTTTAAGTGAAATAGGCTTCTCTGGGTATTATTCTTCCTCCCTCCGGCTGACCTGCCCATTTGTAATGCATTCCCACCTTCCCAGGATTAGGCAACTGGATGGAATTTCCAGAGATACGGTAAAACTTTGGACGATTCAAAGACTGAGGTAATCCAGGAATCAGCAATTTCTTTCTGTTAATTTGACTTTCAAGGCTGATATTCACCCAGAGTAGAGGGAAGAACTGCTTTTGCTCAGGGCTGGAGTGAGGATGACCTGGTGGTGGCTGGAGTGTCCCTTTGAGGTCTAAGTGCTGAGCCTCCACTTCATGGTTTTTGTAGCAATCCAGGCTCCAGGTCTGTTGTGTTAAAGCACCTTCTGGAGTTTGAGCGTTGCTGCATCTGGCAGTGTAAACAGGCCTAGCAGAGCCAGAGGCACTTCAAACCGTGCACCGCATTGGTCAAAAGTTTGTTCGTTATTCAAACATATTTTCAAAACATCTGCTTTCAAAACACAGAGAAATGCTCTGTGAGTTATTGATTGTCTCTTTCTTCACAATGCTATTTCTATAGCTGCTGTATTCAGAAACAAAAGGAGTGTCTATGGTATAACAGTCATGATTGATATACTCAATACCAGACATGCAGGTAAGGTTTTTTTTGAAAGTGCTTAAGAAAGCTGCAAGGCAAGTTTTATTAATGCACAGGGAAGTTGGGTGAATTATGTCTGGGTGAAAAACCCTCTTATGGGTATCAGAAAACTGATTTATGGTCATAAAACTCCACTCTTTGCAGATGCAATGTGACTTACAAGAGCATCTTAATGGAGTCTAGCTACAACCTAAAAATCAATATTTCATTTATCTTAAAGCGAGTCTTTACTTTCTAAAAGCTGCAAAATGGTGCCTAGAACAAGGAAGTCAGAAATTCTGCCTGATATGGTCATGCAGTCCTTCATCCACTAGAATTACCACGTGATACCACTCGTTTTCTTTATTTTGCCCTTTACACTGTGCTTCCTTTCTATATGAGCAAATTGATACACAATTTCCAGCTCATATTTAGGCACTTGATTTAAACTAAGAGGTACACAGTTTTGTGTATGAATGTACATGCAAGTTCTCGCATTAGTGGTGGAAATTAACATATGATTGCTCCAAGGTTAGTAAGTGAGTTTACCTCTCAAATCTCCTGTGATACACCAGAACAAAGATCTTCTGAAGAAGGTGGCAGATAACTACCTGTTTTGTAATCACATGTGGATGTGTGTGTAACTAAAATGAGGGACGGTAAAGGAAATGTGACTAATGCTTTGAACGTTTTTTATACTGAAATACATGGAGACATTTATACAACCCCTTGTGGATTATGTATCATCCCTGTCTAAATGGTTTCTCTTTATTCCTACTTTGACTTTGCTAGGCATAGTAAACGGGTAGGTCTTAGATTCTTCCACCTCTTTATTAGTGAATTTACTTGCCAGATAAATACTCCTTGAAATTATGATCATGCCTGTTTTTAGAAATTCTTGTCCTCAAAAGGACTCAGATTGATTTCAATACATATTTAGTGTACATTCATCTAAACTGTGTGAGGTTCAGAGAGAAGATGAATGTGTGCAGCTTTCATAGCAATTCATAAGGTCCTGATTGAGATCAAAGAGGCTGGAATCATTTACTTTATGACCTGAAGCAAAAATACATTGTTTAAGATTATAACAATTCAGAAAAAATCTTTTTATGTAGGAATGAAACTTCCCACAAAATGAGGTGTATGAAAGAAGTCAAAAACCAAACAAACAAAATCAAACAATGATGTTTTTTGAGCCTAGTTTTGCACTTTATTCCCTTTGCAGTTCCTTATGTTAACTCCCACACATGCAATTCCCACAGTGATAACAGGACACAGGGATTTAACTTCCTTTTTCTTTTTTTGAACCAATAAAGCTGCTTATCATAGAGAGGTATAGAGAGTCCTTCAAACGGGCAAATATAGGTTTATTGAATATCGGCAAACATTGTAATGCAATGATGTCTTTCCAAAAATTATTTATAGCTACATTTCCATTCTCTTTAGGCTCGGCAGAAGCACAAGCATTAGATTTCAAGCTGAGGTCTCTATTCTTAGAAAAGCAGTAAGTTTCATTAGCAGTTTCTCCAGGTTGGCTGTAATCCTGTCTGAGCTGAATGCAACTGAAAGAATGAAGTCATCTTATTCATTGGTTTCTTTAGATGTGAATAATTTAAAATGGCACTGGTTTGCTGGGATTTATTTATCTTGCCTGTAGTTTACACTCAATCTAACTGTAATAGGAAACAATAACCAGTGTCATGCTGCAACGTAAACACAGCATTCGCCCATTGCTCTCTTTAGCAGAAGTGTCTTGCTAAATCCTACAGCTAAATCCTTGTCAGATCTCAAATAATCAAGAGATTTATGCAACTCATAAACACATTAAAAAAGGTGGGTTTTTTTCAGTCAGTTTCAAGGACTTTTTGTCTACACATGGACAGCATTTCAAACCCTTTCTCTGTAGTTACGTAAGCTTTGCAATCCAACATTAAAAATGGTAAAATTAATCTGAATTTCTCCCATCTTCACTTGATGTTAGGAACATAAAATATTTGCTAAGTCTCTAGGATGTGAAATTTAAAATAAAGATAAAAAAACATATATCACTCTGTATTTAGTAATGTTGTGTGCATTTATTATATGTATATTCATTCCTCAGCAAAGATAATATTATGAATGTTAGTGAATTTGGCATGTGTGTTAGGAAATATTGTAGTATGCTGTGGCAATTTTAAGTTTACTTAAGTTTACTTAATGCAAATAGTTATGGGCATTTCCACTTGTTTTAGAATTAAAAGATTAAATAAACTGGAATTTATTTCTTATGTACTTTCCTACTTTGTGTGGTGTCAAATCACCCTTTTTCCAAGACTAATTAAAGCTGGCACACTGCTGTTAAGAGTTCTTAGATCCTTGGGCTTAGGGGATGGCTTCTTACTGGAGTAGAAAAGGTCTTTTTTAATAACCATATTCATATCTCATTCACAAAAATATAACAGTGACTTCAGGTGGGTAACTTTATTCTTATGTCATTATACTAAAATTTTCCTGGGACAAATGTTTTTTTAGATGGCAAGCTGAGTTATATTTCAATTTAGAAGCTAAAAATGTAGCCGTTATCAACCTGAAGATGATGGAGTTCATCTTTGTCCCTGCTGTTTGTGTCACTGTGAGGAAAGTTTCTGCATTTTTCTGTACATTGGTCTCTCATGTATGGAAAAAAAATGTTATTCTTCTACCTCACAGTGCACAAACACATCCCATGTATAATCCTTGCTCATAGTGACACTTGAGGTTTATCTGATAGCAGTAATATAGGTCTGAATAATTCTGCTGCCATCCAAGTAAGCATAATTTTTCTTACTATTATCACTTTAAACAAATTAGAAAAAAAAAAAGATAAGGTAACTTGTGGAAAAAAAGGCAGTAACTTGTATAAATCCAACAGCTCTGACATCTACTAAAGAGAGGGGTTTCTTGTTTAATATAATGTTAGTATTAAACATTTGAAACTTGATTTTTATCTTACATAAAGCTCTTACAATTCATACTTATGAAATATTCAGCAGAATTAATGAAACGGATCACTAAAAGACACTGACTACTTGAACTTTCAAAATTCTTAGGAACATGGATTGAAAGTCCTTAAACATGAGAACACATTTCCTGAAAACAGCTGTACTGGGTCAGAAGGACTTAGTCTCTGCTAATGACAATATTATGTGTCTGGGAGAGATATATAGTCATATAGTGATTTATTTAAAAAAAAAAAATATATATATATATGTTTGATTATTTAATGAATGATACTTTGAATATAGAGTTGACTACCTAAGAATTCAATAAGCCCAAGAATATTTCTTCGTTCTGACTAATTAAATGTACAAAATTACCAAATGCCAATCATAAATTTCATAATATCTTGAAGCTATTTAAAAGTAAATTAATATTCATAAGGTACAGAAACATGATGTCATTTTTAAAATGGAGGAAAAAGTGAAAAGTAATGATTCATCCTGTATTGCAGAAGTTTGGTCGAAAATAGATGATTCTGTTGTAATGATACAGGAGATCACACTGTCAGTAAACTATCCCTGCAATTGATCTAGCAATTAGAAGAAAAATAGGCAGACCTTATCATGTATTTTTGAGATTTATTATTATTAGTATCGTGTTCTCTTAAGTAGTTCTTTCTTCACGAAAATGAAGTTCTCCTGTTGCTGACTTTTACCCTGGTTTCCTGGTGAGTGAATTATGCAGTTTCCTTAAAAACTTACTGCCATATGAAGCCTAATTCAGTGGTAGAATATTCACAGATACTTTCATTAAAGGATGTAGGAAGTTAATCTGTAGGAACTTAGACCAGAGATGCAGGTGGAAGCAGACCTTATATCTCACCTTGATAGGGTTGAAGCACCCCTTATTTCACAATGGATAAGAAATACCGGGAGGAAACTGTCAAAAATGCCTCAAGATCTTTCACTGAGGATTTGTCAGACTTCACACACACTTTAAGAACAAGGAAATTAAGAAAAAAATCCAATGACATTAAATGCCCTTAATTCTGCTGTTCATACCCACTCCACCTGCACAGATATTCTTGTGAGTTTCTGAAGAAAGAGCATGTGGCTAAGACACGGCTCACTGAAGGTGCCACCTGGCATGCTAGCATTTGCATTTTAATAATAAATCACAGTGTAGTAATTCTATGGACAGAAGCCTGTGGCTGGGTTAAGCCCGATCAGCTGCAATGTTCCTTCTCACTCTACTGTTTCAATCACTTCTCGTCCTCCTAGTCAGGCGTTTGCAGAAAAATCCCAGAGCCATTTTAATAACCTGAGCAAAGTTATGTTCAGTAGACTTCTCTCAGATGCCATTTGCTTTCTCAAGCCATGCACAGCTCAGTCATAGCGTCCCTTTTGAAAGCTGTGTTAATCTATTTCCATACAGTTACTTTTCTTGCTGAGTTTTTTTCCCCAGCCTGCCTTAGCTCGTAATTCATGACATAGCTGCCCATTGCTCTCTGCAAAGTCCTCTTACGCTGTGAAAAAATGCACCACTAAATTGAACTGATGATTGCACTGTGAGAAATAGTATTTATTAGAGTTAATTCTTATGTCACAATCATTAAGCTAGTGAGGCAGTTTCTACTCATGGTAAGAGGTGTTTACCCACCTGTCTTCCAAGAAAAAGTGTTAATATAGATGCTTCAGGTGTATAGATGTGAGGTTTCCAAATTGTGTAAGGCAGATGCTTGTTTCTATGTGGTCACTGGCCAAAGAGGCTGGTGCACTTACTAACGTTCATCAACAGTGCTGCTGCTTCTTCCTAAACAGTTGCCCCAAGTCTGTGAAAATTATTTGTGCTTAGTTCTTTGCAGTTTTTCTGACATCTGAGCAGTAGTTAGAGTTGTACCACATCAGTGCAAAAGTACAGGCATCTCTCTTCAGTTTGTATCTGGAAGAAGTTTTGAGGGTGTTTCAGAAGTGTTTGTTTTTTCTCACAGATATGAACAAGTGACATTTCTAGTAACTGTATTTCCTTCTTTTTTCTTCAGTGAAGTCTGACTTGTGCTGTTACACCTATTTCCAATTCCTTAGGGATCCCAAAATTTAAGTGTCCATCCCTCTTTTGCTTTGTGGCAAGGGTTTCTTCAAGCTAGTGACAGTAAGCAGAAGACTTCTTGCAAAGAACTTGTAAGCTGACCTTAGCATCCTGTCACACCATGGCTGCCCTGAAGAGTACTACTGGGTAAAGTGAGAACCTTTCCCTTTAGATTATCTCAAAATCAGTGTCCTGCAAGCTAGTTTATGGCTAGGATAAAGGATGTAGTTGCAAAAATTAAAAATACAGACAGCTGCTAGGAGTGCATGGGAGATGGCAGCTCTTCTTTCCTCTGCTTAGCTGGTGGCTCCCGTTCCTGGGGCATAGAGAAGGTGGGATGCTGCACGCTCTGTAGGCATGCTCTGCAGGCATGCTCTGCATGCCCTGTCAGGCTGGGCAGCCTTGCCCTTCCCTGCCAGCCTCCAGAAAGAGCACAGTGCTGTCCTGAGAGGTGCCCAGCCGGCTAGCAACACGATTACATACATGGTGTCCCCCTTGGGATTTGACCAAAGGGCTGTGTGCTGAACACCCTTAATTGCATTAAAGGCACAACAAAAAGTAACTTTTATTCTTTTTCTTACACTGGGCAATATGGCTTTGATACAAATAATATCGCTCCTCTTTCTAGTAATGAGTAATGTAAAAGATGTTTTCATGGGGCCTCTTCCCACCCCACTGCTGTATAGTAATAGTTGCAATATTTCTTTAGGAAGGATGTATTTGACAACCAGTTTTTAAAATATTTCTAAATATAATTTATAAAATTAATAAGGAAGAAAGTACACTAAGGAGGGATTATTCTGTATATATTCTGCATATTCCATATATATGTAGTATATAATCTGTATATATATATTCTTTATATATGTTTCTTATGCTTTTTCCTAATCCACCTGTACTAATTTCTGCCATAGACAAGATGCTGCACTAGGCAATCTGCCAACCCCATTAAGAACACACACAAAAAATAGCATATGGGGTAGTTAAGTGATCTTCCGTTATGCATTTCCTGTGGCTAAGAGAAACACAAACATTCACCCTAAGCACTGCTGGGTTTTTATACCTATAAAAGCTGTGCTAGTCTTTTGAATAAAACGTGAGTGAGAAAACTTCATTGGCTTGGATTATATGATTTTCTGCAGAACGAAACACAAGTCATATTATGTCAGTGAATAATAGTCTCAAGGTTTTGAACAAATGTGGAACATTATTCTTGTAATCTAAAAAAATGCATGAAGCTTTTTGTTTCTGTAATGAAATTGCCAGCAGGACAAACACATTAGAGGTACAGAAACAGAATTCACATTCAAACAGAAGCTGCTTGCATGCTATTAAGATAAAGAAACAATATGTTTCCAACTGAGTGACCGTACTTCCTTGTGATCCATTAGGTAAGCAGAACTTCCAGCTCATTCCAGCCCACATGTAATTCCAGTAAAAAACAAACAAAATACAACATGATGTCAAAACTGGGGAATCACAGATGGCCTTAGTCCAGCACAGGAATAAACTTGAATGGGTCTGACGGTAATAGATAATATTGCTTTAGATGTCAAGGATGTTTAATTCAGGTAAAAGTCTTTTTGAGGATATTTGGAGCGGCTGTATGATTCTTTCATTACATTGCACAAACACTATGCCATACTGCATGAGAAATGTTTTTAAGCTTTCAGAACCACAAACTGGTCTGAGATAAAAAGACAGAGCTGAGCAGCTGGGAATATATGCTGGACACTCTGGAATAAATGCTGGATTTGGACCTGTGCATAAGATACCTGTAAAGTGCACAAATCTTAGTGGAAAAGCAATGCAGAAAATGAGTATTTCCTATAATGACACTAGTTATCCAATATAGCCTACTGGTATTAACCTGTGTGTTCTTTTCTCTTTTTTATGATAGAATTTTGCTCAGAATCACAGAAAATAAGCAGGGAATCAGAAAGTCCATCTCACTTTTCCTTTCCCATTTGCAGCAAGACTGTTTGAGAGATCCCTGGTCAGTTCCTAAAACCTGCAGAGGAAGATGTTACACATTACCCCTAAGCAATCTACTCCTCTCTCTCCCATTAAAGGTTTTTCCACCTGCCTCCTTGCTCCAATTCTAGTCCATACTACTTGTCCTATTCACAGTAGACATTAAAAAAGTTTATTCCCTTTTTTTTTTTTAAGAATCATTTTGAGCTGTCATCATATTTCCCCCAAGTTTTCTTTTCTCTTGACAAACCAGACCACATTTTTATGTTTCCACATTTACCGTCTCTCTAATAATTTTAATGGCCTTATATTTTTGATGCACAGCATTCACAATTCAAAGCAGTAGTCCTGGGGAGGCCATATTAGTGCTAAGTAGAGCAGAATGATTACTTCCTGTGTTTCACTTTAAACAATTCAGTTTATTGTTCAGTATTTCAAGTAACAGTATTTAATTATTATCAGTTTGTAAAAAATCATTACCTAAATTCTTATTTGCACTGATTCTTTGTGCTGCTGGTTGCTGTGGAAATGTTTTTTTATTGTCCCTATTTTCTGTCTAGGACTGATTTTATGTGGTTTTTTTTTGTTTCATTTTGGTTTTCTTCTTTGTTTGGGGTTGGTTTTTTGGTGTTTTATTTTTTTTTCTGGCAACTTCTCCAGTTTGTCAAGATGTTTCATTCTCTTCTTCCTCTTACAGTAAGCTTACAGCCCCTCACCACTTCTTGCACCTTTAATGCAGTCTTTTGCTCAGGTCTCTAATGGAAATTATAGATTATAGAACCCATGAAGTCCTCATATAGTACTTAATTCACCTTTTATCTTTTGACCTCTTGAAAAATTTTTCTCCAGTTGCTTATCCATTTTGTTGTAAGCTAATCATGAGTGTACTTTGGAGGGGGTCAAGTGAATATCCTGTGGGACAGGATCAAAAATCAATTCAAACTATCTGCTTTCACCTAACTGCCAGGTCTGTTTCCATGTTAGAGAAATTGAACTGGTTTAACAGGATTTCTTTCTTGCCAAACTCATACTGTTTATCATTTGGGTATCTTCTAGATAATAAGTAGAATTTTTCTGTGGTTTTGCTCTAATATTTCTTTGAGAATTGAAGTTACGTTTATTTCAGTAGCTTTTTGGCCTGATTGCTTGGTCTCTTTCTCTAGGAATGAAACACTTCACAACAACTAAAACATTGGTGTATTATCAGCATTATTCTCAGACTAAAGCCAAACCATAGCACTGTACCAGCTGGGCTAGAGGGATAGAAGAACACTGTCACTCCCAGATCATTGACTCTCTTTACCTCAGGTTCAGAGCCCATTGTCACCTCTGCTCAGGAGTCATCCATGCCACAACATGGCAGTCAGATTGAGACTTGCTGAACCTTTGTAATTCTTCATTCTGTCATGGGTATAAACTCCTGGCAGGGAGCACCTTGATGTATCCATTCATTTTAAGGGAGACTAGCCAACCATTGCCATTATTTTATTTTCACTTTGAGCAGTAGTCATAAATCTCCTTAGGGGTAAACAGCTTTTCGTCCTTGCCCTTCATTATATGTAGTCCTTCTTTGATGGTGCAGTGTGGCGATTGGATGGAAAGGAAGTGACCTGTTGAATAGCAGGTTAATATTCTGATGTTGCAGCCCCTTGTCCTGCCTAACCATTTCACCCTCCACAATGTCTGACCATGCTTGCCTTCCTCCCCTTCTCTCTCTTCCCTGGGGATTTTGTACGTGTATTATGTTGATAAGCTTCTGGCCTTCCTTGAAACTCATTAACCTAATACAATCATCCAAGATTTCCCACTTGATTAGTCTGACGGAAGACATTTCTCACACCAAATGATCTTCCTGGCATTTTTTCTTGGCAAGTAAGTTGAAGACACATTGTGTGGAAAGCTGGATGAGGATGCAGTCTGAAGAATTTTGCCTTTCAGACAGAAGGCATTTTGACAACACAGCGTACCTAAACAATCTGGTTCTTCCTCTGGAGTCTTTGCAAACTTGAAAAATTGCTTCAAAAGTTATTGTTGTGGGACTATACAGGACATGGGTCTGGGGAGAGGAACCTTTTTTCTCACAGGAAAATATTAATCCAGATCCATTTACATTGTTAAACTATTTTTTTAGACCAGGTAGTGTGGGAAAACTGATCTATAAAACAGTTCATATCCCAAAGCATAAGGATTTATTTCTGGAAATATGTACCATTCAAATAATGAGAATTACCAACAGATGTTTAATGACTGCAAGAGATAGTCATTAGCTGTGACTGACAATCAGCTGGAAAACTGATCTTCCTTATCAGTTATAACTTTGTGGCATAAGAAAGAAAGCATCTCTTTACAGAGAACATCATTACTCAGATGTTTTCAGATTGTAAAAAGCCCCACTGGGTTAATTTGAATTAAAACTACCGCAAGAATAAGACATATAAACAAATACATTTTATTTTAATTTTGGTTTCTGAAGGGTGTTTCAGTCTCTATACTTATGGAAAATACCTTTAGGACTTCTCTGAAATTTTAAATAATACAAGCAGTAATATTTCATATTGGAGGCTGATAAACGCTTCTTTATCACAACAGTACAGATTACTGTCTTAAAATAAGCAAAGTAAATTTTGGTTTTGAGAAGCAAAACAATGAAGAGAAAATGTATCAGAACCTGTGGCCTTGGCATATTCATCTCCTCATTGTAAAATAAGAGCATAAATACACAGCAGGTCTCGTTATAATCTTTTATGCAGTAACTGATTTAACACAGAATATAGCCAAGGGAAATGCATAGCAGAATTAACAAGAGCTAGCTGTAACTGATGAATAATACAATGTAAAAAATTCAATGATACTATAGCATGCAGAAAATATGCTTTGTTATTTGAAATAGAGGTCACTGCAGTAATTTCGAACTAGCTAACTTATGCCTGAAACCCTCTGCGATCTGTCATGCTTTCACTGATGACAAGGTCAAAGATAAGGGCTATGCCCTGCAGGTATACATCAAAAGTACAAGTTACTGACCCATTTATTGTAGTGGCTTCTGAATAACTACTACCATCACTGGGGTATAGGTCAAAGCAATTACCATTTTGAGCCTCTTGGATAGCTGTTATGTTACTAAGTATGTCTTAGATATCCAAGAGACAGACTCAAAAGCGTACTTAGGTCTTAGAGATAAAACAAGCAAGGAATATGAATCAGTGAATTAGTAGCTAGAGATCTTAGATGGTAAGGCTGAGTATTGCACACAGGTCAAGCTCCCACAGCTATTACTATTGCTTGTTTCTTATTCAGTGTTAATGTGAAATGTATGCCAGGGAGATGATCAGGGCTTCTTCCTTCCTGCTCCCTCACCCTGGTATCATTGCCACTTACTTTTAACTGGTAGCTCCCCAGGACAGGATCTGCAGCTGGGAGCAGAGTTGTCTGACTGCGGTAACTTCTTGAGGGTCACTGTAGGCCACGGAGCATTCTCATCCTTCTTCATCCAGGGACCCCCTGGCAAGAGAGATGAAATATGCACATCTTATAAAAGCCTGCATGCTTCCACTCAGGGAGTGCCAGGTAGCTGGTAGTTTTAGGTATTGCAAAGCGTTTGTGTCTGAATCTTGAGTTTAACAGGGAGGAAAACATGTAAGTACAGAAGCTGTCCAAGCACTGCAGGAAGTTGAAAAGCATTGATTTGTTATATGCTCTAAAGATAACATCTCAGTTTTACAAGTAACGTTAATTAGGAAACCAATAGGGGAAAGGGCTGAATTGTTACTAAAAATCACTGAAGGATAAGCAATTGAATTTGATTTGCTGAAATCAATAAAAAGACCTCTAATTAACTTTAGGGCTTTGACACAAGCCCTTACAATGGTTATAAGTTGTGATAAATACTTTGTCTTCCAATGCAGAGGCACAGGTAGGACTTTTCACAGATATCACAAAGAAAAAAGGAAGCAAGCAGTAACATACACAAGAGACCTAGACCAATACAGGGTTTCCGTTGAATGCAGAGTTAGGCTCCAAAACTGATCCTGAAAATGTCTTAAGCTGCCATTGGATGCTTAAAGTACCTAGATAAGATAAAATACATACTTGGACTTCAATGGTGAAACCAAACTGACAAATTCTTTAACCACCCACTGGAAAGACTGTTTCTAGTCACTTGTGGTATCCACCCTGAGGGATTGGGTGCTCAGATCCCACACCTCATCGTGCTCTGGAGCTTTAGAGAAGGGTCTCTCCACCATGACCCACTCACCAGGTCACCAGTCTCTGAGCTGCAGCCAGAGCATACCCTGCTGTGCACATGCACAGGACTGGCATTTACATGCAATTGAGTAGTATCTCCACCTGGGAAGGGAAAGTTGGTCTGGCTTTAAGAGAAAGGTATGATTTTCTGTCCTAACAGTTTGGACAGCCAGTCAAGGAACAAGAAGCCCCCTATTCAGTCCCCATTCCCACAGTTTAGTATGTCTCTATATGGTGACATGGTGATTTTTTCAGTCACTGGCCAGTAGGATAGTTTCAAGAGGAGCAGAGGAGTATAGCATCCATCTTCTGCTACAGCCAGATGGCAAAAGAAATGGAAAACAGGCATTTTCAACGGTTATTCTTCCCATGCTGTCGTCTGTTGAAGGCAGAGCAAAGGGTCTCGCTGAATCTTCTCTTGAAGCAGGTCTGAGAGGAGGAGCAACCTTGCTGCCTCTTCAGGGTTTACTGGGTTCTACAAGGCCCAAGGAGAGAATGCTTTGTTAAACATATTATTGTCCTCGCTCTCAAAAGAGGCTAGCAAAATCTCTTTGGTATCTGTGAACTTCCATTCCTTTCTGTAATAGAAGGAAAACCTTTGTATTTCAAAGGCATAGTACATAGCTAAGTTTCATAAAGTTGGTGCTGTGTTTGTTCACATATGTCTGTGGTTTCAGAGACTCCAGCTGTCAAAAATAATGTGAGTGGAATGGAATAGAGTGGGGTGAAAGCATGGGATGACTGACAGAGCCACAGAAAAATGTAATTTAGCAAAATAGATAGAGGAAGACAGACCAACCTGCTCAAATCAGGGAGCTGCTGGCGCTTTGTTTATCTCACGCTGAATGCTGCTCCTTGTTTTATCAGTCAAGATATAAGTTCACAGACTGTGTTTGGGGAATTGAGGGAAGAAATATGGAAAAAACATTTCTCTGGATTCATTCCAAGGTTTAGTTTTAACACCTTTTTACTACTGTCATATGTGACTTTTAAGTGTAAGCTCAACAATAGAGCAGTGATATTCAGTTCAGTGTATTCCTTAACAGGCTTACAGACTAAAAAGGGAAATTACAAAAGACTGTGGAAATAGGGAATTGGCCATAGGACTAGTCAAGCAGCAATTTTCCACCAGCAAACAGGCAATGAAGGAGTAATGGTGCCCCTGTTAGCACATTCCAACAAGGTGTTTTAGAGCGTGATCCCAATGAAGTCAGTTTTAGGAATATAGATGCACTAGCCAAGTCTCATGTGCTGAGTACGCAGCTGACACTACTGGCTTCTGTTAGGCTTGTACTTCCTACATTTGAAGTATAAAGTTGTATGTTTTTTCCATCTTTGGAACCTTATATACATTTCACTGCCTCTGCAGTAGAGTCCAGCGCACTAAGGGTACTGGAAGGGATATTAGAAAGGTCTCTAACAGCAGCTTAGCACTAAAAAGGCACCCACTCCTTGTGTTTGCACTCACTGGGAGCGAAGGAAGTGCTCTATGGAACATAAGGGAATGAATAGGGAATGGAAATTACATGTATTTCAAACTAAATTTTAACCTCTGAATAATTCTGTTTCACCTCTGATTCATTTAAAACTTTGATTAACCAGGCCTGACTTGGATTTAATAGAGATCAGAATTACATTTTCTTTGTAACTTATTTATGCTTACTGTTGGCAATCCAAATGAGTCAATGTGGTCTCTTAAGTCCAGGTTTTTACACATACTGACAAATAAATGCTTATGCAGATTTCAGCCAACCTATTCTCATGCTGGAAATGTCTGCCTACTTCACCTTTATGTCCTCTCTGATCCTACTCACTGCTGTATCTCACAAATGGAAGAGATAGGTACATGTAGTGAAAATACCATCACTCTGTACTTTAGTGCTCTCCCTCCCCCTTCAGAACAAGAAGACCAAAGGCTCTTTCGTTTAAAGCCTACAAAGATTTTAAGTGAAAACCCAGTGTTGTTGAAGGCAATGACAAAACTCCCACTGAGTTCAATCAGGTCAGGATTTCACTGCCTGCTTTTGTAAAATTGATGAACAAGAGAACATGGGCTAAGGATATATGAAGCAAGCACAAATCACAGAATGTGAATCTTGCATGGTATGAGCTGGGCTTTTATAATTCAAGAAATAGGGTTGTCCTGGGAAACTGAGACTTGCAAATCTAAGGGAACTGTTTTTATCCCACACATAGTTACTTCTGGAACAATCTTCACATGTTTGAGTTAAAGGCTTAGAGTCACCATTAGCTGCTGAACAAAATTTGCTTGAATTACAAGCAGTGAGCATGGAGATATGTGGTAAAAAATAAGTGTTATATGTGTCTATATATTGATAAAAGAAGATTAAACCAAAAGTAGATGAGCTTTGGCAAAATGCCAAATATAATCATACACTTCTGAAAGCCAGGAAACTCACAATTATTGCAATACTTTCTCATAAAGTATTCCTATTTGCCATCTTAGCTGGAGGAAGAGTTATACTACACAGAAGATATTCCACTGGTTCTGTTGAAAACAAATGTGAACAAAGAGATGATACTGTGAAATTAGTGTATGCGTTATATGCCCCAGCAATAGACACAACGGTGTAATACTGAGTAACCTGATGTTTCCAGATATGAACAGGAACAGTTTCCTGCCACTTACTGTCCCATCTTTGCAGTGTGGCAGAAGCTTGAAGAGAAAGCAAATTTACTTGAAGCAAGCAAAAAATCAAGCTCTTAATTACAAACTTTGAAAGAAAGCCAGAAATAAAGAACAAGACAGGAGCAGGGGATTGGAGCAGGTGACCAGAGGTCCCTTCTGACCTGTCTTTTGATCCTATGACAGCATGAGAAGCTGCAAACTCAAACTTCATCAGATCTCAGCCTCCTGTTCTCATTGTGGTAAGGAATTTCTCTGACGCCTTTTCCTGGCTGCTAGGACCCAGTCATACTGCTCCTTCATCACATTTGCAGAACATCCTTATTAACCTGCTATCAAGGGATATCTGTACTGTTGCTTTCATTTAGGTATCTGGCACTTGTGAAAATTTTAATGAATTACTCGTCAGCATATCTGAAAATCAGTGACATTCTCCCCGCCATAATGCTGATTCCTCTACCCATATAATCCATTTTCTCTCAGAAAAAAAACTGAGTTGAAGTTACGAATCCACAGTTGCAATATTTTGCAAATTATGTATATGAAGGTATGTTTTTAAATTCACAGTGTTCTTCAAGTCTGCTGGCTTTTACAGAGACAGTTAATGGTGCATGAATTCATGTCTTTTACTTTAAAGGGCACTCTGTCACAATGTTATTGGCCTCCGGAGCAGTAATATGCTAAGAAATTCATTCCATTAACAGCTAGAGCAAGCTGGACAAAAAATAGAGAAAAAAATAATTAAAAATAGAATTAAAAAAATTAAAAGCTTTTTCATTAAAAATCTCTCATTTTTTACAAATTCTATCAATTTTCCAGTACTTTAATTCAAAAAAGATTGCTGAGGCCACACAGAATGTGTCAATCATCTTAATCAGTGATGGCAGCTACTGAATAGCAGCTTACAAACAATTTTCTCTTTCCATTCTTGCTGGATTTGTCTCATTCTGTCAGAATAAAAAAAAAAAAAATCATCATTACTTGAACTTAGCAACTGTGATGTTTGTCCAAATTGGATGCTCGAATGTTTGTTGCTGTCATGTATCATTTTACAAAGAAACCATCAGCACTGAGATTTTACCCAAAGACCTTGAACCAGATCCTGGAGCCCACTGAGTCTGTAATAGCAGGTTTGTTATATAACTGATTCAGCTTAGATTTAGTTCAGAGTGTCTGACTTTTAATTGTACAGAAATCCATAAGCCAGGAGAGGGAGGAGGAAGAATCATTGTGACTCATCTGAAGACTTGGCAGAGTATTTTTTTTGGATCTTTTCTGCATGAGATTAACCTTGCAAATGTGAATTGATGTAATCCTCTTGCTGAAGGAGAACCTTCTCCTTTAACCCTGGAAGCACTTTACCAGCTATAGAGAACACCTCCACTGCAGGTAAATCAGTAATTGAAGTTACTTATCATGGTTAATTTACTGTTTAAGAAAGAAAATGCTAATGAAGAGGCAAACCCAAAGCAATGGGTAATAAAAAGGGCTCATTGGGCTACAGTCTTGTTTTGGTACTTCTGCTTTAAGAACTTTGATGGAGAATATACCTTTCAGATGGCTCTTTTCTGAAATAGGATTAAAATTCCTTTTTTCACAAATTAATGGTGGGTGTTCTCTTACTATGTTACAGATAATGAAATTTGGGCTGTATAAGGATTGGGAAGTTCTGCTTAGAATATTCATGGATGATTTAAGAGAATTTATAAAGGGGAGAAGTATTCTGACCTTACCTGAAATTATGACATCAAAATAAGTATCAAAAAGCCATTATTTACAAAAACTCCATTATTGAGATTATTCAAGAATAGGCAAGACATTCATATCAAGAAGCTAAAATCTGATTAAATTCCTTTCTTTCAGTTGCTGAAAGGAAACATGATTTAGCACCATAAAGAAAAATTGATATGGCTATTTTTATTCCAGGATATTCTGGAGCTACAAAATAATGTCAGAAGAGGACGTTTCTTATAAATCTTACTTGTTATCATTAAGATATGACCAAAATTTATTATTTTGGAATCTCTTACCCTCACAAAAAGACACCCAAACAAATAGAAAAACACAAACCACAAACCAAAACAACCCCAAAGTCCTAACAAGTATTAACATCTTGGACGGACCCTCAATATAGAAATAAATAAGAATCTAAGTGTAATGGTGACTGTACTCTATTTTACTCAGTATCCATTTTTAAAAATTTAATGAATTTTTCAGCTACATAGACCAGAATTATCTCATAGGATTTTACTCACATAGAGTTATCTTTCTAAATTGTCTTTTTCTACCAGTGCTTTCAAACTTTGATAACAATTATTGCTTCACTTCACAAGGCAGAGTCAGGTTGTATGTGTTCCTCTCAAATTTAATACGCTCTGCTTCATTGTTTATGATTTTATTTGCTTTCAGTAATTTTTCTGTTTATTAGTTCCACTGAAACCTGGCTACTTCTAACTTATTTTGATGGCATTTTATAGCTTTTCATTCATTCCCTTTTAAATTTTGCCGCATTTAACAAGGTGAGATACTGTCATCTGCTAGAGCTATAGCCACTGAGCACATTTTTGATGCAAGTGTATTAATTCAGCATATGCTTTTAAAGAAAATTATACTGATATTTATTAATTAAACAAGCATAAAGATCAAATTTCCATAAAATTAGATGGTATCATCGCAGGGCCTAAAATTAATGAAAAACTGTATAGACTTAATGGAGCTCTGAATGAAATCATAAATTCATCTAATCACTTAACCCTTTCTATCTCTTCTTTTTTCTTTTTTTTTTTAATTTTGTTTTGTTTTAATGACCTATTCTTTTATCCTCTTCTGCAAAGAGTGGAACTTTGCCCTCTAAGTGACTGTACCTTCTGAACAGATACAAAACCTTTTTTTGATGTTGTTCTGGATGTTTTGTTTTTTTGTTTGTTATTTAGCCATTTCCAAAGGAAAAAAGTGGCACACTATTCGGGCAATATTAAGGGCTCATTATGTTTCACACAAATGTAATATCTAAATGTGGGGACAATTCTCAGTCAGAAAGCTCAGATATCCTTGCAACTTGGGCAAAATATTTGTTATCTTTTGTGTTTTTCTAGGTTAAAATGTTAACACAGTCCTTTTATAATGTTTATGACATGCTGGTAAATGTACTGTAACTGAGGCCATTAAACATACAGCACTGTCAGCTTCATTTTTATTTCTTTGATATTATAATTTGATGCATTTTTCATGGAAGTCATTGTTTCTACATTTGAGGTGAAAAGTTATTAATATCAAAGCCTTCATAGGGTAGCTGAATATGTCTAAAATTATAAATATACTGTCTTCAGCTTTTATCCATGTTGAACAGTGGAACTGAACCAAATATTGCTCAGGCTCTGGAAATACCTGGAAGCTTCATTTTCAGACTCCTGTTTTCCTGTATCTTTCTGCCAGGTAAGATCTTGAGGCAGAATATGCTTGTCTCTTAGGAGTTTGCTCTTTTAACACTTAAGCTGCAGTTCATGAATGAATTGAAGCTTGCTCTCTAAATAACGTAAGTCAGATATTTTTAAACTATATGGTACACAAAATCGGAGTATGATGTTCTTCAGACTTCACAGGTTTATACAAAGCGTCCAAGGTTTGAATAAGTATCCAAAATATAAATGTTTGCCTCATTAAAACCTGAATTTTTGGGTAGGCTACTCCTAATCCAACTTTACTGGTTTCTTTTCCTCTTTTATATTCTCTCTTTTCAAGACTTATTGCATCTCTTCTATTTAGTTATATGGGGAAAGCAAGTCCAGTTCTATAAAAATCCCTTTCTCAGCTGTGCTTCCAAGGCTTCTCGTTGTCAGTGAGTATGTTCGACTATATTCTGGTAGAGATTTAAGCAACAAAGAGAACATAGGCAAATTACTGATTTCTAAGGAACTGCCAGTCATTGTTGCCTTAACAAAATGAATCTGCTCTCTCTTTCGTGTACAGTTGCCCTTTTCCTCATATACATTGCACTTCAGATGTTTATACATTTAAAGGCCAAACTGTGCCTTGACATACAGCTCATACAACCTTGGGCCATGAAATCATAGAATATGACACATTTACAACTGCTTGCCCAGCTCACTAAAGAATGTTGACGAAGGGGTCAGTATTTTAAGATGAAATCTTGCATTTAAAAAAACACACATTACACAGTGCATAACATTTGCTACTAGTATTTGGCTCACCCATCAGGGAGAGCAGCTGAAAGGCAGAAGTGCTGACTGACACTGTGTCAAAAGAGCGCAGAGAGCAGGAAGCAGAGGCAACCTATCCTGAAAGAAGATTATACTACAGTGTAAAAATCCACCTTCCCAGCTGCAGAAGCAGGACAGCAGTCAACTAGGTTTTTAACTTCTGTTTGTTTTTAGGGGTGTGATGGCCACAAGATAAGATCTTTTTTGACATCCCCATGGGAGGCTAGTAAGCATAATGAAAAATCAAAACACCAAATAGGGAACTGGGTGAAAAAAAGGACTATTAGGGTTGGCTTCCCATCTGGAACAAAGCTGGGCACAGTCAGAGAGCTGCTGGGAATTATTTGTGCCTGCCATACCCATCCAATACGTGTGCACAACATATGAAGGGGAGAGAGAAGTGGGTACATGTGGGACCATGAAAATGCTCCTGAAGAGTACACTGGGAAATGATTGTGAGTTGCATTGCCTAAAAGTGCTCTAGAGACAAATGCCTGTACTTTGCAAACAGGACACATTTTCAACGTCTTTGTGTTCTTATGCCTAACAGCAAGGAATATCAAAATAATATATGATTAGGAAATTTTTGTGGTTTTCTCCGAAATAACTTACTCATGTTTGAAAGCATTTCTTACAACTTCTAGACAAAATGAAGCCACCAGCATGTGCTGAAATTCATTCTTACATATTTTTTGCTGCTTGGTCAAGTGTGGTGTCTCTTTATGAGTTAGGTACTATTTTGACATTTCAGTGTTGATGTGCAACCAAAGGTGTAATGACCACTTTTTGAACTTTCTTCACTGTTCTCAACAGTATCCTCTTTCTATATTTTTACAAACTGAAGATTTTCCAGTTGACTAAAATTGATTAAAAGTAAAGCTAATTAGTCTGCATTTTTGTACTGTGTATCTATAAAGCACATTTTGAGCATTATATTATGATGACAAACCTCTAGCCCCTCTGATTTTCACCAAGTATCTTGATATTAGAACCACCAACTTTGTACCTTTTTTTAACCTTACAGAAGAGGTATGTCTCAGTGGCTAAGCTAATAATGAATATACAGCAAACGATACATGAGAAACATATAGGGCAACAGATGCTATCTGGTAAGTCTGATTTCATAACTGTATACTTTTCTTAGAAAGAATAACATTCTGTGGCTTTATAAGATGTGCTTGGTAAGTACTTGTGTAGTATCTATGAACATGACTTACAGTCTAAATGTGCTATGACTTACTATTTGGGTGCCCATGCTTGGGATTTCTATTTTTAATTTATATATTAGCAAAAGACAGGAAAGAAACAGGATAAAGAAATAGAAGTAGAAGTGGGGAAGAAAAGAAAAAACAACAAAAAAAGGATGCTGTAGTTTCTGGAGCCATCAGAAAATAGTGTTCTAAGCAAAGTTAGATGATGATGATGATGATGATGATGATGATGATGATGATGACGACAATCTGTTTCACATGGTTTTAAAAAAAATTAAGAAACAACCTGGAGGTGAAAATAAAAAAAGTGTTAAAGACATAACAAAAGCCAGGAAGGGTTATAGAATGCTCTCATGTTATAAGCACAATCTATTGGAAACAGATAACAGCAAATGATTGAGATTACAAGCAGAAAAAACAGTTATATCAGATTCTTAAATAACCCCTATTGAATATTCTTTGATGATTGTTGACCTGGAAATCCTATGGCCTATTTTATCTGCATTGGTTCAGTTGCACAGTATGGGAAAGCCAGTATCTGTGTCCTAATGCAGCTTTTGTATATCGCTCCTCCTTGTGCTCCTGGGTCTACAATAAACCACTGAATTTTACAGCAATGTATAAAGGAAAACCCAGATCCTTAAGTGTATCTGGTTGTTCTATAGAATGACATATGTCAAATTAGTGGGCACATGACTTGACTTTTCCTTCTAGTTAATTTATAAAACCTGACAAGCATGCAACCGTAATTTTTGCAAAGGGTGAAATTATATGCAAAGCCAAATTTGCACAGATTTTACACTCCGATAATCAAGAACTTAAAAGAAAAATAAATTGAACACAAGCATAAAAAGCATATCATACTTTTAATGTCATGATACTAGAAATAAACGGTAGGTCATTCTAAGGACTGGGATCTCATATTCTTAAAAATAACTGGATTATTTATTTAAGATGTCAACCTAAGTGATGATTCGTACACAACCTTGTAGTGAAATTTGCATTAAACCATTTATCATCAATTTAATCACTCTTCAGAAAATTAAATTGATTTCATTCTTTTGTAAATTAAATTGTTCTTAGAGGAATGCTTTGAGATAAAAATATTTATTGCTTTATTTTAAAGAATGTCATTGTTAAGTGGTATTGTCCTTTCAAAAATCACTTAATTTTTTTCTGTTTGGTTATTTTATTTTTCTGGTTTCTCATGGTGATGCAGAATAATGCATCAGTCAGCAGTAATTCACAATAATATAAAAATATTGATGATCTTTATTACATGTCTCAAACTTTAAAGGGCAGCTGTTACGAGTGATTGAAACCACTGATTTTCTCAAAGTGAACATCTCTTGTGTTTACTGCAATAAAACACTTTGGCTCTTCAAACCAAAAAAAAAAGAAGATGAACTCAAAATATAATACTTGTGTGAACAGCAACTTTCAGTTCCTTTTGTTGGGGGGATATTTTTTTTATAGTGAAAGCAATTCAGTATCTATCTTGCTTACTTCAGGATAATTGGCATGCTCATGCCATGTAGTATTATACCCCTGAGTTATAAGTCTAGCTGCTCTTTCTGTCAATATAGTTTATAGACAGAGACACATAACTTTAGAGAGTCAGTAAAAGCAGAAGCTTAAAATTCTATAAAGTGCTCCTAGCTCACATTTCACTGAAAAGAGATCTTAGTACAAACAGGCTGCTTATTTAGTGAGCTAAACTGAAATGCTTATTGTAGGCAGTGTAAATACGCACTGTCTTCAAGCAGTATTTACAAATACCTAGCCAAAATAATTTTTAAAATTAGAAAAATATATTAATAATTATATTATGCTGTAATATAGTATTGCATATATAATGATATATGGAGTTATATGGCTGCTGGTATAATGTGTCACAATGTGATGAAATTTAATGACAGGCGATGCCACCTTATACAGCAACAATGATAATATGTCATGAAATATTGCAATAAAAATTAATATAAAGACAAAAAATGCATTTCAAAAATTGAATATTCTTCTGGTGCAGTACTACTGTTTTTCTCCTGAAATGTAGTATCTACAAAACCTCTTCTTTGTGAAAGCTTTTTTGGTGAGATTGCCTTGGCTGGAACCAGCTGTTTCCAGTATGAGGCAGCCTTGGCCTCTACTCACAGAGCCCACCCTGCAGCGCCCACTGCCCAGCATTCAGGTAACTGCACCCCGTACACCTTTGTGGGGATCAAACCTGTTTTCGTCCAATTAATAATGTCAGAAAAATTGAGCACAATTTCATCAGTTTCTGTATATAACAATGATATTAAAAGGACACGATGTCCAGTCATGTCAACCATAGATTGATAGCCCAAGCAGAACTCAGACTGAAATATTCTTCTTTAGCATAACATCAGTTAAATGCCAGGAGGTATTTTATAAGGACTGTGCAAAGGAGTCCTGGAGTAGACTAATTTTTTGTTGCTGTTTAGGAACAACACTGCTAAAAAACTGGTGTTGCTGGTCAGAAAATATATTCTCCAGGCTCGTATTGCCTGGCAGGCACAGAGCACAACAAGTCTCTGATTTTAGGATAGTCTATGGCTTTTGGTGATTCACAGGCACAATACAGATGCACTGCTAGACATAGTAGATCATTGACAGTGCTTTGCCAATCAAAGGCCACCCATCCTTTCTGAGAGTAGAAATAGTCACTAATTTATCTGTTTCAATAAGCATTAATGCAATGTTTAATATTTCTGTGTACTTTTGAGGGGGTGATTCTGCTCCTCCAGACCTTGTTTTAGACTATGGATTATACTCTAACATAAACATTAGCATGAGTTGTCAGAGAGAGGCTGTCAAACCAGCTCATGCCTTGGTTATTATGCTCTAGTGCCATAGACACAGTCTTTACACTGCATTTTCATTTTTGCTTGTACCCAGTGAATGTCTTTGCTAGCTGTTACTCAGTAAATGTGCTGTTGAATCATGGTGGTTTATGCAAAAAGATGGGAGTACTGGAGAAAAGAGATGGAAGCATTTATTTGTTCTTAATGTAGCACAATGCTGGAAGACTTTTTGACAAGCATCTGTATTGTTTTGCCAGGAAACAAAAAAATCTTTCAAGTTATTTAGCATAACTATCAATGGATCCACAAGTGTCTGTTTTTCACATTTTCTGAATAACCAAAATTGGTTTATTACCTTGGCTATATACTGTTCTTTATATCACAAGTCTGATCTGTATTGACTTGTAACTTAGGAAAAGAAAAATCATTACCTGTCAAGCATCTCAAATACATGCTTTGTAATGTGTAATATGAGAAGGTATCTCCTTTTAACATATTTGAAAGGTAGAAACCTTACGTTACAGTATTATTACATTAAATGGTAGCTGTTTCATGGGAAAGCAATAACTACCAGGATTAGAAGTTTTCAAACACATCTTATGCCATTATAGCCTCACACGCCATATCTTTCAATTCTTCTGTGTCCTCAACTTGTCCATTTGTAAAGCATTACTTTTTGTAAGCCTTCATAGTTCTGAAAATGATCCCAGATAAATACTGAATGCTTCTACAGGTACACTGCCAAGTCTATTAGCATAAATGTTTCTCAGGAGTCATATTCACTAATATTTTCTTCCATATCTAATATCCTACTGAGAATACAATGATTGCTGGTTATGTATACTTTCAATCTTACTTGTAGATTTTCTGAGCAGCAAAAGTGATGGCTAAAGTCAGGCTGTGAATAATATCTCTCAATCACACTTCGAGCAGGTGGTAGTGGTTTATAGGAGAGGTGTAATATCAGTTCAGGAAATACAAAGGAAGTAATTACTTTACAAAATCAATACAGTGGAAAAAGGTTGTAAATATAGCTGACAGATTGTAGTAGAAAGGAAAATGAGGATAAGCACTGAGCCCTTGAAGCAGAAATGGCCAACATCATGAAGGGTTACACCAGCAAGAGTGGCCAGCAGGTCCAGAAGATGATCCTTCCCCTCTGCTCAGCACACTAGGACTAATACCCTATTATGATTCTCATAATGATTTCACAGAAAGTTTCAGCACTCTTATCCATACAACAAAGAAGTCACTATATTAGACTTTTATCTATTTATTTAAATGTTCAAATTTTTGTTTCTTCATAAATCCTTGCCCAGAATTCTGATACATCAGCTGAGTTTTGAACAAGTTTGTTTTTTTTTCCCTTGCGTACCATTGCAAAACCGATCTTGTCGCTCTGTTTAGTTCTGAATTGGCTTATCCCACCTTATATTCAATCTCCTCTCTTCTGCAGTCTGACAGCTATGCCAAGAGCTCTTTTTTCAGTGTTTTGACTATTAGTAGCAATTGCTTTGTGTTACCTGAATTTACCTCATGCCACCTTTCTTAGAAATCACCTTCACCTTCTCAGATTGGAAGTGACCTCTTATGAGCCTCTAAGTTTGGGCTCAATCTGGCTGTAGCTCAAGCAACAGGCTCAGGATCCAGTCTGACCTGTGTAATTATATGGTCTATATTAATTGAAAAATTATATGGCCTATATTAATTGAAAAATTAACAGATGTTACTGCTGGTTGAAAAGAAAACAGAAAGTTAGGAATTAAGCTGAGGTTTAAATATATTCATGTCTCCTTTCAGTTATTAACTATATCTGAGAAGGCTTAGGTGCAGCCCTCTTGCACTGCAGTTCACTCCTCTAAAGCACAAAGCAAATAATGCGCCATCCCTGGTAGAAAAAGGGAAGAAGAAGCTGGCAGCTGTCCAGCAGTTTCCAGTCATTGATGACTGTTTAGAAATATGTCTCTTCCAACAGTAGTTCATTTTAATGTCATTCAGGTTAGGTTTCCATAATTTTGACTGGAAATCACTCCCATCAACGATTCTCAGCATTAAAGGATGCAATATAAATGCACTGCTATGCCTAAAGGCACAATCTAGTCCTAAATACATTTCAAAGATTAGATTATTTTTCTTGTTCTGAAAGGCATGTGCACAGTAGAAACTAAATAGCATAGTGGAACAAGTGACTGTACAGCGATCGCTGCTAGAATTAAGGGAATATGTATCAAAAAAACCACACACTTCTGAGATTTCCATTTTTGAGGATACACAAACACTTTTCTCCATAAAGTCACCCAGAGTACTAACATCTCTCATGTTCAAATCTTGCTTGATACTGGCTCTCTGGTTCAGTGGAGGCTGCACTTCAGCCCCTTTTTTTGTAATTAATTTTACAGGGCAGTGATTTGCTCTGCTGTTGCTGATCATGTGGAAAGTTTACTAGCTAAAGCCTCATTTTTAATATTCAATAATTGATATGCATTTGCTGTCGTTTAAGCCAAAAGTACTAGAGATAGTTTTCAAATACAGGAATCAAGTCTGTACTCAGAGCACAGAAAGATTAGTTCTACCTTTGACAGGCTGCCTCAAGGCAGAGTGTTTCGGATACACCAGACTGTTCCTGGGCAGTCCCAAGGCAAGAGACAAGTGAATCCTCCAAAGTGGATGAATATAGAAGAATATAGATAGTGATAGACAGATGCAAAAAAATTTTAACTAATCCTGACAGAAAAGTCCATCAGTGAAAGGTGCTATATACCACACAGTGGCTTAATATGTATCTTCATATTACTCTATACATACAAGTCCTATTACTTGTTGAGGTCATTTGCTGATATTATTCAGCTGTTCATCAACTTTGAAGTTCTAAAGAAACCTTGAGAAAAACAGCTGCAGTCACTCCTATGATAGCTAAAGTACTTCAGAGAGTGTAGGGCAGGAGGGACCACTGAGATCAGCTGAGCTGAACCCTGAGACCCTCAGCACCTGACAGGGGTGCCTATGAGGCAGCCCCAGAACTCAGTGTACCTGCAAGGCAGCCCGAAGAAACAACAGACCTGTCCTTGTTCATCAGCATTGGGTTTGGGGCTAGATAAGGCCCTGCAGCTGAGCTTAATTTGAGGTTAATTTCCTGGAATACGAAAGAAGATTAATTTCCTGATCCAGCAACTGTAACAGAACTGCATCTTCAAGCTATAAGCTATGTAAAGAAACTAAACCTGGAACAACCACATGCTATTTTGAATACCAAAGACTACTGCAAAAAGCCAGTCTCCAAAATAAAAATGAGTGGTGTGGAAAGATGCTTAATAATTCAATAGTTATCATCACATTTTCCAAGTTACTTCTTGTTGCTGTTTGCACCACATCTTCTTGCCCACAGCTTTGTCCCACTACCTTTACTTGTCTCATCTGCCTGCCAGATCATCTCCTAGATACTTTACACATTCTTTGAGCAAGAGAAAGGAAATATTTCTTACTGCCACACCACACAACACATTAGCTCAACAGAACTTAAGTGTGATAGGAATCTCTAAACATTTGTGGAATATTAGTAATTAGGTATACTGTCTACTTTTTATGCCCGTGGTTCAAAAATCATTGATACCATTTTTATCTTCCAAGTCCCTCTTCATTTTCCAGTGTTCAGGATTACATTTTTCCACAGAACTTACTAAAGTTCAAGTAGCTGTCTTATCTATCAAACATACACATCTTCTTTATGTCTGCAGATGCTCCATTTGTAAAAGCAATACAAAGCAAAGGTGCAAAGTGACTCATCTCAGCTTGTCTTTGTGCTATTTTTTTTCTGAAGTAGAACCAGTTTTCTTCATAACAGCTAGTAGTGGGCTATGGTTTGGATTTGTGCTGAAAACAGTGCTGATAATACAGGGATTGCTGGTCGGTGCTTACAAACAGCCAAGGCCTTTCTTGTTCCTCACCCCACTCCAATAGTGAGTAGGCTAGGGGTGCACAAGAAGCACACAACTGAGGGTACACAGCTGGGACAGCTGACCCCAACTGACCAAAGGGATATTCTATATCCATGTCATCATGCTCAGCATAGAATGCTGGTGAAAGAAGGAAGGAAGGTATCTTTTGTCTTCTAAAGTAACGGTTACATGTGATGGAGCTCTGCTTTGCTGGGGACAGCTGTGATGGAGCTCTGCTTTGCTGGGGACAGCTTAACAACTGCTGCTGGTGGGAAGTGGTGAATGAATTCCTTGTTTTGCTTTGTTTGTGTGTGCAGCTTTTGTTTTACCTGTTAAACTGTCTTTATCTCTCTGTGAGTTTTCTCACTTTTACCCTTCCAATTCTCTCTCCCATCCCACCGGGGGGGGGGGGGGGGGGGGGGTGGTGAGCGAGTGGCTGAGTAGTGCTTAGTTGTATGTCAGGGATAAACCATAATCTTCCTGGGGTGTTACCCCTCCACTTCTGTCCAGTTTTGCCTTTCTGTGCTTATCTCACACTTTAGATGACTCCTCAATGCCTCCACACAAGCAAGCCCCCTTGAAGGGCTGAAGCCCGTAGTGCAAAACCCTCAGGAAAACCACTCCTTTCAGACTGTGAGACGGAGCACAGCAAAGACTTTGAAGATGATAAAAGGCATTAGTGGTAATAAAAGTTTTTGGTGGGACCAAAAAGCGTATGCATTAAAGAGGGATTTTTATAGGAGTTCATAGAGAAAGCTAAGACAACAATTAGGCTTTTCCCTCTACACAGAAGTATGTGACTAACAGCCATCATATGCGGCAGAGTGAAATATAATGTAGCTATAATAGCTCCATTTTTCTTCCATGCTCAGTATTATGAGCAGAGTGGAAAGAATTGCATTGAACATTACTATGGCTTTTGCAGTATGGCATATTGCAAAAAAGAAATCCACAGAATATTATATTACCATATAAATTGTGCTTAAAACGTCAGCTCTTAAGGATAAAAATTAAGGCAACTGTAGAAATACTGCTTTTCAAAAGATGCCAGATTTAAACAGAGGTTTTACAATTTTAGCTTTAACCGAAGTCCATTTCACAAAGCTCAGATTAGACTCCTATATGTCTATGGATAAGCTGCAATGCCTAGATATTTTATGTTTAACTTCTATTAGCACAGTTTAAGGCTTCTTTCATTTATAACAATAAGAAATGTTAATGAATGAAACAAACACATCTAAGGTCACATTACACACCACCTTAATTTCAATAGCAGAATCAAACAATCTGTTCTTAAGATACAGGAATCAACAAGTGATTAGAGCAACATGCATCCCTTTATGATGCTTCTTAATCACTGCTTTCTGCTAAAAAGTTTTCTGCTAAGTCCATATTTTTAGAGATAATAAGGGTTCTAAAAAGGAGAAAATCAGAAAAATGTGGTTGTTTGGTTGTTTTTTTTCTCAGTCTCCATAAGTCTTAAATGTTTTTGGCATTGCAACATCTTCTGCAGGAATTACTATATTTACAGAGACTACATTTTATCTGCAGAACCTTACACGTCAAAGAATTTATACATTTGTATAAATGTCAATGATATCCCAAAACTGGGATTAAATAATAAAGGACACCATACTCAAATTGACATGCCTGTCCTAGACATCATATGAACTTCAATGACCAATAGTGGTGCTGGCTACTGGCATCTGTTCTTAAATTATTTCCTGCTTCTGTTCTGTAAGACCTTATTACCTTATTTCCATTTGTCTTCTATGAGCATCTTTCTACTCACCTCCTTGTCATGCATATTAAAATAACATGAGAGGAAAGGGAAAATTACAGAAGCATCAGAAACAATATCAGGAATGCAGTTAAAGATGAGCTTTGTTCAATAAAATATGACAGAGTGTTTCTGAGTGTGAATAGTTAGGTTTTCCCATTTGCAAGTGTTAAATAATCACATTGTTATAACAGAATTGTCAGGAGGAGGAAAGAAGGAGACAGAGCTCTTCTAGAAAGCTGCAGAAGTTGGGGTGTATTGAGCATAAGGAAGAGCAATAGGACAGAAGCAACAGAGAGAACAGAGGCTTGGCTTTCCTTTTGAAGTGTCTGTGGTCAGCAGTGTCTAGAGCCTGCAGTGAGAGGGACTGGAGAAGCCATAGCACAGATATAGACCCTCCCTTAGCCAGGCGGACACCATCTGCTCATCACTCTCTGACTGATCTCCCAGCCAAGAGAGTGAGGTTTATGAAGGAATGGCTTTACACCTTGTGGAAAAGGACAGTACATCATAATCCATACACTGCTTCTTCTGCCATCTATTTGGAAAATGACAGCTGCTTACATTGTAAAATTCCCATTTGAAAAGACACGAAACTGCTATCAATCACATTAGGCAATTTCCTTCATTCTTCAAGTAGGCAATGTCCATACAAATACTGTAGACACAGTTCAAATATAACTGAAGGCTTATCCAGTTTAGTTTCATATACTGCCCATGTAATCACTTTTTAATGCTCTTCCAAAGCTACAAATCTCTATACATGATAAAAGACCAGCTGAATATTGCTTTTTTTTCTATAAGATGTTTTGCTGTCCTATTTTTAACACAAACATAAAGCAACAGCTAATTTTTCTTTGCCTTGTACCTCATTTTTGTACAGTAACTTGATAGCTATGTATCAAGATGCATGCAAAATCTATTCTGTCATCTATAACATTCCAGTCATCTAGAAAACTTAAAAGCTAGACTTAAAGATGAATGGAAAATTTTGGGTTGGGTAAACATATAGCATTTAAAAGACAATGTCCCACTGAACCAAGTTCCTGAGGTATGCCAATTTCTTATGTAGCTTTAATGTCTCTGTTTATTCATTTAAATATCGTGGAAAAAAAAAGTGCTATATTTATAATTTCTTTTTTAACAGTAAACTTAATATATAAAAAGCCAGCAATTGAAAAAAATTAGAATATAGAAGTTATAAATGTCCAAATTTCACCTGTTTTGGGGGAATGCAAGTGAGATCACTTTGATCTGAGGATATGAAAGAGCACATATGCAAAACTGCTTTCAAAATTTCAAGTTAATCTGAACATTGTCTGCCTCCTGTCTTCAAAACAATCAATCAACCACCAGATTACATTATGAATAATTGATATATATTAAACATGGTGGTCAGAATACAGGTCAGAATATTTTAGCAAAACTTATTTGTGATGTGGCATTGAAAACAGACCTTTTCTGCATTAAAGCATTTCAGTCAATATTTGAATATATAAGCATAGAAGTCTTGAGTGCTGATGATCAGAGTATTGATTAAAAGTTTATTTCTTACTGAGACGTTACCTTAATACGTCACGTCCTTACTGGAAACTTGATGGACTTTGATAATTTTATTTGAAATATCTTTCAGGAAAGTATGTATAGCTATTAGAATGCTTCTTATGGCCACACCACAGCTGATCTTCTCATCATGGTTATATGTCTACACCTATATGTCTACACATTCCTTTGAGGTATAGAAACCACAACAAAGCTGAGTTCTTTAAAATCCCAAAGGACTAAACCCAAGGAAACATCTTCAGTTATTAAAATAAAACTTAAAAAATAGTATAGGAATCTGTGTCTAAAATTGTGTTTCAGGACAATAACTCATCAGCCACTTAACTTAGAACATAACTTTTTTACACCAAAGTCTATGAAATTCTGCATTCTCTAGAGTTGTATTTATGACCAGACCAAGTCTGGCTCAAAAAGTCAGTCTCATTAGATTCTATAAACTTAACAGTAATATGCCTAAATTCCCAAGGGACCAAATTCATCCAGGACACTCACAGAATCACCATTCTTTCCTCCCAGTACAAGCAGACTTGCTTCACACAGCACAGTTGCGCAACTTCGGCAAGAGAGGGGTGAGGTGCCCAGCCGGGAAGTGATTGACTCTTTCACTTCAGGCTAATCTGAAAATGGAGTACCTCTGACCAGATATTTCAAAGAATTGTTGCTGATATTAATATTTTTGCCTGGTTTAGGGATTCTAGAGCTCAAATTCATGCGAGTTTTACACAGAGAACACTTTAGTTCTTGACCAAGCTCCAGAACTGGGCAACAACCCAGGTATACCTCCAATAAGCATCTCCTAGGGCTAGACAGTAACATCAGTATGGTCAAGGAAGGGATTTAGACATGATCTCCCATACTACCAACAAATGATCTCACAGCTGGGTAAGTCTGAACAAGGGTGAAGCTTTTTCAGTTAAAATGCCAGTGCAGTACTTCCAAAAAACCAAATAATTTCTCAGAACTTGACTAGAACTGGAAAAAATGACTGTGAACCAATGGGCTTTCAAACAGAATATTTCAAACCATATCAGTGGTATGGCATCTTTCCCTCTTTTGTCTCAGAGAAATGAGGTCTTACGGTCACACAGTCAAGTTGGGGTGAGTTTCATCCATATACATTTTTGCATGGACTTTCAGGCATATAATTTAAGAGCTATAAATAGACTTTGACTTTAAATTTGGGTAAGTAAACTACATAGGACATTGTGATAGATATATATATGTGTACTGCAGTCAGGATGTACTGGACAATCATGATGAAGGTAATGATGAACCTCCAAATCCATCTCATTAATGATGAAAATTGAAATGCACCTTTCATTTTTTATCCCCGTAGCTGATGTAACCTTTAGTTTTGCATGATTTAACTTAACAATTTAACATAACAGAGTGGTGTTAAATGCAGCTGGCTGGAACAGACCCCCTTAGTAAGAACAGCACAACCTCATGCATTACAGATCCTGTCTCTCAGGTTCAGAAGCAGCTGGCCTATTGCCAAGTCTCCATCATTAAATCACAACTACAATACTTCAGACTAATCAAACAAGCAAACAAAAAGCAAAACCAAGAAAACCCCCATTTTTTATCAGAATTTATTGTGGTCATTGAAAGTCCAAACTGAACATTTCATTATTTAGATATAAAATATGAAGCTTGTGTCATTTAAGATGAAATGTCATGGATTTTCCGTCACTTAGTGAACATACTGCCTTAATGTGGTGGTGTGGTGTGTTCCCCACACCCGATGACCTTTATTTCCCATAACTCTACTTGAGTGATAATCATCAGTGGGGATGGTAATTGATACATCTGAGTCTTAGTGATATCCAGATGGAGGAGACAGATAACAACGCAATAATCAAGGGCTAATCTGAAAAATGTGCACCACTACTCCCACACCCTACCCATAATCCTGGTCAAGGTCGGTCTTAAACCAAGTTTCTGCAGTCTGTATGCAAACATGACTATGAGTTAATTATCTTACAAAGAGTGAACAGCCCAGGGCCTGTTAAGCTCTTCTTCACATCAGGATCTCCTGTGGACCAGGCTCATCTTTCAAGGTTACTTCTCAAGGTTGAGAGTTTCCTTGCTGCAACAGATTCTCAGCAAGTAATTAACAGCATGCTAAATTTTGAAATCTTAGTTGATATAAAGGATTGATTGTGCATATATAACCCTTTAGATGTATTGTTGAGTACATCTGAGACTAAGTCTGGGTTCAGCTGCACATAGAATCCTCTTAGAAGGAGTTTAGAAAGCAAGGGGATCCTTTCTAAACCTCATGACTTAACAGGAGGGTCTCCCCATCAGTTTTGTCTGACTCTGTCCTCTATGCAGTAAATAATTGAGTGCACCTTGCCACTGAATCTTGTTAAACCACTGTCACATTTACCATTGAAATTTGTTAAATCACTGGTTTATATCAATAAATATATTGTTACTTCTCTCTTATGAGTGAAGCACATTACTCCATCCACAACACTTGTACAAAATTATCTTAAAGGTGACCTTAAAAGAGCATTAAATCAAAAGCTAAAATCTACCTGACAAAATCTGTAAGATTTTTTTGAAGACACACTAGCTTTCTCTTGTTTCTCCGCTCAAAACAAGGTAGAAGCTGACCTTGACAACTGCAACCTACAGGAAACACTTCTGAAATCAAGAGCAGCTGGAAACAATGCAGTACAAAGATATGAAATGCAGAAAGACATACCTTTCTTCACACAAAGTATTTCTTGCACCATACCTTTCTTCAGTTTATTCAAATCACTCAGCTATACTGCAATACAGCAAGGGGATAGAATCACTGATTCTCTGTCTCTTCTCCTTGTAGCAATGCCTGTGAAATGGAAAGGGGGACGCACATGTAGGTTTGTGAAGTCTTTTCAGCTGAAAACTGAGTAGTCATGGCTGATTAGTTAACCTTTTAAAAAGGGATTTGAGGAATTAAAAGAAAAACTTTCATGAAAGATGGAAGTATTCTATTCCATTTCTGTATTTAGATTTCGAAATTGTCCTGTCCTTTTAAGTTGACAGACATTTGTGCTTTTAAAGGCTGCAATGAGTTTTAAAATTTTTATCTCTACCAAAATGTATGTTGAACAATGATTGGGTTCACATTCATTTATGATTATAAGCTGAAAAATTGTATTTGTACTGCAACAAACATGATCTTTCTGTGAAATGCACTAAGCACTAGGAGCTTTTACTGATTCACCAATTCTCACTGAATTACCATAGGAAATTACTTGAATAAAGATTTGATGCAGGTTATGATTGAAAAAGAATGCATCCAGATTTTCTCAGGTACAGAATGACTTCAAAAAACATTCAGGGAATTTATTTTATTATTTTTTCCTGCTTTTACCTGCTGATGGTGGATAATCCTTGGAGTGAAGTAAGTGAGTGTGGCTAGAAAAAAAATACATTCAAAGAAGTACAACAGAAATGATCCTGTCACATCTGCCTCATTATCATCTTTACCTCTTAAAGCACCTGATGCCTGATTTATGTTCAAGGTGGAGCATCTCAGTGCTAAATGAATGGGTTTTTAGTAAACATCATAACAGAATCAACATCTGTATCTGTTCTCATATTCAGACCAATCATCTCATAAGCAACTGTCAACATTCTTTTGTGTTAGCTGGGTGCCTGTCACAGTCTTGCATTCAAACAAAAGTAATTATCTTTTTGCATGCATTCAGTTTGCAAGCTGTCATATAATGATTCATACTGTTGATCTTAATGAAAGCAATTTTGATGGCAGACTCCCATCCTTCCCGTAAAGGTCATGCAGTTTGTGTTATGCAGTTTGTGTTATGCCATGAACATGATGACCTCAGATATCATGAAGCTAACTGAATTATAAAAAGAACCATAGAACTAGATTATAATCTAGTTATCTATTTATTACCTAGCAGAGATATTATAGCCTTTTGTTTTAATTCCATATTCCTTAATCAAGTGAGATTCTCATGAACTCAGCTGCAGAACTCAGGCACTGAATATGAAAGGTATAAATGCTTCTGTATTAGCAATCATGTGAAATATCTGAATCTCCACCCACTTGTTCCTGTTTCATTGACTTATATCACTTTTCTTTACTAATAAAACTAGAGGTAGTTATTTCTTAACATGTGTTTCATAGCATTACTTTTGTGCTCAAGTAAGTCCAGAGCTGAAAGGAAAAAGGAGTGTAAACATATTCATTAATTTTACTACCAAAACTAAAGTTCAGAGTGTCTTCCCTGAGTGACAACTTAAGCTTGCTGATGCTTCACCCTTTGCTGATGTCCTACACTTGTTTCATTCTGAGCTGTAGTGGGCAAACACAGACTGGCTATTTCTTTAAAACATGACAGTAAACTGACAGTGTATTGAATACAAGTGGTCTTGTTAGCTCACAAATGATCTTAGTGAATGAGTGAACCCATCATACTAAAAAGAAGAAAATTCATGCTTATTGTTCTGTGGAATATAAATGAACAATGCCATTGTTAAATTTCATTAATCTTTAGTGAAATCTTTTCTTCCACTTCATTTTACCAACCCCATTTTGTTTTATCGGGTTTTCTTATCTGCATGTTTCCTTTTTCAAGGACCACTGCTCTTGACTACAGCAGCCCAGAAGCTTAGCTTGATAGGTGGTTTAGAACTGTGAATTAATTCTAATGTGGGTCTGCAAAACCTCTTCCTTTTTCTTCTTTTTTTTTCCTCTCTTTCTTTTTCAGCTCATTTCCTGTGTTTCTCTTTTTTTTTTAGTGCTTGTAGAAGAATCTGAAAGCTACAACTAAAGTGTGAGTTTCTTGCTTTCAAAGGTATTAAAAGTTTATGTTTTAAACACAAAAGTAAGCTGAAGCCAACTAGTGTGTACCAAGACCACCAATCTCGATAGGATCAATTTTTTTTTAAACTCAGTCTATGACAATAGTATAGTCTCACAGAATTAATGCTTATTCATTAACATAATGTGATCCTTAATAATGAACATGTTTTTCTTTGTTCCAAAGTATAGAAATCAAAATGTAAAAATAGTTGTATATGGACTTGGAATCTGCATTCTTGAGCTCTGTGTGAAGCAACTTTGTTAGTTCTGCTGGAATACAGATGAGAACTACTCTTTCACCAGTTGAGTGCATTGAATGACTCATACAAATAGTGCATCTACAATTATTATATGAACAAGTGTAGTGATGTAGATGATGAATAGAAGGCTTAGCTTTCCTGATCAGAAAATATGCAAAGCACTGATTGGGTTTTTTTTTTGTTTTGTTTTGTTTTAATGTGCCTGATGGTATACATAGTTCTGCTTTAGCTATTGGCTGCTGGACAGGGATGTAGGACAAGACACTCTCTAGAAAGTTCATGTTGGAAGTAGACATAAAACTAACTGACCATGTATAGATTCAATATTTTAGTAAAATTTATTGTATTACTTATGCCAAGTATGCCTGTGAGATAAGTGAGTAGCTCAGATTGGGTAGGGAATACTGGCAGGTAGAGTTCATCAGAAGCATATGGAAAACTCTTTAAGGATCTGAAATTCCCCTTTCCAGGAAGGACTATCCAATAGCTTTTACCAAATTCACATGCTAGTCAGTTTTCAGAAAATGTACTTAAGCATCTGTATAACCTGCTTCCAGTCAAGAAAAGTCTATTGGTGTCCCAGATCTAACCTTAGAGGAAGTAAGCAGAAATAGGGAACTGCTGGGGAAGCATAATGCATCCAGGAGTCCTGTACCTCCAGCAGATATTTGTAGAAACGAAAAATATCTAGGAGACAGGTACCAAAGCATCTGGAAATGATTCCTGTAGGTTAAAATTGTATGTTACATTTCTTAATTTTAATATGTTCCTTGCACATATTGCTGTTAAAAGTTACCTCAAGTAAACAGTTCTCTGCTTTACTATTAAATGACAAGAGAGACAAGAAATAACTGTCAAAAAACAGCGGGGTGTGAATGCTGGTGCTATCAGATCCCAGCTTTCTTATGGGTACAAACTAACAATCATCTGCAGAAGCTAAGGGGTCCAGTAGGAATTACAATACACAGTAATTAAGAGATTAGAAACATTTTAATATTTAATTTCATCATATTCAGAGGCAATTTATATTCATCTGTTCTTATTCCAGCACTGTTGGAACTTTGGCTTAAATTGTTCTCATTACATTTCTGCCTTATTTAGAAGGCTACTTCTACCATCTAGATAAATGGGCTCTGTTATGGTGTATGTGATTATGTAAACTATTAGAAGAGTATTTAAAAATAACGACCTAATGTTTTAAATTTATTAAGTGACTATGAGATTTGTTCGTCTGCTCAAACAGCAAATAAGTGTCAATAGAATGACAAGAAAATAATAATAATAAAAAATAATAATTATGGAGTCTTCCAAAATCTATGAAGCAGCAATTATACTACACAGTTAGAGACCTGTGAAAAATCTAAGTAAATTATGCTTATGATGAGCAAGAAAACTCCAGGTGTACTTATTTATAACCAATGTGCCTTGGAATTCTCATGTAATTTTTTAGAAAAACACTGGTATTATCACTCAGTTACTTAATTTCCATTATGTGAATGTATAAAGAAGAAAAAAGTGTGAGGTCATTCAAGAACAGTTGGTTAGAAGCTAACATAAATATGGTAAGCTAAATAAAACTCATTAGAAAATATGCATCTTAAAAGCTTTTAATCACTGTGTGTCACATCTAATACCATCTACCAGCAGCAACCTAAGTATAACAATATTGTACAAACTCATCAGGTGGCATGTAACAAGGGAAACTGGCTGTGAATAATTCCACGCTATCAAATAATATCAACTGACTGCAATCCTGAGAACGGGTCTGTGAGTATTACTTTTCACAAAACAAGATCTAAGGGGAGGCATTTTGTAAGCTTCTGCAGTTACAAATAGCTGCTCAAGCATTCATGTCAGGGTTCAGACAAAAGTTAGTGAGAGACTTCTGAGTTTCAGGAGTGTCTGGTGTAGACTCTATTTTATACCATGAAAGACAACTGTGATGGGAAAAAACAGAGCATCAACACAAAGAATTCACATTATTAGGCCAACCTTTATGCTCAGGTTCACAGCTCCAGTGCAGCAGTGAAAACTCACTTTTTTGAGCTCCCCAGGACACCTGCCTGGCCTGAGATTTTATGTAGGTAGCTACTATTTCTTACACACTATCTCTTGGCTGTATTTTATATGTGTGTATATATATATATATATATATATATATGTATGAGAATTCGTATAATGTAATTTGGTTATAATATGGTTCTGTCTTTATTGGTACAGATGGAAATCACGTAATACCCCAGGAAAACAGTATCAGACTTTGCTTGTGTTTGACTGAAGTCTATTATCAATACTGTGATTAGATAAGTGAATCAGTTGGCAGGAGAATATGTGAACTGAACTCAGTAGCTATTTATACTCTATGAGATGTGATCATGAGATATCTTGAGAAACTTTGCTTTAAGCTTCTTGAGAAACTTTGTTTTAAGCTTTTGGAGAGAGACTATTAAAATCATGATTTGATACTGGCATTGATACTGGCTTTTGCCCCTGCAAAATAAGTACTTCGTTGAAATTTTTTTCCTAGTTACTGTTGGAAGAAAACATAATCACAGGCTCTGAGGATTTGAACTAAATGATATATTAATAAAACTTCTCCTTGTTTATTTTCAGTTCATTAAACAAGGTATAGTTTTCTTTTTTTCCCCATGTGCATTACCATTTTGCATTCCTCTAACATGATGAATAACAATCCTTTCAGCATATATTATAGAGTGAATGGAAGAACTGACATTGACAAGGAGATTAAGCTGTAACAGTAGTATGAAGATTTGTACCACATCTATCTCATTAATACAGTGAAGAGAAATGCAGTTTGTGGAACCTAACTCACTTGGACTCCCCCTCCCCCCACCTTTTAATAGAAATAGAAGAAATAAGTAAGCAAACATACTTGAAAAGATAGTATTTTGGTTGGAACTGCTGGCTAAAGCACAGCTTCTTTTGGAGGGCCTGATAATCATGGCAATATGATTACTGATCAGTAGCGACCCCTTCAGGGTCAAGGCTTAAGATCCATCCCCCATCTTCAGAGTCTTTGTGTATATCTGCTGTATTTTGGGGAGTGATGAAAGCTGAGGGAACCTCCATGGACTTTGCTCATGATTAATGCAGCAGACCTTGGTTGAACAAGCTCTGCGTGGGATTTGGAAAGGCAAGTTCCTTGTCAAACACAGGTCCCACAGCTCTGCATGGCAGACAGAAAGGATCTGGAAAAAAAGGATAAAATGAGATGGAACTATGTGGGTATTGTTAGGGTTTCAGTGCATCTCATTCACATAAGAACAGGCACACAGCCCAGTGGCACCCCTTGGGTAGATTTTGGGTCTCCCTCTCTGCTTGTGTTGCTCTTTCTCATCATGTCACTGGGTAGCTGAGGCTCTGCCAGGACACTGTGGCCAGACCCATCATGTCTGCAGCACCTCTTTCCCCTACAATCCTCTTTGGTAACATGCTCAGCCTTGTGCTGCATTGTTCCCACAGCTGGGTGACAAATTGCTGCCACACCACTCTCATATGCCCTCTCTCCCAGACATAGTGCTCCTCCTCCTGGTGATCCACCACAGTCTGTATAGTGGTCTGTCCTTCAGAATAGAATAGAATGTGTATATATATATATATATATATATGTATAACTGATTGGAATTAAAGGGCTTTCAGGCAGCAGCAGTGGGAACAACTACTCCTTTGAAAAAGAATATAAAGCTGACTGATCCCATGCTATGCCTATGGCTCCATGCTATGCTTTCCCGTAAAAGTGGGATATGAAGCCACCTACTAATACACAGAACACAAACGAGGAAGCCAGAGGAGAAACAGTGCTGAACTCCTTAGCTTTGCTTTTAATGAGGATAGAAAGCAGCACAAAGCAAAATTCCCTTCTTTGTTTCAAAGTTGTTCATGTGGGAAGTCACAGGCAATAAACACATCTGTGCTTAATCTGCAAAGAAACCCACAGAGTACCTTGCGCTTTGCCAAAAACAAGTGTGGCAGTTTCTTTACTGAGCTCCCAGTTTTCACATTTCACTTTCCAAACTCTCCCCACACCTGTGATTGAAACACAATACATACGTGTGCCTGGTTTCCAACATCAGTCTTTCTTGGGTGACATTTAAAAAGGTTTTGAAATTGAGTTGCACTGGCTCAACTCATTTCTGCTTTGTTCCAGCAGCACTTGTGTATATAAATAACAGTTTGTATCCCCTGACAGCTCCCTGAATTAGAATGGCACTTGTGGTCAACCACAGCAGAAAGAGCAGAAGGGAAATACTTTGGTCCCACAGGCATAATCATGCAATTTGTTGACTAGTAAAGTGGGTGCTTGTGTTGCAAGTGATTGGTTTCAGTGATGTCCTTTTGCCTGCTGTAATCACTATCAGCTTTTCTGTTGTGCTTCAGAAAGATGGCTCTAGTCTCTCAAAGGGAAAAAATGCAGGTAAGAAAAACAGAGTTAGGCCAGAAAGGTTGTCAAGCATTGGAACAGGCTGCCCAGGGCAGTGGTTAAGTCGCCGTCAATGGAGGCATTTAAAAGACTTATGGATGTGGCTCTTAGGGACATGGTTGGTTAGTGGTGAACTTGGCAGTGCCAGGGTTACAGTTAGACTTGATGATCTTAAGGGTCTTTTCCAACCCAAATGATTCTACAGCTCTATGATTCTCTGACTAAATTACTTCTGAGCTGAGATTCAGGTAAGCCTTTTAAAAGATGGGTTCTCCTTTGCTAACCTTGACTTGTGCCTTCAGGAAGAAGGCAGACCTGTAGCTCCTGCTGCTTTTCTGTAAGTGGCCAATTCTCCACCAACAGTACCTGGTAATGTCTCAGTTTAGTTGTTCAGGGATTGATAAGGAGATCCTTCTGCAATACTGCAGCCAATGAGGACAAAATTCCTATTCTCTTGTTGGTATATAGAACTAATAATAGTTGTATATGTTATTCAGCTAGAAGGAATTCAGAGCTTCCATATTTTGTATGTATCTGTCTCTTCTGCTATAGCACTGATCACATTTGTCGAATAAATACGGTCTCAAGACCAACGTTAGAATAGACACAAAAAACCCCAAATTAATCAGAAATATTTTTAAAATAAATCTAATTATGGGTAACTGTAGTAAATTAGCAACTAAAAGTCTAACTTCCAGGTTTGAAAATTAATTGTCATTGCTATCTTTTATTATTTTTTTCCAGCAAGTGCATAGAGAAACTTGGAAGTCCTCATTTTTTCCGAGTTTTTCTGTTTGAGGGGAATAAGATGGATGAAGGAGGGTTGTGTGGACTTCCATGAGATGTACAGAATCTGGAAGTTTCACAACAATGTTGTGTTTTAAAAATGAGAGAAGCTCTTAACATTTTAGCAGTCTAACTCCCTCATATGTAGTTAGAAAGATTAATATTTGCATATTATTATCTTTGCTGACCAGCAGTATGACAAAATTCCTTTCTTCATGTGATTCTATTTTATTTAACCGAACTACTCTTAATTTTTCTTACCTATGTGTTATCTTTAGTACAGGAATCAGGCATGTGTTGTAACTGCTGTGTATGAACTCAGAAAGGGAATGGGGTAATATAATTTGCTTCCCTTCGTTGCTTTGACCCAGTCACGTAGAGACTCACTGGAAGATGATGTCTGTATTCACAATCCTATTGTCCCATAAAATTAAGAAAACCAAATTGAAGATAGAATACTTTGTATAAATTCCCCAAACAATGTAGAAGACTTCAAGGAGTATCTGATTTTATATTGTATTATGGAATAGAAATAAAATAGAACAAACTGAGCTTATGTAATTATGCAATACAAAAATTGCTTGCAGAATTGTTTCCTGTTGGTGACCCCTTGTAGCAGGTTGCCAGAAAACCAGATCTTTCTTTATAATAGTTGTTACCTTAGAGAAATAAATAAATAGGTAACATATGACCATGGGTTATATACCTGAAGATTCATTAATACAATGTCAGTTAATAAATTTTATATTTATTTATAAATTACCTTTCAGGAAACTGATGTTTATTACTTTTATCCTCATTTACAGAAGGCTTGCCACAATAGAGCACTGTATTCTATACAGTAAACACATTCCAAGCCTGCACAGGAAGAATTTTAGGTGAAAGTACCATTTTCCTTTAAGTTTTAATTTATACAGGATTTCTTTCTTATTCTGTAGACAAATACCGAACAAAATAGATTAAATGAATTCAGCCTGGGTGAACACTATGATGTTGTTTGTTCAAGCTGTACTAAGCATGATAAAATACAATCTGGTGTCTGCCACACATACATAGTTCAGATTCCTTTGTTTCTTAAATGTTAGTTGTTTGATAAATAAAAATAGATTAGCTATTCTGTTGTTTGTTTTTTCTGGAAATGTCACTGTCTATTTTGACAGAAAATAGAATACCTTGTATTCTATATAATATCTGCTTTCAAGGCAATTGAGAAACTGAGATTCAAAGAACCTCATTCCTAACACTTGATACGGTCAATAGTAAGAAACCAGCTAGGTTCTGTTTTGAAGAAAATGTCACTTAGATTTACATATGTTTTAACAAATCTTATTAAAAAGATAATGCTACAAAACCTGAAAGGATTTATAATAACTGAGCAGGAAAAACAAAACCATAACCCCCTTAGTCAAATACATAGCCATTTTAATATGTTGAATTAACATACTGAATCATGATAGCTTTTAGTTACTAACCTCAGATGGGCAGTGACATCTTTGCTGTTGCAAATTACTGAGAATCTAGATAGTATAGTTCATATTCTATTCAATAAAGATTTGATAGAGGTCTAGAAAAGAGCATAAAGAAATTAAGTGGAGAAACAGGGTAGGAAGAAAAAGAGAGAGAGAAAGAGGGGTGAAAAAGCCCACAATAAGCAGAATAGAGACAGAACATTCCCTCATGTCTGGCTCACTCTTTGTTTTTCTATTTCAAAACCAGAGTACATTCCTTTTGTGAGAATGCCCTTCTAGAGTCACTCAGAAAAAAATCACTACCTGGGCTGAAAGATAAGTATTGACAGAAATTCACTGTCGTGAATAAAAAGTACAGGTTACAGCAATAAGAGAAGTCACGATCTTAATAAAAAATATGAAACTGCTGTCTGTATTCCAGCTTTTTTGCTTTTTAAATGCCACAAAAATATGTAAGGATAACACCCTTGTGATGCTGAAGTTCTCCAGTATTTCTGTGCTTCCACTGAGCACTGGTTCTGATACTGTTACTTCTCCTTCTCAGTCTTGTTGGGGGGGGAAGACTTTAAGCACATTCATGCATAGCTTATAGGAAGGGAAAATAGTGCATTTTCATTCAGATAGAATATTTTCTCTTTAATAAACAGGTGTCTAATTTTAATACCTCACAGTATCTGCTTTCTGATCAAAATGTCACAATTTCTTTGTGCTCTTGAATCTTAGTCATTTTTTGAAGTTTTTTGCTTTTTTTGAAAGCTGCAAATATTCAAGCTGACAATTCAAGTTAGGTGGTTCATTCTATTTGAATATTATTGGAATAGGAATTACAGCATGTAGATATAAAATAGCAACAAAAGAAGTGCAAAATTATCCATCTATCTCCACTATGTTTCAGACTTGAAATGGACCCTTGCTTAGTCTGAGTGATGATGGCTGTAAAAAAATGAGCAGTGCAAAACATAACTTTAGATTCTCATAGGAGTGAAGTCTGCAAAGAATTTAGAGGCCACCTATGTACAAGGCACTATGTAATAATGCTCATATGAGTCACTTAACACTTCCCATTTGTAAAGTCCAAGCAATCTTACAAATGTGTAACTACTGTCACCTCTGCCTATATAGATTTGCTCACATTCACTGTAACTATACAACACAGCAAGAATCAGGCTGTAAGTTATGGTCATACTGTGCTGCTGTAAAGTTTCCTGCTGAGCGTTAAAATAGTTGCTGAGCTATTTACCAGGATGGCAACAGTAAATATACTGTGTGAAATTCTGCTGCTGTCAGTGTTTATGATAAAAAGCCCACTGACTTAAATAAGGCTAGATTTCACTTCTTCTACACTTCATTTTCAATTAGAATCTGTATGAAGAGTTTTAATGTGACTAGCAATTAAGACCTTAAGGGGGTGTCCTGGGTTCAGCTGTAACAGTCATTTTTCTCCTTCTTAGTAGCCAGTGCACACATTGAGACATTCAAAGCAACATTTTGTGTTGGTCTCTTTAAAGTTTTATAGAGGTATGCTGCATCATTACAAACTCTTCTGAATCTTTCCTGGGAAGAGGGGAAGAAGGGGAGAAAGGCAGATGGGTGGGGGAAGAGAGAACAAGACACTAGGCTTGGGTTTGTTTCTTTGCTTTTTTCTTTAAACATCTCTTCAAGTACTTAGGTGGTGGTGAGTCACAGTTCTGTACACAGCTTTTTTGAATAAACTTTTTTAAAAGATGGCCTTCCTGAAGTTTTTCATTCCTGTGTAGGAAAATGTGATTTCCTGTGGTATCCTTGGAGCATGTACAACATCAGTAACCCTACAACCCTTCTGAAGCATTTAGGACTGTCTTTTATTATCATCTAAAAATAGTGGCATCTTCAATTGACCAAATTTTCTTGAACTGCTGTTTAGTTGCTTAGTTTTATTCTCTGTTTTCTCTGAGCAGCAGGACAATCAGCAGCCTAGTGCCAATCAACATGGCCTGTCCTCAGGAAGCAGCAGCAGAAGAGGAGACTGCAGTTTTGCATTTGTTCACTTGGCCTTCCATGTCTCTGCAAATTCCTCCTCCTCCCTTTATTTTTAATACAATTGCTCATGTCTCTCTGGGAATCTCAGAAAGTAACTGTACACAAGCTTTCCCCTGGTGCAGATAGAAGCTGGTTGATGGGAGGAAAGTTTGTCTTCACTGCGAGTGGAGTCATTTGCTAGGTAAGCTCAGGAGAACTCTTGTGAACGAGCAAGAAATAGCTCATTTGTGGTGACTCGAAACCTGGGCATGAAAGAGGGTTTAGATGTCTTGCCTCAGTAGACAAACAACTTATAATAATTTCAGTGGGCTTTTGGTTAGTCCTTAGTCTGTATTTAGCATATTCAATAGAACCAAAATGGTTTCATAAACCCAACCACAACTAAATTCTAGACGGATATTTACAGTAACTGTAAACAGTCATTTCAAAGAATGTGTAACCAGCAAATTTGTCATTCTTTATTAAATTCCATGAAATCTCTCTCCCATAATGCCCAGCACCAAGTAAATAAAATGCTGACCTTCTAAGCCAGGACATCCTCCAACCAGTTCCCATCTTGCATTTTTCATTAAATAGTTCCCACTTGTAAAAATGCCATGGTATAAGATGAAGAGATTTTTCTTCATCTTAGTATCAATCTATACAATTAGTTTACGATGAGCAGGAGTTTTGTGGTTTTGTTTTTTGTTTTTGTTTTGTTTTTTTCTTAGAGGAAGAATCACTAAGTTGTATTGTTGGTATTCTCAAACTGGTTTTGCTGATAAATATTAAATTATTCCTCCCTTCTTCATTTAGCAAACCTGTCAGAGATTAAACAGATATACAGGAGGTGGCAGAAGCAGCACACAAAATTTGGATGGTGTGCTTGGCACCTTTTAAAACACTTGGTGGAGCAGATGACAGTTTAAAGAAAGCACCCTAATTAGTATTAGTCATGTACAGATGCGGAAGAACTTTGAAAACTGGAAATAGAGGAGATAATTAAAAAACCTGTGCTAAAGAAATGGGATTCTCTCAGCTGGGCAAAATTCCCCACAGAAGCCAAAGTCCACATTGTATTGTGCACAAAATTTTAATGTTAACGTGTAAAAACTCTCATGTGTCATCTATCTCCCCAAACTTAAGTGTACCAACCATTTTTAGAACAATGAGGCTTTGAACCAAACAGCAGTGGAAACACCACTTCTGTTGAAGAAATCAAGCTGGCTTTACAGCAGTGCCTTTGAGACCACCTTATCTTGATATTGTGTTCCCATGCTACATATTCCTGAAATTGAGACTCTCGCTTTCACTTAGAAACTGCACAGAATACCTCTGGGAATGCATTGGTCAGCTAGAAATTTTCTAATATTAAGCATTATGGGTATTGTTTCAACTACAGTAAGGGCGTTATTTTAAAAGCTCTGACAGAATACCTCATAGCAAAAGAGACAGTCTGGGACAAAGAAATCCATGGGGTTCTGACATATAGTGAACAAAAAAGTCCATTATGGAGAAAGAAAGAATCTAAGGATACATAGGAGATGGCAAGAAGCTCATACAAAAAGGGAAGGAGGAAGTACATGTAAAGTCCATGGTGATGTTCTGAGTAGATAGCAGATCACAGTTTTATTTAGAAACAACATTTGTTTCCTTTCGTTGTAATGGAAAGTAGGAAAATCCTCTGATTTTTTTATTATTTCTGAGGTATTTATTTTCCTGTTTCATAAGGAAACCTAATTGTTTGCTGAGGGGTTTGGTGTGTGCTCCACTTCTTTGTCAGAAGTCAGTGAGTCAGTAACCAGTAAATGCATTTTGACTGAAAAGTTCTAGATTCTTTCAAGAAGAATTCAACTAATAGCTCCTGCAAAACTAACCATGTGGCTACATTAGTATTTCACAGGACAGTGGGTCATCATTGAAAACACCTTTGGAAGCTCCTGTTGAATTCTATTGACTCAAATTGTTTTCAAAGGCCACACTGTTGTGCAAAAGTTATTCTCCCACTCAAGTTTGTTTATTCCCTGCAGACCTTCCAAAGTGCCTTTGCTTCCAGTATGAAACCTATGCTACCTCTGGCTCCTGTTTGGTTTTCTTTGGTTGTTGTCTTCTCTTCCCTTTTGTGCTATTAGTTGCTTTGGAAGTAAAAGAAAAAATATATAGAAGAAAAAAAAAGTATAAAAAGAAACTGATTTCTTGATAGAGAGAAGTTTACCGGATAGTTAATGGAAAGAAATTACTTGGTTTTGTCAGAAGATACATATCTTGTGTTGACAGACTTAACTGCTTAACTTGATGTGTTTGGTTCCTTGAACTGAAAGCTGTTTAAAAGGTAATTATGGTGTTATAAAAAACTTATGAGACTGGGATTCCTTGATGCCAAATTTTTTAACAGGATACTTTGTGATGCCTTATAGCTTTTATAAGGAATACAGGATTCTTACTGTTGTTTCAAATATATAACAGATTTACAAGCAATTTATGAAGTTTAACCAGAAAAATAAAGTGCCTCTAATGTATCTGGGATATACACACAGGAATGTAAAATACACATAAAATAAAGTAAAAGTATGCTTAAGGGGCACTTTCATGTTTATTTATGAAGTACATTTCCCTCTCTATCCATCTTCTTAGGTATGGTCGAACACTTGGTTAGCACAAAGATTGCTGTGCTTTAGAATACTTATTTTTGGCATAAAACCTATTTATACCATCTTGATTGTGGCTGAAGTTTGTGGCTTTCTGTGACTCATTGTGATTGTAGCAAAGGGGAAACATGAATTAATCCTCTTATCTAATCTGACAGTCAACAGCTCTCTTTGTTTGCTCCATCAGCCACGCAGTCCTTGGCCTTGCTCATAAATCTTTTGTTCTTGAACACATATCTGTTTTCTACGCATTGTTTTTCAGCAGGTATCTGCAAGGACTCAACTGTCCCTGAAACTTAATCTCTTCTCTGCTGTTCTTCAAATACCCATTCATCTTCTGCTCTATTCCTATTTTTTTCAGAACACATGGAAATTGAAGACGTATCAGGTGATAATTTTTTTGTATGACCAGCTTACACCTACTTGAGAATAACCCACATCTTTACATTTTTGCGCTGCTTCCACTGCTGCCTCAGTTTCCATCACAGACTTTACTTGTATTTCTTGTCACAGCTCCCTTTCCCGTTCATTGCTCTGTTCTCAGGCTCCTTCATTTACTCTACTCAGCAGACTAATTTCAAATAACGCCACTTATGAAGTATCATTCTTTATTTGATTAAGCACTGTGTAATCAAAACCACAGGCTTTGGATAAATTTTTGATGATTGACTGAAGGTTTTTGGTGGAAAGAATTCCATATGAAATAAATAATTATCATAAAGTGAATCAGAGAAATCAGGAAATGAGTACATGTTGAATAGCTAGTGAGAAAGTAGCATCTACAAGAGAGCTAACAAAATAATAAAGAATTTGTTGCATATGAAAATGACTCAGTTCTAACAGAGAGAGGAGTGCTCTGAATGCCACTTGGGCATAGGTGGGTCTGAAGCCGTTGCTAGGGAAATGTGGTCCTACAGAATAGAATACCCCACTTTCTGTTAGAAATGTCTCAAATCTGATTAAGAACATCAGAAGAAAAATAATCTGTTGATTAATCCTTATCGTGTTTCTTCTGTTAATGCATTTCTGACATCTCAAACTTTCTTTCATATGTGTATGATGTTCTGTATTCTCTCTTGAAATTTACTCTGTGAACTTTTCGTACAAATCCCTTTGTTACTATGGGAGCTGAAGACTCTAGAAACCCATTCTTCTTCACACTCTTTTTTCCTTCTTTTGACCACAGAAAGGGTTGGGTTTACACATAAAATTACCAGTGGATTAACACCAACTAGCTTTTACTACGTTTTACTAGTTAGCAAAATATAAGGTACAGGAAAAAAGAGACACTGCTATTTCAGACATATCACCTTCCATTTGGATAGCAAATTCTGCAATCAATCCTAAAGAATGCAAGTAACCAGTGAATTAGTATATAAATAATTCCTCAAAAAGTCTTTTGCCTCTGCCAGCTCTTAGCATCCTGAACTCTTATGTCTGAAATGTTGCACCATAGAAAAGACTAGGAGGGGGAGACTGGGCGTATCGTGTTGACCATGGGCTGCTAATAACCAGTGCTCAGGCAAATGGAAGTACTTTCCTTTAGGATGAAATCTAGGCCTTTAGGGCTGGCGTTACTCTGGCTCTCAAAACTTCCCCCACAAAGTACTAAAAAAATAAGTTATATCTCCCATATTATTTGAGCCCTCTGAGTAGGTTTTTGGGAATTCAGGTGTGATATATCTGGATTTAGCAGGACAGAAGTGGACCTCTGATGATAAGTGCGCTTAAATCATAACCTCCAAACTCTCATGCCACATCAGCATGGAGTGACATCTGGAGAAAGAATAGACACCCCAAGCCATGTGTCATGTGGATTGAAGGAGATACCAGTAACAAAAACAAAAAAACACAACAAGGTGTAAACCTTTTGCTTTCATATTCCCCAAACAATGGCACTTGACTCTGCATTTTGCTAGCCTGCAGCCCTAATGTCCTTGAGCTCTCCTTGGTAATACATTACATCCTTGCAACCCCAAAACACACATCTGATAGCATAAATATAGCCAGAGAGATTAATGTATGTGTTAGGTCAAGCTGGACTAAGCCAGCGCTTCTGATACTGTGACAAAGTGATACAGTCTCTGCTCCACTTGTTAGACAAAAGCCGCAGCTCACTGACCTTGGCAAAGCACTGTTTGACTTGACAAAACAGATGTGGTTGTTAGCACTACTTTCATTTCTCCTGAATGCAGTTCAGAGTCAAGCGTGCCACAGAAACTGGCCCTGGCTGCCTGTGAAACTCCACTGCTGGTCATCGACTACTCATGAGGGTTTGAACATTCTGTTTTCTCTGATTCAAATCACTTCAGGAAATACTTTAAAGACATAAATAGCTGTTAGGTATCAAGTTTATTAAAAAACAGTGGGAATCATGCTTCTTCTTTCTATCTGCATATTTTCAATCATTCCTTTATTGTGTGTCCATAATAGTATGTTAAAATTTTACTCTGAAGAGCAGCATAAGGACAGAAGAAATGGTAGAAAAATTCAAATTTAAGTACCTCTGGAAATCTGATCTAAGACCCAATTTCAGTTGCATGATGTATGAAATATTTATTGAATAAATTTAATGTACTAATAAGTTTCTTACACTGTATCATTATTAAGAATTACAAAATAAATTCCTAAGTGAAGCTCTGATAAGTAATTTTTAATTACTTTATGCAACCATTGTCTAATAGAAAACTTTCTGAGCTAATTTGTGTGTGTACTTAGCTATTCTAGGGAAATCAACAGCTAATTCAATGCATTTAAATTTTAGTTTGTAGCTTAAATGCTTTCATGAAAAATCCTTTCCCTATGGGGAAAATTAATGACTCATGTGTTTTGATTAACTAACATAAACGCAATGGAATTGTAGAATAGAAAGGATAATGCAAGTCTCTTGAGCTTGAAAGAATAAAATTATCATCAGCATAAAGCTGCATCCTTCCCACTCACTGTACTCTCTCATGTGGTTTTACCTGATGCTTTCATCTGCTCTTTTTGAAAATCGTGTTTTAAAATAGTCTGCTTCTATCCAGGTGTAATATTTAAAACCAGCACCAATAAGACACTATAAGTTTCCATTTATGAAGGTGCTTTTTTTAGTATTGAGGTTATGACAGCATATTACTTGCCCAAGAATATTAATGACCACTGGTAACAAAGCAACCAACCCTTCCCATACAGAACCTAATTTATCCACAAAGCACAATAAATTACAAGAAACTAAAGTGTAAGATCAAATAGCCTTAACATTATTTTTTCCTTTATTACTTGATTATAGCCTAAGTGAGGCACCTCAGCTCCTTCTGTGATCAACAGAGAGAAAAGAACATCAGAGAGATGTTCATAGTATGTGAAATGAACAATCTTCTGGAAATGTCTTTGAGGTGATGCAGCTTAGATTGGCAGTTCAGTTTTTACATGGCTGCAATGAGCTGAAATGAATACCACATTAACTAGACAAGCTTTGTACAGGAAATCCTAAGGGGTTTCAGTGACAAGACTTTGTCTTAGTTTTAGTCTGCTCAAATATAGACTTACTCTACTGAAATACAGACTAAACTTCATGTAGCTGTTATATCATAATTAGCATCAAAGTTGTTCTAAGGCCTCACTGAGGCCTCGGAGATATTTGGGCACAGGGGTGCCTCACCTGAATGCCAAATAGGCTTGGATAGAGTAAGCCTTTACCTATGGCAAAGTTCATGGGTAAGCATGCCTGAAGATGATACGCACTAGCAGTGCTGAGGGACCTGAGAACATTGTTCGAGAGGAGCACAGGCACCTGTGACTGCTGTGGCAATGAAGCAGCTTTTCTCCAGCCCACAGAAGGAAGGCTAACACCTACATCTTATGAATGCATAAGAAACACTTAGCCTTAGATCCACGGGGCAAAAGCTAGCCCCTGGGACCAGTACTTCCCTCCTAAACCAGGGCTGGGCTTGCTGCTGCAGGCTGATGAAAACTTATACTACTGACTGGAAATGTACTGGTTTCTTTTGATGTAGCAAGTCTGCTTCAAGCTGGCTTTTGTCTTTAGGTCTACAGATATTTTAGTAGAGTTTATTCTGATAAAACTTTGTCCCTTTTATTTGCAGATAAAGCAGACTTTAACAAGAAGTGTGTAAAAACATATTTTAAAGTAAAAAGAAAAGTACTGTTCATCTTGACCTTAGACTATATTGTCTGAATGTGTAAGAATCAGGAAATAATGCACCATTTGAATTTGAATATTAAACATATTAGTCCTTGGCAACTCAGTTACCATGAGGTCTCTAATTAACACCACCTCTCCTTCAATAAAATGGGACTCTGATGGCTTATTTTGTCAGCAGGCTTGTACGCTTGTTATTTGGCACTTGCTATTTTGTGTCACCATAGAACAAAAAGTACTCAGAAGATGGCTTCTCTCACACCTATTGGTAGAAATGAACATAGAATCATTGGATTATAGAATGGTTAGGGCTGGAAAGGACTTAAGATCATCTAGTTTCAACCCACCTGCCGTGGGCAGGGGCGCTTCACATTAAACCATATCACCCAAGGCTCTGTCCAACCTGGCCTTGAACACTGCCAGGCATGGAGCATTTACCAGTCCTTTGGGCAACCCATTCCAGTGCCTCACCACCCTCACAGTAAAGAACTTTTTCATATCTAGCCTAAACTTCCCCTGTTTAAGTTTGAACCAGTTATCCCTTGTCCTGTCACTACAGTCCCTGATGAAGAGTCCCTCTCCAGCATCCCTATAGGAGCCCTTCAGATATTGGAAGGCTGCTCTGAGGTCTCCACGCAGCCTTCTCTTCTCCAGGCTGAACAGCCCCAACTTTCTCAGCCTATCTTCATACAGGAGGTGCTCCAGTCCCCTGATCATCCTCATGGCTCCCCTTTGGACTTGATCCAACACCTCTATATCCTTCTTATGTTGAGAACTGCACACAGTGCTCCAAGTAACATATTTTTTTATCTTCTTCTTCCTTTTCTTAGCTGTTCAAAGCTGCCAAAATTATGTAATTTGAGATAGTTTAGGCAGTTATTTTTCAGAATGATAGGTCATTTTTTACAGAGAAAACTTACTGAAATTAGAGGGCTTCTGAGAAAGAGCTCCTCCAGCTCTGGGGTGCACAATCTGACTCTGCATGTCTGTAACATCCCTAATAAATTCAATAAAAACCCATCAATATTCATCCTTCTCAAGAATATGTAATTGAAAACGCAACTTTCTTTCCCCCTTTATATAGTTATTGGAACTAAGAAAGTCAAATGAGTAGGTCAAAGGAGTTCTTCGTAAGTTTAGACTACTCTCTCTAACAATATTGCAAGGCTGTGATCAGGTTAGCTGTTTAAATTGTTACTGTCCATTCGTACTGCTATGCCCACAAGGAGGGCAATAAATACCTAGCTAAAAAATCCTCTCAGTTACTTACATAAATGGCACCTTTTCCATTGTGCTCATCTCTGCTGGAAAAGGCTGGTCGATGCCTTCTGGCCATATGTGTAGCTGTGATGCTGCTGTTTGATCTTCCTCATCCTCAGCTTTAATTATGCTTTATTCAGCTGCAGCCATTCTGATGACAACAGAATGCTGTTGACTGAGCATGGGGAGGCAGAGACAGCCCTGACGTACACACTGTGCAACAGCTCTGGATGCTTCACATCAACCCATACCTGTCAGTTAGTAATGTTGACTACTTAAAAGTTGACAGCTGTTAACCATTTTTGAACTGGGAAGGAGAAATCATGTCATGATTGACATAATCTACTTAGTGAGTTTATCCTGATGTCAAAAATGGAATATGCTTGGGAAACACCATTGCTTTTCCTCTTCAAAAAGATATGAAATGAAAAGCATATCTCATAAACCCAGTAGACCCTCTTTGCAGTGGTCTGATTGTCAAGTTCATGGTTTTGGCCCAAACTGTAAAGAGAGCAAGCACAAACTTAGGTGGTTGACAGGCTGCAAGGAAATGTTTCATCCTTTACACCAAGATCTATGTCAAAGTCATTACACCACTGTTACACATTATTATAAACAGGATTTTCTCCTGTTGATCTGTATAAGATCACCAATTTGTGGGTGGAGACTCAAAGGGAGGCTTGTATTTCCATTGTTTGTGGCTGTGAATTTTAAATAGGAATATTGATGCAGAAAGGACTGTTAATATGAATCTTTTTCACACATCATCTTGACTGCACCCTGAATTTAAGAAATACTTACAGATTTTATGGCTGGAGGTAGGGCAACTCTCTGATATTCAACCAGCATAAAGACAATGCTGAGATAAATGAAGTACGTGTTCTCAGTTTATAGTAAAAAATATGTCTTCGCATGGTCTTAAAGAGAAGAGGAGAAAGTGTGGATGTGGTCTAGGCCTTTTAATTCCTCTACTAGGGGGATGTTTAGGACACCTGTGGGACCCAGTGCAGCCTAAGAGCAAAAAAAACCCAAACCCCACAACCTTGTTTTTGAAAGAGACAGAATAACCCACTTGCCAGTAACTGTCAGGCATGAAAATATTTTTTCCATTCATGTCCATCCTCCATGCTGCTGCCCCACAAAACCAAAAAGCTCAATGGGAATCCTGTATCACATAATTTCCATCTCTGAAAATGGGACCTACGATGTGGCCTTGAGGTCAAGTGGTATAGCAAAGCTTGCCATAGCTAACTCCCTTCCCTGATCCAGACAGCCCAGCTCTGTCCAGATTACATACTGGAAATAATTCCTGGCTCATGTTACTCCTCAGAACTTTCCTGGGCATTGCCTGATAGTTGCTACAGCCCTAAAACTAGCCCGGCCATGCCTGTAAGTCTACTTGGAATGAAAATCTGTGAATGATAGGGACTGTGCTGAGCTGGTGTCCTGGCCAGGTTACTTTATCAATTTGCACTTGCCTTTGTGCCTCCTGCATGTATTTTCCTCTGTTTTGCCTCCAGGCTGGCCCATAATATTAGCTGCTTCAATGTCTTTATGAAAGGATATGTTCAGAGCAGATGATATGACTATTTTAAACCTCTACTTTTCTCTTTTTCTTCTTATTTGTTATCTCATAAATAATTTAGTTTAGCCCTGTTGTTCCTCACAAACTAAGAGATTTATTTCTTGTTTCTTATTGGTCTTCAATCCATTGGTCAAAGGTTCATGATTAGAGTGTTGATGTACTGTGCATGGATAAAAAAAGATTTTTTTCTTTTAGAAAATTCTTCCAACTTCTAGTTATTCAAGTATATTTTATGTTGCAAATAGCAATGGTTTTAATGTTCAGCAATGAACCTATCTTCCATTTATTTCTTTGCTTGAATTTCATTATAATCTGTACCCTCTAATATGTCCCATCAATGAGTTCTATGTTTTGTTATATGTTGTGCAGAAAAAAGGTAATTCTTTTAAGCTATAAATCTGCTGGATCATTATCTCACTAGTTGTCCTCAGGATATTGTGACAAATAGTGAACTATCCGTCCCTACTCACTTCCACCAAATCTCTGCTGTCTGTATTTTCTGGATCTTTATCATATCTTCTTGTCACTTTTAGGCAATGTGTTTTAATTTTTTTTTAGTAACTCTTCAAGCTCTCTCACATCTTCAGGCATTTTTCTTACCCTTTTGATTTATTTTGTTGATGTAGATTTTCAGGATTGTACTGAATCTTTCAGATGTGTGTAACCCATCACAAACTGGCATAAAATAATGAATCTGTTTTCTTCTCAGTTCTTAATAGTTCTGAAAAATAGCTTACTTGTTTTTTATATTTATTGAGGATTTGACCTTCCTCCACTTGACCTCTAGAATACAATCACTGATTATTTCTATTCTGCATTTTCACACAGACAAGTTATGAAACAATGTCCTACGACTTTTTCTTTTTCACATGAGGGTGATATTTTTAAAGTGCTTCAGGATGAGGTTGTGTTTATTGCAGTACTTTGAGAAATAGTCACATCATGTCCTGAAGGACTCTATTTAGGTAACAACAAAATCCAGATTTTACTCCCTAGATTTCACGGTTCTGGGAAGTAACATTTGAACACTGTGAAATGGTTTAATTATTTGGCTTCTTTTCTGTCTTTCTGAGTCCTCAAGTGGACCATTCAAATGATTTTCAAAGTGAACCGCATCTATTTTCTTGTAACACCAGTCCTTCACATACTATGAATCAAAATTTAGTATGTGAATTTCTTTTTTTTTTTTTACTGTCATTTTTTCTTTTGTATTTTAATGTATAAAATTGTAACAATTTTCTTTGGCTTCTCATGTAAATCAGACTTCCTGCCAAGAGCTGAAATGATTTCACAATGGATGCAGAATCAAAAAATGAAGCAATTCCTTTGGGTGGCTTTCTTTTTCTCTCACGTGGTTGCAAAGAACTATACCATATCCAATGGAGAAAAATGCTCCTTTCACTACATTTAGTAGTGATATATTTTAGTTACAAGTATTCTTAAGCCTACCTGCGTATTTGCTTCATCTTAATAAAATCTGTTGAGGTGGATATGGTATATGGCACAGTTGATAATTATGAATCTGGGGAGAATATTAATGGTTGCAGTTCAGTTCCTTAACTTTCAGCACTCCCGTGAGCAGAATGCTGTACTCAGTCTCTTGCAGGTACATCATGCCAGTTATAGCTTGACTTACATACTGTAATGGTTCAGGTAGATAAGAGCAAGCCTGAAACAACTAAATTGTGAAGACAGATACTGCAGGTAAACCCAAACAGGCTGATGCTCAGTCACACCTGATCTGCCTATATTAAAACCATGTTTTTAAATTATAAGGTGTGCATCCCATATGGTTTGAAAGATACAGTTTGTTTTGGGGAAATTAAAAGTATATAGTCCAGGTGATGTCAAAGTTGTCAGAAATATTTCTGTTCATACAATAATAAAGGTGATGATTTACTTATTCTAGGTGATAAATCATCAACTCATATACTGAGCCAGGCAGGTGGAGGGCTTTTGAAAGGTCTTCCTGGGGCCTTCTCTGCTCACATAACAGATCCCCTTGAGAGATGAAAAGGCTTTCTTAATGCCAGTCATTTCAAAATTCAGATGAAGTAGCTTCATTTGAGTCGTGAATTAATACAGGTCACTTACCTTTCCCAGTATAAACAGGTCCTGCTGCACAAAGGGATAATGAGTAAAAACACTGTGGTCCTGCCCACGCTTTTTAAGAAAGAAGGTGATCACAGAGGAAATGAGGAGCTGTGAGTAGCAGTAGCTTTAAGATGCATAGTTAAGTGGAGCCTTTTCTGCTGAACCACCTCTTCAAATCAAAAGTGCTCCCATTTAATGTTCCTCAGCAATAGCTGTCTGCTGGAGATTTGACTTAGCTTGCTTAGAAGCATTTGTGACTGTGAGACTGGAGTAATTGGGGATTCATAGGGGCAGGGGGACGTTGCTATGCTGAGCCCATATTACTCTTTCTCTTCTCAGCTGCATGCTGTTCACATTGGTAACAGCTTCCAGTAGATGAACTTCACAGCTTGAAGTTGATTCCTCAGTATATCAGTGATACGGAGACCAGAACATTGTATTTCTTTTAATAAAGTTTCATTTTCAAAGGTGGTGAAAATATCTAGATAAAATTAAGTGCCTTGCTTGTTTCTGGTCCTGTTCAGAGTCCTTGTATGCAATTGCTACAATCTCTCCAGAATTCCTTATTTCAGGAATCACTTTTCTAAAAACCTTTAAGATATGTCCTAGTGAAAAGACTAAATTAAACAGATTTCCATTTTGCCTCAGCACAGGTTCCCCAAAGGAACTTATTTATCTGGTTGCTGCAGCAGGATCAAAAGCTGCCCTGTGAGCCTCCAGGAACAGAGTTCAGAAGCCAGTGTGCTGAGACGAGTGGAATTAGACAAGTCAGGAAATTTCAAGAACAGTCTGTCTGGGACACTTATTGAACAGTCACCTGCTGATAGAAAGTGCCTTCTACACTTTGGATTTACAGTGCAAAAAATGTCTTCTCTTACCTGAAAATCTAAAACACATTGGTTCTGTTGTATTTTGGCTTTTTTTTTTTATATTTTCAAGAGTTACCCTCTTCCACAGTAATATATAAATGGCCTAGTATCTAAAACCATCATCCAGAAGTGAGAAGATTTCCCTCTGTGGCCTGAAATTATCTAAGCCCATGTTTTCAGTTTTCCATTTACAGCTGTTGCTGTGGGGTGAGCATTTGGTTGTAGGGACAGGGCTTGTTGTTGAAGTCCTTTTGTTTCTCCCTGCAAAGACCCAGGATATGTGAGGAAAGACCAGAAATACAGAAAGAATGTGGAAGCCAGGGCATGAGTCTATAGGCAGTAGATTTGCATTCCAGCTATTTTGCTGGAGAGCATGCTTGGCATGCCCATGAGGAGAGGTGAGGGCAGCAGCGGCTCAGGGTGCAGGGAAGGGATCCTGCTGCAGCCCTGCCTGAGAATATGCCCTGCAGCCTTCCTGCACAGGTCCCAGAACAGCACACTTCCTCTGGTCCCACTGTGCCACTCACCCTGACATACTCAGTGGCAGCATCCTGTTGCTTTACTCCTAAAGGAAACAGCGCTGGCCTTGCCAAGAGGTCCTGAAGAGCCAAGAAGATAGTTTGAGTTTGTTCCTAGTGAGAACTGCTGGGAGAAGAGGAACGGGGAGCAAGAGCACAAAAGGAGGAAGGTGATGAGTAAAGGAGGGAAGATAGAGCATCCACTGCCTTTGCCTCTCCACCAAACATATTCATAGTCTGCTACATAAGTCCCTCTCTGAAACTATTCAGACTACTCTCTCCTACCCAGACCTCTGGAGATGCCTGGACCCTTCTGACTCCTGCTTCTTGCTCTGCATCCCACGCATATCTCCTCTGCCATCCTGCTTTTAAGAGAGCAAACTCCAAACTGCTCAAGACATCCTCTACCTCTCTCAGCTGTCTTTTTGCCTATCCACACACAATTATGCTCCTTCCAGTGCCCCTCCTTCATCCAGGCCTGTTGCCTTCTCAACATAAATTAAAACAATTGTACATTTAGGCATTTTCAAACTAGGAAGTAACTTTGTAGGATATATATGCAATGCTTTAACCATCTTTCATATGATTTACAAGCAATGTTCAAATAACATTAAAGATTTTGCTTTATAAATTCTGGTATAGGCTTCTTGTTTTGTACTCCATTCAGAAAAAAAAACTCATAAAAAATGTAAAGTGACTAAAAAAGAAGACCAAATACACTCTTAATCGAGAAATTCATGCAAAGAAACACTCTTACTGATGAAAACCTTTGTGATATATTATTTTTTGTATTGAATCAGTAATGAACCTCAAAGTCAGTTTAAAATAATTGTAATTGTATTTCCTATCAGATGTATTTGTCAATAGAATAATAGCATGCATCAGTAAGCTGTAGCCATTTTGTTTCTTTCTTCTCTATTCCCTACTATTTGGCATTTTATGAACCATGGTTTTTTTTTCCCAGAAGAGTCAGAACCCATTGATTTTTAAAGTAACCTGTGGAATTCTGCCTTGCAAGGTGCAAAATGAACATGGAAAAATCACAAAATGTGGTAAAAACCCCTGTGGAGTCCTCTCTAATTATCTGTGTTCCTGAAGGATCCCCAGAAAAGAAGGGCACTTGTTAGACAAGGCAACAGTTTCTATGGAAATTTAAAATAACCTCTCTCTAAAACTTCCCACATAAAACCAGCTAGGCTGGTTGTATGAACTATGTTATATATGGTACCTCTTTCCGAATGGAAAACTTGTCAAATTTTGAACTCTAATAATGACATGGAATGTTGTTAGGCAAATTAATAGGATCTATATGTGCAGCTTTAGTAGCTAAACTTGCAAAAGACAGGTGGATCATGCTAGCCTGTTCATGTATGTGACAATGTTTGGCTAATATTTTTTAGATCTTGCTGTCTTTTTGCATACAGTGCTGTTTAGTTACCATTTGAGTTTTTTCTGGTTTACTTGTCTATTGACCAATAAAATCTGAATTTTTAGCACTGGACTTCTGTGAAAATTGCAGTTACACAACCTACTTGTAATACAGTTGTGAAAGCACTCATGAGCTACCTGGCCAATGAGTTTTGCTTCAGAGGCCGCAGTGTCCTGTCTTACAGTTCTGATTCTTTTGCAGAATTCAGGTCACTGAACACTTAAATGCAAGCCCCAAATGCAAAACAATCCGAACCCACAGTATGGATTTTATAACTGAGTTTTTTGCAACAGCAGCAGCAAAGTATGTTTGAAGGTCTGCAAGTTGTGTTAGGATGAATGCAAACCAATGAATCGTTAAGCAACAAAACCAGAGTAAATATAAATAGAACATATTGCATATTCAATTTGAACTGTTCCTTTTATAAATGAAATTGAAAAATCTTTCTGAAAGTAATTTAACTGTCTTGGCCCCTGAAAAAAAAGTGGCTAAGCATAAAGGCTTGAACTATGGTCTCCCTGTGGTGGTATTCTTGCAGTTTACGATACACCTCTAGCTTCAATGAAATTGGTGACATAATTCCTGATCCCTTCAGTGTCTGGGACTGTGAGAGATCCTGGAGAGAACTGCTATGGAAAATCCTCTGGTTCTGTCAGACAATTAAAGCACTGTGTTTTTTCTATTATAAAAGCAGGTAATAAGTTAGCATCCTTGAGAGCAGTAGCCTAGTTGCAGGCAGTCTGAATTCACCATAACTTTCAGAGTGTAGTTCTCCGAAATGAGTCTTTCTATGAGTTCCAGCCACATGAGTATAAACAATTGACATAAGCAACAAAACCAAACCTTGAACTTCATTTGCCATTGTACTTTTTCTTACTAGGTGATTTACCCATATTTGAGCAGTTCAGGCTCTTTCTGTATGCATGCTTTCAAAATACACAGCAGAACTCATATTTCTGCAGCATTTATTTTAATTAGAACTTGCAGGATGAAGCCCCACCTAAACTACCTCTTGTCCATATACCTTTTGCTGAAAAAGTAACCTCTGTACAAATGAAATCTGATTTGCAACTAACCTCTTATACACTGTTCAGAGAAAAATAAACCAAGGAAATTTCATTAGCAAATCTCCACTAATAATTCTCATAGCTGGCTTGATAGCAAAAATGGTACATTTGAATCATGGTTATTGTGTTGGGTTTGTCTGGCAAGATTTTAGTAATCATACAAGTAAAAATAGATGTTTATTGAATAGCTATTTAGATGATGAAGCTTTTATTTTGTTTCATAATCTTCAGTAGGAGAGAATGTAGTATGGAAGCAAGCGATTTTATTGACTGCTTTTTTATATGAAACTAAAAACAGTGCTGTACAGTATTTGAAAGACTCAGTTATGTCACCAGAGAATGACAGGCCTGAAAATTAGTTTTTAATTGTGAGTAAAATTATATAAAAGCTGATCTGAAGTTTTATTAATAGAAAGCTAGAAGATGATAATGTAATTAATACTAATAAACCAATACTAAAGACCTACTATTGAGAATATGCCCTGTCAAAACAACCGAATGTTACTGCAATATTGCTGGTTTGGTTTGCTTGGAGATGCACAAAAAAAATTAATTTCATAGCATGACTTTTTGATGAACAGTCTAAAACAATTTGAAGCTGACAAGTGTTAATTAGGTACTTTGCATGTTTAAATTGTAATTTGAGGGAATTATGCTTCTGCAGGGTATTCCAAGAATCATTTCTCAGCTAAAGATTAGTGAATATTTTTACTGGCAAACTGAGTGCGAACATTGTCAGTTCCCTGTCTGTATAACCAGACTCATGTCCAGTATCTTTTATTCAATATACCCTTATCAGATATAGTTTCTTTGCATTGTTTGACTATTAATCTATGATAATTACTGTGCGTCCTAATTTTTATTAAGTAATAAAGAGAACATGTCAGTTGGGAGCCAGGATCACTGTGGGGGGGAGAGGAGCCCGTATTCCCCTACTTGCAAGTGCAAACTACAAGGAGATCAGAGGTAGAGCTCAGTCCCAGCCACAGGGTCTTCCCTGGTACCCACTGTGTTGGTCCTCAGCCTCCTTATGAGCCCCTCTCTCCCTCTCCTCCTCTAGCACTGGCACCATTCTGTGCACAAAAAAATAATTAAGCACTTTTAATGTTAAGGGAATAGGCTATAGATGTTGGAACCGAACTGCTGCAAAGCAAACTACATTGGTTAGAATTAGCTGTTGTCTTTAGTGTCTTGTGTTAGTGATCAGTTAAACTTAATGGCCGAAGGAAGCAGATCACTCTCAGAAGCAGATCACTCTCAGACTCTCAGGCTATGCATGTGGTGCTAAATATAATATGCAAGAAGCTGTTCTCTGGTCCTGTGAGCAAATGGCATATCACAGCTCATATCCTTACAGTTAAGCACTCTTCCTCAAGCACAGCCAGTTTGTGCATGTGTCAGGGAATCCAGCAGCATTTGAGCAGTATGGACAATCACACACCAGTGTTTGAGCTCATGTTCAGATCTATCTAATGCTCTTGGCTTTTCTAAGCTGACTAAGCAAATCACATTAATGTAATAAATGGAAGTAAAAATTGCCTTTATTGGACCAGTTAAAAGCAACATTGATACTCTCTGAAAACATGTGTGACTGATGGACACTTAAAGAATAATTCATGCCGTGACTGTAAGTGATGAGTGCTAGATAGTCAAAAGATGGTCTTATTTCTGGCAACAGAGGGTCTTGCTTTTAATAAGGCATATTCAGCCACCTATGCCTGAGGTAACAATGAAACTGGAAATAAGAAAATTCAGGGGATACAATATTCTGTGTAAAATAAAGAGATTTTTCTGAAAAATATGACACCCCCAAAGACACACCCATAAAGCAGTTAATCCCTACTCTAAGGCAGTTGATCCAGTCTTACAAGTTTCTGAGGTTAATAGAGTCTGTGATAACAGGATAAATCATGACTGGATTACAGGACAAAGCTCATAGATATGTTGAGGAAACCCAGAGTTAGCACTTAGACAAGGAGTTAGAATGTGCTGAGAAAGAAAATCTCCCAGTCTTGACTGAAGCTTGCCCTATGACACAAGACCAGCACTGAGAGCTAAAACTACTGAAGTCAGAAGCAGGTTGAAAGTCACAAATAATTAAAAATCTGAGTTCCCTAGGAAGAGCACCATGTTCTGTCCGAAACAACATCCAAATGTGACCACTATATCCATGTGCATCAGGTAAGGAGATATCTGAAGCACCCTGGGAGCATGGTCAAAGAGGTTGACAGCTTTGTTGGCTCTCATTGTCCTCACTTCTCATGGGTAAGGTAATTGCAAGCAATGAAGATAATAGTTGCCATGAAATCAAGTGGTGTGTATTTGTTTTAAACTGGGCATATGCACATGCATGTTATAGCAGTAATAGCAGGACCAGTACTGAAGGAAGAGATACACTGACCAGAGATTTTGGGTAACTTAATTCTTCTAAGCAGATTTTTTAAATTGTATATTAACCATACTTTCCCCCATTCCTTCCTCCTCCATGCATATACCACATACAGAACTGTCCATGAAATGCATAATAAAGAAGGCTTGATACTAACAGGTTGAACTTTGCCTGTTGCTACTTAAAAGTATCCCTCTCATGAGTGAAAACTGGATAAACAGGACTTTTGAGAGGAGAATGTACTAAATAAACTCTCACAGGGTAACTCATGTGCTTGCTATTATCTGCATTTTTGCTTTATCTACTTTTTCCCAATTCTCCATTACCCTGATAAGTGAATGGTGACTGTGTACACTTAAAACTCATTGCTTACGGGATAAGTTCTTTCACAGAATGTGTAAAGGCCTAAATGCATGCCTTTGTGAAAATAGGAAAGCTGTAATCATGATACCATTGGAAAAAAAGAGACCAATAATGGATTAAATGGGTCTAAAGTTATTGTCAAGTCAGAGTTCTCATGAAGAAGCAGTGAATCAAAACAAGAAAAAAATTCGAGAACCTGCCAGGGAATAGAGAATCTGTCAATGGAGAGTAGATGGGAACTGGAAGAGTTTCATATAAAGGAACATATTCATATCATTTTGTATATTGATTCTGTATTTTTGTTTGTAGGTGTTGGACCTAGAGAAGAAAAGGATCCATGGAAGATCAATGGTTGCATTTCACAAGCACATGTATTTCATGGCAGTGATCCCTTCTGGTCTTCATCTCTATATCACAGTGGAACTGTAGGAAGCTACAGCAAATGACTTTTTTCCTTTCAGCATTCCTAGACAGCACAAGCATTTTGAACTTTTGAAAGACAATCCAACTCTGTTGACTGACTTAGAGAACTGAAGACCATGGTTCACCTCAGATTTGGGCTCAGATTGTCACTCATGCATTTGTGTACTACAATGCTGTTGTGTTGGCCAGAACATGCAAAAGAGTAGAGAATAGAATCATAACTTTCCTGGGGTATCAATGAGTCACAATTTTCACTGAGCAGTTACTAATTCACAGTTTCCAGGCTTTCCATTTCTGAAAGGTTTGGAAGGGTGTTATGTCAAATTTTGATTGTGAAATGAAAGCTGATGCTCTTATACTATATATAGTGAAATACATGGGTATTATTATAAAAAAAGCATGTAGAGAAGTTGTGAATGTCAACTTTTAGGATTACCAATGTTATATGTTGGCTTCCACTTGGATAAAATATGTATCTATACCTACACTCATGCTTGTTTATTTGCAGAGATAGTGAGAACTGGTTGAACACCCTGTAGCATATCAGTGAAAACTCTGTTTCTGCAAGCTAGAACTAGCAAGACACACCTTGAACAGTATGAGAGACTAGTAGGCGAGCAACGTGCCTTTCACACATTAATATGCATGACGCAAGTTTACAGCATGTTGAGGACAGTGTAGATATATGTCTTGGAGGTCATGGCGCTACTCAAGCAGAAAGTGTTAATTTGGAAGTACAGTTTTGGGTAAGAAAGACACTGTAATGCAGCCAACTCTTCATCTAACTGTTCTGAATGTGCTGGTTGATCATATGTGGGATGAACTTTCAAGAAATTTGAACAGTATCATTAAGGAAAAGTAGACAGAACAAGGCAGCCTGTGCCAACGTTGCTAGAGCTGGCTCTTAAACACAGCCCGCATACTTGATGCTGGGAGAGACATTAGAGTTTGCACATTCCACCCTTACTGGTGAACTTCATCTCAGATTAACAGTCATTGAAAGAAAGCTATATAATTTATGAGGGGACTGAATTATGTCTCACTTAGCAATTCTGCGCAAACCTTTAGCAAGCAATAAAACTTAATATTTTCAGAAAAATTTTACCAGTATTTCATCTCTTCCTAGGGTCTATCATAATATCATTTCTGGGTTTCTAAAAATGGAATAAAAAATGATTAATGGAAGAAGAAACGGAAAAAGCATTCTTTATTTAAATCCCATCCTTATCCTCCAGTTATGACCTTATTATCTTTCTAAAATAAAGAATTTAGTTAATAGAAAAAGACAACTGTTCTATAAAAACTCATAACTAAAGTTATTTCTCTACATTTAAGAGATAACCTGAAACAAAAATTAAGGTGCCAAAAGTTTTTAAAATTCTATAACATTTTTGGAATAATATGGATATGTTATTTCTTTTTTGCCTTTGTTAAAGGTTTATGTAGCAGGATTTATCATTATATGCTACAGTTTCTAGGATTTCTGACAGGCCAGTCTTTAAATGGGACGACTTTCAAATCTAAAATATAATCAACTTTCATATCAACCTTTTAATATATTTTATTTGGTTGGATTTTCCCCACACACACCTTCAAACCCTTAGGCCATTTTCTTAAATAATTGAATTACATTATTTAATTAAGTTTTCCAAATGTGGGGTGATAATTTCTGACAGTTTTCAAAAATAAGTGAGCCTAAATGGGAAGTTTTCAGAAAAGATTAGGCATGAACTTGTCAGGCATAGTCTAGGCAGCTATTGTCTTAGTCTCAGAACAAAGGTATGAATCATATAATGAGGGCCATACAATTCTAGCTTTTCATTATTTTTCTTTTTTTTAAAGTACAAGCAGCCTTGGGCTAATAGTATAAGAAACTTACCTTGAACTAAAGTTGTAGTACATTATGTGAGGAGTGTAAATTAAAATTAGGCTGTTCATTCTCAAAACATCCAAGAACTATTTTGGTGAAGTAGTTGTTTTTTCATTTGATTGGTTGTGCAGTTTTTTAAGAGGACATTTGAAACTTGAAAGATCTATGAAGTTTCATTCTAGGAATTCAAATCACACAAAACATTATCTTAAAATTCATTGTAACTTTGACATAAAAATATAATTAATTCTAAAATATATTGTACAATCAATTATGATGTCAAATGAAAATTGGCATCTCTCAAGTGCTTGCTACGTGTAAACCTTCTGTGAAATTTTGGTTCTTTATAAGCAGCAATTTATTATTTTTAGAACACTGTCTCAAAGCAAGTATCAGCTGTAAATATGGGGAAGTTGGTGTACAAAGCAACTAGAACATGAAAATTATGGAGGAAGTTAGGGTCGAGTTGTTAATAAAGCCCTTGTGTCCCTGAAGCAAAAGAAATTTTCCCCATCCTATGAGGGAGCAAGAGAAAGGAGCAAAGGAAAAAAAAAGACAACAAAAAAAAAAAAAGAGGAGGCTTTACTGTCTTTTCCTACAATTTTTAGTGTGAATGTGGATTGCTGAGTGCAAAATGAATGCATGTATAAAGGCAAATGGATTCCAATTTGAACATGAGACTTTTATTGAGGGGGCCTTATATACCCAGAGATACAGTTTGAAGCAACCTGGAGATGAAGAGTAGACAACTGGGAGGTTAAACTAAAGGTTATATATACATGGACTCTGATGTGCCCTTTCCATTTCAACCTAGAATTACATCCTCCACCTTATTCTGTTTCAAAAGATCTTCATTTCAAAACGTAACTTAAAGGGTAGCATCACCTTATGTGAACACTTCTAACCTGGAGAAACCATGGAGGGTACGGATGCTATTTTCAGGAAAGGGACATTGCAGTTATCTTTTCTTTTTCCAGCTGGTTCTTGGATGCTGGTTACATTCAGATTGGATGGTCACCTGGCTGTTTTCACCCAGGCACTTCAAAAAGTGAAAAAGAGCTGGTTAACGTAAAAGCAGATGATCATACACCAGGAAAGTGAGAGTTACATAAAGGAAAGGGCTGAAATGCTTGCCATTTCACACAGGGATTTTGTCCTGCCTTACTAAGCCTTTCCAGACTCTGCATGTCCACCATGAATGACTGAACGAAGTAAAACCATCAGGAATCTACACCTGTAGCAGGGATTGTCTTCACAATATTGCAAAGACTTTGTGATCAACATTTTTGCCTGATGTACCTTCTGTCCATGAACAGAACCCTAATAAAATGGCATAAACAATTAATTTTACATCAGGAAAGCTTTAGGCAAATTACAGGACATGGACACTAGTTAGAACTTGAATATTTTTCTCGTATTTTACCCCATTCCATATTTTGCGTATTTTTCCCTGTTTTGTCTTTAGAGCTGTTGTTTTTCTTTGAATGGCTATAGGAAATACATGTAAAGTAACTCTAGTTCATATGAATTAAATACTGAATAAGGCCTTTAAAATTGTAACAGAAATATTTAAAATAGGAAAATATAGACTAAGAATGGAATAGAAAATCCCATAAAAATATTGCATGGTTTATCCTACACCAAGTTGGAGTCAAGAAGGGTTTGTAAATATAAAATAGATCAAGAAATTGCTCTCATATAATGAGGAATGGAGGTGGATGCTTAGATTATCTAGCACTTATTGAAGTTAATCAGAAGGCATATTTTCCCCTATATAAAGTGAATAGTTTCAACTCTATACAGCTTCAGTATGCAATTATTACTTTAAAACTACTTTGTTTATTTTATTCCTCTTATTAGATATCTATTTATATGTATTTAAAATTTCTTCATTGGCCCTTTCTCTTTTAAAATGAGCACAAGAAGTTTTGTCTTTGTTTCACAAATGCATACATATTAAACAAAGTTAGCTAATCCCAATTACACTTTGGTGGAATAGTTTTGACCTATGTATGGTTACCTTGACCTCTGAAAAACAGGAAATAATAATCATTGTAGCAGGGATGAAAATCTTGAACCAAATGAGTAAGTGAATAGATATTAGCTAGTTGTCAGGATTCTCTCCCAGATGTGGGAGAGGAACCTCAGTTCAACCTTCTCACCGAATTCTCTTCGGCAATTGCTCATTTATGTAATCTGAGTAAAAACCCCACATTTATTAAAGGCTTCTCTGTCTTTGTAAGAGTAAAGAAGTTAGGGGAGAAGGGGAGTGTTCCCTTAAATACAACACCAGTTTTTGGCATCTCTGATGTAACTGCAATGAAACTTGAGAAAGCAAGCCTTGTATTATCCATAGGTACCTCAGGGATATTGAAACAGCAGCAAAACCTGCTTAGCCTGTTTGCTTTCCCATACTCCTAGGCTTTACCTAGCTGCCTTATGCCAACGTCCTGCTTAATTGTTTGATTTAATTGTTTCTCATAGAATAATTGTTTTTTTCTAACCACATCAACAACTGTTATACAGTCTTGCTGTTTTTCTTGCTTTCATTTATAGTCACTAAATTTTGTTTGCTTTTGACAATGAAGAGCTTTTAACTCGTGCAGTACTCAATTTAGGGCCCTGATGTTTCTCCCATTCACTGTGTCACAGAAAGAGATTAGCAAAGCCAGAAAATTTCATGAGATTAAATGAGATGAGATTCTTTCAATTCTGTCATCCCATTGTGTCGAAAGAAGACAGGGTCAGCAACCTATAAGTACTACTTGTCCTTGGGATCCTAAAACAAGAAAAGTGCCAGACATAATGGGACAGGATAAATTGCTTTTTTGAAAGAATGGGTGCTGCAACAGCAATGCAGTTGCTGGAAAGCATTGCAGGCAAATACTCAGCCCTTCCTCTGTATTGACAAGTGTGAAATGAATAAGCCTGAAAAACAACATTTGCGTAACTTCTGTAATTCAGTCTTTCATGATCATCATCTACGATAATGATTAAATTTAAACAGTGAAAAGCAATGCTATGCTTACAAAAGACTGCATTTTAGGTGTCACCATAAAAATTCCTTCAGCTGAGTGACATTTTCTGTCATGCCACATCCCATTACACTGATCCAATTCCATCGGCCTTTGTTCAACAACAGGAACAGACAACATACTGTTATCATGCATCCCAATGAGTACTGTATGGCAGTGCCTTTTTGAAGGGCATCTCTTAACTTGTTAGAACTTGATTGTGCACAGGCACATAGTATTGCATGTACTTGCCCCTTGACTGCTAAATAAAAGTCTTAATTGCTGTATTTTCAGCTTTTCTCTCACTTCCCAGGAGTCACTGCCTATGTTTTAGCTGCTCAGCAGTGAGTTGTTATTCTGACCACGCTTTATCCTATCAGGACTTTCTTCCTTTCCCCATCAGTTTGTAAACTGGGAAAATGTTGCTGACATCAACATTTGCCAGGTTTTACTGATACTCAGTGGAAATCCCGTTATTTGCACAGCATGACCGCAAAAGCCTGCGTCACGAATACCTGGTGTATGGGCAGGTATGTGCAGAAGAGCTGGGCAGTGTCCAAGCCCGTGGTGCATTCCTGCCTGCTGGAATCACAGCTTGGTTTTCAGCTCTCTGCTCAAAGCTTCTGCCAATGTCAGCACAAAAAAGCTTTTAAATGTTAACTCCTATTCATCTCTGCTCGCAGTTTAAGCTAGAAAGCCAGGTTGCAAATTTGACAGAGTGAGGTAGGCATACATACTGCAGTGCTAGCCTGGGTCTAGCCTGGCAAGTCTTGATTTCTGGGTGATTTCCAGACATCTTGATTGCAATATCAGCAAGCTCATTAAAAGCCTGCATATACTCAGTTTTGTGTGGTTTCAGTGTGGCTCATGTGGGCCAGACACCACTTTGCACTGGGCTGGCTATGTTGAGATGGCTCTCTGGCGACCTCCAGCTCACAGAGAGTAGATAATGGAGAAGGGACACATACCAGACACAGCTCTGACAGTGCCAACCTTTGAACACTGACATGGGGTGAACAGAGGTTTGGGAGTGGTATGTGTTGTCTAACTACTGGTGGAATGATCCCTGAACATGGAGTTAGAGAGAGAATGGCTCTGGGACGCCAGAATTCTCAAGGCTCATAACCAGAAAAACATGACAGTCTATAGTAGTCTTTCAGTAATTAAAAAGGCCTTATAAGAAAGATGAGGACAAACTTTTTGGTAGGGTTAGCTGTGACATGACAAGGTGTGATATTTTTAAACTGAAAGAGGGTAAATTTTTATCAGATATAAGGAAGAATTTTCTTACAGTGAGGGTGTTGAAACACTGGGACAGGTTGCCCAGAGAGCTGGTAGATGCCTCATCCCTGGAAACATTCAGGGTCAGGTTGATGGGGCTCTGAGTAACTTGACTGAGTTGCAGATGTCTTTGTTCATTGCAGTGGGGTGGGACAAGACAACCCTCAAAAATATCTTCCAATCCAAAGTATTCTATGACTCTAAATCTGGACTCAGGTCTCTCCTCTGCATGAAGGACTCTGAATGCACACCTACTGTCTCCTGCTTCCATCCAGCAGAACTTGGGCAGAGTTTGGACAGAAATCAAAGTACACTAAAGCTGTGGCATGAAGGCCTAGAGCTCCTGCAAGAGCCCCTGGAGTTCCTGGGGAAGGCTTGCTAGCTAGCTAAGATGATCCTTGTAGGACACATGAGAACAAAGTGGGGTGCCGTCTTTCTGGGGAGATGACCCATGCTGAAAGGAACTGGGTACAAGGTATGTTCATGCCTTTATTCTTTTCTCTTCTGTTAAGGTTAGACTAAAAAAGCCCTGCAGGTAAAATGGTGTTTTCTCACTATTTTTTCATCACTCATATTGATATGTTCGTACTATTATTCTATACACAGATGTGAATGAAATAGCAAGACTACTTTAAATCCAGGACTCTTTATTACTTTCAAGGCATTTAAGAAAAATAACTCAGAAAACAAAACAGAGACTACATATAAATTGGCATTTTGCCTCTACGACTTCAACATCTATGCTGTATCATGCCATTGATTTGTGAACATAATTTCTCTTTGGAAAGGCCTTTTCCAATATGTTCCAGTAATTATGGTCTCACACTTCAAACTTTCTTTTTTTTTTTAATGGAAATAGTTTTTTTTTTTTTTGGTATCTTCATTGAATATCCTGCTCACTATTAGCTCACAGAAATATTCTTCTGGAGCTCTGCAATATGACAGTAATGGGGTCAACTTATGAAATCTGAATGTTTTCATCCTGATGTACTACCTAGCTCAGTGGTTCTCTTCTGCTGCTATATGTGTCAGCCACCTCAAATACAGGTAATTAGGTTCTTTGTGTCTAATTTTAATTGGCTGTTGTGTCCTATATTGTGCTTTTTTACAGTTGCAATGAGTTGCTGTGCTCTTAAATGAGGCAAGGAAAAAGAAATATGTTTTATTAAACCATCTGAGATACATCTGAGTTATGGTAAAGGTAACCACAAATTAGCATGGTGTGAACTCCTCCCTGAATAGATCTCACCTACCTGAGCAATGCATTGTGAAATTTCCTGCTTAATGCTATTTAGAGTTTTCAGATTTAAAGGTGGGGGGAAAAGATTGTCATGATAATAATGGTAATATCTTTTACCACAAATATTTTATGAATACAATGTTGATTATTATACTGTTTATGGAGCAATGCAATCCAAAATTGTGTCACCAGGTCCAAAGATGCAATTAGGAAGGACCTTACTCATGTTCTGGGAAAATTTCAGTCAAGTTATTAAGAGTCATCTGAGTAACCTGCTTGAGAATTTGGGACCTGGAGGTGACCCTTATGAAAGTCATGATACCTTCTTTCATTTTGGTGCTGTTGGCTCTGATCTGGGCTTCACCTACCTGTCAACTATTAACTTTACATTAGGATCATTGGAGCCTGTTTTGTTCTGTCCTTCAGTCAAACATACGCTTTACTCAACTTGTGTTACCACACTGTACCTATTCCCAACCTCTAACCCAATGCTCTGTATATTTTGGTCGGTTTGTTTTGCTTTTCTGCAGACAGTGACATTGAATATTGTGCCACCATACACCAGCCTTTGCTAGAACATTTTAGGATGCACTCAAAGAAATACATAGAGGACATAACTCTTCACTTCAGGCTCTTCCTTAGGATATGATCTATTCGGCAACTGGATGTTTTAAGAGAGAAAGATGGAGAGATCTGATTTGCCTACCCATAACCCTATAACCATGAAAACAAATATAAAATACAACTGTTAATCAAGAAGAGAATTGCAACTACCGAGGCTACAAATTCAACAAATTAGAAGAGTGTGGATGAATATGTTAAAATTCTATTTGGAATAAATTTCATCAAAGATTAAAAGTTATTTTTTAAGCACATCCAGTGACATTAGCATAGTCTTTTAATCAAAAAAACTTCAAAGTGATCTATTATCCCCTCTCTGCGTAATGAAACAAAGTGAATAATGGAATGAACGAGATTGCTGTGTCAATGTAAGCTAGAATTATTTTTTAACAAAAATCATGTAATTTTTTTTAATGTGAAGTGAGAAAATAAAATCTTTCCATTTATTTTCAGAAGAAAGTTATTCTCCCCTTGAACCAAAATTTACAGACTTGATGCATAAACTGAATGAATTTCTAAAATTTTACTTCTTTCTATGTCAATAGGACTTCTGTTATCAAAATGCATCATCTTTAACCATACAATATGAGTTATGCCTCCAGTGGCTGATTATTGGCAAAGGTAGGAACTGGACCTGCATTCAGTGGTTTCCAGACCAGTGCTCAATCTGCTGGGCCATGCAGAGGAGAACACTTTGAAGTTTATTACATATTTTATATATGTTAGAAATGTGTTTGTTCTCATGTACTAAGGGGGATAGCTGTTTCTGTCACTGCCAGAGTTAGTCCTCATTACATGAATGTTGCATATCAGAGAAGTAGTATTTGTAACATATATGAAAAAATAGAAATCACTTTTTCACCACTAGAGATAGTGATGGGTCATCTGTTGTTGGAAAACTCAGTCTTGACTAAATGTAAGTAACCTTTTGTCAGTCTTGAATACAGCTAGATTAGTTTGCTTTCATGTTTGCTCCAGGGCTAAGTCAAATGATCATTCTACACAGCACACATATTAGCTCATTCCCAATGTCCAGATTGTAGCAATCCAATTAGTTCCCTTGATGAAAAAACTTTTAGTCAGAAAGAGACAAGTTTGCTGAAAGACAAGTCATTTTTTTTTATCACAGCACCACATCCCAATTTACCTAAGACATAGCTTTACATGTATAACAAAAATACCCAAGTGTAGCTGGTTGTGAAACAGCCGTTCCATTATTCACCTGTTTGTTTGTCTCTTTCCGCAGCGTCTTCTGTTGAGGACAGAGCATGCAGCTACTCACAGCCTCTTTTCCCAGCCCACTGCAGAGAATTTGCTAGGTTATTTGTGAGAAAATTGGCAAGCCTGCTGTGTGGAGTGAGGCATCCTGGGAATTTCACTAGTCAGAGTTGAAAAGCACCAAATCTGTCAGTCAGTATATATTTACCAGTTTCTCTTCTTTGTCCAAGATTGATGCTGTTGGAGGAGATGAAAGACTTTGTGATGAGACAAAAACCAGCATGCCTAATACCCAATTTATTCAAGAGATGTCTTTTTCCCCAAATTTTATGGCAAATTTTGTATTCTGTCTCGAAGTTGCCATAGTACCTGATCTATGCTTGATAAAATGAATTTATGCATAACACACAACGTAAAGAATACGTAGAATCCATTATCCTTAGTATTTCTGGAAAATAGTTCTTACCCAATTTCCCCTTCTTTACACAAATTTTCCAAGATATGTTTGAGAGCATTAATGTTTAAATATATTACCCGCCTACCAAATGGAAATTTCTATTTAAGAGACTACCACTTCACCCTGTACTTACAGCACTCTTATTGAGAGATTCTACTTTTCAAGTCTGAACTTTAAGTCTTCTTGATAGAGGTGGGAAGTCTTTCATTCAACTATATGGTTAACCATATCCTAAATCTTACTCCAGTCATTTAATTCTCTCTTTTTATTCTGCCATATTGCTATCTGCCCATTTATTATCCCATCTCCCTCACTGAATTGTGAGGGTTGCCAGTGTAACTATGAAGAGTGTGTATTTCTTCTTCCAGCCATAACACAAAATGATTGCTTGTCCTTATATTCCTGCCCTTTCATTTTTTTCAGCTACACTTACTAGAAATAAATCTCAGCTCTACCCTCTTAGAAGAAGAAAAATATATTCATGGAAGTAGTTTTTGCACCTGACATTGGGTTTTATGGGAATGGATAACACTGTCTCTTCCTTGTTTTTAAAAAACTCTCAAGAGACAAAAAAAATCATTTTAGCCATCTATTCCTATCCTTGCTGCCAACCTAGCACATTTGTCGCAATTTAAGGTATGTTTCAGGTTTTAGCATTTCTTTCAGTTACAGAGATTTTTAATTACATATTAGGTGTTCTTACCATGTAAAAACTTTGCATTTAGTTTTCAGCTTTGAAGCAAAAAAGTTTTACTGCACAAACCCCTATCTTACTTTAGTTAAAAGATAAAAAAATCTGGGGCACCTACTTCTCAAATGTAAAATGACTTTAAAAAGGGTACCTTAGTCAAAGAAACCACTTTTCTGTTGTAGTTACATACCTTTTCATGTAGAAATTGCATTTAGAATTATCATTATCAGGGCAAAGCACCTTTTCTACTTCATCTAATACCCTGGAAATATTTCAGTTGAAATAAAAGAAAAAAAAATGGAAGATTATTTCAATATGTGTTTTTCATCAGAATAACCTATAGTAATGTGGTGTCTGCTACGGACTGTTGATATAACATGTTAGAATCATAGAATCATAGTTAGGGTTGGAAAGGACCTTAAGATCATCTAGTTCCAACCCCCCTGCCATGGGCAGGGACACCTTACGCTGAAACTATGTTATAGTTTTACTCAGTTGGAAGGAGGCCAAAGGAAAGGAATTAGCAAAATGACAAAGGATTAAAAAAGTTTAGCCCCTTTGCTTCATGACTTTTTTAAGGCTCTTAAGTCTTAACACTCTTTCCTCTGTAGGGCTTGACAGGACAGGACATCTTTTTCCATAACTTCAGCAAAATTTTAATTTGGAAATGACCACTACAACTCTTGTGTCAAACAGACTGCCTGACTGCCTGACATTGCTTCAGTAATTCTTAGATTTCTTTCATAGTGCTTAAAGCAACACAAAACCTATACTAATAGAATATTTAAGACACCATAGAATTAATTATAATCAAAAGGTTGGACTAGATGTCATCTAGAAGTCACTTTCAACCAACATTCCCACCTAAGGGTTCTGCGCAATTTTTTTCCCACAAAGCAGCCAACAGGATCTCTGCATTGCCATTAGCACTGGCAGATGATGAGAAAAATCACAGCCACCTCCATCTGCCATACTACTCCTCTGAAGATGTTACACATTGAATGTGAAACTCTGGAGAGGAGAAATGTGTCAGTTGTTCCTTTTATACTGCTTTTTTTGTAGGTACAATGCTTTCTTTGTCTCCTCAAACCATACTTTTGAAGCTGCGTCTATTTTGAAAACGACTGTCTCTCCCAAAATTCCACCACATCTACCAAAAATCAAACCCTAGTGAATACATTCACAATGACTGACAATAGATGTCTTCAGTAGATCTAATTCTCCTGACTTCATAAGCACCTTTAAAGTACATTTTGGAAGCCTCTTTGAGGGGATGGAGTGTCATGAGCAAAAATTAATTAACTAACTTACATTTGTGTATTCAAACACGTGCAAGTCAACTGGCTAGAAGGAAGTTCGAAGGTATTGCAAAATTCAGTGTGATTTTTTTTGCTTTCCCTTTTTTTTTTAATCAATAAATCCTTGTGCTAAACATTAAAGACTGATGTAAGCTAAACACAGAATGATGGCACTAAAGAACCCAATTCTTCAAAGCACAATTAAGTATTTACAGATATGCTCAGCTGAGGCTGAAAACATTTGCCTTAGCAATGGCTAAATTCAAGCTAATTTTTCACAGTTCATTTTAAAGCGGACAGTTGTGTGGACTTCTTAGATGGCACTGTTTTCCTTTTTACAGCTATATTTTATCAAGTTTGAGATATGTCAAGGGTCAAGGCCTTGTATTTTTTCTGTTCTGTTCTTAAATCATAAATCTATAAATCCAAGCCAATCTAGAGCCTGAGAGAAAGAAGATGGACTTTAAGAGATTTGATATCAATTTGATAGGTGGACCACTCGGTGAATAAAGAACTGGCTGGATGGCTGCACGCAAAGAGTTGTGGTCAATGGCTCAATGTCCAGCTGGAGACCAGTAACGAGTGGTGTCCCTCAGGGATCGCTGTTGGGACCGGTCTTGTTTAACATCTTTGTCGCTGACATGGACAGTGGGATTGAGTGCGCCCTCAGCAAGTTTGCCGATGACACCAAGCTGTGTGGTTTGGTTGATACGCTGGAGGGAAGGAATGCCATCCAGAGGGACCTCGACACGCTTGTGAGGTGGGCTGATGCCAACCTCGTGAAGTTTAACCATGCCAAGTGCAAGGTCCTACACGTGGGTCGGAGCAATCCCAGGCACAGCTACAGGTTGGGCAGAGAAGAGATTCAGAGCAGCCCTGTGGAGAAGGACTTGGGGGTATTGGTCAATGAGAAAACAAACTTGAGCTGGCTTCAGTGTCCGCTTGCAGCCCAGAAAGCCAACTGTATCCTGGGCTGCATCAAGGTAAGGATGAACTTAAGCTCCTTTCCAACTCTAGCTATTCTATGATTCTATGATTTAAATTCAAACAATATAAGCTCTTCTGAGCACCAGATTGTGAGGACAAGTTGTCTGATGGTATCTTGTCCTGGGTTCAGCAGTAGCAGTCATGTTTCTCCTTCTTGGTAGCTGGTGCAGTGCTGTGTTTTGACTTTCGGCCTGGGAACAGAGCTGATAACAAGGATGTTTTGGTTTGGCCAAGGACTTTGTGAGCCTCATGCTCTGCCAGGGAGGAGGGGAAGCCAGGAGGAAGCAGAGACAGGACACCTGACCCAAACTGACCAAAGAGGTATTCCATACCACAGCATGTCATGCCCAGGATGTAACTGGGAGTTAGCCGGAAGGGCTGGGAGACTGCAGGGTTGGAGGAGGTATCGGTCGGTGCTTGGTCGGGCTGAGGGGGGCAAGTTATCGGTCGGCTGGTGCTGAGGTGTTGTATTCTCTTCCCTTGTTATTTCCTTTATCATTATTATCATTGGTGGTAGCAGTAGTGATTTGTGTTATACCTTAGTTACTAAACTGTTCTTATCTCAACCCGTGGGAGTTGCATTCTTTTCGATTCTCCTCTCTGTCCCTCCGGGAGCAGGGGGAGGGCAAGAAAGGGGGGGGGGAAGTGAGTGAACGAATTACCTGACTGGGTTTAAACCACGACATATCTATAGTAAAAAAAATAAATTAGGCATTGTACAGCATAGGATTTATTTGGAAGCATATTTTGACAAAATGCATTATCCATGATAAAAATAAGAAGAGTATTTACAGCAAGAGAGCTTGAGAACCCAAAATGTAACTGGAGGATATAAAACTAGAAAAAAATGAACACTGGCAAGCTATTAAAAAATAACTTTTAAAGAATTGGATCAGAGAGATTACAAATGGGGGGGGGGGGGGGGGGGGGCAGCGGGGAGATGGGGGAGGAAGGGCAAAACCTGAATATGAAAAAGGAAATAATATCCAGAACCTTTTAAAAGAAGTGATTTCAAATTATGGTCAATCATGTCAAAAGAAACATACAATCAAGACAGAGTGTAAGAATTAACCTCTCTTATATTAAGAAATTTCATTTTATATTAAAATTATTTTTATGCAGAGATGGTATTAAGAAAAAATATATTTCTTGAGCATGATAATAGTCTTTGGAATTGCATATCAGAGGTGTAAATTTCCATTTCAATTTTCCTTTCAGACTTCTCTAGCTAGGGCCTTGACTAACATTTCATTTCGTTAAATACAGTACAAGGACAATTAAATATTTTTGCAGTAAACATATTTCATGTATCCCTGGAGACTACAACAGTGGATAGTCCAAACTGCAATATTTTACTCTGAAGCCAGAGGCTGAATATATTTATTCTGCAATCACGTATTAATTCATTATTTTTCATTGAGTACCTCTTTCCACCTCCTCTGTCTCTCTCTCTCTTAACGCATTAATGTTACCAAAGTGGTATTAAATTTGTAGCTAGCTCAGGAGACGAGGGAGCAAGTGTCTTTAAGCGATATTCACAGCTTCCTGGTTCTGAGTGAATCCAAGCACTGACAATGTAATAGGAGTAATTCACACCTCCTGTTTGGCTAAGTTATGTCTCTCACTTGACCCAAAGAAACTCCCTGCAAAATTAACAAAGACACAGCCTTGATTTTAGGTGCAGATTACAATAATTGGATTTAAAGAACAGACAAATGATTGTCTTTAGCAGACAACCTGTAAGTGTTGTTCTAGGATCTGCTTAAGCTGCTCTAGGTCTCTTACCTGATGAACAGAAATAATAGCAACTGTGAAGATGCTGCTATTTGAGGATCATTTGGATCATAATTTTGACCTCCCTCTTGAATCCCATTATGGATGGGACAGTTCCAGACAAAAAGATTTCACAGCAAATAAATATTATTTAATCTCCTGCTGATTAGTTTAATACCCCAGAAGCTACATCATCACAGAAGTGACCAGGGGGTTTCTGCTAGTGGAAATAGAAACATGATGGTTTTGTTGCATGAATTATTTGTTGGCCACTGTTCTGCAGCTTCTAAGTAGAAAGAATCTCCTCCAAGTACACAATAGTTTTCACTGACTTGGATTCACAGTGCTTGGTCCCAGCAATGATCTGAGTTGTAGAAATAAGAAAACATTTTCCACTGTAAAAACTGGATGTTAAAGAAGCATAAACCAAAAAGGATATTCTAAGCAATGGGTAGTTATGTGAAGGTTATATCAGATAAAGCATAATTACATGAATTACCTAAAAAAAGTTGCAGGAAATGAACTCTGAATGATACAATACATCTAAATTGAACAAAATGAAATCTGGAAGTTATGAAAAAGATTTTGTAGGAACTGGTTAAAAAAATAAATTAAAAATCATTAGAGCAGTATTTCAGAAAGCTAAGTAATACTCAAAAAGGTGATGGTATTTGGGAGTTTTGAATCTAGCCACATACATCTGAATGGGTGTAATCAAATTCATATGTTCATAACTAAGAAAAAAAAAAAAACAGGAGAAAGTTTTTATTCATAAGCAGCAATTAAAGATCTATCCTAGCTTACACATCATTGGTAGATTTATTAATCAAGTGCCTCGTCCAACTTCCATTAAAATAAAATATTAATCCAAATTAGGTCCCTATATTTTACTTAATAATCTTTTTAAATTAACTTTACCAATATGCAGACTGGAAAGAGCTAAGGTTTACTTTTATATTCTCATATGACTACGAGGGCTGTAGTTTCATTTTCTTTCCTTGTTAAGAGTCAAATTCATCCTGGAGATATTTCCACACAGCTATTTCAATAAGTCATTCATCACAGAAAAAAAACAAACCAGTTTCAATATAGAATAAAGTGTGAATGCTCCATCATAGAATAGTTAGGGTTGGAAAGGACCTTAAGATCATCAAGTTCCAATCCCGCTGCCATGGGCAGGGACACCTCACACTAAAACATGCCACCCAAGGCCTCGTCCAACCTGGTCTTGAACACTGCCAGGGATGAAACATTCACAACCTCCCTGGGCAACCCATTCCAGTGCCTCACCACGCTAACAGGAAAGAATTTCCTCCTAATATCCAATCTAAACTTCCCTGTTTAAGTTTTAACCTGTTACCCCTTGTCCTATCACTACAGTCTCTAATGAAGAGTCCCTCCCCAGCATCCCTATAGCTCCCCTTCAGATACTGGAAGGCTGCTAGGAGGTCTCCATGCAGCCTTCTCTTCTCCAGGCTGAACAGCCCCAACTTCCTCAGCCTGTTTTCATACGGGAGGTGCTCCAGTCCCCTGATCATCCTCGTGGCCCTTCTCTGGACTTGTTCCAAGTTCCATGTCCTTTTTATGTTGAGGACACCAGAACTGCACACAATACTCCAGGTGAGGTCTCACGAGAGGAGAGTAGAGGGGCAGGATCACCTCCTTCGACCTGCTGGTCACGCTCCTTTTGATGCAGCCCAGGATACAGTTGGCTTTCTGGGCTGCGAGTGCACACTGAAGCCAGCTCATGTTCATTTTCTCATCAACCAACACCCCCAAGTCCTTCTCCACAGGGCTGCTCTGAATCTCTTCTCTGCCCAACCTGTAGCTGTGCCTGGGATTGCTCCGACCCAGGTGTAGGACCTTGCACTTGGCATGGTTAAACTTCATAAGGTTGGAATCAGCCCACCTCACAAGCGTGTCAAGGTCCCTCTGTATGGCATTCCTTCCCTCCAGGGTGTCAACCAAACCACACAGCTTGGTGTCATGGGCAAACTTGCTGAGGGCGCACTCAATCCCACTGTCCATGTCAGCGACAAAGATGTTAAACAAGACCAGTCCCAACACCGATCCCTGAGGGACACCACTCGTTACTGGTCTCCAGCTGGACGTTGAGCCATTGACCACAACTCTGCGTGCAGCCATCCAGCCAGTTCTTTATTCACCAAGTGGTCCACCTATCAAATTGATATCTCTCCAATTTAGAGACAAGGATGTCGTGTGGCATTTCGTATCTTTAGAGTACTTGACTCTGCAACCTTAATAATGTTTTTTTGTGTGTAAGATTATTTGTTTTTTAAAGACATAAATCATTACAGTATCTAAGCAACTCAGCATGAAGTACAAACAGCCAGTTATTCATTAGAGAGGAACTTGCTTGCTTTCATTTCTTCCTCAAGAAGTGATAATCCACAGCACAGTGTATCCCACAGCATGCTCCCAGGAGCAATTCTGTCAATAGCAAGGCACCCACCAAAAGTAGTATGGTTTTGAATGCTCCTTTAGATTTGAGGACAAACTTGTCTCTGGCAGCAGCATATTCCATATGGATAAACCCTTCACTAAGGACACTCTGCCTTCACCTCATCAGAGTTGAAGCTTTCGTGAACTCCAGTGTCACCATCAAATGCAACAGCTGCAGGAGGAGATCAGTGTAAGGGAGCAAGCTGGGGAAAATGAACCATACAGCTATATAGGCAAGCAAGTATTTTAGGGTATTGCATTGAATCCAGTACTGCATAAGTAGCCACTTTACAGCAAATTATGGTAGAGCCTGTTTTCTTCCATCCATGGTGGCTGCTGGATCACCAAATGTCATGATTTAAGCCCAGCCTGTCACTCAGAAACCACGCAGCCGTTCACTCACTCCCCCCTCCTTCCTCCCTCCAGCTCCCGGGGGGATGGGGAGGAGAATCGAAAGAATGTAATTCCCAACGGGTTGAGATAAGAGCAGTCCAGTAACTAAGGTATAACACAAATCACTGCTGCTACCACCATTAATAATAATGATAAGGGAAATAACAAGGGAAGAGAATACAACTGCTCACCAACCGCTGACCGATACCCAGCCCGACCGAGCAGTGATCTAGCCCTTCTGGGTAACTGCTCCTACTTCTACATTCTGGGCACGATGTGCTGTGGTATGGAATACCCCTTTGGCTAGTTTGGGTCAGGTGTCCTGTCTCTGCTTCCTCCCAGCTTCCCCTCTTCACTGGCAGAGCATGAGACTCAGAAAGTCCTTGGTCAGAGTAAACATTACTAAGCAGCAACTAAAAACATCAGTGTTATCAGCACTGCTCCCAGGCTGAAAGTCAAAAACACAGCACCGCATCAGCTACTAAGAAGGAGAAAAATGACTGCTACTGCTGAACCCAGGACACCAAACAACCATAAGAACTTTCATTGGAATAAATTATAAGCCATTTCTGTAGTAGCAGGTGGCATGACTTGCTTCAGCTGAGACCTCCAGCAAAAATTTTACTGATATGAACCAGCTGAGGTAGGACTTCTGAAGAAAAGGAATACACAGCTTCTTACGCTTTGGGAAGAAGCCCTTTAGCCCATAGTATACTGCAAAATATGTCTTTATAAATGTGAATCAGAATACACTGTAAGAAAGATATTTGCCCAGACTTCCTCTAGAAAAGGGACTGCGACATGGAGATCTCCTTGTTACTTACTGTTCCAGCTCCACCAGAATCTGAACAGTATGAAGTTCCCCATCCTCTCTTTTTGAAACAGTGTTTTCTCCCTGGATAAAATGATTACTTACCTCCAACACTATCTTTCTCTTATCAATCATCAGTATAACACTTTCAGGATGAATTTAAGTTTTCAGAAAGGTATTTTAGACATGAAAACAGATATCCTTTTATCATTTGGTTTTTACTCTTCAATTTCTATGACAAATAGTGAACATTTCTATTTCTATGGGGAGCAACAGTCAGTCACTTCCTATGTCTAATAACAAAGGCTATTTGGAAGGATTATCTGCAAAGCAAAACCAATTTTTTTTAACCTACTGTTTAATACTTCATAGTGAGTGATAAAAAAAATAACTAAAACCTTTAATAAAACTTTCTGTGCTTTTTCCTACTTTTTTCTTTACACTTAGGATACCAGAATTGCAGCACAAGGATCAGTATTATTTCACCTTCATCCTCCCTTACACCCATCTCTTTGAGGGATGACAACTGCAACATGATAGCTCAGATGAATTCTATAATGATCTGACTGTAATGCTTTATCAAAGAGAGACTGATGTTTCTAGTGAAAAGCAAACAGAAAGATATGTGGGGTTTTTCCCTTATTAAAGGTTGAAGGAGCAATGGAACAGTCTTTTTAAGACTGGAAGCCTTACAGTGTAAGACCAGTTTATTTTTCTGTGCTACAGTTCAGTTTCTTGATCCAAGTCATAAATGCTTAAACAGAAATGCAAGAAATATAAGCTGTATTTTGTTTTTTGCTTCAATTTCTCCAGAAAACCAAACAAAGCAGTCCTACTCTTACTGAAATACTTAATTCTATTGGCAATTTATTAAATCTTTCTCCTGGTAGCACAAAAGATTTAAATTAGAGCCCAGTGAAAATGACCTAGAGATAACAGAAATGCTCCTTGGGACTTTAGTGAAAAGCAATGATTCAGGATATTCATTGCCATATAGATTGAAGGTGAAATAAAGCTGATGATGAAAGTAAGGAGAGGGCTGCATGATACCATGACCTTCCACGCCTTTATATTGGAAGTTCCCCATATCAGATAGTACTAATGGGTGAAAAGAGCAATTCTCTCTTCTGCCTCTACCCTCAGCATCAAACTGTGCTGGGTCTGCACCAGCCAGACAGCTGAGCTACGCCTGAAACAATTTCACAGCTGCCTTGTCATGCATTTCCAGGAAGACATTAACTTTATACACTGAGATTCCTAGATGGTACCATAAAATGCATAGAGAAGAAAAAAGATGCCATGTGTTCTTGTCACAAAAAAAAACCAACCAAACCATTACACAAATATGTCTAGCTACTCTAGCAGGATTTCCCAACAATGTTGATAAGGTTGTTTACTGCAAAGACACCTTCTGAGAACACTGGCATGAATAGCCTATATAAGATGACTGGGAAATAATTGTTTACCATTTCTTGTAATATAATGCAATACAATACAGTACATTTAAGAGTTACTTATCTATGTACAGCCATCCTTGTCTCTCTCTCCTTTTGGTCAGTGGGAGCTCCTACAAAGAAGTCTATTTAACCTTTCCTAAATGAATTTAGATAAGCTGTACAGCCTGTGGGGAGTGCAAATTGTCTTCCATTAATTCTAGAAAAGAAAATTCATGATTGTCTTAGACAATTTTTAGAAGTCTGAAAGAAGTCTATTGTTGGTTCCCCTACGAAAAGTACATGAAATCTGAGGTTATCAGGGTCCTAATAAGAATCAATGTGATTTATGTTAGGTGTTGTGCCTACTGCATTAGGACTAATCCATATGTAACTTGAGAATAATGAAAGTATTAACCTTTGTTGAACATCCAGGGTACTACAACTCTGACTGAATAAAAATGTTCTGATCTAAGGTGAAATCTCGCTCCTGTGCAAACTATGATGTCAATAACATTTGCAACATCAAATACAAACTATTGATTCTCTTTTGCTGGCACAAAAAAATTGAATGAATAATAATAAAAAAAAATCTACAAAGGGAAACCCTGTTTTTCTTGGGTTCTATTATTTACTATTTTCACCATAACAAAAAAATCTCCATTATGATTATACTGCTAAGCTAGGAACTGCACAAATTTGAGAAAATATATTTCCCCTGTCTGCAAAAACATAACTCTACAGGAGAATAATTACAACTGACTTTTGTCTTCATAGCCTCATAACAAGAACATTTTCTTTTTAAATTCAATCAGACGTATATGGAGGATTACATATAATAAATATTGCACAGTCAGTGCCCTTGTCCTTTTAGGTAACATTTTTTAAAGTCCTTGAGCACTTCAATTCAAATGAGAAATTTTATGTTCTGTAGTTGACATTGAAGAAATCTTTCTTTCTCATCACATTAAGGCAAATCCCAGGAGGTGGAATGTCTCTCACTTTTGTTTTCCCTACTTCAATGGAAACAGAAAGAGGAGGGGAGAAAACATGACTTTCTGAGTGTAGTTTTTCAAGATTTCTCCCTTTTTTTTTTTTTTGTCACAGAACTGCAGGATTACACTTGAATTTGGTGATAGGATTTACTAGCCTGCTGGTGAAGCTCTTGGGGATTTCATGGTATATAAGTAGAAAAGAAAATGAACAAGGAGCAAACAAGGACATCCATCTAATTCAGAAGAGTACTGCAGAAACCTGCACAACTTCCAAACCCTCACTCTAGATCTGAAACAGACACAAGACTTTGTATAACAAGCAGTTCTCACTCCTTTTTTATTTGTTTATTGAAACAAAAAGGATCAGAATGACGATAACAAAAAAGCAGCCATATATTCAAGGTTGATGCGGTACAGACTGATATTAACGAAAAATTTAAGAAATTATAAATATCCTATTCCGTTATTGGTATTTGTACATTAAAATAATATCAAAATCATATCCTAAACTCATATTTAGCTTTCCCTTTTGGTCAGTGGGACCAAAAGGCTGGTGCATCTCCTGTATGACGACAGGCTTTGAAAGCTGGGGTTGTTCAGCCTGGAGAAGAGAAGGCTGTGTAGAGACCTCCATAGCAGCCTTCCAGTATCTGAAGGGGGCCTACAGGGCTGCTGGAGAGGGAATCTTCATTAGGGACTGTAGTGATAGGGCAAGAGATAATGGGTTTAAACTTAAACAGGGGAAGTTCAGGTTAGATATAAGGAAGAAGCTCTTTACTGTGAGGGTGCTGAAGCACTGGAATGGGTTGCCCAAGGAAGCTGTGAATGCTCTGTCCCTGGCAGTGTTCAAGTCCAGGTGGGACAGAGCCTTGGGTGACATGGTCTAGGGTGAGGTGTCCCTGACCATGGCAAGGGGGGTATAATTAGGTGAACCTCAAGTCCCTTCCAACCCAAACCATTCTATGATTTGATGATTCAGTTTTTTCTAATAATTTGGAAATTAATTTCACCATGTACCTTAAAAAAATCCCAAATAGAAAAAGAACTATGCGAGAGAGAGGAATAAAACCCAAGAGAGACAAGTGATGTACACCACCACCCACTGATTTATACACAGCCCAACCCAAGCAGCAATCTGCCCTTCTGGGTGACTCCCCCAGTTTATATACTGGGCATGACATGCTGCGGTATGGAATACCCCTTCAGCTAGTTTAAGTCAGGTGTCCTGTCTCTGCTCCCTCCCTGCTTCCTGTGTCCCTCCTTACTGGCAGAGCATGAGACTGGGAAGTCCTTGATCAGGGTAAGTACTACTGAGCAACAACTAAAACATCTGTGTGTTATCAACATTGCTCTCAGACTAAAGCCAAAACACAGCACTGCATCAGCTACTGGGAAGAAAATTAACTCTATCCCAGTTGAAACCAAGATACCAGTTTTTAAAAAAATGTTGATTAATAGTCAGGACTGAAGGTAGAGCTGTATCTTAAACACAAGTATTTAATGTAGATTTATTCCTCGCAGTTTCTGGGTGAATAACCATTGTGGCTTATTGCGTTTTCATTACTGGATGAATTCCTGAGACTTTTCATGCGTATCAACTTTCAAATCTATATTCCTAAAACTAAGCTCAACACTGCATGATCCAGCATGTCTAGTTGAAGAAAAAAAGGCAATCAGAAGAGCACACTAATCTTTAACAGAGCAAAGCACATTAAAAAGAGTGAAACCAACTTCATCTGTGTTAGCCATACAATTACACTTCAATAATGACTTTTTGCTGGGCCAGACCTAAGAGCTATAGTATCATACAGACACCACTAAGATTAGGTACCCAAATACTTCTTTCTGTCAACGGAAACACCAAAATGCATAATTTGTCATCTTTTATTTTGGCAATTTTCTGTCTTATATCTTGTTCCCACTTGCAAACTGTGATAATGGATAAGGGTAGGTTGTCTTGTTAGCTTTGATTCTGCACCTCCCCTCCCACCTCTTTAAACCTGCCTTCCTTAACTGTAGTACTGCAGGAAGCTTTTTTTTTAATGCTTGCATTCCGTCAAAATGTTAAATGTAATTTTCCTGAAAAATGCCAAAGCACAGCTTTAGCTGTGTACATAGCCAAGACATTTCTTTTCAAGATCCTTAAACATAAGGATGAGCATCAAGTATGAGAAAATACAATTGGAAAATTACCAATGTTACAGAAATATTTTTTCCATGTTGTAACATGATTTTGAAGATTCTTTACCTAAGTACGGAGTTACGCACAAGTACACTGTGAGGCAGCTGCCCTGGAGGCATTGTACAGCTGAAGGTGCAGAGGAGTGAACTCCCCAGAGAGTCATAATTCACTGCTGACCACACCTACAGCATTTATAAAACATCAGTACAGCACATTTTGGTGTGGGAGAGAAAAATAAAGCCAAGCAATGTTTCCTTTAAGAGCTCTTCTTCTCCAGGCTTGATGTCTGCTCTGTTTTCACTGGCTTTGAATACTCCATTTTTTTTCTTTTTTTTTCAGATCAGAATTACCCTGCTAATGACATTTCAAACCTGCTGCTATGTACAACTCCTCCAGAGGAATTTTGTGGAAGGATTCCAAGTCTTTCTTCCTTTACGTATTTCTATATATGAAAGAAGTTATAGTGTTTGTGGATAAGACAAAAGTGGATTGCTTCCATCTAGATGGCTTTTATTGTCCACAGGGAAAATCTGTGGGTATTTAGGCTTCACTACTCCATTCGACAACTCTTTCTCAGACACTAGTTCTGACAAGCTTTCAGGAGGCAATGTGGTGTTGGTATGAGATCCTAGTGATGTCAAAAGTGGGTAGCACATAAAGAAGACACATTGTGTCTTCTAAGTCTACAGTTTAACAGTTCTAGTAGAGCTACTTGTGTATGGTCCATTTTGTGGTATGAATAACAGACTGCCAAGAGTTCAGGTAGAACTGCAATGTCCTTCAGATAACCTTCCAAACTATTTCTAGGGGATAGCAGCTTCTTACTACTAACTGCACGACAGATGAAACTGTGAAATGAATCAATACTTTCTGGTGTATTTCTCTTAAAACGAACACTTGATCTTCAATGGACACCTCCAACGTATTGTCTGCCGGTGCCTGCAAGTGCTGGACTTTCTGAAACAAAAAACTTAGCATGAGAACTGATAGCTGAGGAGCATTTTTACTTACTGAGCAAGTTCTTTCCTCTGTCAGAAGTAAGCGTTGTGTTTTAAAGGTATTCAGTAAGGATCTGTATGAACATGTTCACAAGCAGAGTCACACCCTGCTGCATGGGGTTTACAGCATGAATCAGAGACAGAAGCAGTTTGAAAGTTTGGCCTGGTTTCTTTTTCAAAGTGCAGATATCCCACAGCAGCTGAAGAAATTATGTGGCAACTTTGCTTGAGAACAACCCAAGGAGGACATTTCCTTGCTTCTGTAATGTTCACCTTATCAGGAAACATTGCCTTTGGCATGTTACTCTTACAGTTAGTAAACCCCAAGACACAGTTTCAAACATCATGAAGTGCCTAGCAAGCAGTCTATCAAGGGAAAAGTATTAACAACAGATGGCTGACCATCTACAGCAGGGGATGGGGAAATGAGCAAAAAGATAAAATATTAAACATTAAAAAAATGACATAGATAAAATTAATTATAAATCACACAGAATCCTACTTTAGCCACTCTAGAGTTAGCCTGTAAGCTCTACACTTAGAGATCTGCTGGGAGGCTTGTCATTAAAATTAAGCTTGTGTTATTGTTCAAATTTAGATATTTTGAGAAATAGCTTTAAAGCAAAATTCTTTTTTAATTTGATACGCTGTGGGACATTTATATATTTATATCCTGAGTCTATCTATTTGTGGATCAGCTGTTCATAAACACATGTGCATATGAAAACCTGGGTTCAACCCCTGACTGCCCTCATCCCCTTGGTTTCAGGGGAAAGAAATTAAATACTGCTTATAAACCTGACCAGGAGTGCTCTGAAAAGGGAAATACACATACCAATAAATGTCTTTGCAAATGACAAAATCAAAACATAGAGATGACATGATTTTCGTAGTGGAGATAAAAAGCCAAACAAATGAGGAATGGTTCCTGGTCTCCTGTTTCAGGTGAGTCTGATTCACAGCTGTGTGTATGGGTTGGAATGGTACTGCAGAGGACAACTCCTTTAACTTACACCTTAAGATCAAAGTATGAAATTCAACAAAGACAGATGAGGGCAAATAACCCGTCAGCAAACCAGGCTGGGGCCTGGCTGCCTCAGGGCAGGTCTGCTCAAGAGGCCTGGGAGCTCCTAGTATGCGGTGCCTAAGCCCTGGCAGCAGGGATGACCAACAGGGGCTGTGTTAACAGCATAGCCAGTCGGTCAGGGAAAGGTTTAGTGTCTTTGTTTAGCACGTATTAGTCCACATTGACAGCATGGCATCCAGTATTGTGCACACCCCACCCCCCAGAGACAAACATTGGTAAATAGGAGTTACTTTAGGAGAGGCCACCAAGATGGTCAGGGCTGGAGCACTTGCCCTGTGAAGAGAGACTGGGCAAGCTGAGCTTGTTCAACTTGGCAAAGACACAGCTCCTGGAGAGACCTATGGGGAGGTTTTTGAGGAGTTAGTCAGGATATTCACAGTGTTATATCATAGATGTCGTGTTTTAAACCCTAGCCAGACAGCTTGTTCACTCACTCCCAGTGAGTGGTGCCAGGCTGAGAGCAATCACGGCTCGCCCCCCCCCCCCCCCCCCCATCCCCATCGGGGCTCTCCCCTTCCCTGCTCCCGGAGGAACAGGGAGGAGGATTGAAAGAGTGCAATTCCCACGGGTTGAGACAAGAACAGTCCAGCAACCAATGTACACAAATCACCACCGCTACCACCAACTACAACGATAAGGGAAAATAACAAGGGAAGAGAATACGATACCACCAGCCAAGAAACGAGTCCCACCCGGAAGCCCGTGTCCTTCCAGGTAACTCCCAGTTACCCCCCACCCCGGCCATGACGTGCTGTGGTATGGAATACCTCCTTGGCTAGCCTGGGTCAGGCACCCCCGGTCTCTGCTTCCTCACGCCTTCCCCTCCTCCCTGGCAGAGCATGAGCCTCACAAAGTCCTTGGTCAGGGTAAACATCACTGAGCAACAACCGAAAACATCGGTTTCACCAACACTGTTCCCAGGCTGGAAGTCAAAACACAGCACTGCACCAGCTACCATGAAGGAGAAACATGACTGCTACTGCTGAACATAGGATAAGAGCAAATTGTAAGTTAAATAGGAAGTTTGGAGTGGATATAAGATTTTTTTCATCATAAGGATATCCCGGCAGTAGAGCAGATTGCCCAGGGAGAGGTTATGCAGTCTCCTACCTTGGAGGCTTTCAAACCCATCTGAGTAAAGCCCTGAACAACCTGTTCCGAAACCTATGTACATTTTGTACTGGGAACAACAGTAGAAAGCTCAGTCGTAGAATACATCTATAGTATTCTTGAATGGGTTTTCACACTTTCAGTCTAATTGAAATGAAAATATGAGCTTAAAAATTTGAATTAGTATCTGTAAATATTGTTCAAGAAAATTAACGTTTTCCAATAGTTAGTATTAGAAATATGCATAATTAACATTAACCTAATAAACAGTAAGTTAAATAATAGAATCATAGAATCATAGAAGAGTTAGGGGTGGAAAGGACCTTAAGATTATCTAGCTCCAACCCCCCCACAATGGGCAGGGACACCTCACACTAAACCATGTCACCCAAGGCTCTGTCCAACCTGGCCTTGAACACCAACAGGGATGGAGCATTCACAGCTTCCCTGGGCAACCCATTCCAGTGCCCTCAGTAAGGAAATTTCTCCTTATATCTAATCTAAGCTTTCCCTGTTTAAGCTTGAACCCGTTACCCCTTGTCCTATCACTACAGTCCCTAATGAAGAGTCCCTCCCCAGCATCCCTATAGGCCCCCTTCAGATACTGAAAGGCTGCTATGAGGTCTCCATGCAGCCTTCTCTTCTCCAGGCTGAACAGCCCCAACTTCCTCAGCCTATCTTCATACAGGAGGTGCTCCAGTCCCCTGATCATCCTCAAAGCCCTTCTTTGGTCTTCTTTCAACAGTTCCATATCCTTTTTATGTTGAGGACACCAGAACTGCACACAATAGCCCAGGTGAGGTCTCACGAGAGGAGAGTAGAGGGGCAGGATCACCTCCTTCGACCTGCTGGTCATGCTCCTTTTGATGCAGAGCAGGATACAGTTGGCTTTCTGGGCTGCAAGTGCACACTGAAGCCAGCTCATGTTCATTTTCTCATCTACCAACACCCCCAAGTCCTTCTCTGCAGGGCAAGTCATACATTTACTCATCTGTCAGTGACATTTTAGAGGTATGCCTCATGTGACTTAGTACAGCTGTTGGGTCTCTGCTTTAGAAAAACACCTTTTGTTGAAACCACGGTAAAAAACAATCTTACTGACTGTGTCAGCAGAGCTCTGTAACACTCAGTTACAAAATACACGAGGGATTGCTCCACATAATTATGGGTGCAGTATTGGTAATATATGTTTCTATAAATGCTCAACTGTGTTGGAGGACACATAATTTCTAATAATTTTGCTGTCACAATTTTTTTTTTAATTGAAGCAACACGATTAATACAGAGAAAGGTATGGCAACATCCTCATGGGTAGGCTGAACTGATGCTTCAAGGATAACATGGATTTTTTTTCTGACAGAAATTAACTTCATTCTCACTAAGTAAAAAGCTGTTTCTAACAGTGAAGTCCATTTTCAGAGAGAATCCCCCCAGAAGTCTGTAGCTGGTAGAAAAGAGCTTGAACCTGTGCCTTTCTGTTGGTATTAATTTCATACTGCTCAGGCTTCAGGTTCCAAAAAACAGCTGTTGGAGTTCTCTTCAAAGATACAGCTCATGATGCCACACATAAGCAAAGGTGAACTCTACTAGTTCAAATCTGACATACGATGATTCAGACACAGCTGATCCAGAAACCATAAACTGCCAGATATTTTTGTGACACAATGAAACTCTTTGCTACAAGCCATGATGAAAAGAGTGGCTCACTATTAAATCTAGGATTTAGCAGGTACCTTCTCACATGTCTGCTCAGTAATCAGATCACAGTATAATCCTGTGAAGTTCCTGTAAGCACTGAGAGTACGCTGTTGGATCCGAATATATTTATATGTAATATAAGACACAACAACTTAAATGCAAAACTAAACATCTTTATGTGTTTACCTTGTTTTTCTTTTGTCCTTTTGTGGGTGTTCCAGAAAGCTATTAATATTGGTATAAAGGGGGATTAATTGATGATAGTAGTGACTGAAACACAAGGCTGCAGGTAAGCTAAGGCTTCTGTTTTTCCTCTTGTTGCTCCTATGTATTTCTTGTATGAGAAAATTGTGTACTCTACTGCTTAAACCTCTATCACTTATCCTGAGCTGACTCTACTGCTAACATCTATCTGCTTTTGCTGTCATTAGGTCAGCTAAACCAAGAAAATCAGTGGTGAATGTAATTTACCGATATAATTATTTGGCTAAGGATAGCTTTAACACTAACCTGGTTCCAAACCCCTTTAATTAGTTATAGGGAATTGCAAACTTTGGGAACCCAAAAATGAAAAGGCTGAGTCTTAAAATGGTTATTATTTCAAGTGATTCACCTCAGAATCAATCTGACATTTGCATAACAATCCGTTCTTCTTTTTCTCTCCCCTTTCCAAAAATTTCACTGTCAATTCCTGGAACTAAATTCGTAAATTAGTACATTTGTTCCTTTTCCACTCACAAGAAGACAGCAGCTTTAAATATGTCTAGATTTAACTCTTTTCCTTATGTGTAAACAAGCATAATGACAGAACCATCTAAATGTGAGCAAAGCTTTATGATCAAGAGGATTATCTGAATCTCAAAGCAAGGACATGGCACATTCTTTGTAGTACCTGAAGGCAAGTATATCTCCCCTGCAGCCCTATTCTGGAACTCTCTGAAGCTGTCGAGGAAGTACTGGAAAAAATGCAGACCACGGTCTCTTGTTTCCAAGAAGATTCAGATAAACAGCCAGCAGCCACAGTTCATAAAGGAACACCACGATAACAAGCCTCCAATATACTGCCCCTGATAGTCATGACAGGCAGAGTGCCATAGCATACATCTTCTTGCAGACAGATCTAGCCCTTGTTCCTGCACCCAGGGGGGCAAATGCTGCACCTGAAAGCTAAAACACAGTTTTAGCAGTTTAAAACAGTTTTTATCTGTTTCCCACCTTGACCACTGACAAGAACAGGATGCTCTAATGTAGAGATTTCTCCAGAGCAGTTAAGAAGAAGAAAAAAGGCAAAAGATCTTTGAATAAAACTGTGTGACACACGTATATTTTTATGATTTTATGCTACTACAAGGAAGACCTGCCTCACATTTGACACCTTTATTGGCTCTGGTTGTGAAAGTATATGTGCTTGCTTTAAGTTGCTGTCCTTAGTATTGTTCCTATACTTTGTTATCCCTCTTATCTGTGGCTCCTTCAAACAAGCACTGTGTTTACACTGGGAGTGATGGGATGCTGATAAAAGGGCATGTGTGATAATCAAAACCCTTCTCAGTTTCTCTGTGGTGTGATGACCTTGTGCTCTACCTCTGCCTGCCTTCTGGACAGCGCTGTCTGGGCACAACTGTTAAACTTTGGAATGTGTCAGGAGTCCTGGTAGCCTAATTGCACACATCAAACTTTGCACTTGGCAGTAAAACTAGCTGCAATTGTGTTGCTTACCATTTTTCCTCCTGGTAACCAAGTATTCTACAATTAGAGGTAAAACAGATCCTACATACATGTTGGATAATTAATAATGGGTAGATTTTTTTAGGTATCTATAGCTCAAACCACCAAAGTAGATTAGTATTGAATGGCCAAATCTGTGCCTAGGCTGCGTGGCCATGTCTCTTTACACATGCTTTTTTAAATGCCTGACACAGTTTGCCATGTATCAGAAGGCACGCAGGGGGGAACAGTGCGATTTTAGCCTGTGGCAGACAAGCCCTCCATATGGTCCCTATACAGTAGGGAACAGAGTACACATTGGTAGATACCAAACCCAAAGTTTCATTTTCACTGTTCTTAGGGAGATTTCCATGCCAGCTCATGCTCCAGAAGGAACATCTATAACTTAACAGCTCTTTATTTGTGTTCACTGATGTAATATTAGAAGGGTTGCCAAGGTACCTGTGGACACAAGACTGTGCAGAGGGATTCTCAGAAGCCACTGCAAACCACTGTAAGCCATTATTTTAATCAGCATACACAAAGTCTTCAGGTCTTATGTTTTTTAATTACTTAAACCAAATTTTGGCCATGGATGCATTGGGATACAAAGTATTTGTGTCTGTTCATATACATTTTTGGAGAGTTGAGTGTCAAGGTGGTTTTTATTAAGTATTAGTAATAGCTGTATGCATATTTCATTAAAGGTCTTCATCAAAGCCATGAGGTGTGTATCAAAGTAAACTCTTTTCCTTGTGTCACACACATCACACAACCTTCACCAGAGACATTGCTAGAATGGGAAATCCCCTTGGGAAATGAGTCTGGAGAGATAAAACAAAGTTGAATGATGAAAGAAGGACAAAGAAAAAAAAAAGGAAAAAAGAATTTTCCTTTTGCTATTTAGATACCTGTTGTGATTTTGTTCAAAGCAGCAGTCTGCAGGTGGTTCCTTAGATTTCCAAAAAGTAATTTTTTTACACAAGAAAAACATAAACACCCTTCAATGAACCATACTTATATGGGAACTTTTTCTACAGGCCCTTGAAGCATCATCACCGTTCAGTGTAACCATCAGCTATGCTGCAGGTGACATGTAAAATTTGTACTATAAATCAGCTGAAACCTGCACAGATATACATGCATTAGTCCTGTGAATAGTCCTGTTGGCATCAGGTGAGCTTCCTAGGGACTGGAAGTGTCAGAGAATAATGCCTGGATCAGTGATTCTGTTTGCAATGGAAGTGACAATGGTAATGTTATGCCAACCTGAAGTTCACATTCTCTTGAAAAAGAGATTTCTTATCAAGGAACAGTTCAGAGAAATGGCAAAAGACTTATTTTTACTGAGAAAGAACAAGTTACAGAGAAAGAATAAAGGACATAAGAGCCTGAAAATACTCAGAAGTTATAGAGAACATATTTATCTGTATGGTATTAGATGTCCCAAGGGACGAAGTCTCCCAAGTTTTGCTTCCTATTTCTCTGCTGACATGCTGGCAGCACTGAGGGCAAAGAGAAGCTGCACCTTTAGGCAAGCAACTGTGTCCTTACACAGTTACTGTGTGAACATGTCTCTCTGACCTTCCCCACACAGTGCTATTCTTCAGTTTCAGGCTGCATGAGCCACATGGGAGATGTAGGCCAGGTGCATGTAAGGAAGATAGTATCAGACTCACAGTCTACAGCTGAACTTCATTCACATCCAAAAGTCAAATGCAGAAAAATATTCAGCTCTTCTTAGAAAAAAAGTGGGGGAAATGGTGGAAAAGGAAATTTAGACATTCTGCCAGAAAAATACAGCCAAAAGTAAATATGGGAAAATATTATGGTAGAGCAGAAAAATTACACTGTTTGGCATGTTTAAAATCAGCCATGCTGGTTTAACTGGTAAAACCTCTTTTAAGGACCAGTCCTACACTGCTGGAAGGTGACAAGATGTCCCAGTAATTTCTTTCCACTTGCACATTCTTTGGCACTAATTTGTGCTACTTCACATCAATATTAGACATCAACAAAATCTGTTGCTCATTCCAAGAGTGTGAGAGCAGAACTGAACAACCTGACCCTCTGATAAGCGTTTACTAATATGGAGTTAAATGTGTGATTTTCCAATTGCTTGTTTTCTGGACAGATGGTGTTTCTTTTTAAAAGCTACAATGGCTGCTAAGAGTGAGCAGCTCATATCACTACATCAAAACCCAACATTTATCGCAAAAAAAAAAGAAAAGAAAAAGTTAATATTGTTGGTAATGTCTTGGAAACTCAGCTGCACATGCATTTCCATACCCTGTATGAACCAGGTCCATAAAGGACTTCAAGAGTCAGGTAAAAATGTGGTAAAAGGAATCATATAATCATAGAATAGAATCGTAGAATCATAGAAGAGATAGGGTTGGAAAGGACCTTAAGATCATCTTGTTCCAAACTCCCTGCAATGGGCAGGGACACCTCACACTAAACCAAGGCACGCAAGGATCTGTCCAACCTGGCCTTGAACACCAACAGGGATGGAACATTCACAACTTCCCTGGGCAACCCATTCCACTGCCTCACCACCCTTACAGTAAAGAACTTCTTCCTTATATTCAATCTAAGCTTCTCCTGTTTAAGTTTTAACCTATTACCCCTTGTCCTATCACTACAGTCCCTAATGAAGAGTCCCTCTCCAGCATCCTTATAGCCCCTCTTCAGATACTGGAAGGCTGCTATGAGGTCTCCATGCAGCCTTCTCTTCTCCAGGCTGAACAGCCCCAACTTTCTCAGCCTGTCTTCATACAGGAGGTGCTCCAGTCCCCTGATCATCCTCATGGCCCTCCTCTGGACTTGTTCCAACAGTTCCATGTCCTTTTTATGCTGAAGACACCAGAACTGCAGACAATACTACAGGTGAGGTCTCATGAGAGGATAGTAGAGTTGCAGGATCACCTCCTTCAACCTTCTGATCACGCTGCTTTTGATGCAGCCCAGGATACGGTTGGCTTTCTGGGTTGCAAGCGCACACTGAAGCCGGCTCATGTTCATTTTCTCATCGACCAGCACCCCCAAGTCCTTCTCCGCAGGGCTGCTCTGAATCTCTTCTCTGCCCAACCTGTAGCTGTGCCTGGGATTGCTCTGATCCAGGTGTAGGACCTTGCACTTGGCATGGTTAAACTTCATGAGGTTGGCATCAGCCCACCTCACAAGCGTGTCGAGGTCCCTCTGGATGGCATTCCTTCCCTCCAGCGTATCAACCGAACCACACAGCTTGGTGTCATCGGAAACTTGCTGAAGGCGCACTCAATCCCACTGTCCTTGTCAGCGACAAAGATGTTAAACAAGACCGGTCCCAACAGCAATCCCTGAGGGACACCACTTGTTACTGGTCTCCAGCTGGACACTGAGCCATTGACCACAACTCTTTGTGTGCGGCCATCCAGCCAGTTCTTTATCCACCAAGTGGTCCATCCATCAAATTGATGTCTCTCCAATTTAGAGACAAGGATGTCGTGAGGGACAGTGTTGAACGCTTTGCACAAGTCCAGGTAGATGACATCAACTGCTCTACCCCTGTCCATCAGTTCCGTAGCCCCATCATAGAAGGCCACCAAATTGGTCAGGATTTCCCCTTAGTGAAGCCATGCTGGCTGTCACCAAGCACCTTGTTGATTTTCATGTGCCTTAGCATGTCTTCCAGGAGAATCTGCTCCAAGATTTTGCCAGGCACAGAGGTGAGACTGCCTGGTCTGTAATTCCCCGGGTCATCCATTTTCCTCTTCTTGAAAATGGGGGTTATATTTCCCTTTTTCCAGTCATCGGGAACTTCACCTGACTGCCATGATTTTTCAAATATGGCCAGTGGCTTAGCAACTTCATTTGGCAGCTCCTTCAGGACCCACGGATGGATTTTATCAGGTCCCATGGACTTGTGTACGTCCAGGTTTTTAAGATGGTCTTGAACCAGGTCCTCTTCTATAGTGGGCCCAAGGTCTTCATTTTCAGTCCCTGCCTCTGCCTTCCAAAAGTAAAGAAAGTAATAACTTCTACTGTCCTTATATTCTACTCTCCTTAGGCAACTTCTTACCCCAAGGATACTGTGCAAGTGAGAGGTGATAGCTGCCCTAACAAAGCTCAGTCTGCTATTTGAAGGGGTAGTGTAGAAGTGTATGAATCAGACAACCTCGAATAAATGGCAATCAGGAGTCAGCACTAGAGGACCATTTTTCAGATCTCGATTTTAGGAGGAGTCTACTCTCTCAGAAGCAGCCAATCGGTGGTGGCAAATAAATCTGTTTGTGTCAAGCAGATTCTTCCGGATTGTTTTTCTGTCTCTGAAATAGAGATAATTTCATGTTCTACCTACATATGCTAAGAAAATACCAGTATTTACATTAAATTGTCTTAAATGAATATAATAATATTGCATATACAGCACAAATGAAAAATGAGTTCTCATTAAAGTATTAGATCCCGCCCAAATTTTTGTGACATCCTAACATTATAACACATGGCAAGTTGAAGTTTTTTCCCTCATGCTTGGTTTCTTCTGCATTTGCATTCCTACCTCAAATACATAAATTGCCTAGGGCTTCCCTCAGATAACGAGGACTCTTCAGCCATTTTAAGGATTTCTCTGGTCTCTGGAAACTTCCTCCTTGAGGCCAGAAGTGAGAAAGAAGGTATGAAGTCCACATTCAAACATGGGGATTGAGAGGTTGCTGACCTATGATGCAATTTCCTCCTGTGTGAATAAGAAAAGTAGTGCAGAATATGCAAAACCAGGACATGGCTACTGCCTGAAAAGGATTCTTTTGTAGTCTAAAAGCACATAGAGTTTTACTGCCTTTTCTTTCCCAGAAAAGGACACATCGTCTGTCAACCAGATCATATATTAGAACACAGGAGAATTCAGTTTTATTTTCATATTGGCACAAGGGATAAGGAAGCTTCATTTACCAGTTGAGTCTCATCTCAGAGATACCAGGGAAATCTGTTCAGGAAAGAAACTTCAAGGTCAGATTGAGCTGACAGCAACTATATTCACAACTATGTCACCTGCCTGTATTGTAACATGATTTTCCTGACATTCTCCGTTTTCTTTGCTTCTGTTCATGACAGCTGAGCAGAAATAAAATTTAAAAAAATGTTTAAAATGCAGGCAAAAATTGGAAGAACACTTTTGTTTGAAATTTGTTGCAAGAATTTGAAAGATTAAAGCCCTAAGTTGGAAGGGAGGGAAGTCAGATTTCAGCTGAATATTTTCATGTTCTGAGTAAAATATGGAAGCAGTGACCTTACGGTGTCCAATAAATGTCAGGATTTGATTTTCTTTTCTTGAAGGAGAGTTATTACTGATAACAACTTGCAATATCTTCATGCATAATCAGTTTTGTATGCACTGCCATATAACTAAACATTTAGGCCATTGGAGGAGTTCTGTAACTTCCTATTTCTTTTCTATTTTTAAGATGAGATGGATAGAAAGAATCTATGTTAAGAGAGTAAAGCGTACATGTCCAGACAAATGATCCTACCTTTCAGAACTAGTCAGAAAATTAGTTGAAGTAATATTTGGCTAATATTCAAGTTGATAGGTATAACCTCTCTGAAATGTTGCTAAAATATGCTAACTGGTTTACTTTTTAAGTACCTGAGCATATTAAAGAGGATTTAAAAAGTAACTATAAATACTCATTATTATCACATTTTGAAGATTATTGTAGTCCAGAGGCTGCCAAATTAACATGAAGAAAAGGTTATTGCTTTTCAATCATTTGTTTTGAGCCATTGTCACTATGCAAGGCACAATCTAACCACAAGTCAGGGTAAACTGTCTCTACTTCACACATGTGAGACTGATACCCTCTGTTCATGATGGGCACACTCATTTTTTTCCTGTGAATGTCATTAGGAGATGATTTCGGGAAGAAGCAAGCTCATAATTATTTTTAACAGCAATACAGTACTTTTGTCAGATATTAAGAAGAGCTGTCTTCCTCACCAGCTAACATCTGAGTAGTTTCTTCAGTAACAGTCGGTTCTAAAAATCATTATATGAGTTCAGGGTATATGATGTTATAAAACAGAACAGACAAGGACCAGATTAAAACCAAAAAATGTGCAAGATCAATGTACACTTTATTGTATTGTTTACAAAGTAGTAAATTGTGTACAATACTGCGCTAACAGGTAAGGTGTTTTCCTTTTTCAAAGAACCTACAGCCTTAACATAGCACGTCAAAACATACACTTAAAGGCAAAAATAAGTAAGGGTGTGAGATTACTACTGTGAATTGTAAAGAAGAGAGTTATCTTGGAGATAGATGTTCAGGGGAAGACTGCAGAGTAAGAGAGAAGAGAGTCTGAAATGCAGATGAAAGCAGAAAAGGTGTTCTAGCAGGGTAGAAGGAAGGGAGCAAAACAGATGAAAGCAGCAGGAAAATTAAAGGATTGTGAAGAACAAAAATAACAAGGGAAGGAAGATAAAAGCAGGGTGAGGTGATGAGATATGCAAAATTCTACACAGACACTTATAAAATTAAAAACACACCCTGGTGTGTACAAAACTTACCCACACCTTCTTTTCACACACAGATCACTGTAATGCTACCTGATAGTCTCATAGATATGTACTCCATTTCACAAATATAAAGGCATATAAAATCCACAGCCAACTAACCTCCAGTCTAAATCAGATACAACCCTCAACTGAGCAGTTGAACTTATTATGATGAGACATTACATTGATTATTACTAGGGCTATACACTGTCCTGAAGCTTGCTATGCAAATAGCTACAGGTTGAAACCTCTACGTGTATGCTTTTTACTTTATTTCCCGCCTAGTCCTATGCCTCTTACTAAGAACCTAGCTACCTTTAAAAACCATAAAAGTGCACTGGTAGTAGCCAGTGTGACACAGCACATGAAAGTGTCAGCATGTGAGACCTTTGGGAGGTGAAAGAAGTGCAATGACAAAATCAGGGAGCAGGTGTTTGGAAGGTGCTGCTTTCTTGTATACTTAAGGCTGTAGATATTAATGTTTGAGTAAGGGTTGTCTTTTTGTTTCATTTGGTTTGGTGGTCAAACCCATCATGCTTCAATGGCCAAATGGTGGCAGGATACCAATAGGAAAGAAATTACAACAATGGGCTTTGAGATCATATTTGGGAGCCAACATAACAAATGGTTTCAGAGTTTGAGTGTGGGGAAAGTTAACTACTAGAAGAAGATGTCTTGAGCAAGAATCCATCATTCTGACTGTCTGGATGTGCAGTAACATCTGAAAAGGGATTTGAAAGCTTATATAAATTAGTGTGGTGAATGTTAACACACACATGTTCATGTGGGTGTATACAGTCCTCTAAGCAGAGAGACAAACATACATATAGAGGTAATAGTTAAAAGGGGGAGTGATAGCCATGACCAAACATCTACACATTCTAATCCTAGGATCATTTAATTGGATGCTTATATCTCTGAGACCTCTATTTTTATTGTTAGTGCATGTATTGTTTGCAGCAGGATGGTCTTGCAGTGGAAAAGTTTATCCTGATCTACTGTATCCATGCATCTGTTTAATACAGAATGTAATTGTATGAACAAGTAATATCCCTCCCAAAAGATTCCTGCCTCATTTAGAATACCTATTTTCTGTCTCCTGAATAAGAAAAATGAACTGTGGAGATGGCAAACTTCTTAGGGCCAGTCATATTCCATTAATCTAACAAATCCTGTCAAACTTGACCTGGGTTTGCACTTCTCTCCTAGGCATACAAATGCAGCAGGATTCTCAGTGTAACTGGGCTGCTGACTCACTACCAAATAAAACTGTCTTGCTGGATAAGCCTGACCCTTAGGCCACCAGTGGGCCAGCTCTGTAGTGGATAAGGAAGACGAGAAGAATACTTACGGTGAACTGCAATGGGGAAACACAGGGCTGGTCTTTCTTACTTTAGTATGGCAACCCCTTCCTTTTGGCTGAAGCCCTGAATGTTTGCTGAACACTTACTGAAGCCTTTGCCACAGCCTGGTTAGGATGGCTGGCTGCACTGCTTTACTGTGCCGTGGGGAAGGGAGAAAAAAGAAAATGCAGCGTTGGGAAAAGTTACATTGGGAAAATTTGGAGGAAAGTGGTTGTGGAGGCTTCAGTCCTCCTCTGCACAGATCACATGAGGGTAGATGGTTAGTTCTTTCCAGCTTTGCTGACACTTGGTTTCTTTCCAGTCTTTTTGCCACAGAGATGACTTAAAATGTCATCAGTCTGCTCTGTGTCTTTCATGCACTGAAAACAAGTACGTTACAGGTGTCAATGTTATGTACTGCTCCTATGTCTTTCCCAATTTTAGGGCTTTTCTACCAATTATAGAGAAGTGCTCATCACATTGATTACAGGCACTGTCAAGTTTGTCACTTCTCTTCATTATGCATGTCTGCTCTTAACCCAACACCAGTGGCAAAGGAGATAATATTACATACTTGTTCTCTCCCCTGTCGCCACATCCCAGATATTTACAAGCAGTTTGGCATGCTTAGAGGTGATGGTTGGGTAAATTCTGTTTAACAGGTCTGAGTAAGAACTGCAGCAGTAGACATTAGGAGGTAGAACTGCAGGAGCAAAAGAGCTCTTATTTGAATCTGTGACAGATATTGGCTCCCATGGTCAGCCTCACTGCTTGTTTGGACGTTTTGAATATATCCAGGAGATGAAGAAGAAATATGTGGCAGATAACCTTATCTCCAAGCAAGTAAAACATGCAGAACCATGAAATGTCTAATGACTGACCACAATGAACAGCTTGGTAGAAGACTGTAGGAAGGCAGTGCTTCTATCATAATATCCCTAAAAAAAGCTTGAAGGCTTTGCGGTATCTTTTTAGTGGTAGTGGTTACACCACTAAAAATTACAAATACAACTGAAAACCATTGGCATTGCAACTTGCACTGTTATACTGCATGTCCAATGGGTTTCATGTAAATGCTTGAGGAGGGAAGTTTATAGGTTTCTTTACGCAGTAATTTGTCTATTACCCATAGCTTCTCTGTGCTGTCAGAAGATTTGGCTAATATTGCATCATATTGCTCAAGTACTATCATGTTGCTGGGTTACTATCTGGAGCAGCATGTGGATTAAAAGCTGCAGAAAATTCTAATAAATAAAATTACACTGTCCACAGCAAAACAATGTTCACTTTTACATGCTGTTAAAATATTCTCGTTTATATGCCAACATTGTGAGATCCATGATGTTCAGACTAAGTTCTCAATTGGCCTCTGCTAATATTCCAAGTCAGTTATTATCCTAGTTTGATCAGTGGATTAAATTACACAATTCAGAATAAAAATATGCCATTTATATTGTTAGCTTTTTGCAATCAAGGTTTTTAGGAACCTTATTACGTGCAATCATCTATCTCTGTGACTTTGATCAACATAGACCCTCCTCCTTGACCTTTAATATTAAAAAATTAGGGTTTCTGGTGAATTACATTTTTTGGCTAAAAAATACTTCATAGAGATTTTTCTTCTAGCTTATTTCATACTACTGAAAACATCAAACCTGGGAAGCATGAATGGTCATTTTAGAGCACAAGGAAAATGGTAGGTAGCTGTTTTCTGATTTCAGAGAAAAGCTATGCTAACACTTGTTTCTGCTGACTTTACATAGTTCTATCAAACAGCAATGTAAACTGGGAAAAACTTTGTCTGCCAGAAGTATTGTTTCCCTGCCCTTTACTTCATACAAATTTCACTTGCAGAATACACTTATTTCTTAATGGATTAGCAACACCCAAACAACTATTTCAGCCTAATACAACAGAGCGAAAACTGTGTAAACTACTGCTAATTTAAAATTGAAACACAATGTCTTTTAGCTTCGCACTGTCATTGGACATGTCACCTATTTGACTTTGATATGATCTGAGAAGTAAAAATGTTTTAGAATAGATGTACAAAAAGTGAGCAATCAGCACTTTTTATCACTTTGATTACCACTTATAAAAATGGCTCTACACTCTCCCAGAAATCTAACAACCTTTGTACAATTTGCCCTTCAAATACTTTAAAGCTCTGATTAATATCCTTGAGCTTAGACATGCTGCTACTTTGAAAATGTTTCTTTCAGTTTAAATTAAGCTTGTTTCTTAGTCTGCAATATTAGCAAAGAAAAATTTAAACCTGCTCAGTATTTACACAAGAGACCACAACCCAGGGAACAAGTGAGGTTGTGATTTCACCATTCTTAACACCAGACGTGCATTTCCACATCCCTGAACAAGACAAACTCGTCCTGGGTCACACAGGGGTACACAACCACACCGCAGAGGATAAATGGGCAGGCAGCCACAGGACACAATGCACTGATTTGGTCAGATTAATGTTTTGAAGTTTGTCTTAATGTCAGCTACAGGAAGACAGATGATGACATATGGTGAATATCTACATTAAATTCCATACAGGATTTGATTTATCAAATACTAGCATCTGTTCATTACTATGCCATCATAGTTAGCAAGAACAAAATTTCACAAATCTCTACTCTTCAGAACAGCCCTTATTCGTATTGACTTCATTTGAAGGTAATAAGAATGTTCATCTTGCTTGGCCAGGTAATAATGTTTTTCTTTCCTTGTGACCTTGTAAGAACTGAGAAAACAGAAAGGTCACAGCAATCACTTGATCTCAAAATTTTAGATTTTCAAAATTAGTTGTTAACTAATCACCATCTCAACACTATTAAATCATCACAAAAAGATCTTTGAATAAATGTCAAACATTTCTATGATCTTTGAAGTTCTTTTTAATAGCAGTCCTATTTTAGCTTTTGCCAGTTTTGATGTAAATCAAAGTATCTGCCTGAAGCGGGATAAAAGGTCACTCTCCTTTTTGTGTGCACTGAGAATTTGAATAATTTTCCAAAACTCCTGAATTCCCAAAGAGTTCACTTGACAGTATGAAAAAGGCTATACAGATAATGGGCAAAGTCTGTGACTGAACATAGTACCCTGCTATCTGCTGACACTTAGATACAGGCTTAGAGTAGTTCACTCACTGATGGAGAACATCAGTTACTATTGATGAATTATGTTACTTGAAGCAGCCAAGCAGAAAGCTGGAATACAGGGCAGAATGACACAACCTGTTGGCAACATCAAATGCTTCTACAAGCCTGTGCTTGGCAGTTGGAGGCAAAATTAGCGTTCTGGTAACACATTAAGAATGCAACGGAAGTGTACATCTACAAATCAGTACAGTCTTATTTTAATTACATAAACCCATGACACAGTATATCTCAGAAATGAGACACAAGTACAGGGATTTGAAGTAGCTGACATGGAAAAGGACACATTCACATGGAAATAAATCCTCATCATTTTACTGGCCCTGTCAAAAGGCTTGGATCGCAATAATCATCCCAGATCTCCAGCAGTGGTTCCAGTGGCTCTAAATATTTTCCCAATTCCAATTTGTTTACAAATTAACATTTTTTGGCAAAAGGATTAAGAACAGACCACTGCTAGGTTCCAGACATGAACTCCAAGTTCCAGCATGTCCTATCTGTCAAGATCCTGGACAGAAGTACTGTTTCCGACCCTGGCAAAGCATCAAGGTAGCTCTGGTTGCTGTAAAAGATTAAGTGGGCAGCAGTCACTAAACACACAAAATTCTGCAAGTATTATAAACAAGGTACAAGAAATAAGTCTATAGCATGTAGTATGACATTTCCTTTTATTAGCTCTTCCTGCACTGGACACTGAACTAGAGCTGAGGCCAAGCTTGGCCAAATCCTTAACAGTGGCAGAGAACCCCCCCCCCCCCCATTGTGCAACAGATCACATATGAGCATGCTAATAATATCACTGTTTCTTACCAGTTCTAAGAGTGGCTTTACCTTCACACTGAATAATAGTAATGACTTAAGAGATCCCATAAGATTCTATGGAGGAGTGCACTGAAAGCTGATTGCATTATCATCACATAGGTTTAGTAACTCATTATTTGGAAACATTTAAAAGGACAGATACCACAGGATATTTGGGGGAAAAGCGCCACTCCCATCTTCCTTGTGGATTTTCCTTCCTTCCCTTCTGCATATCTGCATACAGGAGGGCAGGGAGCTGGGGACAGTAACTAACCTTACATGGCCTACACTGGGTCAAACAAACACAGCAGTTAACTTTAAGATACCCTGGAACTACTCTGCTATTGATCCAATTTAGGAGCACAGATCTTAAACTGAGATGTGGAAAGAGGTGAAGAAAAGCTTGGTTTAATCTTTCCCAACCATCATGCAGTAGTGACAGCTTTTCACACAAGGAAAACCACCTACATTCCAAAAGAGGATGCAGGGATGGGCTCAGGGAAGAGCAATCTTTGAAAGAGGCCAACAAAGCTCTTCCTACTTCTTTTCCTGAGGCGGTATGCTTCAGTATAGCCCCTGTCCTGGAAAGTAGTCAATAGGACCATGTAGTCAATGGTATTATGAAGAAGAAACAAATAAAAGGAGGATTCTTTTGTGCAGGAACATAATGCTGTCATTCAAGGACAGAAAGAATGAGAAATTTTAAGAAAAATTTAAGCCGATGGCATTGATACTAAATTAAAGATTTTATTGTGTATAGAGCCATAGTCATAGACAAGGCTACAAGGATTCTCAAGATAATGAAGGCATGGAACAAAAAGACCAGATGTCATCTTCCAAATTGATGTGGGCCTTCGTTCTGTAGATAAGGCCTAAGACACAGGTAAACAGTTGCAAAGAAAACAGCTAAAGGAGCCTCTCAGGGTCATAAACTAGCCCAAGCAAGAGCATGTAGTTAATTGGCAAGACTAAAGAGCACCTGCGCCATGGCCTTATCTTCCCGAGTTATCATATGCAATGACTAACGAGAATTGGGTCGGCATTTCCTGAAATTGTTATGAATATATATATAATAAAGGTAAACTACCTCTTCTCGGTGTGCATGATAGGCAGAGCAATACCCCATGTGCCCAGTACTGCAATAAAGTAATGCTGGCTTTCCAACTTTGTCATTCTGGTTGGAGAGTTTATTTCACAGATTTCAGTGACATTATACATGCTAAATATCTACAAAATATCACAGAAAATTCATGTAAGTGAAGAAAAATAGCAAAGAAAGATACAAAGTGCACGTTTACTCATCTAAAAGACCTTTGAGGGTGAACATAAATATATGCAATGGTAAGACATAAGAATGGCAGACACAGATTAATGTGGTTACTAGTGCAGGAAAGTAGAGAATTCTAGAAAAAGAAATATAAGGAAAACAAAGGCAAAACTGGCAACACCTGAAAGCTATAAAATTTTTTTTTTTTTAAAGCACCGTAGTAAGAAGACACAAAGCTTTATACAGGAACTCTATCTCTTGAGAGGAAATAAGCCTGTAACTGAGAGAAAAATACTTTAACTCAAGCCTGCATTCATTCCTTTATTTAAGAGACAAAAAGTTTTTCCTTAGTAGTGTTTTCAGTTACAAGAATATGTTTCTATCACTTTTCCCTGTAGTAATATCTTTTCTGTGAACAAATCTGACAGAGAGGACCGCTTCCAGGCAAATCATAAGAGATGCAAAGGTATGACTGTCTTCCATAGCAGTAAGGTGTTCACATCTCAAAATAATCGAGACTGGATGTCTGTCTCAGTTTAAGATTAGGCTAGATGCAAGTCAGGACAATAGTTGTCAGCTGATCTTCTTTCAGATCAGTTACTTTGGCTTCCATTAAAGGCCACAAAGGCATTGCTATTAAGCTCTATACTGACTTATTCTTCATTCATCTGTGTGTTTCCTTAGCACGAATTTCCTGATACACTGCTTCAAGTTAAAAAAAGGATTGAGACACCTTCTTGGCTTTTCTTCCCCTTTCATTAGCAAATTTCCCACTCCTTTGTGCGACTATACTTTACTACTGTAAACACAGGTGCCACCAAGTATCTTCTACAATCCTAGACTTTGGGCATTATTTACTCAAAAAAAAACCTGATTTCATTAAAAGCTTCTGTTTATTTTCTTTAATGATCCAGGTTTAATCCCAAGTGTCTATTGAGCCTATTTTACTTCAGGACTGGTCTATCCGTGACTTTTCTGTCAGTCCACCTGCTGTCATTATCCCTCTTCCACGTTTACAGTACTGTTAGTCCACTGGCCAACTGGACGCAAACATGCAGGTCACGCCTTATTAAATTGTTGCGAATTTCATGAAAATTGTTTTCTAGGGAGGGAAAAGGAACCCAAATTAATATTATTCCTGAGAAAAGGCCTCCTACCTGCTCTGTTTCTCTTATTTTCCCATGAAGAACAACTGTTATTTTTTTAGTGAATGAGCATCCCCTGTAAGGCTCCTTACATATGTCCTGTGTGGGACTCCATCTTATGCAATAACCTCATCTTCCTTCTCAAGGACTCATGCTTTTAAGTTTTTCTACCACACAGGGCACATTGTCAGGACAAGATCAGCACATGCTTCCCTGACTGACTGTCCAGGCTGCTCAGGCAAGGAGACAGAGCTGGCGAGCCGGAAGGTCAAATGGAAGTTGTGAGTAAAAGCACATGGATTCTTTCAGAACACCAACGGAAAGGAATTGGTTTACAACCAGAAGAAATGGGCAGGAAAGGATGAAAGAGGGAGAAGGTGGAGAGGACACAGGGGCTGGACTTGGTTGCTCCACATGAGTGGATCAAGGAGTGCCACTGAGCATTAGTGGAAAATTGAGACCAGAAACAGAGTAAGTCACACTGAGAGAAAATAAAGTTGATGAGACTCTGATCACCAGTCAGGGTAGAGATGGGCATCAGTTCTGGGACTGATGGAAAACTAGGAGGCAGGACTACAGACACACTGCTGGGAGAAAACAGGAACAAGAGTGGCATCAGTCACCACTAGAGAAAGCAGGAACAGATATTTCTATGGACAGCCTACCCTGTTAGTGGAGTGAGACAAATGAGCTGGCTCCAAAACAAGGCAAACATTGCAATTAAGTTACTGTGTGTGAGCTAATCCATCCATCTGAAAATTGAGGCTTTTATGAGAGGTGTGTCAGCATGCTGATATAAAAATACCACTTACCTGATAGTATGGGAACTGTACTTGCATTTCCTAATATGTATAGCATCATGTGGACATTTCAGCTCAAGTGGCATTAGTTTAGCATCCCTATAATCCCCTCCATACAAACAAATGTGTGCTGTAAACTATCACACATTCCTTTCCAAAGCCCAGAATAGAACTGAAGCATCATTTTCCTCTTTTGGCAAGGTGTATTTACGACACTCAGTGTACCTCATCTCTCACATACAGAGCCATAAATCCATTTGCTAATGATCCAATCTTGGTCTCTCCAGACTGAGACCAGATGCAATACTGTTCCTAAAGTTTATCAACTTCGATTAAAGCTCTGCTTTGAAGATAAAAAAGTGTGATAAAGTATTATGTGCTTTGAAAACGAAGCATGAGACATCTCGTGTTTGGCATCCAAAATTAGGGAATGCTTTTGACAATTCTGACATTCATCTTTGCGTGTCTCAATTTCTCAATTATAAAAATAAAAGTGGTATTTAATTTTGTAGGGAACCATAGATTAGCTAATTTTTTGAAGAGCACAGCACAATGTTCCACAAAGATATTTGATAATTTTACATTTGATGCAGGATCTGCCTGTTGGAAATTGAGTATGATCTGATATCAAATACTGAAGGAAGAAGAAATATGGAGTAACTACCCTTTTATTGAAGGATTTCCCAAAAAGGGAAAAACCCAAATCTATACAATCATGTAATTAAAAACTGCCTGATAATGTGTATACACAAAAAGGGCAGAATGAAATTCACACAGGAAGCCTTTATTTTCACATTCCTCACATTTTAAGGACCTGACTGCAATTCTTATCACTCTTTGTGTATGGTTTCTCCCTGTAGGCAACTGTATTTTAGTTTTATTAGAGTTTGTTGCATAAACTAGTTAAGCAGCTTAAAAATTTTGAAGTTCTGGTTTTCAAACAGAATGCTATTAAAATTCATTTGATTGTCTTTTTATCTTTACTGTGTACTTCTGATTCCTTTGTAAGTATTTCTATATTATGATTAAATAATTTATTGTTTTCATTGTTGTTACTGAAATCTTATCAGGAAGTTTAACATTTCATTAAATTACATAATTGACGAAGTAGGTAGAATCAATTAAATTTATGGAAAAACAGAATTCTCAAATTTTATTAAAGTAACACCTTTCACTCAAAAAAGATCCAATTGGTATAAAAAAGTTGTAAATGAGATTTGTTGTTCAGTACCATGCTCTTATGAATTTATGTGTGCTGTCCACCTTTCTGCCTAAGGGTAAAGTGAGCCTACAAGAGAATTAATTTTTTGTTGGTCATTCCAAGAAGTGTAAAATCATTTTGGACAGAAAATAATAACCACAGCATGCTTAGTAATGTGCATTTCAGATGCAAAGCATGTCTCTTCAGCCTCAAATTTTATCGTAAAAACAGTAACTACTCTAACTCTTCCTGGGAAAAATCCTACAAAACCAAGCAGTAAATAAAATGTAAACAACTTTCCTTCTGAGGGAAGAGAGGCAACTGTATGTGCTCTTTCATATACCATCAGCAAGGCTTAGCTAAAACTTGGAGGAGTGGTAGATAAAATGGTAAAGAATAAGAATTAAGATGTGTATTGATTAGAATATGGTTTTCACTGTATTTAAGAGTATTTAATGCAGACTGTAGTACATATGCATTAAGACTTAAATGTTTTTACTGTCATTATATGTCATTTACTATCACAGAAATTCCATTACAATCAGGTTACAATACCCAAAATATAAAGCTCTCCAGTATAAACAAATAGAATTATTGACCTTAACTCAGTACAATCTTTCTTGCATTGCAATCTTTGTTTCTCCTCTCAATAACTAAATTTAATTTGAAAAATAACTATATTCCAAGTAAGAGCACCAGCATTTTCTGGACAAATGTGCTCATTTATTTCAATGAATAAATGAATTCATTTTTCTTATGGAATAAACCACCATGGTCATATGATTTCTGTTTTTTTTCCCTTCCTTTTCAATACATGTGCTATGTGCCTCATTTTTGTCTTAAATTTGCTGAACTGGGTAATTTAAGCTCCACCCTGAATGTTTTAAACTCTGCACGGATTATTTCTACTTCCATTTACTATGATGCCAGCAATTCACTGGAGTAATCTACTCAGTTCCACTGTGATATCTGTCCTCAAGGTTGCCTGTCACTCCTACACACTTCTCAGCATTCTGATTAATGCATGTCCAGAATGTACTTGCTAATAAAATAGATTGCAATAGCTGTAAAAATTGTAACACAGATTTTGAACTTTAATTTTACATACACAGGATTAAAATAATACAGGATTGTATGAAGCTCCCTTCTCCATATCTCCACATTTCCGCCTCAAATGCCAAGATCACCCTTCTTCTGGGGATAGTGTGACTCCTGTGTCAGTTGACAACATGCTAATCTCTGTGCTATTTCCTATCTATATTTGGCAATAGAGTAAGAATTCAGTCAAACACAGTCACTCAAGCACTTCTTACCATAAATATTACCGATATTTGTTGTACCTGGCTTTCTGCAATGCCCAATCTGAAACTAAATTAAACCAAAACTTACAGACAAGGTATGAAGCCTCAGTGCTCTGTACATTTTCACACTTTATTAGTCTATGGAGGAATGTCACTCTACAATAATGCACAAATCCATGGGGAACAGAGAATTAAAATTTCATTCTTCCAGGAAAAAGCAGACTTTATCAGGAATTTGATGACAAAGAAAAGAGCAAAATTCTGACAGTGAAAACTACTTTGTTAAGAAGGTATATTACAACAGTATGCATGTACAAGTTAGGGGATAAGGGAGAATACACAAGAGGCTATTAAGTCATTTACCTATAAAACAGCCCTCAAGGAACACTTTTGTTCTTATCACATCTGCAATTACTTGTCAATGATATTTCTTATTCTTTTGTCTCTCATTTTGTATTAGATTTCACATAGGCAGTAGTGTCCCAAATTCAGACCATGATTTGTTTTGACCATCCTTTACAAAAGAAACCAACCCTGTTTCTGCTATGAGTAATATAGCAATTAAATGCTTCATATTATGGCCATTTTTTAGGCTATTAACCGAATCCAGGCGGTGTTGCTTACCTGTCTTCCAACTCCACTGTTCTTTTATTGCTTCCTACTACTAAGATATACATAATAACAACTGGACATAAACTTGTAGTTGTTATTCTTCCTGTGGGTGTGGACATGTTTCATACCGGTTCATAATGCAGAAGGTCACCAGTACTGCATGCTTCTGAGGTCACGGGAAGCCTTCCTTACTCACTGCAGTCTATGCACCAGTCTTCTCTGATGCACTCTGCAAATCTCCACTGAGATTTGCACTCTTTATTACAGTCCTGAACTAAAGCTGATTGAAGGAAATTAAAATGGGAGCATCCTCTTTCATTTCACTGCAAATCACTGTAAATAAAACCTGAAATATAGCTTAGAGGACTGAAGCCAACAAAGAGCCCAAGTACCTAAAACCTTTTCATCTGATCATCACATGAAATGCAAGAGGAGAAATTCAAAGCTTCTGGATATTGATCAGGCTCATGAGTTAGGTATAAAAGTGCCTAAAGGGGCCAAGATCTGTGTACACACAGGCACAGGGTGACAGGCACGTCACCCTGGAGCTTCAAAATGGAAAAGTAAGACCCTGTGGAGTCACTTTAAATAACAGTTGAGAAGGGCTTATTTGATGAGCAATTTTCAACAGGTGCCTCAGGTCCTGTGTTAATCACCAAAGTCCCTTATTAAAGTTGAAATAATTTTGACTACTTGATCCAGAAATTGATTGCACTTTAATAAAAAATTACAGAATAGCATCTACTTCATTTGGAGAAGGTGTTTATGCTGTCTTACATTTTTATAATTGTCTCCCTCGTTCTAGAGCGCCGTACATTTATAGTTCAGCATGACTGAACTTTAGATATTTTCTAGCTTCAAAACACATTTCACCCCCCGCCACGCACACAGCCCCTCCCCCCTCCCCCTTATAAATTATTCCATTTTAAAACAAGTTTAATTCTTGGCAAGTGAAACTCCCAATTTCCACGTTCATAAGCCAGCTATTTTTACTGAATTACTACTTAGTCTATGTAGGTTTTTTGTATTCAGTTAAACCATCCTTATTCATTTACTAATTAAGTACAAGTCAGATTAGGATTGCCACTTAAATGTTAATGTATCTGATCAAAATGAATTGGAAGTGCACGATGTCTCATAACTGGTAAATGTAAGATGATAGCTCAAATCCACCTCTTGGGCCTTTGTCACACATGTTAATAATTTTCCATTTTAGATAGCTGAAGGGAAAGAATCCATAAATGCTTGAATTTTATGAAGCATGTTTTGCCCAAGACACTGTTCAGGAACTTGACTGCTTCAGATTAACCATGAAATATTACAGAGGACTCAAAGTGTTGAATTATTTCAAGGTTTGATGCACAGCATAATCTCTTGAAGCCATATAACTATTATTGATAAAGTACTCAAATTTTTCAGCTTTTTTGCTTGCAAATACCTGACATAAAATGGCTCTCTAACATGAGATGGTCCAATAGCAACCACTAAAATCTCACAGTGTATATTTTGCTTGACTTGCAGTTTCATAAGCGATAATTGCGTATACTCTGTACATAAGAAATCCACATAGCATCATGGAATTATGGCTTCAGATCTAAGCTTGTGTTTAAAAAATAATACCTATTTCTGCATAGGTTTCAAGACAGACCTTAAGGACATTAACAGCTAGTTAAAGACTCCAGCACTGGGAGTAAATGTTTCCATTACTCTTTCTGTTTTAACTCCAATGCCAATTCCAGTACCAGAGAATTTCACCATTCCATTGCTGATAATGTTAGTAGACGCCATCGGGTAATAAAATTATTTCATAATCTCAAGCTCTTACTTTTCACAATTTCTTGGTTGCTTCTCTTATGAACCAGCAAAAGTCTTAGTTTCTTAGAGGTAACTTCTACAGTGTTCTTACCTTCTGATAATACAAAATACTTAAGGTTGTGAAAACAAAATTTTATTTATCACCATATAATTTTAGTTCAAGACTTGGGACTATAACACACAACACAGAATCATAAAAGAAAATTGCCTTTTAGCAAAACTTTGGTTAGGACTTTACCATTCTAGGTATGGAGCAAAATCTGTAAGAATTACATCTGTAACAGGAAGGAGAATAAATATAGAATTACAGTATCATGGAAAAATTAGATTGGAAATGGTTTCTGGAAGTCATCTAGTCCAACCTCCTGCTTCAAGACTGTCTAACTGAAAACTTAAGAGGATGGCTGAGACCTTGCGCAGTCATGTTTTGAAAATCTCCATGGAGGCGGATCCCACAGGCTGTCCGGGAAGCACATCCCAGTGCTTAACCACCCTCACAGAGAGGAATTCTTCCGGTGTCCAATCAGAATTTTCCTTGCTGCAACTTGTGATTGTTGCACCCTGTTGTCTCATAGTCACAGAGAGCACTGCCTAAGTGCCATCACAATGCATTTCCTTCCTCCCACAACCTTACAGCAAGAGTTTTTAGAAACATTGAAACAAGTGACTCTCTATTTTCTTCACTTGGGATTTCAATTACTTTTGGGATTTCAACGCACTTTGTCCATCATCCCCAACTCACATATGCCTCTCTGAAAAAGCTGGCAGCTGAAGATGGAGACTAAAAACCTGCCCACATATTTAGTTCTAACCACTCAGCATAAGACATGATGTTGAATTAGATGGACCTGGCGTAGCAACTTCTGCATTTGTTAGTTCTTTCTCTTCTGTACTTGAAACATAGAATCATAGAATAGTTAGGGTTGGAAAGGACCTTGAGATCATCAAGTTCCAACCCCCCTGCCATTGTTTATGAATCTACCTAGAAAAGAATATCCTGCCATTTCTAGCAGCTGCATTCAGACTTGTGATGTTGATACTTTGGAATATTAATATAACCAGCTTTCTATGCTGTTGAGACTTTTATGTGATTTTATGATTTCATATAGGCTGCTCTATTCCCTGGTTTATTTTTCCCTTCTGCTTCTGCCAGTATTACTACTGACAGCCAGAGACCTCCCAAAAGCATTGTGAAACCTTTAATTCTTCCCAGATTTTAGCATTAGAAAATGGTTAAAAGAAAGACGGTCTTGGGCTCATAAAGCTCATTAGGACCGCAAGTACTCAAGTGAACACTAGGGTAACACTGAAGGCTCCAATGTTCCACTGAAGCATCCACTATAACCATCCCTGGGAAGAAAACTATCTTCAGGCACTTCTGGGATTGGAAGGAGACAAAGACCTTTCATCCTTTTGCCAACCTCACCTCCAAGCAGGGAGCTGAATATTAGGCCAAAAGTGGATCCTTGTCAGTGCCAACATAGGCCTTTCAAAGTGGTTATAGCTTTGAAAATAAACCATGTGCAAATTGAGCAGCAATTTGTTCCCTCTAGCCCTGTTTCATTTTTCTCTTTCTATGCATTTATTTACAGGTCTCACCTTTTTTCTCAGTCAGAAACAACCTGGGAGCTGTGAATTCTCCTTTTGACTTGAAAATCCTTATGGCTATGTTGTAGGAGTCTACACAAACCTCATGTACTTGTTCGAGGTTCCTGGCCATAGCCTAATGCAGGAATTGGATCTACAGTTCATTAAAACATTAAGATCAAACACCAACAGACAGCTTGCCATTCCACTGAGTACAAACAGCACAAACAGGAAGAGGTGTTTTCTATTACTACTGTATCAACAGCAGATGGGACTTGGATTTATTCAAGATTTTGGTCCAACTGGGTATCCCAGATTTAAGGCTAGTTTTTAATAATTTGATTCTTACTTATACACAATGCATAGTTGTATATAATAGTTCCTCTAGTATTAAAAATGTATACTATAAAAAAATCTCACTAGTTTTTTTTTAGTATAAAATTTATAGACATTATATATTTGTAGTATACGAATATATAAATTTTTTTTACTAAAAATTAAATTGTAATATAAATAAAATTAATAAATATAAATTTATACTTTAAATTAGTATAAAATTTTCAGTATTGATCTCTGCATTACCCCAAAGTATGCCTGTCTTCAAGAGATAAGAGTATTCATCCCTAATCTCTAAAGCCTTAAGCCCCAAAACTGGATCACAAAAAAATATGGTTAAGATTTTGTCATTCAAACTCCAGCAATGCAACAGCCCTTGGGAGGATGTGATGATAAGGACAGGTTAAGCCCATTAAGAAAGATACTTCAGAAAGTTTAGTTTTCTGGGAAAGCGAGCAGATGGAGAGCAAAATGTGAGTTTTCCAACTAAAGGGGGGGGAAGGATGTTACTGGGGCTATTTTTCTTTTATTTTCTGATCAATTTTTTATTACTACCTGCTTGTAGTAGTACAATGACTACCATTTCCAAAGTAAGGCAAAAGTGGATGTTCAAGTAAAGGCAAGTGACAAAGGAAAAAATAATGACAAGAGTCAGCCAAGAGTATGACAGGAGTATTTTGGAAATTACAACAACTACATGAATATCATCTGGGCAAAAAGACTTCTAAGACAGAGCCTGAATCACAAGGACATGTAAAATCTCCAAAGACCTCAGAAAATATGAATATTTAGGTAAGCCTGAAGAAGCTACCTACCTGTGTGACTAAAAAACTTGACAAGCCATGAAGAAAACAGAGAAACTGGGCTACTTGCTGCTACCTGTGCAGCCATCCTTCCCCAGGGGCACAGAGCGAGCAGAGTGGGCAAACAGGGCGGGTAGAGGCAGTTTGGGTGGCAGTTCACGTGGGCAGGTGAGCGGGATGGTGAGCACTCGTCGTATGACCAGCTCTGGCGGTGGCCAGCGTAGGCACCCAGACAGAGCCGATGAGAGGGGAAGCTGCAGTGCAGAGCTCAGGGTGTAGCGAGTGCCTGCACTGGTCTGGTGAGGGGAGGGTGCACAACGGGCAGGGCTGCACTCGGTGCTCCCTGGTGGAGGTCCTCCTGCAGCAGGTGGCTGAGCTGCGGGATGCTGTTAATAGACTGCAAGATGTCAGGGAAGCTGAGAGGAAGGAGGAATGCCTGCTCCAGGCCCAAACTGTGCAGGGGCCTCAAGCTTCACCTCCAGCTCATGAAGGAAAGAAGGTGGCCGTTAACCCGGGAAGCTGGGAATTAGTGACAAAAAAAAACAACAAAAAAAGGAGGAAGAGAACAGTTAAAAGCAAGGGGCTTCCTCCTAAATCTGTTGTCCGCAAGAACCGCTTTGTTGTCCTGCAGGGGGCTAATGAGGAAACACACTTGAGCCAGAAACAGCCGGCTGATGCACTGGTAAAGATCTCTACTGGTGCTGCCAGGAAAAAGCAGCGGGTCATAGTAGTAGGGGACTGTACTTTGAAAGGGACAGAAGCACTCGTCTGTCGGCCTGACCCGGTCTCAAAGGAGATGTGTTGCCTACCGGGGGCACGGATCAGGGATGTGGCAGAGAGGCTGCCTGCTCTAGTAAGTCCCACAGACTATTACCCACTCCTGGTGATACATGTGGGTGCTAGGGATATAGATAGTAGTACCCTAGGGAACATAAAGAAAGACTACAGAGCCCTGGGAGAGGCGGTTAGGGGCTCTGGAGCTCAGATAGTCTCTTCGTCAATTCTCCAGGATACAGGGGAAGACCTTAAAAAAGCTAGGAGGATTAGCCAGGTTAATAAATGGTTAAAAGGGTGATGTCATAGTCAGGGGTTTGGGTGTCTTGAACACAGGACCCAAGTTTGTAGGCCAGGTCTAGTGGGGGCTGGTGGAGCTGGTCTAAAGGGGAAGAGCAGTTTTGGTAGGAGGCTTGTCAGAATGGTCAAGGAGGCTTTAAACTAGATGTGCTGGGGGAGGAGGGCATCATTCCATCCCAACACACCCAGTCAGTTGCCAGCACCTATAATAAATGCTCGGAGCAATGTAGATATCTTCCAGCCGCTCCAGCCAATGAGCCGGCTTCATTTGGAGCTTGGCTCAGATGCCTCTATACAAATGCCCGTAGCATGGGGAACAAACGAGAGGAATTAAAGATGTGTGTATGTCTACAGGGATATGATATAATAGGCATCACAGAAACATGGTGGGATGGCTCCTATGACTGGAGTGTTGGAATGGAAGATTACAGGCTCTTTAGAAAAGACAGGCCTGGCAGGCGGGGAGGGGGAGTTGCCCTTTATGTTAGGGATAGGCTGGAGAGTATGGAACTCTGTCTGGGGACAGGTGAGCAGTCCACAGAGAGTTTGTGGGTCAGGGTTAAAGGGAATATAGCTATGGGAGACATTACTGTGGGGATCTGTTACAGACCGCCTGATCAAAAAGAACCTGCAGATGAAGCACTCTATAGGAAGATAGGAAAAGCCTCACGCTCACAGGCCCTTGTTCTCATGGGTGACTTCAACCACCCTGACATCTGTTGGAGTGATGGTATGGCCTGGCACAAGCAATCCAGGAGGTTCCTCGATTGTGTGGAAGACAACTTCCTTCTGCAAGTAATAGAGGAGCCGACAAGGAGAGGTGCCATGCTTGACCTCATGCTCACCAACAGGGAAGGGCTCATTGGAAATGTGACTCTCCAGGGCAGCCTTGGATGCAGTGATCACGAGATGCTTGAATTTGAGATCCTAAGGATAGTGAGAAGAGCGTGCAGCAAGCTCACTGCCCTGGACTTCAAAAGAGCAGACTTTGGCCTCTTCAGGAACCTACTTCGGAAGGTTCCATGGGATACAGCCCTAGAGGGCAGGGGGCCCAAGGATGTTGGTTTATATTCAAGGATCACCTGCTACAAGCTCAGGAGTGTTGCATCCCAACTAGAAGGAAGTGCAGCAGGAGGGCCAGGAGACCTCCTTGGATGGATAAGGAGCTGCTGAGGAAAATTCAAATGAAAAAAGAGGCTTATAATAAGTGGAAGCAAGAACAGGTGGCATGGGAAGAGTACAGGGATGTTGTCCGGGAAGCTAGGGACCAGGTTAGGAAAGCTAAGGCCCAGTTAGAATTAAACTTGGCTAGGGATGCTAAGGAAAACAGGAACGGATTCTATAGGTTCGTCGCGAATAAAAAACAGACTAGGGAGAAGGTAGGCCCCCTCAGGAAGCTCTCAGGAGAACTGCCTACACAGGATTTAGAAAAGGCCGAGGTTCTGAATGACTTCTTTGCCTCGGCCCTCTCTGGCAAAGGCACTGACTGCACCACCCAAGTCTTGGAAGGCAGATGCAGGGACTGAAAATGAAGACCTTGGGCCCACTGTAGGAGAGGATCTGGTTCAAGACCATCTTAAAAACCTGAACGTGCACAAGTCCATGGGACCTGATGAGATCCATCCGCGGGTCCTGAAGGAGCTGCCAAATGAAGTTGCTAAGCCACTGGCCATCATATTTGAAAAATCATGGCAGTCAGGTGAAGTCCCCAACATCACCTGGAAAAAAGGAAATATAACCCCCATTTTCAGGAAGGGGAAAATGGATGACCCGGGGAATTACAGACCAGGCAGTCTCACCTCTGTGCCTGGCAAAATCTTGGAGCAGATTCTCCTGGAAGGCATGCTAAGGCACATGAAAAACAACAAGGCGTTTGGTGACAGCCAGCATGGCTTCACTAAGGGGAAATCCTGCCTGACCAATTTGGTGGCCTTCTATGATGGGGCTACAGAACTGATGGACAGGGGTAGAGCAGTTGATGTCATCTACCTGAACTTGTGCAAAGCGCTCGACACTGTCCCTCACGACATCCTTGTCTCTAAATTGGAGAAACATCAATTTGATGGATGGACCACTCGCTGGATAAAGAACTGGCTGGATGGCCGCACACAAAGAGTTGTGGTCAATGGCTCAATATCCAGCTGGAGACCAGTAACGAGTGGTGTCCCTCAGGGATTGGTGTTGGGACCGGTCACGTTCAACATCTTCATTGCTGACATGGACAGTGGGATTGAGTGCGCCCTCAGCAAGTTTGCTGATGACACCAAGCTGTGTGGTTTGGTTGATACACTGGAGGGAAGGAATGCCATCCAGAGGGACCTCAACACACTTGTGAGGTGGGCTGATGCCAACCTCATGAAGTTTAACCATGTCAAGTGCAAGGTCCTACACCTGGATCAGAGCAATCCCAGGCACAGCTACAGGTTGGGCAGAGAAGAGATTCAGAGCAGCCCTGTGGAGAAGGACTTGGGGGTGCTGGTCGACGAGAAAAGGAACATGAGCCAGCAGTGTGCCCTTGCAGCCCAGAAAGCCAACCGCATCCTGGGCTGCACCAAAAGGAGCATGACCAGCAGGTCGAAGGAGGTGATCCTGCCCCTCTACTCTCCTCTCGTGGGGCCTCACCTGGAGTATTGTGTGCAGTTCTGGTGTCCTCAACATAAAAAAAGACATGGAAATGTTGGAACAAGTCCAGAGAAGGGCTACGAGGATGATCAGGGGACTGGAGCACCTCCTGTATGAAGACAAGCTGAGAAAGTTGGGGCTGTTCAGGCTGGAGAAGAGAAGGCTGTGTGGAGACATCATAGCAGCCTTCCAGTATCTGAAGGGGGCCTATAAGGATGCTGGAGAGGGACTCTTCATTAGGGACTGTAGTGATAGGACAAGGGGTAACAGGTTAATACTTAAACAGGGGAAGTTTAGATTGGATATAAGGAGAAAATTCTTTCCTGTTAGGGTGCTGAGGCACTGGAATGGGCTGCCCAGGGAGGTTGTGAATGCTCCATCCCTGGCAGTGGTCAAGGCCAGATTGGATGAAGGCTTGGGTGCCTTGGTTTCGTGTGAGGTGTCCCTACCCATTGTGGGGGGAGTTGGAATTAGATGATCTTAAGGTCCTTTCCAACCCTAACTATTCTATGATTCTATGTTTTCTGACTAGTGTCACCGTATATGTGATAACAATCTTTTGTGTTCTGCTTGCATTCTGCTAGACCTGTACATGGCAAATGTCAAAGTCAATACTAAAAAGTCTCAGAACTGACAAATGGGAGCTGATAGAAGTCAGAGATGACAATCCAACAGCACCATAATCTGAGTACTCAGGTCACTTAAGACAATAATTTTTCTTCCTGATTACATTCTCAACATGGTAGTATCAAACATACGGAGTTAATTATTTTTTTCCCATGAACAAGCTGGGTCTAGAATAACCTTTTCTTTTTTTTTCCTCTTCTGTAGTTTTGAGGCTTCACGAATTGGTGGGATTCCAATAAAACTATTCCAATCTTTATGATGCTTCAACTGGGCTTGCCCAGTGTTACATTTCCAACGGCAAAAGGAAGGGCTGTTTAAGCAAATGAGAGCCTGGCCAGTTTCTGCAGTCCATTCCCCTCAAACTGCTGCAGCTCCACAACTCTAGGAGTAAGGATACTAAACGGTATATCCCTGCCTCATCCTTTTATAATCCAGTTTTATATGTATTGTTTAAGAATTTGTTTTACAGCTTGTTGAGCTTGCTCATACCATCTGCCTCCATTGCCTCTTGTGGCTGTAAGATCTGGAAGTTTATGACCTGGAAGTTTATTACCTGCTGAATAAAAATGTACTTTATTTTGACAGATGGCTGCGGGTAGCTGGTTTCCAAAACATGTTATCCAAGCTAGGTTTTATGAAATGTCTGGTCTGGTATAGCTACTGGAGGGCTTCAGTTGATAAACTCAGGCAACCCCCAACTGTGTGGAAGAATCTCCAGCATCATTTGCCATCTCCTCTTTATATATTTTATGCAAGGGCTTTCTCAGTATTTAAAAAGATCTGTTTAAGTTTTCTACATCTCTTCTCATCGTTCTGTTTACCTATTAATTTTAAAGTTGGTATGGTGTACTGGCTATTTAGAGAGTGCATTTTTCTCTTCAGTAACAACAGCAATAATAGTGCCTTATTACTACCAATATGATTGTCAGTGTTTTATACTGTATTGTTCATTTGTATTGCATGTGTGCATGTGTGTTGCTGAAGATCTCAGTATTTGATTGGTTTCCCACTGAGCTGAGCCCTGTAAAGGCACAGATCAAACAACTTATTGTACAGATACTAATGCAGAAAGAAAACTCTAGGTCCCTTTTCCATGAAGATTTCCTTATTTAGACAGCTGTAACTGATCTCATTATACCTTTTTGTTTGTGCTAAGCTGGTACTCAACCACGGATTTCTCTAAAAGAAAGACCCAGTAGTACTTGTAAATTTTATGTAATGAAAGTCCAACTGATTCAGTCAAGGCTAAAAGTGCTTTTGTGACCATCCATCTGCCTTCCTACCCTTTCAAAAATAATTATAGAAAATAGATCTGTTCTTCTAAAAATTTACATGGCCCCACCTCTTGATGGACAAGTTTCCACAGAAACACATTCTCCTTTCGGACCACACATTTTACGGAATAAAAAGTGCTGCGTTCTAACTCACTATAAAATACTAAGTAAACTTTTACAGTGTGTTTGTTTTTACAGCAGTTTTTCCTCTTCATGGTTCATCAAACCCAGGGAAATTCTTTTTTGGGTGTGAGAAGATTCTAACCATATAAACCAGGAGATCTTAGGTCTGCAGAGAGTAGTCCATGAGTATACTGACATCAACTATTTCTTCTTTTGCACTACACTACCTGAATTAACTGTACAGAAAAAGTGTTGCCTGGTGGCTACAAGATTTATACATTTATATATTGTTGTATAGATATTACTTTTTTTTCTTTTCCCTCAAAGAATCCTCTTCAAAAAGTCACAGTAGAACATTATTACCTTCAGAATAGGATATAACCTGCACTTGCTATCCGGCAGTAAAGGTTAGAAAAAAAGTTAGTGCTTAAACCCAGACCAGACAAACTATTGCCAATAAAGTGTAATTGTCAGGGTTACACTGCACTGTCTTAAATGGCTCGTGAAAAAGCTGCCTGCAGTTATTCACTACAGGGTGACAAAACACTACAGGTTATGGGCAAAACCTATAAAAAGTTTCCATCTGTTGCCATTAATTTAAAATGACAAAGAAAACTCGTGTTCTTACACCTCGGTGTGCTTAAATCATGCATATATGTGACATACTGATGCATTGGCAGTTGCATGATCCTACTACAAAGATGACTGTGTTCTGGAAGCGCCTTCAGAAAAGCTCTCAAGGGTTTCCCAACATAGGATTGCCAAATTGGCATCTCCAGCCTTTGGGCAGCTGAGGAAGATGATGCTGGCACTGCAGCCTGGATGGGGGGGTTCTGCCTTCAGGTTCGTTTCTCCAACTTGAGAAAAAACGAGCAAAAGATAATTTTAAAGTAACTGAGCTGTGGAAAGGGGGCTCACCCACATAACCCGATTTAAAGGTCTCAAACGTGCACCGCTCCCTTGCCGTGACTTGCTCCCAGGGAGTTAACCTGGAAACCGTGACTCCAGGCTGACGGGTTTATATTGTAATCCAAGCCAACGTTTGTTTCAGCTTTATCCCCCACGCACACAAGCACCGCGCTCCCAGGGCCCCTCCGGGGCTACCCGTGTTGCCGGCCAGGGACAGTCCCTGCCCCGCGGGACCGCGGGCGCCTGCGTCCGGCCCGGAGGGCAGGGATGGGCCGGGATGGGATGGGGTGGGGTGGAATGGGGCGGGGGGCCGCGCCGCGGCGCTGGGAAGGCGCTGCCCTTCGCTCCGCGCGAGGGCCGGGCTTCCCCAGTTCAGACAAGCCCTTGCCCCGCTCCAGCGGCGGCGGGTTTGGTGCGACACCGTCCTGACATGTTGTAACTGGTTTCCACACCCACCGCGCCTGAGAGCGACGGGAAGTACCTGCGATGAGCCCAGCGCCGCCTTGACTCGCCGCCGCCGCGATCGCAGCAGCCGGGTCGAACCGCCCCGCCGCTCCGGAGGCGAGACCCCACAGCGGGGCACCGGCGCGGTAAGTGGGTCTGCCCTCCGCCTCCTCCTGGACGGGAAGAGGCAGCGGCACGGGCACGGTCTGACCCGGCTGCAGGCGGGCGTGTGGGGCGGCCGCCCCCCTCTCTCCTCTCCGCCCCTCCAGCGGCCTGCTCGACGCCGCGGGGCGTTTGAAACAGGGGCGCGGGGATCGCGAAGTTGAGGGTGCGGCGGCGCGGCTCCGGCCGCGGCCACCTGAGGCGAGCCGGCGCCGAGCGGCGTGGGGCGCTGACGGGAGAAGGGGAAGGGCCCGGCGGGGGTACCACGGGCATGCGGTCCTCAGGGTAAGACGTGCCCGCTGCGAAGCCAGCGCGGGGCTGGTTGCCTCCGCTTTGCTCGGAAAGTTAACTTTCTGGACAGTAAAGAAAAAGAAGCAGGAGCGCTTGGGGCGTTGTTTTTCACTTGAATCTGATGCCCTTTGCATCCACGGAAAATAGTGTAGTTCCGTTTATAATGAAATAATTGCCCGTCACTGCTTACTATAGGTAATTATTATTTATTCTTGATACAATTCCTTCGTACGAAGGTTGGTGATAGGCGGCTGTCATAAAACACTTGTTTGTTCGGTCACACGAGGCCCTTGAGCGGTGGGAAGCCTCCTCAGCAGAGCCGTGGGTCAGACCTCCTCAGGTGGATGTCCCCAAAAGCCATGCCTGAGAGAAGGGACTGTGACAAGACGTCCCCATGGTTTAACTTACCACTTGAAACTTTATGCAGAAACTGTCAAGGGAATCACAATCCCTTTGGAAAAGTTAGGATATCCGAAGGAGAGCACCATGGCCAGGGCCTTGCCAAAGACCGGCTGTGCGAGCCTGGGGTTAGAGCCTGAAGTTGCTGAATGGGAAGTTTTTCAAATCCTGTGAATATTAGTAAGTCAGGGAAGTTGCCTGTCTCTAGCTCTAGCCTGGAGGACTGTACTCCTGGAACCACCACAGAATGTTGCATCATTTTCTTCAGTGGGCAGTTGTCATCTGCTGCTTTTGTGAAAGCTGGGATCTTGCTATAGAAAGGCACATGGACCTTTCTTTCAAAGAAAAGTTCTCTTCTTGCTGGGTTCTTGATAATGGCACTGGAAAGGTCTGAGTGTGTTGTTAATAGAAGGACAAGATGATCACATCAGTGCAGGATTCAGAATTTGTGTTCTGCAGCAGAAAGATTCAGTTTTATCAGCTGCATTGGAGTTTAAATTCTATTTAAACCCATTAATGGCACTCAATAAAAAAGTTTTAAGTCCAAGCAGAGAATATAGTTGATACTCTGGGCTGGGATTAACAGTCAAAGTTATTTGTCAGAGGATGAAGAGCAGCTTTCCTGATGCTAGTAAAATTTGTAATCATGTATATGAAGCCTGATAAAGCGCTGAACGTCTCCAGAGATGTGCTTCATTCTGCTTATAGAATTGTTGATCTCAGGAGTAGAATCAAGTTCATTATGCAGAATCATTATACGAAGTTGAAGAAGACACCAAAATGTTTATTTCAGAATTTTGTCAACCCCTGCCACTCTGTTCAAAATTGTATTGGTTCCATAGGTACATTTTCTACAACATAGTTCTTACGTTCTAAGAAGGAAAATACCTGTGTCAAGACATCTAGAACTTTTGTTAAATATACCTGAAGCTGCCATTTTTATTTGGGAGTTTTCTTTTGTTTCTTCTCATGAATGTATGGCATGCTGATGTCTTTAATGACAAAAACCAGAATTAGAATCTCATCTGTTCTGTGATTTATTTCTGTGCTGACAAGATTTTACATTTACTTTCTTAAATAAGTGTGCACTGCTTGAAGCTTCTTTTGTAAACTGCACTTACAAATCAAAAGATCAACATCAAAGATGTTCACTGCAAAATAACTGTTCTTGTTTGGAAGACTACACTAGACGTCTCACCTTTTGAAGTTTACAGGATATTTATACCTTGCTTTCAGCATAAGTCTGAGCATAAGTTACTGTATTTGACCTATGCCACATTTAATTAATTCATTGTTTTCAATGAAATGTCAAACAATATACTATACTAATGCTGACTTTTATTTGTTCATAACATTCAATATTTTATATTGAACAACTTTACATATTAAGTATAGTCTTGTTCCCCTATATTATTTTCAAAGGAAAGAGTGAGGAGAAGAAAAAGGGGATTTAGACAAGTTTTTGAAGTAAACACTTAAGTCTTTCTCAACTGTATATATGCAATCAGTGGCAAGATTCTTATTTTAGAAACACATCATTCCAAAGTAGTAAGGATTTTAGAAATATCTTTCATTTGCCTTTGTAAAATCAGATTTAGTCTTAAATGTCACAATAAGATTTTTTGTTTTATTACACTGTTTTGAGACTGACTTGTCCTGGAGAGCCCTACAAGAGGGGTCTATTAGGTTCTCAGTAAAGTCACCTGTGTTAGTGTTCAGATTCTTAGGAACAGCTCTGCTGAGTAACTGCATTTTTAGTCTTGATGGTTTTCATTCTTCATCTGAAATGTCTTGAAAACCTTTTCCAGATGATTGGCTTCCATGGGACACTGATGAATGCTTTAATTTTACAACATTATAAGACTTTGACCTTTGCATCTGTCTGTCTTGTCTGTACTGTGTGCTCAGTTCTCTGTCGTATTACATCACAGGCTGTATCTGCATTTGGCCAAAGTAAAATGGTATCACCCTTATTTTATAATGTTCTATTTCCACCTGTGAGAGCAGTGTAGAATGAAGTCCTGAATATCTGTCACAGGAATACATGTAATTCTCGACCAGGGGAGAGCAGTTGGATCCCTTTTTGCTCTGTGCTTTCCAGTCTGCCACAAAGAGCTACTCTGGAAGCAGCCAGAAACACTCCTTTCCCTCAGGCTCGAAAGCAGTCCTATCTGGGAAGATCTACCCTGCTACTTGGCTGAGAGACAGGATTCAAATGGAATTATTTCATATGACATGCTGATGCCAGCCTCAGATCTGGATTTTTCTTTCTTGGTCTTTTTTTAACATCAGAGTTCCCAAGTTCCTCAGAAATCTTGGTTTAATTGAACACATAATTGAATTTTGGATTATCAGTAGCGTATGGAGATTTTGCTTTTCATTCCTTTAGGTTAATGTGGCTAATTTGTGTTTCCTTTCAAGAAGATTTAAACTCTTCCCAGCAGACAGTGGAAAGTAAATGCACTGTTCAGAAAATTTCTGAAAGTTCTTGATGTGAAGAGAGAATTGTGTTGCGTTTGCATGCCAGTAAACTAAATCAGAGCTCTGAATGATTATTGCTTGCCATTACACTGCTATTCCAGTAACTAGGCTTGTAGGGAAACCCAGTGTTAACTTGCAAGCCATAAGTCATGTATGCTTTTTGTAATTATTCTGTCTTTGTTGGACTTCTTCCTACTTCTGCATTCTCCTAAGCTTCATGCTCTAGTCCTGAAAGATTAAACACTACTACCATGTATCATCTTTCTATTGTACATGGCCAGGCACGTGCCACGCTCATGAAGCCTCCCCTCCTCCCCCACGCCTTTGTGGGGTTCTTTTGTGGCTTACCTGTCCAGTGCAGAAATTCCTTGTAGTTTAGGTGTTAGAGAAGTCCCATGAGGTTGCACAAACATGAAGGAAGAGAAGCTGGCCATTTGTCCTCTCTGTATCTTAAATCCCAAATTGTTGCAGCATGAACCAACCCTATCAGTCCTTGTTAAATGAAATTTAAAAAATAGTAAGAATGGATTTATAAGTTTGTCAGTAGACAATTTACTTATTATTAATGTTTTGGAAAAAAAAAGAAATAAGGTAATATTAAAGCAGCCGCTCCTTTTGGCAGAAGGAATAAGCAGGGTGGAAACTAGACATGAGATTGCTGATTCAGAGGTTGATCCCAGATGTGGGAGGATAAATCTTTCTGGAGTTCCTCATAACTCACTGAAATGAGGTAGGCTGGTTCTGCTTGGGAGGAGCAAATGGATTAGATCAGCATGGGAGAACAGATAATAAGGTGAAGGACCTGAATGACTATGGTTTCAAAGATGACAGAAAACAGGAATGCATTGCAGAGAAAAAGTAATGCATCAAAAAGTAGGAAATGTAATTGGTTTCTGAAGTGTTTATTTGAACACCACTCTGTCAGTTGTTATAAAGAGTTTTGAAGCATAACCTATGGTAGCATATTGGACCATGCATTAGGTATGTATTTGTGTTAGTGGTACAGATCTTCAGTGTGTTACTTGCTCTGCTGTAGCTTTTAACGTAAGAACATCAAATCACTTTTAATTATGTTTTGTTTTGCCTTATGCAGAAACATCTCTTTATCTAGATCTTTAATATTCATTTGGCAATATTAATCCCTGAGCCTTTTCAAAACGTTTTAAATTTCTTGGAAGGTGCTAGAAATACTTGGAGCAACATTACCAGAAAAGCATTTTGAATAGTATCTGTGTGCATCATACATCTCTACAAATATTCAGATTGTTTTCTTTTTTCTCTTTACAGATAAATTTCATCAGCTCATGAACGGATGTTTAAAAGACTTCATACAAAATATATGTGAAAATGGAAACTTCATCTTTGCTATCGTCCTTACATGATGAATGCAGATCAGACAACTATATTGAACCTCATTACAAGGAATGGTACCGAGTAGCTATTGATGCTCTGATTGAAGGAGGTTTGGAAGCCTACAAAGAATTTCTTTCCAAAGAGAGATGCTCAGAGTTCCTAGCAGATGAGGAAATTGATTATATTTTGAATAATGTTCACAAACTTCCCCAAAACACAGTTTATTCCTCTAACCACGCTATTGATGACACCTCTTCCTCGGGAACCTACTGGCCCATTGAATCAGATGTGGAAGCTCCAAATCTTGACTTAGGTTGGCCCTACCTAATGCCTGGAATTTCTGGTGGCACAAATATTGATCTGCTTTTCCATCCACCACGAGCGCAGCCTTACACCATAAAGGAAACTATTCGGAAGATGATAAGAGATGCAAGAAAGGTAAACATGAAAAATGTTATTGGGGGAGGGAGGGAAGTGTCAATAATAATCTAGTTGTGTTTTACTACAGGCTTTTTTTTTCCCCTCTCTCAAAAAAAAAATCTGACTGCTAACAGTTCAAACACAAAGGTTTTTGCCTACTGAGGTGGGTCTGTTGATACCAGATGCATCAGTGTTTTTAACCTAATTTTCAAGGATGAGGGATTAATGGGAGGGATTAATGAAGCGTAATTTTCATTTTACTGTAATGTTGACCAGTCCATGAGAAATTCATAGCTAATTAGCACAGCTTTTCTTTGACTTTAGTTGAATATACATCAAGTGATACTATTCTGTCCAACTTCAGGATATATCCTAAGGTTTCTCTTGCATCATAGGGAGCTTTCCTTGCAGAAATCAGTCAGAAAGTGTTAAAGAGAGCTCAGAAAAAAAAAATAATAATTAAGCAACAAGGAAATAGATTCTGCATGTGTACCTTACCTTCATTTCTGACTAATGACTAATTATAAGAAATGTGGACACTTGTCTAAGTGTACTTGTCTACACTTAGGGTCACTGCATCTTGAGTTTCCTAAGGCACACCCAGCTTACACCTTAGCGATAAGGCACTGTATGTACAAACCACCTTTTGCTTTCCAGTGTCAATTTAAAAGGCAAAAAAACCCCAAACCAAACATGCAAAAATGTATTAGCATGTATATCTGTTTGTCCCTGGGCCATGTTAGCTCTTTAAACAGATGTGACAATGTTTCAGAAGTATTAATAGGAAGTACTCACCCTCCCCCTTTTTTTTTTTCCCTGAAATAAATTGGGTTCTGCATGACTCTGTGGGCTTTAAATCAGTAGGACAGGCTCTAGCTTGAGTGCATCCATAAACACTTCAGTGGCTGAAACGTACATGTAAACGTGTGCAATAGAAGTGGACTGAAAAGGGTGGGGAAGGGAAGGACAATGTCTTTTTACAATGTCTCTTGTTTATTTAGATAAAACATATAATTTGTTGCCATAATAGAGTTATCACTAGGCATTTCATCCTGCAGTTTACAGTCTAGGATGACTCTGTGCTCAAGGAAGAGGAAAATTAGTTACTTCTAACTCTCTTTGTCCCTTTCAGAGGGAGATTCCATGTTTTTTGCTTTTGTATGTAGCAGGGCTGGAGCCTGACTTGCCTAAGACCCTCCCTGATCTTTTTAAACTGCAGCTCCTTAGCTACCAATGTATCCAGTGTAAGGGAAACCACAAAAACAGGGTTAGCTCTATTGTGAATACTAGCTCAGATTTGCCACAAGGTCTTGAAATGCCATGAAGAAAGGCTGTTTCCTGCTAGTTGCCCTGCTTTTTGTGCCTAGCTGACTAGCTGCATGCGATCCAGTCCCTTTCTAACACCTGTCTTAGCTGGTGGTGCTGCTTTGTAAAATGCCATTTTAAGAGGCATGCCTCCTTTGAATACAGCTGTGGAGGAAAAATTATGTATGATTCTTCCCCAGCTTTGGAAAAAGGTTGAGCACATAGCATATTGGCTCTCTGGTGCATTTGTAGTGCTTGTATGTCATAAAGAGGGTGTTACGGATGTGTCACTGTCAAATTTGGCAGCTGAAAAGTTTGTTTAGTTGATCAGCACAACCTCAACAGCAACAACCATAACAGTTGATACAGTGATACGTGTTGGTTGCTTCAGGAAACAGCAATTAAATCTAAAAGACAGTGTTCTGTCTGCAGATGCATAGAAAAGTTTAAAGGACTTCTAAGATAAAGTCAGGTATTTAAAACATGCTTACAGTAGGCAAACACTGTAAACAGGCTAACATACTTCTGCTAAACAACTTACAAAAATACAGTTATATTAAACAGGCCTCTTTGTTATATAGTAGTGGAGATGTGTGGTCTTATGAGAATATTCAAAGGACACAGGAAAAAGTTACACATGAAAACTAGAAACCTGTAAAGAATAAACAAGTTTTTCAGCAAATCACATTACCCAGTACATCTCTAAGCAAAATCTATGGGAATTTCAGCAAACTTTTGTGGGAAAACAAACGAACTATTGGAGGTGGGAGTATTCATACCAGCTAACTAAGCACCAAACTTCAGTGCTTAAGTTCAGGCACTGATTTCTGTGGGCTACCTGAACACTCGGTGCAGTAGGAAACCAACTCCTACAAGGTCCTCCAAAGTGTTTCTGCACTCGTTCACCTGATGAAAGAGCCCATTTGATATATATATTTCTTTGTATATACTAGCCCAGAAATTCATGGAGGCTGAGCCAGTTGAAACCTAGATTCTACTTGAGTATTTGGAGATACAAAAGGATAAGGATTAGTGGACTTACTCCTGACCTCTTTCATGCTTGGTGCATCACAGTGTCACTCCTTAAAATGATTATTACATATGTTAATTTTGACCTTAGGAAGAGATGTTGTAAACAACATTAAGCAACTTGCTTGCTGACAGTGATTTTTTCCTGACTAAAGAGGAAAATAATTTGTAAGGCTATGCTATACTAGACTAAAACCAGTGACTATGAAAAAGCGTCATAAGAAAATTTTGTCACATTTTTCTTAAATACATAATTTGCATAAGAATTATGCACATCACCTTCATGGTAAATATAGGCAATATAATAAGGAGTTTCCTTACAGAAATGGATCAGTATTAAATCCTAGGAAAATGAGCTAACCATTTTGAGGAGATGAGTCCATACTTGTTTCTGAACTCGTATTAAAGCAGAGGAACTGTATTGTACACAGGATGACATTACATTGCAGTCTATACTACAGCACTTCTGTGGGATTGGTGTGGTGGTAGCAGAGTGCCTTAGGTCAAACCTAACATGTCAACAAAATGGGTTTACTGTCAGCGTAACTAGACCTCATCTCCAAATGATACAGCTTGCCAGCCACCCTTCTCTGTCAACATAACCTGTGTTCATACAAGGAGGATGTTTGGCGTGACTGTATCAACGAGACACAAGTCTTTTTCAGGTGCTGATATAACCATGTGGGTAAAAAGCACTGCAAGGGCTGTCTGACCTTAATGATGGACAGGCTTTTGCAAACAAGCTAGTAGCTTTTTTTCTAGTGTGTTTTGGAGGAGGCTTCTACCTTTAATCAGCGGCAGATTTCCGGCTTCTCTGAAGCTTGAGGTGCTCCTACAGCCTGACTCATCCCGACTGGGCTGTCCGAACCACAACTGATGATGTTTAGCATTTTTTTCTGAGAAGATTATTCATCTGGGAAATGGTATCAAGACGATTACTCATCTGTGTCAGGTTAACATGGAACTTCCTTCTCTTACTATAAAGTAACACAAGAGACTTCAGTAATGAAGTGTCCTCTTCCACTGTGACTTTCTATAAGAGTTGCCTCAAAACCATCAGTTATGAGGCTTGTACATGTGTGCAAGAAACAGCTTGTGCTGTCTTCTTCTCAGACATGATTGACAGGGTGAGGCAACAGGAAAAAACAGGACAGAGCACCAAAGGGTCCTTCTGGCAGTGTGTTTTTCTCTTACTTCATTAACTGCATTCCTGTCTTCACCACTGAGACATTCCTACACAGTTTTAGAGAGAATGCATAGCTCTGAGTCTTTTACATTGATATCCAAATAAGGATCAGCTCTTCCTGGAGAGAATTTAAACCAGCTTTCTTAAAGAACCATGTTGTTCAGACAGCCCAAGGATTGCTGATCTGCAGCACAAGCCAGAAATCACTGAAAGACTTTCCTGACATACTTTTGGGATTTCTGATGGAATGTATGAAGCTGCACACTATTCAATAAATATGCAATACTTTTCACTGATTTTATTTTACTCAAATAGACTAACAGTCTAAAGGCTGGATTTATAAAATTTGTGATAGTTGTAAGACTTAAAAATGTTAGTTGTTTAGAAGCCTAAGTAGAAATTTAGATGGTTAGTATGTTATTGTTTTGGAAAATAAAACCAAAAAAACCCCAGTTTTTGCTGAATTACTCATGGTTGGCTTTCTAACATGAGAAAGGGCTGCAAAACTTAGACCCTTGGGATGGAATTAATTTACACTTTAAAGTAAGTTTTGCCAGACCCACTGTAGTTAGGTCTATAGTAAGTCAAAAAAGACTTCCTTTGAATTCTTGTGAGAGTTACATACAAAATCTGATGCCTGTGCTGTCTTCTAGAGCAGTGGACCTAACCAAATAAACAAAGTGTTGACTAATTTTACAGTCATATAAAAATAAAAATATTTTGTTACAGATTGGGCTCTTTTGTTTCCATTTTGTTTTGTTTCAGGCGAAAGTGAGAGGTTATTTCAGAAAAAAAATTATTATTCACTATTGATCTTGTTTGCTTATGTATCTAATACAATAATAATAATAATCTAGTACCAGCTGCAGTCTAGTATGAAAGAAAGTAAAATTATTTACATGCCTATATGGAAAATGATGTTTCTATACAGAAGGAAATTTGTAGAACAGGGGTGTGTTGAGCAATCTTTTTTTACTCTCCCAACAATACTTTGTCAACTATTTTAAATATAATTTGAACACAGACTGAAACGATAATAATGAATTGCAGTTGTGGCAATGCTTGTCTTAGCTCATTAATTGCAGCAGTCCAAGCAGATGAGAAAGAGGCTACATTTTTTTTGTTTGTTCATAAAAGCTAGAGCAATCTTCTGAATTCAGGGGGAGAGAATAGATAAATACAATAGTCATTCCACTCAGAAGCTTTCTACATTATCTGTAGAGTGTCTGATAAACAGTGGATATCTTTTTTAAGCTGAGAGTAACATGTAGAAAGACTCAGTTCCCAGCTGAAGCCACATAGGCAACATTTTTCCTGCCAAAATATTCTACCTCACAAGGATTTCAGGAATTGCTTTTTGATTCAGCTGCTGTGCTGAAGGGTGCATTCATCATTCACTTCCACTCCCCTTTTGTTAAAGGACTTCCTCTTCATTGAAAACCAGCATGGTAGTCATCCACATGGCTTCCAGGTGAAACAGGATTTTTAGCTTTTAGTAGATTTATTAGAGTGAGGTCATGTTGCAGCTTTTCTAATTGTGCAGGGCACATGCCGTGCATTGGAAGAGAACACGTGTCTTGCTCTTGATGCTATTATTGTATGACCCAGTATCAATTCTGTCATCTACTCACAACAGGTAATCATTTCAGGTAATTCATCTGCTTGGATTTGCCTTCAGAGTCTTCACACTATTTTACTTGCCTGTCCCCTTCTCCCACTGCCATCCTCTGTGTAAGGGTAGTCCCAGAGCAGTCACCACAGAGCACTTATAATGCACTTATAATGGACTGCCATCAATGGGACATGTCTATAAGCAGTTTTATAGTCTGGAAAGCCTGGTACTTCTGTGAAATGCATTTTTTATATGCAGTTGCTCTAAATAAGAAACCCACAATTTTTACTGGTAGCCCTTCCATTCGATGGGAAGGATCCAAAACTGAAAAGCAAGCAGAGGCTAGGGCCAGCCTGAGGAGTGGGAATCTGATAAAATAATTGTTAATCAAATGTGGTGGTATCCACCACGTGGTCTATCAGGTCAAATGTTTGCAAGACTATTTTGACCTTTCATACTCGAATTAGAATATATAACTAATTTGTAGGTATTGCCATTATGTCACAACTGTGCTAATGCGTTATCAAAATATCATGCCTCCATGATGTGGAATAGGGAAAATGAAAAGCCAGATCTTACAGACAGTTGTATTTATAAATGTCTGTCTCATTCAAGTATTTGTAAGAAGTAAGCATACACGTTTTGTAGCAAGATTTTTTCGTTAAAACCATTGACATAAATCTGTCAGTCAAAACAAAAGTGCTACTAAAAAGTCATTTATGCTTTCTGCATATTCAGTAGATTAAAATGTTCTTTATCATATTAAACAGCAAGTTTGCACTACAATATGCTGAAGTAATTCTAGGCCAAAATATGCTATAAATACAAGTGTTAATTGAAAATACCTTTTCCTAGGCAGAATGCTTCTTTCAGTGCCCAGTCCAGTGTATTTAGGTTTTGTCCCTCTCTTTTTCCCACTTGTCAAAAATCCTGATAATATTGAAGTGCTGTTTTTTGTTCTTCTGAATTACCCATCTTCAAGAGATCTGAGCTTTGCTAGGTTTTTTTTCAGCCAGGGAACAGTCTTGCCTGAAGGACTATAGGTTTCATTCATATTCATATTGCCATAGGCCTTTTTTCATTTTTTGCAGATTTAGCATAACTTTTGATCTCTAATAGCTTTGCACCATAGCCAGCAATGCCTTGGTGGATGTTGTGACACATTTTGGGGGATTTTAAACTTTAAATTTATTTGTTATGTGTCATAATTTGGAAACTAAAGTATTATACTGTCTGCAGTAGAATTTTAAGTGAGCATAGCCTGGTATACAGATACTTGCAATGCTACAGCAGTATTTGTGTAATACAGCACAGTAGAAACTACATGGAAAGTGGAGAACTGGTGACATGGAGCAAAACCAAAAAGCACAAAAATCCAAGGTGAGCTGCCAGTTTAGAATTCCCTGTTCTCCTGTTTGGAAGGAGCAGTACTGAATGCCGCTGAGTTATGTGTATTAAGTTTCCTCATATATCAGATCTGATTGCAAGTGTCTACTTCACTTGTAATTATTTCAAACAATTTGCTTAACACTGTGTTATTTTCCCTAAGGAGTACTGCAGCTATTCCAGTGCAGGTGACAGAGGAGTCAAAGTACATTTTAGTATTTACTTTTCTAAAATAAGTGCAGACCTTGTCATTGGTACTTTTCCTTTTCATGCCTTTCCTTTTAGATGGTTGGTAAGGTATGTCTATAATCATTTCTAATAAAGAGATACTATATTATACAATAAAAATCCACATTTTCAGAAATGCTGTCAGCATGCCTGAGACCTCAGAGGACTTTAACTCTTTAAAGTCCTATCATAATTTATGCATCTGAGAAAGAATGGCCATCACAACAGTAACAGGGTGTAACTGGCACTGAGCTTGCTATTTTATACTGTGATCTGCAGACATCCATAAAATGACTCACCTCAATAGAGCTGTTTAGAATAAGTAATTGCAAGATCTGGTATGACTTGCTTGATCAACAAAGGTAATAATTGTTCAGTGTACAGTCCACTGATCAGTAAGCCAGTTCAATTTGCAGCAGTATTATTTGCATTATAAAGATAGAAGTGGAAGCAACTAAATCAGACATCTCTCCCTTCCTTGCCTTTTCTTGATAACTTTTGCCATATCCAAGATGCTTGTTTTTTAAAGTTGTAAACATCATTATGTTTTGCTGCATGACTGTATATTATACAGTTTACTGGCCCCTTCATCTTCCTGATTGGTGCCAGGCAGTACAGACAAACCACTATTGTATTATAAACAGTAGATTCAGAATTCATATGCTCTGCTTTATCCTTAGCCATCAAAGACCATGACCAAAGTGTGTACCATTTTACAGATGAGAATACTGAGCCACAAAAGAATTAATATGTATCACAGCTCAAAAAGAGATTATAAACCTAAAGCCTGAGAGTATTATATGTTAGCAAACAGTACTTAGAGCAAGTGGGGGCCAGACAGCAAGTTTTATTTTCTTCTCTCTGTGGTTTTAGTTTGCTAAAAAAAAAACAACACATTATAGTTGTACACTTAGGAAAATTAATTTCTGAGGAACATCAGTATGTCAAAAAAAGTTTGTGTTAGTATGTAACTGTGGCTTTGTAGTGCTTACTTTTCACAAATATTTGTAAGACCATAAAGTCCTTTCTTATCTTCAGATAAAGAGGGTGTATCTTCAAGACATACACAGAGTGTTCTCGTACCTTAGCTAAGAGCAGATTATTTTAATTGGTTACTCTCTTGGTCTGGAGTGCTTGTACTGACTGTCCAGAAGATGTAAGATGCACAAGAACCAGAACAGATTCCTCAAAACCAGAATCTATGGTGACCCATCCTCTCGCCAGCAAGGCATGTGGGCACAAAGCTGCCTTCAGAAAACTTACTGTGATGCATCTTTTATCCAGGGGGTTTTGCTAACTGCAGCACCAAATCACAGGCCTTTTGACTTCTGCCTGCTGTAAGAGATGAAGCTGGGCGATAGGATAATATGAGAAGTTATGCACCATATCTCTTAGAGATGAAAAGAAGACTTTGATATCTGCTTTATCTGCTAGCAATCAGGCTTGAACAGTAGCACAGGATTGTGTCTTCAAGTAGCCAAATGGGCGTGCCTTTAGTTCAAACAGCAGATTCAACATCTCAGCCTTATTTTCTTGCTGTTTCCTGGAGCTGCAGGCACTCTTTGCCAAGCAGGCTGCATTTCAGCTCAATTCACTCCCTTTATGGTTTAAGCACTAGACATCACCTTCTAATGCCAGTGAATCTGAGTGGCATCAGCCCACAGAAGGTATTGTAGTTAGTATTTTCTTGCTAGGCTTTTGATGTTCAGTAAGCCAGGAATAATAGAATGAGATGAAATAACCGGCACAGAAGAGCAACTGCCTGCAGATTCTCCGCGGGACCTTTCTTGAGAAATGCCCACCAAGCAGCAGCCCTTTCTAAGCTGTGCAGAATCCACTGCTAGTGAGCTATAACCTCCTGATCAGAGACATCAGAGGCAGCAAACAGAAGTGGCAATGTCAGCCAGCAAATCTGATTTTGCTCAAATGCCGGGGGATACTGCTTGTCAAAGCAACAAGGTCTCCGTCCAGCATGACAGAGCATGGAAATACCTGAAGCTATCTGCTTGTTCTGATAATTTCTTGGCATTGCTTAATGGTGGATTAGCACAGGCACAGAATAATTGCCTGAAAAGTCACTGTCAGGGGTGCGGGTTTCTTTTAAATAATAGCCAGGTATATGTGGCTGCACAGTAGCTGTTTGATAGAGATCTGTAATCTGACTTTGCTGAGGATGGGCCTCAAAATACCAAACATCAAAGTATCTAATACTTACAGTAGTATGTAGCGTTATAAGTCTATGGAAAGCTGCTTTAAAATGTAACAAAAACTATATTATTTTGCCCAAAGGAGATACTTTTCAAATGGCAAAACTAAGTGAAGAGATTAAAACTGGGAATTCTGACTGATTCTTCTATTTGCTTATTTATTTGATACTACCTTATTTCATGTTTTAATACTACATGATCACAGTAATACCATCGTATTTTGTGGTAGATTTTATGATGCACTATATGACTGCAGTAATACCATCATCTATTTTGTTTATGAATTCTAGGCTTATTGAATGACAGTAAGCCACTTGTGCCAGAAATCTAATTATTCAGATGATGCGATTTCTTATTCATAAGTGAAATTTAATGATGGAAGTGCAGTCCATATCTGAAGTGCTGCAATACAGGATTGCAATCTCCTGTACAGGATTTCTGTCTCAAGTAAAAGCTCAGTACTTTGTCTTGAAGTTCAGAGTAGTTAAACAGTGTCTTTGCAATGAGCTCTTGAGAGCCCAGGAAGCTCTTCTGGGTAAATGCCAGAGCCTTGAAAAGCCAGGGCTCTGAGTGCTTTCTCAGAGGAATAAAAAGGATGGAAAAGATGTGCTGTTCTTGGGAGTTGGGAAGAGGCAAGCTTGTGAAGAGGCATGCCAGAGGAGCAGGGATCTCTGTTAGTCCTTTCAGTTGATGAAAGGCATCCTATTGGGAATTAGTGCAGCAACTAAATGCTGTTTAGGCCTCCTGGGGGTCTTAACACTCTGGAGCTTGCCCCCAGTGTGAAAATGCTGGGAGCTTTGGATTACTTAAGTCTTAGAACATGTAGAAAAGGACAACTTAAGACAAACGCAGATGGACTAATGTTTGATTCGGCTGAGCTCTGTTCTGTGCTGTTGTGCACTGATCAGAAGTAACTCCATGAGAATTGGTATTGAATGGAAGGAAGATGTGGAAGCTCTGTGTAGTGTCTGTAATATGCAGGCATTTCTGTTCTCACCCCCTGAAGTGACCATACTTACAATACAATAAGAAACCTATACATTTTTGCTTGTAATTTCCTGCCCCTCCCTCTTCAACCCCACTCCAGCTCTTCCCCTTTCATAGTCCCTGCTCCTCTGCCTTTTCTCATTTCATTGTGCAACTCCTCAGCCAGAGATGAGCATATCCTGCTTGCTCTGGGTACCTTGGGCATCTTTCTTGAATGCAGTTCCAGTCATGACATCTGGGAATGTGAGCTCCCTCCTTAGTTCAATGGAGAAACATAGGTGCTTTGATGGATGCCAGTTAGCACACCTGAAGCGAGTGCTTGCAGTAAGGAGTTTGAGTCTTTTGCCATTCTCTGTCTCTCCCCATAAGGAGTAGTAAAATGCCATCGTGATGTTAGAAGTACATCAAAGCTCTTGAATTGCTAGTTAAATCACTCAATTTTATTGACAGATTTCTGATATTTATTATCAGTTGTAGATATCGCAGATTAAATATTAGGGGATATATTTTCTGAATAAGAGTGTCTTATTTGCTCTGTTTTATTTTGCAATTGAAGTTTTTGGCAACAAGGGTGGAGTGCAGAGATAGACCATTTGCATATCAACAATCACAATCTGCTATTTAATAACAAAATTGACTTGTATACACAATTGAGTTTCATCTCATTTTGTCAAACAATACATCTAATAAAACTTGGAAAGATTTTTTTCAGGTATTTAGTAAAGGTCAGAGAGAGACAAAAATACAATACCCACTCAAAGAAGACACTTTTTTTCTTCAGACAAAATCAGATGCCTGATCCTGAGAGAATTTACATAGTTTAATTTGTGTACACAAGAGGTTCCGTTAGCTTAGCAAGCATACATGTGTGCAGAATTGATGCCTAGGTATGTGACCACGTATCATTAAGTATCTGATTTTAAATATTTAATTAATCTCTCTTGAAGTGTGCCGCAGTACACTTGTAGTACAAAATGAGCATTTATCTTCAGTTGATTGCATCCACTGACAGCAACTAAAAAAGGAATAACGTGTCCAAAGCAGACTGATGTAATTTTTTTTTTTTAATAACTGAGTATCTGAAGCCCAAGCAAGGCATTGAAACTGGTGGAAGGTTTTCCCTTCCCCTGATGCTGGTGATGGAATCACCACACAGTCCACCTTTACTGATCCCAGCATGCACAAGCAGGCCCAGGTCCCGCAGACGTCAAACCAAAGGAATGGACGCACCTATAAATGTTGTAAAAGACAGACCGGTCCCTTAGAAAGAAATTCAAGAGCCAGATTAATTTATCATGTTGATGCATAAAGAGCAGTAGTTTTTGCCAACATAGAATGTCAATCAAAGAACTTTTTTTCCTTTAGCTTACTATAAATGGCCTCAGCCAAAATGACCTGAGTCCTCTGCTAGAAAACCATAAGAGTGTGTACTGGGGATAAAGGCTTCATTATCTTCTGCCACATTACACATGCTTGTTGAGCTCACATATAGTGCAAGGAAAATTCCAAAGAGAAGTTTCTCAATTTGTACTCTAAGGCTTTTGAAATGACTGCAAAGTGCACTTTTTTCTGCAAGTTAGCAAGAAAGCACAATGAATCTAAAAACACTAAGAAGTGGAATTTAGTTATTGTGGTAGAGCTATCCAAAGTAGTTTACTGATTTTGTTTTTTTAAGTAAGTGCTGCATATTCTTAAATTAAACAAAGAAACAAACAAGCAAGCACCTTGATAAATAGTTTCATGGACATTTGTGGCACTATGCTGATACAAAATTACGTGCACACAGGTAAATATGCTTTTTTTGAGTTTTGTTAGTGGTGTTTCAAAACATCCTAAGGATCAGGATTTCATAATCTGCTAAATTTTATGGAGAGACATTGCTTATACTTTCTGAGGAGATGACTCTCTACATTTAATTATGTAAAGTAGTCCCTCTTGAGATAGAAATAAAAGAAGAAAGCATTTCAGTTTAATATGTTGCTCTTTAGTTCATAACTCAGCTGTGTATTTTTAAGATAGTAGACTACACGTGTCAACAGTACAGATATAAAAGGGAAAAGATTTAATTTCTGAAATATATAATAATGGTACTTAAGTGAAGGCGTTGAAATTACCAAGCTCAGTAGTGTATTCAAAATCAGCATTAGAAGATGATCTTTGACAGACTTTTTTCCATAGAATGTAATTATTTTAAAAAGAACACAAAAAGCTAGGTGTTTAAAGAATTTGGGGGATTTTCAGCAAAGTACATTGACTCAAACTTTCTAGCAGCACAGCTATATAGTGTTATCTCTTGTGGAAATACTGTACTGAATGAGAAACAAAATATTGTAGCATTTGAAATCCAAATACAAAAATCTCTCTGCTTGTTTTAAGGAAACAATGATAATATTGGTGAATGCATTTCAGTTCACTTTGATGTTTAAGTAGAGTTTCTGTAAAAACCCAAATGGAATTTACTTGAAGCTGCTTGTTTCCCTATAGTTTGTATGGGGATCTGTAGTATAATGTGTGCAAAAATAAATGGACATAGAATTAAGCATAGTTTTTTCTTGCTCAGTAGATCCAAGTTTGGACAGATTCTTCCATCAGTCTTGTCTGAGTGTGTATCACAAAGTATAGGAAGAAAATCCTCAATATGTCACAGAACTGCAAAAATTTCATATTGATGCCTATTGGAGGCATCACTGTCCTAACGGTGGGGGTGTTACTGATTATTATGCTAAGTATTCTCCTGTTTGGAAATGTGGAAATTATGCAAGAAATTGTTTTGACCAGTCTTTGAGGTATTTCTCTAGTGAGGAGAATTTCAAAAATATAGGGACCAGCGTAACATACAAACTAAAAATAATCCAGTACTTCTTTTTCTTTTTTGTCCCTGAATTAGTGTCTTCCATTGATCCTAAATCCTATAGTGCAGAGTTACAACAAGAGTACACTGAATTATGCTTTCACAACACAGTATATCTGTTTTTGAGCAGCTATGAATAAAGTCCATAGCAATTACAATGTAAGTAACAAGTGCTGATCTGTCTGCTTTTGTTTCTAAATTGCTTATCTGTGGTTCCGGATGGGACTTTAGCCTGAGACAGTAAAATTTAAAGCATCCTGCTTAGTCAATCTTATGACTATAAACTATATAAACTCAGTAGGGGATATCTCTTCATCTATAAAAAAGGAAAAAAGAGACATTAAATAATTTTCAAATTATCTGTACAAACAGGTTATGTAATATTTATATAAATAAATATGCACACTCACACTCTGGAATTTCATTGAAAAGCATGCTGTCAGCAGCTACTTCAGTAAATATTGCACCACACAGGCTGAAAGGCAGAACAACTAGGAACATAATGTATGTGAAAAATCTTTCATGGTAATTATTAACATATTTAACTAGATTAATACATTATGAAAATTGAGAATTGCATGTCAATTAGGACATTTTAATTCATTTCAAAGTCATAGTTGGCTCTTGAAGGTCAGCAATTTGGTCGGAAGCATTTTAATGTTCATAAACTATGCTCCCTTTTTCCTTCCTTTCTCAAATTTGCTTAAAACCACAAACCCAAGAAAATCTCAAATGTTTCATTTGTTTTCAGATGAAAAATTTCAAATTAAAAAATGCCAAATATTCCTCAGTGTTTCAGAGAATTGTTCATCTGCAGGTTTTGCTTACTTGGTTGTTTTCAAGCATGCTTTTGTGTACTTTATGCCTGGGGCTTTGAAGTGAATGAGTCTTCTGCACTGCTTCCAGTGAGACTTCCTATGCCCTCAAAATCTGAGTGGCGAAACTTCAGTTCATAGAGACACAATCGTCTCCTCCAAGATTAGTAGGGATTGTGATATTTTAGTGAATATGATATTTTTGTCTAATTCAGTTTTCTCCTTGATTATATGCTGCTTCTTGTACTGGGTTCACATGTCCTCTCCATTGCTTTCTTCTCAGATATGATTTTCTAATTGATTTTATTGGAATTTGTTTTAGAAAAGAGCTGGGTAAACATGAACCCCTAATCAATGTTTGTATGCTTTAAAAACTTGTAGTTTGTTACCAGTTTTTGAGGCCTTCCCTGTTCTCTTTGCAGCCATTTCCAGACTGACAAATCAGCAGGGATTGATAAAACTCAGAGATTCACGGATTTCACAGAAGGGACCATTATGATAATGAAATCTGACTCCCTTCCCCACACAAGCCTGACAGTGTTGCATCTTGAAAGATATGATACTAAGAATAAATCTGACCTTAAACCACCTGGGTGGTAGCCTTACAGTCAGCTCTCCTGGGTAACTCATTCATAATTGCTCAGGAGATCAGATAAATTTTTGTACAGTCACTTCTCTCTAAATGATGGAATTTGCTTGAAGAAACCCATTTTGCAAGCCCGGACCAAGCCTGCCTGAGCTTTCTGCTTGTCTGTCTCATCACTCAACATGACAAGTCAGCCAAAATAGAAGGTGCAGAGAATTTTAAATGCAGGACTGGAGGGCGAGGTGAGGCTCAGGCTGCTGTGTAGCTGCGGGGATTGCTTTCAGAGGGACTTTGGGATGCTCAGCGTCTCTGTAAATACAGGACGTTAGCCTCTGAGGATCTGTTTGCATGGCATGGTGAAGTGCAGTGACGACATTCACAAGGAGCAGGGTGTTTTCACATTAGCATGACTAGGCTGTTTCCAGTAACAAACCTAATTAGTGGTGGGCTGACTCAGATGTCCCTTCACAGGACAGTGGTGTGACACTCATGCACACACCCTATGTATTTTCAGCTTCCCAGATAAAAATAGATGCATTAATGTTATTCCCACATTTACGAAATGGTTTGTGCTTTACCTATGAAAAGCTTTCTCTATGCACTTAAGTGTTATTGTAAGTAATTTAAGATGGATTTTAAAAGCTGCTTCTTTTTTTTTCCTGGTAATTTTTCTGAGTCTTTTATGAGAGACAAGTAGCAGATTTCAATAAATTTGAATTTTTTACTTATGCCATGGACGATTTGGAAGGCCATTAATAACATTAGTCTATTTAAAATATATTTCTATGCTAATATCTTCTAGAACTAGCTAAAATCCTGTTTTAGAGTGATTCACATGTTTTTCTAGTTCCATGCTTTTGTGTAGATTCAAAGACTTTTTATATCCCCCCCCCAAAAAAACCATATTATTTGTACCTTTTTATTTTTGCTCAATATGAGTCTTGTGATCAAAAGCATTGGTGTATTGGTCTAGGATTTGGAAGACTTGTATACAAATTGCAGAAAATTGTAGGAAATTGTAGAACACAGGCTCCTCATCTATAAATGTGAATATTAGCTCTGGGTGATTTCTGAAGACATATACGTAGTTTGGGGTACTCATGTACTAGAAGTAGTGAACACAGTTTCAAGAGCTTAAGCTGGAATATAACTTTTCAGGTTTAAAACTTTGTATTTTACATCAATCTTTTGTGTATTTGTTCTACTCCATGAGATTGCTTGCTTTAGAGTGTTCAAGGAGAAATATTTTAGTCGTATCCAAATACAAAGCAGAGTTGTTCACTTATCCATTGTCTGTCCTTGTTCTGCTGTTACTTTTTTCCACAGTATTCCTCTGTACAGCTGTGAGAAACAAGAAAAGAAATGTATTTTTTGTTGTTCAGTCGAAGTAGTGTTTCTGATTTAGGATGTGTTTCAGCAAATGCTCAGTGACACACATAACTATCATGGAAGTCTTACCTGTTGCATACCTGACTCTTGTTTCATTGCAAAAATTGTCCCTGTGACAATTAAGGTGATGCATATTGTGGTTTTTGTGATTGATAAGAGACTGGAATATCTTTTAATTAACAACTACTGGTCACAGATAACCAAAAATTATAAATTCCCTGAAAAATTCCTTCCTGACAGCTGCACCTCATCTCTCTCGTGAGTGCGGACTGTACTGACATCTAAGAGCAGGTTCAGAATTACAAGGGAAGATTCTGAAGATACAGATATATGCATTTTTAAGCGAGGAAGAAAAAAAAGTTTAAAACTGTTCTGTTATTACATCTGAAACAAGTACTGGTTTTCCCACAGTTTTGTCAATACAAATCTAGTTTGAAGTTTTTTATCTGAAGACGCAAATATTAGAGTATTTCTTTTTTAGTCAATGTGTTTCGATGTGGTGCAGTCTTCTACAAGGTAAAGGTTTCTACGTATGCACACATGCACAGGATCCATAGCAGTCTGGTAGAGAGAGCCTTATTGGCTTGAATTTGGAGTGCACAGGTTACTCAAGGGAAGATATTTCCTGAGATCAGAGAGGCACTTCATAAGAACAAATGCTTATTTGAAAGGCACTAGTTTGCATCAAAAAGCAGTTATTTTCCAAAGTGCTCTTGGAATAAAATGTTCACCTCTCCTCCACAGAGGTATTGCAGGTTCTCGTCTCCATCCTTATTTCAAGCAACTCAAGTCAGATGGTATATTAAGTTATTGGCATGCATGGTACATTTTACAAGAACAAATTTTCCAACAGAATGTGTCATAATGTATGGGTGGGTTGGTCAGGGGTGTTTCTGCCTTTTATTCATTTTGATTAGACGGGCTCTGTTTTCGATGGCAAAAGAAGTGAATTATCCTCTTTATCCCTTACATTTGCTAGCATATATACCCCAAAGGTATTCCCCTATTCATCACAGGAAAAGTTTTGCGACTTCAGGGACCTCACTCGCACAAACAGGCTGTGAATCTCTCTAAGAAAGCTCCTGAAGTGCTGCAGTGGGTGCTCTGAGACTGATTTTCTTCTTCCCCCATTCTTAAATCCAGATGCCTGCTGTGATGTTTTGGAAGAAACCCCCTTGCCCTAGCAGGAGGTTTGCATTTCTTGCAGGTGTTCAGCATGCTTCATGATTAGATCTCTGATTATCATTACCCAAATGGAGGTGGGGGTTGGTGTGTGTGAACCAGCAAGCAGTGCACATCAGGAGGAATACTTTGTAGAACGGGAATGATCTCACATACATGAATTTGTACAGTGGAAGACTTGTGGTAACATGTTTCCCTTCTACCTGGTAGTAAAACCCTATTAACTTTCCATATTGGTCAAAAACTCCGTGGAATATAAAGAATTCAGTTAATTGCACACCGGTAACTCATTATTTGACTAACTCTTAGTTTTATTTATTCATGAAAGAGTGCTTCACATTATCATTGTGAGGATGAGAAAAATAAGAGGAACAGACCATGAGTGTGGGATGACAGTGCCTGTTGATGGCTGAAAAGCAATGGAATCTGGATTGCAGAACTCTATCCTGCAGCTCAGCTATGTGTCTCCTCCTTCCCGGACACATCCTGGAAGTGGCCTAGGGCTTGCACTTAAGAAAATACTATGAGTACACTGACTAAACTTTTAGCCATAAAAACAAGCTTACATTTAAATTGAAAGACTAGTAGATATCAAACATGAAGCATTTTAATTATCTGTTCTGACTTTATCACGGAGACCAGATGATCTTTCCTGTGATTTTGCATAATTGCAGTATCAAATTTAAACTGATGAATTAATACTTCTCTTGTGGCCTTATTGAGGAGCTGTATGCAGATCAGTGAAAGCTGATGCTAACTGCATGTACAAAAAAAATAAAGTACGTGTCACCAAGATCATAAGTTGTATGGCTTGCTGTTATCTGACAAAAATGTGTATTCAAAATTCAGCTTACATAAAGACTGAAAGATCAGTTTTGCAAAAAAACTGGCAGAAAATAATCAGAAGGAAATATTTCTTTCATTTTTAAAATTTGTTTTTATTAATTTCCTTTCTTATGCATTGGCTTGCTACTCCCTCAAATGTCTCACTGTCTGGAAGATTAATCTTTGAACAAGAACTGTCAAGTTTCCCCTAGAAACCTTTTAGATGGTTTCAAATTTGAAATATTTCACTTAATCCAGGAATTAAATTTTGTTTAATGCCTTATTTAGTTCCAATTCATTATCCACTTCTCTGGGGTCTACAGGAATTGTAGAATTACTAATCTGCTTCGTTTCAGTTTGCTCTACAGGATATTTGAGCAGGGTTTTTTTAATTGCTTCCCTACCATTTCAAACATCTTCCTCTGTATGGTAATGTGCATTTTGAAAAGTTTGAATTTGCTTTCTTCCTGAAAAGCTGTACATAATTCCTTATTAACGAGATTAATCTTTTCTTATCTTTAGGACATTCTGCTGATGCTTTCAGACTAGTCCACAATTATTTTTTGCCTTTTTCATCTAATCTGCATAAATAATCTAGCATGCCAGGGTAATGGATTTCACCTGAGGTTCTCAACATGATTTGCAGACAATAATTAATTCATTAGTTTCACAACCTGTCTTTGAAATAGGTGAAATTGAAATGCAAGCTGCCAGCACACAATCATTAGGAACATGTTGCACCATTTACTGTAACTGCTCTGTAAGCAAGTGATGTAATCCGTTTCTCCTGAGCATCAGAGAAGGTTCCTGCTCAAGTGGCACCATGTTAAAAAAAGTAGTTAAAATCGTCTGGCTGTGTTGCTTACCTGACATGCAGATGTAATTATGTGCCATACAGACTACGTCTGCAATATATATTGTATTTACCTGACATAATTGCTGATGCTTTTTTTAGCAATTTAGATGTTTCTAGGGGTATTTGTCTAGGCACTGTTTTTTTACATATAAATACATATTGCTGTGTCACGTAGCTGAAATGGAAATTGCTAAAGATACATATATAAGGTGAACAGAGAATGTTTCAGAGTAAATCCCTGAGGTAAGTGCTCATTTATGCAGGGGGATTGTTGGCTTTCCTTCATACTGACCTATCACTGACCTGTGACCAATAATTTTAAACAGCTTGGATTCTGTATTTTTCTGGTTTACCCTAACCATATTGCTGCTTGAACTGAGCTCCTTAAACAGAATAAGTGCATCTGTAGGGTTTGAAATTAGTGTCAGTGAAGTAAATACCATTTGTAGCAGGAAGCAAAAGCGTTATTGTCAATATCGTCATGATATAGTCACAAAATGTACAATGAAAGTGACATATTTTAAAGTTTGCATAAAACGTGTAGGAATCTATTTTAGGACCACTTTCAGTATCAAAAAATCAGATATTTTTTTCCAGTCTCAAATTTACTGAGTTTGAAGTACTTGAAATAGAATCACAGAATCATAGAATAGTTAGGGTTGGAAAGGACCTTAAGATCATCTTAGTTCCAATCCCGCTGCCGTGGGCAGGGACACCTCACACTAAACCATGCCACCCAAGGTTTTGATCAACCTGGTCTTGAACACTGACAGGGATGGAGCATTCACAACCTCCCTGGGCAACCCATTCCAGTGCCTCACCACCCTTACAGTAAAGAACTTCTTCCTTATATTCAATCTAAACCTCCCCTGTTTAAGTTTGAACCCGTTACCCCTTGTCCTGTCACTACAGTCCCTAATGAAGAGTCCCTCCCCAGCATCCTTGTAGCCCCCCTTAAGATACTGGAAGGTTGCTCTAAGGTCTCCACGCAGCCTTCTCTTCTCCAGGCTGAACAGCCCCAACTTTCTCAGCCTGTCTTCATACGGGAGGTGCTCCAGTCCCCTGATCATCCTCGTAGCCCTTCTCTGGACTTGTTCCAACAGTTCCATGTCCTTTCTATGTTGAGGACACCAGAACTGCACACAATACTCCAAGTGAGGTCTCACGAGAGGAGAGTAGAGGGGCAAGATCACCTCCTTCGACCTGCTGGTCACGCTCCATTTGATGCAGCTCAGGATATGGTTGGCTTTCTGGGCTGCGAGTGCACACTGAAGGCGGCTCATGTTCATTTTCTCATCAACCAGCACCCCCAAGTCCTTCCGCAGGGCTGCTCTGAATCTCTTCTCTGCCCAACCTGTAGCTGTGCCTGGGATTGCTCCGACCCAGGTGTAGGACCTTGCACGTGGCATGGTTAAACTTTATAAGGTTGGCATCAGCCCATCTCACAAGCGTGTTGAGGTCCCTCTGGATGGCATTCCTTCCCTCCAGTCTATCAACCAAGCCACACAGCTTGGTGTAAGTAGGGAGGGAGGGACAGGAAGGGAGAAAAAATTAAGGGGACGAAGGGGGAAAGGGAAAGGAGTAGGAATGGAAGGCAGTAAGAGAAGGGAGGGAGTTGGGTAACACAAGTAGGCCGTTATAATCTGTAAATTATAGTGGTTTTACTTGCACTTTTGTAACAGCAATATGAAAATCTTTAGTATCATTGAGTCCTACAACCTGTAGAAATATTCACACACAACCAAAAGTTTTTCATGGGATTATTGCTTTAAACATATGGCTGTTAACAAGTCCTGAAATGTATATACCTTATGTGTCAATTACTGACTCTGCATCACATCTATGAAGCTGAATACAAAAGCTGTTACCATGAAAGAAGGATGAAATAAGCCGTATTTTAAAAGATTTTTTTTTCCTCCTCCCCTTCCCTGAATATATGATTAATCTTTATGTCTGTATTCATTGTCCCGTGTTGGTTTTCTTTTCAGAAGTAAAGCCGAGCAACCAATTTGATCATCAAGATGTTTTTTTTTAATATTGGGCATAAGCGTTACTTCCCTGATACTCAAAAGTTTAATTAGGAATGACCAACAGCAGAGCAAGGAATTCCTTTGCTGTTTTAGGCGTAAACAATCCAGGTCTGTTAATGGCAGTTGTGGTAAAAAAAAATTACTCTGTTGCAATGGAGTGTAGAGTTCCTTCTTAACCTTATAAAACAAGGACTTCATTCCACTTCTTTCCAAAGGCTAACAGGAGCCTCTGTTGAGATCTGCTTTTTCCACTTTGGTGTTAGCTTCACAATACTATGAGCTAGGGGAGGTTTTTAACCAGAATCAGTTCTAGTCTCGGTTGAGGTTCTCTGGACATCTAACAGTGTCTTCTGCAAGGATTTCCAGTTTTTTTTTATTTCTTCTTTTTTTCTACATTTATCTCTGAGGCATTTGCACTAGCGAGGTTCCTTAGGATTATGAAATCTAGCTTTTAGAAGAAGTTTTTTTGAGTGTCTGCAGACAAGTAACCTCCGACAATTAATAATATAATTAGGGCTCATCTCAGTATTTATAATCAGGTCATGCAGATTGATCTGTAGGCTTACACTAATTTAAAATCTGACAGTTTAATTTGTTTTTTTTTTAATTGGGCCTTGCCATCCAAAATAGATTTGTTTTCTCTTGGATGTAATGTCTTTTATGTTAGAAAACAATAATCTTCTAATTAAGTTCTCTTACTTGCTGCAAGGTCACCCTGGTATAAGGCTCATGGACTTAACAGTACATGGCTTACAAGTCTTTCACAACAGCATGTTTTTATTTTTCCACATACAAAAAATGATTGATAGGCCATCCCTGTGGACTGTGCTTGATATACTGCACGTAGGTGTTCAAAAGTACATTTTTCTGAATCATAAGCAACTCAAATACATCAGATTTGTGTGCTGACTTGGGTCCACCAAAATCTTCATGTGCTTAGAAACACAGAAAATATGTTTCATACTTTTGAAACAGTTGTTTTCATCTACGTCCATTATTTTACAAGGTGTACTACAGAAGCCCTGTTTCCATCTTTTTCTTAAGTTCCTGCCTTTCTTTTTTGATTCTTTTCTTACATGCTCAATGTATCTGTATTACATATTCATTCGTGTAAGTAACTGCAAGGGATTTCTGCCAGTGTTATACAATTGAACAATATAGTTATGTTTTATTGGATTTTTTTTTTTTGTCTGAACTATGTATACTAGCAGCAACATTGAAATCTGTGCAGGATATTTTAAATATGTTGTTTATTTATAAAATATGAATATTAGGTATTCAGCTTTTCCCATTTCATTTCAGTTCAGAAACATGTTTACCAAGAAGACCTCAAAGATGACAGTGCACTGCTCTTGTATAAGCAAACTTAAAAGCAAAGTGATTCTTCCCAGTCTGGAAAAGTGGGTCTGAATCATCTCATGTTCCTATAAATCAGCCTTCAACTATGAGAATCTTTCATTGTTTCCAAGTGTCTAATTAACAAATGCCAACAAAATTGTCTACTTTAAAGAAATGTTGCTTGTTTTTATAGTTTAAAGGCTACAGCGTGTAAGTGTTCATTAATGTTGTGGGTTTCTATACATTGCCTAGTGTTTTTCAGTATGTAAGCTAAACTCTCAGGAAGTGTGTAACTTTATTCCATCCCCAGTCTTAGAAACCTCACCAAAAATGTACTCTTAAAGGTGGCAAAACCCCAAAATTTTTTCAAGAATTGCTATCCAGGTTAGCTGAAATGTCAGAATGTCAGACGTTTACTCTGACTCTTCAATAAGCAGCAAATTATTTTAAGATTTATTGAAGAAAATCTTGGAAAGAGCCCTCAGAAATGTTGGCATCCAGTCTACTTTACCTTGGCATGAAGAATATTTGTAAGCAGGAGGAATTGGAATGGACAATTTTAGCACATTTTTCATAATGTCTTCGTTCCTTTGCGTTCTTCCACCCCAGCCGCTTACCCGCTCCTGATAGTTTGAGGTGGCCTTTTCCCATATTCTTAACTGTGTATCGCAATTTATGGCAGCCCTTCATAGTTTCAAATATTGAGAGAGTTCTTAACTGTACAGTGGTCAACTCATAGCTTCCTTGACCAGGTAGAAGCTAGCCAACAGCATCTACTGCTCTTGCTAGTGCTCCAATTATTTGGAGGAAGTCTCAGAACTGAGATTGGTCTCTGAGGTTGCTCTGTGAGGTTTTCACATGGTAGATCAAGAAGAAAAGTTTATTAAGAGTTTAGTTCTAATTAATGTTGGCACTTAAAAACAACAAAAATAATTAAGGCTTATCACATGGTTGTACATTGTTTGGTTTTGGGCAGTCACTAAGTAATGCACACATGAATAAATAAGTACTTCTACTTACAAACAAATTTAAAATAGAAAGTATAACATTATAATAGTAAGTCAAGTAGCCTGAATATTCACTAAATATTAAGGGATCCAGTGAGAACCCACATATAAAGCTGCTAGTACACTTAAATAAAATTCACTTCTGAAGCAGCAAGTCTTTGAAATCCTTCGTACAAAAAGCCAGAGGCTACAGAAGTACCTTTTATTTTTGCCATGAATTTCCATTTTGGTATAGCTGATTCGTAGGCTGTCAGAAATCCTGGCATTTCCTTTCTTTAGGCTTTTCTCAGGAAAAGCTTGGCAGCTTTCCAAAATAACAACACAGTAAGAACATTCTGAAGAGCTAAATACAAATATAAAAATCCTGCTACCCAACCAGCTGCAGTCCACATGGCACCGAGAATAGAGCAACGACATCAGTGGCAAGAGAAGAAAGGGCAGAATAAGCTCCCAGTCATGTTCCCTCAATCATACCAAGGATTTTCTGCTCACTTCGGTTCACAGTGACAGCATGCAGCTTTCTTGTTAAATACCAAACCTGGTGTAGTCATTGATGCGAGCATTGCAAGCAGAAAGCAAAGTGTTAAAATTAAGCATTGAAAGCTTGTTACTTTAACCCTGCATGACAGTTCTTTGCAGATTTAGATAAATCTTTTCTTGTTTGTGATATGCTAGTCGCTGGGCAGCAACTGTCTCTTCGCAGATCCCTTCTTCCAAGGGTTAGGTTTATAAATGCTTCTTGAAAAGTCCCCACAAAGAATCCCCAGAATATCCCCTTCCCTCCTCTTATCTCCATGACATGCTTAAACTTGATTCTGCATGCGCAAAAGTAAGCTTCAGAGGAATTATTGCCTCTGCTACCAGCCACAGCGATATGGTGTCTCCTGCAATTCAGTCAGTTCGAGATGAGTTCTCATTAATCCTTCAGCCAGCATAACAACTACAAAACCCGTAGATACAGATCACATTTAGAGAATTAATGTAGCTCACTCCCATATGTTTTGCAAGATGGTCACCTGTAAAATTCTTAGTTGGGTGAATTTGAAGATGTAATCCAGAAGGGGTCATTTTAAGGTGGTACATGTGTGACTTGATAGCTCAGCGTGCAGTAGCTTTCTGAAAGATAATCATAGAATCTTAGAATCATAGTATGGTTTCAGTTGAAAGGCACTTTAAAGACCATTTAGTTCCAATCTCTCTGAAATGTAGACCAGGTTGCTCAAAACCCCATCAAACCTGGCCTTGAACACTTCCAGGGATGGAGGATCCGCAACTTTTCTGAGCAACCCGTTCCAACATCTCGCCACCCTCACAGTGAAGAATTTCTTCCAAATAGCAAATCTGAGTCTCCCCTCTGTCAGTTTAAAGCCTTTCCCTCTTGTCCTATCACTATATGCCCTTATAAAACGTCCCTCTCCAGCATTCTTGTAGGCCGCCTTTAGTCCCTGGAAGGCTGCTGTATGGTCTCCCCTGAGCCTTCTCTTCCCCAGTCTGAACAAGCCCAACTCTCTCAGCCTGTCTTCATAGCAGAGGTGCGCCAGCCCTCTGAGCATCTTTGTGGCCCTCCTCTGGACTCACTTCAGCAGGTCCACATCCTTTTTATCTTATCTGCATCTCAGAGAACTTTTATTTTGTGTTGGTTTTAGTTTCATTTGTAGAAGAGGTAATCCTGATATTCTGTTCTGCTTTTTCAGAGACATGGTAAACTGCACCAAAGCTGCCAAATTGAGCAAAAGGCAAAATCATGAGGTAGTTGTTAGAAGATGGTACATTGTAAAAAATTGATCTTCCCGGTATATTTCAAAGTTAAATCATGTCCTTCTTCGTAGCTCCTGTTTTTAATGCTATATCATTCTGTGCTGCTAGAATCAGCAAATTTTTCCTTATTACTGATAGCTCCTACCACACATCTTTCTTAAAGGTTTTTGACAGATAAGGCTTTGCCATGTGGGCTATATGGCTAAACTATTTATATAGTGCTTTATGTGGTTGCCTGCATTTGTTATTTTCTGAGAATAGTTTGCTTTGTTTTTTTTCCATATTGTATTGCAGGAGATTTCTAGGATTTTAGTTTACCTAAAAACCTTAGGGTTCCCTAACCCTAATCCTAACCATACCTCAGTGGTTCTGAGGTAGTGTAGCTGCCTGTTTTAGTTAAGTGCCAGACTTCACCCTTTAGTTAATTAAATTGCTTTTAAAGAGTGCTATAGTGGGACAGTGTTTCAAAGTACACGGTATAGTTTTGGTCTTTTGCTCTTTGAATGCAGAAGCCTGTTAAATAAATTAAATACGATCTCAGGGAGCCAATCTTGGTGATAATATACTACAAGCAGTGACGTTAACTTCATGGCAGTTGCATAGATATAAATCATCTCAGTATTTATTCCATTACATTGCCACGGAAATTGTAGAAGAATGGGTCACACTCAAAAGTTTTATTACTATTTTTATCATTGTATCTAGGCTCTATTTTCAGATAAGGCCTCCCGCCATTATACTGCTCTTTGGTCATTTGTTTCAGGACTTCTGATCTGCTACATTTTCTGTGGGAGACCTCAGCAATAGCAGCCAGCCCAAAGGTGACCTGAGATGATATTCAGGTGCAAATCACAATGGTTTCAAAGTATGTTTTGCAGTGGAAGGATGTGTTATGCAAAGCATTTCAGGGCTGTGTTCAATTTTGAAAATTAATATGAAATTAATGTACTATCATTTTAGAATCACTCTGTTGTTAGCAACAGTGAGGATATCAGATGATTTATCAGGATTCTGCTAGTAGGAATTGCAGCAAGCATAAACTGAATCTACACCCTGAACCATAAACAAGAGCATAACATGATAAAAAAAAAACCATAATAATTTGTGGGATGTATAATGTAGCTTACTATGGGAAGGCTCTCTTCATTGATCGCAAAATTTGTCTCACTTTCTTTTATGGTGCTTTAACCCACCCAGTCAAATTTCTTCCTGTGTCCTGTTGCTAATGGCAAGGTATGCAGTACCTATCTTCTTCCTGCACTGTTGCAATCATCGTGATATGCCTGCTCTCTGAGAAAGGCCAGATTCAGATAACACCAAGCTTGTGCCATAAGGAGATTCTATGCAAAATAGAGATCTGTGAAAAGGAATTTGACTGGAGTGCCAGGGAAAAGGTCAACGAAAATAGAGTTAACATTTCTATCTGAAATGTGCTGCTTCGATCTCAGGGTGAGGAAGGGTAGTGGCATTCAAAAGCATTGCACAGTGATACGGAAATTTGTCACAGCATGCCCAAAGTAAGCCTCACATAGGTTACAAGAAATCAGTACTCTTGCAGTGTAGGATAGGTCTTTAGCATTATTTCCTACTGGGTTATTGATATAATGGTAGGTGTCTTTTTAGTGAAGCCTGACCTAGGAAAACACCTGCATTGGAGAATTCCTCTTTTTTACTGTTGATAACACAGGAGGTGTTAAATGACATATTCTGCAAGATATACCTTAAGGAATTGTAATCAGTCCTGTGAAAGAAGTGAAGATATTGGGATTAATGAAACTCTCAGTAGTTCACAAGATAGGTTTACAGAACACTAGCAATAAAGGACTTTCATTACTTCCATGCCTTAATTTCAGAACACACCCATTGAAAGGGTTGATTTTGATATTCTAAAACTGAGCTATGAAGGTTACAATCTCTTGATTTTTCTTACCAAAATTCTTATCCAAAGTGGAAGAAGTAAAGCAGAAAAGCTTTCCTTCTTAGTGTCATTTATAGTCTTTTTTTTGTTTTCTGTAAGTCCCACAGCAAAATTTATAATTACTTCCAAACATGTCAAAATTCATTTGGATTTTGACAATGATGGGAGTGAAGATCTCTGAATCACTGAATTGCAGACTTGGTCAATTGGAAGCTACTTCAGGAGGTCTCCAGTCCAACCTCCTGCTTAAAGCAGGGTGACTGATAGTATCTGACTAGGTTGCTCAGGACCTTATCCATTTGGGTTTTGAAAACCTCCCAGGATAGAGACTGGACAACCTGCTCTACTGCTGGGCTGTTCTTGAGAGAATAAGGGGTTTTTCCCTATATCCAGTCAGAACTGCTGTTGTTTCAGTTTGACCATTATCTCTTGTCCTGCCACCACTATGAGGAAAGTGGCTTCATCTCCTCAAGACCTTCCCTGTAAAGCACTGGGGACTGCTGTAAGATTCCCTGAACCTATCTCTGCTCTGGAGTGAACCAACTCAGCTCCTTCACATACTCTTCACAGGGCAAGTGCTCCAGCTCTGAGCATCTTGGTCACACTCCTCTGGATATGCTCAGGAGATGTTTAGTGATAGATGCATTTGTACAGTTGGGATTGGCAACTTTCTTCTATATAAGCCTTTGAATAGAGTTAATTTCTAAAGGTGAGGAACATTTAAACCTATCTAATGCCTGTGGATGGGCCCAAACTCGTGAGCAATGACTGGCCCTGTAATATGATAGCTGAACAGAACTGAGCATCAGCCTCCATTTAGAGTCTCATATTATCCAGTCTGGTGTCATGTTACCATGTACTTAAGCTCCTGTTTTGCAAGAATCTGCATGTTTTTGCAGGATATCTCAGCTATAGCTGTTTATTTTAACTTTCAAGATATGTGTGTCTGTCTTTCATGAATCTTGTCACTAGTATTTTAGGTAGGAGTGAGTCATATCCTGAATTTGGAGATTATTAAAAACTTTTAAAGAATGAAAAGAACTTCAAATTATAATGATGTATATGATATATAGTTTAGAGATAATGATTTTTTTAAAATGTTAGGTCACTTAATACTGTGCAAATTAAATAACTCCGCTTACTGGAAAAAATAAGTGTTTTAAAATATTTGCATAAAAGTAGCCCTATTCAACACAATTATACTTTTCTACCTGTACTTAAAATGTTAAGTGTGACACTTTTCTATTGCAAACTGTATTTTTCTGACCTATTTTTTGCAATTTGAATTCTATAATCTTTTTTTCCTCCTGGATTTTCACTGTTATGTGGCTTCTTGTAAGTGTCAGGGTAGAAATCAGGTCTGCAATTGCAAATTGCAATTTGCAATTGCAAAAACAAATGTAAAAAACATAATAGTGAAATCTTTTCTTCCAAAGTGATGCAGCAAGTAACTAATCCCGCAGCTTTTGCTACAGCTTTAATGAAAGGTACATACACACTATAGAATACCTCTTTTGAGGTGACTTCCTAGTCTTGTTTTCCTTAAATAATCAAAACTTGGGACCCTGAATACCATATATAGGGCTTTTTCCTTCCCCAAGCTCAATACTCCCTTCTGCAAAGTAGGCAAATGCACGGGGAAATGTACCCTTTCTGCATAACCCTACCACTTCCCCCCCAAGAAAAAAGAAAAATATGGAAGGAAGTTTAATTTAAAAGCCAGAATATTCTGTGACATTAATGGAATCCACTGTCTGCATCAAAATCTATAGTGTGTGGTCAAACAACTACTCTTAATTTGTAGAAATTAGTATACACAAGTGATCTTATCACTGTAAATGACTTTTTACTAATGAATGTATATCATATGAATGGTTCAAATTTGGCACTCTTCTTCCTCCAGCAATTGAGTCTAATTACATTTGTGTTGACTAGATTAATAGATTGTTGCTAAGAGTGAATGGGCAAGCTAATGAGGAAGTACGAGAGTCATCTTTGGTTTCCAGGGAATGAAAAAACAGATGTCCAGTTGGTTGTCAGATACAACTGTGGCTTTCCATACATGTTCTTAAATCTGGTGAGGATTTTTCAGCTAGTGGATGCCTTAGGTTTCAAAACGTAATCCCTATTCCAACTCTGGAAGTGAAACCTACTATTTCTTGCAAGGCTGCTTTGATGCTTTGCAGAATTAACTCCAAAATTAACGAGGTAAATGATTTAAGAAGAATTCTGCTAGTGAAGACAAAGAGAGTCTTCCTGTTCATTTGCAAGTTGCAAGATATCTACATAGTAGTGCTCATGCATCCTTCTTTTGCCACCAATTTACTGGCCTGCTTTCTTATTTATTTCTCTCCTTCCCTCTTCATAAAGATAGATATGGCCACTGTGGTTGGTTTTTAGCTTTTGTTACTAATTCTTTTTTTTTTTCTTTTCTTTGGATTTCCAGTAATCTAGTCTTTTTTAACCACAGATGCTGCAACCAAGTTAGCATTTTAGATATCTGCCCTAGGAAAATGCTAGAATGATTTTTGAAGGCTGTACTGTTGATTCTGAGTATTTCATGTATTCATGCCAGCATATGCTAATTAATCCATTCAAGATTTTTCTCTTGCATTTAAATAGACCCTGGACTGTAATGAACACATATTTCTAAGAGATATGAACTAAAGGAAAGGTTAAAAAGAAATTAGGAAATTTAGAGGGAGGAGGACACTGGTAATGAAACAGAAGTATTTGAGAACAAACTTGCTTCTTTGGTCCTTTTACCTAAAACACTTGATATGTCTTGGCAGATTTCTGCTAAGACATAAATGAAACAAGACAGATGAATAAATAGGATTGCTATGTTCAGTTAATGTTGTGTGTTTCAGATACAAGGCCAAGCAGAAGGTGCAGTCTGAACGTGATGGTGTCCTTAGAGTCAAGATGAAACTTTTGTGGGTTTCTCCTGGTTCAGCAGTAGCAGTCATTTTTCTCCTTCGTAGTAGCTGGTGCAGTGCTGTGTTTTTGACTTTCAGCCTGGGAACAGTGCTGATAACACCAATGTTTTTAGTCGCTGCTTAGTAATGTTTACTCTGACCAAGGACTTTTGAGTCTCATGCTCTGCCAGCAAGGAGGGGAAGCGGGAAGGAAGCAGAGACAGGACACCTGACCCAAACTAGCCAAAGAGGTATTCCATACCACAGCATATCATACCCGGAATGTAGAACTAGAGGCAGTTACCCGGAAGGGCTAGATCACTGCTCAGGTCAAGCTGGGTAATTGGTTGGTGGGTGGTGAGCAGTTGTATTCTCTTCCCTTGTTATTTCCCCTATCATTATTATTACTGGTGGTAGCAGCAGTGATTTGTGTTATACCTTAGTTACTGGACTGTTCCTATCTCAACCTGTGGGAGTTACATTCTTTTGGTTCTCCTCCCCATCTCTCCAGGAGCGGGGGGAGGAAGAAGAGGGGAGGAGTGAGTGAGCGGCTGCGTGGTTCTGAGTTACTGGTTGGGCTTAAACCACAACAGGGTTTCAGTCTTCCCTTTCTAATTTAGATAAAGAAATATAATTTGTCCTGTTAAAAATCACATTTAGGTTTCATTTTCAAAAAGTCAGTGAAATGAGTGACATGCTGCATGAGCATATTACCTAAGATATTTGAAAGAATTCAATTATTTCATGCTATTCTGTTATTCTCTGACTTGTGGATTTGTAAAGAGCCTTTTTATTGCCAGGTGACTTCTTACAATATGGCTTAATTCTTTCATTTCTGCTACTTCAGGAGCTTTTTACCTTTCCTAATGACATAGTTATTTTACTTTTATTTCATGTATGTCAGCTTTCATTAATATTTCTAGTGTTTTAAGTACATGCTTGGCACAAGTGAGTTTTTTTAGTTCTAAGCAGGTAGGATTCAAAAACAACTGAACTGTTCCGACAGCTGACAGGAGACATAACTTTTACTTGGGCGCTTGTAACAGCATTTAATAAATTTTATGAGTGAGGTAAGTATTTCAATTCTGAAATAAGATGAGTGACTGTAACTTAACAATTTCTCCATTATGGTTAAGGTACAGATAGTTTAAAGATTAGTGGCAATGGTAAAGCTCACTATCAAGCATGCTCTGACATCTGTGAAAGACTTTATTTGGGCTGTTGAGCCTGGAGAAGAGAAGCTGCATGGAGATGTCATAGAAGCTTTCCAGTACCTGAAGGGGGCCTATAAGGATGCTGGGGAGGGACTCTTCATTAGGAACTGTAGTGATAGGACAAGGGGTAATGGGTTAAAACTTAAACAGGGGAAGTTTAGATTAGATATAAGGAGGAAGTTCTTCACTGTGAGGGTGGTGAGGCACTGGAATGAGCTGCCCAGGGATGTTGCAAATGCTTCATCCCTGGAAGTGTTCAAGGCCACGTTGAACAGAGTCTTTGGTGACATGATTTAGTGTGTGGTGTCCTTGCCCATGGCAGGGGGGTTGGAACTGGATGATCTTAAGGCCTTTCCAACCCTAACTATTCTATGAGCCTCTGATTTGAATTTGCAACTGAGACATCTCACTGAAACTTTTCATGGACACTGTAGTGGATAAGAATATTATTTTTAAGTTACACAGATGCCTGTTCTCCCTCTGTTATCTCCTCTAATGCTTCCAACTAATTCTTCCCAAATAGCTTGCCCAAAACATCAACAGTATATCATCTCCAAGATACCATTATCAAGACATTGTTTTTCCCAGTCAGAAATACATGCCTTATCCCCATAGGTTTAATGGTATTAGTAGCTGGTGTTCAGCGTGCTAATCTTCTTCAAGCTCTCACCAGCTTAGAAAATTTCATCCCAGTAAGAGTGCTGAATGAGTATGGGTCCTGATGTCCTCAGCAGCTCCAGCTCTTCAATGACTGCTTGCTGACTCCTTCAAGCCTTTGAGCCAGTAGCTTTAGAGATGATGAAAGATGAAAAAGCCCCTTGAACAAAAATGTTATCTGAAAACATTTTCACACCGAACACCACTGCAGTTATATTTTGATGGTTTATTTTTTAACTATGTGTTTACATTGCTGTTTCCCCTTCCTTTCTCTTCCGCTGGCTTTCCTTTTCTTCATATAATCAATTGCTATACATACCTACAACATAACTTTTTGCCAAGCTTTGGTACATGGCACACACACGATCACCTGACTTCTCAAAAAGAATATCCAATGGTCTAGAAACGCTTTCTAAGTTAATTGGTACCACATGGAAAATATTAGAACTTTTTGGATGCATAAAAAAAAATTCGTTTTAGCTTCCCAGTGCAAGCTTCAGTGAAGAGTTTTACTTACGTGTTTATACAATATAATAATTTCTGTCATCTCTGTTTTATTCAGGTCATTGCCATTGTTATGGACATGTTTACAGATGTGGATATTTTTAGAGAAATTGTGGAGGCATCTGCTAGAGGGATTGCAGTGTATCTCCTGCTTGATGAGTCAAACTTCAGTCACTTTCTGAAAATGACGGAGAAACAAGGCTGTCAAGTTCAGAGGCTCAGGGTAAGGCTTCCTGTGTTCCTGTGCATGAATATTCACTCCTTGTTCCTATACAACCCACTGAACAGGGACTGTTATTTAAAAAGTGATTATCAAATATAGGCTTATTTGAATTAACAATAAGGTATAACTAGGTAAGCTCTCAGTAGAACCTTCTCTACAAATGTTTTAGAAAGATTTTTATCTTTTTGATGAGTCAAAACTAGAGTATTTAATAGAATTACACATTTTTTTGTATATTATTTATAAAGTAATTTTCAATTATTATGTATTTAGGAACACTGCTTGAAAAACTAGGCTTTTTTTTTTGCTTTCTCTTAAAGTAGATTGCAAATAGACGCATAAAGCTTATGTAAATTAATAAATTGCAGACTTCATGATCTTTTTCTTTGAAGCTGTTATGTATTAAAGTACTTTAAAAGGCCAACAATTCTACTTTATTCTATTTTATTAATGTTTTCCTGAAAACCCATAATATCATGTCTGTCTACATCATAGAATCACGGAATCAGCGAGGTTGGAAAAAACCTTTAAGTCATCAAGTCCAGCCATTACCCCAGGACTGCCAAGACCACCACTAAACCGTGTCACTAGAGAGTATTACATTTATACATGAAAAATGTAATTTTATCCTCTAAGAATGAGAAGACTAACGCTTACATTTTTCACAAGATGTCCTGTACTGCTGTAATATTTAACAGGGATTAGAATATAAACCATGAGCTTCACTGACCCAAAGTAAATGCTTCATAAATACTTCTAGATTTACTGTACTGTAGATAGCACTGAAGAAATTGCAAAGATGCTGCCAGAGTCTCTTTGCAAAGCTATGAGTGCTGCCTTGGCTGAACTTCTGTATAGTTCTGTTTGCAGTTTCTTGTAGCTAGTTAGGTCATGTTCACACCAAGAAAAGAAATATTATAAAAGCTCTTCTTAGCAGCATCCAGTTTAAGAGTCCCGTCTAAAAACCAGAGAGACATGTGGTGTATTAGTAAAGATAAAGCAGGTTTTGATAGTATTTTTGATCGAACCTGTATTTTATATCAATTTTTGCTCTGGAATGTTGACTTAGGTCCTTAAAAGTATTCCCATACCAGTTTCCATTCTTGTTTCTTGTGTATGTGTGTGTGGGATTGCCCTCTGGTGGCCTAATAGGCAGAGCTATAGGGACTTTCAGAAAGAAAATATCAAAGCCGTGTTGTGGATCTGTAAACAGATGGTCGTGATTGCCTTCGCGAAGTGAGTATTTGGCAGTATTTCCATACTCTGGAACTTGAGATACCACCATGTGCTGAGTACTTGGGTCAGCTATGCCATAGAGGTTGCCAAAAATGGTATATGTCTTTTTATGGCATGAGTTTTACCTTCCTAAAACAAAAAAAATTAGAAACATGGACAGACGTAAAACAGTTGACATCATCTACCTGGACTTGTGCAAAGCGTTCGACACTGTCCCACACGACATCTTTGTCTTTAAATTGGAGAGGCATCAATTTGATGGATGGACCACTTGGTGGATAAAGAACTGGCTGGATGGCTGCACACAGAGTTGTGGTCAATGGCTCAGTGTCCAGCTGGAGACCAGTAACGAGTGGTGTCCCTCAGGGATCAGTGTTGAGACCAGTCTTGTTCAACATCTTTGTCGCTGACATGGACAGTGGGATTGAGTGCGCCCTCAGCAAGTTTGCCGATGACACCAAGCTGTGTGGCTCGGATGATACGCTGGAGGGAAGGAATTCCATCAGCAGGGACCTTGACATGCTTGTGAGATGGGCTGATTCCAACCTTATGAAGTTTAACCATGCCAAGTGCAAGGTCCTACACCTGGGTCGGAGCAATCCCAGGCACAGCTACAGGTTGGGCAGAGAAGAGATTCAGAGCAGCCCTGCGGAAAAGGACCTCGGGGTGCTGGTCGACGAGAAAATGAACATGAGCCGGCAGTGTGCCCTTGCAGCCCAGAAAGCCAACCGTATCCTGGGCTGCATCAAAAGGAGCGTGACCAGCAGGTCGAAGGAGGTGATCCTGCCCCTCTACTCTGCTCTCGTGAGACCTCACCTGGAGTATTGTGTGCAGTTCTGGTGTCCTCAACATAAAAAGGACATGGAACTGTTGGAACAAGTCCAAAGAAGAGCTACGAGGATGATCAGGGGACTGGAGCACCTCCCATATGAAGATAGGCTGAGAAAGTTGGGGCTGTTCAGCCTGGAGAAGGCTGCGTGGGGATCTCATAGCAGCCTTCCAGTATCTGAAGGGGGCCTATAGGGATGCTGGGGAGGGACTCTTCATTAGGGACTATAGTGATAGGACAAGGGGTAACAGGTTCAAACTTAAACAAGGGAGGTTTAGACTGTATATGAGGAGGAAGTTCTTTACTGTAAGGGTGATGAGGCACTGGAATGGGCTGCCCAGGGAAGTTGTGAATGCTCCATCCCTGGCGGGGTTCAAGACCACTCTGGACAGAGCCTTGGGTGACATGGTTTAGTGTGAGGTGACCCTGCCTATGGCAGGGGGTTGGAACTTGGTGATCTTAAGGTCCTTTCCAACCCTAACTATTCTATGATTCTATGAATTTCAAGTGATAGCTCAAAAAATGCCATTTTCAGAGTAATTCCATGTGGTCTATAGCTGTTTCAAAAGGTTAACTTCTTTTGGATGGATTTGAAGTTGCGTTTTTAATACGCTTTTATAGACCTATGGGCATTTATACTGTGGTTGAAAGAATTAACATACATACAAGTGGATTTTGTGTGAATTAGTGTGGATTGGAGAAGTTTGGACTTGGCCACTGAAGACAGTCAAGTTATCTTTTATATGTTTCTGTTCAGTAACGTTAGGAGAAATGCATCTTTATTCTGCGAGGTTTGCCTAGAATGCTACAAGTTTTATCAGAACATGAAAAATATATCCCAAAGAGCTAAACAGTATGCCTGTTGTGTGGTGGTTTTCCATTTGATTTGTGGTATGTCTCTTGAAATTAATGGTCTTTTTATCCAAGTGCTCCCTACCATAGTAAGTCTTTTGTGCCTTTATTGAGGATGAAGGGAAACTGCAGGTGACTATCAGGGAACAGTCAGTACTTTGGAGAATGTTTCTCCCTTTCCTTTTTCCCATCAGCCCAAGGTTTACAAAAACAAAGAAACATCTTCAGCTTTTTGTGCTCTTGGCTTTCAGTCTTTCCCTTCTGTTCAGTGAAAGCAAAAAGAGAACAGAGATATATGGATCCGTTTCTTTTCCTCAAGATGTAGCACCAGCAGCACTGGTCTTGTAATTCTCTGGCATGATTTGGTTCAATCTTGCAGGAGTATGGCAGATGTTCCTCATGCCATGCACTCATAAGGAGTTTCTGTAAAGCTTTTCTGATTCAACACTTTCTCTGGTGTTTTTTCTGCTCCTTTGAATCAGTAAAGAATGAGATGCAGTGATGAGAAAAACTGTATTTTTTGATTCAAATTTACAATTCAGTAGTATTCTGTATGAAAAAAAGGAGGATTTTATTCGTAAATCTACATTAAATATCTGTACAGGCTGTTTTCCTCATCTGTAGCATGGCTGTGTATCAGGGCATGTTTCCCTCTTTATTGAAAGATATAGCTGAAAAAACAGGTAGACTACATATTCTGTGAATTCTGTGTAGGAATTCTGATTGATTTTGTCACTGTCTGACTTGTTTGGTCAGCAGTTCATCTGCATAGGTAGATGGTGAGTCCTTACAGATTCAGACATTTTTCAGGTGAATTTTCTAAAACTAATAGCTAAATTTTTCGAAATGCGCTTTTTTTTTGCCTTTTTTTTTTTTTTTTAATGCTACTGACAGGTGCTGCAGCAAACTGTGAAATAGATTTGGTCTGCAGAATGCAGCACCAAGACAGCAATGTCCCTGAGTGTCCTACAGCCTGTCTTGGAGGAGGGAGAAGATCCTGTGTCTGACTTTAGAAACCTCTGAAACATCAAGTCCTTGATTAAAGTATTCTTCCATATGCATCCCCTAGCAGTCACTGACTTTCCAGTTGACTCACTGTGGCTGATTGTATCTACGTTTGCATGTCCTGTCAGGCTACCTTGGTTCCTTCATGATGCGTGAGTTTGTTGGTTTCTGGTTTGCCCAGGATTTTCCTCTCAGGATTCATAAATGAGCTACTGCTTTACCCACAGCGATGCAGTGATCAGTGACATACTACCATTAGCAGGGAAGTCCTATAGCCTCAGGATAAAACACAGCATTTCATACTAAATGGGGCTTGCAGTTCAGTATGTATATATTTACTGCTTCTAATCAAACTGCTTCTGTTGGTTTATGAGGAGCTCCACTCGAGCCCCCAACACAAGAAGGAAGTGGACCTGTTGGAGTGAGTCCAGAGGGCTGGAGCACCTCTCGTATAGAGACAGGCTGAGAGAGCTGGTGGTGTTCAGCCTGAAGTAGAGAAGGTCCTGGGGAGACCTTATAGCAGCCTTCCAATACCTAAAGGGGGCCTACAAGAAAGCTGGAAGAGGGGCTTTTTACAAGGGCATGTAGTGACAGGATAAGAGGGAATGGCTTTAAACTGACAGAAAGGGGATTTAGATTTGCTGTTATGAAGAAATTCTTCACTGTGAGGGTAGTGAGGCACTGGAAAAGGTTACCCAGGGAGGTAGGAGCAACCTGGTCTAGTGGAAGGTGTCAGAGCTCATTGCAAGGTGAGTGGGACTAGATAAGCTTTAAAGGTCCCTTCCAACCCAAACCCTTCTATGATTCTCAATGGAACGCGTTGTTACTATATATTCTTAAATGTCTGTATTTTGGGCAATGATTCAAGGTATGCATCCCTGGCACCTTATTAGAGGGTTTGAAGTAGGTGAAGAATGACAGATTAACTGCAGAGGAAAAGAAAGTGTGATGTGAAAAAAGGGAACATGATCACTGGAACATGCCTTTGTAATGCAATGTTCCTTTCTGTTAGTGGATGACCTACCAAGACAAGGAATGAGTACAGGATTAAGGAAGCAAGATCAAAAAGCTGCAGGAGGAGTAACACTGAGGAGAAGGAAAAGAAAAAAGAGAACAAGAGGAAGCAGTGACTATGATTTTTCTAAAAACCAGAAATTTAATGTAAATTTATTTTTTAGATATGCCTACTTGAAATTATATTTCAATTTATGAGTACCTAAGGCAAAGCTTTTTTTCATATAGTATAGTAATTTGCAGGCCATTAGCCTTGCTTGTGCCTCCAGCATTCGAGATTCCCAAGTGATATCCTGTCCAATACCTATCAGACCTTATCTCAGTAAGATTTGATGTGTTCAACTGTCATGTCATTAGGCCAGCATTGCTTGTTACGGTTATTTGAAAATGTATAAGCTGCCTCTCAAGTTACCTTTTTCAAATTATAATGACATATATTTTAGTATAATTAAATATAAATCTGACATACAAATATGGGATATAAAATTGGGTAAAACGGTCATTAGGTAAATGCAAATTTCATTACTAAATTACAACATATTATTTTATAGTACATAAAGTTTACTATTATGATAATCTTTAGAATGGGTAAATTCCTGTATTTTTTTTTTTCTTTTTCAGGAATTACTATTTTCCACACTGTTCTCCACACAACTAAAAGCTTTTTATGTAAATACTTTTAGTTAAAGCTTCGGTAGCTGCTGGAGAAAGAACACTTTTCTTCAGTGGGGTTGACTTATTCAAAGTTCAACAAAATCAGATTGGAAGAGTGGGAAAATTGACTTTCATTGATAAGAAGATTTCTAGTTGAAGTGCAGAAAACTTGAAAGACAGTGCTAGATTGCCAAAAGTGCTTAGCAGGTAGAAATGCAAAATTATGTCACCCTCCCATTCAGTAATGCAAACTGGGTTCTTATTGTCACTGATTCTTTTTTAGCTGTTTTGAAAATAGATGAGCATCAACTTGTGTTTTCACTTTTAACATTTTTAACTTTAAAAATTTTAGAGCGCTTCTAGACACTGCTTCTTTTATTTATTTAAGAGAGAAATTTCATGTTTCTACCATATTTACAAAAGTCCACAAAACTAATTTTTAAATACTGTCTTTGTATCTTTTAGGTGAGTTGCATTTTTGTTTGAACACAGCTTGACAAAAATGCTGTGTAAAAACTCAGCTAATAAATAAAATTTAAAGAACTTGGATAGCTTCAGTTAAACCATAATTTACCAAGTCAGCAGCTTTTAAATGTAACTCTTGCTTCTTTGATTTGATTTTTCTTTTCATAAAAGTTTTAAGAAACCAACAGTGAAAATATATACTGATTTAGAAAGCATGAGTTACTTGGAAATATGTTTTCATTTCTTGGAGATTTTCTCTGTTTGGAAAGATACAGTTCATTGGATCTTAGTAGACACTATGATTAAAATTTCCACAACCTCTGGCTATTAGAACTTCATATGTTTTTGGTAAATGCATAAATGACCCCATAGACGTTAAAGGTTTATTTAACTGTGTTGCAAACTTAGTCATACTTTACAGACTGGAATCTTAAATACTTTTGTAAGCTTAAACATCTCCACAGCCTCCTGAGAAGGGGAAGCGGAAGGGAGGTGCTGAGCTTTTCTCCTTGATATCCAGTGGTAGGACCTGTGGGAATGGTTCAGAGGTATGCCAGGGGAGGTTTAGACTGGACATTAGGAAACATTTATTTACTGAGAGCATGGTCACATGCTGGAACGGCCTACCTAGAGAGATGGTCAATGCCCCAAACCTGTCAGTGTTTTAAGAAGCATTTGGACAATGCGCTTAATAACATGCTTTAACTTCTGGTCAGCGCTGAGGTGTTCAGGCAGTTGGACTAGATGATCATTGTAGGTCCCTTCCAAATGAAATAGACTCATCCTTTCGCTTCCCTTCCTCCTTCCCTTTCCCCTTCCCTTTCCCCTTCCCTTTCCTCTTTTCCTCTTTCCCTTTCCCTTCCACCTTCCCTCCCCTTCCCTTCCCCTTCCCTTCCCTCCCCCTCCCCCTTCCCCTTCCCTTCTCTCCCCTTCCCCCTTCCCCTTCCCACTTCCATTCCCCCTTCCCTCCCCTCCCCCCTTCTCTCTTCCCCCTTCCCTCCCCTTCCCCCTTCTCCTTCCCTTCTCTCCCCCTGCCCCTTCCTCCTGCCCCTTCCCCCTTCCCACTTCCCCTTCCCACTTCCTTTCTCCTCCCTTCCCTTCCCTTCCCTTCCCTTCCCTTCCCTTCCCTTCCCTTCCCTTCCCTTCCCTTCCCTTCCCTTCCCTTCCCTTCCCTTCCCTTCCCTTCCCTTCCCTTCCCTTCCCTTTATTCTCCTGGGTTTTTTTGCTGAATTTACCTTGTACACAATCTAATCCATTTTGCTTCATGAACAGCCCTAATCCATCTACCTTGACCTTTACAGAGCACATACCTGCTGTGATTTTCAACCTGTCACTGTAGCAGTCCCATGAAGCAAAACATTCCTCTGTATTCACAAGCCTTATATTGCCCTATTTCCATATATACAATCTATGTAATAATCATACAGATTCTGTTCTCTCTCTGCCAATGCTAAACTATGGATTTCACTCCCACTGCAATACTTGTAAATTACGACATATTAACATTGCTAGAACAAGTATTGCAAGGCTAGAAACTGAAGTAAATACTGTGATTATTCACAGCTGTATTCCAAACAATTTTTATGTCTTGTGAAGCATTTTGTATCCCAGAGACAAATGAGATATATGCTGTAGGTTGTTTTGCATTGAATATAAATTTTATTTTTTCTATAAATACCAACTAAAGCATTTCAATTTTTTTTTCAGAACATGAGGGTGCGGACAGTGAAAGGACAAGACTACTATTCTAAAACAGGAGCAAAATTCCATGGAAAAATGGAACAAAAATTTATTCTTGTTGACTGTAAGAAAGTCATATATGGTTCTTACAGGTAAGATCAGTCGCTGTGGTGTCCACAGAAAATCTGTTATCTCAGTACCTCTCCTACTGCAAATTCTTTTTTTCTAATGTTTATGAATATTCTTCCAGAGAACTCTGTGGGCAAATTTAATTATATTTTCTGCAGTTTAACAAGATGTCATAGATACTTATTACTAACTAGCCTAACACAGAGCCAAATTCTGAGATCCTCTGTTAGTTTTTCACAAACAAGAAATGAAAGATACAGCTTTTGCCATAGCTGGAGATTTGCTAAGAGGGAAAAATCCTGTGTTGTCTTGTATTGTTTGAATTATTCTTGTTTAACATTCACTGTGGAAATGGCTGCCAAAATTATTTCATAAGCTTTCTTGGATAGTTCCTCCTTATAATAATATTCTAAAGCTTACATAGACCTCTTCTGTGGCACTCTGTAGTATATCATGGTCAAATTCAGAATTGCCAAAGTTAAGTTGACATAGTTTCTCTTTATATTTTGCTAAGTTTCTTTATTCTGCTTTCCATTTATTTCCAGTGTATGTGTGCAAAGCATAGGCTGGAAGAACTTACAGCTTTGCAGAGCTGGAAAAAACACCTAAGTTAAAGCACAGACAGTTTTATCTCACACATTCTGAAATATTTTTGTTCTTTTCATACTACACTTTTCTTCTCTGGCCTACTGAAATAGTTTCTGCTAGTGCACTGCCTCGATGCCAGATCCACAGCCACTGACTTTCACAGATTTCCACCACTGTAAGCTTTTGAAAATCTGGCTTTTTATTTCCTCTGAGATTCAGCCAGCCCCAAATTCCAACTGATGTATATAAATGATAGTGAGGTAAGTGACAAGTTCATAAATGAACAAGTATAAAAGAGTCCAGGGAGAGTCTGCCTGTTTTGATATCCACACACAGTGGTAGAGAATGTGATAGTTTTTCTCATTTCATTTTGAAAAATAACATCACTCTAAGACCTAGCACCCCAGGGACTGGAATCACCAGTTTCTGTAGCAATTAAACTTGCTTTCTGAAAGAATATAGTGATTATAACAAGAACGATGACTCTTTCGGAAATCTTGCTCTCTCAACTCAACTTAAAGTTTAGGTTTTTTTTTCAAATATTACAAAGTATATTATTATTAATTGTGTAAATTAATATAAAAAAACTTATGCAACATGATTCAATCTCAGGACACCATTATTTCCTGAAAAATACAAAACTAACAAATTTAGCAGGCCATTTACATGAATACAACAAACCTATTTTCTAACATCCAGAAGACAGATGCAAATAAAACAAGATCATTGATTTAATTTTTTTCACTTTTTTTTTTTCATGAATAGAGTATTGCAAAATAGGGTGGGTTTTTTCATTGTAATATAAAAATTCTATGGTTTTTGTCACCATGATATTAGGCTTGTTGAAACACCCCTTATATACATGTTAGTCTATTTTATCTCATTTTGTAGCTGTAAAGTAGCTATAGCTACTTAGCTTTGAGCATGTGTTCAGCCTTTCTAAGTACAATAGAAAATACGAAAATTTCCTTCATCAGAATATCATTATTGCAATTAAAAGAAATGTTCATAGCCAATCTGGTGTGCATAGTAAAAAATGTAAACTTCTTGACAATTCTGAGGTGCATCTTACTGAAAATGTAAGTACATTCAGAGCTCTTGAAGCAGTTCTGGATATTATTTCAATTTCAATTTTTTTTTTCACAACAATCACACAGTAGCATTTTCTGACTCAGGAGTAAATACAGTGGGTCTAGTAAATCATGGCTTAGTTTTTGTAGACATAATTTTGCTCCATTAGGTATTTGTACTCCACTGTTCTACGTTTGTGAATACGTTTTTGCAATATCCACTTTTTTAAGGGCAATTAAGTAGTTAGAGACTCATTTTTGCTCTCACAGAAAGCAGTGGAAAGTCTCCAGCTGAATTTGGTGTTCAATTAGACCTTCAAAATCCAAATGACATGAATCATGACCACAATTTATTTATTTATTTAGAAGTATTTGAAAAAAAAAAACAGGTCTTTGAAAGTTAGGTGCCTAAATACCTCCACTGAAGTGAAAGCTTTCTTCTCAAGAAGGACCAGTGTAACACTTTAGTTCAAGAGAACTGTTTCTAATGGTCATTTGTTCTTCTTTCAGCTTTATGTGGTCATTTGAAAAAACCAACCTCAGTATGGTTCAGGTTATCACAGGACAGCTGGTTGAATCCTTTGATGAAGAGTTCAGAACACTATACGCTCGTTCTTCTGTTCCTAGTTCATTTGCCCCAGAATTAGTGCGGGTAAACAGTCGCAGGACACTTTGGGATAGTGATACATACCAACACTCAGTGTCTTCCTTGGCTTCAGTTTCTAGCCAAAGAAACCTTTTTGGTAGGCAAGACAAAGTTCACAAGATAGATCCTGTTTGTTGGAAAACTCGTGGAAGATATGCAGTAAATGAAATAGATAAATATGGTTTGAGAAATCAGTCCTATAATAAACAGCCATTCCATCCAGGTTTCAATATGCAAAATCCAATCCAGCAGTATCAACCTAGTGAAAAAAATGAGCACTGGAAGAGACACAGTTATGCTGGGGAGAAACCAGAAAGAACACCTTACCTATTGCTCAACAGAGCTATTAATAGAGCCAACAATCCATCAAATACTTGGAAAATGGCATCTGATAGCCTTAGTATTGTTTCTTCATTACGAGGAGGGTATGCAAATAACTACAATACACCCCAGCAAAGTTTTGCTGATCAGTTTTCACGACCAAAGGTAAATCTTGCAGAAAGAAACTCAATTGTACGGAGGTCTTTTAATGGGACAGATAACCATATACGCCATCTGCAGCAAAGGATGCCAACCCTCGAACACACAACAAAATCATTCCTACGTAACTGGCGAATTAAGTCATATTTGAATGATCAGTCAGATTATCCAGTAGAGTCTAATGGGTCAGCCTTGGGTGACAGATATGATAGCTATGACACACCTGAAAATATTAAAGCTCATGCACTGTATTCTCATTCTCGTTTACGATCATCATTGGTATTTCAGCCAACTTTACCTGAACAGCAGGAAGTAAGCAGCTGTGCAAGTTCTTCAAATTCAACTATAATTGGGTCAGAGGGAAGTGCAACACCTAAAGGGACATCTAATCATGCTCCAAGTGTGGAAAATGGGACAGATAATATTTCAGAAGAGCCTAGCACAAACATTCCACCTAAATCAGATACATCAATACCCCCCAGAATTCATATTGCAGACTACACAAAACCTAGTGTAAATTCAAATGCAGCAGGTGACTCATCTGTCTACTTGTACACTACACTGTGTGCAGACAAACATGCTGAAAACTTGAAGAACCTTCAAAATGAAAATATGCTGAAACGGAGAAGTTTTCCCATGTTTAATTCAAAGTCCATTTTAGACCCTGGTGCCAACAAACATGCATCCAATTATGTTTACAGCACATTAACTAGGCATAGACTTAAGCAGCCAGTTAGTCCAAAACTTCCAGAAGACATGCTGAAGAGCGCTAAAAGTTTGCACAGTATGACAAACCACTTGCCACAGGAGGAAAAAAACCTCAAAGAAGAGCTAAAGAGCCCAACTGCTAGCAAGGCAGTCTCTATGGCTGCTCTCACTGATCCTAGCAAGGAGGAGTCTAGTAAGGACTGCACATCAAAGAAAGAAAGTAAGAGTTCCCCAAGTTTTCTAAAGAAAGGATCCCAGAAACTGCGGTCACTTCTTAATCTCACACCAGACAAGAAGGAAAACTTGTCAAAAAACAAAGGTCCTGCATTTTATAGAATGTGTAGTAGTTCTGATACATTGGTTTCTGAAGAAGAGAATCAAAAACCAAAGATGTCTGAGAATAAGACAGATTCTTCCCCAAGGAGAAAGAGAAACACATCATCAAATTCTCAAGGTAGCTTGAACAGAAGTAAAGAAGATGTTACCGGGAGCCCAACAAAGTCTCCAAAGTCTCCAAAGTCACCAAAACCTCAAAAAACTCCATCTGATGAAAGCAATAAAAAGTGTCCTCTCTTGTGCCCCCTTGAAAGTAAGTTCATAGAAACTGCAGGAGATCCATCTACCCCAAGATTTAATACAGAACAGATTCAGTATCAAGATGTAAAAGAAACCACCACAAATACTACTCCTGAAAGTGCTCCTGTCTCTGCTCTTCAAAGAGCAAGTTCAGTGACACCGCAGCTGGCAAGCTCAAAATGCCAAGAGGAGCTAAGATCTCGTTTGAGTGAAAGGCGTGTTTATAGTCGCTTTGAGCCATTCTGTAAGTTGGAAAATTCTAGCCAACCTGCAGGAAATGTACCCAACAGTAGTTTACATCTCTCAGATATCAAAAGCAAGACCTTAGGGAATAATTACGGCAGGAGCAATCACATGGTCAGCTACAACTCAACCGCTTACCATCCATTGCAGCCTAATGAAAATAAGCTGAGAGGATTTATGCAAAAGTTTGGGAATTTCCTACACAAAAACAAGTAAAACTTTTGTTGATTATGTTGAAGTACAGCAAGAGTAGCAAAGCTGTGTATAATCTTAACTGGACAAGACTGGTGGGCAACTTTTGTAGAGCTTACTTGGGTTTCTTCTTGGGTCTAGGACATTGGAATGAATGTACATATTTTCACATAATTATCCTAGAATTGTTATACTTAAATCTTTACAGGAATTCTGAGTCCGGAAGATGTCTCAAGGGAGTTGTTTATAGTGTTTATATTGTAAGATTAATTTTATACATTTTCCTTGTGGAGAAAGTATGTACTAGAGTATTGTAAGATCAAATGTGGGGGAAAAAAAGATGGAGGATATTTTTAAACTTCCAGTAACACTGTTTCCAAAGATTTGCCCTTTAAAATTAGAATAGCACTAGGAATAGTGGCTTGCATTTTTTCAGCATTTATGTAGACTTTCAAGTGATAGTCAAATGTTAATGCATTGTATGTTACTTATCTTTCATTTTTTAAAACCTCTTTTAGGCTTAATCTTGTTAAAAATGTACCCCTTAACATCTATTGAATTGTTTGGGCAGCAGATGGACCTGTCTTATTTTATTGAGTTTTGCAATGTAATATGATATTTTTCTGAACTATTTGGCACACAGATCTGAAAGTGACCTTAATCTGAGCTTTCACAGACTTGTTTACATGGTTAAACTACTGTGAATGTAGAATGAACATTAAAAAAAAACTATTTATAAATAAGGTGCCTTGAATGTAACTTAGTTTAAATTTCAATGGGTTAATTACATTTTTATAACATGCCAGTATTCTGTAATGTATTCTAAAAATAGCTTTTTGTTTCATATGTCTATTTGGTGTTTCAAAAAAAACGTCTGTGGACTTCTATTTCTCAGGTAAGTTTTTGAGTTTCACATGCAACAATCTCTTTTACAAGTTGCCAGATAAAAATGCAACTTTGGCTTTAATAACCAATTTTTTTTTAATAAGGTTGCGAGTACTTAGACTAGGCATATGAGGGAGATTGCAAGCTTAATTCTACAATGCTGCCTTATGTCAGGATGAATATTACAAGGCCAGGAGCATCTAAAAATGAGTTTAGGAAAAGTCACCATGTCAAACAATAAAGCACCTCTCCTAAGCCAAAGTAGTAAAGGGTCATAGCAGTAGCAACTGTTAACCTCAGTGGAGGTATTTAGCACCCAGCTGCAGTCTAAAAGACACATTTTCATTCATCTGAGTCTCTTAGTCATGAAATATGATATTGAGTGACTATGCCAGGTTAGTGTTTCCAGGAAACACCAGCAGGGTGATGTGTTTGGGCAGCAGCATGGCATCCACTTCTCATCTGCAGTGTGCAGCTAGAATATCCAGCTGGATCTCACCCTCCTGACTGTGGAGTTTGCCTCTTAGAAGAATGCCATAATGATTTAGCTGCAAGATGTTCTGTGACAGTTTTGTTCCAAATTCAGAGATTTTGGAAAATTCATTGTTGAAAGCTTATAATTCTTATACAGGGTCTTTGTGTTGAAGGCTCCTGTTTTAGGAGACCACTTCACCCTTATATCTGAAAGGTCCTCCACTATGGAGAAGTCGCGCTAGTAAGGTCTTGGCTTTATCCTTTAGAAACAAAACTGCATTTCATGCACCAGCTAGCTTGAGTTCATTTGTCTCTTCTACCTGTGGCCCTGGGAAGAGGTTTTATATGGAAATTCCACTGAGAATCTGTTCTGGCTCCTGGGAACTTGCCTTAGTTAACTGTCAGTGATTTCAGTGAAGCGGTGCCAGCTTTTTAGTCAAACTGTTTCTCAGGGAACCTTATTAGGCTGATGTATCATAGCAGTAACTGTTTCACCGTGGGGATGATTTTTATTTATGAGAGTGACAGTCTTGCATCTCGATCTTCTGCTGAGAGTTTATGTCTCTGCTTTACCTGTGACCACAGAAGAGATGTTACGAATTTCTTGAGGAACGCTGATGACTTTGTTCACTCCTTGCTGAAATGCCATAGTTGTCATTTTTCCCCCAACGAACATTTATACTGAAATATTCTGTCCCAACAAAGGGAGCTTTTTCAGACCCAAAGCAAGGAGTGTCTTCTTAGTACTCCAGACAAATTTTCAATATAGGCACAACATAATTCCGCAGCCAACAGCAATGCAGAACAGTACTTTTTGTAACTCTTAATATTTTTTAACATGGCAAACAGTTATCCAGGATAGTGCCCAAATTAACAGTGCAGCAAAGGAACTTAATCAAGATGTAGGTGGTGCTAAAAATGGTGGGGGTAGCTTTTAGAAGGATCTTTGGTTTTCCCTCATACTCTCACAAGTTCTGGCATACGCTTGTAGGCACTGCTATATTTGGGAAGAAAATCAGAGAGAAGAACAATGGTTTTGAGGCAAGTTTTGAAGCGATAGCGCTTTCCGTTTTGTAATAAACTTTGGGAAACCTGTTTTAATACAATTTGGAAATATTGTACTGTATTTTTCAAGTAGATTGCTAATAAAACAGACTTGAGAAGTCAGATATTTAAATTTACCAAGTCATCTATGTTTATAGGTATGTACTGCTATTTTGTACCTATTTTGTACCCAGGAGATTAAGGGCCTTCAGTGAAGAGCCTGCTCATAGACTTAATAAAAAAAAAAAAAATCACAGTAGAAATAGTTTTTTTTGTTGTTTTTTTTTTTTTTTTTTATTTATTTTCAGGTCTCTCCTAGAGATCCCACATAGGAATGTTGCTACATTAAGGCCTGATCCAAGGTTAATTTAAATGAATGCAAAAGGCCAGCACGGACCTCAGTGGAAATAGGATCAGGCACTTAATGTACTGACACCACTACTTTAGAAATGTTCCAAGAGCCAATGCTGCCTGGGGAGCAAGAGGCTCTGACATCACGGGAAGAGCAGCCTAGTGCCCTGACTGCAGATGTGGCTTTGGAGGTGGGGAGAATACTGGGGAGCTCCACAGGTGGTGCAAGGACCAAGTGCTAGTTTGTTTCCTCCAGACTTGTGTGTTAAAGGTGGGAAATCAATGCTTGTCCAGCCCTCTCTGATTTGCCTCATGTTTCTGTGGGAACCCAGCTGTTCACAAAACAGAAAAGTATGGGGCAGGGGGAAGATACCTGCATCAGCAAAGAAAAAAGATATGCACATTTCTGGAGAGAAAAATAGAGTTTATATTTTTGAACTTCCTTTTCCCAAAGCTTATCTTACTGTTTCTGCTTTTCGAAGGAGATGCATTTCATTCAATGTGTCCTAAATATGCTGTGTGCATTGAAGGCTTGTTACACCCCACACACACCCAATGCACTCCCAGTTTTGTAAGGCTGTGGAGTAACAGCTGTTGCCATGCATGACGGTCATTTGGCCAAATGTCTTGGCAGTTGTGAAACCCGTAAAAAAATTACATACCATTTCCACATTAAACTCCATTAGAACCATAATAGCTCTGGGAGGGTGACCATGCAAAATCTGATCAGAGTTACACAGTACTGCACCACTGGTAGCAGAGCGCAGAGCAGATGGGCGATACATACAGTGCCCATTCAATTCACATTATAAATAAACTACCCTTACGTATGATCTTAATACCCAGTGAATAAATTGCTTCATTTCTTTAGCCTTGTAATAAGCAGTCTCAGATTGCAAAATGTCAGTTGTTCTCTTCTTAAGGAGCTTGCACTGCACTTTTTATTCATGCTAACAAACATTAAGTAGATGTATAGAAAGGCTAAGAAGTAAAAAAAATATTTAATTTTCAGCTGCCTAATACATGAGGGTGGTAGAATTTGTTACAAACAAAAAGCTAATCAGGCAATAGATGTTTGTGCATCAATAAGTGAAAAATTACTGTTCAGAGAAAAAAATGTTTGATCATTTTTCAGCTTTTTGAAATGTATTAGGAAATGTCGTGTTTATAAAAGAAGACACAAGAAAAAGAATACTAAAATCTGTTGCAAGACAATGTAAAAATAAAATTGAAAATGGCTCCACTAAGCTGTATGATAATTACACTTTATTTTTTCATTTGTAGCGTTACGTGGGATAAGCTGTACAACCAACAAGTAGCTTTGCAAGTGTGTAGCACAGAGAGAGATCAGTAAGGTTACTGTGGTACTTTTTGTAATTGATCCCCTGTATCAATATTGTACTGCACAGTACAGTACTCAGGATTTATAGTTTGGTTTCTTTAGGTCAGGAGATTTTGAGCAATATAAAGGTGCAGTAGTTCAGGGGTAACTGAAACATGTTACTCCAGTTTTGTCTTCACTTGCATAAGTATATATTGCATTAGCACCGCAGTGTCAAGAGAGAAGACTGCAATGCTCAAAAAGCCATCTCGCCATTTCATTCTTTATTTCATAGAGGTGCTAAAGATGTCTTGGTACATTTCTGTAAGCTCTGAAATTTTTCATCATTTTCAATTCAAAACTAAGAGTTGCAGTTAGATCTCCATCTTTTCACATTTTGACAAGGTGCCAAATACGTGTTGGGTGTTCCGAGTAGTCTTTTCTCTGTTGAGAAACAGGATGGAAAAAAACATTTGCTCTTGGACAGCTCAGAACAGAGCTGCTTTGCTGTTAGGCAAAGGTAGCAGTACAGATTTCTACTTTAGTAACATTGACTAGTGAAGATTTAATCCCTTGAGCTTCATTCTAGTTTAGAATGGTCCCATCCCCACCCGACCCACACACATCCTAGCCTGGTCAGTATTTCAAACAGTTTTTACATATGTAACATTTTAAAACGTGGTAGAGTCCTATTTCTGAAAAGCTAGGGGATATAGGGAGCTAGATTCCCAAATCAATTCTTTTTATATCTTGAAAATCATAGAATCAACCAGGTTGAAAAAGACTTTTAAGATCAAGTCCAACTGTAGACCTAGCACTGTCAAGTCCACCACTAAAGCATGTCACTGAGGGCCCCCATCTGCATGTTTTTTTAATACTTCCAGGGATGTGATTTTACCACTTCCCTGGGCAGCCTGTGCCAATGCCTGATCACCCTCTCGATGAAGAAATTTTTCCTAATATCCAATCTAAACCTCTCTTGGCACAGCTTGAGGCCGTTACCTCTTGTCCTATCACTTGTTACTTGGGAGAAGAAACTGGCCCCCACCTCACTACAACCTCCTTTCAGGTAGCTGAAGAAAGTGATAAGGTCCCTCCTGAGCCTTCTCCAGACTAAACAACCCCAGTTCCCTCAGCTGTTCCTCATCAGACTGGCGCTCTGGACCCTTCATCAGCTTTGTTGCCCTTTTCCTTGGACACGCACCAGCACCTCAATGTCTTTCTTACAGAGAGGTCCAGAACTGAACAAAGGATTTGAGGTGCAGCCTCACCAGTGCAAAGTACAAGGGGATGATCACTGCCGGGGCCCTGCTGGCCACACTATTCCTGATAGAAGCCAGGATGCTGCTGGCTTTCTGGGCTCCCCGGGCACAAGCTGGCTTATTATAAACCCACTGTCCACCGACACCTCCAGATCCTTTTCTGCCACCCAGCTTTACAGCCACTCCCTCTCAAGCTTGTAGCACTGCATGAGGTTGTTGTCACCCAAATGCAGGACCTAGCACTTCTTCTTGTTGAACCTTATACAACTGGCCTCAGCCCATTGATCCAGCTTGTCCAGATCCCTCTGTAGATCTTTCCTACCCTCAAGCAGGTAAACACTTCCAGCCGACTCAATGTCACCTGCAGACTTACTGATGGTGCACTCACTCCCCTCATCCAGATCTTTGATAAAGATATTGAACAGAACTTTCACCAATACTGAGTCCTAGGGAACACCATTTGTGACCAGTTGCCAACTGAATTTAACTCCATTCACTCTTAGGGCTCGGCCAGCAGAGAGTACACCCATCCAAGCCAGCTTATACAGAAGAATGTTGTGAGAAATGGTGTCAAAGACTTTACTAAAGTCTAGGTAGACAACTTCCACAGCCTTTCCCTCATCAACTAAGTGGGTCATCTTGTCACAGAAGGAGGTGAGGTTTGTCAAGCAGGACCGGCCTTTCATAAACCCATGCTGACTGGGCCTGACCCCTGGTTGTCCTGTACGTGATGGCACTCAAGATGATTTGCTTCATAACCTTCCATAGCACCAAGGTCATTCTGACAGGCCTGTAGTTCCCTGGATGCGCCTTCTGGCCCTTGTTGTAGACGGGCATCGCATCTGTTAATCTCCAGTCAGCTAGAACCTCCCCAGTTAGCCACGACTGCTGGTAAATGTTTGAAAGTGGCTCAGTGAGCCCTTCCACCAGCTCCCTCAGTACCCTTGGATAGATCCCATCTAGCCACAGCCGCTTGTGTGTGTGTCTAAGTGATGAAGTGATGTGGCAGGTTGCTGACTGTTTTGCCTTGGACTGGGGGTTCATTCTGCTTCCTGTTCCAGGCATGCAGTTCAGGGGGCTGGTACACAGAGAACAACTGGTCTTACTACTAAAGCCTGAGGCATCAAAGGCATTAAGTACCTCAGTCTTTTCATCATTGTTTGTCACTATGTTTCCTTCTGCATTCAGCGAACGATGGTGATTCTCCTTAGCCCCCCTTTTGTTGCTGATGTATTTACAGAAGCATTTTTTCTTGTCTGTTATGGTAGTATCCAAAATAAGTTTTAGTTGGGCTTTAGCCCTTCTAATTTTGTTCCTTCATAACCTCATGAAATCCTTGTAGTCCTCCTGAGTTGCCTGTCCCTTCTTCCAAAAGCCATAAACTCTCTTTTTTTGCATATTTTTACAAAATATCTTTATGTATTTCTGGAAAAGAATCTGGTTTACTAAAACGACGGGACATCCCTTCAGAAGAAGCTGCTATGAAGACTATGCATTTTTCTCCCACTGTGTGTTGTTACACTAACTAAAAATGCAATGAATAAGTGCAGAAGGTAGAAAAATAATTTCTGATGCAAAGACCATGATACATATTTATTTTCATATTATGGCTTCCATATGTAAATACAGCTGGGAAAAAAAAAGATGCCTCTTTCCAAAACAGGCAAAATTTATGGCAGCTGAAGCAGAAATATTTAGACTAAGCACCAGTGGCAACATTTTACTGGTTTTGGGGAATGAGTGCAACTTACTAGCATTCAAACACAGGACTCTTACATGTCCATTGTACATTGTCTGTTCCTGACTCATTTAGCAGTTAACGTGCTCAAAATTCAGACTGAATGTCTACAGCTTCCCAAGCTCTTGAATAATACTCTGAAGGGCTGATCCAGTAATATTAAACACACACTTAGCTTTTTAAACTAAACTGTCACAGGGTAAAGCATAAGAACAAGCATACATATTTTGTTAGATTTTGATGTAAAAAAAAAATCTCAGTGTAGTCCTTTCTGATGTATTTTGGAAAACTGATGACTATATAAATTCATTCTTTTCTTTGGGTCATGTCTAATTTTGACCCATGGCAACATCACATTTTGACATCCTGTCTGGTATGTTTCTTCCAAATGCTGCATATGCAGGTGTTAAAATATCTTTATTCTGGTTTCAGAATAATGATAGAAGACCAGTCTTCCTTAGAGCAGGGTCTCTGGATCCCTGGTAATCCCTAAGATTTCAAACGGGGAGATGGAACTGAGTTTGAATTACTAAAAAACCTCAGACAAAACAAAACATCATTTGTATATATTTCCACGTACAGAAAAGTAAGCAAGTAAAATCAGAAGATGAAGTTGGAGGTGAACATTCATAATATACTTTTTTTCAGTTGAAAATGAAATCTGGTACACCAACGCTGCAGGAATAATAATAATAATCAGGTGCTCTTTGATGAAACCGATCTAGATGACGCAAAACAAGTGTGAGGTGTGCTAGAAACACACAAGACCCAGAATGGATATGACTGGGAAATTTCAAGAGGGGGAAAAGGGGGAATTCCATCAAGTTGGTTTCAGTACTGTCAGATGTAAGAGACTGTGCTGTTTTAATTTAAAATTGTTACTTGGTATGTAAGTCCTTTTTTAAAAGATGGAATTCCTGGATTACATAGCAGCTATGTTATGGATATACTGTGTATGTAGAGATACAAACCAAAAAAAGTGTCTTGAAATAATTTATTACTTTTGGATTTTTTTTACCAATTAAAATGTTTTAGTTAAAGCTTAGCTGATTTCTGTGTTCTTGTGTTCATACTGTTGCTAACATTTCTCATTTCAAAACCATCTTTGTAAAAAACACTGGCATCAGAAATCTTGAGTGAAATGGAGTAAACTGAGGTGTCAAAACTGCTTTGTGGGAGCATCACTGTTTGTAGAAGTGCTGCACCTTCTACAGGACCAAGAGTTCACACAAACAGAGAAAAGACCAAAGCCAACAGCACTTAAATGAAAAATTTATGGAATAACGCATAGGTAACAATAAGCTGGATGAGAAATTAAACAGGGTAAGATCCACTGTGTTAGTATCCAATGTTTACTTTCAGAGCCTTGCATCACTTCCTTGCTCTGACATACTGGATTTGTTTGCCTTCCTGTTAATTCTGCCTTGCTAGCAAGGTTGTTTCCTCCTTCCATATCCACCTTAATTTCCTTTCCTATTTACATGAAACATCCTTCAGAAATGTTTACCTGCTTCTTGCCTTGTAAGCACTTGAAAAAATCACATCCATCAATTGCTTGTGAGAATTTACTTCAGACAATTCCATGCATGAGTGCATGCTACTACTAAATGGCTCATGAGAAATTGATTTTGAGTCCTGAATATTTGCTCAGTGCCTTTGAAAAACCAGTAGGAAACATAGTAGCCTTCCTGAACAGCTCATAGTCTATATTTAAACTCACTGGAAGGAGGAAATGAAGAGAGGAAGTGGAAAGTGCAAAAGACAAAGGTTATAGAACAGTGGGGTGGTTGCACAGTTGCCACATATGAACACTTTGATGGTTGGGGTTGTGTATGCATGCAGGTACATGCACGTACCCGTATGCGTAATACCAAGACTCCTACAGGAACTTCTACTTACATAGTAATATAAGTCAAATTCATCTTGTTTAATTGAGCTCAAGCGTTTTCTCAGTTCCCACACACAGAAGTCATTGTAATTCCCCTCTCTTTTCCTTTTTCCCTCTTTTCCTCACTTAGGTCAAACCTAAACTTACCCTGCCAGTAACTGTCTGCAGCATTTTAGCATTGCTAGGTCCATATTAAAAAAAACATGAACCTTTTTGTTTTATGGACATATCAATCAGCTTGAGTAGGCAGCTACGCCTATAGCCAAAAGAGGACAAGACATGACTGTGTGAGTTTGGGATTTCTGACAGGAAAGTACACATATGCCCTGAGTAGTCAACACTTAAAAAAAGTTAGCCATTACTCATTGTGTGAAATGGCCAGTGTCAAACCCACCAGAACAAAGTCTTCACAATTATTCTGTTCTACTTGCTCCTGAAAATAAATATATCTCGGTTCTTTCTAAGGTGGGACAGAGAGCTGGCTCTTACAGCTTGTTGAGGTTTATGGATGTTTTTATCCAGGTGATGCAGAAGACTCAGCCTGTAAGCAAACAAGTCAATGAGGCAGCAAGGTCTTTGGGTCAGGATGCTCTTAAAAACTCTTCCTGATGGTTTCCCTAATTAAAAGCATTAGAGTGATCAATATAGGCCATAGGGAAGCAGGTAATTGTCATATACTAATTCTCACACTGGTAAGTCTGTCAGAGAAGTGCTGTGCACGCCTTAAGATTCATATCCCCTGTTCCTCTGCTGGACAGAGCATGGGTTTGAGGAAGAACACACAAGAGCTGGAGGAAAAGAGATCTGGGAAGATCAGAAGCCTGGTTGTCAGCAGATTTTATTCTCATGTCACAAAAAAAAGAGCCTTTAGGAAGACAACACCTGTCACTGGTTACTTGACACTTACATAAATAAACTGCTGGGTTTTAGTTCTTTCACTGACATCCATCTCTGGTTTACATGGACCGTGCACTGCAAATTCTTAGTAGTGGTGGGAATATTCTGAAGAAACATTACTGCACACAATTTCTTTCCAGCTAAGTAACATAGCAGAGCCTCTCTGCATTTGACCAAGGGACTGTGCCATCTTCCTTTGATGCTTAAAATCATAGAATAGTTAGGGTTGGAAAGGACCTTAAGATCATCTAGTTCCAACCCCCCGGCCATGGGCAGGGACACCTTACACTAAATCATATCACCCAAGGCCTCATCCAACCTGGCCTTGAACACTGCCAGGGATGGAGCATTCACAACCTCCCTGGGCAACCCATTCCAGTGCCTCACCACCCTCACAGGAAAGAACTTCCTCCTTATATCCAACCTAAACTTCCCCTGTTTTAAGTTTTAACCCGTTACCCCTTGTCCTATCACTACAGTCTCTAATGAAGAATCCCTTTCCAGCATCCCTATATCATGAATCTAAAAGTGTTCTCACTTGCTGGGAATTCATGAGCCGTGCCTCTCTCTGCAGATTTCAAGAATGGATGTTCCACAGACTAGCTTTTTTAAAACTTAATTTCCGTATGGTTTTCTCGTACACACTGTGCAGACCTAAAGTAATAAAACTGCCTGAACAATAAAGTATTAAACCTTCAGGAGATTATAAAGAGAATGAAAGCTTTGCCTGGAGCATCTCTGTCCTTTTTTTTTTTTCCACCCACACCATCGACGTGGCCAGAGAGCAAAAAGCAGTGAAAATGAGAGTAAGCCAGAGGACCTTTGCATCTCACATGTGTTCATACTTTTTTTATTAGCAGGGCTTCTGCACTACATATTGGTTTTAGCTCTCCACTGACAACCTGTGAGTTCAACCTGCACCTCTTAAGCTGGTTTTCAAACCCGCTTTTCACAGACCCCCATTTATCACATTATTTCATTCACTACTCTGTGGGGTTTGTAAAACATAATCTATACTGAAATACACTTTTCCTGAGTAGTATCACTTGTTACAGAGTTGCTATTTTGAAGGTTATATATATATATATACACATATATACATACCCACACAGTTATTTTCCAGCCTGATCAGCTCAAAAGACACCAAATATATTCAACAATGATCTACAATTCAAAAGAGACAACTTTCTCAGTAGATATAAATTTACAGTCTATAATCTTTAGGTTGACAGGCAATATTTTATTCAGTTCACAAGCCAATAATTTGTTTGAATTATTTTCAGATCAATTATTTATAACAATGTTAATCTCATAACCTTGAGAGATTAATGGTAAAGGAAGCTGACAGTTGACAGTTTGAATTCAATCAACATTTACTTCATTTGCATTTCCTTGAGCAAGCGCTATTAAACCTCATTAAAAAGAGTGAGCATTACACTGGGATAAATACTTGCATAAGGTCTTGACACATACCTGCTTGTACTGACCTGGTAGCAACAAAAAGAAATAAACAATACCAGTTATTATAAATCTGTCATGCTCAGTTTTGAAGTAAAACGTCAAAAATCATGGGAGGATCTGGAAATTGAAGCCCCATTCTCAAAATCACTGACAGGATTTTTTGGGTTGGGTTGGGTTGGTGGGTTGTTTTTTTTGAGGGGGTGTTAAAGCATTGCATCTGGACTTCTTATATTTTGCAAACAAGCACATCTTGAAAAGGCTCATCATGCTCTACTGTTCCTGATTTTTAAGGGAGAGAGATAAATATGTTTAAATCTCTAGAGTCTCGAATTACCTGTGTGATTTTGCAAAGGATGCCTTTAGTCATGTAGTGAGAGACCAGGGCCTCACAGCTGAGTCTGCACTTCAGAGGACGCATTTTTCGAGGGAATAATGTATTGAATTTTAGGCACATAGACACCTTGGAAAGCTTATTTCCAAAAGAATATCAGGAATGCATTTGCGTCTTTAGATGGCAAATTTTACAAAGTCTGATTTATTTTTTTTAATAAATATATAGGTCAGCCAAGAATAATGTATGTTCTTTTTTGTTAAAAAAATAAATCATTTCCCAAGATCAAACATCTTTTATTAATTAATAAATCCTCTTCCTTTGAATTTTAAATAACTCCATTACCACGATTTTCTTGGGTTCCAAAATTATCGAAGCACAAAAGACATGAGCTTACAAATTTTAGCTACTTCAAGAACTATGGCACGATGCATATTTTAGCATGATCCTTCACAAGTAATTGAATACTTTTAATGTCTTACTTGAGAAGCAAAAGCCATTATGCCCTTGAACTCTTTAGGAATTTTTTTTAATGCAAGAGGAAATGTGGGTCAAAGTATTTATGTCATAATACTTGCATGCACATCTCTAAATCTCTTAATTAAATGGGAAAAAGAATCACAGAAGAGAAGGAGGAATTAGTCCCTCCATCTGCCTGAGGCAGCCAAAATATATGTTGGTATATTTTAATTCCCTGCCAGCAGCAAGTCAAATTTGCAGTGCTTTAAAGTGACAAACAAAATAAGGTGACAACTAAAAACATTGCAAAGCCTGAGCTAGCATTCCACACGGAGCACCAGACTTACCTGTGTCTTTAATGTTTAAACATGGACCTCAGACAACTACAAAAGCTACATGTTACATGAGAAGAGAGCAGTTTGCCCATGCTGAGCAGACCAAGGGGAGGCAGAGGCTGTGTCACCACAGTGCGTGGTGCAGAGTGGAGGGGGAACTTCACCTCGCATTTTTAGTGCTTCCCAGCAACTGGATGAACTCCTGTCCACTCTGTAAGTATTCCCTATTCTCCCTGTAGTTATTTCTGTTTATTTATTTTCAGTATGGAGCTCAATCCTCTTCAGGCTCAGGTATTCTTAGGTTAAACAGTTAGAAAATACAGGCCCAAAATCTTTTATCTTGATGTTGATGACTGAGAAATCTCAGTGAGATTTCTGTTACTGGCAGGTGAGCTGTTTGAGAAACCGAAAACATCTTCCCGAATAGCAAAAGAAGGAAAACAAAGAGCTTTTCCTGCCACCAATTGTTTTCATGTCACATTTCAGGTGGGAGCAGACTGCTGTGGCAGGGAGAAGTGCTGAGGAGGCCAGAGAAGGCACCAGTGGTGTGATCTGACACTTCTCCAATGGAAAACACAAAGTGACATAAGCCCATAAGAAACAGGAATCTGACCCCATCAGTACAGTGAGTTAATAGCTCTATTCCTGGAAGCACTTTGAAGAAGCCTCAAGCGGGTCTGATGAAAAATTCACACACAGAGTCATGATAAAAGACCTGGTCTCCAGTTTTCCCTCATTTCCTGAAAGAAATTTCTTCTCTCTCTGTACTGCTACCCATGCATTTATAGGTACAAATTAGCAAGTGTCACTGCATAATGACACTCAGAGAAATGTGCAAGCTACAGACCATTTTGCAATTATAATAAGATTGATAAAGTATCTGAAGTGCCACGGTTCACAGCCTGCTCAGATACCTCCATTCTTTTGCATTGGCAAAAGTACAGACACAACCATAGAAGAGATTACAAAACTGACATTTAAGGCATCCACAATTTCTAAGGTTCAGTATCAATGTATTGGTTTAAAAGCAGTCTTCATATGATTTGATTTTATCACATGATATTTGTATGCATATATAATATTTATGGCATTATATAAACAATAAATCAATACTTAATATTGATTTATTTTAATTGACAAGGTAGTAAAATGCCTCAGAATAAATGGTATATTAATAAACAGCTTTGCGTTTTCCAGGTGGTTCCTTACTGACCTCCAAAATTAAGAATGGAGCATTCTTTGAGGTTTACCTTAGCTAGTAATCAATTATATGAAATGCTACTTATGAAACATGTAATTAATTTGCTTTCAGTATGGTGATGATGCAGGCATAATAGGATAATCACCAGAAGAAAGCATATAGAAAAAGCTCTGATGACAGAGTTTTTCAAACATCTTTTGGTGGTTTGTTTTTTCATGTACATAGTGCATATCCCTTGTACAGACGAAAAACTACAGATGAATCATAAAATAAAAGTAGTGGGAATTAATAGTTTCTGCTTGCTGTAAAACACAGTTAATAATGTATGCATTACTTGCAGCTAATACTGGAGTCTACAGCTACTACATCTAAATAACACTGAGGCAATTTCCAGGCTGATTTATACCCAAGAGGGGGCAGTTCCAAGTCCTGATCTTCAGGATTGTCCTGGGTTCAGCAGTAGCAGTCATGTTTTTTCCTTTGTGTTAGCTGGTGCAGTGCTGTGTTTTGACTTCTAGTTTTGAGAACAGCGTTGGTGAAGCCGATGTTTTCGGTTGTTGCTAAGTGATGTTTACCCTGACCAAGGACTCTGTGAGGCTCATGCTCTGCCAGGGAGGAGGGGAAGCTGTGAGGAAGCAGAGACGGGGCGCCTGACCCGGGCTAGCCGGGGAGGTATTCCATACCACAGCACGTCATGCCCGGGGTGAGGGGTAACTGGGAGTTACCCGGAAGGACAGGAGCTTCCGGGTGGAACTCGTTTTCTTGGCCGGTGGTATCGTATTCTCTTCCCTTGTTATTTTCCCTTATCATTGTTTTAGCTGATAGTAGCGGTGGTGATTGGTTGTTGGACTGTTCTTGTCTCAACCCGTAGGAGTTGCACTCTCTCGATCCTCCTCCCCGTTCCTCCGGGAGCGGGGAAGGGGAGAGCCCCGGTGCAGGGAGGGGGGGGGAGACGAACACGGACCTTGATTGTTGTCAGCTTGGCACCACTCACTGGGAGTGAGTGAACAAGTTACCTGACTGGGTTTAAACCACGACAAGGATGTACTACATTTCCAAGTGAAGTGCTGGACTAGCACTTAGAAGATTAAGATTCAGCTGTTCTTCCACAGATTTCTTACATAGCCTGCTCAGACTTGATTTCTAAACAAGCCATGAAACTGCATTTTTTTATCTTCCGTTTGTCCTCTAAGCTAAAATAAAGCAGAGCTGGATGCAATGACCAAAAGGCAGAATTCCTTGTTCCCCTGACTAAATTTCTCTATCAACAGGCACCTCCTTTTTTGTCCTTATCTGTTTTGCTACCTGATTGCTTATCTTCAACACTGGTGCTCCTGCAGAGGAGTTACAGGTTCTCTCTCACCTTTGTGTGAGTCTTCTGTATCAACCAGGGACACACACAAACCACACATAGATAGACTGACCAGCTGCCTTGAATACAGTAAATGGAGGAAATCTCAACTGAAACACTTTAAAGGTTTCTCAGTTAAGGTTAAGAGATGTGAGAGAAATGCTGATTCTGTCTCTGCCAGTGAGATCCAGGCCCCTCAGACGTGAGCAAAAAACAGAACTTAAGTGGCCAGAAAACTGTAATACTGGCAACTGACTAGGCTCTAGTAACTTCCCAGCGAGACAGAAACAAGGCTGGCTTTTGAGACTTAATAATGTGGATCAATGTGAATAAAATGGGTGTTGTGCTGGTGGTACTTCATCTGATCTGGTTCCTGGTCCACTTTTGCTCTTCCCAGTAAACAGTAACCCCTGTGCAAAAAGCAAAAAAACCCAAAACCGAACAAAACCCACTTCCATTTACCTCTGTGCTTCTCGCCAGGGACAAGTCACAACACTTCCCCTGTGCCCACTGTACAGCTGGCTGCTGCAGTTTCATTTCCTTTCCTTCTAGCCAGTAAGAGATCCTAAATTGCCCTTTAATGTATCCATTTTTTTAATTTTCTCAGTTATATGCATTGTAACCTTCAGGACAGAGTGCTGTTTAAGTTTCTCCTTCATCATTTGGCTAAATTACTTTTATAACTTACAAGTTGGTTTATTTGAATAGGCTAAGTCTAATTTTATAGGCTTGTGAAAAAGATGGGAACAACTGCACTGTGTAACTCTCTTTTAACTTTAGTCATTGTAATTTACAGCACTTGCAGCAGTACAGCTCTGAATAAACACCTTTGGCTTTTTGAAATTTTAACTAAGAAGGCACATATATGGCTTGTTCCTCAATGATTGTATTAGTTTCAATGGTGCTCTTACTGTGTTTGATTTTGCTTTAAGCAACCTACCTTGGCATTAAAAGGGTAATACTTTGTTTCTTTTTTAAGCAACATTGCTCAACATTTGTAAAGTTAATTCCCCTCTGCTATTTCATTTTCATTTTTTTTCCTTACTATTTTTCACCAAGATGGGAAAATGAGCTGACAAATGCTAGGGGTGCATGTGGCTGCTGCTTCTCATGGCACTGAGAGCAAAGCTGATACTGTTCTGTAGGTAGCGAACAAGCTGCTGGTGCTTCCCATGGAAGTGAACAGGATGATGGGAGTTTCTGGACAAACCACCCAGGGAAGATGGTGGAAAATATCTGACTAGCAGAGTCAGGAAGGGTTTCACCATTCTCCCTCATCAACCATGTGTTCTCACTGGCCACAGATAAAGGCAGATTCCTCTGTGGAATGGCTCCCAGGTGGGCCAAATTCAAGGTCCCCTTGTTAACAACTGGTGAAGAGACAGACTTGAGCAGTGAGGAGGGCTGACCTGCACCTGGGCGCTGGTCTCTCACTGGGAGACAGAGCATGGGGGCTAGGACTGGTAGCTGTCTCCAGGGACACCCGCCACAGCTCATCTCCTTGCTGACATTTGCACGAAAGATCTAAAACTAATCACCAAGCCTCTGCCTGTAGTTCCCAATGCTTTAAGGAGGTTTTTGTTGAGCTGTGCTGAGGGAGTGGCCGCACTAATTGAACAAGTGATTTAAATACCTACTGTAAGCCAGAGGCTAAACTTAGTTAGCTACACAAGTGTGCTACATGCCCTTGCAAAGAGCTGGGCTAGCACCTGTAAACATGACCATCAGTCTGGAGCATATTTCAAAATCAGAAACTTTGCTTTCCTTCTCCTTTGTAACAAATTTATATTGGTTATAGATCTCGCCTGTTGTACCCAGGGTCTGCTGAAGCAACTGAGGTCTGCAGATGTGTTTTAAGACAACCAGTAAGAAACCCTTCAGAAGTGAGAGATTTTTTGCAAAGTGCTAAGCACCTCTCTGATAACACTCTCTAAAGCATTTTGAACTTAGTAGCTATAAGGGACCAGAAAAACTTAAAATCCAACTGCTTTTGGCTTTTGCTGATCAGTTTTACTATTTTTCTGTTTTCATTGTTTATCATGCCGTTAAATTACTCCCACGAATGCCTATCTTTATCAGTACATCATTACATAAATGAATCTTAACATGCATCTTGGTAATTAAAAGAACAATGATCCAGTCACTCCGTAAAGAAAACAAAGATCATAACTGGACTGAATATGAACAGCCCAGACCACAGCTAGACAGGGATTTTTAGCTGAAATTTTTTTGGAGGAAGATATCAATACCCTGCAATGAAAGATTTTTTATATCATTTCTCATTTTACCCCTCTAGGGTGAGCTATTTCTGTGATTTTTTTTTTTAACTTGGAAAGATCTGGAGAAATTTTCCAAAGCAGCTTGACCACTGTGTTCTGTCATTCTGGAAGTGGAAATTCCAGCCCATCCAGTTCAAAATGAACACTGGCTTTCAAGTAAGTCTGCACATACAAAAGGGTAAACACAAACAACAGGCAAACATGATTGACTGGAATGAGTTTGTAAATAGAATTTTGAAAGCTATTTTATTAGTAAGATTTCGCTTTTCATCTTTGATTTTTTTACTAGAATCTATTCTCCAAATCTCAAAAAAAAAAACCCAGTAACAGACAGGAAAGAGGTTTCCTTCCCAGCTCTAGTATCATTGCTTTGTGGAACAGGTTAAAGACTCAAAGTAGTTATTAAACATGAAGCTTAATGAAGGGAGATTTAACATGCGTTAAATCAAGCCTTCTTCATTTTCCTTTCTGAAGGAGAATGGTGTTACTGCTGGTTAGTAGATACACAGCAATATGTGTGAACTAAGGAGAACAAGGGGCAAAGGATGTAAGCTGAAACAAGAGAGGCTCAGACTAGACCTAAGGAGAAACTTTTTCTCCAAGAGGACAGCCCATCTGCAGAGTAGGATGTCCAGAGTGGCTGTACATCTACATCTTTGGGGATTTTCAAGCTAGATGAAGCCCTCAGCATCCTGGCACTGCACCATAATTGACCCTGCTTTGAGCAGGAGGCTGGACTGGAGGGAACTCCTGCTGTCCCTTCCAGCCTGAATTATCCTGTCAGCCTATTTTACCAGGAAGACTAAATTAGCTGCCTTTCCACCTGCCTACCAGCACCTAGGCCTGTACCCTGTGATCCCATCTCTCTTCCATTGCACTGTGATTTGGGGCATCTTCAAAGACCTGGCTGCTGCATGGCCCTCCAGAGCATACCTGTGGCTCTGCTGAAGCTTAATAACTTGCACTTTAGCACAACAGCCCAGTGTGGTATGTCCCATTCCCACTCCTGCCAGCAGCCACCAGCTCTGGGCATGTCCCTGCTGGGTGATACAGGAAGCAAAAAGGCACTATGCAGGGACAGAGGAAGAAATCCTCAGTTCTCCCCTCCCTGCATGAAGCCTGAAGCCATAACTGCTGCTGCATGTGGAGCTGTCGCTATTCTTCTTGTATGGCAATCTGTCTTCCTTGAGAGGATATCCTCAAAGGATGCACAGTATTTATTTATGGTAACCTTTGGGTTTAATGTGCAAGCCGCAGTGTGCTTTTTTTATACCTTTGGTTTGTCTTCTGCAGCCCATGTCTATGTAAACCATCTCTGTGGGTACAAGGTTTGCTCTGGAGTCTTATTTTGATAGATTTAATGTTTCCTGATTTAGTTTTGCATTTTTCAGCCTGTGATCTGTGAACTACTGTTGCTCCACAAAACATCAAAGACGTTCCACAAAATGATTGCAGGCACCCCCCACCCCTCACCAAAAAAAAAACCAAAAACAACCCAAAATAAACTTTTTATGCAGTTTTAAAATCAAGCAAAATGAGGGAAATCAAATAATAAATGAGTACTTACAGTTTTCACTGTTGTTCTGGCTTGGTAGTTAATAGCATTGTGCTGGAACTGCATAAGATAGTCCTTTCTTTTTCTCTCCAAATAGTAGATGCTCCTTTAATTAAATAAGTTAGTTGACACATCAGTTAAATGAAATTAATTTAGATTTAGTTTTAGATGCTCTGAAAGGCTCTTTGCACCTTATTGATATTCCAGCCACAACAGAGAACAGAGTAGTTAGGGCAGTTAAGATTTCTAAGCATTGTTTTTTTTGGAAGGGTAGCTTGCTAATGCCAACCATGCTAATAATGAGATTTTTCATGAGTTTGTGAGATAATGGATAAAACCTTCAGAAAATTCCTTTAATTGTATCTACGTTTCTGTAATTGACAACAGCAATACTTCAGCTGCATTAAACTTCGGTTTTTGAAATAGAAGGAAATGATTGCTTGCTTTCCACTGTATGTTAAGAATACTCTGTGGAAAGATGTCTTAGAATAAGTTTTAGGGGATGTGAAAGATACATTGTGCACTTACCTCAAAGAATTTTGCTCTCAGCTTGAGTTTTATTAACATACCCTCGTGGAAAAGTCACAATTAGCCCCAGATGCAGTTCCTGTAGATGAGCGACCTCTCCTAAGCCTGTTCTACTACTCCTGAGAGCCTTGGTATCCTTTTTTCACCCTGTGGTCTCAGAGTGGTTCAACTCAGGGGATGCTGCTCCCACTGTTCTTAACTGCTGAGGTGGGGACCATCAGCAGTTAAGGACATTTTTCTCTAAGAAAGAAACCAGCAGGTTCTGGTTGCCTGAAAACAGTTGATAGTACAGTCCTTGAGGCAGGGTGTTGTGTTAGCCCATGGTGTTAGGGCTAGAGAGTGGGTCAGCTGGCCAGGCTCCTGTCTGTAACCCCCAGCCCATCCCTCCCTGTGTCCCAGCCTCTCCCATGGCAAAAGGTCAGTCTCTCCCTTTTCTCCCTCTATCTGTTTTAATCACCTGATGTCTTTGAAGTCACTTCAAAGGTCTGCTGTTAAAAATTAATATTCAGGAGATGATGCTTCCTGTTGTTTTAGGCAGGGACACTGCCTCAAGTAATGGTCCTGCTAATGTCTTGATGCTTCATTCAACAGCTGGCTATATTTCCCTGAATCTCCTTGCCTCCTAGCTGTGTAGTTAACCCTTCAAAACCTCTTACAAACATCATGGAGGAAAGAAGACAACCAATGAACATAAAGTATTTTATTATACTATTGTACCAAGCTACATAAATTGTAGCTGCAGCTGTTGTATAGAGTTTCCTAGGCATTAAGTGTTTAGGAATATGGCATATTAAAGATAATCACAGTATCTGGAGGAAACTGCTTCTTCTCCCACTAGTTTTAAATCTGAACAAATCCACTGGCTTTCACAGTGATACCCCTGCATTTCAGTGATACGGGATTGGATGTAAGTCTCCTGTGTTTTTTCCTTACAGGTTCGCCATGCCATTGCGTAAGTCAGGATCATCTGCGCTGAAGTCATTACTCACAGCCATAATCCATAAATGTTCATTTATTGCTATCAATGTTGTTATTTTGTGTACAGTTGTAATCATTTAATATCCACAATTAAAATCCTACTCAGTATTTTCTGATATGGTTGTCAAATATGTAGTAGTGAGATGGCTTTATAGGACTAAAGCTAAGAAGCCTTACAGCTAGCAACTGGTGAGTCTGATGAATACCTTGAAGGACTCCATTGGACCAATGGGCAAATTTTAGGCCTTAGTCATCTGCTTTGTCCCAGGTAATTGAGTACAAATGGTGAAACAAGGATTCCCTCTGCATTTCTTCCACTCACAGAAGTACCTGATACTATTTCAATTTGATCACCTTTCATTATGTATGTCTGGAAAGGGAGCAGAGACCAGAGCTCCACAGATCTAGCTTTTATTTCACGTGTTCCTCTTTGAATTACAGCTAATCTATTCACCTGCTTGCTTTCTTCTTAGTTGTGAACATCTCAGCCTTAGAGAAAATATGACTCATTTGTGCACTGAGAGTCTTCATTTTATCACTCCTATTGGGGAAATTTTGCATGCTCTGTAATGGCATCTTCATATTTCTGAATGCAGATTGAGTACATGCTGTTAAGTTTCCAGCTTCAATTTCTTTTATGAAGTGATTCATATTGAATCACAGTACTGCTTTTAAAAGTTCCTGGTTCAGATCTCAACTACAAATGTCAGTAAAGTCTAATAAATCTCTAATCTGCAAGATAAACTGTTAAGAGAATACAAACTATATCAAAGTGAAATTGATCACATCTTCTCTAAAATTTCTTCTCTGAGTCTACCCTGAAACGGACTAGGAGATTTCTATATTCATGCAAGAAAGTGGAACCTGGAGGTCTCCTTAGTATGAAATATTTAGCTCTGAGGGGAAAAGTCAAGAACAAGTCCATACTAATGACACTGACATAGTTGCAGGGAAGGTTTGCCTGCAGAGCAAAAAAATCACTAAAAAGGTTTTTCACTAAAATTACATTTTTTTTTCATCTACTCTGAACTGTCTTAGACTGCTGTCAGAGATAGCTCACCCCATATGGACTATGAATTCTGTAAGTCAAGACTCCTGTTTATGGGCACTTACGGATACTCCCTGATGACTCACCTGAAACAGCAGCTTGCAAAATATCAGGGATGGCTCATATTCATTGGAGCAATGCAAACACGTAGAATTTCTCTGAGATGGCTGTCTTGCATGCTGCACACCTGCCTAATAACAAAGGAGTGGAAGTCATTCAGAGATGAATGCATTCAAAACGTGCATCTCCATGGAAATAGATCTAAGATTAGGGTATAATGAAGAACAGGCCTTCAATTAAGTCATGAGGTATGAAATCTGACCTAAGTTACCTCCTTGCATGTTTACTACAGCAGATGAAGGAAGTGTAATTCATTGGCATATGTGTATCTCCCCCTACCTGCAGGCCTGCTCTGCTAAGGAAGCGAATTTATTTCTGACATCACAGAAAAACACATATTCCTTCATGAATATTGAAAATTTTAGTTCCTACCAAAGGTCGTCTTTGACTTTGCTGATGCTGCTTTCTTGAGTTGGCTTATCCTGAGTTCTGCCTCAGAAAAGAATATGTAAATATCATCTTTAATTGTAATTAAATAATTCCCAAACTGTATTATTCATACAAATTGTACTCTGAGTAGTAAACAGACTCTGAAACAGGCTTACCCTATCTGGTATGATAGCTCATTCTGGCCCTGCAAATAGAAAGGAACGGTAGAAAGCATATGACAGGAAGACTTCTGAAACAACACAGATAAACACTGAACAGTTCTTCAATTTTTTTCATTGCCATAAACCCATAAAACTCAAGCCAAGTTGTGTCATGAGGATAACACAAAGACTGCAGCTTAACATTTCTTATCTTACTGATAGCAGAATCAAATGTGACTTTTAAAGAAAATCTCTGAAATAATGAATACTAATGTGGATAATGGGTACTACTTACCATTATACAACTTGTTTGTTAAACCATTTGTCAGATAATTTTAACAATAAGCAAACTAATACAAAAAGAATAAAATCTTAATTTATTATTTTCCTGTAAGAAAATTCCCTTTGTCCAGTTATAGAAGTTGTGAGGGTCAACAGGGAGGGGTGGGAAACATGTGTTTTCAGTTTCATCTATCTTCTCCCTCCTTATTCATCGTAAGTTTTTGAATGCAACAACTGACTGCTTTTCTTGTGCTAGAGGACCACTATTATACCTGTGACAGGCTGACTTTGAGTAGCTGCTGGCAGAAAATCTGCTGCCTTTGCTGTACTTGATCCATGAATTTACAAAGGGGAATATTAGATATGTGATGGGGCGTTGATTGTTCTCAGCTTCTCACTTTTCAGAGACCTCTGGATTTGAGTCAATCTATGTACCTACTTATGAATTTGTGTACAAAAAACTGTGGGAGGTCATGAGATATTAAATGGAAAATGGTTGAATCCTGGTTTATCTGAGTATTTAGATGTACCCTTTATCTCTCTGTTTGTCTTTTTGTCTGTGGTCCAACTCTCTTTGGCTCCTCTGATACTACCTCAGATACTACCACAGTCAGAAGAGATAAGTGAAGTCTTTTACAACAGGCTAAAGTCCTAAACTCTTTTACTTGTTTTATTATACTATACTTGTCTCAGATAAGTTACTCCTTTGCCCATTCTTCAGTATTTCCTTTGTTCCAGAAAGGAAACTAGAAGATGGATCAAAATGCTCTTTCAATAGAAAATAGCTGGAGTTTAATTTGACCACCACCAAAAACGGTTCTTTCTATAATACGCTAACCTAACAGATGCATCTCAAGTAGCATGCCATCAACTTTAGGAAACTTCTATGTAAAAGCAGGAGATGCTTTTAATAGCTGTTTGCATTAGATTGGTTTGATTATGTAGATAGAATATAGAAGTTGCTAGTCCTAGGAGGTATGCTTTGAAACAGGTGCTAATTCTCAACTTAGGTTACTTAATGAAGAATAAGTGCACCTTTTTCATGGCATGTCAAAAGCAAAAGGATAAAGTGCAAAGACTACTGTGAAAAAGGATGTCCTTGACATCCTAAAATACAACAATTGAAGGAACTGAGTGCAAATTCAAGCTTAATGTAGGCTCAGGGGCTAAGGTAAATTTGGGAAATTAACTCCTGTGGCATGGGAAAGACATTTTCTCAGGAGTCATTGAATCATAGAAACATAGTAGGGTTGGAAGGGAACTTTTAAAGATCATCTAGTTTACCACCCTTCCACAAGCAGGGACACCTTCCACTAGATTAGTTTGCTTGAAGTCCTGAGCAGGTAACCTGTTTCAAACTATTGCCTTTATCTGGACTTGTATTCTTCAGTACACTTAAACCCATGTCTTTGCAAAAGCCATACTTTCAAAAACATCAGAAATAGTTCCCTCTTCCTCCTCCTGAAAAACATTTTAGGAAAAATAAAAAATGACAATGTAGCAAGCATTTAGAGATTGTAGCATTTTTACTTACTGAAGAGTTCATAATACTGGATCTCAAGTCAGTGTTTAGAGTCCTAGATCAATATCCTCAGGAGTCAGATCTTTGTTCTTAACAAGAGCGTTAACAGTTCATGAACTATTATTGTCTTATTCTAAAAACAGCCATTAAAAGTCACAATTAGTCATGCAGAAAAAGATAGAAAAGATCAATTAAAAACTTTTCGGATATGCAAAACTAATGACTTCATTTTAATTATTTCTGCTTGACTGTTGCCATAATTTTCCTAAAGAAAGGCTCCTGTCATATGTCATATGATGGTTTTAGACAGCGTTGTCGATTATAATAAATGGCTTTCTCAGATAGATTGAGGTGCCCTGTAGGTGTTTTTATTGTGAACGTCTGTTTTCCAAAGTTAAAGCAAACATATATATATGATAGTATGTGTAGAATGGACAAAAAGAAAGGAAAACTGATTCCTAACAGAAACTTAAGAAAAAATGTAGAAGGTGCACTGAAATAACGCGTGCTCTTTTACTCTTGTCTGGAGATAAATTTTCAGAATCGGAACAACGCAGAAGTACCTAACAGTCATCTAATGGCTTTGAAGAACATTTTGTGCTTTCCTTGCCCCAACTGCATTGCCACAAAAGAAAATATATATGATTTTTTTCAAACTAGTAATCTGGATTCATGTGGCAGTGTTTCCACAAAGACTGAAGAATCTGAAAATCTGCATTCTGAAAAGTTAAATGTTCACAGATGCAGAAAAGATGCATGTCCCAACATGGCAAGTGGCTCTTAAATTACTTATTTCCTCTCACTACCACTACAGTAATGAGAAAAGCCCTTTAAGTCAGTATACATCAGTGAAAATAATAAAAAAGTGTTTTAATTATTCTGCTATACCAGAGGAAAATTGTAAGATAAAATAAAAAATAATCTCTCTTTAAAAGTATCAAGTCATCCAATCCACCTATCATGTGACTACTTCTTGTTATCTGTCTTATGGTATCTTACTTGACAATCAGAATTTCGTTACAACATACGCCATTTGGGTCTGTTGTTGGAAGGTGCATATATATTGTACTACTTCGATGGTGTAATACTGCGCTGTCCTACAAGTTGCCTAGCAATGAAGAGCTTTTGATGATGATGTTGTTTCCTGAAGGTTTTTCTCAATTAGTTTTTTTAGGTTGGTGTTCTGTGGCCTAGAGATTGGAGATGATAGCTTGCAACTTCTTTTCTAAGATGGTAATCATTGTGATCGCTGTAGTCCACTATTATATTTTCCATTAAATACATTTCAAAATCTAATGGCTACATTGGGCAATATGTAGGGAGGAATAAGATTCTTTCTCAATAATGGATCAACACAGGAGTATGGCATATCGTCTTCATGTAACAATATCATTTTCATGTGACAAATAGATACATTTGCTACGTCATTTGAATACAATTTTTTGCTCTTTCCTACGTAATATAAGAAAGTCTGTACCAGTCATTCGTAAAGAAAAAAATACAACTGTTTTCATAATGCAAATTTTGTCTTGGAAGCGAGTTAGGTGCCTACTTGTGCAGCACATTGGGGTGCTCAAGCTAGCAATGACTGAGCTAGCTTCAGGACTGGAAGAGTGACAGATGCATGAAGATACATTTACTAGTAGGGCAAATGTAGCTATAGTATTTTTTTAGACATAATTGGCACATCCCTGATGCCCTACATACACAGTATTAATATAGAAAACACTTAGGGCTAATCTGGGATTTTTTATATGTTGTATTCACTTGAGCAAAAAAGTATTCACTTATGAAAATAAGTGCCTAAATCCAAACCTTCACACCCATTTGAGCTGGGTCCCCACCGTATTTATTGTGTAGCAATTGCCTTATCTCATATCCATACCTCTGAAACCATTGTCTTCTATCACAATGAAGAAGATGACCTGCCCACATCCAGTTCTTTTCCTATGTTGGGATCAGGTCTCCGACTTGTATACTATCAGGACTTCTGTATGTGGGCAGAGTGGTTCCTGGTTTTTGTGCTGCATGGGGAATAATAACATCAGAGGAGTCAGTGCTTGTAAAATTAAATTAAGTAATGCATGTGGCTGCATGTAGGTTCCCATCAGTCCTGTGTACGTAAATTGGTGTCACAGTGGCACTTCCAGCCTCTTCCTTCCTGCAATCTGTGTACTTCCCTCCAGGATCCAGTCTTTCTACATCTTTCCCTTCCTTTATTTGATTGCAGTCTGACCCATTTTCTTACTTCCTAGGGTCAAACCTATCTAGAATTAGTCACACCACAGGAACCTGAAAAAAACCTGGTAAGATTACAGTACCTTACAGTATGCTGATCTACAGCATGGCTTGGACTACTGGTGCTGTTAGGGATCTCAGGGAGGCAATAAGTTGTTTTGCGATTCCCGTTTGGTACTAAATCCATTTGAGTTTGCTGGCAAATAGTGGTTCCCATTGGTTCATATGCTAAACTTCAGCATGCTACACCCTGCAAAATTTGCTTAATACCTTATATCACAGTTCTTGCTGGTGTGTTTTAGCTCTCAGTAGCTGGTAGTTGTGACTATGTAGCTCTTGATCTTAAAAGTGTAGATCACCTCAAAAGGCTGTGACAGATTTAGAATTAAAAAAACAGGCAGTGATTTTTCACGTCTGAAAAGTTTCCTTCTGTGGGTGACCAAAGTATCCTTCACATGTTATGTTTTTATCTGTATGGGTGTTCATAGCAAAATGCAAGATGGTAGTCTATTTCTTCGCAGGCATTATGTCATCTCTGGTCATGAAATATGCATCCATTATATTTTGCCAGTCTGCTAGTACGATAGTCTGGATCATCTTAAGGATGCACTCTTGCACCCACAGTGCACCACTTCCCTGGTAGAAGAAAGTAACTCCATGTGACACATGTATCTTAGGTTTTGGACAGTGCTACCCTTTGTACTGTTTTGCTGTTTGTAGTACCCCATCTTTGTTGGGTGAGTTGCCTGGAACTGCTCAGCAGGGATGAAAATATAAGGCAGTGTATTAATTAATGTCTTTCACAGTGTTTTAAAATATACTGAAGTAGGCCTCATATTCTCTTCCTCGTATTCAGCGAACCTTATTTAAGATTTCTTCTTTTCTTCTTTAGTAGTTTGTGATGAAGTTGTCTGTCTCCCTCATGAACTCATGGAACTGCACTATTCCAAAAAGCACAGTCATGAGCACTTCTTCAGTCAGAACATAACTCCACTCTGTGCCTGTCACAGCTAGAAAATCCCTCTTTAGCTAAAATAAAAAATAAAAACTAAAAAATTAGAGGGGACAAAAAAAAAATATAATCAGAAAATATTTTCACTTTGACCTAAAATATTTTTTTTAATTGAATACAATGTAGTTTTTTAGTCTTCTAGACATGATTTTTTTTTCCCTTTTGACCTGATGAATTTTTATTATGTTTTATCAGCATCATAGTTTTGACCATGGTTTTGATCTTTCCCTGCCGATTTTCTTTAACTTTTGGAGTCAAAGCATACTTTCTATCAACAAACTCTCCTATAAACTGGACCAATTCACCTAAAAGAAACAAAATAAATCAAACCTCTTCTTATCAAGTTTTTACCCTTGATTTTTAATGTGGGTACCAGTTTGCCTAACTCTGCAGCATATCTACTGTCTCTCCTGATTCTTGAGTTTAGTTTTAAAAGACAAACAGCTCCACCATTATATCTCTGCAGTCTCTCTTATCAAACATTTTTAGCACTGTAACAGGGTCCTGAGCATCATTCTTAAGACTGTAATGCTATTATTTACTTTTTTAAAACTTAATTTTCTGATCTTTATCCTCCATAGGCATATCTGTGTTCCAGAGTGATTTCTAGTTTGTAAAACTGTGCAGCATTTCAACCTGCAAAACAAGCACTCCCAGTGGAATTAGTCCCTGCATGCTGTCTATTTGGTCTGCTTCTCAGACTGGCTTCCCCATGGATCACACCTTCTTCTTTGCAGGTCTTGCTAAACTGAGTTGTGCCTAGAGCATAGGAGGAATTCTGTTTTCTATGAAAACAGGTATTTTATTTAAATGGCAATTTGCTACAACTTCAGTTCAAGTAAGAGCCGTGAAGAAAAGCCTCTGCATACCTTCTTACTTTTCCCTCCATTAGGATTTTCTGCAGTATTTTTTCAAGGGCATGTAGTGATAGGACAAGGGGGAATGGCTTTAATCTGCAAGGGTGTATATTTAGATAAGATATAAGAAGTTCTTCACTATGAGGGTGGTGAGACACTGGCACAGGTTGCCCAGAGAAGCTGTGGCTGCCCCATCCCTGGCAGTGTTCAAGGCCAGGTTGGATGGGGCTTTGAACAACAAGGTGTAGTGGAAAGTGTCCCTGCCTGTGCCAGGGTAGTTGGAATTAGATGAACTTTAAGGTCCCTTCCAACCTAAACCATTCGATGATTCTATGATTCCAGTTCACAAAGGCTGCAGTAATCCCAAAGCCAGTCAGCTCTGTATCCATGGGCTAGATAGTCCAGTGATCCCAGACATCGGTTCCGTGTTTTTTCCTGTCTATGATCAATCGATGTGCCAATCTTGTCATAAAGTAATTGCATTTTAATTAGCATTCATTTTCAGCTGTGCTCAGCTATACATTAGAGTATAGGTTTGGTTTCTTAGCTAAGCTTTCAACCTGCCTTGACACTCCCTCTTCCTTGTGTGAAGTGGTTCCATGGCAGCTCTGTCAAAGCCTTTCTTTATGTAGATGGTTTGAATTCCAGTAAATGCAATGCAGTAATGCAATTCTAATCCTTCAGGCACATGTTTTTCTGAAAACATACTTAAATTAAATTTAAATTAGCAAAAAAAATCTGGATATAGACTAGCATAGATTTTTTTGAAGGACAAATGATGTAAACATTATGGTACAGTTTACACAATTTTTAATCATCTGCTGTGTTACCAGGTCTACCAAGTGGTATGAACTGCATTTGGTGTGTTTGAGAATCTGGCCAAGACTTCAGTAGTGATTTTCCAGAGCATAATGAGAAGATATGGCCTATGTAGGTATTCTTTAAAGGCCTATGCAATGCTTCTTATTTCAGTCTGCTTTATACTGTGTCCCATGCCAAAATATAGACTTCACAGTTACAAAACACTGACATGTTTCATACAGCATGCGATATTTCCACCTTTGATGAGAAATGTTTCAGAGGACTTGAAAATGTATAAACTAGAGAGCTGTTATGGAATTTGGCTGTTAATCAGAATTGTATATTTGCAATACTTAGCCATGCTTGGAGAAGGAAATATATTGAAATAGTGGGAGAGAGCCTGAATTTCACATGAGCCTATTTTGTGGTGTAATATCACTCAACTAGGAGGTCTGGAGTTATCACTTTTACAGGGAAACTCTATGGCTTGTAGCCTCAGAGTTTCAGATACCAACCTGGTCTGGATTTAAAATACATATTTTAGGAAACATACTGTACATTGATCCAAATGCACAGGGTCGAGGCATGTATGCCTATAGAACCAGCTGTACTATATCAAACCAAAGTGTCATACAGTCACTCCAGCCTCACACAAGGAATTTCAAGGAGGGATTATGCCCTGAATTAGGGATCAAAAAGATGAAAATAACCTATTTTTACATTGCTTTCCAGATTCAGAGTAAATAAGATACAGGGAAAAAAAAAAAAGAAAAAGAAAAATGCAGCCCAGAATTCTAGAATTTCAAACCTGTTTAGAAGATTTTGTCTTGTGAGAACTTGATATAAGCCTGTATGTAGTAACAACATGAATTGTGCCATATTTAAATATGGAACTTGATTTCCAAATACTTCCATTTCCATAACATGTGATTGGAATTGTAACATAAATACTTGATTTTCAATATCAAGTAATATTTTTAAAGTTTTCATTCCTCTAAGGCATGTGGATTCTGTAATAGGTAAAAGAAAAAAATAGCTGGAGAGAAGAAGGATGGGGTAAACAAAGACTCTTGGCTTTAAATATAATAATAAAATAAAGATTGCTTTTGCAGTCCCACAAGGAAGTAGAGTCCAACAAGTTGTCTGGCTACACAAATTTGTCTACATATTTGCTCTCAGTAGACTTTCCAATATGGTCTACTAGTTACCAAGTGAATATATTACATTTGCATATTCACATTAATAAATTTCCACTCTGTTCTGCTGCATTAAACTGATCTCTGTAGATTAGTTCAAGTGTATTGCAGGTCATTCTTATTAGAGAGTTAAAAATCATTATATACTTTAATTCAAATATATTTCAGTGAATAGTATAGATAATTATTGCCTAATTCAAAGAAGTGAGGAAAGTCCACACCATATGCATAGACCCTTTATGCAGATCCACAGTGAAGGAGGCACACCAATAAGGAAGTCATTGTAGGATCAATGTCATACATTATTATATGCAACAACATAAGGGAACAAACATGAATTAAATAATTAAAAGCCATCTCAAGAAACAAATTAAATAATTAAAATCCATCATAAGATATTGCAATAAATTAGTGCCATTAAAATCACAAGCAACGCAGACAGGCCAGATGCCAGAGATAAAGATCCAGTAGTACCTGTTTGGCTGCACTTCAGATCTGTTTGTTTCATGAGTCCAAAAGCATATGCAGAAGTCCAGTAAACCAGAGGAAAGGATCTGACCTTCTCTTCTGCAGTGACTCTGCTTTGCCAGCTTGCTATAGCAGTTTCACTTACTACCTTATCTTCCAGATAGCCAGCATCTTTTTTCCCAGATGCAAATTTACTCTGGCTGCAGCTTGTGCATCGACCGCCAGCAACCGCTTCATCCTCTTTCTCTTCTTAAACTGTGAAAAACATCTTCCTTAAAGATGGCGTTACTATTTTTTTAATGTTCTGATCATACATGTTTTAAATCTTTTCTCTTTCCATACAGTGTGAAGAGCTTTTGGCTCTTCCTTTTCCACTTTCACCCTGTGGTTGTTTTGATAGGCCTCCTCCACTTTTTTATTCAGTCTATTCACCCCAAACCATGGGACTGCAGTGACTGAATACTGGTGTTCACCACAAATGAGGCTGTGCAAAACTATATACTGTATACTGATTAGCACTGAATTGCACAGATAGACACAGAGGTATATATATATGTGCTTATGGCTTAATTGAAGTTTCGCCAGAGCTCTGAAAGAGTAATACCCTTTTCCTGACATTGTAAGACCTTCCCAGAAATGGGATAAATACATGTGAATGGCACTGCTGCATTTGTTCTTGTGGGGTTTTTGCTAGGCTTTTTTAGGCTGTGTTTGTTTGGAAGTAAATAAAACTGCAAGGTTTACTTTGCTTTTTTGTCTACACTCGGATCGTGATGGTCTCTAGTTTTGCAGGTTTCATTTTCAAATTCCTTGCTTTCAACGTTGTGGCATCTCTTCCTTTATAAACAATGAAGAAGTTTCATCTAGACAGTATGCTAGGTCTCTATCTTGGGGCCAGAAGACATTTATCTATCTTTTATGAAGACAAGGGTGAACAAAACCAAACAATCTTAAAGGAAGCTGAACTGGGTACCTGGCCGTGCTTGCTGAAGCATATATCTAGTGGGCACCACTGCCTGGCTTCAGAGAAGTAAGAAAAAAAAAAAGCTCCCTGAAGTTTAGACTGATTCACACTCACAAAAGATTGTTCTTGCAGAAAGGAGACCAAGCCTGTTTTATTATTGTAGTGTAAAATATGTTCTGAGAAATGCATAAAATGGCAGGTAATACTAATGATGAAATGTAAGAGAAGGCAATGATGCTTGTCATGGCACTTCATTCCACAAGCCAAGGTACAGCAGACAAGTGCTTTAGCTCCATCTAGGAGACAAAAAGACTATTACTGCATCTACCAGATTCCACAGGTTTTGCTCATTTATAAACTGCATTTTAAAGGCTCTAATGTATTAGTCTTGCTGTATCTCCCTGAGTCAGACTGCCATTTCTACCATCATTTTTGTGGATGGAGTTCTGCAATGCAGAGAGCCCAATTTTGCCCACCATGGCAGCAGCTAATTTTACACTGTAAATAGCTCAGTTAAGATGAATGGAGCTAATAGAAAATAAAACGTTTTTTTAGACCAAATGAATTCATTCCTGAGAAAGGGGAAATTAATTCTGCCTTCATTATTGAAGGGAAAAGACCCATTTTAACGGAAACTGTGTGTAAAACACAAGAAGTAAATTTGGCCCTGAATGGCTCATTCAAGGTCACACAAAAGGTCAGAGAGGAGTTAGCCCCTGGAACATATTCTCCCACTTGGCCCAGACCCAGCAAGCAATCCACTCCTTCACAGTTAATAGGAGTCTATCATGCCAAAGTCTGGTGTGAAAAGAAACCTAGAGCAAATTCTATCCTACAAAGAGGTTATATTTTCCATTTTTATTAAGTTTATTTTAGATCTGTAGTGTCAGGATCTCAACAGACACACACAGAGGAGACACAGAGCCCAGCACACTTCTGACATTTGTACCAGACCAGTGCTGAATTGCTGTTGTACTGAGGAATGGTGTTTTTTTACCTAACTTTTGTGGTAGTTATGTTGGAACATAAATGTCTTCTGACCATCAACATACTGTTTTCCTTCTTTGCAAGACAAGTTTCAATCTAGTCAGTGTATCATGAAGTCATGATTGCTGATCCCCACTTCTGTGGTACTATTCCTGCTCACTTCTTAATACACAGTTTCTTCCTACAAACACTGTCTGCTCCTTATACAACTAACTGATTGTTCATCTTTCACCCTTCTTTCCTGCTTACCAAAGCCTTCATTTTGCACCTTTTTTTTCTTTCCTGAGCTTTAACAAAGACCACAAAACATTTCCAGTTCATTTCACATATCAGTAAAGTAATCCATATTACAGGAAGTTATTCTGCAAGCCTGGGGGTGTGTCTGCAGTTTTCAATGTCTTAATGCAATGTAATACATGACTTCTGACACTAAACTCAGGCAGAAGCAGAAACAGGAATGTTACCACCTGCTGCCTAGTGCATTCTGTATATCAGATCAGTTAAGCTTACCTAATTTATTATCATTCTTTATATCATGCCTTCTGTATATACACAGTCAAAATGTAATTCCCAAGTTAAAAAGGTATTTAAGGACCAGTATAATTTTAAGAACTAGTATGGTCTTCTTGCTTTCGTTTTTCTTTTGCTTACAGTTATACTTTAAGCATCCTGTCGCCCTAAAGCCACAATGTTTTGGAAGCTCAGAAGAAACTTTTCTAAACTTTGGTTTGTTATATCATGCAACTGCAGAGTACTTCCACTACATTTGAGTACTCTCACTCAATAGCTTTACTCTGCTATCAATTACTTCACTGAGTTTTATGGAACTACTTATGACTAGCAAAGATGTCATGGTCACCAGAATTGATCTCTCATTTTCTGACCTCTTTTCTGTCTTGTGACTGTTCCAAAGCTCCAAGACATTATTTTGATAATGGCTTCTTTTCACCACTATGTAGAAATGAAAACATGCAGGAAAGTTAAATGTCTTACGTAACTAAAAGCAACATTTAGATATAAATGATAACAAGATTAATCTGGAATAATTGCACTAATTTCCTTGAAGCTCTTCCAGATTTTACAGTGATACAGCTGAGATAACAGCACAAGCATAAATACCACTGAGGGACCAAAAGAACATTGGATAATGGACCTTTAATAACATTCTTCTGTGTAGACTTCAGAAGATAAAAGAAGATTAAACAGTATGCATCCAGGGAACATTTTAAGTATAGAAGTTTAGATTCTAGAGAGTGTGGTTGCTTTGAATGCAATGTATGTAGGACACAGCTGATAGTGACTATACACTGCCTAAGTAAAATGCACATAGATTCCTCAGGTCTCAGGACTGTTCTTTGCAGCAGCCAAAGTGAGTGTGTTTAAAGCATTTCAGAGGACTCTAATCACTGCATTTGTGTGGAGTATGAAGGTTTAAAGATACTGCAGGATCTAGATCAAGCCTCTGTTCTAAACTCTCTGCATGCAACTTATTCATCTGTTTATTTTCTGCGGTTTAAACTCTTAATTCTAAAACATATACAAAGGCATTTTATTATCACTATTTTTCAACAAGAACCCTGCATCTTTGCAGAATGAAAGCACCCAGCTAAAACCGAGGGTTTTGTTTTCAATCACAAACATGCAGGCAACACCATATAACCACATAATTAAATGTCTTCTCACTGTAACCATCTAAGTTTATATCAGTGTTTGCACAATAATACCTCTTCACTGCAATTTATAACAAAAGTTGGAAGTACTCCTCTGGTACATTATTTATGATGAAATATGCAATTAGAAAAGGACCAGGAGGGATTTAACTAGATCTCTCAGTTTACATGACAAATATTTGATTTCTTAAAAAAAAAAAACAACCAACCAACCAAACAAGACCCAACAGGAAGTAGGGGCCTTGCTTTAAAACATTCAGCCCGCCAATATCTGGAGAATAAAAGTAGCTTGTTATTAAAAATATGACTATATAACTTTTTTGTCTTCCCTCATTGGCTTCTTTCTCTAAGACTGGTATAAATATGCATTTTTGTTGGGTTTTGACTTACAGGCTACAGAGGCTGACATTTTTACAGTTTACATTATGCACTTTTATATGAATATTCTTAAAAATACAGGTACAAAATAGACTAAGATGGTCTTATATTTTGAGTAAATAGCCACTTTTTCTTCCTCAAAATTGCCATTTTACGTGTTTGTTCAGGAGATTAGGCCTATCTGTAACAATAGAGCTCTCATACTTTTCTGTAAGGGACAGTTACGGAACATTAATCAAGGCCAAGTTAAATATTCTAGCCAGATTAATTTTACAGTTAAAAATATGCAGATATATTTGAATAGCAAAAGCCAGACCACTTTTAACTGATATTTAGTGACATTTTTTCTTAGGCAGGAAATCCCTCAAACTTTCAGATTTCCATTTCCAAAGAATCATCCTGTGACTTGTAATGTTCGCCCTCAAAATACATGATGTAGCCAGCAAAGATACAAAACAGATGATAAACATATATTAAGAATGGGCGAATCATAATAAAGTCAAGGGCATAGGAAGCATTGCCGTAAATCACTTTTCCGATGATGACATGACCTTTAAATTCATGCAGCAGGATCTCACATCAAACTCTCTATATGCAAGAAATGATCCAGAATTACTACGTAAAAAGATTTCTTCAGTGGGCAACAGTAATTTTAAAACCATAGTTTTACATTTATGCAAAATCAGCTTATTTTTGAATATTTACATAAATATGTATAAAAATATGAATTTCTCCATCTGGGTTTTTTTCCATTTGTTAGACTTGAATGAGTTCACAAGGTACGTTTAAATCATTGTTTGATAGAATGTGTGCTAAGATTTAGATGTCTCCATCCTATGACTCTAAGAACTTTACTGACAAGACTCAGCAAAATATTTGAAGAAACAGATTTCATTCAAAGAGATTTTGAAAGTGGTATGCAGATGTTTAAATAGTTAATCTTTCCCCAAAATGGGAACCTGTGGTTCTGGGTTGCCGGCTGGGCTTAAACCAGTGTTGCTTATTTAGCTGCATGCAGTCATTCCCATACAAGATCCCAGGATATTTTCCACAGGAAGAGGCAGCTGAAACTCATTTCAGTGTTCATCAGCCTTCATGCAAGCACTGAAGTGAGATGCTTTCAGTAGAACATATCTGGTCAGTGTTCATTTCCTTATTCTTACTGGAGAAATACTGGGCCATATTCCATCTCCTCTGCAGCAGCTACAGTGGAAAATTAGAAACAGGAAGTGTATTTGCTCTTCATCTTCTGCTACTTATTAGGGATCAGCTACCTGGGCATTAAAAAGAGCATCAAAGCCTAACGTTCACTGAATCTTTCTTTCTTGGGTATATCTAATAACTTTTTTGAGCTGTATGAAATTTAGCATTCACATCTTTTCATCACTTTCATACAGGGACTTTCACAACTTACATCTGCACTATCTGCACTGATAAGAACTACCTTCTTTTTTTCTGTGAGGGGGTGGGTGGGCAGCCACCCTCTGGTTTATTTGGAAGCCCTCATTCTTCTGTTGGAAGACATGGTAAGCAACTTCTTTTTTTTTTTTTTCTTTAATCTTTTTATTAGTCAGGTTTTTTCATCTAATGTCCCTTCCTCTCAGACATCTCTGTTGGCTGCTAAGGCCCAGTCTGGGTAAGCTAAAAGGCAGTCTGAAGGAGACAAAAGCGGGCACAGCAGCAATAAGTAGGTACTCACTGCTGAAGTTGTAGGAATACACAAACCTTCATAATGCCAGAAGAGTTAAAGGGATAGGAAGCAAGCTGCAACATCTCTGTGCTCCAGCTGGTAGTTGAGGATGGATAATAAGAAAACAGATGTTGTGCCTTTTGGAAGAACAGTTTCCCGTTCCACACTAATTCTGTGTTATGTCCTGTTTGTGTTTGCCAGCTGCTATTTTTATGTAATAACAGTCAACTTCACTTTGAAAGATGCTATTTATTATATTATTAATATCCCTAGATCCTACTCTCCTTTTTTCTCTTTACTCTTCCTCATTTACTTCAGCTAACAAGCTATGAAGTCAAGAACAAATCTCCAAAAGCAATGCTTTCTTGTATCTCAGTTAGTTGTATGTTTTCTGTGCTTTGAAAATTGACATTTTTAAAGAAACACCAGTGTATTGAATCAGTATTGCCTGCAGTAAAGTACTGTATCACTTCATGTAAAACCAGAGTTAAAATCCACTGATCCCAAATGGTAAACAGCAACAATATTCTTCCTGGTGGTAGTTCTAGCATGCATGTTAATTACCGCTGTAAGAACTGATGACTTCTGACATTATCTGAAGGTATGTAGCTTTCTTTGAAAGTGGCAATATCAGATTTAATGAATTGAAAGTCTTTTGAGTGATTTTAAGAGTCTGAGAAATGTATTTCTCATGGATGATGACGTTTTCCACACTCTATTCAAAAGTTTCCCCATCTTTTATTTTTAAGTTGTTCTAGCAGAGGAGAAAAGAATGTGGCCTACAGTTTCTTAAGTTCTCTATGCTCCTTAGCCACTAGTGAAGTAGAAGTGATGGTGACCATGCTTCTGTCTCCACAGCTGAAGTGGGAATGAAAGGTTTATAGTTCCCAGACAGATTGTAATTTGCCCTCATGAAAGAACAGTTTTATAACAGACCTAGCTAAATTAGGGCCAGGAAATACAAAGGTTAGACAGGTTTCTTATTTTTTTAATTAAATATTCCATTACATAATGATGTAAAGTGCCAAAACCAATTTGTTTCTCAAACTGACTGAATTACTCCAAAAGTTGCTGATTATTTGGTCATGAACCTGTCTCCACAATTCATTATGCGGATATACTGTTTTTTCTGACACACCAGGCTCTAACTTTTTGGTACTGGGGGCTTTTTTCCGTATAATTTTCTGATCTAAGAAAGGAGCAAATTTAAATATGACATGTATATGGTGAAATAGGAGCTACCTGTTCCTCTATCTGAAAGCCTTTTGGTAGTCGTTAAATGTCACTGTCCTTGTTGAATAGAAAAGATCTAAAATACCTGCAGATGACTGAATATTCCTGATTAAAGTACTGGTAAACAAATAAAAGATGTAAATCTGAAGCTGTGGTCTTCTGAGTAGTTTTTCTTTTTAAGACTGCAGGCTCTTTTCCTTGAATAGAAATAGAAGCAGTTCTATTATATAATAATGCCAAAATAAACATTCCCATTATGGAGGACATCACTGTAAGTCCATTTATGCTCCCCAGTTACGGTATAGTTCCTTCTTTGCTAAATGGATTGAAATAGTTTAAGACTCAATTTATATTAAATATTGTTCGTGAGAGCTTTGCTATGTTTTGTTTCCTCTTTCTTTCACTCTTTTAATCCCATGTTACTTTCCTCTATCTGCCATCTAATCCCTTGAGAGCAGCTGAATGGGACGCCATGCATGTGAGGCAAAGATAGAGTCAGGCCTCCTGTACTGCTTTCCTCACACAACTTGGTCTGTTGTGAGGTTGTTCATTTCTCTTGTCCTGAAACAGAAATGTAGTATCCAGACTGATCTTATTAGTGATACTTACCACAAAACCCTTTACAATTTTCCATTTTCTGTTGATATCTGATTAAAACCTTTCCTTCCTCCTATTCAGTCTCTTCAGAACTGCATGCAATGCCTACATATTTCTGAAAATCAAGCTCTAAGTAACATACTCAAAGGTGCGCATGAAGTATATGAGTTCTATTTGCAATTCTATTTAATTTGAACAGATTTTCCCAAGAGGTTGTACACTCTCCATCCCTGGATGTTTTTGAGACCTGACTGGAATAAGGCCTTCAGCAAGCTAGGCAGACCTCATAGCCAGCCCTGCAGAAGATGGGGCTATAGACGCCTGAGATCATCCTAACCTGAACTATTTTACTTTGCTCTACTCCATCAACTCTATTCGTTCCATGTTTATGAAGCCCTCTAATTCCTAAACTAAAGCATGGGGTATATCCTAACTGAGACATTTATTTATACAATTGCATCTCACTTGGTCTTAATTTTTCTCCTGAAATCCTGTAATTGTATACTTCATCTACCCAGGTCAGCTAATAGCAAATAGACTGGTGTATAACATGTGCTTTTTGTCACCTGTAGAGTTTCCAAAAGAGCTTTGGGAGTCAGGATGCAGTTCAAGACTCCCATTTAAGTGTCTACGTGTGCCGTACGTGTTGAAGTTTCCATTACAGCCAATGGAGTGCATTAATTGACCAAGCAAGGAACAGTCAACTATATAGAAAGGAGTCACTGGTACAGTCCCCTAACGCCAGTTCAGATACACTGGGATGTGAAGGATACCTACTGAGGGACACGGGCTATGCAGGAGACAAATATCCTTCTGGAAAGACAGCTGGAAACTGGATATTAGACCATACACCAGCTGAAATGATGCTTGACATCAGTGTCTAGGCAGCTGAATTTTATTGTGGGTCTCTGCTGAAGGATGAGCTGAGCTGCTTTTCCTGTGCCAATGACAATACCTCCATTGATTGTAATAAGACACTTGATGTACACCTATACACACCTATTAATTTAGATATCTTCATGTCAGACTCAATTCCTGCATAGACAACTTCATCTCATGCTGAATTTCATCTTTATCAAAGTTGATGAGCTATATCTTTGCCATGAACATTGTAGCATTCATAGGCTGATTCGTCTGTGGGGAAGGTGGACATAAATAACTGCAGACATGTTAATATGTTCTGGTTTTATTTTATGAATTCTGATCCACAGGAAATTAGTTTCTTGCAATGAATTTAAAAGGATTAAAAGTGAATTGAAAAGCTGGGGATTTGGGAGTTTTTGAGAAAATGTGTTTACATTGACGTACATTTGAATTCCTTTTGCTGCAAACTTTGCAGGAAATTTCTGCACTTCAGCAATGGTCTGGAGTCAAACAAATGAGATCCATTCTTTCTCTAGTGAGAGTTAAAGCAAGTTAGAGCTGTCAAATCCCTTCCATTACATCTCTGCATTTAAACAAGCTATTTGGTTGGGGGACAGGATTTATACGCATGAAAAATAGCCTTGAAGAGCTATATATTTGAATTTGACATCTTTGGTGATTTCTTTCATTTCATCAGAGTAGATTGTCAAATGATTGATAAGTGGAAATTATGTAGTCATCACTTCTTTTGGTGACTTCTGGGGCAGACTGGGTAAGATGCTGGACTATTACTAGCCATGCGTCCAAACACCCCAAGGGATCCTGATGCTTGTATTTCTGGGCAGACTTGTTTTACTGAGGTCTTCCAGACAACTGCAGTCCTCGCATAGCCTCTGAAAGGCAACACTTCTTCAGAACTGATCAGCTGGTGGCAAGACCCTCACATCTCCTTGCTCAGACTCTGCTTACAAGTTCTTTTGGCTGAATCCTTTACCCTTTTTCAGCTCATTTAGGCATGTAGTTACTTGGACATCCCTGATCTCCAGTATTCCAGCAATTATTCTATTTATAAAGCAACTAAACTGAATTAATATTTCACCTCTTGGTTTTGATAAGGTAGCATGGACTCTATTCTTATGAAATCCCTGCTCAGCCTTCTATTTCTTTTTCTTATTTTTGGGCTTCATCTTCTATTGAAAATTGGTTTATTGGCATAATCTTTTACCAATCAGGCTCTTTAGATACCTCTCATATATTTTATGATGTTATGTTATTACACAAGCACTCACAGAATAGAAGACTAAGGCAAAACAGACAGCTGGGTAGCACTAAAATTACGCTTATACCACATATTTCTCTCATAATAAGCTTGAACAAAACTTTGAATTTGGGCTTTCTGCTTTCAACAAGAGAAGGCAAGTCCAAAGCCACACTGGACTTCTTTACACCACCGTAGTTTAGTAGGGATGTGTTGATGCTGTTAGTGTTGTGCTGCTGAGATAACCTGACTACCTCTATATGTGCATTTAGTTCTTTCAATGGGCTAGTGCACAGACTCAGGCACTGTTTTCCTCACCCCTAATTTCTTAGCATTGGCCCTGGCATGACTGGGCGCAATAGCAGTGTCCCAGTCCCAGCTCAGGAGATAGCACATACTATATATCAATCCCAGCATAGTTCAGTTATATCCAGCTCCTGGTTTTGTGGAGATGAGAACTGAAATGTACATGTCAGCTGGCCTTTAGTTTATACAATGTCAGTAAATCCATGCTATTTACTGTGACAGACAAAACCTCTAGGTTTGCCTGAACTTGAGTAACAGATTGCTAATGGTGTTAATAATGTCCTAGCACAGCCAGAATGTTTTGGGGGCTGGTGGGAGGCTTGGGCCTGGACAGTCAGAAAACATTTATTAAGTCAGAAGAGAGGAGAGAGAACTGGATTCGGAAATTACATTTAGTAACAGCAGTTTGCTCTTTAAATTATTGCTAATTATCCCTTTTTATTGCTGTCAGGTCTTCTTTGAAATCATCAAATTGCTAATTCTAACTCTTTCTCACAGTTGCAGTAGTGGTATTTTCAGTTACCTGCCAACAGTCATGAAAAATTCTGAAAAAGCATTTGTTTATTGTGGGGAAGAGGAGGTTGTTTTTAATACCCAAGCTCATCAGTTATCTTTTGGACGTGTATGAAGTGGGAGATAAGTGGGAGCTTCTCAAGCTGAGAAGTCCTTTTGTGCAAAGACTAATGCAAATGACAGTTACAGGAGAAAATTCAAAACAAGCCTGTAATATTCAAACACCCCAAATGCAAGGGTGTTTAAAACAGGCTGGAATTAGATTCCTGTGGGGCTAGTGCTAGCAGTGCAGGTAGCTCCAAGATGGGTTTTATTTTGCTCTGGTAGCTACAGATAAATTAGCCCGTATCAGGCTCCTGACCAAGCATAGGGGATGACAGGACATACACTGAGTACCGTGAGCCAGTCTGATATGTCATGTCATTGTACTGGAGCAGCTCAGCACAGAGTAACTCAAGTGTTGCCATGGGACTACAGGGTGATCTGCGCAGGCTCGCTCTGAACACTGACTACAGGATTGCTCCCAGGACATAGGTCAACAGCTGGCTTTTAAAATGAAATTAGGTATCTCTGTGAGAGTTTAAGGTTCCCTCACCTCTTCTGATGAACTGTCCCAGTGTTTAATTTTCTTCTTCAGGGAAGTGGCCTGGCTTCAACTTCTAGCAGCTGGGCTATCTCCTGCTCTCGCCTGTAGGACTAAAAAAATCTCCATTTCCTGTGGCAAATACACGTTACTTGTTATGGAGAAGTGACTTCCATAACTTGTCTCTGACTACCTGGATAGAGTGTGCTTTCAAGTGTGCACATCACAAAGCTCTTTGTATTTTTCTTATTTTTTTATTCTGAGTCTGCCCTCTTTTAAGACTGTCTTTTGAACCTCTTGCAAGTGTTGAAGTATGGTTATATAGTCAGTCACTCCACGCTGGTCAGAGATGTGACAAGACTTTGTTGCTGGCCCTAAATTAGCTATTATATTGCTTAGAAGTGATGTTCTGTTTTACACTTTTTACCATATCTAAATATTAGAAATATGTGAGCGAACATCTTACAGATATTTTTTTCCATTTTCAAAGATTAATTCCTAAGGTATCATTCATTAAACTACACGATGTTTGCAGAGCTTTCTGGTTCCTCTCTTTAAGACCATTATGTGTAATTTGTCTGGGTCACATGACTTCATAACCTGAAAATGTTTTATCCTGCTAGATTATTTTGCTGTTCGTAAAACACAAATAATAAAAAAATTCTTTTCTTGATATAAATGTTAAATCTTTTATAGTTCAGATGTAGCACAGTGCATAGTTTGGGATTTAGTCTAGTCCAGACCTTCTCTTCTGAAGTCTGAGGCTTTTAAGAAATATAATGCATATGTTGACCTTTGAATGTCAGAAATATTTAATTTTCTGGTTTAGAGATATGTTTCAATATGTATATCAAAATAATTTCCCATTTTTTAACGTGGATATTAAATATAAAGTTAGAAGCGATTGCTATTTTGGTAAGAACTCAACTTTTTAGTTAATGCAAATATTACTGACTGGTAAAATGACATGAAAAGTTCACAGGAAATGAAAAAATACAAGATATCAAATAAGCATCTTTCACACTGAGATCACCAAAGCCATAATCTGTTCTCTTTTGCACTTCATGAAGAGAGAGGAAAGACTCATTTTAATCTTAGTATATATGTAGGATGACTGTAACACTTAAAATACCACATCCACTGTAACCTCCAAGTCCTTTTCAGCAGCCTGCTAGACTTCCAGTTACTTCCCGACATGTTATTACTGTGGGCTTTTTTTACCTCAGGAACAGAACTTTATACTTCTTTTTGCTGAACTTTGTGAAGTTTCTTTTGTTTCAGTAGTCAAGCTTCTTAACTTCCATATGGATTAAAGCCCTACAGTTCAACTCTCCTCCCAAGCCACTTATTTTACCATCACCCACTAACCCTAATCATGTTCATTAAGCAGTTTTCGGAGCTGGTAAATTCAGGCTGCCTGTTCCTTATTACTTTTTTGCTTTTCAAGTAACTGCAAATTAATTGCAAGGAACAGTTTCTTGTTGCAAGGCCTGAGGTGAGGCTCTTTTGCCTATTGCTCCCTATATGCTTCCTACTTCTCATGAAGATAAGCATAAATTTGACTTTCCAGCTGGCAGGGAATTCCTTGACTTGTCATTTACTTTTTGCGGATGATAAGTCAACCTCCTCACAGCAGTGCGGTATTTCAACACCCTTGAATAGATCTTACACAGCTCCATGAATCTCACTAATATGAGCTTCCTTAAGTAACCCCGTCTATTGCTGCCCTCACTGCTAGTAGCCCCTCTCTATCTCAGTGAGTTTGCAGGCAGCACCAAGCTATGTGGTGCAGTTAACACACCTGAGAGACAGGATGCCATCCAGAGACACCTGGAAAAACTCAAGAAATGGGCCTATGTGACCCTCATGAGGATCAACAAGGCCAAGTGCAAAATGCTGCACTTGGGTCAGGCCAGTCCCTGGTATCAATACAGGCTGGGGCGGTGTGTGTGAACAGATTTACAGCAGTCCTGTGGAGAAGGGCTTGTGGGTGCTGGTGGCTGAAAAACTGGATATGAGACAGCAATGTGTGCTCACAGCCCAGAAAGCCAACCACATGCTGGGCCACATCAAAAAGAGTGTGACCAGCAGGTAAAGGGAAGGGATTCTCTTCCTCTTCTCTGTTCTGGTGGGACCCCACCTGGAGTAGTGCATTCAGCTCTGTAGCCCTCAGCACAAGAAAGACACAGACCTGTTGGAGCAGGTCCAGAGGAGCACCAGAAAAATTATTAGAGGGATGGAGCACCTCTCCTATGAAAAAAGGCCGGGTTGTTCAGACTGGAGAAAAGAAGGCTTCAGAGAGACATCATTGCAGACTTTCAGTACTTAAAAGGGACTTATACGAAAGATGGGTACAAACTTTTTTAGTAGGCCTGGTTGTGATAGGATAATGGGAATGGTTTTAAACTGAAAGGGGCTAGATTCAGACTAGATGTAAGGAAGAAATTTTTTACAATAAACGTGGTGAGGCACTGGAACAGGTTGCCCAGAGAGGTGGTAGATGCCCCACCCCTGGAAATATTCAAGGTCAGGTTGGACCGGGCTCTGAGAAACCTCCCCTAATTGAAGATGTCCCTGTTCATTGCAGGTGGGATTGGACTAGATGGCTTTTAAAGGTCCCTTCCAACCAAACTATTCTACAATCTCAGACAGTACATGTGAAGGTCTAGAAGCCCATTATGACTGTGAAGACTGAGACAAAAAAAATGTTGAGTACTGTAGCCTTTTCTGTATCATCTATTACTAGATCTTTTTCCCCATCAAAAAGGTGCTGCATTTTCCCTGAATCTCCTTTTGTTACTAGCACTCCTGTGGAGTCCTTTCTTCTTAACCTTCATATGTCTAGCTTTATCTGCAGATGAAGTTTGACCGTCTTGCTTTTGTCCCTAAATGTCTGAGTCATGCTTTTCTGACTCTCCTTTGATGCCTGTGCTTGTTTTCAATTCTTGTATGACCTCTGGGTCTGTTTCCAATCAGTATAATTACTTATGCAAGGTGAAAGATGAATATGTATTTGGTCACCTCAGTGAAGGATGTTTGGCCCTGTGTGACAGACTAGATGCCAATATCTCTAATAACCTCAAAAATGACCCATATTTTTTGTGCCTTGAACAGCTGCAGATGAGGATAAAAGTGCTCCTTTCCCTAAAGACTGGATTTGTGAAAACCAGTTTCTTTGGCCTTTCTGGAATTGGTGCACCTAAGATACCTAAGAAAGCAATCAATGCAAGTGATTGCATGCCTTTTCTCCAAAGAAAGTTACTTGAGAGGATGGACATCCAGGAAAAGGTTCAGTAACCTGAGTGGAATGTGATTAAAAGCTGCTGCATTTTTTTTGCATGATAGAAGTAATAGAAAAATGAGGACTGGATTTCCAATATCTTTCTGAATGTTGCAGTGGTGTTTGTGATATCAGATACAATCTCCTCCACCAAATAATCTAATTTAGTCTATGGTTATAACCAGTGCTTTTATCATTCTACTTGTGTGGCCTATTTGCCAAACATCAGCAACTGTAGCCATGCTGTTTCTTTTTTTTTTTATCAATGAAGGCACATATGCAATTAAAAACATATTCTGTTGTGATACATTTTATGCTTGTTTTGTCTTCATATTCACTTTAAGATTTTTGTGGCTATCTTAGTGTATTTCGTAGCTAATGTATTAGCAGGGGCTAATAGAAAATTGGTTTCTCTGTGTTTGTGAGCAAATGCCATCAGATGGGAACAGAAAAGGAATGGCAAAAAGTACATAATGTTCTGTTGTTAGTATCTCTCCAAATTAGTTTGGTGAAGGAGGAACAGCAATTTCCTCAATGGAAGTGGTATTGCCATTACTGCTTCCGCACAAGGCCAACATAATTTAAAGTGCTATGGCAGTCATAGGTTGTAACATTGTTCATAAAAGGAAAATAGCATTTCTGTTGACCACAGCACTCAACAAACCTTGAGTGAAAATCACAGGTCTGTGGTTTGTTTCCTTATTTTATTTTATTATTTTATTTTATTTTTCCATTTTCTGTGAATTCAGTCCGATTTATAGAGTGAGAGCCTCCGGTTATGGTTACCTTTGCAGCTGACTCTTTGACTCAGCACTCAAGTATATAAAAGCAAGCTTAAAATAAGGTCATCAAACTTGCTTTCATCCTTTCTCGACAAAACAATATTACCCTCCCTCAGCTGCTCACGATGTTTTTCCCAGTATAGCTCAAAATGCCACTGGCTGCCTTTGCTGCAAAGGCACATTGTCAGCTCACGGTTAGTTTGTTGTCCCCGAGGACCTCTAGGACTTTCTCTACAAAGCTGCTTTCCAGACAGTCAGACTCCAGACCTGGTGTTTCTCCAGCTTGCAAGTCTCTCCTGCCTCTGCTCCTCTGTCTTCTCTTTTCCTTTGTTGTCTCTCCTGCTCTGGCATCCCTCTTGCCCTCGAATTTCTCTTGTGTCTCCTAGTGGTCACTACCCTTTCTTACATATGATTGCAGAGGCACCATATGCTCATCAGCTTGGTTCTAGTTTTGTCACACAGCAGGGCTGTTTTTTCTGAGCTGCAGAGTTGCTGAGCTGTCTAGAACCAGCTGACCAGCATGAGGCAGTCCTTGACCACTTTCTATGCAGGTCACCCCCGAAGACCCTCCCCCCATACCAAACGCCTGCATTCAGTACACTCCTAAGAGCAGGACTTGGCATTTCCTCTTGATCATGAGGCTTCCATCAGCCCATTTCTCCAGCCTGGTGAAGTCCTTCCACGTGACATCATGACCCTCTGGTGTATCAGCCACTCCCTCCAGCTTTCTATCATTTGCCAGTAAGTGTACTCTACACCTATGCATCTCTAATTACCAATAAATTATTAGAATTTTTTAAGGAAACAAATAACAAAAAAGCAGACAAGATTAATAATTTATTCCAAGATCAGCTCTTGAATGTTTGGTCCACCAGTTCATCCCAAATCAGTAGGCTGCATTCACAAAAGAATACAGGTTGGACGTGATGGCTGTACATCTGGCACTTGCATTTTAGTTGAGGATTAGATGAGTATAGAGGAAATCTGGAATGTTGTTCTGCTTGAGATGTTCAAGATTCAGTATGATAAAAGGGGGACTTTCTCTTCCATTTTTTTAGGTACTATAATATTAGGTTGTCCAGGACACTAAGAAAGGTAACCATCCTGACACCTGGATTTTTTATATTTTTTTTTTTTCCTGATGTTTTGCGCCTGTACAACCGGAAAATAGTTTTCTGAAATTGCAATAGAAGTTAACAAGAAAAAGAAAAAAATAAGTTTCTATGTGATCATTTAATCTATTTAATACTTCCTTGCAGCAAAATATTAATAAAAAAGAAAAACCAGTGAATTAATTTTGCAAAATATAGGAACTTCCCTTTTGCTATCCTGTTTTGGTGATAATTTCTTACTATAAATCCTCAGTATACACTGCATTGAGGGAACTTTAGTTTTGATTGAACAGGCATTTTGGAATTTGAGTCCAACATGATCTTAATTAAAGACTGACATTTCCATTTTCTATAAAACCTTTTTGCAATTAGATCTATTGTAAAAATAATTACTTATTATTTTCACTTACGTATATGAAGCTGTATAATTATTTCTAAATATGAAATTTATGTAGACTAATGTTTCTTGGAAAGGTTACGGACTTTATTCCAAAAGTAATTTTCAATGCACATAATTTATAGAGTACCTCAATATCGACATTAATTTCTCAAACTACTTCCAAAAGGGAGGGTAATTATTTTTCATAGATTAACAGACGATTTAATGAGCAAAAATTTATCTTACAAAATTGGTTGTAGTTATTCTTAAGGATTGTTAGTAGTGGCCACCATCTCACACAGTCCTGGCTCAGGATTTCCTCCTGTCTGACTGCTGAAGCCCAGCCCAGAGCCTGGAGACTTGGTGTTTCTGCCTAGGCTGAGGGATGTGGCTTCTCCTTTCCCTTTTGCAGGTTCATCCACTAGGGAAGCTGATCACATGTGCGGGGCGCACAGGGCACATACATGACATGGACACAGATGACTGTGCAGAGTGTGCTGCCTTCAAAGTCGTTTACATGTAGGACTCGCATCAGAGATAAGCACCTCCTTTTGGGTATGTCTCAACTACCTTTGTCAGGTTTATGTCTCAGTATGGTCTTGTTTATGGTTTCCTTCTTTTCTTATTATCCTCTTTTTGCATTTAGAAGGTCCTTGACCATACACCCTTAAAGGAACAGATGCTATCTCCTTCCACATACCCTTGGAGTTTATTCCATGGGTTGGCCAAACCACATGTCTATTCCTTGCTGGCATCAAAAGGAAAGAGTCAAGAACAATGAGTCAGAGTTCTCAGACGGTATGATATTCATTAGAAAAGCTAAGTATGTATTTAACCTACTTACTGCCAAGTATGTTTGGTGCTTGCAGACATGAAAGGAAGCCCCTGACTTGGAGAGTTTACCATATTTAAATAGAAGGTAATTAGAAAAAAGGCTTATTTCATTGAAGTGGGGTTAATCTTCCCAGAAGCGCTCTATCCATCCTCAGTGTATGAAGAAGTGCCTCCAGAAACCTATCCAGACTTACTCTTAACTCACCCAGAGGAAATCTTTCCTCTCTCTGGAGAAGGAGCCTTGTAAGCTTAATCTTGCAAGAGACATTTTTAACACTACCAGGCCAGTGTCAATCACCCTTTTCAAAAAGTATAAATCTGTTTATTCTTCCCCTATGGTGTCCATATGTATGCCATCCCACATTTGCCATGCCATACCTGAGTGGAGGGCTGTGGATCTGAATTTGAAGGGGCAAACTGCACGACAAAGAAGGTGAGGAGAAAAATTTTGGAAAGAGAAAGGAAATAAAAGGGAAGTAGGAGAGACTACACCCTGTATTTGAATCAAAACTCAGACCTACACAGTACCAGGGGCCTAATCTGAATCCTGTTTTAGACCAGTCTTGGTGTGTGCATCATTAATTGCCCTACCTAGAGCCTTCCTCAGCAGATACTTACTCAACTGCAAGTCTCCATGGTTTAATGTCTCTCCCGAGGAAGGCAGGATTAAAGAACACTGATGTATGCTTCAGTTCTGATCAGCAGAGATACAGCTTGAAAGTAATCTCAGGCTTCCCCATTTATACATACCCTGACTCAACCTCAGAAGAAACTCCCTCTTCACTAGCTGGTTAATTAACGTGACTGATCTCCTAATGTAGTTTCCTAAACTACAGTCAGGCAGCATGGAAGTTACCCTTCACTACTTGATTTAAAATACATTTTCTGTTTGCTATCTTTTAAAGAATCATAGAACCATTGAATAAGATGTGTTGTGATTGTGTGTTCATATTCAACATACTGATGATTCTGCAGTATTTGTTCTCAGTCTTGGGGTCTTGAAATAATTCACATATATGATGATGTTTCTTGGATTAAACCACAGGTTCAGGTGAACTACCAGTTGAGCTAAAGAACTTATACTTGACTATATATCTGTTGCTGGTAAGAAATCTTACTAAAAAATTCAATTGTACTGCCTTGATATATATGGCAATAAAAGTTCTAGTATCAAGCAAAGAAAATTGCTTGTAATAAAATAATGCTTCATGCTAGTCATTCATTCTCACAAGGGATAACTTACACATTTAAACTACACAACTTTTTCAGAAGCAGCATTTAAATATGTGTCTACAGTCAAAAACATTGCTCGGCATACCCAGACCTGATAGTGCCTGAACTGACTGGAAGCCTCTGTCACTTTGGTATGAAATTTTCAGTGTCTAGTTTGTTTTGTTTGGGGCATGCTATTGTTTTTCCCATCTTAGACACTTAGTATCATCTTTCCACAAGGATGCATCCAGAAAAACAGTGAATGAAAGCTTATAGCCAGTGAGGGATCACATATGGCAGGCAATCAAACACACACCTGCAGGACCCAGCTCCTCCAATATTAAATTTCCTGACATTTTCTTTTAAGTTGGGACTGAGGAATTGGCATTTATCACCAAAGAATGGGGAAATCTTATCCTCTTTAAGAGGAATTTTTTTAACTCTCATCTTCTCTTTGCAAGGATATTGTCTTAGAGGAGGACTTTTCTCTCCCTCAGTAAACTTGGGCCACTGCAGCAAAATAAATCATATCTGAGTATATCAGAGAGAAGATGAGCAGATGAGTTGAGCAGAGGAACATGAAGATGTAGCCTACTGCTTCATGTTATCTAAGATATGGAAAACATGCCCTTTACTCTGAGAGCAGGCACTGTCACCATCATTCATGCTGCTCTTTTAGAGAATTTACAAAGGCATGTAGTGACAGGACAAGGGGCAATTTCTTTAAACTGAAGAAGGTAGATTTAGATTAGATATTAGGAAAAAATTCTTTACTATGAGGGTGGTGAGACACTGGAACATGTTGCCTAGAGAAGCTGTGGCTGCCCCACCTCTGGAAGTGTTCAAGGCCAGGTTGAACAGGGGTTTGAGTAACTTGGTCTAATGGAAAGTGTCCCTGCCCATGGCATGGAGGTTAGAACTAGATGATCTTTAAGGTCCCTTCAACCCCAAACCATTCTATGATTCTATGAATGAATATAGACAACTCATCTGAGAAGAAAAGTCTAGAGTCTGTGGCTCCTAAGTAGATGAAGAATGAATCTGCTGTGATGTTTTCACTCATACATGCACTTTGCAAGAGGATCTCTAAAGTTTCCTTATTGCCTGTGCTTTGATTCATATCATGCACACACAAACTGAAGTCATTTTGGGTGGAACTGAACTGGGAGGTGTGCTTCTGGCATGTTCCAAGTATTAGTGAGCATTCAGTCACAGGGACCAAGCAATCCTCCCCCTCGGAAAATCCCTCCGAAATGCTTATAGTGTGGATGTCAGATCCTCAGCATCAACTATTTTCCTTGATGAATTTGGGTCTTAGTAAACTTCCCTACTTGCTAATGCAGACTGCTAATTTCTAGCTTGATTGTCAAAATTCCAAGAATCGTAGGTTTTAAGATCCTTTCAGTTTCTTCTCAGGTAGCTTTAGGCACCTTCTCAATTTGACTGTAGTTTTTTATCAGCTATCCTGAGGCATAGAGCTGGGGTGTTTAGTTCTAGGCTTCCTATGATGGGCTTAACATGCAAGAGTTTAAATTGACAAGGAAATCTTGGACAAATAATAGGTCCAAGACCTCAATTCATAACTCCTTAGAATGTATTTCTTCATTTTCTAAATAGATATGAGTTTCTAGATTTGTTTTTCTGGTTGAACTCAGTAGGAGGAAGACTCACATGTTATTCTAAATAATTTATAAATAGGATGCATAAATTCTGTAAATTGTATTCTGCAAGTTAATATGCTAATAGTAAAGATAACAAATCAGTTGACAAGAGATATTAACAACCCCACATAAAATTCAGTCTGTTACTTTGGGCTTTTTTAATTACCATGTTTTGAAGAAAAAGTCATACAAACAACAAAAGACTGAGGTTTAGATTGAATGTCAGAATGAGGTCAGTGTATTTTTATCAGAGCCCCTGCAATGGTTCATCCATCTGCTGGCTCGTTGCTTTCTTCATATATACTATCAGAAGTGTTGCTTCTCCCTTGTATTTATTTTTATATTAAATCAAAAGCAATTACCAAAATGCCCATTTCTTTAGTTTTCCTAATCCCATTCTGTTAATGAAGGGTAACTTCAGTAAGTCTAATACCTAAATATTCATAATTTAGCATAGATTTCTATTTATATTAATAAAATATTTACAGCAAAACACAGGTTTTCTCTGTCAATTTCCATTCATTAGCAATAGGTCAATTTTGAGTTAAATTTTAGAGGTTACCTTCTAAACAATGGGATTAAGTTCTCTTTTGTTACATAAATCTGACAGACAGTTTATGTGTCTGAGCAAGTGTTTGTTGTAGCAGCATGTTCTCATGTGCAATGCTTAGCCATACCTCTGCCAGGCTACCACCCCACCTTCAAGCCCCACTTTTGGATTCCAGTAGCATGGGAAATTACTCATCCCACAGCCTGTTTTACAGATGGTTGAAGCCCCATTACCACTATTGTCAGCTGTCATCAGAGCTGGATAAATACTTCAGAAAAAAACAAACCCTTTCAACGTAAGTAGCACAAATATATAAAACTAGTACAATGGAACCTCCTACATATCTATGTGTCGTGGTTTAAACCCAGTCAGGTAATTCGTTCGCTCACTTCCCCCCCCTTTCTTGCCCTCCCCCTGCTCTCGGAGGGACGGAGAGGAGAATCAAAAGAATGCAACTCCCACGGGTTGAGATAAGAACAGTTTAGTAACTAAGGTATAACACAAATCACTACTGCTACCACCAATGATAATAATGATAAAGGAAATAACAAGGGAACAGAATACAACACCTCACCACCCGCTGACCGATAACTCGCCCCCCAAGCCCGACCAAGCTCCGACCGATACCTCCTCCAACCCTGCAGTCTCCCAGCCCTTCCGGCTAACTCCCAGTTACATCCTGGGCATGACGTGCTGTGGTATGGAATACCTCTTTGGTCAGTTTGGGTCAGGTGTCCTGTCTCTGCTTCCTCCCAGCTTCCCCTCCTCCCTGGCAGAGCATGAAGCTCACAAAGTCCTTGGCCAAACCAAAACATCTCTATCAGCTCTGTTCCCGAGCCGAAAGTCAAAACACTGCACTGCACCAGCTACCAAGGAGGAGAAACATGACTGCTACTGCTGAACCCAGGACATTATCCACCCCTTATTCCATACCATTCACGTCATGCTCAGATCCCACATTTTCAATATACCATCACTCTTATCTTGGTGCACTCTTATCTTAGTGCATGGACCAGTCCCTATAAAGCTGCTGCGTCCATCTGGTCCATGTCAGGCTCCATCTCTTGTAACAGTCTTCCAGAGCAGGAGAGACTGTGTGCAGTGTTCACACGCGTGAATAACCTGGGCAATAGTGTCCATTGTTAAGTCCACCCCTCGATCATGAGTCCATCTCTGTGTTGCATCTCTGCTCTGATGGCCTGAAGTGCCATGGGCCCACCAGGCTTAAAATAATTCACTGTCCCCTTCAGCAGTTTCTGCAGCTTGTTGCTGGGGACTCCATACAGCTGCCTTCCATCTCCGACGCTTCCAAAGCACTGGAGGGGCCCAGTGGACTAGATACTTGCCCATACTGTCCCACACACCCTGCCACTCATGACTGTCCAGCCTTGGGGAAAATCTCTTGGTCCCCCTATATTGTTGTCTAACCCCAGACAAGACCCAAACCTGACTCTGCTTAACTTTTGAGATCAGACAAAATGGTTGTGGGTAGAACACAGTGTGTGTGTGTGCCAACATGCTGATCCCCATCACAATCAGCAGGCAGGTCCCAAGGATAGCCAAAGGCCATTCAGAGCCTTCAGAACTCTCAGTTGATGCTGCTGTGCTTGTCACTGGGGCTGGTGTAGCTGCTGTGCTTGCCGGCTCTCCCACCACCGGCTTCTCTTTTCCTGAGTCCAGCTCTTCCTCCTCTGCCTTGCTGGGAAGTGCTGCGTGGTTTCCTGCATCCTCCTGGGGCTCGGCGGGCGGCTGCCGGGGAATGATCTCGGCCGTCGCGGGGCTGGGCTCCTCCGCGGGGCTCGGCTCCTCCGCGGGGCTTGGCTCTTCCGCGGGGCTCGGCTCCTCCGCCGCCTTCTCCCGCTGCTCGGCAGCCGCCTCCTTCTGCTCCTCGACCGCCCCGGCCTCCTCCACCGGCAGCCGTCCCCTGGCGGCCTCCGGCCCCGCTCCCGCCGCCGCTTGGTCCCCGGGGCCGCTCTCCCGGGCCGCTTCAGCAGCCGCCGGCTCCCGGGGCCGCTCCCCCTCGGCTCCCCGCAGCCTCACGAAGATGGAGGGGAGGGCGAGGGCCAGGACGGTGAAGAGCAGCCGGACGGCCAGGTGCAAGTCCACGGCCACGTCCGTCCCGCCCTGCTGCTGGAGCCCACCCGTATTACAAGCCATTGCCATAAAGCACAGTGAGACAAGAACCTTAGCCCAGGCCCCACACTTGATAAACACTATCACAGCAAATACCGGCTCTATGTAAGTTACAACGGTCTGAAGCTGTGAGATCAAGAACAACTCTGATACCCAATAAATCAGCATTGTGACCAGTGACTATTAATCCAGTCAAATCTGTCGTTATCTCAACCCTTCGTGCCCCACGTTGGGCGCCAAAAAGAACTGTCGTGGTTTAAACCCAGTCAGGTAATTCGTTCGCTCACTTCCCCCCCCTTTCTTGCCCTCCCCCTGCTCCCGGAGGGACGGAGAGGAGAATCGAAAAGAATGCAACTCCCACGGGTTGAGATAAGAACAGTTTAGTAACTAAGGTATAACACAAATCACTGCTGCTACCACCAATGATAATAATGATAAAGGAAATAACAAGGGAACAGAATACAACACCTCACCACCCGCTGACCGATAACTCGCCCCCCCTCAGCCCGACCAAGCTCCGACCGATACCTCCTCCAACCCTGCAGTCTCCCAGCCCTTCCGGCTAACTCCCAGTTACATCCTGGGCATGACGTGCTGTGGTATGGAATACCTCTTTGGTCAGTTTGGGTCAGGTGTCCTGTCTCTGCTTCCTCCCAGCTTCCCCTCCTCCCTGGCAGAGCATGAAGCTCACAAAGTCCTTGGCCAAACCAAAACATCTCTATCAGCTCTGTTCCCGAGCCGAAAGTCAAAACACTGCACTGCACCAGCTACCAAGGAGGAGAAACATGACTGCTACTGCTGAACCCCGGACACTATGTAAGATATGATTTTTAAAATTTATTATAATTCTCTGAAAATTTGGCATACATAAATACAGATTGCCTTTAGAAAACATTTTTGTGATCTGTAGCTCACACCAGGGTTCATATGCACAACAGGTCTCATGGTCACATAAGTGAATTGTAAAATCTTTCATTTGAACACAGCTGAAAAATATACAAGTATTCATCTCTTTTTGATTGTATTCATATTATAGTGATTCCTTAGGATATCTAGCAATATCAATTTTTGAACCTATTAACTTGATAAGCTTATCATAACTTCTTGGAACAGAAAGATTTTCTAAATATATAGTTTAATAGTTGAAGTTTATTTGTTGATTTCAATGTCTACTACATTAGGCTAACTTGTGTGATGCAGCTATAAGCCATGTTTATCCTAACAGTATTCAATCAATTGGTGAACTTTCAAAACTTTTCCAGGGAGATGGAGATTGTCTAGCATAGACAAAATTAGCTTGTAATTGTTGCTCCTACAAAATATTTGGGAGTAAACTCTGAGTATTGGACTAGAAAAACTTTGAAGATCCCTTACAGCTTTATTTTATGCTTTTCTCTGTACACCAGATTTTGTCAGTTAGAAGTATGTAATTAAAACCTGAGCAACAAGGCATTCTATCTGACAACAAAACTTACTCAATGGAGGGACACTTGCATAGCACTTGTTTGTGATCCTCCTTACGAGCTGCTATTCTAAATCCAGAGCAATTCACGTTGCACTTGGGATCACAGTCCATGTAAAAGCCATTCTGGGAGACCTTGTTTAATTTGGCTGAAGAAAAAATAATTCTCTCTCATCCAGTGATATAACAAAAAGTATGAGGGAATGAAAATAAGTGCAATATGGTATTTTCACTAATTTTTGGCTGACCAACCATAAAGTATTTCCATTGCACAAAGTTAAGTTCAAAAATCCAATGTAACATAACCGAAAAAACTGCAGAGAAAGTATATGACTTTCTTCTATGTAGCTTTTTCTTTCCTTCATCCTATGACAAGGTTATTTTCTTTTTAAGAACAGATTTATGTCTGCTATTTCAACAAAGGCATAAAAGGAATAAAAATAATTGAATATAGAAAGTAGAATCTATTTGGATCAAAATCAGTCTGGAAAAGAAAAGCACATTTTAGAGGAGAATGTTCACAGTCTATTATGTGATCAGTTTCAAGTGAAAATAAAAACCTCTACAACCCTGTTAAAGAGAGAATTCCTGCAGTATTTGTACTCTTTATGAGGCTTTCCACTTCGAAGAATACATAAAACATCTGACAACAGATGAAGCAATGTACTTATGAGAGCAGATGTCTCTTCAGACTTAATTCTAGAAGGTAGCCAGAGCTTTAGCAAAGATTTGATGATAGACACTAAACTTAATTAAGTAATCACAAGATGTTTCAGTTGAATAGAAAATAAATAAATAGAAGGCTAAAGCTAAAGCTTTTTTTTTTTTTCCCTAGAAGGAATCTGCAGCCAACAGTCTGGGTCCATGTTATGAACTTTTAAGAACTGACAATTTGCTTCAAGTTCCATCCTTCCTTTGCTTTCCATCAGTCATATTCCTTTGCCTTATCAGCTCTTCATAGAAGCTGGAAATACCATTACTTGTTCCTTTTAAGATGGTCATTTACTTTGCTCTTAACTGGATCTGTAAAGTGACGCGATTAGGAAAAAAACTCAAAACAACCCAAAAATGTTTTGCTGTTGTTAAAAGACTCACTGAAGTCAGCTGGTGTCAGGGTGCTGAGAAGCTTAGCTGTAACACGGCACATGGATTTTCTTTTAAGCTGAACACAGTATTTTGTGATGCTTGCAGCTCACATCAAGAAGAAAACATATTGAGGCTCCACATCTCCACAAAAAAAAAAAAAAGCCATTTCATATGGAACATTAGAAATAAAAGCCTAAAAGAACTGAGGAGAAAATACAGTGTAATGAATAAAACTGAGCTACATCTTGCAAACTGCAATAAACCGCAAAATGTCCATTCAAAAGGGACAAAACCCAAATGAAACAGGAAAGAATTAACGCTGCTCATACACCAAGAACATGGAAGATAATCTAGAGATGAAGCCCAAACAAAGGAATATTATGTCATGGGTTTTTATGTTGTTTTTTTTTTTAAGTAAGTATTGGACTATTACTGGGAATAGGGCTACAGAAATAGAAATACTGAAATTAAGGAACAAACAAGCATTGCATTCTGTAATCTTTGAGCACTGAAAAAAGTATCAAGTGAAACTAACACTCTGATAATTATGATTTTTAGTAAATACCTTATTCTGGGATTTATGCTCCATGACCATAGTATAAAACCCATTCATCTGGAAGCTATCAGGAGAACTGGCTACCCTGGATTTGGAGAAGTCTGAGGTTCTTAATAACTTCTTTTCCTCAGTCTTCACTGGCAAATGCTCTGACCACACCATCCAAGTCTTGGAATGCAGATGCAGGGACTGTGAGAATGAAGATCTTGGGCCCACTGTAGGAGAGGATCTGGTTCAAGACCATCTTAAGAACCTGAACGTACACAAGTCCATGGGACCTGATGAGATCCATCCGTGGGTCCTGAAGGAGCTGCCAAATGAAGCTGCTAAGCCACTGGCCATCATGTTTGAAAAATCACAGCAATATGGTGAAGTTCCCAACGGCTGGAAAAAGGGAAATATAACCCCCATTTTCAAGAAGAGGAAAATGGATGACCCGGGGAATTACAGACCAGTCAGTGTCACCTCTGTGCCTGGCAAAATCTTGGAGCAGATTCTCCTGGAAGGCATGCTAAGGCACATGAAAAACAACAAGGTGCTTGGTGACAGCCAGCATGGCTTCACTAAGGGGAAATCCTACCTGACCAATTTGGTGGCCTTCTATGATGGGGCTACAGAACTGATGGACAGGGGTAGAGCAGTTGATGTCATCTACCTGGACTTGTGCAAAGCGTTCAACACTGTCCCACATGACATCCTTGTCTCTAAATTGGAGAGACATCAATTTGATGGATGGACCCCTTGGTGAATAAAGAACTGGCTGGATGGCCGCACACAAAGAGTTGTGGTCAATGGCTCAATGTCCAGCTGGAGACCAGTAACGAGTGGTGTCCCTCAGGGATCGGTGTTGGGACTGGTCTTGTTTAACATCTTTGTCACTGACATGGACAGTGGGATTGAGTGCGCCCTCAGCAAGTTTGCTGATGACACCAAGCTGTGTGGTTCGGTTGATACGCTGGAGGGAAGGAATGCCATCCAGAGGGACCTTGACACGCTTGTGAGGTGGGCTGATGCCAACCTCATGAAGTTTAACCATGGCAAGTGCAAGGTCCTACACGTGGGTCGGAGCAATCCCAGGCACAGCTACAGATTGGGCAGAGAAGAGATTCAGAGCAGCCCTGCGGAGAAGGACTTGGGGGTGTTGGTTGATGAGAAAATGAACATGAGCCAGCTTCAGTGTGCGCTTGCAGCCCAGAAAGCCAACCGTATCCTGGGCTGCATCAAAAGGAGCGTGACCAGCAGGTCGAAGGAGGTGATCCTGCCCCTCTACTCTGCTCTTGTGAGACCTCACCTGGAGTATTGTGTGCAGTTCTGGTGTCCTCAACATAAAAAGGACATGGAACTGTTGGAACAAGTCCAGAGAAGGGCCACGAGGATGATCAGGGGACTGGAGCACCTCCTGTATGAAGATAGGCTGAGAAAGTTGGGGCTGTTCAGCCTGGAGAAGAGAACGCTGCATGGAGACCTCATAGCAGCCTTCCAGTATCTGAAGGGGGGCTATAGGGATGCTGGGGAGGGACTCTTCATTAGGAACTGTAGTGATAGGACAAGGGGTAACTGGCTAAAACTTAAACAGGGGAAGTTTAGATTGGATATAAGGAGGAAATTCTTTCCTGTTAGGGTGGTGAGGCAGTGGAATGGGTTGCCCAGGGAAGTTGTGAATGCTCCATCCCTGGCAGTGGTCAAAACAAGATTGGACAGAGCCTTGGGTGCCATGGTTTAGTGTGGTGTCCCTGCCCATAGCAGGGGGCTTTTAACTAGATGATCTTAAGGTCCTTTCCAACCCTAACTATTCTATGATTCTATGATTCTAAGTAAGGCCAGTGTGGCTAATTAAGGATCAGGAAGCAGTAAATCAATATGCATAAAATGCTCACAAACAAAAGACTGCTCAGTAGAGAAAGGAGGCAGTGTGACCACAATGAAGATCGAAGCAATGTTAGGGAGAGATAAAAAACAATCTTTTTAAATGGTCAAGGCTAAACAATATTTCAAAGCTTACAAGCATGTTTGCTATGGTTAGTGTCCTCTGGGATATTGTTTTAAAGCCTGTTATCTTCTCCTTATTTGAAGTCATAAAACACTTCCTAAAACATCCTGTGGGGGGGGATAGTGGCTAATGCCTCTTAGTTATTTTTTCAATATTTTAGAGTTTATGTCAGGCTCCTAGGGCTATTAAGCCTTTTTCTGAACACTCTTCAACTAGGTCACAGAAGAAGTTACAGATGAAATGAGTAGCTTTCCATTCCACCATGCTTCTGACCATGTACATTGCCTGAATAGGATTCTGTAGGAAACTCTCTGATTGCCTGAGTATGTGCTCAGTGAAGTTGAGAAGGTCTGAACTGTGAGATTTCTAGGCTGCTTTTTTGGATATAAATGTCTACATTCTACATTAAGGTTTCACAGCAAGGACATAAAATGGCATTTGTAGTGCTAAACATAGAGCTTGGCTTTAAAATAGCAAGCATCAAATGCTCACTGTGAGCTCATCAGGATATGTCGCGAAAACCTCAGAGCTAGCAAATACATTGAGGTAAGCAAAATAAAGAGAAATATCAATGTTTTCGTACATTGAATACATTTCTGTCTCTTTGTTCAAAATTTTAACTCCCCAGGAACTCCTATAATCCCTCAAACCATTTATTTCAACCTAGTTTGGCAAACCTTAGAAGTCTGAAAGGGTCTTTGAAGCAGTTACTATATCAAGCTCTTTTTATCTGACAGCTGACCATATTATGTGTTTCCCAGCATAATTCAAAGCAGGTCCTAAGCAATAATGATAGTTTAAGGGTGTGCTAAGCTGTAATGATTTCTGTCTAATATTGTGCCAGCACTGAACAGTCAAGGTTCAATGTACCCATAACTGCTCTTTCTCTCTAGCCATACTTTCTTTTTAATGTCAAGTGAAAGCCTGCTACAAAGTAGTCTCTTTTAAACAAAGTTAAGGGTTTTCTATGGTGCTGGTTTTGGTTGGGTAATTTTCCTCATAGTAGCTAGTCTGCGGCTGTGCTTTGGATATGTGCTGGAAACAGTGTTGATAACACAGAGATGTTTTATCTATTGGTGAGCAGTACTTACACAGTCAAGGCTTTTTCTGTCTCTCAACCCACCTCGCCAGCATGTAGGCTGGGGGTACACAAGAAATTCAGAAGGGACATATCTGGGATAGCTGACCCCAACTGACCAAAGGGATATTCCACACCATATGGCATCATGCTCAACATATAAACCTGCAGAAAGAAGGAAATGGGGGATGTGGGAAGGAAAGGGATGCTGGGGGCATGCAGAGGGGTGGTGGTTTTCTTCCCAAGTAACTGTTACCTTGTGATGGAGCCCTGCCTCCCTGGAGATGGCTGAAAACCTACCTGCCAATTAGAAGCAGTGAATAAGTTCCTTGTTTTGCTTTGTTTGTGTGCAGGGCTTTTGCTTTACCTGTTAAACTGGTTTCATCTCACCCCATGAGTTTTCTCACTTTTACTCTTCAGATTTCCTCTCCCATCCCATCAATGGGGAGGAAAAGGAGTGGCTGGGTGGTGCTTAGTTCCCGGCTCCGATGACTGGAGTGTGCAATGGAGTGATACAGGCTCTTCAGGAAGGACAGGCAGGGGAGATGAGGAGGGGGTGTCACTCTGTATGTCAGTGATCGGCTGGAGTGAACGGAGCTCTGACTGGGGCTGGAAGAGGAGCCAACTGAAAACTTATGCGTCAGGATTAAAGGGAGAGCAGGGACAGCTGACATTATAGTGGGGGTTTGCTGAAGGCCCCCAGTGAGGAATACAGTGGATGAGACCCTCTGTAGACAGATAGGAGCAGCCTCACATTCACAAGCCCTGTCCTCATGAGGGTCTTCAACCATGCTGTTATCCATTGGAGGAACAACATAGCAGCACATAAGCAATCCAGAAGGTTAGATAGCTTGCTTCTCCAAGTGATAAAAAAGGCAACGAGGAGATGTACTATCCTGGACACAGTTCTCACCAGCAAGTAGGGACTAGTGGGGAAGGTGAAGCTCAAGAGCAGCTGTGGATGCAGTGACCATGAAATGGTGGAGCGCAAGATCCTCATTAGGATGTGTTCCTGCCTATGGCAGGGGGATTGGATCTAGGTGATCTCTAAGGTCCCTTCCAACCCAAACTATTCTATGATTCTATGATTAAATGACAAAGTTATGGAACAAAACCCAATGTGTTATTGAATACAAATACTCTATCTCAAGAATTGCTACAAGGTTGTTGTCAGGTTGAGAAAGTTGGGGTTGCTCAGCCTGGAGAAGAGAAGGCTGCATGGAGACCTCATAGCAGCATTCCAGTATCTGAAGGGGACCTACAAGGATGCTGGAGAGGGACTCTTCATTAGGGACTGTAGTGATAGGTCAAGGGATGATGGGCTCAAACTTAAATGGGGAAGATTTATGTTAGATATGAAGAAGTTCTTTACTGTGAGGGTGGTGAGACACTGGAAGATGCTACCCAAGGAAGCTTTGAATGCTCCATCCCTAGCAGTGTTGAACGGTATGTTGGATAGGGCCTTGAGCAACATGGTCTAGTGGGAGGTGTCCATGCCCATGGCAGAGGGGTTGGAACTTGATGATCTTAAGGTCCTTTCCAACCCTAACTATTCTATGATTCTATGATTATTTATGGTAAGTATCATTATATGCTCTTTATATTCTTGAATTCTTCCCAGACATCTGCTGACAGCAACTGAGGAAGAATACCACACACAACAGACCTTTATCTTGCCTCATCATTGTTTTGTTTCCACTGTACTGTATAGACCTTAAGTGTGGCATTAGTTGCACATGTATAGTGTGATGATACGTAACATAAGCAATTGACTGTTGAAATCACTGTCCAAAGCAAGAACACTTACTAATGGTAACCATAGATACAGCTGTGCTCGCAGGAGAGTGGACACATAACAATGCTTGTTGGCAGCTATGTTAAAGTTGTACAAGAAAGCCTTTAGTATATTGTAAGTATGTCTAGTCATGTACAGACAGAGCAGAACCTCCTTCCTAGAGACTGGGGTGTGTACATCTTACTGTCGTAATATACTGTAACTTGTACAGTATCGTTTATTACCATTCTTGTCTTCCTACTTTTACAGCACCCCAGTAGAACACTGGCTGCAAGGACCAGCTATAGGACTTGACAAACTATATGAGCCTTTGTCAGCCAAATGAGATGATCCATCAGTATTAGCTGTGTCTGAGGAGGGATCAGCTGTAATTCAGCAAGGTCAAAATGCTGTCCTAAAACAATTTGCTACTGACAAAATTTACTTTCACTTACGTAATTCATTCTGATGGCTTTTCTAGGATGTCTGAATGTAAAAGAAAATAGAATTTGTTTCTTGCTTTCATTTTGTGAGTCAGGTTTCACATCTGTGTTCTTTAAGATATTATGCCATAAAAGACAAGCACAAGGTCCAAGTTCTACACACCAGAGAGCTATCTCAAACCACAGAAATAGATTTTACCCTAAGGAAGGTTGATGTAATACTAACATGGACAAGATTTGCCAACCTACAGATGAATAAAATAGAAGCATTTACATAAAAAATACATTTTCAATATGAAAAAAAGGTCAGAAAAATTTAAAGAGAAAGAATTATAACCTTTTGCTGTTGTTAAACCTACACTTAGCCACTTTAAAAGATTAAAAAAGGCATAATATGTGTCAGAAAACATTGCTTAGGTCTCCATTAAGGTCAAATATTTACTAACTTTGTATTATATGCCCTGCCTTTGAAAACATCAAAGGAAACAAATCTATATATGGTTGATACTGCTTTTTTGGGTTGGTTTATTTTTTTTGTTTACATTATGGGTATAATTCCATGCCAGCTACCTCTCAGTGTCTTTATCGCACTGTGTTAATGACACTTTTGGGAAGTACACTCCATACACTCCAAAACAAACATTGCAGTTGGCACAGAACTGATTTTTTTTTCCTCTTTTTACTCATTTGAAATTTCTTGATATTAAAATTTGCATGGCTAAGCACAAAGCATTACCTCTGTTGACAAGGCAAGCATAAATCTAAAGAATAAAATTATTCAAAGGTTTGCAGGTCTATTAGACATACTTCTAATATTTTCCCAATTGTTTATTTTGCATCTATTTCTTCTTGGGTTTTTTAGTGCTTTTGTTGTTTTTTTGGTGTTTGCTTTTTTTTTTTAATAAGAAAGAGTTTTTCAATTTAGTGCTTTACCTTCAGGAAACTGGCAGATCATAGACACTTTCAAATGCATTATCACTTATAGATATGTTTAAATTTCTGCAAAGCATTCAAATTATTGACAATTTTCTCCACCTGCTTATGTTCTCACAGTTCAGAAGCATAAGTTAACTATAGCCAACAAAAAGAATGATAAAAACCTCTTAGACTTGTGGACACCCTCTTCTGTTCTCTTATGTATTTGTTCTGAGTAATTCTGTGCTTAGTTTTGCTCAGCTGCCATTCTGTTTCTGGCAATTAAATTTGTTGTTTGAAATACTTGCTAAATAAAACCCAGGCAAAATATTCAGAAGAACAGATTGCAAATTCTTATCTCAGTATTAAAAGCTGCAGTAAATTGATCAGGAATAAGAACATGCAGTACTTTATTACCTGTCAATCAAAAGAATTCTTAGCCTTCATGCATTTGCAACATAAAGCTGAGAAACCAGTTACCAGCTAGTAGTATGCTGTATACAATATTTTAAGTTTTAAAGAACTAAGACATATAGAATAATCACAGTGTATTAAGTTGGTTTATTAATGATAAGCCATACATTCATCTTGCATAGTATTTTGCCTTATATGCTAATTAAAATTGTCTAAAGTAGCAGACTTCATCCACATTTAAAGAAAAGAATATGCTTGCAATAGACAAGTATATCTAATGCTATATTGTCAGCTCTAACTGGCCAGTTCCAAAATGTGAGTAGTAGAAAATGTGAGTAGAATGAAAAATTTAGGAGAAAAAGATGTTTGCCATAGAGGTTTAGAATCTTATTTTAAAAATATAAAAAAAAATTTGGCCTAGTTTCAAAGATTAAATTTGTGATCAGTTACATTTAAGCTGAAACTTTTAGCTCTTTAACTCAAATATCCGAATCTTGAAAGATGCAAAACCAAACTTACATAACAGGGAAATTTTTTAAACCTACATATAAAGAGTTACTAGAAGAAAAAAGGAAAATCTTACATTAGTAGGAATGCTAGCATTATTAACTTTCAAGAGAGAAAACAATCAGGAGAGTTCCATGATAATGAACTCTTCCTAGTCTCCATGCATGCTCCAGACATTGTTCTTATTCTTACTCTTCCACTGACATATGCCTACACAGCCTTTAGGGTCAGACAGGTTTCCCAGGGTTTGTCTGCAGAGAGCTTGAGAAGCTGGTTGATATCTAATGTGGCTACCATGTGAATTACACAATTAGACATATTCCTCATGGCTTCAGCTCTCAGGGAGAAGTCCAATTTATCAGATGATTTTTTAGTTGATGTCACTTGTGAGTTCAACTCTTGTTGATTTACTGAGTGTATAATTCACACTGTCTACAGTTGGGTCATTATCAGGTCCTTTAAAAGTGCTAATTGCTGATCCACCAGAAAAACATCACTCCTCAGAAGAATTTCTAATGACCAGACAGTGTAACATTGATTGAATTTAACTATCACCTAACCTGCAATGGCTTTGTTGCATCATGACTAATCATAGGAAATAATGAGAGGCACATAGATATTTCTTGTACTAGAAGGTGACATTGCTTGCTGCAAATGGGTCTTTGATCAACAGACAACAATAAACTCAGTTTAAACAAAACAAAGTCTAGTTCAGCCTTCTTTTATCTTAAATATATACAACAAGTAAAAATCTCTTTCACAGATTCATAACTATAAAAATTAAGAAGATAACTCCTAAAGAACTTAACCAAATATCAGAGCCACGATAGAGTTGAGCTGCACTTTGTGAGAGGCTTCCCTTTAACTGATAACAACTGAAGAGGCATGCAGACTGTTCAGTAGAATGTATACCCATGAGATGAAAAAGACAGGATGAAAAGCAGTCATGCATCTGGTTCTAAGAAGGAAGCTCTGTGGGTGCAAAAGATGACTGGAGGAAACTAAAAGCATGGTTCTATTTATCTTGTACTCAGGGAAAGAAGGCTTTGTGCATAGTATGAAGAAGAATCTCATTTTTATCATTCATTTCTTCTCAAAATGGAGACAGCCATAGGGAGTTCCTGTCTACAGACTAATGGCTCAAAAAAGCAATGAATAATGGAAATCACAGACCTCTCACTAGGCTGTCTAGGAAATCAGTTCTGCAAAAATACGTGATTGTCAGTGGAGAAAGTAAATTACTTAGCACATACTAGCAGTCGTGCTACTGATTGAATATTCTTTTTGAAATACAATTGTGTTGCAAGTGGGAGAATTGCAAGGGTTGCTTTTTATTATACTTAAACGACATTAGCCTAATAATGAAGTTAGATCCCTTGAGATCAGGAGCTCTTTTTTCCTCCAACCCTATCATCTTAACTATCAGCTACCTTAACTACTATTCTCAAATGCTGCTTACATATTTACAGTGAAACTGAAAGTTAATTTTTCTATATGCCAGTACAAATGGAAGATAAGACCAGTTCTTGGCTGAACATAAGACAGCTTCTGCCCAGGCAGCCAAGAAGGCCAGTAACATCCTGGCCTGTATCAGAAATAGCATGGGCAGCAGGTCCAGGGCAGTGATCATCCCCCTGTACTCGGCACTGATGAGGCCACACCTCGAACCCTGTGTTCAGTTCTGGGCCCCTCACTACAAGACAGACATTGAGGTGCTGGAGCAGGTCCAGAGAAGGGCAACAGAGCTGGTGAAGGGTCTGGAGCACAGGTCTGATGAGGAACAGCTGAAGGACCTGGGGTTGTTTAGTCTGGAGAAAAGAAGGCTCGGGGGAGGGGGGGGGGGGAACGGGACACACGACACCATATTGCTCTCTACAACTGCCTGAAAGAAGGCTGCAGTGAGGTGGGAGTCAGTGTCTTCTCCCAAGTAACAAGTGATAGAACATGAGGTCATGGCTTAATGCTGCCTAAGCTGCACCAGGAGAGGTTTAGATTGGCTATTAGGAAAAATCTCTTCACTGTGAAGGTGTTCAGGCATTGGAACGGCTGTCCAGGGCAGTGGTGGAATCACCATCCCCGTGAGTGTTAAAAAAAACATAGATGAGACCCTAAGTGACATGGTTTCATGGTGGTCTTGGCAGTCCTGGGGTAATGTTTGGACTTGGTGATCTTAAAGGTCTTTTCCAACCTAGCTGATTCTATGATTCTAAGATTCTACTATTCTAGACTGAACACTTAAGAATAAATCTACATTGGTGATATGCTCAAAAGGTTGTCAGGTTACATCTGTGTCACCAAAGCAACAGTGTCCAGGTTCATTTTCCAGTCCTGAGGAGAACTTTCTACTGGACTGGTTTTGGTACATCTGTATTACTAAATTGTCTCCATAAAGGAAGATTCTTTACTCATAGACTCTGTTGAGATTATTCAGTGGTCTAAGCTACCTCCTGAACCATTCCATGGAATTTTTTGGCAGAGGAATTATTTAGTAAAAACCAGGTCAAGAACAATTTTAACACCTTTGTATTGTGAACGTTCAAGTCCCAGTGCCTGGACCCATGCATTGGTACTGATGATATTTTTGGACAGAGACTTGCTGTTTTAAGCCTGTATCCTAGTGTATAGAACAGATTTATTTTCAAATTGAATGGAGTACTGTTATCTCTGAAAGGCACACACCACCATCATGATGTAAGCCTTTCAAATTCTTCTCAAATACAAACACATTGTAAACTTCCCATGAGCTGATAGTATTTCCTTAAATTTTCATCTAAACTCTAGGTGAGCATCTATAATCCAGAGAGAGATGTCATTGCCTAACACAGAAACGCTGTGGGTTGTGAATTTTTGCTGTCAGCCTAACATATAATCACTTTGGGTTCCTTTTCCTTTTTAATTTTTTTTGTAACTTCTGCTGCTTCTCTTATAAATAATTATTCATAAAATAAAAAAATAGGGGTTTATTTTCTTATTCACTCCAGATAATGTAAGCCTGTCACTTGCTCCCATGCAATTATGCTCATTTTTCAGGCTCTGTCGGCTGTTGCTTTAGAGAAGGTGAGGGGGAGTAAATTTCAGAGTGTTAAATGTAGCATGTATACCCTTGTGTGTCTAGAGCTATCTGTTTTATATTGAAGATGTGACTGTTAACAGAACTCTGGTGTCTTTCTTGAAATGAACAATCAGGAGGGAAAATAATGTTTTTTGAATGGTTTAAATAACTCTAAAAAAGAGCAATATTTCTTAGCTGGAGGGTTTTTTTTCTTTTTTTTTTTTCCTTTTGATATTCTCCAGCAATTTTATCACCTAAAGTTTTATATCCCAGAAATAAGCACATGACTGAAATCAGCACCATCTCCACCTATGCCAATGCTTGATAAGGTGAAACCTCCCATCACTGGTTTATTTAGCTCATATCTTTTAAGAGCTAAACTAGAATCTTTCAAGTAATTTGATAACATTCCTTCATTTCTGAGAGCAATATAAAGGCAAAAAATATGTAGATTATAGCACAGATTATAGTACTCCTTCCTTATATTTGAAACTACTACCAAACTAATTTTTTCAAGTGGCTTCCTGAAAACTTCATGACTTCTCGTGTCACCTAAGAAAAATTTCTGGAAGGCTTGGATAGGATCCAAAACCAAGGGGATTTAAGTCAAGTTATTTGGTTTCCTGATTTTTCAAGATGCATTTTATGGGCACTTTTGGGAGAAAAGTCAATTCCTTGTCCTTAACTAGACCCACTGGCACACATCTGCAGTTCTGGCTTTGAACAAGCCTTGAGGCTGTAAGCAAACAGAATAACTAGTAGGATGGTCCTAAGCTATCTATGTCTCTAAGAACATTACTGGACTACTCTATCTAGAAATATTATCTATCTAGATATATTTGATTTATAGTAGTCAACCTGTCTAGTCATGCTCATGCATTCAAGGAAACATTCATGTGATCCTGTGCTACATGCCTTTCTTCAAACACAAATAATTCTTTGGGTTTCTTTCAGAAGGGCATTGAACTTCAAGGGGGCACTAACGGACAGGAGCTGTACACATTCAGACTGTGCCTAGGCTTATATTAGTGAATTGAAATACAGTTTGGACATGGGGGTCTTGATGTCTTGAAGAGTAGGAGAGTCAAGTTACAGAAATGCAATTGATAAAGAATTGTGTCTGGTATATTAATTTATTAGTATAGACATAGCCTCACTTTCATGATAAATACCACTTATTTACTCAGATGGAAGATCCCACAAGAGGCTGTGAGCTGTTGGCTATGGTAGCTGGCTGCCTGCCTTGAAGCACAATCGGGTTTCTGTACCAACATTTATGACATGTTACGTTTAAACATCACCTCTGAGAACACCTGACCTAGACATGGTGGCTCCTCCATGTTCCAAGGAGTCAAACTGAGCTTGGGAGAAGCCTTAACAGGTACTGATTAAGAGCAGCTTCTGTTCAAGCTTTTCTAGCAGCCTCCCTTGTGTCTAACCCTCAATAGTACAGAGAACAGAGGCTTTGATCAACAGCTGAAATAACAGGGCACACAGTCATAGCTCTGCTGTGACCCACTGCTTCAAGGGAAGAATATATTTTCAGATCTAAAGAATGTATTAAAATGTTCAGGCTTGTGGACGCGTCTTTTCAATGGACCACACTGATGCACTGGTCACAGTCCCTTAGCTCTGAGGTGCAAAGGTCCAGTGTGTGAGACATAAGGTTTGGAATCAGGAGACATGATTTTGATTTCCAGCAGGATGAATGATTTTCTTTGGGTCATTAGAAAGGCCTACACATCTCTATTTTTCTGTCTGACCTCCTACATTTTTCTTCCTTGTCTGTTCTCGCAATAAGCTCTTCAAAGGTGACCATATTTTTTTAAGTCTGTTTCTTTATGTTTTCCAGGCTACTGTAGTTTTGTTTTAAATTCTACATTTTGGAATAAGAACAAGGCAGCTTTTCTAACTTTCACAGGCTTTTACTGATTTAAAACTGTTATGATTTATTACCTGCACTGCCTGATTCCATTTAAATAAAACCTCAGTCCAAACATAATGTGTATAGCACTTGTCACAAAAAAAAATCAAAGGCATTTGTCCTCTTGTCGTGGTTTAAAACCAGGCAGAGGGCTTGTTCACTCACTCCCCCCCTTCTTTCCCTCTCCCTACTCCCAGAGGGATGGAGAGGAGAATCAAAAAGAATGCAACTCCCACAGGTTGAGATAAGAACAGTTTAGTGACTAAGGTATAACACAAATCACTGCTGCTACCACCAATAATAACAATGATAAAGGAAATAACAAGGGAAGAGAATACAACACCTCACCACCAGCCAACCGATAACTCAGCCCCCCAGCCCAACCAAGCACCGACCGATACCTCCTCCAATCCCGCAGTCTCCCAGCCCTTCCGGCTAACTCCCAGTTACATCCTGGGCATGACGTGCTGTGGTATGGAATACCTCTTTGGTCAGTCTGGGTCAGGTGACCTGTCTCTGTTTCCTCCCGGCTTCCCCTCCTCCCTGGCAGAGCATGAGGCTCACAAAGTCCTTGGCCAAACCAAAACATCATTGTTATCAGCTCTGTTCCCGAGCTGAAAGTCAAAACACTGCACTGCACCAGCTACCAAGGAGAAGAAACATGACTGCTACTGCTGAACCCAGGACACCTCTTCATAGGAAAATCCATTCTAAGTAAACAAGGTGTGTTCCAGCCTGAAATAAATAGTGACACAGCAGCCTGTAGAATGGGTGGGATGATCTGCAGCTGGAATCCACGGGAGAGGTAACCAACAGCTCCCAGCTTACTTTTCAGCTCTTTCAGCAAGTTGTAGGCCATAACCATCAACAACTCAAAATGTGGGTGCTAATGGGTCACCTGGCAGTACCAGCTGCACACAGTTGAAAAATAAGGGCATGTATGTAGTTTTTATAATTCAAAGAGAACATATAATGGGTTATGTATTAAGGTTTTATGCTAGCTGTGAAGAATCAATGATTCCTAGCCTAGCTTAAAAACTCTTCAAAATATTACAAACACATTTGTACTAGCAGTGTTTGTACTAGTTAAGCCTTTCACATCAGGTGACTATAGCCATTTTTATCTTGTCCAGTTCTGAAAACAGATAAGCCATCATGTTGAGCCAAATGAGAAAAAAATACAGAGAAATTGAAAAATGGGGATGGGCTGCTTGGGGGAGCACAAGAAATATTGCCTAAGCATGTAGGGGTGGAGTTAGGAAAGCCAGAGGTTAGTTGGAGCAGAAGCTTGCGTGGTCCCTGAATGAAAACAAGAGTTTCTTGATTCACAGCAGCAGCAGAAGGAAAATGTGCATTTACTGGTCAGTATGCTCACTTAGTGGTAACAGACATAGAAAAGGCAAAGTTGTTCAATAACATTTTTCTCTTAGTCTTTACTGGTAAGATCTGCTCTCATGTCTCTTGTGTCAAGTAGCAGAAGGTGTGAGAATGAACACTACTCATAGCAGAGAAGGATACAGTTAAGGAACTCTTCAGCAAATTCAGCTCCATGGGATGGGATGAACCCAGTGATGCAGAAGGAACTGATTGCTTTCATTGACAGCCCTTCACCTGCGATCTTTAAAAAGTCATGACAACCAGGGAAGATTTCTGCTGACTGAAAAAACAGGGAGGATTCAGGAACAAACCACAAAGCCAGAAATTTTCATCTGATGACACTGGTTGACGGCCTGGCTCGTGTCAGCACAGACCATCTCTTTTCTTGGAAAATGGGTGGTGTCTTCAAAACTGTGCTGGAAATGGTTCCTGCCTTGTTTTAACCTCCAAACCATACTCAGACATTGTTTAGCTTTTGTTTAATTTACTGTATAGTCAGTACCAGTAGAGTTGTAGTCAAGGAGACCCAAAGCTGACTACGAAGTACTACTAATGTTCTTAGGCTGTGACATGTTAGCTCAGGAAGAGAGAACTGACCCTGACCATGTTTAATTAAAATTAGAGATGTATTCCTTATTTCCATTTTCAGTTAAGCACACAGGCAGATGCTCTGGGAGCAAGTAAGTAGACAAGCAGGTTTTAAAGGCTTTACTCATATGAAGTCAACCTCCATTTTAAGGAGCAGAACTGGTCAAAGACTATTTAGCAGAACACAAGGAGCAGAGGTGAACATCTGAAAGGGTGATACCCATTGCTCCGTGGTACATCCCTAAATGTGTGACATATTTTCCACAAGCTAGTTCAGACAGCAATTTGTTCTAGAAATAAAATTATTTTATTTGAGTACTCCAGTTTTGAGTATTTTTATTAATCTTTAATAACTCATATTTGATTTATTTATATATTTATTCTGATACTGCTTAATAAATGTTTACCTTACAATAAAAATACAAAGAGAAGTGAAGAGAGATACTTGTAACTTTCCAAAAATAACAGAAATTCTGATACAAACTTGAACTTCATCAGCACTCAAATTTGGTATTGTTGCTTAAATGTGAATAATTTACTTCTTTTAATTCTTTTTCCCCCAAAAAAATTCCTTTGAATGAATGTCCAGCAAAACATTATTCATAGAACAAATCCAAAATTTAAATTCGAAAACTGGTCACTAGAAGAGTCATAGAATAATAATTTATTATAGAATAACAGAAAGTGCTACAGCTTATAGAACAGCAAAACAGCTATGTTTCTTTGGGCACGGAGAATGGCAATATCTGATGAAAATAAATGATCAACAAATATTTTATGTAGGAAATGGTCATTTTGCACTACAGGCTGAAAGAAGAAGTCACAAGATAACACAGTACGGTGTTATAATGCAGCACATCAATACAGTACGACAGTACCAAGGGTATTGTCAACACTGTCCTATAATGCTACTTGCCATGATATTAATAGCAAAAGGAGGCTTTCAGCTGCTAGGTAAAGTGTATTCCCTCTCAAGCGTATTCCTCCCCACAGTGGAAAAATATGTTCTAACCTCTCTCTAGTAAAGTGAGGGAATAGTTTTTGATAATGAATTAAATACTAGTTTCCTAGGAGATGGAGTGATGCACCAGACGCAGTGCCAGTCTTCTCCAGAGCACTGCTTACTGTTCAGTGTGCTCTCACCCTACAATATTAAACTCTGCTAATGGATCAGCGATAGGAAACCTGTTCCTGTGAAAATGTGTTGAATTACTGAGGAGTAATTTGGGACAGTTTCCAGGTTACTTATGCTAGCCTCTCATATTCTCTGTAGAAGAAGAGCTGAGTAAGACCTCAGACTGTAAGAGTGCTTGTGTTATTGGAATTCTGTGAGATTATCTTGCTGACATATACCACACAGGCAAAATGTTGGGGGTATTAATTTGCATTGGCATGTCTCTGTTCTTAGGTGTACATTTATGGAACTTTTGCACTGATGTTTCAATAGAAACTGAAACCCATTTTCTTATTTATCCACAGAGAAGGTTACATTTTATCCAAGAAGAAATACAGAAATATATTTTCTTAATTTTTTTTTCATTTAAACTTTTAAAATTTGCAACAGATAATGTAACTTGGAAAACATTTAGTTCAACTGTAATCATCTGTCTTTGCTGCTATTTTGTCACAACAGTAGGTGTATAATTTTTCTGGGGACAATTTGTTTACTTATGGTAAACTGATTTGAGGAGAAAAAGAATTTAGCTGCCTTTAAGGTGCAGCTTATTGCATTTTTGAGCAGATTTCATAGTGTACTAACCTATGAGCAAAGGATACGAAGTAGTTTAATTTTCCATGGCAAACTTCAGAAATCTCACCTAATGTCTAACAAAGGAAAGCTCAGACAAATCTTTTGTTATAATGAACAGCAACAAATCTGGATATTGTTATCTGTATGAATTACAAGACCTTCTATAAGGCAGATGATTTTTTTCCTTAATGAGTTCTACAGTCTATTTTTACCGTGTTGGAGGAAAAGCTATTGGATCCATTCTGTATTTCATTTGGTGATTCCTTCTTTGCCATGAGTTGGAAGGAACAGCGATGGGCAGTTTGATTTCCTCTTGAGGTTTATTCTCTGGCACACTTTTGCTGTATCCTTTCTGATTTGTTTCCTGTGGTAAAACATCCTAATTGTTCAACTTCTTTTCAAAGGCATTCTCATTGTCTTTATCGTTCTCACCACCCTTTTACAAAGATCTTCAAAACCTGCAGTGTGCTCTTTGAATGATAGATTGACTAGCACTTCCAACTTGATGAGACACCACCACTGATCTATTTCATGATACTGTATTCTTGTATAATTTTCCAATCTGCCCTTTCTCCCTCCACATAAATATTAATTAGAGACCTTCAATGAACTTTTACAATAGTGTAATAATTTAGGGTTCTGTTATAACTGCTCTTTATTCAGCATAGATTCTCCACCTCATGCTCCTGCTCATTCTTATTCTCTGGCAAGGAGAATGGAAAATGAAGAAGCAATTTATAAGCCTTATAACAAAATGCATATATCTTTACACAGATTACAAGGCAACTATATTTACATCTTTGTAGATGTATGCAGATATTCTAAAGCCAAAATAAATTGTGGTTATTTTTGCACAAAATGAATGATGAAGCAAATTTACAGAAAGGAGACAAAACAGATAAAGGAAGGGACAGATTTTTCAAGTTCTGACATTCAGTTTGAACTTAGTGAGCTTAGTCTGGACTTTAGTCACTGCACCAGTGAAAGAATTTATGCAACTCATACATTTAGGGCCTCAACTTGCCATCCTTCACCTCCTTCAGTTAAAGCACCTTAAATTTACGCTTTTAGAGACATTCATAGTAAAGAAGTTCTGTGCGTTTAATTTGCAGATGAGTAACTAGACGCTGAGTTTAAGTGATGGCAGTTTTCTGTAAGTGGTTGCAAGCAATTTACAATGATAGAATCATAGAATCATGGAATAGTTAGGGTTGGAAAGGACCTTAAGATCATCTAGTTCCAAGCCCCTGCCATGGGCAGGGACACTTCACACTAAACCATGTCACCCAAGGCTCTGTCCAATCTGGCCTTGAACACCGCCAGGGATGGAGCATTCACAACTTCCCTGGGCAACCCATTCCACTGCCTCACCATCCTTACAGTAAAGTACTTCTTTCTTATATCCAATCTAAACTTCCCCTGTTTAAGATTTAACCCATTACCCCTTGTCCTATCACTACAGTCCCTAATGAAGAGTCCCTCTCCAGCATCCTTATAGCCCCTCTTCAGATACTGGAAGGCTTCTCTGAGGTCTCCATGCAGCATTCTCTTCTCCAGGCTGAACAGCCCCAACTTTCTCAGCCTATCTATGATGCGTATAAACATACAGAATCCTCATGAAGTTTATTAAATATAATCCTTCTAGCAGTGAAAATGCTAACAGCTCAGCTGTGCTTCACAAGAAATGGATTTTAAAACCTCGGGTTTTGAAATCCAGAAGAAAAAGCCACTGAAGATACAGTGAGAAATATCTGAGGAGGCTTAAGCATTTAGAGGTAGAAAACTTACTTAGGATGAAAAAAAGTAAAAAAAATTTTTTCAAATAACACTTTCCCAATCTCTACTTATGCTTTACTATGACATCTTTAGATCTCTAGTTGAAGATCTTGGCTAATTGTGATCCAGCTGAACTTAAACTGAGACCAGGTTGCCTTGTTTGCAAGCACTTCCGTAACAGTAAATGAAAAATGTGCAACCAATTGAAAGAATTAGAAGTATCAGAAAGTGAAAGTCTTGTTTATAATCTTGCTTGATTATAGTAAACAATGAAAGAAATTATTTATTTTCACAGATCATTGGAAGAAGCGCATAGACTCAGACATCCCTCACAAAAAAACATTACTGAAAGAATTTTAAGGTTGTAGGTCTACACAGTCTCCAGGTCCATACTCATCACACAACACATATTAAGCACTGCATCACACTTTCAACTTCACGGAAAAATAAGTGGTTTTCTTTTCAGAGCTGGCACCCAAAAATGTGTTTACACAATACTTGTTTACACATATGACTCTGACAGCTTGCAGCCTGCTTATAAACACAGGAAAAGGCAAGAAAGTGCTGATGAGTTTCTAGTCTGTTGGTCCAAATCAACAATCACATCTGCATGGACACATCTGAGCCTGTTCACTGTCCTGCCAACCCCAACGGGGTGCTGCAGAATAGATGGGCAAATTTGCATATGCCTGGTCACAGGTCTGAACCTTTCACAATTGCCTCTATTAGTAGCTGAGATGATTGACTTTAAATTACTTCTTCTTCCACTCCTCCATAGGTAACATACTCATCCTACAAAGTACATATACATCTTTATTTTAAGTCATAAATACAAGAAGATTTTAATAGTAGACAGAAATGAAATAATCTGAGGCTCAAAAGCTGTCAAATGGCAAAGGGAAAAGTCTATCCTGAGGACTGATATTCTCAGGCATGACAACTGAACCTAGCTTTGACTCATACAACCCAAGGTGACTTGACTGAGAGACAAAGACGTGTTTAATTCACTGAAAGATTCATCTGATATTCAGGCTAGCGCAAGTTCTGAAGTCCAAGATCGGTCTGTATCTAGGCTTTTTAATGTTTACTTTTATTTTTCACATTTTTTGAGCTATTTGATTGTCGTTTCCTCTTTTTGGAAGTTGAATTATTGGTTTACCGTGTTTAATAGAGCAAATATCTGAGCCAGCCACTGTTTAATAGGACATCGGATAATGAATAGTACTGACAATATTCTTTAATGTACAGCCAGGCAAGGTAAAACTTATTGAAATATGCAAATGACAGAGATGAACATGGAATAGAATATTCAATACTCAAGGAGCTGGAGAAGACCACTAAAAGTTCTAGCTTTAGTGCTTCTGTGGTAAATAACTTATTTAGTTATTTTTTAGCCCAGCATCATTTTAGAGTCTGAACAATCAAGCTCTTCACTGACTGGTTTCAGATTTCTATCTTCTTAGTAAATATACATTCTATAGCTACAGAAGAAAAACTGCAGAAAAAAAAAAAAACAGTGCACTCTATGCTGACACAACAGTGCATGTTCACCCCACAGACAGAAATATTAGAATCCAAGAGAAGTCAGATTAAAACACATAAGAAATTCTTTGTTTTCTTCAAAAATTTTATGGCATATGCAATTTCTGATGCAGAAAGCAAGATTTTCTACCACAAGAAGCCTTAGAACATTTAGAGAAATTACTGCAAAGTTCTGCTTATTGCAGTGCAAAGTAGTGTATAGCTACTTAAAAGCTCTTATTAGCATTTTGTTGAATGATTGAGAAAAATATTGATGCAGCAGTTCATTAAAAACAGGAGAAAAGTAAAATCTTCCCTGTTACTTAATTGATCAATTGTATTAAGCTAGAAAAAAATATAATGTAGTTATGGAATAAATTATCAAGGTAGAAATAAATTCTTTAAATGCCACATGAAAATAGGAGTGCATAAACAGAATACAAAATCAAACCATAAAAAAAAACAAAATAACAAAGAGTGGACAAAGAAATGGATACAAATTATATTGATGATTTGTGAGCTATTCTCATGACAAAATATTTCTGTCTTGTTTTCTTACAACTTAACATAAAAATGGAAATCTCAAGAGGTCACATTATAGAATAGTAGAACAGATTATATCTTTGAGTAAAGACATACTGAGAAATGTTCTCAGTACCATATACTGGGCTAGATTGAGTGCAGAGTGTCAACGTGTCTGAGAAGTGACAAAAAGAAGAGCAGAGTCAGATAATTAGGAATAGGAGAAACTTTAAGAAAAATGGAAGTGACATGAGGGAGGTAGTCTATCCAAGGAAAATGAAAGTGATTGATGAAAATTAAAAATAGCTAAGGGGAAGTTTTAAACTGATGATCTGAAAGCAAATATGCTGAAAAGTACAGCATTTGATACAATTCATCTGGTAGTGAAGTTACAGAACACTGTACTCAAATGTAGTATATAGGGTAAACCAAGCAAAATTCAAACAAATGACAGCAAGGACTGAATGCTGAGTGAATAGGGTCTCATTTAAACAGGTCACCAAATAAAACCACCAAAACAAGATCAATATGTATGAATGTTTCTATGCAAAGGTTTGAAACCTGAAATAGAAGACAGATAAACTGGAATGGTTGTTTTAAATGAGGATGTTGACAGGAATATACTTGGTAGGATATGGAAGCTATGCCTATGTTATACTGGACACTGACTGGCACAGTATTTAACTCTTTCAGACGGAAAGATTTCAGAGAGGAAGAGTTCGGGGACTTGCAAAAGCTGCAGATCACTTAAGCAGCCAGCAGATGACCATGATGCTATGGAAAAAGGAAGGAAAAGGGTTAAAACCAGTGATGTAAGCCTGGGTATACCTAACTTATCCCACATCACATAGTTCCTAAGTACAAACTACATAGGAAAAAGTATACCAGTATTTGCCATTTACAGGAAAAAGTCCATAAAGTTTTCCAAGACCAGGTGATACTCACAACATGTACTAAAGGAATTCAAATACTGAATTGTTAACCTAATAACTAAAATATGTAACCTCCAGGTGAAAATAACCCATGGGACATGACAGGTGTCAAATGTATAGCCAGACTTTCACAGGGCCTGTAGGGTGTTCTGAAACACTGGACTCCTAAGTTGATTTTGTATACTTTGCAATTTGATGTAACTGAGCTAGTAGGCATGCAAATATGCATAATAGAAAATAATCATTATAGGTTTTGAAGAGAGAATGTACACAACATATATCTGTTACATTTACCTTAAATTTTAGGAAGTATACTTGTGCTTTCAAAGCATTTTCTACTTTCAGCGTCTTTGAAATACTCTTCATGAAGCTAAATTATCATCTTGCAGGTCCTCTTGTGGTTAATAACAGGTTCATGAGAAGAAAAAGAAAGACAAACAAAACCCAAACAACCAATATAAAAAAAATAATTATTTCTGAAAATGAAATTTATGACTAGATTCAAAGATGTGCACTAGACTTGTGTAGTCACCATATTCATGGATGATTTAGGAAAGGACATAAATTTAAAACATAACAAAGCTTTCTGATGATGCTCTCAGTTGAGTAACAAAAATAAAATGATTGTTGAAATTAAGATCCTTTCAAGAAGGAATTAACTGATGAAAAGAGCATCACAAGTGGTATGGTAAAAATGGAAAGGAAAATATTCTAGTTTTTAGAACATATGAGCAACAAACCAAACAAAATTATCCAGCAACAGTTTTAAAGGTAGAAAAGGAGGAGCACTGTAACAGAGCATGGAAATCATTGCTTCTAGTTACAGTGGAAGCCAGATGTTCAGATGGGTTCAGAAAACAATTAAGCAAAATTGTTGGGAAAAAAACCCATAAAGATCTGTTTATTAACCAGACATAATGGTTTGCCTCAGGAAGCTGCTAACTTGCAAATTGCTCAAAGATGGGAAGCTGTAATGATGGAAAGTATCATTGCAGGTCTGCCTTACCCTTATGTTCTCCTCTACACATCTTTTCCTGGCCACTCTCAGAGATGTGTCACTGATTAGAGGGATCTTTGACCTCATGTAATGTGACCTGCTTTTCTGAGGGATTTAAGAACAAAGAAAGAACCAGTCTGATGAAAACAATAAGACAGCATAGTACTTTTGGTCTGATCTTATGTCAGTAGGTCAGTGAACCTGAATACAGAAAATACAGGTCATAGCCTGTAATACAGGTTGGTGTCATTTAGTTTCCATAATACCAGAAGTGATGTGCCTCTTAAAACCATCTTTGTCACTGTTTCTCTTCCTATTCTTAATCTATCTTCTCTACTTAAAATGTATTCTGCAGAATAGAGGTTGTTCCTTGCTTCTGCTTTGCTCCTTCCAGAGCTGTAATTGCATCATGTCTCAGATCATACCAAAGATCCTGTGCTGTTTCCAAATGGGTCAGGAGCAGATGATAGAGAAATTAATTTTAAGATACAGTTTATATTTTGGAGTCATGTTTTATCTGGCTTCAGAGCTCTTGAGTGCAATGTTGCATTCAAACTCCTTCATTTAACAGCCTTGATGTGCTTGTAATAAATTTGCCTTGGCTTCTACAATGAGTTCCAGTATTCACATAAGCATGAGGATAAGAAAAGATTTTTCTTTTTTCTTGATTTAAATTATCATTCATAAAAAAAAAAGTATAAACAGACATCCCCCTTTCAGCTTTCATACCATCTTCAGAGACCTCTTTGCTAAAGGTGTATTGCAATTTGTTCTATCGAGGTTGGATCAGTGTCCTGATCATTAAATGTATTTGCTTTTCAATGTTTGTAGACTTGGTGGAGGAGTGAATACTGCAGATGGAACACATTCATTTTCATATATCAAAACCCTTTTTTTTTTTTTTTCGGAACTCCTTTTAGTACTTGGCTGTTAATAAGCAAACGGCCCAGCAAAAGCATGGAGGAGCAGGGTACCGTTTTGGTTTTTTTTTTAATATGAATTTTACAGCCTTGGAAATTATACCTGTAACATGCAGAAATGATGAGAGGCAATCCTGTTGCAGGTTGCACAATATAATTTTCACTGAGACTCGGCTCGGATTCTCTTACTGCTTTCAGTTCATCTGAATTTGCCCAACTATGCAGTGTATTATCTGAATTTGTATTGCAGCAGAAAATCTCTACTGGTATGAATGAAGTTATTTCTAATTTACAGTAGTGTGAGTGAGACTAGAATCAGACTTCTTCACTTCAAATATGTTATGCATTGGTGGATATTAATAATGAACATAGCCTGACCTAATCAAATTCTGATCTTTCTTATCTGATCACTGCTAGAAACAGAAAGTTCTATTAGCTTTGCCTCATTTTCATGGTATTAGTGAGCTAGTAAAATCAATAGAGTATAGGTGATATTCCCGTTATATTTGGCTGTCCTGGGTTTAGCAGTAGCAGTCAATTTTTCGCCTTCTCGAGTGGTCAACCTGTGAAGGAGACATTCTTTTACCCTCCCTCCCTCACTGGGAGTGAGTGAACGAGCTGTCTGGTTGGGTTTAAACCATGACATTGGCTAATGGTAGCTTAGCAAGCTCTTGCACAGGTTCAAACAGGATCCCACAAACCAGGATCCTGTTTTCTGCACACAGTGAGAAAAAATGCCTGAGGTTGGCTAAACAAGGTTGATTGCTGGATGCTTCTTTTATCGCCAGTGATCCAAAAATTCAACAGCAGGTTTGAACAATGTCTCTCATGATAAAACTAGTTCTGCCTCTTCAACCTGTAATTTATTACCAAATTAATGCCAAGTCAAGAGGAAATGTGTTGCTCCAAATGCATTTTGTGACGGAGCATTGTTATTCTCATTTATAAGATTTGATGATTAATTTATTCTTTTCCCCCAAAAAAATACACTATTCATTTTTCTTTTCTGTCTTTTACACCTTACTGCCTTGTAGTTACTATCTTTATTACCCCACTCAATTTTATGGCTGTATAGATTTCCAAACCTGGCTTTTTTCTATCAGTCTTTCCCTTTTGCTCTTACCTTCTCTCTACTAGCTCATGTACCATCTTCCCTTCTTCACTATTTAGTTGATGACAGCTTATCTGCTTCCCAGGAACTACTTAGTGCTGCTGCTGGAGAAGCAGCACTCCCACCTTAAAATGCCATTACAGGAAGAAAGATACCATCTGGGCTTCACAGTCAAAATCTGGAACGTGATGGACCAGGATTGCTAAAATAAATAAACAGGAGTGCTGGTAGTTTTCTATTGAACTGTCATTTGGCATATTCCCTAAGAGAGAGAAAGGGGACAGAGAAAAGCTGTTATATGAGAACAATGAAAGGAAGAAGGGAAGGGAGGACATATTCACACAATCCATCTCTACTGCCAGTATAGTAGGCTATTTCTTTTCAGCAGCCGTGGTTACGTGGTTTGCTTCCCAAGAATGAAAGTTGTTAAAATGTTGAGCAGAGGCTGAACCCTCCAGCTCAGCTGCCTCTTAGCCCAAGTTTGCAAAGAGTTTAAAATTCGTTCTGCTTTGACAAAAAGCCCCTAATTTAATATGCTATTAGACTATTATGGAACTAATCCTCTGAATCAAAGATTTTTAAATGAAAGGGCTACAGACTAAGGTATGAAAAATTCTGCCTATTTATGTGATTAATAAAAATGTACGTCTACACTAGAATTATTATTGAGGGAGATAATGTGTTTGACAAAGTGATAAACTTGGATGCTGAAGTAGGGCTGGTTCGGTCTCTATGAATGTCAGTTCCTGTGAGATATCAGATGCAATAAAGCATAAAATTGTGCTTGATTTATATTCACACAGTCTAATATCATATAATAAGTGGCACTGAAAGCCACAAGGCACATCTTCTAGTGTTGGTAATTTCATTTCAGTATTTTTGGATTAGTGGTGAAAGTTATGGATTAGAAGAATACCAATATATGTGAACCTTTTAGCTGAAGAAACTACCAGACGGTATCCTCCTGAGATAAGAAAGTTAATAGATATAACCTTGAATTTATGCTTCTTTTAAGTGCTGGGTAGCCAGTATATTCTTTGATTGTAGAAGTCTGTAAAATCACATTAAACAGGTTTTGAACTGAAAAAAAAATCAGCTAAAAAATAAGAATTACATACTTTGAGCATTTGCTGTTCACTTGCATATGAAAGGAACACATTTAAACTGTGACACTAGTCTTGATGCAAATAGCATAATTAAAAGATAAATCAGCAGTAAAATTCATCACATGAATATATTTTGCTAATGCACTTTCACAAGTTAGAAAACCAGAGGGGACTATGTAGTCTAACCTCTTGCATACTTCAGATCATGCGACATTTCTGAATTAATTCGCTTTTCAGCTAGCACTTATCTTTTAGAAAGGCATTTGATCTTGGTTTTAAAATGCACAGCTAGAATGACTCCATTTTGAAAAGTATCTCCTCAGTAGCAGAATTTTGTACATGGTGAATATTTTCGTCTAATCGAGTTTCACACATACTTCTATATACAGTAATCTGTAGTCACAGTTATACTTATTTATACCATTAAGGATCACACGAAGCTTTCTGGCTACAGATTCATGATAAGAGTGTGTGTGTTTAGCTGATTACCTCGATCTTTGGATCAACAGCCAGCTTCTTCAAGGTCATTGAAGGATGAGTGTAACAGAACCAAGAACTGACAGTAGAAATGCACAGAAACAGGTTCAGTGATGATTCTTCATCTTCCATCTCATTTTGAGATCTGTTAGTTAGCCCATTTTTAATCTTTATAATGTGTGCCATATTGATTTTTTGCTATCCTGTCTTCCAATCAGAATGTGCTGTATCAATCAAAGCAAATGTCTTGTAGTACTCTAGGAATACTAAATTTATGCAGCTTATCAATCTGCATAATCAATTTGATATGGCTTTATCAATCAAACTTGTAATCTTGTTGAAAGTACAATGAGCCCTAAGATGCATTTTTCATAAAACCATGTTGTTTCTTAATATGTATACCTTTTTAATTCAATTTCCTACTATTAGTGAGGGAGGAAGAAAAAAGTATTATGTCAAAAAAGGCATTATGTGTTTCAGACTTTATGGCAACTTGAAAGCAAATATCGGAATTATGGACCAACATTTTAACATATGAATGAAGCTGGAGCATGAGTGCTGTTGTCTGTTACTGAGCACAAAATAGTCATGCTCTAAGTCTTTTCATCACTAGCAAAGACCATGACAAGCTGCTTAGATATGTCTCTTTCTATGTACCAAGTAGACCTGGTACAATTCCCGCATTCTCAGGAGAGTTTACATCACTTTTCAAAACTCACACCTCAACTAATATAACCTTAGATGTTTTCATTAGTTGCAGAGTGTGTAATCTTTATTTATGATACTTACAAAGTCTAGCTTTCTAGTTTAAGTAAGATAGGTGCAGATCCTACCAGTAAATCCAAGTATATCTCACTTTTTAATGTATTTAGCCTTAAAAGTCCACTTAAGTTCTCAGTGGAATAGGAAAGGGTTTTTTTTTTTGTTTGTTTGTTTAATTTTTTTTTATTTTATTTTATTTTACAGGGAACTAAAGCAAAGGGAGCAGTTCTGTAGAAATAAGTGCAGGTAAGCACAGTGTAGGTATGCTGTATTGGACTTTGAAGGTAGTAGAGAAGTCTGCACACTGGCAAAGAACAATTCAGGAACCTGGAGTACTGTGTAAGCTAAGCACTACAGGGTTAATGAGTATCTGCCTTTCCATCATGCTTATGTGTTGAAAGTAGAGTCCCACCATAATAGTTCCTCCATTCCTACAGAATTACAGACCCTGCACTGAAATGCTTAACTGAGTGAGATGTGCCATTTCACAATGGAAGTGGTGCTTATACCAGGCTCATTAAATTATTCAGCTAGGAAGTGAACAGATTACCTGAATAGGAGGGGGGGTGAGTTGGGGAGGGGGGTGTTTCAGGCGAGGAGGGACAGGTCCAAACCTATCCCTTCTCTTTCAGGAACTGTACCCTGGGAAAAGTATGAAAATAACTCCAGAAGCAATGACCACAAACCAGGAAAACTATTACACTGTTTAACTAGCACTCCTGGGCTCTCGGACTGCTTTCTGCCAGCTCAGCTCAATTCAGAATAGCTACGGGGCAGTTGCTGTGTTGAGATCCTGAGTTGAGCATTTGAAACAACCTCGGAGCAGGGAGTCTGCATGCTAGACTCAAGCCTACAGTGGGCTCTCACTATCTTCAAATCCAATGAACCCCATGCTTGCCTGTTCAGCGCCCTTAGAGATTTCCCCACAGGGGTTAATTCCTCTGGTTTAGCCCTATACCCAGTTCAGCTTCCAAAGGGGCACAGAAAGGAGACAGCCCTATTAGCCAAGGGTTTTTAACGGCTTTCACTCTGTACTTCCTTTCACATCAGCCTCTCCCTGCCTTTGATCTACAAATCTATACTTGAATATATAGTGTAAAAAGGTCTAAAGTGCCTGTGCAAGAGAAGGTGGGAAACCACGGGGAACCAGAGTCGGAATAGGGATGTATGAGCCGGGAGTGGGGTCGAGGGGAGAGAAGCAGGGATGGGTAGGGGCCGTGTGTGCAGAAATGCGGGGTGGGGGGAGCATGAGCATGTTTTGAGGAACGAAAATCAGAGTTGTTCGAAACGGACGTGACTTTTCCATCGGAGGCAGGTGCAGTTTGGCGCCCTAAGCATGCAACCCACCCTGGTCAGACTTTTCCCTAGTCAGGTAGGGGGAGCAGCCTTCGCGTGCACGGAGGCTGCTCCCCCTACCCGACCGGGAAAAAGGCTGGTCAGGGATGGTTGGGGACCGACGCGGATCCCCAGTCTGTTCTCGCATTGGCTCCCGTAAGTTCCCGCGTCATTTTTCTCCCCACACCCCGCTTTTCGCACTGGCAAGCACAAGTCTCGATGGACTGGCGGGAGAAAGCTCGGATGCTCTGAGAGCATTTGTTTGGTTTGTTGTGGTTTGGGTTTTCTTCCCAGTCACCGGACCAACCATCAGGTATGTCCGGGATTCAGCCTGAGGATGGCTCCCCTCCGTGTAGGAATTGGACCACCAGATCGGAGCTAAACGAGACGCGGGAGGCTCTTTTAACCCCTTCCTCCGACTACGACGATGAGGAGTTCCTGAGGTACCTCTGGAAGGAGTATTTGCATCCCAAGGAGTACGAATGGGCACTGATAGCCGGCTACATCGTCGTCTTCATCGTGGCACTCGTCGGGAATGTCCTGGGTGAGTCGCGCTCCCCCCAAACTTCCCGTTCTCCGTTGCCGAGGTGCAGTTTGCACGGTTTTGCAGGAAACAGGGGGTGGGTTTCCCTTCCCCCGCTGGAAACGCGGGTGCCGCCAGCCGCGGGGGAAAGTTAAGACTGCACGGAAGGGGCCTTTGAGGCGGGACGCCGTGAAAACCGCTTCCCCCTGCGCCTGCAAGGAGCTGCGGAGGCAGCCGCTCGCTTCGGGAGTGGGGGCGGCAGAGAGCCGCCGGCGAAGCCCGCCGGAGAGACGCGCTGGGGGAAGCTCGGGGCTGCCGGCCGGCTCCCTGTCCGCCGGGCCGGGGTGCTGAACGCCCCTCACTCGTCCCGGCCTGCCCGTCGCGGCCGGCGGCTCCGCCTCTCAGCTGCTGCTTCCTCACAGCCCCTGCCCGCTCGGCGGAGCAGGGGGAACGCGGGTTTTTTCTAAAGGACAGAGATCGGGGGCGCGGCAAAGAGCAACGGGAGCGGGACAGTGGCCGCCCCGTGCGGGGAACCAGCGGTTGCTCCACTCGGCACCCGGCGGGCTGAAGAAGCGGAGCGGGGATGGCGATGGGGGGAACGGGGCGGTGCCCTGCCGGGCTCTCATTGAGAGAAGAGAGAGAGGCGGTGCCGGGAACCCGCCTCCTCCGCGCTTCCATTCATCCGGGAAGGAGGCGGTGGGAGGGGGGTGCGCGGCGGCTGAGTGTGGCGGAGAGACCAGGGCAGCGCCGGTGCGAAGCGGGAGCAGGCACAGCGGAGGGCGGTGTACTCCTTCCCGAGCGAAGCGTGACTGCGGCCCACGCCGGGATTGTGGCCGGCCCGTCGGGAAAGGCGCTTGTGTCGGCCCCCGCCTCCTCCCGCCCGGCACTGGCGTGGGGAGGACATGCGTGCGCACAGTCCCCTCCTGTGCTGCCCCGTGCCCGCACCAACCGGCGCTCCTTTCTGCAGCCGTGCCCCTGCGGTTTGCTGGGGAAGGCGTTTGCTCTTTAGCAGTTCCGCCTTTCTGAATGAGCAGAAGTGCGGTGAGGCCGCCTGCAGCCGGTTACGCCGTGAGAACGCACGTAGCGGGAGTCACGGCTATTTGCATGTTCCATTTCCATCAGTGCCGTTGCCATGAACGAAGTGGCGCTCTGCCGCGCCCACCCCGCCATACGGGTCTTCCATTCATGTTTTTCAGAAGGATTCATGCGTGCCAGGGCCGTCATCTGCCGGCTCTCGGCTTCCCGAGGCAAGCCGCGCGTTAAGACTGCAGCCGTAGGCGACATTGTGCCAGGCTGGTTGTTATTCCAACGGACTGATGATGCTATTTATTTGTTTATTTTCCTGGAATGTTGCACGAACTGCTTGTAAACATCCAGTATGCACGTTGGCAAAAACAATGAGTTTTCAGCCAAAGAGGTTACATTACAGCTATTCAGAACCTTGAGCATGTTTGCTCGGTAGATTGCTCAGCAGCCCTCTTGACAGGCAATGTAAAGATGATAGCTCTCGCAAAGAGTCTGTGCTTTAAGCTAGGGAGAAAAGTGCCCTTCGTTCTGCTCTTCAGCAAAGACGGGTTTAGGAGAACTACCTGTGTTTACCTGTTTGGCCCCAGCTCCGCCATTCTGTAAACAAGCTGCCCTCTTGCCATTAAAGATTCAAGGTCAATTCTTAAGCTGTAGGAGCTCTCACCCTGTATACACTTCTCCCCCTCAACCCTCCCTCTGAAGCCACAAGGAGAAAGGCTTTCCTCTCTGTTCCTGCAAACGGGGATAATAACTGCGCTGATATGAAGCCATTCCTCCTTTCATTTATGTGTGCTGTCTTTTTGCTTGTTAGGGAAGCTGACATTTGGCTGTCCACCCACCTCTGCTTTTGGCGGACTGCTTTGCTGTAGCTATTTGCTCTTTAAAGTGCCTTTGTGTATTACACAGACCTCACCCACCCAAACTGCTTCTGTTTACCAGCAAGTTGTTTGTGGGGTCTGCAGGTGCAGGTGCTCATTAGCTGAACACTGTCTCATCTTTATGCAAGAAAGCTCTTACTACACTAATTGCAGGCTCATGTGATTTTGAGGAGAGAAATGGATGTGGTCTAATGCTCTTTCCAAAAGCATTTTTGACTGTTAGTGAAAATCTGATATAGGCCAATACACGTTACAGTCTCTGAGAAGCAAATTTCTCCTGCTTGAAAAATTCGTATTCGAGGTTAATCTGGGACTTTGTTATGGACCTTCTTGAAACAGAGCAGAAGTGATTCTAGAGTGAATTTTAGTGGCTAATAGTGCTTATGGTATGATCCTTAATAGCACTAATGATATCCTTGATTGTGTCCCTCTGCTTATGTTTGACCAGTGCTCCTGGACATGTGTGGCATGCAAAGTCTGTTTTGTTCATGTCCTATTCAAATGGCACTTAAGCATCCAGGAAAGACCCTTTCCTATGTTGTACTGAAAAATTACATTTCTGCCTCTTACTTTGATTTGTGTATTCACTCGGGATTAAGAGACTTGTGTCCCAGCAATAACATCTGTGCAAGTGGAAGACACAGCACATCCCTCAGATATTAGTAATAAACTAGATTGAAGCATTCTGACAATTAATAGACAAGGGTAGGATCAGAAACTTGAACTTTGATTGGTATCTGCTGGGCTCTTGAGTGAGCTGCACAGCAAGAATCATTCTTATAGTAGCATGTAACAAGGTCTGCATTGCTATTTAGCTTTCGGTTTAATTAGGAGAGTTGACACATACTGTCCACGCTGCAGCACAAACCAGCTAAAATGAAAACTGTTAGCAAACCTCTGCATTTGAATGCAAGTTCCATTATTGCATTTGAGTGCTTCTTGTCAATGATTCTCCTGTGTGCCCATGTTGGCTGCTCACCAGAGATTTCTGTGCAAGCCACTGAAAAGAAACAGGTTTTAAGATGGTTTAGGACATATTTACATGAACATTCAGGGAATCTGAAAAGCAGATGATAAGTATGCAGTATGCTTTGTTCTGTTTCCCCCCTCAGTCACTATCACTAGAAGAAGCATAGGTGTTGAGGGTAAGAACTTTCTGTTCTGCTGTCGTGGTTTAAACCCAGTCAGGTAATTTGTTCGCTCACTTTCCCCCCCTTTCTTGCCCTCCCCCTGCTCCCGGAGGGACGGAGAGGAGAATCGAAAAGAATGCAACTCCCACGGGTTGAGATAAGAACAGTTTAGTAACTAAGGTATAACACAAATCACTACTGCTACCACCAATGATAATAATGATAAAGGAAATAACAAGGGAAGAGAATACAACACCTCACCACCAGCCGACCGATAACTCGCCCCCCAAGCCCGACCAAGCTCTGACCGATACCTCCTCCAACCCTGCAGTCTCCCAGCCCTTCCGGCTAACTCCCAGTTACATCCTGGGCATGACGTGCTGTGGTATGGAATAGCTCTTTGGTCAGTTTGGGTCAGGTGTCCTGTCTCTGCTTCCTCCCAGCTTCCCCTCCTCCCTGGCAGAGCATGAGGCTCACGAAGTCCTTGGCCAAACCAAAACATCTCTATCAGCTCTGTTCCCGAGCCGAAAGTCAAAACACTGCACTGCACCAGCTACCAAGGAGGAGAAAAATGACTGCTACTGCTGAACCCAGGACATCTGCAAACAAGACCAAAAGCATTTTTACCACTGCACAGCAATGAAACTCTTGCAGCTTCTTTGTAGAGCTAGTGCAAAATGTCAGACTTGGATAATGGAGAATGTACGTTGACTGTAGAGTAAATACCCGTTTCTTCTTTATTTAAAAAAATTGTATTAAAAACATCGCTTAAAAATAAAAAAACTAGATTATTACAGAAGAGTGTATGGAGGTCTCTGGTTACTGACATCATCATTCCACGCTAACCAGTTGCAACAGTTAATAACTGGAATAAGACCACAAGGGATTAATAAGTACTGTACAACTCCATACGTTTAGCTCCATTTATACAGGTAAAGAATTGAAATGGTCATCATTTAAGTTACTCATTTGCATAGGTCAGAACTTTTCTAATGAGATGGTTTCCCTCCAGGAACATGCATTCATCAAAATCAAAATGTACAGCAGAGATCACTTAGTTTAATCAGAGACTGAGGGCAGAACAAGCATCCTTCTGGTGTCCCACCAGCTGGGCTGCTGGGCCTCTCGGCAGCCCTCCCCAGAGCTGGCAGAAGCTGAGATTCTTAGCACACACAACCTGCCAGCACCCAGCTTGAAAGTCCTCAGCGCTGCTGGCTTCCAAGGCTAAAAGACCATGTAGGACGTCAGTGAGAGATTTCAGAAATGTTCTTTACTTGCACAATTTGCTGCTACTTGTTTTTCTTTCCAACTCAGAATGAAACCATATTTAATTGACAGAGAAATGCCCTTCTCTGGATAGCTCTATTATTTATTATCTGTTTTACAGTAACTACTGGTTGGGCTGAGATCTGTACAGAACCTGACTGTGGCTCTTTCCTCAGAGTTCATAGTCTGACTCATAGATCTCAACAGCATTCATTTGATTTTTACTTATTTTCCGAGGACTGGAGAAGAAAAGTTTTGTGTACAGTTCTAACACCAGAGTCATAGTCAATGCTCATCAATAGGCAACTGTCTCAAATGCTGCTCTGTTGTTATTTTAAAAGTGAATACTAAGGTCTAGGCATACATGCATGTGTTGGTAGAATTGGATGAGTCATGTATTCTTTTAAATGGTGCCATGATCTTCATGAATCCTATTTGATTACTGTAGATGAGGCATAGTTCATTTAATCACATTTTAAATTCTTACATTTAATTTTATCCAGATTACTTTGGGAATCTGGCACTGAAAGGGCTTTCCTTTTGTAATATGAGCATGACAGTCACCTTTATCTTTTGGATGAATAATAGCTAGAATGGATTTCTGTTTTTTAAAAAGATAAGAAGTGACACACACATAGGAAATGATAATATTTATACATTTTAGTCTACCCAAGGTACAGACTGTATGAGCTCAATTTATGTAAGAATGTGAGAATCAACTAAAGTACATTGGTGTTTGCATAATATGGGGATCACTATCAAGAGTTATGCACATCCTTTTGAGATGTAGTAAAGCACTAAAAGATGAAGCTGATTTGAAATTATGCCCTTTTCTTTCTAGATTCTTATATTGAGACAAGGAGGCACAAAAGCCAAAATGTAATCAGTTCTAAGTAACCTTAAGTTTGATGGCTTTGTAATGGAAAATAACTGAAGTGCTTGAAAGTAGTTGACATAGTTTTAGGTCCTTAGGACCTTAGTAAAAAAAGTGTAAGAAAAGCAGAATAGAAAAATAGGACCTGGGGATGGGGAGTATCTGGGACTAGCAGATGTCCAGCATGGGCACAGTTAAACTAACTGATAAGTAGAAGGACAGGATAATTGCTATGTCTGTGGTGTTAATGAATCCATTAAGCTGGTGTAAACATCTACTGGGGGGTATCCTGGACTAGCAGATGTCTAGGATGGGAGCAGTTAAACTAACTGATAAGTAGAAGGGCAGGATGATTGCTCTGTCTGTAATATTAATTAAGCTGGTGCTTCAAAGACAGCCAGAAGTTATGAAGATTGTTGGGAGAAGTAAACGACCCTCAAAGACCACCATCACATTTTTGTATGCAATTTTTGTATTTGCATGCAAATTTGTATGCAAATTTTATACGCAAATTTATACGCAAAACTTTCTGGGAAATTATGTAATTCATGTGTAGCCTCATGAATATGTATGTGTGCCCAGTGACTATATAAGGATGGGCTGTATAGCAATACGGTGATACATGTTTGGAGGAGCTATCCCCCCTGTCCCCTGGTGCCGCAATAAAGAATACCAGCTTGTCAACTCGAAACTTTGTTGGCATGTTTGTTCCTGGAGTTTTCTCTGAATCAATATCCAGATGTGTAACTAGTTCCACTTTGTATGCTTTGTGACCAGACGGTCCAGAGGGGAGACAGCTCTACTTTCTTTTACCATTCTGTGTCAAAAGGCAATTCTGCCTAGTGTGAATAGTGCAGACCTATTGAACCCAACTCTGAAAAAGGGCAATGCCCAAGACTGAAGGAAGGTGAGCTGCAAGAGATGCTTGATGCCTTGAATGTTAATACAAATTCTGTTGACTTTCATTTGAGTTCTTCTAAAAGAAAGGACTGTTGCATCTGCCTGGAGGCTGCCCTTACAGTTGGATAAAAAAAGAATGTCCCTGGATAGTATTTTTTTCAGAGTAAAATAATAAGCACTTTGCTACTTGTCTTCTAACATTGTAAAGACAGGAGTATCCTGTGAATTCATTTGGTGATAAAGGAGGAGGACTGGAATCTGAACAAGTGGAAAAGTGCTTGATTTCAGAGGTCAAAGTCCATTAAAAGGTATTGAAAGAGAAACAAAAAATAGATTCATTTCCATATGGAGTCATATTCTGTTTAATTTGTAACTACTTTTAATTAGTGTTATTGTTCTTACTTCTGAGGCTACATTTACATGGAAACTAAAACTTTAGGACTCCTCTGCCATCCAGTTTTCTTCCTTTCTTCTGTCTATGGCACTGCTGATAAAAATCTCTTATCTGATGTATCATAATCTTTGACTTAAAGACTGGGTGTTGAGCGGCTCCTACAGAAGAACTATCAACAGTCTGTCAGAATTCCCCTGCAATGCTAGAACATTATGGCATGGGGGTTGGTGGCAAGGGAAAACACACCAGCATGTATTTGACAGATTACCTAGGAAGCAAATAGCAAACTTTATTGTTGCTGGTTTTGTTTTAGTTTCATTTTACTTTCAAGATGTATTCCTGATAAACATGTGAAGTCTTTAAAGAATTTATCCCATTTTATTTTATATATTCTCAAAGCTGTTGGAGTGGTATCTCTGAAGACCAGCTCTGCCATCCAGACCCAAAACAGATGCAACCTTGATGGTGGCAGGTTATGCTGGCTATTTATTGATCTTATGTTTTGAATGATGTTTGGAAAGAATCGTAGATTCTAGAAGGAAAGCAATTCAGCAGAGCTATTCAGCAACTGCACAATTCCAAGGCCACTAAAACCAGTAAAGCCCTCACTGTCAGGAGCTGAAGAGAGGCTAACACATCTTTCTTTCCCTTAGGTCAGTGAAGTACTCTTCAGCCAGAAATGTCTTTGGGGCATTACCAAATAAAATGAAAGCTGTTGTCACTTCCTGCTTTAGCTCACCATCTTTCAGAAAAACTTGAAGGCTTTGTAATGCTTCTTTATTTGTAAAGCATTGTTTATGTTCTGTGTTGCATGTCAAGTGAAATCTTTTTTGTTGCTGTTTTGTTTATGTTAGCAGCTGGTTTACTTACTGCGTATCTCACAAGTGGAATCCATCAGAGAAGAGCTAGAATGGACTGTTCCCCTAGGGGAAGCAGAGCCAGGAGCTGAAGACAGCAGCATGATTGACAGGGCAATGTGTTCACCAACACAGTCCCACAGTGCCTGAGAGCATGGTAGGTTTAATGATGTTTATCAGGGTTCAGTCACCTCCCAGCAACTGCCAGACAAATCCATAGTGATGAAGCAGGTCTGAGGTAAAGCCAGAAAGTCAAGTCAGTGGGTGAGGATTACAGTCAAAATCAGTAACACACATGCATGCTGGCAATGTCATCTTTGCCTGAGCTAAGAGAGCCTGAGCTTAAATGCAGCTCCCGGGGAAAGAGGTGACCGGCAAAAGAGGCATCTCACATCTTTCTCCGAAAGCTCTGTTCCCAGCAGCCTGAACCCAGCTTCCATGCTGCCCTGTACCAGAGCTGGTCTCCTCTACAAACAGCTAACCCCTGGGGAGGAGGCAGAGGTTGCAGAGCCTGGGGGTGCACTCAGCCCTGGCAGAGCTGTGTTCTATCTCCTGGTTCTCAGTGCAGTAAGACTGCAAGGATTTTCGCTCAGTTTTGAAATATTATATTGGCAATGTGGATTCATGAAATAGATTCAGAAGTTGCTTACTGTACAAGATATCTGTTGTAGCATTTTACTAGCATAGCAAATTGTTTTTCTTTGTGTAGCCTAAAAAGAAGTCATTCTTTCATCTATATTAGAAACAGTCATGGACATGGAAAGGTTTTTCCTGGTGCAATTCCATTATACACTGACAGATGCATTTTGAATCATTATTTCAAAGTTGCAAAGCATTTCAGATGAAAAGCACACCTTGATTTTAATGAGTCACGCAAGTTTAAATTGAATCATAATGGAGTGTGAAATCTTTTTATTGTAGTGTTGTGCAGTATGACAGCTATATTTATGGGCCTTACACAAAGCGTGTGTAAGGATTTTGTAAGCTTTTTATTACTATGGATAGACAAAAAAAAGTGTATCAATGTGATTATGAAATAACTGGTCATTCAGTACAGTCAGCTCTGCAAAGATGACTGGGGTTACTAGTTAATACTGGTAATGATTTGTGTGTACGTATGGTGGACAATTTAAAGCCAATCTATAATGAGTACAGTTAGCTCAGGAAAACTGTGTGATGGTACCTTGCACTTCATCCAGAGCTGACGAAACCTGGCATTTTGGACAGCCATATTTTACAGCATAGCTGATCATCTGGTAATAATTCCCATTTCCATTAGGTTGTTAATTGCCTAAAATTACGTAATGTGAACAAGTTAGAAAATGAGTCCTGTGCCAATTAGATGGTTGTGCTATTAGTCTCTATTTTAATCTGTAGAGATTATTTTCCAGAAAGCAGAATTTAGATCTTGTATTCTTCTCTGTCACTGTAATAATAAGGCAGTACATGAAATATATAAGTGGGCTGGAGAACATGAGTAACTCATGTTCTTGTAAGTCCTTTTAAAAGCTTGCGTACAATAGAGCACTTGGTAGCTAGAAAACATCTCAGAGAATGTATTGCTGCAAGCAAACTTGTTGCTGTATATCTGTTTTATTTATTTAGACTCTTGTCTTTTGTGGAAGATGGTTTCCCACTGGTAGATTTCAGTAAAGCTGATATTAAACACAGTACTTTAAGATTTCATATGTTCAATGTTATCCTAAAATCAGCTAGGCTGGAAAACATGACCTTTAGGATCATGAAGGACTGCAAGTCACCAGTAAATCGTGTCGCTAAGAGCCTACACTTAGACATTTTTTCAACACTTGAAGGGACAGTTATTCAGCAGATCAAATCATGGTTTACAATATTTTGGTTTATACCCCTTTGGTCAGTTAGGGTCAGTGGTCCTGGCTGTCCCCCCTCCCAGCTGCTGGGGTGCAGTGAGAAGCAGAAAAGGCCTTGATTTTGTGTAAGCACTGCTCAGAAATAACTAAAATATCCCTGTGTTATCAACACTGTTTCCAGCACAAATCCAAACCACAGCCCCGTACCAGCTACTATGAAGAAAATTAACTCTACCCCAGCCAAAACCAGCACATACATACATATATTTGTGTGATACCCAGGGAGCATGACCTAGCCACCTACTTCTTTTGCCATGCTTCCATGATTTTTTCCAGATCTGTTGACACATCTAGTATGTCCTGTTGATGAGGAGCTGTCACCTCACTGGCTGGCTATGTGATTCCTTTGTGTCTGCAGCCCAGAATATTGTCCACCTTTTCAGCTGTCACATCACATATTCAAGTTGTTGTGGTTTAAGTATTTCTGCAGATATTTCTTATCTGCTGGGTATTACCAGCTATATGATTTTTTTCAATCTTTGCTTGATAATAAACATTGTATAAAAGGTGTCTTTGTGTCATTCTTTCTATTACTTTTTTCAACATAAACTTGTTCTTATGTTGGACTCCTTTTATCCAGATGAGATTAGTTGTGTAAGAAATGAAGCAATGTGTGAGTTTAGAGATTAACAGTGGGAAAGAGATGGACAGTTTAGGAAGTAGATATCATCTCCCTATTCACAGAAAAGATCGTCTTGTTTTAGATTTTTTGTTCTCACTGCTGGTTTCAAAACCCCTTAATTAAATATCCTCTGCAATTAGTTAAAGTAGTTCTTACAGCTTAATCAAGATCATCAAAGTTATTGAAAGACTCATGGAAAACCTTCCTAAAATAAGTAAAATAAGCTTAGTCTTTCACACCTAATTTTTAGACTCTCAAGTTAAAGCAGAAGAATCCTTAATCAGAAATCATTCATAATGAAAGTAGTTTCAGTGACAGCATTTTCCTTCCAGCAGCGTGTGTTGATTCAGTGTTTCCACAGGGGCTCTATCTTTCCTAAGGTTAAATAACCTATCTACTCAGCCTTCCTTTCAGTCAGTTGCTTGACACCCTGCCATCCAGATCATGATTCACAGTAGATAATGTCATCAACAAAAAAGAACAAGGGGGAGAATGCCATATGGAGAACCAGTTATTGCCAGGTGGAAATGATCGGGCTAGGAGGTTGAGAATAAAGAATCATGAAATCATAGAGTGGTTTGGCTTGGAAGGAACATTCAAGATCATCTGGTTCCCATCCTTCCTTTCCCACCTCACTATTGGCAGGGACACCTTCCAGTAGAACAGGCAGCCTAAAGCTGCATCCAGCCTGGCCTTGAACACTTTCAGGGATGGGGCATATTGTCTAACTCAAATCTGTTTAACTTTTTTTTTATCACTGTTTGATTACAAAATACTGTGAAAGGAGTAAAGCTCTTTGGAAGCTTTCTGCCCCATGCATTTGGCGATGTTAATGACCAGTGCTTATAATCACAGCATCAGTTCCAAATGACTGCTGGATGGCCATATTGTGATATTTTAGTCAAACAATTGTGATACTGAATTAGCAAAGCAAAATTTAATCATTGAAGCTTAGTGTGAAAAACGATCATTCTTTGTTTACTTCCATCTGGGTTTTATTTTTCACCCAAAATGAGATAAGAGGTAGTGTTTTTCATTTATAGAAGGAAATGGCAGGTATTGCTTGTTATGGAAATTAGGTTTCTATTTTGGCCAAGAAGTCACACTGGAAGATGACCCATTGAGTAAGAAGTTGTCAAGACTTCCAGAGTGCTAGGGAAATGATTTAGGGTTGACATGTAGAAAACAAATTGACAGCTGAACCTGCAGTCCACCAGCAGAAGGACTGCAGCACAATGTTTAATATGCTCAAGACAGCATAAATCTTCCATGAGGCAAGCATCTGCATTTTATACCAGCTGGAGTCTTTGTATTGTTTTCACATTCAGTTTAAGATACAATGAATAATTGAATAAATGGCGTTACCGCCTCTAATTAAAATGCCTCAAGACACTAAACCAACAGGGATTAAATGTATACATGAAAAATACCAGTCACACCGTATCTTTGTAATAGAGTGTTGTTTTTTCATCAGGGATATAATGAGGTATATGAAGCTTTCTTGATGGACTCCTAATAGCCTCTCTCTCAAGTTTTAACTTTGGTTTGAATTTTTTATGCTTAGTCCTTGCTGGGACTTGCCTGCGAGGCTTTCTGGGTGTGGGAGAGATTGAATGTTTGGAGGATGGGTTCTGAAACACTCTTCATTATCACAGAACTGCTCTCGTTTGGGGAAAGCCTCCACAAATTTTTCCCAACGCCGTCAGCCTGGTAACTCAAGCTAGTTTCCGAGCTTTTACTGACACCGTGTGGCAGAGGTAAGAACAGCAGGCATTTTGCCTAAAGCTCTTTCTGGGGGAAGGAAATGAAAGTATCTCCGGTGAGATGAAGGATTATGAGAGCCGTATTAGTCAATGACCATTAGAAAAATAGCTGCCCGTTGTGAAAGCTGGCCTGCGTGTTTTCATTTTCAGTTATTAACTGTAACTTTGAGTGGGTTTATAAAATAAAAGCAGAAATACAGACAATAATAATATACACTGGCCAGGCAATTAGGTTCCTTTAGAGCTCCAGCAGCTGGGAAGATCATGCACAGTAGGAGCACGTTTCTGAGTTACATTTCTCTCCTATTCCCCCCCCCCCCCCCCCTTTTAATTTCTGGTCCTCTTTTCTTCAGTGCCTGTGATAATAACTTTTTTCCCACTTTCATCCTCACTCTCATTTATAGCTGGAAACATCAAAGGTTGCATTAAAGATTTCCGTGTAATGTTCAATTGAGGTTTTATTCAGAGCTATTTTTACTGTTTCATAGATTTTCAGCAGAGGTCTGAAGAACTCAGTTTGGGCCCCTACATTGTGCCATAACTAAGCAGGCATCTTGTTAACTCTGTGGTGTCTCCGAAGTGTTTTAGGAAGGCTAGTTCTGGGCTCATCTCCTATTTTATGGTTTTGGAGTACTTTTTGGTAAACTACACTATGAGTTGAGCATCTTTACTACCTTTCCCATTCTTGCTTCTCTTCTCCAAACTGAATGGAAAGCTACAGCTCTGCTATTTCGCTCTGGGTAGGCAGATGGCATTTCCCACTCCACAGAGCTTTCTTTCTGTAGCATGTTTCTTTAGGGTTTATATGGGAGCTGAGTGCCTCCACTTCTATATAAAACTACCTGAGATGAAAATGCATATTTAAGGGAGTGAGCGTGGACAGTATAAAAAGTTCTTTTGTTCTGATACTAGTTATAATATATTCAGTGGCATAGCCATACCATTTTGCACACCTATAATAGGTTTTAAACACAGGCTAGAACATGTTTCTCGATGATCTGCTAAACCACTTATATATCACTGAAGCTATTGTCCAAAACTCCTGAATAACATTCTAGTGCAGTAGGCTCCGAAGGACACCAAGTCTGAAAGGAATATAGTGAACTGACTTCCTGTCATTCATACCATACTGTCCTATTCAAATAACTTATAGCAGGTCCTCAGAGCTCAATTTAGCCTTTTACTGAAAAAAACATTACCAATGCTGCGTTTGCAGGTTGAAAACAATAACTGCAACCAGCAGAGGGCAACGAGGGCGGGGGGGGGGGGGGGGGGGAGAAACGGACTTGTTTTTAAAACACTTTTTCTCAGAGGTTTCTTTACACAAACTCATTGTATACATGAGGTTTCATTTGCTCATACTGGTGGAAAGCTGTGAACACAACATGCAAAATGCTATGAATTGATTTCCGATGCAGTTTGCTGCTGATGAGATTGACCTCACATACACTAACTTAATGGATTTGTTTTACCAGAAATAATGTTTATGTTCAGGTGATTTCCCCAGACAGGTCAGCACAGGAATAAGAATTAGCCTTGTAAAAGAGGATATATACCTGCTTGTACCTTGCATTTTAGACACTCACACCCTCGGTTGAAAACAATGCCTAAATTGTTTTCAATCAGGTAGAATGCAGGACTCTTGAAATCGTAGCACCAGAGCAAAGTATCCGAACTCTGAATTTTTAAAACAACATTTTATTTAACTTTTGCCTATTGAGAAAAGAAATAAAAAATACAGGAAAACACTGCCACTTAATACCAAGTTTTACCTAAGTACGAGACAGGACCATAATGTCCACTCAACATAATGGAGTTATGAGTGAAAGTCAAAATCTTTACACTTTTAGTGTTAAGTGATAAAATTATCGAAAATGAAATGGTGTTTGCATTCCCCCCCGCCCCCAGCATTGCATTTCCAACTCTGAACAACATTTCAGAGGGGCAGCAATGTGTTATCTTCCCTCTTAGGTGCTGCCTTCTGCATTATCAGACTGCAAGTTTTGACTATAGTAAACTGATACACCAAGTAACAGTGATAAAGCTCTGGATAGTTATGTTGCAATTATCATGCAAACCTATAGAAATAATTACTTCAGTAGGTAACTTAAATCAACCAAATAGGAAGAAAATACAATTAATATGGATGTTTCCTTCAAGCTTTTGATTTATAAGCCTTGCCTGTCAGATATCTGAGGCCGCAGCTAATAGAACATGAAATTCTGTGTTCAGGAAAAAAAAAAAATGGAAGAAATGGATAATGTGGGAGATTTTCTCCAAAAACAGTGTAAGAAGAGTGAAGACCTTTGCAGAGGGAATTTTGCTTGCATTTACAACAGCATGATAGGTATGTAGCAAAGACTAAATTTATGCAAGCTATAGAATCTGGTGTCATGTCTGCAGCACATTAAAAGATAGAAAGAACATCTGTGGTAGTACAACAGGAGTTTTAGATGAAACTTGGAAACCTATATCCTAAAAATGTAGTTGATAAAATCACCTTCTCTTACAGAACTGAAGGCCAACTAACCTCTTCCTTTTTCCTGGTCCTAAATAATCCCTAGATGTGTAAATATAGCCCCTCCTCTGGAAATAAAATATAAGAGTTCTGAAATTACACAGTCTGAAAAGAAAACCGAGGAATGTTGTAACAACAATCTTTACATGTATGAAGCACTGCTGCAGGGAAAAACCCTTTATCATTCCTGCCTGTGTGCAGGGAAATAAAATGATATAAAATAGCAGCAATGAAAAGTAGATTAGACATTAGAAGAGTGTTTGGTTATTTAAGTTTTTTTTTTTTAATAGGAACGATGGTTAAACACTGCAGTACATTTAAGGAAGGCATGGTATCTTTAAATGTAACAGATTTTAAAATGTAAACTTGCCAACTGGCTTAGTGGTAGTCTTGCTGTAGTTGTGTTGGTCTAAAGACTTAAGACAAGATTTGTGGAATGAAATAATATATTTTATTAGACCAACTCATGCAGCTGGAAGATAGACACAAGCACACCATCCTTCTTAGGATCTAAAGAAGTGTCTGATCTCAAGAGGCTTAAAATCTGTGTATTTTCTTCCAGCTACTTTAGCTAGTTTAATAAGAAAATAGTTTAACTCTAGCTGATTCCATTTTAGGTTTGGACAATCTCTTCAGGACCTTTCTAACTTCATTCTTTAGCGCTCTGTGATCTGCTTAATATATCTAAATTAGGCATAGTGCTGTATCCCAACAGATTAAGGAGACTTTGAATCTTCATCCAGATTTGCATGATGGATGAATTATTGTTTACAGGAGAAGAACCTGTGATGTACAGTAAGTTGTACTGCTTTCTTGCCAGAATTATTGTGGTGTTTCTGGAAAATTTTCTGCATCAGTTTTTAAAGAGCTTTTGGTGACTGAATCTAAAACATTCAAAAGCTATTGATTTCTACAGTCTCTCAGAGTTTTACTTTCAAAGTTAATAAAAAACATATTTTTAGGCTAGTTTCTCAGACTCATTTGGCATTTTATATGTGTTAGCTTATAAATTTAATGCAACCATGTTAAAGGAATGACTTGCCTCATTTCTGAAAGCCTTTCAGATCGGAAAAGATGAAAAAGATATAAAACATGCTTTAAAGGTACATCTTGTAAAGTGTCTGCTACATGCTGCTTTTGATCATAGAAATCATCACCAAATATACACCACACTTAAAATGGTAGTGCTTAATTCTGCAAAAATTACCTTTATTTACTTACCTTACATCACAGTTACCCAGACAACTGTTACAGATCTCCGCAGATGCAATAGATGTATTATGGTCAGCAAAATATATTATAAAATTGTTGTTTCTTGGCACAGTTTACAAGACTCTGTGTGACAGCAATTCAAATGAAGTGTCACACTGTCGTAAGAATAAGATAAACTTTTAAAAATGTAGATGCATATTGCCATAGACTAGAGCCAATGGATCAGTATGGACATGAAGAAAGTTGTGCAAGTAGTTTGTGAAGATAAAATAGCAGGAAAATAAGCTGCTTTATATATGAGATTATTTCCCATGCTGTGGTGTGTGGAAAATTATTCATTGTGTACTAAGATTCTCTCCACATGTACCCTGTTATTTCCACTCTAAAAGAAAACACATGGTTCTTACACTGAACTACATAATAAAATATTCTGTGTTAAACAAAGGACACAAATGTTTCCTCAATTCTGCAAAGTTAAGTGTTCTCCTGTTGAAGTATTCCCTAAGTCATTTCCATCTCATTAACTTGTCTTTCCAAATTCAGTTTGCATTGCAGTGTGGAAGAATCATCACATGCGAACAGTTACCAACTATTTCATAGTGAACCTGTCTCTGGCTGACATTCTGGTCACAATTACTTGTCTTCCAGCAACTTTAGTAGTGGACATCACAGAAACATGGTTCTTTGGGCAGTCCCTCTGCAAAGTGATTCCCTACTTACAGGTATTACTTTACTGTGTTTGGGTACACATTACCCATGTTACGAGGAAGATAAAGAACAATAGCATTTTCCTAATAGTGATAAACTGATGGAAGACTGTGCCTGCTACTGAAGGAGATATCTCAGGGTACATGCTGAGGATTAAAGGACTGGTCCACTTGTGAATATGTCTATGTTTTCTGAATATTTTTCTGTATTTTCCATCTGATTGTTAGGCTTGGGCAATACTCATTCTCAAACAATTGTCTGATGTGCTTCTGTTTCTTTTTTCTTTTTTTTTTTTTTTTTTGGTGTGTGATCTTTTTTAAGAATCCAGAGGGCATATATACCAATAAAAATGTCTTTAAATAGAATTACAGTCATATTTACTCTGTGTGTGAACCTAAAGAAATATGCAAATGTCCAGGACAGAGAATCTGAAGGGATTCTGGGCTTTCACATGTGTTTAGAGACTTACTTTGCATTCTTTAGAAACAGTCAAATTATTCAGGTTCACTGGGAGCTGATGAGATTGTCTGCCTTAAGCAGTAATTGCCACCACTTGTTTACCAGTGGATTTGATTAGTTATGAGATCATTTGCATCAAAATGATTGATAAATACATTTTCCAAGAATAGCTGGTTAGATGAGCTGACTGGGCATACTAGAATGACAAGTGCTTGGCCTTTCAGTCATTATAAAATCAAAAGAATTAAGCAGAACTCTGAATGTATATAGGTGATCTGCTCTGTGCCTCCAGCATAATTTATATGTTCAGCAGATAACTGGAGGCTGAAGAGCCACATTGTCAAGAGCAAGAGTTCTCCAGCAGGTATATCCTCTGCTCAATGCAGTTAAAATAACAAAAGTTTTTTCAAAGCCTACATGGAGGAAAATCTTCCTCCCCTAATGGAAGAAAATCGAAAGAGTAAGTGAAATGATCACCTAGTGTATGGAGTGAAAGAGTGATAGGTTATTTCCTATACTGAATTGAAGGTAAAATTATTTAGTCTGTGTTAAGCTAGTTGTTCATGAGACTGAGTTTCCATTGTTCCCGTGAAAACTGAAAAGACAAAATGGTGGTACTGGTTTCCAAATATAACACAGAAAACGTACAAACAAAATTGTGCTACAAAGGAAGAAAAAAGATCTAATTAGTTATCTAATGTTTTAAAAGTAGTTTTTTAGATGAAGTTTGCAAATTCTAATTTACATAAATTCGCTCTATCAGAATCTGACCCTGCTACATGTACTCAGTTTGGGTAGCACCCTAATCTGTTCATTGTCCTGTTGATTCTAGTGGGATTCTGGCAGATGATGTTACCCGTTGTAATTCTGTAAGAAGTGATTTTAAAAGGGGATAATTTTTCTTTTTCTGGGGATAATTTCTATTTAATAATTGCAGATAAAGAGTTAACTATGTTGAAAATACAAATAATTTTTAAAACTCCAGGAAAAAAAATTACAATAAATATTTTTTAAAGCTCTGAAAATGATTACATTCACATTTACATAATATTTCCTTTTCTTTAGACAGTTTCAGTCTCTGTGTCTGTACTAACGCTCAGCTGCATTGCTTTGGATCGATGGTATGCAATTTGTCACCCTTTGATGTTTAAAAGCACAGCCAAGCGAGCAAGGAACAGCATTATAATTATCTGGATTGTGTCCTGCATCATAATGATTCCTCAGGCTATTGTTATGGAGTGCAGCAGCGTGTTCCCAGGATTAGCCAATAAAACCACCTTGTTCACAGTGTGTGATGAGCACTGGGGAGGTGAGTGTGTCATTGACCGTAAAGACTGAAACTGTACTGCTGTTAAGTAATACAAATATCAGGTTATATTAATATGCAGTCAAGTTGTATAAACATATCACAAAAATGTTCTTAATTATATAAGCTTTCCTAGAACTACCATTTTTCAAATACTGTGAAATCCTGTTTTCTTTTGTATTGCTAAAGACTTCAAGTACATTTGAAACCAAGTTTAAATGAATGAGGCTGGCTTGTGCCTTGATCGTGTTAATGTTTCCCAGAGGCTTATATAATTCTGTGATCAATGGACATTGCAGGTTTACAAAGACTTCAGCATTTAGCCTTAAGAAATAGGTACATGAGAACAGAAATTTCTGTTTCCTTGGTATATTGCATTTGCTAATTGCTGATATTTGACTTGCCTTTATAGATCTCTCCTGGGACTTCAATACAAATTTCATGTCCTTACAAAATTTACAGAGACGTCATCAATATGGGGTAGCAAGTTAGTCTACTATTTGAAATTTACCATAGACAAGATAATTTAAATAACTTTGTACATGTAATCCGTTACAAATTATTCTATCCAAGAAGTGTAATTCTGCCTTTTAATTAACTTTTAATCTAACTTGTTCTGTATTTAAATTCAGCTGTAAGAAGCCATAAGGGTTGCCAGGGAGTAACTACTTTTTTGTCTCTGCTCCCACTAAGCAGTATTAGCCACCACCCCAGAGTTGGTTAAGAGCAACTCTGGTGGGCCCTGGCATAACTCCAATGCTAATAGAGCATAAGAGTTACATGCTATGACTCTGACACTGGATATAATGACCATCAGTAATACCATTATTCACACACAGGAAAATAAAGCTAAGTTTGCCAAAATATGTAACTAAAAATGCCTGTTTAATAAGCGCAAATCAGACTGAAAACAATCAAATTCTCTCCAAGAGATGTCTCTGTAGAAGAAGATTCCAATCATGTGAACAATTAAAATAAAATGCAACTGGACCACCTGTATTTAATTATTGTGATAAATTACCTTAAGCAGCTTGAACTGCTGAGGGCTCTTCCATGGGCCCTTTCGGAAGTTTCTAACCTGACTGGCCTCTGCTGGGCCACCAGGGGATTAATAAGACATTGGCTATCACATTCCGTGTTCTTTATCTCCATCATCTCAGTTAGTCCTTTGGGACAAGGCAAGGGGGCAGAGATGGCCATTAGCTAGCTGGCAGTCATTGCAAAGATGTGCAGATGTGCTGTGAGTCTGTAGGTTAGAGCAAGCCTCTGTTGTGCTTATGAGTATTGTACTTGCTATTTCATAGGAGAGTACACATCTGCTCTTTACTTCTAGTGTTCTTTCTTCATCTGTGAACAATTTTATATCACTGTCTGCTGCTGGATGCTGCAGTATTGATGTGACTATTTTCTTTCTCAGCATTCAGTCCAAGTACAATTTGTGTCCACTCATTTTGACTGCAGAACTAATTATCCATGTCTTCATCTTCAGGGCTAGATCTGCAACAAAGACTGTTTTAATCAACCTAGGAAATGAAAGTTACATAGTTAATTAATTAGGGAGTCAAGAGCATTTGATCAGGGAATGCGATCAAAAAATTTCCAGATCCACATTGGCCACTCTCTGATTCCCAACAGGAAAGTGTTGCTTTGGAACTACAGACTCCATGGTAGCCTTGGAACTATTTAAAAGAGTGCCTCTCATTCAGTGCTGCGCTGAAGTAGTTGCAGCTCACAGATATGCCAGAGCTGAAGCACCCATTATACAAAAGAAAAAACCTCCCACAGGCTCTAGTCCTGTGGAGTGTATTTGTCCAATGAAATCTATTGATCTTCAGGTTATACTTTGAGCCGTCACTTGGGTGTTTGGAGAGGTAGAAAGGAGTATAACAAAGGCAAGTTGTTGTGCATAGCATTAAGTTCTTTTTGTGTATGGCTCCAGAAATGTAGTGCAAACACTCCAAACTGATTTTGTTGGTTTTCTTTTAAATTTATATTGAGCACGAACCGAAAACAATTTTTTATTAAAAATACATTAAAGTTTTTTGAAATGGGGAGGTTTTCATTCCATTAAAGATAAGAATCCTGTTTTTATCCTGCTGCCTTTTTAATGAATTATTCTTCTAATGATAATGCACCATCTTTGCTAGCTATTGTGCTGGTGCATTTCAGCTGTCTGTACAAAATAATCCTCTTCACATTCAAATAATAGATTCTCATAGTAACTTGAGAGAAGAACCTTTTTATGCATTAAAAGGTTTCTCAAATCATGGAATTACCTAATAAATGTATAGTCAACAATATATTATCAATGAGGATAAAATATAATAGATATATACCTTAACATCCCTTTCAGACTATAGAGAATAAAGTGTCAGTAGCTACAAAAGGTTTCCATTCAACTGAAAATATCTAAGGACACTGAGTTGGACCAAAGTATAGAAGATTCAGTTTTTCTACTAAAAAACAGGGTTTGAAAAGCCCCCAAAAGAAGGACAAATGAACATGGATAACAGGGCATCTGGTGAGTGTTGAGGCCGGAAGAAGGAATAAAAAGCTAATATTTTCAAAGAAAATAATTACATCTTTTGTTGGATTTTGTTTTGCCTTTTTTTGACTATGGGAATATGGAGCAGCAAATAAGGATAACTAGGAGGGGGTTAAAGGAGAAAGATATTGATATTCCTATGAATAAGCTATATTTGCAAAGAGAAAGTGGAAATGTAGATACTGCACACACTCACGAGATTCTGAACAAATCCTACAGAAAAGTCAGTTTGGAGGAAAGAGATTATATTTGGGTGTTCACTGCTTTGTTTAGAACTGCACATAATTTATGTTGTCTAAAATTAGGGTACATCTGATGAAATTTTGAGGAGTATCGTTTGCACTGTATGTCCCAAGGATATTAAACTGTGAACTGTCAAGGTTGGGACTGCATAAAGGGGGAGCTTAGTGACACTTTCCAAAGTGTTTTGTATGTCTATTCTAACTCTGGGAATGCAGGATCACCGAAACATGAGGTGCTATGGAGGACTAACAGGAAGTTATGTCCAGAGGTGCCAAAGCAGGAGACCGTACCTTACCCAGACTTAGATCCAGCTGCTGAAATCGACACAAGTCTGCTGAGGGTCTGGAAGAAGGTCTGATCAGCACTGTGACACTTGGGATCCTTAACAGAGAACAAATAGTGGCCACCCTGACTAATAAGGTTTCAAGTATGCTGTTGGAGAGCTGCCAGTGACTGCAAATGGAGCAATAGTTCAGCCTAAAACAGGGCTGAATTTCTTTTTAATTGCTTCTGGCATTCCTAAATATAAAATTCATTGCCAATTTTAGGCTGAGTGTTTTTCATTTTGAGTACTGTCTAATAACAATATTTTATTTGGGAATGCAGAAGGGTCCAACATGTGACCTATGCAGGCTCACTTAAGGAGCCAGTGTTGGCCACAGTTCTATAATAGTCTGTAATTGCTATGTGCTGAATTTGATGATAAAGTGCCAAAATAAAAGAAACATATATTAAAATGAGTTCTCCATGTGTCAAAGTCAGCTAAATACATTCTTTTAGAGCTGTTCGCAAAAGGAGTGTTAGCCAAACTGCATTAGCCAACCCCTTTGCAAATGATAGAATATGGAGATAATCCTTTCCCAAAACTACATGGTTGAATGGAAACAAAGGGAAGACTTTGTGTTCCATTTCCTCTTAGACTGCTCATAAAATAGTACAAAACCCATATTGTCTTAATTCTGGAAAACGAATAGCTGGAAATTGCATTATTACATGAGTTTTTTACATCCTTGTTATTGAAGTGTTCAGAGCTTAAGGAAAATCTTGTGGGACATTTAATGCAGAAAGAAGTCAGAACATTGCTAATACTAAACTTATGCTTGGTGTTGTCACTAATTGAGAGCTCAAGGATAATAGATCAGATTTAAAAATGTAATTTTAGTATTAGCTAACTGTAAATCCTCTGATATAGGAACATAGTTTGGAAAAGGCTGTGTCATGTGATCAAATTTTCTCTACTATGGGCATCCACTTCCTAGCATCCCTATTTATTAAGCTTTTTTCTAAAAGTATACCCTTTCAACTGCATTGCATCTTCATGTCAGAAACTCCAAAACATTGTAGGTATCTTCGTAAGACTGGGGAACCTGTGAACTCTCTACCAATGCTCAACAGACTTGATAGTTTGTATTCCCTGTTCTTAGGGAAGATGCCAAGAGTACCAATTTCATTATGCACCTATGGCTTAAGGGAACAGTTAATTTGCTAGACATATCAAAACCTTTTGAGTCTGGAATGTTTTCAGTTTGTATACATATGTTTATGTATACACATATATATGTATGTATTTACACAAATATAGTAAAATTCTGGCAAAAATCCAGGAGCTGTAGTTTCAGTCTTCCACCTCCTTGCTTCATAGAACAGTCTGAGACTGGAACACAGTGCCAAGAAGGAAGCTTTAGAAAAGTTTAAAAGTTGGTTAATAACCCCTGCAGCAGACAGAAGAAGGCTTGGTTTAGCACCCTTTATCAAGTGGAGTGATCACGCAGCATGACTGCCTCTGAGTGGAAATGCTGATCTCACCCCAGTCCAATCCATGTGACCATCTGTTTGCTTTTTGTCCCCTTTTTCCAGCAAAATAACATCCGGTGCTGTGAGAATCATTAATTTCTTCTTAAAGAGATGATTACTCCAGCTAAGAACAATCTCTCCCTTTCCTGAAGCCCATTAAGTGACCACGGAAGGCAAAGACACTTTCCTCCTCTTCTTGGCAGTAAGAGGCTCAGCAGTCCCAGTCAGGCAGCTGATATATTACCAGGACCATAGACTGATTGATGTTCTCATTCAAGGAGCCTGGAACTCACTCACTTGATAAATGAATGGTATCCCAAACCAGTCCTTCCTCCTTCTCACTGCTGTGATTGTCAAACAGTTTTAAAGCTTTTCTTTGGCTTAAGAAGCTAAACAGGGTCATGCTTCTTAGGGAAAGGTTTTACAAAGGGCTTTGCCCTGGGTGGAGGAGAGATAGGTTTCCTTTGATGTTTAGCAGCTGGCACTTTCCAGGTGGCTAAACTTCAAAGGCAAGTGTTAGGATCTTCCTCCAACCTGGTTCATCAGTTCTTTGTAGATAGCTAGGCTCATTTAATGTTTCACTTTACTTGGAATGCTAAATTGGAAGCCATAGACTCCAGATGGCCTTTTAAATATGTACCATCCTTCTACCTGAAAGGGGCCTGGCTGCCTGCAGAGCATTGATGAGGCAGGTGGCACCCCCTTCTGAGCAGAAAGAATGTACTTGCAGCTCTGACCTCCTGTGATCCCAGTAAGTTATGATACTCCAGTTTCTCCTTAATCTCTCCTCCTGTGAAGCTTGCAGGTTGGTATTTCCCTGTCTGACAGGACTGCTGTGAGGCTGCATTTTCTGGAATGCAAAAACAAGTTTGAGATCATCAGTCAGTATACATAGCCAGGTTATCACCTGTTATAAAAAAGCTGCCCCAGATGGTCTGCCTCCCCTAGGGACAGTGACAAGAGGTAGTAGCTGCATCTACTAGTTAAGAGTTGGTAATCCGATTTGCTAAAGGATTTTTGAGCAAGAAAAGAGTCAAATGCTGCTCATCTGAATTTTTTAAACCCTGATCCAACAAAGTTGTTAAATGACAATTACAATGTCTCTTTTATCTTTGCTAGCAAAGAATACAGGCTGGATTTTGCTGTAGCAAATAATAGCAAGTTTCTATTTCCCTGATACCGAAGTTGTTCTGATTGGTAAACCAGCTGCTACTTTCAGGCCCAACACTGAGAGTGGTATTACTGAAGTCTGGGTTTGAGGGTGAGCCTGGAGTTAACATGATGTTAACAGGGAGATGTTAACAGGGATTTTAACAGGGAGATGTACTTCTCCCTGCTGTGAGAGTTACGGGCTAAGTCTTTGTATCTCCTTGTCTAACAAAACTCTCAGGGATTCTCCTGGCTTTTGAGGACCCCTTGTTTGATAGGGTCCACAATCACAGTCCCTTTAACAGACAGAAAGTAAGTTTGGCTCACCAACGTTTTGATCTCATGTAACTCTCCAACTCTCTTTTTTTTCCTCTTTTTTTTTTTTTTTAATGAAACCTACATACAATACAGAGCTGCAATTGCAGATCTTCCTGAAACATTCAGAAATTCTAGAAGTTAACATAAACATTCCTTCTTTAGTCAAAATGCAAGGCGTAGGTTTTTTATGCAGTCTAACTGCTCAGGAAGTGCAGTTTGTCTTCTGCTACATATTGTCAGTCTCCATAATGTTCATTCCTTTTCTGAAGCCGTCCATAAATGTGAAATTATAATTGATATCAACATTTGATAATAACAAATTACATTTGATGATACAAAAGTGAAAACAAGTTTTCCAGCCACCCACTTCACATTTTGCTATAATCTAATGGCAAAGCTTATGATGCGACATCTGTAAGATGTTTGTCTCTAAGAAAATAACATTCATAACTTGTCTTTTCAAAAGAGATACACAGGAAACTAGAACACAATGGTAGCAAACTCGTTACTGTTGCAGCTGAGTCAAAAATAATTGCAGAAGTTTCCTCAGTTTACAGCACTTGACTGAATTCTATTTTTTCTTAAATGTAATCTTAATAATAAATCACTGAGTCTTAATCATGTTTATTCTGCCACAGAAAAGTGATTTCAGAAATGTCTGTTGTCTCCTCCCGTTAGCATCCTGTGTTCTGTAGTCTACATTCTCTGTTTGTAGGTGAAAGACTGCAATTTACTCAGGGATATGTAATAGCCTTTGCAGAATTGAAACTAAGGAGTTATACAAACTGTTAAATATGTCAAAGATGAGATAGGTTGGATAATTAACTAGCTATTGTTAGATACTGAAATTTTCTATCTTTCACTGATTTAATAAAAAGCAAAACTTCTGAAGACTTAATACCCAAAGTAATAATGTGATATGAAAGAAATAATGTGATGTAAGAGACGCTTGAAATAAAAGCATGTTTATAAAAGAGAATGTATATAGAAGTGATTAAAAAAATCAATCCTACCCATAATATGATTGGATATATCCTCCATTATAACTTATTATGTTTGAAGAACTCATGCAATCTGTATGAAAAGCTTGGCTTAAAGTGATTTTGAAATGCGTGTGTATTTGAATGCAGTTTTCCTATTTGAATTCTCTTTCCAGCTGAGGTTTACCCCAAAATGTATCACACATGCTTTTTTCTGGTGACTTACATGGCACCACTGTGTCTTATGGTGTTGGCCTATTTGCAAATATTTCGAAAGCTGTGGTGTCGCCAGGTAAGTCATTTAACACTAGCTTTATTTGTTTGCTGCTGTGACTATGCTCAGATTCCTATGCACAACCTTCTCATCTATATGCTCCGCATTGTCACTCAGGACTTGGACTTTTACAGCACTGAGACCAGGTTCAGTGACACTCCTGGCTTGCAGTCACCTTGGATAGACACTGAGATGCATTAACAAATGAAGGCAATCAGGCTGAATGTAGACTCCTTCTTGCCCATGTCCATGAAGGGCTTAGAAGGAGAGAAAGAGAGAAAAAGGCAACAGAGAGATTTATTATAGGAAGAAGAAAGATCTCTCCCATTGTATCTGAAATACTTACCAAAATAGCTTAGGTGAGCTTATTTATACTGCTACAATCTCCTGTAGCAAAAAACACTAAGCAAAACTTAGGTTTGAGCCTTCTCATTTTCTTAGTAGTCTGTACAAAATCTCAGGCTCAAACAGGTCCAACTTGAACAAAAGTTAGGCTAGAAAGTCCAACTATCACAAAAACTGTGAGACTGGACTTACCTGATACGAAGCTGGATGATATCAGTAGCAGTTGATGTGAATTATTGACAAATAATTGGCATGATTTCTAATGTGAACATCTGTTTTACAAGTTTCAGATTAAAAATTCAGGAAAGAAAATGGGAATACTAAACAAACAAAAAAAAACCTAAGCTAGCAAACACACAAAGAACATTTGGATTGAAGTGGAAAAAGTGATGTGAATGTTTTCAGAAAGGTTTTTCCCCCTCCAGCAATTTGAAGTGCTGCTTGTTAGAGAACATTTTTTGGGGGTGTGAATTAGGAAGAAGTTCTTCAATGTGAAGGTGGTGAGGCACTGGTACAGGTTGCCCAGCAAAGTTGTGGATGCCCAGTCCCTGGCAGTGTTCAAGGCCAGGTTGGATGGGGCTTTGAGCAACCTGGTCTAGTGGGAGGTGGCCTTGCCCATGGCAAGGGGGTTGGAACTTAATGATCTTTAAGGTCCCTTCAAACCCAAACCACTCTATGTTTCTATGACTCTTCACCAAAAGAAAGGCTTTGCTCAGTCTGAAAATTAAATTCAGTCTAACAAGGCTCTAAGATGATCTGCATTACTAAGTAGTTATCTGTCCTGTAGCACCCAATTCTCCATATTCCTTCTTAACCTTCTCTTTTGTACTTTCTCTACAATCTACAAATTCTCTCAAACTGTCCATGAAATTAATGCAAAGCACTTGTAACCTGCACATTTTAACCTGCACGTAGCTTAAAAATGCTGGTTCAGATTCAGAGCAGAAGCTGAATGACTGGAAACCAGCCTGTTTTGTTGGCTTGGTTCTCCCCCCACCCCTAGTAGCTGGCCTATTTTTTCTTCACAGTATTTCTTCTCCCTGTACATCTCACATGCTCACAAAGTTCAGATGATCATTTTTTTTTTCAGTGACAAAAAGACAAATACTGCTACAGGCTTAGAGCTATCAATGATACAAAATTACAGATATCTCTTTTCCTAGCATAAATGATAGCACTATGTGTAAGAGGCTGCACTAAGTGAAATTAAAACCACTGCACATCTATTATCAACTGTGACTTGTCTGCAGACAGGCATTTTCCTAAGTGCAACAGGTGTGCCATAATCAGTCATGTAGATCAAATGAATGCAGTGCTATAAATGTATTATTTGATAATAGTTCCATTTAAGAAATCATGCTGTTTTCCAGAACTTCAATTAAATATAGTAATCCTATTGCAAGGTACAATAAGCATCCCAGACATATGTGATATAAAAAACACAGCAAACAGTAGATGGTTTCTATACCTTACTTTTGTTCTAGAGGTTGTTTTTGAAAATTGTGTTGTGCATGCAAATTTTCACATGACTGAAGGTAAGATAGATTCACAAGCTATCCTTACTGTATTTTGTGCAATAACTCTTGAAATTACTGATTGTGTCTTCCAAATCTTTGTGTCTTTGCAATCTTTGAATTAATGATTCATCTTTGTGAAGACAAGATCATGCCACAAATACCAAGCAATCTGAGCAGTTTATTTTAATTATTAGCAAGGAAGTAGTGACTTAGCAGGCTATGATCTCTTGTGGATTTTAAGGAGATTAAAAGTGACTTCTGAACAAATAAATAGAATTGAAAGGACTTATGATGAAAGTGTCAGTACATAATTTCTATTTTTGAGTCCATACTGTATGCCTCAACTTACTGATGTCCAAAAGCATTGACAGTACAGCCCATTCATATTAATAACTAGGAACCCTACCTATTTTCATTTTGGCAGCTGAAATATACCCTTCCAATCTTTGCAAGTTATTACATTTGGAGAAATTTCCTCTAGTTATAAACCCCTTGATAAGAATTTGAGGGGATAGAGGAAAGATGCATAAGAAAATAACTGCAATTTCTAGTACATGTTTGGATACACCTAGTAGGCTTTTAGTGAATTATTGGAAATACACAAATTCTCCTCAATTATCTCTGTAAGTGATTCATTACTGAAAAGCAAATATATGCATTATGTTGACGTATGTATGCTTATACATACGTAATGATAGAAATAGAACTATAGAATCATTTACATTGCAAAAGATCCTTAAGATCATCAAGTCCAACTCTCAACCTAGCACTGCCAGGCCCACTACTAAACCATGTCCCTAGGTACCATATCTGCATGTCTTTTAAATATCTCCAGGAAATGTGACTCAACCACTTCCCTGGGCAGCCTCTTCCAATGCTTGACAACCCTTTCCATGAAGAAATGTTTTCCTAATATCAAATCTAAACCTCCCCTGGTGCAACTTGATGCCATTTCCTCTCATCCTATGTACGTAATACATGTATGTGTTTTTACATAAATGCATATTTGTAAATATTTCTGTATACATGCACACACACTTCTGAGGTGTTGTGCTTCTTAGATGGTACTGGTTCAACTATGCATCTCTGGGTATATAGCTCTTTCTGTTCTTTTTACTGATAAAATTCTTGCTGTATTATTGCCTATAGGCATTAACAGTAACAAAGCCCAGATGTATGTCAGGGAAAGACTGAGGAAAACAGGGCTCTTAAGAAAGGCTCTCAATACAAACCCCTCAAGATTTAGAAATCTAATATATAGTACAGTAAGACTATATATTGTATACAGTTCCACTTTTCATCACCTCCTGCTCCTTTGAAGGTCACTTTCGACCCAAATATAGACTCTATGGTTCTGTGATTAAAGACTACTTAAATATGAGAAAAGTCCCTTCTGTCTGCACACACAGGTGCAAACCATGTGCACAGTCACTTTTAACATTTCTGTAGAAATAGCCGTTCACAATTTTGAGCCAAGATAATGTTTTTCTTCATTTAACTTGCATCTATCTACCAGGAAAGCTGGTCACTTATTTTTTCAAGTAAATCTTTGGCATAGCGAGGAGGGAGAGATCTGGCTGAATTTCTCTGCTTCCATCTCCAGTTCTTGCTACGATACGGTAACTCAGTACGACTGAAGGAAAAGCTTCTGCTTCAAAATTAGAAGGACAGAAAATCAAGTACCTCTGATAAGCCAAAATCAGAATCTTAGAGCACATTGTCTCAGTAGTTCCCGGTAAAGACATACTGCAGCTCCACCTCACAGCTAAGTGGGGTAAATCCCTTGCAACAAGACAGGCATGTTCAGGTACGAAACTAATACTTCTTATTTCAGCTGAATGAGAGGGAGCTGCAGTAGAAGTAAGTGCAAGGGGGTTTTGTTTGTTTTATATCCATAGACACATTCTTAAAAAGTACATGTTATAATATATCCCTTCTTCTGCTTCCTTGGTTTCCTGTTCATTACAACACAACTTTGCCAAAACATCCTAATAGTTGTAAATTCGGTTTGACAGTGCACATAAATGCTAAGTCAAGGGCTTTTCTGTGCAAGGAAGCTATTAATAAAAAACAACAACAAACCAACCCAAACAAGAAACATCCTCCCCCCCCCCCCCCAAAAAAAAAAAAAACAACCCAACAAACAAAACCAAAACAAACCCAAATCATAATAGGTATTCTAGAATAATTCTGAAAGTTCGTGCTTTTATTTTAGGACAAGTATTCCCATTTTAGCTTATATTTTTTCTGATATTCCATTTTCCTTCTGGTCAGTTTATGTGGATAAGCCCTGATTTTTAAAATGTTACAGTAGGCAATTTTAATTTTGCGGATACTTTTAAACATGCATTATTTACACTCATGAGACTATTGGCTCCACAGACAATTGTACTACACTTGAATAAAACTATGTTTCTACCCAAAAGCTTTTCACAATGTGTAACATTAAAAGCATTATGTCATTGTAATAGAGTTCTCTGAGTAAGTCCTTGCCATCTGTACTCTTTCACGTTTGGCTGCAAGCAGGAGATAATTTTGAAGAACTGAGGCAAAGTTGCTTTGTTTGGCTTGGTTTCTGTGAGGGCACAGAAAATAAAAAATTAGTTTTAATTTTTTTTTAATAGCATGGTGCTACATCTAGCCATTGAAGGGTGTCTCTGGCTAACCTAATTCTTCCTATGTCTTGGCACTCTTCCATGATTCCTCTGTATTCATCGCTGTATATACATTCAGGTTTGAAGTGCTGTGCATGGAGATCCATTCTTCAGCTGTGATTTCTTTAGCTGCTTCATTGTCATTTAAATTGCATATTTGGAAGTTTTGTGGCACTTAAGAATATGTAGGCTTTAAATCCTTGTTTTGGACTGCTGAAAAGCTGTTTAGTATCTTAAGTTAGCAGCATATTAATCGGCTAAACTACTCTGCCATACAACAAAATATTTAATATGGAACTTTACAGCACCATACTTGCAGCAATACAGCTGGTGCAATAATCTGAAGGCACAGACAATGCAAGATATTTCCAAATGCAAGTAAAGAAAATTTTAGTATCTATATATTTGGTATTGCTGTATTTGGTTTAAAACATATTTTTATGCAGTCCTTCAGGTGTGTCTGAAATTGGGCTTGTTTCTTGCAACTAAATCAATTAATTTAATAAAAAAACCCTGCTTCTGCCTGCAAGCTTAAATTTTATATGTCAACATGTCTATGTTTCTTGTTATAGCTATCCACAGTGCTACTTTTTCACACCGTGCCTTTTTTTTTTCTTTCTTAGATCCCAGGAACCTCTTCTGTTGTTCAGAAAAAGTGGAAGCCTCTACAGTCCTCAGCACAGCCCCGAGGGCTGGGACAATCAACAAAGTCAAAGATTAGTGCTGTGGCAGCTGAAATAAAACAGATTCGTGCAAGAAGGAAAACAGCGCGTATGCTAATGGTTGTCCTCCTGGTTTTTGCACTTTGCTATCTACCAATTAGCATCCTCAATGTCTTGAAAAGGTAAAGGTTATCCCAAAATGTAAACACTTGGTAAATCTTTCTGTCTAAAAACAATCCTCTGTTAAGAGATTCTTGTTATTCTGGCAGATACTTCTAAAAGATAAATTTACTTATTTCATGCTAAAGAAATAATTGCATGATAAGCATACAGTTGGAAGGAAAAAAGAAAATCTGACCTATCCATATTACTTGTCTTAACCCTCATTAGCAAGCTCTTCCTTATGAAAATTATCTATCCTATCTCCTCATTAAAACCTGTCATTTACATGGGATTACAGCTTGTTTTCTGTAAATGCACCCATGGAAGTGTATTTACCTAAAGCAACAGCTGAAGGTTAGCAGGAGAGTGTAGTGTGATTTGCTCTGAGGACTATGAAATGCTGGGTTCGAACACCCATCATGTACAATTTTGAAACCTTAGGCTAACCCTTCAGTTTGCTTGGAATTTATTTTTTTACCCTTTTCTCTCCTGTTTATTTGAGACAAAATTACATACACTCTTGGTTTTTTGTATGGGCCCTGACAGGCCAAGGTTTTGTTATATCTCATGAGCCTTCTGGAATACCAATAATGACATATAGCAGAAGATTTTTAGGGAGTGTAGTGACAGACAAGGGGTAACAGGTTAAAACTTAAACAGGGGAAGTTTAGATTGGATATGAGGAGGAAATTCTTTCCTGTTAGGGTGGTGAGGCACTGGAATGGGTTGCCCAGGGAAGTTGTGAATGCTCCATCCCTGGCAGTGTTCAAGGCCAGGCTGGGCGAAGCCTTGGGTGAGATGGTTTAGTGTGAGATGTCCCTGCCCATGGCAGGTGTGTTGGAACTAGATGGTCTTAAGGCCCTTTCCAACCCTAACCATTTTATGATTCTAAGATTTGAATATCCTAAAAAATAACTAGCCTGTTATTGGTGCTTGAGGAGCATTTTAATTTTTAAGGAATAGTTTCAAATTGGAGGCTTAAATACATCCCACTCAATCCTGGTACTTCCTGAGTTGCAATTTGAGTACTTTTTGTTCTCAAGTCCCTTGGTAGGCAATGTGGAGGAAAAAAAGTATTTCCAGAAGGCAGTTCAGGCCACCTGCAATCTGAACCATAGAGGGATACACAGGCTGCCTTGACTACAATAGCTGAGTAGGTCCATAGTTAGATTTTCACTTACATGGCAAAAGTTAGGTGTAAGGAATCTAGGCAAAACAGGTTTCTTTTGGCAGAAGCTGCAGCTGTGGCCTCAGTTCTGGGGCCAGTTTAGTGCCTTTTGAATTCCAGAGCTCTTGTTTATTGGAGAGTGGGCCTGGAGCTGAGAACCTCAATGACATGAATAGGTCAAAAGCAACTTTCACTGTCTTTTCTTGACTTATCTGAACCAGCTGACTTTGGTTACTTAGGAGACAAGTCATGCATCTGCACCACTGCGAAGTGAAGTACTGATGGTTTCTGTTGTTGTGCTAAACCACCAAGACAGGGGGCTGAGGGATGGGGATTTTATTCTGTCAGGAAATCAAGCACTGTTGAGTCAGCTTTTCTGTGATACTGCAAATGAATCATCAGAGAATTAAGCTAGAACATGCCAAATTTTATATGATTTCTAATTTTGCCATCTTTCAGGTTTGCTCTTCTTTTTCTGTAGGGTTTTGGGGATGTTTAATCATGCTGATGACAGAGAAACTGTATACGCCTGGTTCACATTCTCCCACTGGCTTGTGTATGCAAACAGTGCAGCCAATCCTATTATTTATAACTTCCTCAGTGGTAAGTTACAGTTACTTAGAATTCAAGTTTAATGTATAGTTAGAATGTAATGAGCCATAGCAAATAAGATTAATGACTGTGTAACGTCAGCCCAGCTCCTCCTGTGGGAGCTAGATCTTCTTCTTGGAGCAAGTTGCCTGAAGTATCCCATTACCTATCTACCTATAACTAAACTAAACTGTGCGAGGGCCTCAGTCCAAGTGCTTGAATTTGATTGTCTATGCATTAATTTGGTAGAGAAGTCCCTGGCATTACTTTGGTCTGAAACAACTACCATTCTCCTAAACACTCACTGGATACAGTCTGGGAGGTAGCACAGGCCAGGGACTGTCTCCAGTTGGCATTTTATATGCAGGTATTGGGGTTTGGAGTCTGTGAGTCTTTAATAGTACTTACATGACCAGACTGTGCTGACTAGGTTCAAGGTCAAAGAACTAGGTAAGGTGCTGTTTACTTAGCAGTATAGATTTATCTTAGCTTGTATTTGTCTTATTTGGCTATGGACAGCAGAATCAGAACTTAAATTGGTGGTATTACAGCTAAATAAAGGGAGGCAAAAGTCTATTGATGCTCACTGTGTATTTGCCCATATAGTTTTTGTGGTGTGTAGTGTGAGGATGATCTGAACAACATATTCTGAGCCCCTAAAGCAGACTAATAGGCTGTTGAACACTTTGAATCTCCTCCTAAAAGGTATTCAAGATAAAATACAAATTAGCTATGACCTCTCATTTCACGTCAGGTCATTTAAATCTATGATTGCTCAATTACCTGTTTTTCTTAGATATGTTATTAATCAACAGACTGTCCATGACACGACTTCATAAATCATTTGTCCATTCTGCCTAGCTAAGAATAATTTAGGCTTCATACCACATCTCATGTATCTTCTTAAAAAGGTTATATGTTTTTTATCTTTCTCCAAGATGATGAAATTGTGATTTCCTAGTTCAGCATTAGAAGACCATCTGGGTATTTTGGGTTAATTTTTCTTTAGATAGCTGCTTTTTTCTAATCTATAAAGTCTGATGAAACAGTCTTTATGGTACTTTTTTTCATGAGTCTTTTTTGTGGTTGACAGGGAAATTTAGAGAAGAATTTAAAGCAGCATTTTCTTGTTGCATCTTTGGCATTCGCAGTCATCATGATGAACGGCTCACCAGAGGTCATGCCAGTACAGAGAGTCGGAAATCCTTGACCACCCAGATCAGCAATTTTGACAATGTTTCAAAACTTTCAGAACATGTTGTATTGACCAACATAAACACACTTCCAGTAAATGGTACTGCACCTATTACCTACTGATAGTATACTTGTCCCTGTTTCTTTTGATGCTGTGGAAGTAAAATTTCATTGTGCAGACAACACTATTTGAATCTGAGCACAGTGCAATGAGACAAGGGTGTTTACAACTAAGAACTGACTGTAAGAAAAGTAACTTACAAGAAATATTTTATAGAATATGCTAAAACTTCAGTTAATATATTGCTGAAACAAAATTTCATCTCATTTATTTCAAAACTTGAGTTGCAACTGGGGAGGGTGTAAGGTAATAATATTTTATATAAATACTTTCCTTTAGATTCCTACTTCCTTTAGACTCCTAAGTAAATAAAGAACAGGCACCTGAAAGTATGAAAATCATTATCCCTGGAGTTGCAATGTGTTTATAAACAACCATATTCTACTCAGAGATAGTTCTCTGAAGTTGTGGTATATTTTATAACAAATACCTGAATGTCCTTGACTATTTCAAATCATATGCATACCATGCGTTCTGGTTTGAGTTGAGCTGATTAAATAGGAAATTCACATTCATTTATTTTCTCACATTTTCTATTCTTTTCCATCCTGGGGGGGAGGGGAGGGGGAGAGAACTATTGGGTGCGTTCAGGAACAGCTGGGGAGATACTCTTGATTTTTCTCCCATACAGGTTGATAAATAAATGAACACAGTCTGAAATGAAAAGCAGAAATTGTTCAAGCTTTCCCAAATCTGGGTAAACATTGAAATGATTGTGCAATTCCCTAGCTTTGTGAATAGATAGAAAATTGCATATAAGTTATTTGATTTGTTTCATTACATTATATGTTGTATACCAGTAGAAATTTGCAAGGGACTTCAAGTACAGGTTTCATTCCTCCTCTTCTAGGGATGTGAATGTTTGTTATCTAGAAGTTATTTCAGATACTATAGGCTTGGACTATATAAACTATATATTGATAACAGAGAAAGGTGAGCTAACCTGCTCCTAAATGCATATCTAAAAATAATTAAATAAATTACCTCTGAAGAAGTGTTCTTTGCACTTACTATAAAAGGAATGTTTGTTTTTTTTACCTGAATTCAGCTTGCTCTTCTCCAGTAGTGTTTCCATTCCTATATGTATGGCACAGGCAAGGTTACAGGCACGAAACACAGATGATAGTGTGGCTGTAGATTATGTTTTACTCTATTATCTGTCATCATTTTTTATCCACTGCTTGTCCTATGTTCATGGTGGAGGGGTTGGACTAGGTGATCTCTAAAAGTTGTTTCCAATCCAAACTATTCTGTGATTTTATGATTGACTTGCATACAGGAAGCTGTAGTGCTCTGCTGGTCACAGTGGCATCTGGATAAGGAATCACAGGGCAATTTACTAATTAATGTATATTAAATAAGTAGTAGAACAAATTAAAAAAATTAAAAGTAAGAAGATAAAGGTTTATGCATCAGGAATCCCCTTAGACTTCACTTAAAATTTCCATTTGCAGTTTGGAGCATATTCTGGCAGACCATTTTGTTAATCAGTCATCACCTGCATAGTAGTCAGAGAGTAGCAATCACAGGATGAGCCAGTCAGCTACCTGATGCAAACAGGAAAATCATGTTAAAATCTCTGGTATTTCTTACAGGAATCCCAGCTACAATCAGCCCAATGAAATCAGTGGAACTACAGCTCCACATACCAGGGATGAACATGACTTCAAATTTAGATGAAACTGTGAAGGTTTCTGCAGAAGACACTGGCAACACAGAGAATGAGTGGGACAAATTTGTCCCTAGCATAACTAAACTTACCTCGATGGAGTTACAGCAAGGATGACTTTGCCTCAGTAAACATAAGACTGCCAGAGACTGACACATGGTTTTAGCTGTATTACAGACTACTGCTGGACAAAGGGATTCCTTCAAAACAACTGCCTCTCTTATTTCTTCTCAGTCTTACAGAAACCTACTTACCTCAGTATGAGCTAAAGAACATGGCTTTACAAGCCTTTTTAGAGTTTGGATTGTGTCATACTTTGTAAATACTGTAGATATTTATTTTTATATATTTTAGATGCTGTGGAATGTTCTAAAATGTATTATATAAAGAACTCTAAGTATTTGAAAGAAGTCTCAAACATTTGTTTATATCCTATTTCTATAAATGAGTGACTTATTTACAAGAATGCTTACTTATGCACTAGTGATATTCTGGAATTATTTTGCACTTCTTTTTCTGCTAATCCACTTGTTAATTCTGCATTCATTATGGAAGTTTCACTTCAGATTGATTTGGGGAGATGAAAGTTACTTTTTCTAAGCACAGACATGCTTCTAAGATATGAACTCAAAGTGCTGCAGGTCACACATGTTTTCATAAGATTATACTTAATAGCCACTATTTTTTTTCTTCAGAATTCAGTGCCTAAAAAATAATTACTTAAATAAAACTTATGTGATACTCAAAGGTGCTATAAACTCAAAATTCCTACTCAGGCCAATGGGAATAACAAGTGTCAGCACCCCTGAAAGACAGGTCATTTTAACATTGGTAGCTCATTTTAAGTCCGTAATGTCTGCAAGTGTTGCTCCAGAGATGTCTGAGGATCTTTAAAATATAAAACACCGGCTATCTTGCTTAATTTCATGATTTCTCTCTCAGATGCCATTTAATACTAATGATACAAAAAATTAAGAGATTTCTATGCTTAGAAAATGTTGACTTTTCAACTATTCAAATAAAATGTTTCTTGCTGTAGATCGAGTACTCACCCATGTTCTGTTTGTGGAATAAGCACAGTGACCTGGCACTCGCTACCATGCATCGTAATTTTTCTTCTTCAAGAATGAAGATGGTCAATCACTGGAGACTTAGTCTACTAGGAGATCATGGCCTATTGGTTAGGAAGAGACTAATGCGTAAAAACCTGAGCTACAATCTCCTTCTGGCACTATTCTTGCATTTCAGCTCAAATTTTTCAAAAGGAAGGCTGAGCTGGAAGGGAAGACATGTTTTTCACTAAAAAGCATTTGACGTAGAAAGAAGACAGTCTCATGCATTCAAAGGTTTCTGAAAACCCAGTTGTTCATAAAGAAGGTATTATTTGATTAACCTATGTAAATATTTTTTCTAGGTTTTGCTTTGACCTAATGTCATGTGTTGTACTATTATGACATCTATAGTTCTATGAAGTGCTTAATCACTTTACGCTTTAGTCTTCTCAAACAGCTGTTTTACTTGACATTGTTCCAATTACTCCTAGTTTACACTGGTGTAAAGCGAGAGAAAAAAAATCCATTTGTTTGTATATTAAAGTTTTCTATTAAAAGAGAAAAAAGAGAATATTCTTTCTATTAGAAAGAATAAAGAGAAATACATAAACAGAAAGAATGTTTAAGCAACAAATAAAATCATAGGAATTCCTATATTCCTATGTGTAAGCTTAATTTTTTTACTGTAGCTATTATGTCATTATTTCAAGGAATTGTTTTACTATGTCTCTTCTAAGAAAACAGAAGGATTTGATTTCATAGTGATTGCAGTTCCTTTACCACTAGAAGGCTATTTTTGCTTTTCAGCCACATAAAATGTAATATTCTTAAACTGTGTGAAACAGGATATAATTTTTCTATATAATTTGAAATGGTTGGATAAAGAGCTGCTGAATTAAAACATTAAAGAAATGGGAGACTAGAATTTGAAAAGTCCTCTATTTTTTCTTCTTATATAAGTAAGAAAAAGTCAAAAAGTTAATCTAATTGCCAAATAACTATCAATAATTTTTCAATTGTGCCATAAAATATTGCCTCAACCCATTGCTGAAAAATGTCATTTATGTCAAAATTCTGGAAACCTATACTTTCTTATCAGAAAATGTATTTTTAGCTTTTCCTTGAAGAGAGAGCAACATTGTAGAAAGTAAATGGTTAGATAAATCTTTGCCAGTAAAGAAGGGGGGAGTATGTGTACTTTTCAAACATAAAATGTTATGGATGGCTGTGTAAAAACAGCAACATTCAGCCTTGTCAGGTGTATTGCCCAGATCCCTGTGAGTTGATAAAGGCTGGAAGGGTACATTTTTTTTTTTAACTTGGGCCAGGTAACAAAGAACTAGAATAGCAATATTAATCACACTCATGGGAAAAGTATAAGTAGCATCTTTCTAAAGGAGGGGGTTGAATACCCCATCCCAACACAAACTGTGTTCTTTTTGCTGCTGCCTTAATGCCACTGGGATAAATTGTGTTAGTTCACACCACCACTAAAGGTCATTGGCAGGTTTTGGCTCCTGCAGGTCTCCTGTGACATATTAGAAATGGAGGTTCTGGCCATATTTTTCTCTTTTGTAAGAGAAAATTTCTCTTTTGTTCTCTTTGTTATTTTCACTTAGATCTCCAAACGTAAAATATTCCAACGTTCCTAGAAAGTTTTTTTAGCCATAACTAACTTAATAGTACTACTTGTGTGGAGAATGTGAGTAAAATATGAAACATTAATTGACATATTATTCTGGGCTTTACTCTTTAGTAAATAGCTCATCTTTCCGACAAAACTGATACTATCAGAGCTTATCTAAGATTTGAAATTCTAAGGATAGGTAGAAAGTCTGTTTCTGCTTGGTTGTAGCATTATTAGACAATCACAAAATGTTTTTTTATATCTGTTCCAACAGATGCAAATTGTTGTGCCACCATCATCCTGGTGTTTTGTCTCTCAACATATATCACAGACTTGGAGGTCTGATATCCTGACCTCTTTCTCCTTTCCTGTTGTCACTGTAGTAACAGTGACAAGATAAGCTTGTACCCTGCAGTCACAATGACTGCAAGAAAATTTCTCCCCTCTCCACCTCAAAAAAGGCATTTCCCCCCCCCCCCCCCTTTTCTTTTCATCTCCATAGAGGGCACTATCTCATTCTCACGTATTAGCAAAATTGGTGCATGTCATTAACCTGGAGAGTGCTTTATAGGAAGGAGAGGACACTACACGTTAGCTTAACTCATCCCTCACTCTAAGATTCATTGCAACCTACTGCTGCATGTTACAGTAGATTTAGGCCAAGGCAAATTTAGTCTTCAAACCTAAAATTCATCTCACAGTTAAAATTATATACATCTCAGAAGCTGATCCTTTTAATAAGTTTTTTCTCTGCCTGTTGGATATATTGGATTAGTCGTTTTTTGTTTTTTGTTTTTTTCTTGAACATACTTTTGGGAAAAAAAGACATGTATTTGCAATGCTGGCATTAAGAGTTTAATTAATTAATAGAATAAATTAACTAAGTTAAACTCTGAATTAAAAATAAAAATATTTAAAAAATATATATTCAAGACTGAGTTTTGCTGAGTCAACCAAAATTGAGCAAAATATGGATGTGGCTCAAGTTTTACTTTGCCAAGAGGAACAGGATTTCACCCACTACATCTCTATTTCTGCTATACACTGTAAATTTTATGTGATCTTTATGTTTTAAGTATTCAAGGACCAATCCAATTAAAAATGTTGTGCATGGGATAAGCAATTTGTGAAAATAAAACTCAGGAGCATCATGGATTAGGCAATAGGGATCTGTTATTTCCTTGTCCTTCTGGTGCAAAGCAGAGAGTGTTCAGCAAAGCCAGCAGGTATATAATAGTATGCTTTATAGTTGATTTAGTTTTTATTCAGTACCCAAGTCAGGTGCTGACTTTTGTGTGGCAAACTGGTTTTGGTGTATTTTACTGAAACTCCTGAAGTTAGACCCATAGTCCAGTATGGGTCTAGACTGTAGACTAGTTATTTGTTCCTCTGGTCTGCTGTCCATCATGCTCCATAGTTCCTTTCTCTCCTTAACAGATCACGATCCTACTTCACATCTGAAATGAAAACAAATTCCCTTCTCAAATGCATTAAGAAATATTTGCAGAAGATCTACAGACATAGCAAAAGGCATTTTATGGAGAGATTACAGGCAGCAGCCAAAGACTTGCTTTGTTAGTTTCTCCAGAAACCGGTGGGAACTGAATGCAAAGGGAGAACCAGGCACCTTAAGAAATGCCAAAGAGCCACGTCTCACCCACACGCGGTCCAGCTTAGCGGTTGAGGCAACAGGGAAAATACAAGCAAAGGGTGCAGGGATGGCAGCGAGGGAAGCTCTGGGCAGTGTGAGGTGGCTTCATCCACGGTTCCTGACAGAAAGAGGTGTGCAGAGACAGATGCGGCATCGACCCCCGGAGGCTGGCAGCCAGTGGCCCGGCTCCTATCGCGGCGGGTCCCCGTGGGGACGCTGCCGGGCCGGCGGGCGGGGCGCTGTCCCCGCTGCGGGTGCTGAAGGGGTGGTGCCGCACCGGCACCTGCCGCCAGCCGCCCCGCGCGGAGCTGCAGCCGCCGCGGCTAGCCATGGCCGCGCTCCTCTGCCTTGGTAAGTGCCGCGGGATGCGGGGGTAGAGACACTTGCGGCCCCGGCCTCGCCAGGAGACTTAGTTCGCCCGCCGCTCTTCTTACAGCTCCATCCATTCCCCTTTCCCCTCGGGAGCCTCAAGGCGGAGTTGAGCAGGTGCCTGTCGGGGGTTCACACCGGTGTGCGACGTCCGGGCCCGCGGCTGGGTGCAGATCTTCAGTCCGGCTCTGGGCAGCGTGCCTGAAGCGGAAGGGACAGCAGGGGAGGAGGGCAGGCAGTGAGAAGTTGAACTGGCGAGGAGACCCACAAATGGGATGCCTGATTTAAATAGCAGCCACTTGTTTGACAAGTGGAAAGCGTTTAGTGCTGGCGCGGCTTCACAGAGGGCTCCTGGCATGTCACTTTGGGTCTGAATGGAGAAAAGGGGAAAACAACAAAGCTGGTGCAGAAGGGTTTGATGGAAGAGAAAATAACCAGACAAGTATATTCCAATTTCTTATCTTACACTTTCCCCCTCTACATATGGTATACGTGCTGCTTCTCTTTTTAACACTCCGCTACTCTAAACTCATATTCCTCTGTTAAAAACATTTCTTAGGCGTTGTTAGAATAAATCTGTCCTTTTTCGCTTTTCAACTGTATTCAAACTGTATTCAACTACAGTTTGCCTTTCTCTTTTGAAGCTAGCTATCTTGCTGCTCTCGCCATTGGATAGAAACCACAGCTTGGTTCCCATTATTTATTATTATCTGCCAGATAATGATTCTGCACTCATGAGAGAGAAATTGTAATTCCTCCATTTTTCAGTTCTCAATCTGCAAAATTAAACTGCTAAAATGTCCCCTTTTCGCCTTTTTTCACTTCAGACATTTTTCAGGATGGGGAAAGTTACACCTACCCAGTGAATCAATGGGCACCTCTACAGAAATACAGACACCTGTAGAAATCTAAATTTATGTGTTTTCATGTCAAAACAGATGTCTCTAAAAGTTCTAGTTACAAACTAGTTCTTTGATGCCCACCCATAACATGTCATTAGGTCTAGAGAAGCCAGCTTCAGTCACAGATTCTGCCACTTGGCCCTTTATTTTGCAAAAGCATCTGCTCCTTTTTGTGGGCACAGTTTCCAGGTGGGTTTGAAATAAACAGAGCCTGAAATAATCCTTACAAAGGAGCAGCAGGTGCTCACTGTCTGCTCAGCCAATCCTACTTTGACTATTCATTTTCAGCCACTGTTTCCCAAAAGCTGCCTTGGAAGGAGGGAGACACCACAGAGTCTTTGTGCTGTGGATCCTAACAGGATCTTCCATTGTGCTAGTACCTACAAAATAAGCAGATGGGTAACCAGCAAAATACCTTAAAACTTCCTGAATTTTAATTTTGTATTGTCTTTTCACCCACAAGGTATTTAGCAACTTTTTATCATTCAAATAAACAATAATTTCACAAGTAGGAAGAACTTTTGGAGACAGTGACAGGACTGAAATGTTGTCAGAGTGAGCCAAAAATTGTCCCTATGGATAGACCAGCTGCACAGTCCTCAATGTCAAGTGACAGGAGCTGTTTCTATGCATCAGTCTCGCAGGCTGACTGAGAGATGCACCCTAGGACAGTGTTTCAGGCTGGAAATCACTGAAACTACAACCAACCCTGAATAAACCTGAGGACTGGCAGGAGTATGCACAACTGAGGAAGGATTAGCATCAGCTACAGTAAGCGTATATGGCCTCTTCTGTGTCTGATAGGCACACGAGATACTGTGTCAGTTATAAAGTATTAAATGTTGCTTCATCTTTTATCAGTGTGCAGCCAGAAAGTGTTCCCTACAGCAGCACTATTGTATCACAGGTAGTGTATCACATTTCCAGAATGGATGGCGGCACCTCTAAAGAGTAGTGGCTATTTAAAGTTATGAAAAACAATACTTGATATGTAATTTCTTATTTCTCAAATGTATCATTGGAAACATTTAATTTCTCTGGATAGGGTCTGGACAAGTTCTGGGGGAATATTTCATGCTTCTTGCAGCTGATGTTTAAGGAATTAAACAGTGCTGGATATTCCTCAAATTCCATATAAACTTACCTGAACATAAGGAAAAAAAAAAAAAGGAGACTTGGTGACTTGGTCTGTGGATCCTGTGTCCTTCAATACCTAAATAAGCACACCCATCAGGATTTCAGCATCTAGTTTGATGAGGCCTGAAATCAGTGTCTGAAACTTAATTTTATGGAAAATTAAGACACATGGTTACAAATTAGAGATTGTGTTACCATGGCAATATTGATGAAAGGGCTAAACCCCAACTAATCTGTCTTTTCCTAGCAAGGCAATTAAATTTTCTACTGATAAGCCAGAGGTGGTGCTGATTTAAAATTCTTTACCTTGAAATCTCCATGTCAGTCTTCTGTTTTGGAGGTTTTCAATGCAATTAACACAGCCTTTTGGTTCATTGCACCCAGAGAAACAGATAACAGATAAAGAATGTGGGGGTTGTTTTCAAGAAATGGTGCATCTGTGAAGTAAAATCAAAGAGGGTGAAAAGTACTGCACTATGAAATAAAATCTCTGTTATCTGACAGTTGTGTGGCTGTCAAATCTCCTTCATTTCGTCTATTCATAGGAATTCCTGTGTAGTCTCTAGCTTGGCAAAATTGCAGTCCAAATAAAATGCTGTTTCCTTTGTATTTTATGCTATCTTCCTTTCTATAATTTATTATGAATCTCAGAACTTCAGTCATTTCTATATATCTATGGGCTAATGTTCTATATATATGTTGTTGCTATAATACAACTATAATTGCTATAATAAAACCAATACAAAATATGCCACACCACAACTTTGAAAATTTAAAATTTAAATTTAAATTTACAGTTGTGAAACTGAGAAAAGATTCATTCTGTTAAGAAGTGACTTGGTAGAACACTTGAATCTATAGATAAACTACAGTAAATTAGATTGTTATAATAGTGTAAAGGAAAAAGCTCAGTACAATATTAAATATTACTGTATTAAATAGTTATTATTTTCTGGGTTTTCAGTGCTGTTCATGTACTTTACAAGTGTATCTACTGCCCAGACTACTGACTGTCTTCGCCTGAGAGAGCAATGTATAAATGCTGCAAATGGATGTGAGAGTGTCTGGAATGTTGTTGAAGATGCCTGCAATATTTCAGGTAATTCTTTATGGTCTACACAGCTTTATTCTGAATTGCTGAGTGGTTGAGTATTCATAGTTCGTAATAATATTGCTGTGGTGACTGAATGAAGTCAGTGAGATTACAAAGAAAATTACAGCAAGTCAGACATTTTCTGAAGTCCTAGACAGTGGCCAATACTGTACTACTAAAAGTCACGCTGACTCTTCAATAAGGTAATAAATGAAATTTCTAGACTATGAACAAATTCAGAATCTGAACCAACTCAAGAAGCTTGAATTCATCAGAAATATGCTCTTGTGGGGATCCTGTCAAACAAAGCCAGCATGCAGCTGGAAAAAAAAATCCAATCTTGTTTTCCATAATTCTAAGGAGTTGATCTACCCCCTCCCTGGCAGTGTTCAAGGCCAGGTTGGATGGTGCTTTGTGAAAACTGTTCTAGTGGAAGGTATCCCTGCCCATGTCAGTGGGGTTGGAACCAGATGATCTTTAAGGCCCCTTCCAAACCAAGCCATTCTGTGACTCTATGATTTTGCACAATACCCATAACAATATAGAGGTTATTTAGAGTACTTTTCAAATAAATAAAGCATGCCACAAAGGAAGTTATATTGTAGGGATGCACACTGTACTTAATCAGTGAATAGTATGTACATGTCAGTGATTCACTTGCAGGGAGTGATCATACGATAAAGTGCAGCTTACAATGTGACTAAGCCTCCTTGAATTGTTAAACAGAATCTCACATGAATGAAACCAGATCAGTCTCTGTCTGCCTCTGTTTATTGCAATCCCAACACTTGGTGCATCATTTCAAAGTAAGGTATGTTTTAGGTGGAGGAAATTTGATTGGAAAGTCATCCTAATGTCTGTTGGCATTCAGATGAAAATGTTCCTTCCTTCATTCCTATTATCTTCTTCCTATTATCTTCTTCCTCCTTACTATTATCTTCTTGAACAAGTCTTGAGTATCAGTCACCATCTCTCTCTTTAAATCCTCCTAATACCTTCCTGTTAAATGTTAAGTATTTACTTGCCAGGTGCTGTGAATATGGAATGGGGAAAGAGAGTGGCAGTGCAGTGTGGTAGTGTCATTAGACCATGATAGTAATGATAACTTTTTTGACTGATAAATGTCAAAGGCCTTGATCTACCAAGGCTACATTAGTACTAGCAAATAAAATGGGCCAAGGACTATTTTCTGACACTGAATTCATCATGGGGTGGCATGTGTCCATGCAAATAAACTGTCTTACGCCTGTGCTGGCTGCATAGAACTGACTTCTGGGAGTGGCTCCAGCTCCACACTATCTCCACAGTCTAGCTGGGTTGCTCCAGACTGGGTACCATGCAAAAATGCAGCAGTACAGACACAGTCACTCGCCATTAGCCTAGCCCATGTCTTGGTCCTCTTAATTAGATGCATTACTTCCATTTCTAGCAACTTAGTTCCATGGGGCAGGTTCCCTGTTGCTGGGAATTAGAGGTATCTATATCTCCATGGAAACCTCCCTTTCCCTTATATTGACATTATTTGAACAAAACCAGTCATAATCTGCTGCCATAATCTGAACAAAACAAGCCACAATCTGAACAAAACCTGATGCCATAATCTTTTCTGAGGCTCAGCTTCAGCAGAGTTGATAAAGTGAATGTCTGTCTGTCTTGATGTCAGGATCAGTCTCATGTTTGGTCTGTGTAGGAAGCCAGGCAGCAGAAGATACTGCTTGACTTCATGATCAATAACCTACTGCTAGAGCATTCACCTGCAGCATGAGCTACCTGCATGCCTCTGTCCAATGTGTTGCAGAGATTTGAATCCAAGTGCTCAAGTCACAGGGCAGTATTTAAAAGAATTAGAGTAGGATTCCTTCTTAGTGTTTCCTGTTCCAGAAATGTATCTGCTTTGCACAGAATAGCTGAATACTTCGAAGAACAGAATAAATGAAAAATACATGATAACCTAATGGTTATGACAGTCCCCAAAGGAACTGGGAGGTGTGTTGCTTACCGGGAGCACGGATCAGGGATGTGGCAGAGAGGCTGCCTGCTCTAGTAAGTCCCACGGACTATTACCCACTCCTGGTGGTACATGTGTGTCCTGGGTTCAGCAGTAGCAGTCATGTTTTTTCCTTTGTGTTAACTGGTGCAGTGCTGTGTTTTGACTTCTAGTTTGAGAACAGTGTTGGTGAAGCCGATGTTGTCGGTTGTTGCTAAGTGATGTTTACCCTGACCAAGGACTCTGTGAGGCTCATGCTCTGCCAGGGAGGAGGGGAAGCTGTGAGGAAGCAGAGACGGGGCGCCTGACCCGGGCTAGCCGGGGAGGTATTCCATACCACAGCACGTCATGCCCGGGGTGGGGGGTAACTGGGAGTTACCCGGAAGGACAGGAGCTTCCGGGTGGAACTCGTTTTCTTGGCCGGTGGTATCGTATTCTCTTCCCTTGTTATTTTCCCTTATCATTGTTTTAGCTGATAGTAGCGGTGGTGATTTGTTGCTGGACTGTTCTTGTCTCAACCCGTAGGAGTTGCACTCTCTTGATCCTCCTCCCCGTTCCTCCGGGAGCGGGGAAGGGGAGAGCCCTGGTGCAGGGGGGGAGGGAGACGGACACGGACCTTGATTGTTGTCAGCTTGGCACCACTCACTGGGAGTGAGTGAACAAGTTACCTGACTGGGTTTAAACCATGACAATGTGGATGCTAGGGATATAGACAGTAGTAGCCTGGGGAGCATAAAGAAGGACTACAGAGCCCTGGGAGAGGCGGTTAGGGGCTCTGGAGCTCAGATAGTCTCTTCGTCAATTCTCCAGGATACAGGGGAAGACCTTAAAAAAGCTAGGAGGATTGGCCAGGTTAATAACTGGTTAAAAGGGTGATGTCATAGTCAGGGGTTTGGGTGTCTTGAACACAGGACCCAAGCTTGTAGGCCAGGTCTAGTGGGGGCTGGTGGAGCTGGTGTTAAAGAAGGGGAAGAGCAGTTTTGGTAGGAGGCTTGTCAGAATGGTCAAGGAGGCTTTAAACTAGATGTGTTGGGGGAGGGGGGCATCATTCCATCCCAACACGCCCAGTCAGTTGCCAGCACCTATAATAAATGCTTGGAGCAATGTAGATATCTTCCAGCTGCTCCAGCCAATGAGCCGGCTTCATTTGGAGCTTGGCTCAGATGCCTCTATACAAACACCCGTAAGCATGGGGAACAAACAAGAGGAATTAGAGATGTGTGTACATCTGAGGGGGTATGATATAATAGGCATCGCAGAAACATGGTGGGATGGCTCCTGTGACTGGAGTGTTGGAATGGAAGGTTACAGGCTCTTTAGAAAAGACAGGCCTGGCAGGCGGGGAGGGGGAGTTGCCTTTTATGTTAGGGATAGGCTGGAGAGTATGGAACTCTGTCTGGGGACAGGTGAGAAGTTAAACAGAGAGTTTGTGGGTCAGGGTTAAAAGGAAAACAGCTATGGGAGACGTTACTGTGGGGATCTGTTACAGACCGCCTGATCAAGGAGAACCTGCAGATGAAGCACTCCGTAGACAGATTGGAAAAGCCTCACGCTCACAGGCCCTTGTTCTCATGGGTGACTTCAACCACCCTGACATCTGTTGGAAGGACGGTACGGCCCGGCACAAGCAATCCAAGAGGTTCCTCGATTGTGTAGAAGACAACTTCCTTCTGCAAGTAATAGAGGAGCCGACAAGGAGAGGTGCCATGCTTGACCTCGTGCTCACCAACAGGGAAGGGCTCGTTGGAAATGTGATGCTCCAGGGCAGCCTTGGATGCAGCTATCACGAGATGCTCAAATTTGAGATGCTCAGGACAGTGAGAAGAGCGTGCAGCAAGCTCACTGCCCTGGACTTCAAAAGAGCAGACTTTGGCCTCTTCAGGAACCTACTTCGGAAGGTTCCATGGGATACAGCCCTAGAGGGCAGGGGGGCCCAAGGCTGTTGGTTTATATTCAAGGATCACCTGCTACAAGCTCAGGAGTGTTGCATCCCAACTAGAAGGAAGTGCAGCAGGAGGGCCAGGAGACCTCCTTGGATGGATAAGGAGCTGCTGAGGAAAATTCAAATGAAAAAAAGAGGCTTATAATAAGTGGAAGCAAGAACAGGTGGCATGGGAAGAGTACAGGGATGTTGTCTGGGAAGCTAGAGACCAGGTTAGGAAAGCTAAGGCCCAGTTAGAATTAAACTTAGCTAGAGGTATTAAAGATAACAGGAAGGGATTCTACAGGTACATAGCAAATAAAAAACAGACTAGGGAGAATGTAGGCCCCCTCAGGAAGCTCTTGGAAGAGCTGGCAACACAGGATTTGGAGAAGGCTGAGGTTCTGAATGACTTCTTTGCCTTGGTCTTCACTAGCAAAGGCTCTGACCAAACCACCCAAGTCACGGAAGGCAGATGCAGGGACTGTGAGAATGAAGACCTTGGGCCCACTGTAGGAGAGGATCTGGTTCGAGACCATCTTAAAAATCTGAACGTGCACAAGTCCATGGGTCCTGATGAAATCCATCCACGGGTCCTGAAGGAGCTGGCGAATGAAGTTGCTAAGCCACTGGCCATCATATTTGAGAAATCATGGCAGTCAGGTGAAGTTCCGGATGACTGGAAAAAGGGAAATATAACCCCCATTTTCAAGAAGGGGAAAATGGATGACCCAGGGAATTACAGGCCAGTCAGTCTGACCTCTGTGCCTGGCAAAATCTTGGAGCAGATTCTCCTGGAAGGCATGCTAAGGCACATGAAAAACAACAAGGTGCTTGGTGACAGCCAGCATGGCTTCACTAAGGGGAAATCCTGCCTGACCGATTTGGTGGCCTTCTGTGATGGGGCTACAGAATTGATGGACAGGGGTAGAGCAGTTGATGTCATCTACCTGAACTTCTGTAAAGCGTTCGACACTGTCCCACACGACATCCTTGTCTCTAAATTGGAGAGACGTCAATTTGATGGATGGACCACTCGGTGGATAAAGAACTGGCTGGATGGCCGCACACGAAGAGTTGTGGTCAATGGCTCAGTGTCCGGCTGGAGACCAGTAACGAGTGGTGTCCCTCAGGGATCGGTGTTGGGACCGGTCTTGTTTAACGTCTTTGTTGCTGACATGGACAGTGGGATTGAGTGCGCCCTCAGCAAGTTTGCCGATGACACCAAGCTGTGTGGTTCAGTTGATACGCTGGATGGAAGGAATGCCATCCAGAGGGACCTTGACACGCTTGTGAGGTGGGCTGATGCCAACCTCATGAAGTTTAACCATGGCAAGTGCAAGATCCTACACGTGGGTCGGAGCAATCCCAGGCACAGCTACAGGTTGGGCAGAGAAGAGATTCAGAGCAGCCCTGTGGAGAAGGACTCGGGGGTGTTGGTTGATGAGAAAATGAACATGAGCCGGCTTCAGTGTGCGCTTGCAGCCCAGAAAGCCAACCGAATCCTGGGGTGCATCAAAAGGAGCGTGACCAGCAGGTCGAAGGAGGTGATCCTGCCCCTCTACTCTGCTCTCGGGAGACCTCACCTGTAGTATTGTGTGCAGTTCTGGTGTCCTCAACATAAAAAGGACATGGAACTGTTGGAACAAGTCCAGAGAAGGGCCACGAGGATGATCAGGGGACTGGAGCGCCTCCCGTATGAAGACAGGCTGAGAAAGTTGGAGCTGTTCAGCCTGGAGAAGAGAAGGCTGCGTGGAGACCTCATAGCAGCCTTCCAGTATCTGAAGGGGGCCTATAGGGATGCTGGAGAGGGACTCTTCATTAGGGACTGTAGTGATAGCACAAGGGGTAATGGGTTAAAACTTAAACAGAGGAAGTTTAGGTTGGATATAAGGAGGAAATTCCTTCCTGTTAGGTTGGTGAGGCAGTGGAATAGGTTGCCCAGGGAGGTTGTGAATGCTCCATCCCTGGCAGTGTTCAAGACCAGGTTGGACGAGGCCTTGGGTGATATGATTTAGCAGAAGGTGTCCCTGCCCACAGCAGGGGCGTTGGAACTAGATGATCTTAAGGCCCTTTCCAACCCTAATTATTCTATGATTCTATGATTCTAACTGGGTTTCACTCATGTTCTGTTGAGTTATTAAATATTTTATGTGAAGTGGAACACTTTCAAAAGATATGGCTGCTATTTGAAAAAAAAGTATTGGAATATGCAGTAGTTTCAGGCTCAAGATAGTGACCTAAAGATGAGCTCTCTAGAACCAATCCTCTTCTCCGAATCATAAGAAGCCTAGTTTGCTTCTCTTGCATCATTCGCAGAGGCATTAGCACAAACCCTACTTGACATAAACAGCAGAATTGGTACTGTAGCCTGTTCTTCATCATTCCCTGCAAACAGATAAAGTGGACCAGCATGATGACTTTTGTGGTCTCCGCTTTGAATTTATTGCATTGTCCCATAATCTGCTGTTTCCTTCACTTATTTTCCTATGTGGTTATTCACTGATACTAATGGTATTTATTACAGGCTCAGAGAAACCTTCTGAAAATAAGTTCTTCTTGTAATTGCTTGTTTGGTTTTGCATTTGAATATTTCCTTAGCATAATGGCCTTTGGCAAGGACTTTCCAGCATTGCAGGTCACTTAGGTACTGTGTAGGGTCTAGAACAAATTATTCTAAATGTGCCTATTAGGTGCTATGACTCCAGAGGATGAATAACATTCTTCTGTCTGTCAAGAGTACTCTACATATGCAAGTCTAAAGGCTTCATGGATGAGCTGTAGTAATTCAAAAAGCCCTTCAGTGCTGAGCATGTAAGCAATAGGCAATGGAACAAGTATTCCTTTTGCTTGATTTTTACAAAAAAAACTAACTAAAAATTATAATTACACTCTTACTTTGTGGTATGAGTTCAATAATTCGGTCCCACAGGCTGTAACTTCCAAGTTAAATGTGTGTGTTCCAAAGACCTTCGTCTTTTCTTCTTCAGAGTCCATCTGGGAACACTACACTGACTGCCTGAGTCACTCCTTTCTCTGTCAAACTGTCCGTCACCGCTTCTGTGCTACTACAGCAGCATTTTCAGTGTCTCAGTTCATAACCCTCTGAGCCCAATCCTTTTTCCATTTCCTGTTCTGTGCCAAGGTACAGTGAAAAACCAAAACCACTAAACCCACAAAAAAAAAACAAACAAAAACCAAAACCAAATCCAAACCAAACAACAGAAAAAAAAAAAAAAAGAAGCTTCCAGGTCAGGATGGAAAAGACTGAAATATTTAACTATGATGGAATCAAAGGTTTTCAGTTTGAAAATGTCAAAAATGTTTCAGCAGTGCAGAATGAAGTTCTTAAGGTTTGGGGTTTTCTGTTTTTTTGTTGGTTTTTTTTTTTTCATCTGTTATTTCAATGGAGGAAAATAAAATAGAAATTTCTGAGCTCTGATTTAACCATTAGTATACGTTTTCTTAATTTTTCAGAACTGGAAATATCTGGGTTAAAAAAGAGAAGAACTCAGATCACTTAAATATTAAAGAATCACAATTTGAATTAGATTTAGAAGAGTTCTTTTTTTCTTCGAGTAACAGAAACACTGAGGTTGGAAGTGATCTCTGGAGATCTAGTCCAAACTTCCTGCTTAGGCAGGGTCAGCTGCAGTTTGTTTTCCAGGACTGTGGATTTTGGGTGTATCCAGTGATGGAGGCATCAAAACCCATCTGGGCACTCTTCCGCTGTTAGACCACTGTCATATTAAAAAAGGTTTTTTTAATCTTCAAATGGAACTTGTATTTCAGTTTGTACTCTTTGTTTTGTCACTGGATGCCACCTAGGGGTCTTCCCTGCCTTATTCGCTCCCCTCCCATCAGGTATTTATATGCATGGATATGTGTACTTGTAACCCCCTGAGCCTTTTTTCCTCCAGGCTGAGCATTCACAGCTCTCTCAGCCTCCCCTTGTAGGACAGGTGTTCCACTCCATTAATCACATCTGTGGCACTTTGCAGGAGCCACTCCAGTATGCCCATATCCCTCTTGTCCTCAGGAGCCCAGCACTGAACACAGTACTCGGGAAGTCATCTCACCAGTGCTGGAGGAGAAGGCCCAGTACTTTACAGTCTTCAGATGCAATTCCCACCGAGATGACTGAAAAACTCACTGTGCAAGAACAGAGATTATCTCCCTGGAAATGTCAGGTTCTACTTTGTCATGCTTTTGTCTGTGTCCCCACATACATAAGCTATGTACATATAAATAAATTGAATTATGAATAATGTCTGCCAAGCATTAGGTCAGAGAGCATTTTCTATAAATTCCTTGGAAGCATAGATATAAGCTAAAATATATTACCTAGAAATAATCAATGATAAAGCAACAATAATTGAAAACCACCAATAAAATATTTTCTGCTGTTCACTGCAGCTGAATCAATACAGTGTACAAACGGATTAATACTGATAATAGGTTATTTCTACTGATAATAGGGCAAGCCATAAATCTGATGTGTTACCTGATTCTATCTATGCCCTTTTTATCTTTGTAGCCTCACAATATACCTTTCACCCCCTGGTTGTAGGTTGCTGTGATTCAGTGCAGTGTGTTCACTGCACTGTTCACAGAGTGTGGCCACTGGTCACAGCCCCTGTGTACCTGACTCCTAACCACAACATGCTGGTGTCATGAAGACAGATGAGCAAAGTGAGTCTGGGATGCTGCATACCAGGATTTCTGTTTCTTATTCTCCTACCTCTAGTCACCTCCACCCTTGATGTGTCCTCAGGACCTTGAAGAAGACAGTCTTTTAAACAAGCTCCTCCTGATCCTCATTGCTCTTTTTCTACCCCTGGAATTTGTCCTGCTGAAATTGTCTTCCAAAACTCTTTTACTGTCCTTTACTCACCTGATGAAATACAGAGTAGAATATGCACACACCCACCTCCACGGGTCTCTGTAGTTCCCATGTCACCACATTTTTTCCGCCCTATTTTTATACTAGGGGAGTGTCCTATGTCTATGATTGTCAGAAGATCTCCTGAGCTCCTTGGCTACTGGCAAAAGCAAGAAATGTGAGGGCTAAGGGTCAGGGTCTACTACTAAAAATGCAGAAGGCAAGTTGGAGAGATACAGGCAAGTCCATGGGCTTCCTCCTTTGGTGATACAAGAGGTGAAGCAGCAGCAGAGGCTGGGAACTCTAGCTCTTGATGGATTGCAACATCACCCTTCAGAAATACACATTCTAATACACCACCAAAAACAACAGCACCTGGAAAAAGACCAATGCAGACACTGTTTGAAAAAGGATTGAGGGGTGGCAGGGTGGGATGTACAGTCTGAAATAGCTGATATTCATTCCTTCAGGCACAGGCAAAATGCACTCTTTCCTCTTGCAGGCCTTCACCCAGACTGCCTTCTATTGCTATTTGTGTCAACAGCACATAAATGACGTTAAATCTCTAATCAGATTAAAGCTTGTCCATGGCAGCGGTGACACATGGTGCTAGTTTTGCAGTTTTACTAGAGCACACCATCTCTGCTGCTCCATGCTAGTCACTGGGGAAGCAGCATGGCAGGAAGCCAGACATCACCGTTGACAGGGCAGAGACAATAGCATATGTGCTCAGTAGATTAAAACTGAACCTCATGCTGCCCCGTGAAAGCCTGGATCTTGTGAGCCACATACACCTTCTCTTACATATTGTGAAATACTTAACACCTATGGGGCGAAGAGAGGAAATGTGATGTTTTGAGGACCTGTATACCTGTATACCTGTTTTGACAAGGTAGACCATGGTTTTCACAAAATAAAACTTTCTTAAATGGCATAAAACTGTTTCTTATGCAACTTCCTTGAGTAACCTGTAACTTTCTTAAGCAATAACAAGTAATGAAATACTTTTAAAATCTTTTAATTCATAAAGCATAAGGTTGATTTATTTACATTTGTACCACAAACTAGTACATGACCTTTACTTTTACTACCCATACAAGGAAAATATGACCTGACAGCCTGTGTGTCTTTGTCACTGAGTCTAAGTGCACATGCAAGCAATAAGCTTGAAACTGGACTGTCAGACTAGGGCTTCTGCATATTTTTTTTTAGTGTTAACTTATTTTTATTATTTAAAAATAAAAAAAAACAACAAAATATACTTGGACTGCTTAAAATTTCTTGTCATTGCCAAACTTAGGGAGTGAACTAGGGTAGCAGTCCAAGGACATATCCAAACAGCAAGGCATTTGTAGGCTCCTGTTATTCTCATGTGCGTGAAGGATCTGAACTAGAGCAGACATCTCTCAGCATGGGGTTAGCATCACCATTATCACAGGCCTGTTCCTGGCTTCCTATGTCCTCTCTCTTACTTTGTTACCTGGCAGTACCTTAGCCTGTACTGTGAATTCATGTCCCTGCACCAGGCACATAATTTCTACATAGGACCAAGCTGAGTTTCTCAGTGCCTCAGATCAGGCTGATTCCTGTGCACCTTTTCAGTTTGGTCTCTGTTCCTCATGTACCTAAATTAAAAGACACAAGCTTAAGATTTTATGTCATTTGGAAATGAGAACAGGCATTTTGGCAATGGGTGAGATCAAACAAAAGAAGGAAACTTTATTATATCAGCATTAATATTATTTAAAATCTGCTTTCAGAAAGGTTTCCGTACAAAAATAAGTTCAAACCATCATCTCTTGGCAATGCATTATTTTTTGTACTTCAAATGAATTGGTTTATGTAACCATATCCCTTAAGCATTCATAAACATTAACAACATTATAATTTTAATGGTGAGTTCTAGGTAATAGATGCAAGGCAGAAGATGCTATTGGATGTAATAGAATCATCCAGGTCCTGGCTGACAAATACCCAGAATTTAAAAACTGTGTCTGCACTTCAGATGATTTCTGTAGCATCACAACTTTGCTTGGGAAACAGTGCAGCATTGATAAAGGTAACTAAACCTTTAATTATGGCTTTAATCCAGAAATGTTTTCGTTATGAATGGCAAAAAGAAATCTATCATTTTGTAATCCTCATTTTAACTGGATTTAAGTTTGTTTGCATATTTCTCCCATCTAGAGAATTAGTTTTGTCTTTTCTATAATATGCATACTCCAGCATGCATAAGAAAGCAACGCCATATCTTTTTTAAACCAAGCAAAACCAATAAAATGCATGTAAGAAATTCAAACAGTTTCTAAAACTCTTGCTCAATCCAGTGGAAAGCAACAGTGAAAATACAATGTGTTGAAGGCTATTTGTTGCCACAAGGAGGCTGAGCACTACTGGATCTATAGGTTTCTGTCCTGGGTTCAGCAGTAGCAGTCATTTTTCTCCTTCTTAGTAGCTGGTGCGGTGCTGTGTTTTTGACTTTCAGCCTGGGAACAGTGCGGATAACACCAATGTTTTTAGTTGCTGCTCAGTAATGTTTACTCTGACCAAGGACTTTCTGAATCTCAAGCTCTGCCAGGGAGGAGGAGAAGCCAGGAGGAAGTAGAGACAGGACACCTGACCCAAACTGACCAAAGAGGTATTCCATACCACAGCACGTCATGCCCAGAATATAAACTGGGAGCAGTTACCCAGAAGGGCAAGATCACTGCTTGGGTCGGGCTGGGTATTGGTTGGCAGGTGATGAGCAGTTGTATTCTCTTTCCCTGTTATTTCCCTTATCATTCTTATCATTGGTGGTAGCAGTAGTGATTTGTGTTATACTTTAGTTACTGGACTGTTCTACTGGACATTCTACACATGATACAATGATTTCAAGGATTTTCTATTCCACCCAAAGTACAATGATGACAAGGACTCCTAAGTTGCTGACACGAATCATTCCTATATATCTCACAATGTCATTGGAACAGTTCTTTTTGCTTCTAGCAAAATGAAGTAATTTTTTATTTTTAATGGTTGAGATTACATTTCTCACCAGTATAGCAGAAAGTTTTGATGGAGTTATTCTCGTATCAGTTTTACCTACATAAGATAACTTATGGCATTGGTAGACACTTTTAGGACTTAATTCTCCCTGTCTAAATTAAATTACTATTTTAGGTAATGAATGGACGATCTGCTGGAATTGCCATTCTCTCTTTACAAATTATGCACCGAATTAAGATGATTATCTATTGTATGTCCAACCTGTAGGTGGTTAAAATTATGTGAGATAAATCCTGTTATGCAGTAATTTTAGTGAGGGTTTCTCATATTACTGTTAGCAGATGAATTGTTAGACTGTGTTATACAGCTAACAAGACACAATAAGCATGAGGAAGGTTCATTAATCTGCAAGACTCTGAAATTATTATGTATTTACATACAGCTCAGAATGAAACTAAGGCTATTTCATTCATTTTGTTGCATTAAGAGAATTATCCTTTTCCTGAGTTTGTTTTGAGCTGATCAGTGATGATGATCAATCTTCTATTTGATTATATCTCTGTTTGTACCCATTTGTGTAGAATATTTGGAAACCTCCTCAAGATCAGATACTGAACTGAATTTTAGGCAACACAGAAACCCCAAAGACCAAGGACACCCGGAAGAATTAGAGAACGACTGTAGCACTGCAAAACTACTCTGTCAAGAGGACTCTTACTGCTTTTTAGTGTATAAGAGCTTCCAGAGAGCATGCCAGGCAGACACAGCAAAATGCATGCTCCCGATGGTCAACCAGGCATGTTTGTCAGTGTGGAAAGAGCTGAGGAAAACAGTGCTGGGAGAGTGCAAGTGCTCAGAGCCACTTCAGATGAGATGTGTTAAAATATGGAAGGAAATATTTAACAACCATTGTTTACAATACTCTCAAGAGAGCCAAGCTTTAGCAGCTAGTGAAAATGATGATGATGATCACGATGATGATGGTGATGACAACTATGATGATGATGATGTTGACAATGGGAAAAATCAGGACACTGACACAGGTTAGTGGTATTCCAGCAGTCTGAATACTTTCATACATAACAGTGGTGTGCACAAGTCTGTGAAAAAGGTTTTCTTAATAATTTGCAGTTTAACACTGAAAACAGGATAGCTTTCAGAGGCTTACTTAGATGTGAATAATGTAATAGCTAAATGATAGCCTGAGCACAAATACTATTATCCTTCATTGTGCTAATTTGATACAACCTGATCCAAATCAATCCTTCTTAGCATTACACTATAAATAGAAACAATAAGACCAATAACAATTTTCTAACAGCAATTGCCTTGACTTTAGATCAAGACAAGCAATTAGCTGAGCTTACAAACTGGATGCACTGATGAACACATTAAGGCCTTTGGCCTTAAGTCACAAGAAATCTGACTTTATACTGCACTGAGCAGCTCTAAAAATGCTTCTTGAGCTCAAAGGATCTATGATTATGCAGAGAATGTTATCAGCAGCCATTGATAAACTGTGGTTTCACTCCAAAACTTATGAATATATAATTTAATAGGTCCTATTTTGTCAAGTTAGTTTGTTTTATTCTTCTTTAGTTTTACTACTGGCACTATGCCAGCAACACAGGCAACACTTTAAAGTTTAAAACTAAGCTAAGACATGATTTATCACTTATGCTTGCATCCATATGTTTTTGTTTTAGACAATATTAGTACAGAAACAAAATTACAATGGAGTTTATCTGCACTCTCTAAACAAGGTAAGGCAGAATTTAGTTATGAATCCTAATAACTCATTTTAGCTCTGTTTTCAGATAGTATACACAGTATCTTGAGATTAAAATGAATACTTCTCATTCAGATTAGTAAAGAGTCAATCCGGTGTATTTTCAATTAAGCTACTGGGTAGAAAAGAATCCCCAAAAGTCAGGTAACAATCCTGATCCTGTTAAATTCACAGAAACAAATCTTATCCCATAAACATTTTAGGATCAGAACTATCTAGATCTTTTTGTAAGGTTTATAGCATAGTGTACAAATACCTAAAATAGTTCTAAAAACCACAGAAAAGCTATTTATATTCTCTGCTCCATTACTTATTACGTAGCCTAGCGTAAGACTGCATGCTGGAGATTTCAGCAGTTTCAGGTATCTACTAGACACTAGCTTCTATGAACTATTACATACCATGAAGACACTCCCATCTTGCCAGTTTTCACTTTCTTCTCCCTTATTTATCTGACAGGGGCAGAAACTTGCAGAAGAGTTGCTTAAGAGGGCCAAGAGGTGGAAAAAGAAGTGTGAAGTTCACACAATGGTTTTAAAGGAAGCAATGTTAGAAGGGCTGGATCAGAGATTTTGGGAGTCAAAACTGTTTTTAATGGGAATGTTGCATGCGGGATGACTACTAATCATCACTTGAGAAAGGTTTTCTTGTGATTTCATTTAAAAAAATTGTTCTTTTTAGCATACACAGCAAACAGCACCTGCTTGGATGTGAACAGAGAGTGCATTGAAGATGAAGTGTGTAACAAACAGCTGTCCCTGTATCTTAAGGCTTGCTCAGTAAATAAGGAGTGCAACATGGAAGAATGTCAAGCAGCCCTAAGGTTTTTCTATGAAAACATGCCTTTTGAAGTTGCCCAAATGATGATATTTTGTGATTGTACCCAGCCTGATGAGTCCTGCCACAGAGCTAAAGAACTTCTCCATGGCAAGCCCTGTGCAGTTACTGCAGTTCCACCCCCATCATGTCTGAATATAATCCACATGTGTGAAGAGAATGAATTGTGCAGGTAAGCAAAGAAAGACTTTGCTTTTGAATAATGATTTGATCAAACAATTTTTATCCTTATGTCATATATCTCATCTATAACAAAATTATTTCCTGCACTGTGTCTACTGGGTGTCAACACCTGTATTTGACATCTTCACATATATCTGCATCGACTGTGGTAATTCCACAAGTAATCCCACTAGTAAACTGAAAAGCTTCATTTTCAGAAAGGTCTGGAATCTAATGTGGGCTTTTCTCCTGCCTTTTTCATGACCCTTAACACCTTTTCTGATGGACAAACTGTACTGCTGTGTATTTTCATTACCACTGTCTTCAGATAACACCTGCCAGTCTGCATCTTTGACCTCTAGCAGTTTGCACAAATTGTGCAGCAGACTGGACAGAGTTTGTTGGTTAAAGTAATTACCTTTTCCACTGCAGAGTCTGACCCTTTGTACCCAGCAGCTGTACAACCAACTTGGCCCATTCAGAAGACTTTCATCTTCTTTTTATCTCAAGCATACTAATACTTGAAAAAAAGCTGCCCTGAAACATGCGCAGAACACCAATCTCATGAAGAATAACACAGCTTTCAGATTTGATTTTCTTTTTAGAAAGCACATAACAGAATTAGCTCTTATTCCTAATTTTACTTAATTGCCACCATTTGTGGATGGTCAATTGGTCCACTTTGGCTTTCTCTGTAGTCACCAGGTCCCTTGTGGATTAGTCCTGAATTTTACCTCCAAGCTGTGCTCAAATTAACCTTCAGTCAACAAAGCAGGAGGCCAAGTGGCACTTCCAGTTATGTGCAGGCTATTCAGACTGACATCAATGGGAACTGACCCTTTTTATGTCAAGAAGAACTGGGCTACAAATTCTGTGCATGTGGACACATGTAATATCATAATGGAGACTTGCTGAATTACCTATTATTTTGGGAACATTAATGTTTCCTGGCACAGAAAATAAGTGGATATAATTAGCAAAATTAGTCTGTGAATTATGGCTAGCCATATTTATAAATCAGGTGGTGAATAAAACCAATTCCATGAGCACATAGGTGGCATCTGCTTTGAAACCTTTACTTGTGTGATGAAAATACTTATGATAAAGTCCTAACTGGTGTTGTAATAGTCCATGCTTTCCCATGTGACATGCTTATAACAACTGCGCAATATCAACAGTAAATTAGTAACCTAATTTTATTATTAAGCAAAAATGTTTTAATATATTAATGTACAATATACAAAAGTTTACCTTTATTGTCTCCTAACATTTAATGTAACTTATAAGTTGGTTTCTCCTTAATATCTACAGATTTCTTCATTAACTTTTAATAGATGTTTTCTATTGTCATACATAGTGCATTCAAGGCCAATTTTGTTCTATCCTAAGAGCAAATCAACTGAAATAATTTGAGATTTTTAAACTGGGAAACAAGATAGTTCTTGTAATTTATCTCTGCTATCAATTAAACTTTAAGGTCAACTGAATTACTTCTAATTTTTTCTTGAGCCTTGGACATTTTGCATTTCATTAGCATTCAGGAGGAGGAGGGGTTGGCATTGAATGTGGATTATTTTATGCAAAATAAGTTGAATGTTCATTCTTCATGCCCAACAAAATGAAAAACAGTGCCTGGTGTAGTTTCATTGTGATGCAGGTCTAATTCCTCTATCTGCATTTCTTCTCTGAGGATCTGAGACTGTTGGTATTCACATTGATTTTCACTTTACCCCTGGTAAAATCCCCACCGGTGCTGAGCAGGAATGTGATTTCATTCACAAAACTTTTTAAATAAACCCAAGTTTTTCTTCAAATTACAATTCTGCAGATTTTGCTCAAACCAATTAGGTGCAAATCAGAGCAGAATTTAGGCCACCTAGCACTGAATAGCATGATCTTTAAGGCTTAAGTAGTACTTTGGGAATACACTTTCTTTTTATGATGATTCTTACATGCCTTTTTTGTGAAATCACAGAGGTTTTGAACTGTCATTGTACACTTCTTTTCTTTCACCAGGAAAAAATACACAGCTTTTCAGTCAAAATGTTGGAGACATGTGACAAAAAAATGCTACAATGATGAAGCTTGCCTTGAAACTTTAATCAAGGATGACATGCCCTGTTCTGCAAATGCTGATTGCAAAGCAGCCTACATTAGCAACTGGGGCACAATGCTGCATGTGGAGTGTACCTGCCAGAGTTTACCTGCTGCAGAGCACTCTTTGTGTGAGCTCTTCCATCACATGCTTCACAGCAAATCCTGCTTCAATGAGTTACGTGAGTAACACATAAAACTTTACAAAATAATTCTTTTTAAAGAGTGTTAAACTTTCACCAAGTCTTTACTATATTTTTGCTACCACTGATTTCAGCAAGATCTTTATCTGTATTTCTTTTAATCCAAATTACAAATTACACATATAGATTTTTCCTCTGGTTTTGAGAAATATTTATATTACAAGTAAATCAATAAAATTGACTACATGTCTCATTAAATGAGCTTGCTGGAAGAGCAATAAAAGAATAATTTCTGAGATCTATACTATTACACAGATAAGAAAAGTCCAAAGTCTTTCAGTCATTGGATTAATGTTGCACTTTGGTACACTGTTTTTATAAATAATATGAGATATGATGTTGATTTTTTCCTTCTTTTCTTCTTGGAGTCTAAATATTAGTGTTGCTGACACACATTTTGCAATAGACTTCATTCCACAGAAAATAACTTGAATGATTCAAATCTGAAAGAAAGAGCTGCTGGGAATGGAGGCTTCAGGATCTGGCCTTTAGTAAAAACACCGAGTTTAACTCAAGACAAACAGGATGTGCTTTCTCAGAACCAGCAGTGTTTCATGTGCTAAATCAGCTACTTATTTTTGTTAACTATAAAAGTCCTTGCCAAGTCTTTGTTTAAGGTAGAACTGTTAGTGCAATGAATGGCAAAATGGGGGCAAATACCAGTGTTTTAGTCTGAGCCAGGATTGTGCTGTTGAAACAAACATCCTTTTTGTCACCACCTATTTTGCTGTGGGTCACATCACAAGGTGCTTCCACATCAGAGGATGGTTCCAAATCACAGGGTGGTTCCTGGACTCCTGTAGGCTAAAACTGAACTGAAAGGTTCATTTTCCACCTCGGCAATGCTCCATCTACATTCAAGCATAGATCATGAACCAGATTAAAGCCCGAAGTATTCTCTTTTCCTCAGACCTTTGCTCTATCCTACCAGCTATTTTGCTACATAAATCCTCTTGCACTACTTGTGCGTCACACCTTATGTCAGTCATCTTCTATACATAATTATATATATTCTCAACCTACCTTGGGAGAGGTAACTATATTTTAAGATTTCAGTTAAGAGAAATTACTATTTCATAGTTCCATCTGATGGTCTGTCTTTTAAAAACATGCATTAATTGCATGTTAACTTTAGCAGCCAAGATGTTACCACTGATAAGGGTAAATTGTTTCTTGTCACTCAAATTCTCCCCAGAAATTAAAATCAATTTGCCGAAGTGGTGCCTTTAATCACTACTAAAATTCAGCCTGTAAGAAAATATTAAAAATCATATAACAACTCTCCTGGAAAAGTGATACCATAACACACTTAGATTTGAGACTACTGGAGGTGATTTTGCTGATGAATGTTATTTATTTGTTTGTTTGCTTTATGGCTGCATTTAAAGGTCCAAATGAGTGATCACATCATTGTGTTAGTTATTCTTTACTTACAAAACAAAAAGATGACCCTCATGTCATAATAATCAAATAATTGCTCATGAGCTTTTGCCATTCCCTGAAGCAGTCTCAGGATAAAATGTTTTGGCTTTTTTGTGATGGAAACTTCCCTAACCCAATTTGGATGGAAGAACAGAAGCTTGCTTGCTTCTGTGGTGCAATAAATTCCTGCTAGTTAAACACAGTTTGTGGATTCTGGGCCTGTGGCTGAGTAAAGGATCGGCATCTTTGCTACTTAACATTTGCAGAGTCTTTTAAATCTTGAATTTGCTTTTTCTAGATATCTAATTGTAATACAGCTAAACTGAAGAGAAAGCTGATTATGGGTTTCATTGTAAGGCACAGTGTTAAATGCTATTATCTGTATGGAGTTCAGAGACATGGAGTGAGTGCTCTGTTGCAAACCTCATCCAGCACCTTCTGTTCACTCGTTCATCTGGCCTGGGTGGGAACTTTGGAGAAGTTTCACTCTTACGGTGGTGATGATTTTTAACATTGAAGTCCTTCTGAATAGGTAAATAGCCAGGGATAGGAAAAGGGATCTTTACCTCTAGATCTGCAAGTAACATTTCCACCATCACATCTTCCTACTCATATATGACCCTGCCTTGCTATAAGTGTTTGCTGCAAACTTAGTAAAAGGCTGGAAGTGTGAATAACTGGCTGCTATATGAGATGAAAGCACAACATGAATCAGTGCCAATGTAGGATCAGGGTCACAACAGGAATAAGCAAAAATGCTTGTGACAGAAAGTAAAAAGTTAAGTCTCAAAAATATTTTAACTCTTTTTTACTTTTGGATCTCACAGAAAAAATACAATGCAAGGAGATTTAGTCCATTGTTATTTAGAGAATGTTCCAGGCTACAAACATGAGCCTTTGTTATATTGTTTTTGTTCAGCTAGGGAATAAAACTTTCTCAGCTTGCAGTTTATCTGAGTGACTACACATAGTCTTGTATGGTTCAGCTTCTTGGCCTGTAAACTAATCTACTTAGGTAAACTTTTTGTTTTTCATTTGAACAGAAGATAAATATTTTCAGATACACTGATTAAATCATGCCAACTAAGAGGACAGGCCTTCGGAAAAGAGTTTATAGAAGTCTAGCAATTCATTTGGAGAATAAACTTTGCTTTTTGGAAATTATTTGAAACTACTACTCATTTATCATCACTTCTATATTGGTTTGGTGAACCCATTTATTTTGCTGTGCTGATTTCCACAATACTTTAAGTTAAAAGAGAATTTAAGATGTTTTGAGGCAGAGAATATTTTTAAAGCATGCATGTCCCTCGCAAGACAAAGTACAGGGGAGGGTTAACTAAGATGTGAAAGGAAGAATGGTCATTCACTCATTCACTTTGTTCATTGAGTATCATTGAACAATGCTTTTGGATAGCTGCCTTTATCAATTCTTCAACTCTTATCAAAACACAAAGCAGCAATGTTCACTTAAATTATTATTTAAACCAAATATTTTGAATTTATATTTTCTTTCCAATATTCAGGTCAAATTTCCATTAAGACGAAAGGTTTTCATTGGATAAATACAGAAATGCCAGGAGAAAAGCTTTCCAGAGCACAGCTCCATTCTTCTTCAATTAATGGTAAGTTTGGGCAAACCACTCCATGATTTTAACAGAAGTACTCTTAAAAATTCCCTTGTGTATGATAGGGAGGACTAAAGATTCTGTCCTTTGGATGGGTTCAGGCAAGTGAGTACTACCTGTTGCTCCTCCATTCAGCATAATGTGGAAAAATCTCTCTACCTGTTTGGCTTAGTTTATATAACCACAAGATAAAGATAATGAGACTGAACCAATTTCTCTGATAAGTGGTTTTGAAATAGATGTCTCACAATCACTGTATTGTAATTGAGGAAAATTAAGCTATTAAGCCCGCCAGAGCCTGACTCTCAGTACAGTCATCAGACAGTAGTAGTCATAATGTGTAATACAAATTGTTAGCTTTGATGTCACACCTACTTCTCTAGTATCTCTCTTGACTTTCTGTGCCATAGTACTTACAACAATGAAATTAGGAAGCAACAGTAAGTGGTTTGAGAAGGGGCTCGTATTTCACTCCATCAGACTTTGCCTACTCATGCAACAGAAAGGCATGCAATTGTGGATCAGGATATCACACGGGCTAAAGAGCTGCATCTGGTTTTATTTCCATGCATTTACAGTAAGCAATTAAGTGACATAAAATTAAAAGATATTGAATTAATATACAAATTTTCTCATGGTTGAAATAATATTAATTTTGTATTTCCTTTTGAAGGACCCAATTATACAGTGAGAACACTAGAGAGCTTAATGCTCGAATACCAGCTCTGAGAAGAATGACCTGTTCTACCTTGCATAGGACAGATTACAATACTCCTGATATTACTACAAATTAGCTCACAGAACTGTTCATACTGAACACCCTAAACAGTGAAAAAAATAATTTGAACTCTCCATGCAGTACAAAATGAAGGGACTTCTTAGCATCTCCATTTTTCAACTACTGCTGAAGTGAGCAACCTGGAAAGTATAAAAATCAATTCATGGGAATGGGATTCCTGAAACTTGTATGTGAATAATTAAGCAATCAGCTGTAATTTTAGCATTAAAATTGCTTAAGAATCATGCATGTCATCCAAATGCTCTATGTAGCCAGAGAAGAAAGTCAGGGACCCTCAGAGGAAGATTACCCCCCTTTTCAGACTGTCTTTGCTGGGAGTGTTGGATTTTCTTTGTCAGCTACAGAGAGAGCTTGAATCTCTAGCTGGAATGAGACTCCAGTGGTTAAATAATGCAGGTTAGAATGCAAGAAATCCTGCTCTAAGTGAGAAAATGTAAAATGTCAGCTATTTCACCCCTGTAACTAGTTCTAACTGCAGACCCTTTCAGTGGGTAAAATGTATTATACTTTCCCTTAGAGATTCAGAGAAATATTTGCAGAAAGCAGGCTGCACCCAGTTAATTCTGAATACTTTCCAAAAATCTGTCCTTGAACTCTAAACAGAATTTTGGATGGCCTTAGAAAAATAAGAAGAATGCTGACCAGCCTAAACCATGCCATAAAATATTCTGTCTATTTGAGCTGTCATGTAAATTAGATGAGAAGTCTCCAAGCTATATATATATATAAGCATCTCATAGGAAGCCAGGTCAAGGAGAAGAATCTGATTTACAGTATCTACCTGATGATAAAAACCATATTGCAAATTCTTTCATAAATCCTATTGGCAAAAATCTAACCCAGGGTCCTAGATTCATATGCTAGTAAATGTGCATTACTCAGGCTGCAAAGGGAGTTATCATCTTTACAAAATATTTATCTATACTGAAATCAAATCCCAGGAAGAATCCCAGGGTGCAGAGGCAAAATGGTTAAGTTGTCAAATACAGCCATTTATGTGTGTGAAGGTACTTGGAGATACTTGCTTCTTGGCTATTTTCTGCTTGGAAAGCAGGAGATACAATGTGCTGAGGTCTTGTTGCTACATAGAAAACTTCAGAAGAATCCTTTAGTTAGCTTGTCATTGAAAGACACAATGATGTCTTTCACCAATTCGCAGTAATGACCATCTACAGATGAGCATGATCAGAAGAAACTCAGTATTTCTTCAGCTTTTTCTCAATTTTATAATTAAAAAAAAAAAAAAACAAAAACCTAAAACCACAAACTAAAACCCACTTGCTGTTCAAAATCAGTAAGATTTCTCCATTGTATTCAGTGGCATTGCAAATCATGCCATTCATTTGTTTTAATGAAAAGAATCTTTCTTTTTAAATAATAAATCTAAACATATATGCATATATTCATATATATTGGATAATAAATACAACCCTGTTCAGTTGGAAGAACATTATTCCAGCTTTTGGTGCAACCATATGATAATAGGGTTGTGTAAAAATCTTGACTAGATTTGCAGTCATTCACACACCCAGGAGGGTACAGGCCAATGCAGTTATTTGTGGGCTGATACAATCCTGCTGACAGGATTGTGATGTGGGCAGAGTCCTAAGCCCATAAAAGTTAATGAGACTTGCGGTAAGCTTAGATGGGGCCAGAATTTTATGTCATTTTGGAAACAACATTCAAAAGTGATAAATTAAACAAAAATTGTCCAAACTTCAAAAATACTGTTATTGCCTACCTAGTTATGCACTTTCAGCCTGGTTTTGACTGAAAACTATGCAAATTATCTTCATGATTCTACAGATTCACATAATTTAACAGATTGCTTCCCCTACTTTAGTTTGAAAAATGATTCATGTGTGAAGATAAACATTCACTTTCATCAGCAGAGAGCTTTGGAGCTAAGGTATTTTTTGGCTGGCAGAGAAAGCTAGAAATACAGTATTCTTATCCTGTTCTTGTGAGATACAGTAAAATTGGGCTTGACCCAAAACTGTTGAAATTAATCTCATTTCATCTTAAATTGTAGAGTTATCGTACATTTCCTACTGAGGAGTTTTGCTGTGCTAAGAATCCAGATAAACAAGTAATTGGCAGGGTTTATCTATACTTATACCAGCTACTGAGGGAACTGAGATTAGTTCAGCTCCAGAAATTTTAATTTGTAAGGTATGAGACACTGTTTTGATTTAAACCCAGCCAGTAATCAAGTATCATGCAGCTGACACACTCCCTCTGGGGAAGAGTACTGAGGGAATAAAAAAAGGTAAGTCTTGTGGGTTGAGATAAGAGCAGTTTAATAATGGAAATAAAATAAAATATAATAACAATAATAACCAAAGGAAATAGAGAGGAATAAATCCCAAGAAACCCAAGACATGCACAATACAATTGCTCACCACCTGCTGATTAACACCTAACCCATTCATCCATAAGCACCCATCAGCCACTCCTACCTAGCTTCCCCCCAGTTAATATACTGGTCCTGACATGCTGTGGTATGGAATACACCTTTGGCAGGTCTGGGTTAGGTATCCTGTCTCTGCTTCCTCCCAGCTTCACGCACTCCTAATCACTAGCAGAGCATGAGAGACTGGAAAGTCTTGATCAGGGTAAGTGCTACTCAGCAACAACTAAAACATCTGTGTGTTATCAGCATTGTTCTCATACTATATCCAAAACACAGCACTGCACCAGCTACCGGGAAGCACATTAGCTCTATCCCAGCTGAAATCAGGGCAGTTGTCAAAATGACTGTTTTATAAATGTAGAAAAAAGTGCAACAAGCTGCAAGTAGCCAAGAAGCCTCTCAGCACCAGCTGGAATTAATCTGTCTGATTTCACTATAAGCAGGTAGATTTACACAGGAGTGTAATCCCACTAATTGTTGCAGATGCTAAGCCCACAGCTATCCTGTACTAAACTTCAGCCCTGGAAATGTCTGTGTCTATGCAGACAGCTCCAGCTAATGCTTCAGTGTTACCTGTAGCCCCAGTCATTGCATCCCTGAGGTTTGCAGCCTGCCGTAGGAAGTGCAAGACATGCATCATGCAGCTGCAGTGGCCGTGCTATAAGCCTGCCTCAAAGAGAGAAGGTCCATGAGCTTCTCATGACTACAGGCCACCACCATGGGACAGAGCAGCCCTCCCAGCACCTCACAGCCCTTCCCCTTGCAACGGAAATGGCTACTCTCCACTTGTGTCAATTCATTCTCTGCAGGACTGAGCTGGAAACAGCTTGTATTTTACCCACCTCCTTTTATAAGTCTTTAGACACTGCATGTTCCTTTCTTTGTGGTACATGCAGACATTTGTATCCATTTCTCCACAGTCAGACAACCTAAACCTCAGTCAGTTGAAGAGAAGTACTGAAATAGTGACAGGTGTTCCTTAGAAGAGTAATGACATAGGCAGGTTATGCACACTATACTTCATATCTATATTTCTTAACCGCCTTAGCAGTATTTCATGTTTCAAGAACTGATTTGATACAGGTTAATAGTAAATATTTCTATAAAATATCCTTTGTGTTTTTAAATAAGAGCAGAGTGCCTATCAAGAAACACACACCCAATGATATATTTAAGGGAAGATGAAAAAGCACATTCAAGTAGGTAAACCACAAAAAAAAGTATATAAAATGAAGAGTTAGCTCTTCAGACATAAAACTGCACCCTGTCTTAGCTATACAAATTCCCTCACTTCTCAGAACGTAGGAGAAAATGTATGGTTTCTATCATGATCTCATCATTAACATATTTCTTGTGTTCCTGATAGAACTGAAAATGTTACAATCGGCTGCTCTTTTACCAGCAATTGCTTCACCAGAACCATAGCCTATTACAAGATTTTGATGCAAAAATAGTACATTTTAATTTCATTTAATCATTTCAGAATGTTTTGCATTATCAAAATGAAACAGCTTTTCCAGCTTTTAAAAGAAAAATATTACAATGTTTTGGTGAAATTATATTAGCCCATTTTTAACCATCCTTGGGCATTGTTCCTAAGAATTTTCCTAGTCTCATGGGAAGTGACATACTCTAAAAACTACTATTTCCTTAAATATGTATGAACTTCACTCTTCACTTAAAAAAAGTGGGAAACTTGCCTCTACAACTGCTCCTGCAGCTTTTCTACGGCTTTCTTTCTATATGCATGTCTTTCTTTCTACAGTTTGAAAACAATAAAAATACAAAAAGCAAACAACTGAGTGTGTAATTAAGATTCAGAAAAGGGGGGGGGAAGAACCCTAAAGAAAAGCCTAGAAATTATTCTTTTCCTAAAACTCATCACCTTAAAGAAATGTTGTAACTTGAGAGGAGGGCCAACTGCTCATGCTTTTTAATGTATGTTGTTAGCTGTTTCACACTGAGACTCAGATAAACCTCACCCCTCCTCCTTCAAAAATTCACCACATTACATATCTTTAGTAGCTTGTTGCATTAAGGGGTATGTTCATTTTGTGCTGGTTCAATCAGTGCTTTCGTTTTTCTTTTATTGGAAAACTTGACTTCTGAATAGCTTTTTGAGAAGAAGTATCATCTGGGAATAAAACCCAGGAAGATCCAAACCGCTTCTCCGCTCCATACTGCCTGCATTGCATGTATGCAGTGTATACAGAAATGGCTCATTTAGGGTCTGTGTGTGCATATGCACAAATGTAACAGAACATATAACTGGTAGCTGATCCACAGATAAGAATTTTGCCTTCTCAACCCAGAGAAGTGGCCCAGATTTGTGGCCAGGACCCCATCTTTTCCTCAGTTAATGTTTCACTGACTAAGGTGGAGCAGCTTGGAAACAGCTCTGAATTTGAGTTCCTATATAAATAAAACTTATGTGATTGTATAAACATGGCAGAATCAGTGCAACAGGTCTCACGCTTTATTCTTGCAGCTCTGGATTTTGAGTCCTCTTGCCAAATCATCTAACCTCTGCATCTCTTTATCCCAGGCTTGGGGTGTATGTTACAGTCTCAACTGAAACTTTTCCTTCAGAATATTTGATCAAAACTGATGAATTCATTTCTTCAGGAAAAAAAGAAAAATAAGTTTCTCCTTATTTGGAAAATAAAAGTTGAAACGACTCCCAATTTTTCAACAGTTGGAATTTTTAGCACATAAGCCTCCTAAGTGACTTTTTGGTGAGAAGCCTAAGAAAAAGAGGAAACAGCATGGGCCCAGGTCCCAGAAACATGGTGCTAGATCCCATGTTACATTAATTTGATTCTAGGTCAAGTATTGCTGCGTTACTGCAATTATGGCAATATGCAAAAAATGATAAGAGATCTAACAGGTAAGTAAGGACCAGGTTTCCTCTGATATAGGGAATAAAATTAAAACTTTAAAACAAATAGGGAAAATACTCCAAAAACACAAATCAGAGTAACAAGCTGTCCCCTTGGCATAGAGTAAAACGTAGTGCTACACATATGAAGTGCTAGTGGGGCTGGCATTTACTGGAAGGAGTCTGAAAATTATTTTTGGTGGAGGAAGTTGTTCCAACCATTGGCTTTTTTCTCCTTCTAATTACTTTTGTCAGAATCGATAGCTAATTTAACTTACATACATGTGCATTCCAATTCAGATTTTAAATCATATTCTTATTACTGAAGAAATAACTGTTTCATGTCTGCTTTCTGTTTTTTACTTATAGGTGAAACAGTCTACATTATTGCCTACTCCTCCTGCATAGTTCTCATCTTAGGAATAGTCCTATTGACTCTCTTAAAGACCAGGTAATTTGATAGGGATATTAATCACTGTCTCTAGGAAACTGGAAAATCAGAAAATAAAATGTTTTGCCTTAGTTAAGAGGTGGAAACGTGATCATCTTCAGAAACAGTCCAGCATTTCCTAGTGATAGAAAGAACTGACATTGTGGGTGTCAGCAGGGAAATGTGAAATACAATGCGCCTCTACAATGGCCTCCATTCATGCAGAGATTCCAGGCTTCAGGAGCTTTCATTTCCTGTCCCATGGCAGGAGAAGGTGAAATCTGAATTCAAAAATTCTGCGAGCCTACCTTCCTAGCCTTGTAGTAGGCAGAGGTAATGCAGAAAGGAAATGAGAATATTCAGCATTATAACATATTTGGAAACCAAACCGTGAATGTTGTTATTGTAGTTAATATTCTTGCCAAATGCCATTTTTGCTGATAGGGTGCTGTAAACATTCCCCCACATGCACTGCGAGAAACTGCCCAGACAGCAATGCTTGGTAAGAAAACAGAAATGTGCATTCACTTAGTCAAATGAACATGGCCTTTTCTGAAATGATACATTTTCTTGGACCAAATTAAATGGCCAGATTTCAAGAATTACACTGTCAGATGATAGGTAACAGAACATGATGTAGCAGGAGCTATATATAGTGGGAGGTATATTGAGTCGAATTTCATTATTAAATTCAGAGGCAGATCAAAGAAGAATCATGCAGAAAAATGCAAAAGGCAAGGCAAGGATATATGGGAACAGAGGCTTTAAGTTTACAGTTACAGGAATATCAGCATATAAATAAAACTCAGATTAAAAGAATACAGGGGATGGAAGAAAGAACAGTGCTTTAATAATGGTGCAGGGAATTATTTTATACCACAGTGTTCATCATAAAATGAGGGGAATTTTGCCACTGATTTCAATTAAGCCAAAGTTCAAACAAAAAGCTGTATAGTTTATTGTTAAATACATGCACATTCTTTGTTTTTAGAGCCTGCAGAACAAAACATGAGTCAAGAAGTCCCTCGCCAGACCATTCTTCTGAAACATTTATGGTCCATTATAAAAGTCATAGATGAACTACTCTGTTGCTTATGCTTTTTAAGGCTATTCTTGAAAGCCAGCCTGTTGTACATATGCGATAATAAAATATATATTAGAAAAACTACTATAAATTATGGAATTTTGTAGTTGAGCATACAAAAGATGTATTTATTAACTCTCATTAAAGCTAAGCAAAAGTAGAACTGTACTCTCTCTTATTTGCATAGGTTCACAGATCTGTCCTGAGCTGCACATTTCCTACATCTCTAGATGCACACAACAGTGGTATAAATGCTTTATCAGCATGAATCTGCCTAGCAGTGACAATCTTTGAATCCAGCCCTTCTGATCTTAACTATTCTGGTGGAAAGGGAAACAAAAACATCCACTCAGAAACATTGAAGAGAGCTGTTAAAAAGTAGTAGTGGTAGTTTTGTACACTAGGTTCCTATTGTACCTGATGCAATATTTGTAAGGCAGCAGAGTCACATGTGGGCTGACTGTAGTTTGATGGTGGAACACTTCGGGGATAGGAGGAGATCAAGATTCCAATCCCTTTCAGTACAAATAAGAATAAAACTATCAGGGCTAATACTTTGACCTCAGTATATTGTTGCTGAAACTTTTTGATTTCTCCTCCAATATGCTTTGAAAAGAAATAAAGGATCCTTGTCAACTTCAATAGTTTATATTTATATAAACTAAATATATTTATATTTAGAAATAATTCTGTGGTCTTAATGCCCAGTGGAGAAAGCCACTTGCTTGGGGCTGAAGTGAAGTGCCTGCTTCTCTAGAGGAGATATGACCCATCTCATCATCTATGTTTTCTATTCACTGTCTCTAGGCAAGACCTGAAGTGCCTTATTCTCCCCGTGCACTGTACTGGGAGTCATGGTCCCTAACACACCACTCTGGATCCCACTTTCTGGCTTTGAGTTCTGGATTTCTCCCTGTAGCTATTTTGCTAGATTTAAGCATTTAGCTTAAATTTCTAGCAATTAGTTGTCATAGTTATATCCTTGTAATGATCTGATTCTGGTCAGCGCAGGATAATGGACTGGCATTTCTTACACGACTGTTACCATGAATGGCATATGCACTGTCTTGTTATGATAGCATCTGATTAATTATATTTTGAATTTGATTAATTTGAATTATGTCTGAATTCCCAGCTAATGTAACTAAATATAACACAACACAGTATCAGGAATTAAATACTGGTTTCACCGAATTCAGCTCCGGTTTAGACTGTGACTGATTCAGAGCTAGGGCTAGAAATTCACTGTGTGATCAGAACAGCAGGAATGTCTCTGCTCTTCAATGTGAGTTTTGCTGCTGGCTTTGGTAGCTTGTGAAATGACTCAGTGTGACAGCAAAATAACAGGTCTGCAGTTCTGCTGGGGAGAGTTTTAGAAATTTTTTACAGTTATTACATCAGGCATTTCCTCTTTTTAGGATCGGCATAAGCCCAAAAATTCTGTCCAGATTTGCAGTCAAATGATATCTCATTACTAAATCAGCCTTTGGACAAAAATACAACAGAAAAGTACAAATTCGGTTAGTTTGCAAACCAAAACAATCTCCTTTATCAGTCCAGCAATTTGCAACTTTTAGTTTACCTCCTACCATGTAGGTATTTTGAAAGTAGTGTATTGATATTCTTGATCGTAAAACTGTGAAGATTAAAAAATTCAAACCAAACAAAATGTTGAGAATACAGTGTTCCCTTTATATAGGAAATGCACATATGAAGCAAACCTTGTGTTGGTTTTTCAGTCTGACTTTAAAACAAAAAAAAAAGATTCAATGCTGAACCCTCTTTGTCGAAGAATTTGAAGAGATCCATTCATATTCAGATTTAACTAAACCTAAATCAAAAACATCTCTTCTAGCTTTCTGTCATATAAACTTTTTTTTACAATTATAGTTAGATACTAGAAAGTTTACTCATATATGTGCTTAGACAGACACACACAAGTGAGTTTCTTTGAAAGACAGCAAGATATTTATGGCCATTATGTTGCTTCTGTAATTTTACAGGCTCTCTTCATTAGAAGAGAGCCTTTCATTAGAGCTCACTTCATTGCTTCATGGAAAAGTACATTTCCTCTATTATACCTGTAAAATGTATTGTTTTGATTTATATTTCCTAGTGACACTGTAGTCTGTCAGCTGTATCTGGGTGTTAATTATAAAATAAAGGAATTTCTGCTGGAATGGCCTGTGTTCAAGTGATCATGATTAGACTCTGTCAACAGTTTTGTGCTGGAAGAAGTAGTATCTTTGTAAGAGCATCATCATTAAAATCTCTTCTCCTGATGTGAGATATCTGCACCTAATTCCCAGCTGATAAAAATTAGGTCTCATTGGTGACTTGGGATTCCCAGGACAGAGGTCATTTTGAGTCAGGACATGGCATTCACTCCCCTTCCATTGTAGACAGGACAATGCAAAGTGAAGAAATGACGACCGATTGGACTAGAGGGAAAAAGCATAAATTTTAGTCTTACAGAAATGGGTTCAAGATTTCCCTTTCAAGATTGTTTATGTAGTTTATCTAAAGATTTTTTCCAATTAAATTTGTAAAAAGTTTTTGAGACAAGTGCACAGAACTAGCTGTTCCATTTGCAGTACTGAAACTACAAGGTCTCCACTTTTCCTGTCTTGCCACAGTGAGTCTTGAATTCTTCAAAAGGAAGATTTTTCTCGGCCAACGTGTTTGTGAGGTGAAGGAATGGGCTGCCTGGGCAGACGAGTATGGACTCAGCCTGTTCAGGCTGTTGTGGGAATGGCACCCTGGTACTCAGCTGGATGTCAGATAAAGCTAATAATATAGGAGATAGATGCAAGCAGCACCAACTCTGTCCTGAAGATGGTGCCTTAAAAGAACGAACGCCATTCAGTTCTTTAAAAAACATTACTGTGGGTGTCTTTCCACCAGGGAAAACACTAACTTGAATTCAAGCTGGTGAAGATAACTAGCTGCAGTTCATGCTGAGGTACTTAATGGTAGCATGGGATAGGGAATTTTAGAGTTGACTTCTCCAAGAACATTCCCTGATCAACACAGTGATGTTTCAGACCACATGCTGAAATCATTCAGTCTCCCATGAAGTGTACAGGGGGTCTTAGACATCACTTAAAGGGCACAGATTTCTACTCTGCAGTGGAACATCTTAAGTTAGATAATGCCACACTGATTTTTTTAATCCTACCTCCAGTCCTGGCTCTAGCTTTTAATGTTTAGTTAATGGAGGGAAGAAATATTTCCCCAGTAACTTAGAAGAGATTTGTCAGCTATAAAAGCACAGAGGAACAACTGATGGAAAGGTAATCTGAAGAAAATGCACTCCAAATGGATTACACGGTAACAAAGTCAACACAGGCATACGTGTCAGAGTGACAGCTTATATTTGCTAATGCTGTGTGTGTGAGCTGGTTAGTCAGAGCTGATGAATCTGGTGTAATACATAAGCATATCAGTTTCAGTAAACACTGAGATATATTTTATTTCAGCTTTAACACCACATATTGCAAAATCACAAATGCATTTAACCAAGAGAGTACATGATAATTCCTTAACAAACACATAATCTCTCTTACATCGGTTTCAAAGGACTAAGTTGACTTTGGCTGTAGTCCTTCTGCCTGCAGTGTTATTGCAGAAATGAAGACTAACACTGCATTAGAGCAGGACCATAGAGAAAAAAAAAAAATCTTCAGAAATATAACATAAGAAAAGCATTGATCAGTAACTCAAGAACTGGAAGGTGTCTTTCATTCACTTCTCCAGATTGATTCTTCTGTTCAGTCCATTCTCCAGACATTTCACAATCTATAAAGAGAACTTGAGGCAGTCTGAGAAACCATATTAAAAAAAAAAAAAAAAAAAAACCAGTGGCAGAGAACACTCATTTTTAGGTATCACAATAACTAAACAATATTTTTACTCCTTAAGAATAACTCAGTGGACAAACAGTATTTCATTTCAACAGCACTGATCCAAAACATAGGAATTTTACCTCACAGACTTGCAGTCTTCATTTCATGAATCCTTATTACAATAATAAAAGTTTTATGAACTCAAATGATGCTATTAAGAAAGGAAAGTTAGCCAAAGCCTCTCTGAATTTACTTTCAAGACCAGAATATTTACTTTTATTTCCCTAAACCCTGTTTATACACAAAAATAAAATATTAAAGTGCTGGTTCAGAGCCAAGATGCCTAAATACGTAAAAGTTTAAACTACAAAGCAAGCTGCTGCTGGAATACATTAGCACTATCCATGTATGGGTTCCATGTCATGGCTGTCTTGTGAAAGGCACGGAAGAACACTTATGCCCATTACTAACGGAACCGATTAACTTCTCCTCCAAAAAAATCACACCAGCCACATCTTCAGAACAATATAATGTCTTGACCTGCCAAGGAAACCAGCATTTTACTTTCTAGTTATGGCCAAACCATATGGGGAAAAGCAAAACTACTGTGAAAGTATGAGAGAAATATCCAGCAACATGACATTGGCCACAGGTTCAGAGCAGGGCACAGACCAAAGACCACTGGGGACTGACAGTTTACATACTCCATGACCCTGGCACAAGTAAGATGATCTCGATGTTGTTCTGCGAGATCTCTTCAGTGACTGGTACAGTGAGCTACAAAGTAGTAAATATCTTGGTACACCTAATTTTTCTCTAATAAGAGTTGGCAGGGCAGTCAGTAACTACTTCTCTCATTCATGTTCTGAGTTTATACTACTCCCTTTTCAATATTTACAGAAGACCATCAGCAAAACAGAGACAGTATGTCCCCACTTCCCAAAAGTGTGATCATGATATTCAGCGCTCTGTTGGTTTTTCTTCATACCTTTCAACAAATATATACTCATATAATTATCATAATGACATAGTAATAAGAACATCTGCTCATGGAAGCCAAACACCTGGATGCAAGCCTTCTACAGCCAGAGGGTTAATTCAGTGTGATGAAAAAGCAATGTACTCAGTGAGAGACACTGATAGGGGCTTAAAGAGCAGGCACCACCAATGATGGGTCACTGAATATAAGCATAAAGAGTTAGAAAGAAACACTGGAGAGCAGTAGCACAATCCCATGACTTGGCATGTTTTTGAAGGGATGTAATCTCAACTTCTTTATTATGTGCTGAATTCAATGCTACCCACATGAGTGATACTCATGGCATCTACTGGATTAGCTCTTGTTCTTAAAGGCAATATATGGTTATTTTTTAAAGCCAAAGATAAGGCATTAAAATGCTCCACACAGTCAAAACGATGCCAGTCCAGGAAAGCAGAGTGGCAGCACTTTATGTGTCTAACGAGTTTTAGAAGCAGCAACTTGACATGGTTTAGGATTCTCAGTCACACGACAAGTAAAGAAGGATTTTTATGGGGATTGCTCACCTGGACCCACAGACCTAAATTCTTCCCAGGTGGCACTTTTGGCACATAAACATGAGTTGTTTTTTTTATTTTTTTATCTGGCTCCATGTTTCTTTCTCCCTTGTAAGGATCCTGACAAACAATCTATTTGTCTGTGACCTCCACCCTGGATTACTATAAATCACTATGTGGTTGAAGCTGAACGTGTGGGTAAAGAACAGGCTCCAGATGTGACTGCTCATCTTTTCCAATGCTCACATCATTACAGAGTAACAGACCTGCATTGAAGGCTCTCCACAAGCTCCTAAGTAGTTTCTAAACCAGACCCAATAAAGAACCAAGGCATTTTAGGTTGTCCATCCCTGTGATTTAATAGGTACCCTGTTTCAGTGCATAGGGAGAGTTAAGTGCCTTAGAATTGCAAATTGGACAGCCCAGATGCATCTGCACTATACACAGAGGCATATCTGAAAACTCCCCCACAGCGTAAGGGTCTTCTAGCGCCAAAGTTAGCAATACTTCATGGTAATTAGGAGCATAGATGTCTAAAACTCCTAAAGAACTGAGCAACGCTAGCTCTTTTATTCTATAGTCTATGTTCTGCATAGGTATTTTCTTCAACACAAAAATCATGGTAGCAGGGAAACTACTCACTTTTATCTAAGATGTTGTAGTTAGTATACTTACCAAAAAACTGGATAGTATCGGTTCAGTTCCTAACTTTGCCTATAGCTGAAGCCTTCACCACCATTTGCAAGGAACAACTCTTACTTGTTGCAGAGACACTTTATTCATGTGATCTCTCTGGTCTCAAAAATCTTTAATTCCATCCTGCCCCATGGCACAACTTCATCCAGATTTACTGTAAGTTACTAATAACTATATTTTTCAGTTCTGCATATAGCTGGGTGGTTGATTAGAGTGCCAGAAAATGTGCATCTGAATCTTTCCAGGCTGAGTAGCAAGCTAATCGCAGATCAATTGTTTAGTCTGACATCCAGGCTAATATTTAAGAGGTGGTTTGCATCACAACTACTTTGTTGTTTTTCTTTTTCCAAGGGGTGACTTCACTTTCATTTTTTGAGAGGCTCAGTCTTGCTAATGTCAGTTAAACATGGTCACAGGATCTTGGGTAGATAAAAATTCATCAGGCCCTACAACAGAACTGCATGCTTCAGCCCAAAATGAGCTAATTCTGTGCCGGCACAGAAGCAAACTAATAAGGAAATTCTATTATTAAACAGGAAAGTATTACAGTGTGATTAGTCACCTTCAGGAGTAAATGCAACCTGAATTAGGGTATTTATAATGTTAATTCTGGCACCTCATTTAGGCCTTACTACTAATTATTAGACCAAGAACAGCCAACGTACTGCTGCAGATTTCTCACATCTTCATTTGATATAACCCATTACAGAATTTATAAATCTGTGAATGGTTCAAGACCTAGTTTTATTAAAGTTTGTGGTTTGATCTATGAGCCATAGTGGCTGCTAAATAACAAAGCCCCAGCTGAATCATGGGAAAATGAGGACAGAGCATTTTCTGTGGTGATCCAACCATGTGCATCCAGAACAGTTCAAGCAAGTAATGGTGTTCATATCTTTAAGAATACTTAAAAGTTTTCTTACTAGATACTGAAGGAAAGTGTGCCATTTTGTATTTTGTATTAGTAGGCAAGATATTTCCTGCCTCACCTGAACAATTTCTTTGCTTATTCTTTGACTCTTACCATGCGAAGAGTGATACAATGCAGTTTATCTTAGTTTTCACTATGCTTTCGGCATAAACAGGATAGAGGTTTTATATCAAGTTTATAGCTTTGAGTTACGTGGCATGTAAAGTTTGACTTCCTCAAGCTGTGCCAATTCTGAACTACAGTACTGCCTAAAAGACCTCAGAAAAAGTTCACTTCAGTATTTCAAAGGCAAACCCAGAGTCAGCTGTAACTTGGCAGAGTTGGGTTCCAGACAAAAATGATTCAGTCTTTTCCTTTTTTATGTTATCTTTCACTCTCTTTCATCTTGCCTCTTCCCAGCTTTTCATATTTTGGAGGAAAATGAAAATATGAAAAAGATCATAGATTTTAGGTTTTTATGTTAATAGGCTATGTTCAGAAAAAAATACAGATCAACGTTAGATACACCAAGAATTACAGAAGGATCCTACACAGCCAGCCAATAACTGCATCGATGTTTCAGGCTGAAAAAAATGACAACATTTACATGGCACTTTTGAACAGGTTACAGATAGGATAAGGCTCTTTGAATGCGTCCATTACTGATCTAAAACCGACAATGCAGTTCACTGGCATCTTGCTGAACTAAGACATCTAAAAGAACAGTATCATTATCAGTAAAGCACTGAGAAAAATTGCAAGTAGTTCCCTTATGTAAACTAGTCCATCAGAATATTATTATCCTCAAAACCTCATTACTTTCAAGTGAGAATGTCAATTTAAAGACTACAGAATAAAAACCCCAAATTTTTTGATGAGACCTTAGACAAAAATTCAGCCCCTTCTACACTACCATTACCCTGAATGAGAGTTGAAAACCTTGCCAATTTTTTTTTGCATATACATTTTAATACAGTTAACAAAAAAAAGCCAACAAATACAACAAATTTAACATATGTAACAAATAAGGAAATTTGCATTAGATTTGTAGGATCTGGCAGATTGCCATTCACCACAAAGTCTTGCAACAAGATAAAGTCATCCATAACTTAACAGATGTTTAACAAAACAAAAATTAAAAAAGTACTATTGCTAAATATTCTTATGGTGAATTCATATTTGGCTCCATGTTCATAACACAACTGACTTGACAAATGAAAAGTAAAGATTCAGATAAATAAAACACATAATAGAATGGCCACACACAGCGTGGGATCTCATAAACTACTGCAAATATTTGTACTGTTCTAAAAGTCATCTTGATTAATAATTAACTATGTAGTCACTGCTTCTATCCAGTTTTCCTGAAAAGAACTAAAATTCAATTTAAAACATAATTAAATATCCTGGTGTATATACATTTTTCTCATCTGTAGAAGTTCCAAGCACAAGGTTCTGTACTACAGTCATTTATTTCTTACTTACAAATCAGATAATTCTTGACAAGACAGTAGAGAGCAATAACTCTTCCCATAAGAAAAACTTATACATGGGTTCTATTTTGGTTCTTTGCTGAAATTATTTTCTTATATTTGTTTCTTGATATAAATGTCCTTGGTCAAGATAGATGAAGAATGCAATTAAGTGGCAAAAAACATTAATTTAATTGACAGTTCCAGTACTGAAGGAAGCTTGCGCAACCTTTGAATTTGTTTTCTTGTTCAAAGCTGTACAGATGAAGTTTCCAGCTTCCATCACTGTATAAAGATTTACTCCCTAAAAAAGAAGTGAAAAATGTTAAGAATAATAAATTCACATGTTGAAAATGCTTAAACCCCAAGGATTCTTTTTTGCTAGGGTCTAATTTTTGCAAACAAAGTGCCTGATTCATGTCACAGGTCAGTAATGAAAACAGTAGAGTTACAGTGACTTACACAAGAATCACAGCTTCAGTTGTTTGGAAGGGCCTACCATTTTGAGAGTTATTTATCTTAACATCAGCGGACCAGATACTCAAGTAATAACTTTCAAACTCAAAAGAATTTTGAATAAAGAACTGGAAAAACAACTAGAAGAAGATGGAAGAAAAATATCGTATCTGCTTAAGTGCTGTACTTATTTGTCACCCAACACTAGGAAACTTCACGCATACAAGTATCCCACTTGCAGCTCAGGAAAACAGGGGAGACACGCTTGTATTGGCAACTGAGTTCAGTAAGAAACACGATCCTGCATTCTCTTGAATAAGTATCATCTCCTTTAAGAAGCTCCTTTCAATGCAAAATTACAATTTACATTGGTAGTACAGATGAGCAAAAAAATTGCAATTGCTTGATCTGCCCATGCTAAAAAAAAGTCTTTTGAGCAACCAACTGTTTTTTAACTAACATAAGATACATCTCAGTAGCACCTGGTTGCTAAAATGGAATCAGATCACTGATTAAAGAGGGAAAAAGTACTTTATGATTAGTCCCCTGGATTACTCATGTATAGTAAAGGTTTTAGAATTAGATCACATGAGTGATATAAGTACTTGCTATGAAGATTGGAATTTACAAGCCAGTAAAGTTCCCTGTAGAAAGGATGTGAAAGGGGACTTTGAACTACCAATACACTGAGCAGTCACATAAAATTGGGAGATGTATGTCACCCAGAATTAAAAAGTATAAGATGTACTGCTCCAGAAATAGACTTTCATAACACTTACGGATTTATGCAGTAAAGGTCAGACCAAGACCTGATTTAGATGCTTAATCCTTTAATTCAATCTAGTTCTTATTTTGATATTCTGTATCGGTTTATATATCAGTCAAATTTGCATTTTTCATTCCTAGAATTTACTAAAAATGTTAATAAGAATAGTAATTACTTCATGGAAATGTAATCAAAACCATTTTTATTAAAAAAAAAAAGCGTCAAAGTTTCTAATTGGCTCTAGTATTTAGCACCATCTAAAACATGTTGTTCAAAGACATCTTTTTATAACTGTCTCATTTTAATACAGTTACAACAAGGTTGATTTCAGCTTATTCTTATTATCCCTTATAGGTCGTTACTTCAGTTTAGTTTGTACAGTGCTATTACATAAAACATAATCTAAAAAATTCTTTGAGCATCTCTTTTTTACTAAAACAAATGAGAAACATACCACCCTAGACATACTTGGTAGTTGGACTATGGGAGACAGCAAAATAAAACTCCCAAACTATACAAAATTTACATTTTCAGCACTGTAACACTGCATAATGTAATATGCATTAATCAGAAATGTATGTTCACAGTACTCATTCATTAAATGGAATAGAAGCATCTCTGCCTTTTAAATTGTCTTTCTCATGTAAATACTGTGAACCAAAAAGGATTACCATGAGGGCATAAAACCTAGCATTCACAAGTATGACTCACAGACATGGATGGGAAAGGAGTAGTGACAGCTGTTTGCAAGTTTGTTGAGTCAAAATAATGTACCTTCAGACAGATACTCAGAAATGTACTTGGTAACCACTCCATATACCCAGAATTATTCCTTGGCACCAAGGAACGAAGCCATGAAGCACAAGAACAAGTGCCTCCAATAGCATCCACGAACTTGGATAAGTACCTTAAGTCAGAAAAGCTTCTGCCAAAAGGCGAAGTCCTTTAACTCCCATTGACTTTTCAACCAGCTGCCATTCAGCATTCACAAATACCAAGTCTATTATCTCTCTGTACTTCAGTTTTGGTGTCAGTAATGTGAGGCTAACAGTACGTAGTTGTTTCTCAGAAAGCCCTATTGTTTGCCAAGCACTTTTAAGGCATCATAAACACAAATACTATTACTGTAATTACATAGGAACTATATAGAAAATGTATTTATAGAAAGTGCGTGTCTCCCTACAAAGTTTCATAAGCACTAATGATCTATGACACAATTATCTATCCATTACCATGGTAGAACCAATAAATCTCTTTGTAGATGCGCTCTGCTAGAAAATTATTTCACATTTAGCCTGACAGAGATTTATTTCATGTGTCACTTCTTGGTTACATGTTCTGAAGAACAGTATAGAACAAGCATCAATTACTATTTTGCTATATCTACTCAATCTGAACCCAGTAATGTATGGTTAAATACTGTCCATCCTTTGGTTGACACTTTCAGTGACTTCAGTCAACAAAATTAAAGCTTTACTGCACAGCTGAGAGGAAATGAGAAAGCACTCCCTGCAAATGTACAGCAGTAGTAATTATAATTTCATTTTGTGCGATTACACAAAAAGGGACATACTAATAGGTATTTGTGATAACAATTTTATGATTTTACAGAATTGACCATGGTATCAAAAACAAGCAACAGTGCAAAGATCAAAGATCATATATTAAGCTAATAATTTTGAGGCTCTGTATCTCTCATCCAGTAAACCACTCTTTTCTTAATGGGCCAGAAAAGGGTCAGAAAGCAAAGCCTTGTGTTTTGCTATTGCATAATCTTAAATTAAAAAAATATTTAAAAAAAAAAAAAAAGAACAAAAGGGGAAGTAAGTATTTGATGGTGTTTTATTTATTTTTTGGCCAAGGAAAGACTACACAGAAAGTCTAAGGTGCGCAGCAATGTAAAGTGAAATACACAATTTGTCCTTCTTATTTCAAAGAACTGTATTGTTTCAAAAGATTAAGTTCCTTCTTCACAAAAAAAAAGCTATCCCAAAGCATGTATGAACAGTTTGAAAGAGAGTCCACTTGTACAATGGGCACTTGTGATTAAACCTTTTCTAAACATGTATCTGAGACCTACACAGAACTCCTTAAGAAGCACATGAAAGCAGATAAACATTTCAGCGAACTCTGTAAGGTTCTGAACAGGCTTTTGCAGTGCTCAGGGGATGTACAAATAGGAAAAAAGTTCCATGATCTTTTCACATCAAGGAATTCAGCTGGCATCTATGCTGCACTGAACTGCAACATACAGACAAGTTATAAGCACCCCAGGAACTCAGATATTTGTATTTCAGACATCAGGCTTTTCAGTTTCTCTCTGCAGTAAATACAAATCATACACGTTGCAGTTTTGGAGCTCTTTATATGTTCTCTTTGAATTTGACTCTATTGAGTCTATGTCTAAGTTACAGGTAAACTCACTGTATCACTCAGGTCAGTACAATCTCATTATGCCACATTTCTAGAACAGTGATGACCAACAGGAAGACCAAAGAGCACATTCTTTGGAGAAGACGGCATTATTTGGTTCCCAGAAATACATAATAACTAACATGCCAATCAAGCCAGAGATACTAAATGTATGCTTTTGAAGTGTAGGTGCTCACTGGTAAGGTTCATTAAAGTGCAGCTCAGTGCAGATAAGCTACTTCGCCCTCTCCTCCAAGAACAGAGTGGGAAATAAAAATGACTGTGATGCCTTCTAGCCAGTAACAGGTTCTGTACAATTCTGAAATAAATTGAGAAATAGCAATGCCCATGTGCTTGGGCTCCAAACACCACCGTTTTTCTTCATGTTGAAGCAAGAAAAACTGACAACAAATTAATAAACAGTATGTGAAAAAAGCTGAGGTTTGCTCAGTCTTTCCACTATAGAGCTGGTCAACCTTCTGGAGCAATGTCTACAGCAGTAATTTTTTTGTGGTTACTCAGGCAAAGTAATGACTCAAAGCAGTTGCTACTGAGCTTCTCATAGCTCCAGGTAGGAAGAGGGGGGTGTTATTCAAATATCTGTCAAATACGCAAACCAGTCCTACTCTAAATTGCTAGTGAAGCGAACATCACAACACTCATGTTCCGTGTCAAGCCATGTTAAAGAACTGAATTTGTAAAAACTACTATTTGCTCCCAGTAATTTATTTTACAGCAGAAGTAATTGTCAGGTATGTATTATATGTTTTTTAGAAAAATACTTTTGAATTCCTTAAAGTCTTAAGCAGAAAGTAAAAATATCTTACTGTGTTGATCCCCAGACCATTAAGCATGTATATCACATCCTCTGTGGCTACATTCCCAGTAGCACCTTTTGCATAGGGACAACCACCCAGTCCTGCAACAGATGAATCCACTACAGCAACTCCCATCTGGAAGATAATGACACAGAAATGCAACATCAGCACAGAACATTATTTATAATTATTCATAAATTGCAGGAGAGATATATATATTAGTTACAGTGAATAAAGTACACATTTCTCCACAAATGGGTGCGTTCCTTAGAGGAATTTCCATATAATGGTCCCAGTTCTGACATCTTTATAAGGTAAGACTCTTTAAACACAGGATGTGGAACACAGAACTAACGGTGAATTACATGTGATTTTGGCAGATAAGATGCTGGCTGTTTTAGAGCCAAACAGAGTTTTATGATTTTTCCTTCTTTATTTCTCTAGATGTTGCTTTTAAATAGCCTGCATCTATTTCTGAAAAAGGTTACATACAACCAAACACAATCAAGGCATTTATACAAACATATAATTCTAAGCATATGTATAAGTCTTTGCAAGTTGGAAGTCTTAATAGTAGCATCGGACTCACATGTCATCCAAAAGATTTTGGGACACCTACCCTGTAAAATGTGTTTTGTATTAATGGCTATTCTTCCATAAAGAACTTCCTGAGCATTTTCACTCTTCTAATTTTCTTTTCATTCTTCTTTATTAGAGATCATAAAGCCACCATATAAATAATTTTTTTGTTATTGTTTATGAGGAACACAGAATGATATTTTCATTCAAATTCAACACCACAGTGTAAGGAAGAATGAAACTTTGGCAGATATGTTAAACAGCTCATGGGTTCAATAAATGGGAAATAAAAGCTTAAAGAACTTTATCCTGGTGAATCTGACTTGTTGGTTACCATATTCACCAGTCTAGAAGAAAACACAACCTCCAAAATAGCAAATTTCACATCCTACAAGGCCTGGAGAAGCATCCAAAAGCCTAGCTTTAAAGATGCTTGCAATAACGGAATAGGTGGATATCATAGAAGTTCTCTACAGATATAGGTTCTAAGCTTTACTTTTAATATTTTTAAGGGAATACTTGCTGCACAGTGTTAACCTCTCTCACTTAAATTAAGACTAAAAAAATACACTCAGCGCCATGAATTCATAATCCTCTACTTTTATTTTCTTCCTAGTGCATCCAAATGCCTTCCCTCTCCTGATCCTCCCTCAGCATATTCTTTTATCAAGAACTGATAATAAAAAGAATTGTAAACCAGTTACCAATTCTGACCAGCAGATATTAAATTCCCTATGGGATATAGCCTTCCCCAGGAGATTGGTCAGGTAGAGAAAAAACTGACCCTGTAATTTCTACTGATTTGTTTAGTGACCTCTTGCAATCTCTTCTTTCTGTAGTTAGATTCTAAAATAAAGCTGAAATTGAGAAGTATTTTTTTTTCTCTTATAACACGCTAGGTATGTGATCCAGAACACTGGGTCTCCCCTTGTCAGAGAATGCTCTTCAGACTTCTCCTTGAGGAAGATTAGATGCCTTTGGAGGCATTCAGGCTCTAGAGATTATCAGAAGCAGGGAATGGTATTAGGCAGAAAAGTCATCAGGTCTTCAAAGACACCAGCTTCTCTCTACCTTAAGCACACCACAGGATTTTCCTCCCCCTAGGGCTAATTAGGCAGACATACACCAGAAGTTCAGAAGTCAGGCAGACTGAATCATAGCTCAGATTCAGGACAGGAGTTTCTATGCAGGTAAGTTTTCAAAACTCCAGCTTTGGACTCGGAAAGATTCGAGGTTAAACCATGCCTGTTACTCAGATTTTCAAGTCAGTAAGACCAACTTAGAGGCCTGGCTGCATAGACAGCTTATTTCTGCTGTTCTCCTTCTGAAGAACCCATGTGTCCCTGCAGGCTAGTCTGGGAGCCTGGCTTCTTTGTCACAGCCATGCACACAACTAGCTGGCATGGTAGGCAAAAGATGATGGCCTGCATGTTGCAGTTGCTAAATCCCCTTTCTAAATATGCCCATAAGTGTTTTTTTTTCCTAGTTCTAATGATTTGTTACATTTGCTTCAAGTTTTAACAGTGCTTTCCATAGCTTTATCATTGGTTTTACAGACTCTGAAGTTCCAACATTTCTGAAGGGCAATATTAAAGAGTAATACAAGGAAGTGTTGTCCAGGGTCCTAATCTTAGAGAGGAAACATCATTTTAGGCTAGGTAGCTGCTCAAAGCCTGTAATAAAGACCTTGAAGGAGCCAAAGTGCACAACTGTGACAGGCAAGACAGTACTGTATAATACTGCTCACACAATGAGACTCTCTAAGAAGGGGTATCATACTTTAAAGTACACTAATCTGTGAATTATGGAGTGATTCACCAAGGTGTATGTTTCACATTTCAGTCACTTGTCACACACTTTGTTTGTGTAACCCAACGGTCAGAATATGTGTTACACAACACATCTGTGTCCAATACACAGACAATATGCATTTATGATAGCTTTCAACTAGAAATTCTGTCTCCTTTTGCACTGGCTGCTAAGATGCATACATTTACTCTGGAAGTCGTTGCTTCAAGCTCCACAGTGACAGCTTTCAGGCTTACAAATGTCCCTGTAGAAACACACCTAAGGCCTCTTAGTGCAAAGACTTATGGTATGGTGAAGATTCAGGGAAGAGAAAAGGAACAGTATCACGTAGAAGTGCTGGTATGAGGCAAGCGTGCATCCCACTACCATGTGTGCTCTTTCAGTCTGATTTTAAGATTTCTATCAGAAATTACTGTTTCCGAGATTAAAAGGTAAAAGAAAGTGTCTTTCACAGAGTTCTACCCCAGCTGTAAGGTAATGTCGTAAGTGCTAGAGCATTCTTCTTGGTGTTATTTTCAGTAACTTTTACATGGGAATGAAAGCTATAAGCATATAATGTACTGAGGTACATCATTGTTGCTAAACTTTCAAGGAAGATCAGCAGACTCAGAAACAACTTTAGGAGTGTATAAGCTGTCACTTTCTAACCCCAGTGAATGAAACACTTTTCCTTGTGCAAAAAAATGGGAAGAATGTCAACTAAACTGTATTTGGTTAAAACAGCCAGAAAAGTTTGCCAGGTCAAAGCTGGGGAGAACCTCCTCCTGTGGGGTGTATATTGCTAACAGTAGCCTGCTCAAGTCCTTCACAGGGCTCTCACTGTGAGGAAAAAGAAAAGAAAACAAGAAAAAAATATACTGACAGCATTAAAAAGGTGTCTTCTTAAGGCATTGGATATATATACATATTAATTTCTTGCTATGCTTGTACAAACCTTTTTGATGCCACTGTAATTCTGCATTTGCACTACAAGTCTAATAACACTGGGGTACATGTTGCTTATTATTGCTTGTTGAAAGTGTTTGTGAATACATGGAGGGGTATGGAGTACCACAGCAGCATGAAGGTAACATGAAACACGTATCTTTGTCTAAGCACATCCTAGTATTCTCAGGCAGCCTCATCTGAGTTAATTAATTCAACCAACCTCCACTGGAAAATGGAGTGCCTAGTGTAGATGCAAGAGCATAAAAAACAATGCCTTCTGCTGGCAAAGCAGTGGGAGCAGTAACCTCCAGGTGAAAGGCAGTGATAATTGCTTTGTCTTTTAAACTACCAACTATAATGGCTAAACAGAAAAAAGAGAAAATCTAGTCACAGCTTTACACTGGTAACATCTTTTTTGTGTCAATGCTTTTCAACCTAGTACAGGACACTTAAACCATTACTTCCCAGAAGTACTGTATAAACACATTTATGTCTAAAATTGTATCTGCATCTGGATGGATTTGCCATTTTAACATTAACCAGTTGTAGACAAGGTCTTGACATGGTGTATAAATACAGCAGCTCTGTCTGACCTCCAAATCTGTCAGGTCTTCAGATCAGTGCTCTTAATATGCAATAAGCATGTGTCTCTGCCTTTAAGATGCTGTCCTTTAAAGTTCTATTCACAGCACTTCTGATGTGTTCTGCAACCTACTGTTATTCCAGCAGCAGCCTCAGCTGCATCTGTCTGCTCTCGCATGTTGTACAGGCAACATAATGTGTGTTCTGATTTATGTGCACAGTCACTGCAGTTCATCTCCAGCATGGTCCCATTCCCCATTAATATGAATTAAATAATCCATTCTCCAAGCTCCATTCTAACAGTGCTAAAAACAGATGTTGGAAAACATCCTTCAGCAGCACTACTAACTAATTAGGAGGTTAATATTACAGCCCAGCCTGTTCAAGCATAGAGTCTGAAATAGCACCTAATAAATAACTTCTCTGCAAGTCTGAGCAGCTATGAAGCTGTTTTGCTTTTGCAGCCATTAAAAGCATACGAACCTCTAAAAGAAAAGCTAAAAATTGACATAAAGTGTAAAACAAGGCCACTTCTTTCATCATATGCCCAGTATTTGTTAGCCTTTTACAGGAGATAAGGAGTTTCAAGCTTTTCAGCAATACTGTCAATCAGATCTCATATTCACTGTCAATATGTGATCTTTAAGAAGCCCACAGTCTCATTGTCACTTCCTGACAGGCACTAAATTGTGCTGAGATTTGTGAGAAATTTCACTGCAGCTATTTTGTGTGATATGTCCTAGATGAGGATTCCCTGGGCTGCTTACGTATGGACATGTGTGTGAGTGAACAATGGCTTGACTTACAAGACAGCTTAAGTGCTCCAATCTTTTTTGACACTTGCAGAGTATTGATAATCGCTAAATTCCTAACACCTTCCAAACTTTAGTTTTGGCTAGTTTTAGTTTACTCTCTAGAGAAGGCAGAAGACTTTTTGCTTCTGTCCCATGCTAACTTCCTCCCAATGAGAGAGCAAGGAATTAAATTCATCACCTTTGTCAAATAGCCAGTTTTAACAGGAAACCATTATAGCCAGTGAATAATAAACACTTCATGTTTCTCAGTTTGCTTTACTACCTCCCCATAACTTTTTTCTGGGTCAATCAGTCTCCTTCCATACTGATCTTTAAACTTGGCTTTGTCTGACAGAAGTTTAACTTCTTAACTTTTTAAGAGGGACACGTCTTAAAAATTGCAGGGTCAGCATCAGTAAATCCATGGATGCATGAGGTATAAATCAGAAGCTATAAATCAGGTCTCTCATAAATCAGGACATTTTAAACTACTTGATTTTGAAACCATAATATCAAGGATCTTAGGTATGCATTAAACAGGAAAAGATTTGTTGTCCCACGAAGTTTAAGGGCCACAGCATTGTGAAGTTTAGTATCATGGCACCTTAAAGATAGGTGCACGTAGATATGACAAAAAAACACTGTATTAGTTCAGCATTTGTTCAACGAAAGAAGGAAGGGAAGAAAAAGCAAAAGGAGGACCTACACATGCTAGGTTAAACATTGCCCACACAAAAGGCAGCACAAGACTAATACTATATAATTCTGCAGCCCTGTCAGTGCCTAGCTGGTGCTCTTGGCATGGTGTGGTACTATCATTTTATTATGTTTCTCTGGTATCAGTCTGCTGCCCACCACTACTCAGTGTGCCACCAGGAAAAAACGTCTTCTCCAGTAGAGATAAATATAACCATAGAAATATAAATAACTATGCCAGCCATGCTTCGTAAGGTGCCTGTGCCCACAGAGACCCTTCCATGAGTTACATTATCAAGCTGCCTAAAATCAAGGCTTGTACTCCCCCTTTGTTTCAATAAAACAAATGTAAGTAAATAAATATTATTTTAGTATTTGAGCAATAGAAAGCATAAATTTCTACATATAAGGCAATAAAATAGGACAACACCTCTCTGTGGAAAACTGCATTTAGTTCCTGCTTCTTTTTCTCTCTTCACTCTTGTGAACGATTAATGTGTCACAAAAGACTATTTTCAGAGTTAACGCCATCACTACTGGCCACAGGGTGTCACTGTTACATTAAAATCTCCAGTTTCCTAGTTCATTTACTTGGAAAATTAACACATTTAGTGAAAAAAAAAAAAAAAATCCTTTTCTCCCGAAACATACTGAGATGCAAGCAATTTGTGGGCAGACATGCTGCATAAAATAGGTTAATACAGCATTCCTTTAACTTATTGCACACATCTTTTCATATTGCTACTGACACATTTATTATAAGCAAAGCTGGCAATGACATCTAGAGTTAAAGTTCCCTAACACGTTCCATCATAAGGCCCTACTTTCAGTTGTTTATTACTTTGTCAGCCTTTAACTGCTGGAGATTATATTTTCCGTGCCTTGTCTCTGCCTCAGGCTGGATTGTTTTGGAAAGTTTTAGTGAAAAATTGGGTTGGCCACTTCCGAGAACAAGTTTTGGGGAAGAAAAACATTTTGTTATGCTAATATTCAGTAATTCTAACATGATATTCTTGGACATATTCTTGTAGCTTTGCACTCTCAAATTTGGCACAGGACGAGTACAGATTTTAAGAGATCACACAGTCTGGACTCAGTTACAAGCTTAGGAAAGTTTCACCTCATTGTCAGGAACTGGTCAGTCTCATAGCTAAAATGCCTGAGGGCCAAGAGAGCCGTAGCTGACCATGCTCTTTCCCCCAAACTCAACACAGAACTGTGAAGCAATTTCTCTGAAACTTAGCTGGAAAATCTGTGTCTCTGTCTAACAGCATCATCTGCACAAAAAAAGCCTCTCATTGGTGGGGTTGAGAAGCTGAGATCGGTTGCAGATCCATTTCTTCAGAGAGCATTCATGGATGTTTGGAGGGAATCAATGTCATTAAACATTAGACTGCTTTTGAGATTTCGAAAAGCTTAGAAAGTCCTAACAAAAATCCCATGCCATAAGAGAATTAATATTAGGAAGCAGATGCTCACAAATCACTGTTAGTATTGCCTATGTAGTCTTATTTTGCTCCTTGTTTGCTCTTTTGTTTACAAGTCACCACGGTTTGCTACTTCGGGGTTGTACAGACCCTTGTTCTGCTCAAGGTCACAGAGCCTGCAGGGGGCGCAGGAGACACATTTCAAGGACTTCTTGAAGATGGGATCATCAGAGCACTGAGTCACTTTCCAGTCTCACATCCTTCCCTCCCCAAGCAACTCAGGGCATTGCCAGACTTCCCAGTTCAGCTGCTGCTGATGTGAAGTAAGTAGTTACTGACCCAGATGCTCTTTAGCAGAAGTTGCTGTTCTCAAGTAAACCTCTGGTGGTTTAACAGCTTGTTTGCTCGCTTTGTCTTGTGAAAAAAATCTAATCTAAAAATACAGGATATTAGTTTTATAGATTTAAGTTTGGACACAAAATACCAGTTAAACAGACAGAGCAGAGAATATAATAATCTTGGGATCTGGAGAGAACAGGGGAACTAGAACGGAGAGGCAAAGGGCAGTTTAGGGGTAGGCAGGGAGAGAGAACTGTCTGATCCAGAGGTGCAACAACTGCACCAAGTCCCTGTGCCCTATATGCAGCCAGATGATAACCAGGCTTTTTTCATGTGCTACATGCAAGTGTAAATGAATATAAATAAACCTGCAAATAAACCAAGGACTTTGAATGAATAGGGAAGACAAAAAGATTACTTGACTTGAGGGTAAAGATACTAGGGGTTGGTCTGAGAGAAGAAAATTTTGCTGGGATTGGAGAAAGTTATGTTTGGAACTGCTGACAGGAAGGTTTGATAAAGAAACAAAATCTATTCACTTTACATGGGATGGCTCACAGTGGATAAGCTAAGTAGAGACATACATACTAAAATAAAATGGCTGAGTTATCATAATATTTCATAATTACGGGACATGAGCTGAGAATGGGTGGAATGAAGCATGATGGAAATACGGGTAAAAAGTTCGAGATGCAGACTGCAGAAACTGCACTTCACTGAGTTATTGTAAAAGAAGAGAGTGCTACTGTAAAGAATCAGGGAAAGGCATCGATCTAGTATTTGACATGCACGTGGCAAATATGGAACATGTGAATCCATCAGTGTAAATGGCAAATTTGACCCAAGCATCACAGTATCTGAAAAGGCCACTACTTCCTACATTCAGGGAACATATAACCTAGTTCATCTACCTTAGGTACCCCTCTTCTTGGTTATCTATACCTCAGAAAGAAACTACAAATTCTCACAATCTTGTTGTTCAGTCCTGGTTAACTTCTGCCAACTACGAACTTGTCTAGTTACTGGAACACTAATTTCTGTTGATTCACTCTGTGAGTTAAGCTGCATAGCCAAAACTGTTCCTAGAGGTGCAATTTTCCTCACTTTGTAGAACAGAACACTTTCAGCATGATGCACCAAGTGGCAAAGGACACTTGGTACCAATCTGAACAAACAAAACAGGTTGGGTGTCAGAAAGTATTTACTTTTATAAAATAAATTTGTAGCAATGATGGCATTTATGAGAAAACTAGGAAAGCAAAGCAGAACTATTTTCATACCACTGTAATACTATGGCATGTCAGCATCAGGGTATCTAAAGGAATGAAATAGTAACAGCATTTAAAATCCCATCTGACTTCAATTCAGCCAAAGCCCTCACTCGGCAGCACCTGACTCCCCTAGAGCTAGGAACATTATCCACTCACAAACCCTCACTTTGTTTTGACTTTCATTCCCCATATTATCTCTGAAATCACACACACACCACTCAGAAAAAATGGGGACCCCCTGTGTGTCCCTAGGGCTCATCTCCAGATGTGTTGTGGAGTCCAAAAGAAGAATCAGCTCCTTCTCTGGGGATGAACATGTGTGGTCTTCACAGTCTGAAAACCACTGCTGGCTCCTTGGCTTGGAAGCTGGGGAAGCTCAACGGACCAACATGGGTGGAGGAACCTCAACATACATCAGGAATTCCTGTGAGTTCTTCAGGCGTCTGAAAATGTATGCTAATGTCAGACTCTTCTCTGTCTTCCTCTGTGTAGCCCTCTCCAAAGAACGCTAAAGCAGACTAAAAGTGAGCCTCCGGTTTAAGTTGTTGAATACTAAGATTGATGCCTGTTAGTTCTAGTACAAGGACGTCTTGCACTAATATAGCTCCAGCCACTGCTTCCCACCTCCACTGCATACCAAGCTTCCACATTTAAAGTGGAAAAAACTTTTCAGGTATTAGTGATGTTTTAGTATTGTTCTCACTCACACGCTTTCAATTAGACCTACACTTGTTTCTCCTGGATGTGATGAAATAAAATGTGAGGGAGTAGTTGGTAAATATCCTCCAATCCAAGCCTCCCTTGTTTCTGCCACATACCAGAATGTGTGCTGAAGTTTTTGACTACCATTCTAAACATGATGGCAATAACGATATCTCACTGTTGCACATTACAATTTAAGCAGATGAGCACTCCTGCCTCATGCTTTCAAGGTTTTTCCTCTGATGTCAGTACCTACGCTTTCCAGAAAGGCACTCAGGTTACTGCTGTAACTGTTAAAACATCTTCCTTCACATTTCACCTATTTAATAGGAATTAAGCTAGGCTATGGTCAACTTGTCCCTCTCCCCCCCCCCCCCCCCCCCCAACCCCACCCCTCACATCCCCCCAGTAACTAGCATACTCAAGACCAGAGCTAAAAAACAAACACATGCTTCCAAGCACAATACATCCAATAGTCAGGCAGTGGTACTATCGTATCGGGGCTTGGGATTTTTCTTCACCTTCTTTCTAAATAAATGTTCTAGTTATTGGTTAATGTGGGACACCCAGGCAGTGAACCACAGAACTCCTGCCTATGGCTTCTTTCTCATTTGAGACCCAAACTATGTTGGGCTTCACAAACACAAAGCAGCATCTAAATAGAAGATCCAGCTGAAGCTCAAGTTTTCAGCTACTCCAGAAACACAAGGAAGATGGTAGGCTCTGTGCACATCCCCAAGAAGTCTAGTCTCTCTCTAACTTCATCTTTGCCCCTCCACTTTTCGATCAGATTTTGCTGCACTTTTAACCTCCTATGCAACCACAAGATATAGAGCCCTGGCAGCACAGTTTAACTTCTTAGAAAAGTCTGTCATTTTATACAGCCACAGATCTCTAGAAATTCCTCAAATGCACAGAAGGGGACTGCACTAATTCTTACTTTACTGAAATCATTATTCACTGGGAGCTTGCTTGAGCAAGGGTATGGACTTCAAGACTGTATCACTATTACTGTTCATGCTAAGCTGCAGTTGGAGTTCATAGATTTGATTCTTCTCAAGGATCTCAATAACAATCAATGAAATATCAGAATTCTTTAATAAGTGGCCAGAAAGGACCATATTGTATCAGATAAAAAAGGCTGTTTTCATCTTTTAAACTGTTGTTACAGTTCTCAACTTTTTTTGAGGAAAAAATCCCCAGCTCTGTTAATTCCTGAAGCTACTTGTTTTGAAAAGAAGATACCTGAAGTTTTCCAAAGGAAGTCACATATTTCAAGCAGGGTACGTGTGTTATAATGATATAATTTGCTACTTAGAAGTAGGAAATCACTTTAACTTTTATCAAATGTATAAGAGGGTTATTTTTAGGCGTTGTTTTAGTTATTTAGCAGTCATTTTCTAATGTAAGAGATACCTCTTCTCATTTCTGGAGATACTTACAACAAAAATGAAAACTTGTGCATCCTATCCCAAGCTGAATAGATCATTATCTCCATCATTTACTATTACTTCATATTAGATTTAAAGTCTATGTCAAAAATAATTTGTACAGGTAATGCTGTTAAATAAAACTTGCACTTTTTATTAAAACATATCTATTACTTTGGATCTCTCCTAATTCTATCTTTATAGTCTCCTGAGTGAAATAATATTTTATTCTATTTTAGTACATAGAATGCAAAGAAGTTCAGAGATTCTGCTCCCCAGTATTCATTGACAAAGCATACTCAGCATAAAGAAAAGTGGATTGCCGAGACATAGGGTAAACTACCCTTACTAAAAAACCTCCTGGCACTTAGTACATCATCTGGATTACACAGGTGCATATCCATCTTCTCTCATATTTGGAAAATAAGAACTGCATTCCCCATTCAAATGCTTTTAACTTATTTACAGCTAGATCTGGAGACTTAATATTCATCATCACAAAGTATAAAGCCAAATGTCCTTTTTCTTCAGGAGCACCAAAGATTAACAGATTAGAATGTTTTCCACATGTCCATTTTACTGTCAAGAGAATATTAAAGAAGTTTTCCAGCTTCCGCAGCTCAGCCAGATGTCAATGGATCCCACAGTGAAGCAAAATTGGCAGAGTAGCCTTCTCATGACCCCAGCATTGTTTTATCAAGGATCAGTTTAAAAGTATAAAGGGCCATTTCTTGCTGAGATCTGTAATGTTTTTCAGCCCTCTTCCCCTGCAATTACACAAAAGTGCTGACTTTGTTGAACTACTGATACGCAGTAGTATTTCTTATGACTTCTCTCACACTGTGCTGTAATTGCTGTTTGTGTTGGCACAAGAAAAGTACCATGTCTTGTTTCCACTGTACATTTCCGGACTCTGGTTTCAGCAACATCAGTGTAGGATATTGTACTGGGCATATGTTTTGTTGTGTAAACATTAACCGGTAATTTACCCTGTCTATCTCCACAGTATGGCCTCTAATTACCAGAGGTTGAGGGGCTTCAGATGGACATTTTATAAAATATTTACAGTAGCTATACTGTTTCTTTTCTTTTCTTCATTGGTATCTGTGTTCTGAAAATCATTGGAAGGGAAAAAAATACAACATCAAAAAGCATAAAACAAAACTCAACAACAAATCCAAATGCATTCATTCTTGCACACCTCATTCTCTAGAGGAAGTAATGACTAGGTTCCCAATTAGTTAAGCAAAAGTTATGGCCATATGGCAGTAGACATTACAATATAAGAAAGTATTAGATATTTCTGTTTTCTTTCAATTTAATTATTCCCTTTAAATCTTTTGTGATGAAAAAAAAAAAAGTAAATATTATTTCTACCAGTACTTTTTTTTGTTAAAATTCATTCTCACTAAATAGCCTCTGAATTTGCAAACAACCATGCACATGCTTAATTTGAGTCAAGACTCAGGCAAATGTACATAGCAAATGTGACCACTAAGGTCTTGCTGGAAAACATAGCATTTACTGCAAAGATTCAGGACCAAGGAACAACTTCCCTTTAAAAGCTCTGGAGTATATGTTTAAGTCATTCATCTCTATAATTTCAAGGAAGTAGAACTTTACGTTTTGTGCTAAAAAATAATGTCTGGAGTAGAATTCCAGGATGGGATTAAACAATTAATTATTACAGCAATTTGACCAAAGAAGTTGCAATTGAATAAGGCATCTTTTTGGACACCACAAGCAAAGTGAACCTTTATTCCAAATAAAGTTTTCACCATGACACAGGAAACTTGAAACTACTAGTGTGACAGTGACTCAGCTTCTACTATTCTATTATAACTGGATCAATTTTGTCAAATTCACCACTATACCTTATCACATTGCACTACCTCCAAAAGAATCTTCTCTTCCGATACACTGGCTAATTAAACGGTAACATTAAGGTGGGGGCCACAAAATGTAATCAGTCTTGCTTCTTTTCGTCCTATTTGTAATAAAGTTCATTTTTTAAAAAAGTTGCAAATTGCTCATCTAATATATCTGCCAACAGTGAAGTCAGAACACTTCTTTTGTTTAAAAAGGCACTCAGCTTAGCATCTTGTCTTTTGCTAAGTCTACTTCTATTCTATTCACTCAGTTTATTCTTAAGAGGAAAAGTTACTGCATCAAATTAAGAATTCTTACCTATTGCTGCAACTCTCAGTGCAAGCAAAATCTGTTATGAACACAGATCAGAGAAAAATCTTTCTGTAACTGTTTACTTTATTCATTTGAAAGGACCCTATGTTAAGCAAATCACATCATTTGCCTCTGACAATCTGCCATCATGTAGAACTTGCACTAAGCAACAAAGAAGAAAAAGAAACAGGAAAATATGCAAACTGGCAAAAGTTACGGAGCGTATAAAACTATCATTCATTTCTCTTTAAAAATTATTTTAAAATTTTTTATTTCTGAAAGCCTGGCTGTTTCTGTACTGTAATATTTCAAAAGAAAAAACAGATAAATGACATATTATTTGACTTGGGACTGGTTCAGTGGTGCTTCTGCACAGAGCAGAAATAAAAGATTATTATCATACTTTCATTACTGCATCAGCTTTGGTTTCTTTCTGAACTGAAGAGTCATCTTCCACTTATTCCACTTATGCAAGTGGTCACTTGTTCTCATACAGATACAAATATCCACCCAACACACTCATTTATTGTTCAGGAACCTCAGTTTGCCTGATCATAGTATTTCCAAATTTTCTTCAGTTTACTTTAGGAAACACCCTGTGAGATTGTTTAAAGCCACTTGATGTATCTCAGCAACAGGTAGGAACTCCCTCCCCTTTATTGTTTGCTGGATTATAAAAAAAAACTGATTCTGAGGAGCCATAAATATGCAAGAATGGCCAGAAGTTTAGTTCCACCCCCTCAGCACAGCTGTCTGTAGGGCTGCCCAAAAAGGAAGGAAGCATCATCCTGTAAACACTCTGCTTTCCTGCTAGAGACTCTGGAATTTGTTATTTCCCAGGTCTATTCCCGCCATGCAAACTCCTCTGACCCTTGGTTGGGTCTGAAAAAAAGGTTCCATGCAATGCCCTGTTTTCCAGGCAGAAACTAGAATAGACACACACACAAATAATAAAAGATAATGAAAAGAAACTGTAATTTCTAAGTGGGAAGCTTAGAATCACTGCAGTGTTTCTGTCATTATTTTACACTTGCTGTTAAACTTTAACAAAAATTCAGTTTAAAAGACAGGGAGAGTCATTTCCATTGAGTAGAAAAATACACATGTCTAAAAGCCATTTATCTTACTGTAGCTAATGTATAGTGAGTCATAGCCTGACTGAAGTGCAATATGATTATAGGGAGAATTTCTAAAAACAAGTCAAGCAACTCAAATATAAATAATTTACTTTCAAAATACCATGAAAATTGAATAAGGAATTAAATCCTGAAAAAAAAACTGTTTTAAAAGGTACTGAGAATAATTGTATCCCCACCAAAATTTTGAAACATTTTTTTCAGAATTGTTTTAAAAATTATGTTGAAATATTTTTTGTTATTTCTGTCACTGAACCACATTCCTCTTTAGTGTGCAGCATGTAAGCTCAAAATAAAGAGAAAGTGAAAGGAATCAGACTATCACAGTCAGTCAAGAAGATGGCTAGCTGAAAACACAAAGCTAGATACACAACTACTGGTATACTTGTATGTTCTAGATTAGAAAGTATCTAAAACTATATAGCCTAGAATCATCATCGTAAGTACATCTTAATCACAGGAACAAATGGGTGGTCTAATGAACATAAAATTTGTACTAATCTAGACATGTTTTAGCTGACTGTTTTTAAAATGCAGACACTGATTTTTGTGGTGTATTTAAATTGGCACATTAGCCATGTCAGTTACAAAGATTGGCCCACATTTTCCATATTCAGACCCTATGGTAAACTGCCCAGAGCTCTGCCAATCTTTTGCTACTAAGTAGTGATGGATTCCTCAAGTTCTCATGCTCCCACACCTTGAATCAAAGACGTGTAATGTGGAGAGTTGCACCTTAGCTGCAGCAATAGATGCAGGTACAGATATTTCAGGAAGACCTGCAACAGCTCTTCAATTAAATCCCCAGGGATGCCATCAGCACACTCAGAGCTGACCAGAACCTCTGAAATCTCAGCTCTGGAAACATCCTCCAATGGCCACTAGGAATGATAGCAAAAATCTCTCTTTTGTGCCATTAATACACAGAAACTTGTGCTCTTTTGTGTTATATATCTGTGACCAACAAACTTAATGGCATCGGGACAGGAAATGTGTGCAACCCTTGCCGCAGACCATGGCACAGCTTTGGCCTGGGCCAGGTGGTGCTCCACTGAACAATTTCTGGCACAGCCTGAGAACTAGTACCATTTAGGGACCATTCGTAGTTGGCAGTCTGGAAGTGCTGACCTTGTTTGGGAGGGTAAGAATTTGATTTTATGGCTGCAAGCTTTTCACAGCAATTGGCCTTAGTGTGTGAGAGGGAAAGAGGTACTGAGACTGGGAACACTTTAAAGGAGTGATATAGCAGCTGTAGGAGTGCAAAGACTATTCAGACCCGCATTCTCATATCTAAAATTAATGTGAGAGCTGAAGAGATAGTAATTGATGAAGAAATGCATGCTGTGGGAGGGGTGCTGAGAAGGGAGAATGAGATGGGCTTTCAAGATGAAGCAGTTCTGAGGTAAGCCAGTTGTGTAAGATACTTATTTGTGGAAATCCCATTTCATTTGCTGCAAAAGTTGGAAGGTGTGTGAGAGACAAGCAAGACATCATAAAACCAAAAGAGACAAGATAACAGCTGTGGAGAACTAGATTGTCTTTCTGTGAATGAGAGTGCCTAAGTGATGCAAACACTTAATTTTCCAGTCATCTTGATAATCTAGACTCTCATTTCCAGGACTTGAATTAAAAACTGTTGTAAAATAACAGTTAGCAGCTCAATTTCTGACTGCTACAGGCAGTCATCTCATGAAGCCTACAGCTAGCCACGTAGTCTCGTGTAAAGAATCCCCTCAAATACCACATTTTTATGCATGCAATTCAATTGAGGTACAATAGAAATATGCATGGGAATCTGACACCAGTGTGCCCTCACTGTATTTTTTATGCATGCTACAGATCAGTGACTACAGTTTTCTAGTGCTATATTTTCACAACTCCTAAAATACTAAATATTTATTTTAAATTGGGCTTAGCATTTTGAAAACTATTTTATACTAATTTGTTCTATAAACACCTGAAAATCTTTTTTAAAAGCCTTCTTACATTTCCAGCATTTGGAAGTAATTTGTTTCTAGTCCAAAAAAATGAATGTCTGTGTCTAACAGAAAGAGCTGGATTACTGCCCAGTCCACTTCAGAACTGGATGATGCTGACTCTTAGCCATTTAAATAGTCAAGTTAAACAAGGCACAGTTGGGATGATAAAAGGAGGTCTGTAAAAAGACTATTGCTTTGGCCATGTGGACTTACAACTATCAAACAAAGACTGGGAAAATAGTGGAAGAGAGGGAAAAAATTAACATAACTGGTGGGGAAAATGTTAGGATTAGGTGAATGTAGAAGCACAGTATCTGTTCACACCATTCTCCCTTCCTTTCAGCATGCTGCCAGCACCATATTTACTCTGCTTAAGCACTGGCAGAGGAAAGAATGGCAAAAAAGCATTTGCAAAGAACAAAGGAGAGGGGAGGTAGACACTAATAGTCTGTATAGAGATTATCCTCCAATGTATGCCTTCTTTGCAAGCACAACTTTGCAAGCCTCTTATTAGCAGGCAAAAGGTGAAATATGACAGAATTGTCTTCTTTTAGTCTATTAATTCCTTTCCCTTTTACAAGGGAAATATATAGTTCTAGATATAACAGCTAAAGAATGATGCAGCAGAAGAGAATCTGACCAAGACTGAAGAATCATTTAAAGTAAATTCTCTGAATCTCTTTATTTTTGCATGGGAAGAAGTGCATTCACAAGAGGATAAAGATGCACAATAATGAAAGCAATTCTAGAATGCCTTTAGGTATTGGTCAACCAAATCAGTATGGCCTTAATGTTTCTACATTTAATGAATCAGAAAATAAACAATGAAGCTGAAATTGGAATGTGCCACTGGCACTGAAGAATCAAATGTGCAAATTTATATTCCCACTTATAGCATCGGAAACACAGAATGGAAAATTCAAAATTTGATTAGGAAAGCTACAATAAAACAGCATCCCAAGAAAAATGTGTAGGTTTGCAAGGAGGATGAAAGCACAGAAAAAAGAGAAAAGGACACAGAATATTTGGGCCAAATTCATCCTTTCTATAAATACACAGCTTCAATGTTATTAGTATAGAAAGTATTTTTGGATTTAAGATAGAAAATTAAACCACTTTAGGTTTTATTTCTCTAGTTGCTGCATTGATTTCTGCATCCATATTCCATTTAGACCTAGGGTGACACACCTATATGAACTTGCAGAGATGTAAAGAAAAATTAATTGATTATTTTATGGTTTAAAAATGTTTTTAAACATTTTCAAGTTTGATTATAAACCAAGGGGAAGTTGTGTCTACTGCTGCAAGACAGCTCTAGTGAGGGAATTTGGAGCGGAAAATAGTCTCTAACTGATGAAGGATTTCTTAGTCTGATTAGTATCCTGAAACAGACTTGGTGCTGGGGTTTGTTGGTTCAGCAACTAGGGTTAAAAGCTTAAGAAATTCAGTCATCATATTAGAACAATGTAGATTTCTATTATGTGTTAATCATTTACAATGAACTAAGTTTCATTTAAATAGAAAACAAAACCCATAAAAAAAAACCAGGCTACTTACTGGTATACGTATGTAAATATGTGCATGCAAATATACTATTTCAGTATACAGTAACAAATATATTTCCTTTCCTATCCTAAAAAGTTCAAAAAAATAAAAATCTTGAAACAAAGTCTGCTCTTTAAACTCTTTCTCTAGTAATATTTTAACAGTTGTAATACTGGCAATGAGGAATTTATTTGTGAACTATCAGGCTACCAAGGTTTTCTGAAGCATGAGGAGAAAGGTCAGAAACTTTCATGTCCTCAGAAACTGCATAGTATGCATATCCTGCAAAAAGCAGCAGAAAGCAATACAATTAGGTTTGCTACTTCTCTTGTACTGATCTGAAAAAAAGAACATGAATGGTACTGCCTGTTCATTTGTTTGCTTGCTTATTTTGCTAAAATTACAGGCAACAACATAAAACCAGTACCTATTAAAAAAAACAAAAACAAAAACAAAAAACAAAACAAAAGAAAACAAAAAAAAACAGAACAGAGAAAATACTGGAAAACATCTGTCAGATTTTCAGTATGAATGCCTATGTTTTCATTTTCTTCCCATATGTAGGTCTAATTTATTCATTTGTGAAGTATGCTTTTTCACTTACAGAAGTAACTAGCTGCTCATAGCAGCAATATTATTTGATAAAACTCAAGTGTTTTTCTACTTTCCTAAAGCACACACCTTCTTTTTAAGTTTTCTTCACAGAAACCTTGCAGTCCAGTACCTTTTCAAAATTCACCTGACATTTTACCCCCAATTTATCTTCTTTCAAACACACAATTTTAACCACCTCTGTCTTGTTATCTTTCAATCTTAAATAATTTTATCCATGCTTTTCTTTCCTACTTCAGCTCAGACATCAGTGTCCCTACCCATGCCAGGGAGGTTAGAACTAGGTGATCTTAAGGTCCTTTCCAACCCTAACTATTCTGATTCTGAGATTTTATGATCTCATCTTTTTACTTACTAGATTTATGTAAGTGCTATGTTGGCTCTGTGAGGAAAAGGGGAATATAAGGAAACAGAAACAAAAAAGCAAACTGATGTTTTCTAAGGAATTTTATGTTATTGTTATCAGCTCTTAGTTTTATAACAATTCAGAAGTATTGTTTACACTTTCAAAACTAGAAAATACCTGGTAAGTACCTAGGATGAATCAGTTCCTAGAGAAATCCAAAAGTAGAAAGTTCTGGGAAGAACCTTATTTGAAAAGACAGGCATGTTATAATAAATAATCTCTTGCTTTACCTAAAATTATATGTATTACCAAACTTCTTTTTGTAGAATACTACACAGATTTAGTATCACATGTAGTGCTAGCTATCCTGTTTCTTACAATGGAAATCTAAAATTTGAAAAGTTTAATCCATACAAGTTAGAGCAATTGCCCTTACCATGAGCATGATGGTATTACAAATTACTAATTTAAGCAGAAAACCCTGGGACCCACAGGCCAATACTTCTACAACCCTACTGATGGATGCTTTCCAGCTTGAAGAAATTCTGTTTCATAACTCCATTTGTTTCCTGCCATTTAGCCAACTTTCCACTTATTACATGCCTCCACGCCTTAATATTAACTTCCAGTGCAGAATATTGTAAATTGTTTTCTGAAAAATCAAAGCATATGATGGCCACTGTATATCCTTTGTCTTCTTTGGCAGTGACTGCCTCAAAGAATTCCAGCAAAATACTGAAGCATGACCAGCCCTTCCTGAATCCTGTACAGCTACTCTGTCAAGCTGTTTTTTCTAATGTTTCCCTATCTGAACCTTGAAATTAGTTTCTGGAGATCTCTGTTAAGTCTTCTTCAGTTTCCTAGGAGATCTTTTTAAACAGCAGAGGAAAGTAAACATGTGAGGTCTGCTAAAACCTTTCAATTTCTATGCATTCCTCAGAATAGGAATTCAAAATTATTAACTTTTTTTCAGGATCCCAATATATAGTGCTTCATAGGGCAAGTCTTTCCTACCCTCAGACTGTGCTACATAACTTCATCAGCATGCCAGGCTGTGCAGGGGAAATAGACTGTTGCAGAACTCAGATAATTTGATTGGGCATGTATGTGTTTTGACCACTTGCCCACTCATATACCTTAGTTTTTTTTTAATCTCAAAATTACATTCTATTTGAAACTTAAAATCTATTCAGTTTCTAAACTTCAATTTCAAAAATAAAGATTAAATCCAGACTTCATAAATATAATTTGTACTTTTCCTATATTCTTCCTCAGTAGATTTCATTAGCCTTTCACAAACTCAAAGAGATTAGTCATATTCCTGTTTTACAAATAAAAAGTCGAAGAAAAGTGATGTACACAGTGACATGCCAAATAGGGAAAAGACAAGCCAAGATATTATGGTTCCTGCCTCCTATACCTCATTAATTTCATACAATGCCTCCCTATTGGCCTAAAAAAACCCTGTCTGTAGTACAAGCTCAAAATTTTAACTAACCTATTATGACTATTTTTTTTTCTCTGTTAAAAAAATTGTTTAGATGCAAATAATTCCATTGCCAGGCAGTGGGTACCCCAGCATGCTGCTGATAATAAAAGAAAATCCTAGTGGTATTTAAGGTATTATTCAAGCAAGAACTCTGTCAGCCCACTACATACAAATTCATTTCCTCAGTTACTATATAATTCCCCAAAACCAGTACTTTATGATTTGTGTAGCAACAGAAAAATATGGTTAGACTGCCTTCCTCAGCTAAAAAGTTAATATTCACTGTTAGCTGAGAAATTACTAGATCGAGTCTAGCACAATGACTACATGCAAGGCTTCACACTTTTCATGGTTGTTTATCTATCTTCTCTACCTCTTAACAGAAGAGTCAAATTATCCTACTACACAGTACCTCTGAATGTTGCGCTTTGCAGGGAATTAAAAAGAGAGCATTTCTCACAAATAAAGAATGATAAGGTGTCTTTTTTTTTTTTTCTTCCTTGATATCATCTTGAAATTTCAATTTTAGGTTGCTAATGACTTAGAGAGGAGTTGAGATGTATAAGCAAATTTATGATCCTACCAATGGTCATTAGGAAGTTGCTGAGCTACTAGTGATGAACATAATCACAGGAGTCAATGATAGATAAAGCTGGACCACAGGCATTTTAAATCTTTATTCAATGCCAGTGCATACACTTTGTTGTTGGTTAAACCTAGACTGCAGGCAGATAAATGCAATGCTGAACTTTAATAACACATAAATGTGCTGATATATAAAGTCATCATGTTGAATGATCAAAGTTTCATAAAATTGCACTGTTGCTTCTTTTTAAATCAAGAGATAAAACTGTGACTGTATATGTGTTTGTATGTATAACTCAGTAAAAAGGTAACAAATCACCAACAGAAAACCTGTAACAGTTTATATGTGACTACTATACACGACCTGTTATACACATGTATTTGCCTTCTTCACATTCAGCCTGCCACCACTGCTATCCATACCTTCATGTCATTGTGAACTCTATTTCTGCAACACAATGATCCTTGTGAATTAATAAACCATGAACTTCAGCAACTACGTTCCTTTCCTGGTTCTGGCACTTAAAACTTAGCCATATCAACATTGAGTGCCTACTTGTGAACCTAGTCCTTACTACATAAGTAAACTGGATTCACAAAAATATGGAAGTTAGTTATTCACTCCCGCATGCACCAAAATAACTAGAACCTATTCAGTTTAGCAATCAAAGGAAGGAGTCATCAACCAGCCATTTCTATCTGTATTTAAAAAAAAGAAAAAAAAAAAAAAGGTGCAATCTTTAAAATTCAAGGATCTTATAGACATTAATGAAATATCATTAAATATTTTAAACTTTCTGTAAGTTGATATATTTCAATGTTCGCAATGGAAAACCTATATTCACAAATTTTAATTTTGCAGTGTGAGCCTTGAAAGTTTAACTGAATACTTGCTAAATTGTGTTCTGGTTCTAAGATGTGAATTTTATTTCAAAATTCCTATATTCTGGAAATAGAAAGCACTAATAAAAAGTAATTTCACATGGCAAATCATCAATCTCATTCATGTCATTGTGTCCAATAAGGTGGAAATGATTACACAAGGTGGTAAAATCTTTGCTCCCTGTAAGTTGTTAGTTTTATGCTTGTTTTCTCTAAGTTAGGATCTGATACCAGTAGTGTAGGGATCAGTTTATATTACTCAATTACAATAGTGACTTGAATTTCATAAAGTTATATGGGATTACCATGCAATTGTTTCATTCATGGAGGTATCAATGCCATCCAAAACTCCTCTTTGCCTCTTAGCATATTTCTTCTCATGTTCAGGTATGTGCTATAAAAACAGACAAAGCTATTTCTGGCAAATAGACAAGCTATGCAAAAAAAGAGTTCTGTAACACTTCCATTAAAAACCTTCCCCTTTCTTACCCGTTCTGTACATACTACAGGAGTCAATTGCCAAGGTAAAACTCAAACCTCCTTAGATCAGTGGTATACCTTACTGGGGCCCCTCCAGCACAGAAGTTTCCTGACCCATCTTTTTACCCTTCCTTGGAGGTCTGTAACAATTTCCTATAAATGTTTTACTACTTCTTTTAGTTACATTTTGTGATTGTCACATTAGCTAACCCACATATGTAATTTTACTCAAAATACCACAGCCTCTAACTAGATCACCACATCACTTCCCATCTTCTAAATTTGTCCCTTTTTTAAATTCTATACTCTGATATTTTTATATTAAACCACTTAACTAAGATTGTTGTGTTTCTACTGTAAATGTTTACTGTTTTGTTCTGAAGTATCATTTCCTCACACTTTTACTCAGATTCTCTTCAAAAGTCAATATCCTTTCTCTGGGCAATGCTTTCATTTATTCACTTCAACAACTTAAAAAATTACTTATCCTTTAAAAGTTGGCTAATCTCTCTCCCATCTTTCACTACCTACCCTTTTGCTAAAACAACACACATAAAACTGAATACTAAAATTACAAGGCTACTTCCCTGCTAATTTCTTACACAGATATGGCCTGTCAGTTCTAGATGACTTTGGATCAGCCCCAAACAAAAGAAAATATTCTGGGTAGTATAATCCTGCACGGAACAATGTGATCTGTGTAAAAACTCACTTACTGAATCACCAGCACCTCTTTCCACTCTTAGGAGCTCTCCCATTGAAGCAATGCCTGAATTAGTGCAGAGTGATTTGTGGCTTTCCAGCTGTCATTCACTCTTAGGAAATACAATACACAATACAATAGTACTCAGCCTGAAGTTGTAGTCTGCAGTGTCTTAGGAACAGTGCATTTTGCCTGCTAAACTTGTTTTCAAACAAGAATTGTAGCCCATTATTTCTATAACCCCTCAAACACATTTCATTCCTGGTGAAATACTCTGTTGGTTGCACAGACCCATAAAGGAGGAAGGGCAAGGAATTGCTTCTGTTAAGAGTCTGGTCTATGAAACAAACGACTGAGCTGAAGACAAGGGGGTTTGCTCCAGTACTTTGCCATTCATGCATCTTTGGCAGAGAGAAAAGTACTGGCAAGCCTAACAGCAGGGGCTAGAAGTGACCTGGGCGCTCTGATCTACTGGCTTGGGCACTTTGCTATCTGCCTGACTTGTAAAAGTTGCCCTGTTTTACAAAGAGTATTGCTTAGCCATAATTCACCACTAGAGCTGCCTTGTTTCTTTGACCAGAGACAGGAGAGGATGTTGTGAGGTGCGGGCCGCATCTGAGGATCCAGGAGCCTAGGGACCTACCTTCAGAGCGAGCCAAGGAGCTGACTGAACAAAGCCAGTCACAGAGACTGTGTAATGCCTGCTTCATCAAGGACTTTTGGAAAAATCTATGACAAGTTCAGCTCAGCCAAAACCACCCGACCTTTAGACATGCACTGTAGCAGAACTTGTGCACAGAAGAAAGTTTTCTGGTGGGTCTCAGGCACCCCTGGCTTCCCAGAAAACTTAGAAGGCTGGATACGTTTTTTTTAGGTCTATTGCTCTCTTGAATTTACACGTTAATTAGCCTGAACTGCACATTAATTACCTAAGAGCTTTTTCTCCTTTAATTCTTATACAGTTGATTTAATAAGTAAAAAGACAGGACCAGGAGGTAAACATGAGAAAAAAATCATAACAAATACTGGGGTTAACAAAGAGTAGCCATTGTTTAGTAGGCACCATGACAGCAATTATTTTAAGGAAAGATTTGGAAAACAATGCTTCAAGTATTTTTATGTTGAACTCCTCCCATGCTCAGGGGTTTTCATGCTTTTAGCTATTACATCTGCAACTGAAGCTAACTGTGAAACTAGCAATTAATTTATCCCATGGTACATATACACGTATTTGCAACAGTAAAAGTGAGTAAGGGTGAATACTAAACAGTGTGAGTAAAAGTTTGAACTTTTGTACCACATTTTGTCATTCACTGTTTAATCAAATACCTGCAGACTCCCACAGTGAAATTTTCCCTGTTTCTTCTTGTCGCTTAAATCACTAATGCTGTTAACACTCTGCTGTTATTTTTAAACAACATACAACAATCAAAAGGAAGCTGACCTTAAAAATGGCTGCTTGAATTGCCAGGAAGCAGAGAATGCCATGAAGTATAAAATAGAACAATAAAGGCCTACAATTTGTAAACAGCTTTTGATCCTGTAACGTTTAGCAAAAACAAGTCTCCTTAGGAACACATGTACACATTAAGACATTTTTCAAGATTTTACCTTTACAAAAACTACATTAGAACTCACAGTCTGTTTCTTGTATCGTGTTCTATTCTTAAAAATAGACAAACACAAAGGGAAAAATATCTCTTATAGAAATTAATTATTTCTGATTATTTAGCCTCAGATTTGAAAGAAGACTAAATATGAGATACAGTGTTGCTAATCTTATTTGGAAGACATAATTGATAAAAAAGCATAGTGAGGACATGTTAACAGTGCTAAAATTATCTAGAGCACTCTGTTCATGTACATAATTACCAATAATTTAAAATTATCCATCTGAAATCAATTATTCATTATTCTATTTTATATTTAGAAACCTCTGCAAAATAGAAATTTTACTGAACAAAAAGCATACAGATGTTCCTAAGAAAAGTGGAACCTGAGGCATGAGAAAAAAAATGTATTTTTTGTCCTTCTTTCATCTGAAATCAATGGAACATAATAATAATAACCGTTTCTTAGTGACTTGCATGGAATTGGAGGTAATAAATAGATAAGGACTGAAATTTTCTGATAAAAGCAACTGCAGTAATACCTGTAGACAATCTGATGTCTAAGCAGTACCTCCTGAAAGTTTAGTGAGTGCATTTTTCCACTTCTAATGATTTCTTGAAGGGTGAGGTGGTTTTTTTTAAATTATGCCTTTGAATTAAACTATGACTACTAGTATCACATCTATAAAATGACAGCCTGAGTTACCTGTATGGCTGTGAGGATATTGGCTAATGCCTGGCCATATGTGTCATGACAGTGAACAGCAAGAGCACACAAAGGAATTTCTTTCATAACAGCTTCCAGCATTCTTTTCATGCTTCCAGGAGTCCCCACACCAATTGTATCCCCCAGGGAGATTTCGTAACATCCCATACTGTACAGCCGCTTAGATACCTGATTAGAAACACAGAAACACAAAGAGGCAGAGACAAAAGAATATAAAATAGGATTGAGAACATGCATTAAAATGGACATACTTTGTAAAGGTTTCAAGTTTTGATCCACAAAAATAGACTTATGTATCAGAAACCCTCTATTCATTCTTGAAAATTGTCACCCAAAAAGAATGTCCCATAGATCCTCTCATTTTAAATTTATAGTTCTCCGTCCGTATGTGGAATAACCAACCAAGCCAAAGCCATCAAAAACTTGCTTTTTGACCCTCCCACATAATCCAAATAAGCAAGATTTTACACTATGAATTAAATTTCTGTCAAGTTCTTTCTCAGCATATTCCTCTCTCTGGCAATTTCCCAGCTGTTTGGTTTTCTCTGTGTACTTTTCAGCTTACAAGTTGTGCAGGGTAAATACCTGCCCTTTTGTTTGCTTATTACATGGGGCCAAGCACATGGCTGAACTAAGACAATAAATAATTAACAAGAAGCCCTATTTTGTTTTTTCTTGGCACTGAAAACATCAATGAAAACTAAAGTTTTAACATGTTGCAGTTAATATCAATTTTGCTTTACTTTTCATGAATCAAACATTAAAATACTAACAGAGCAAATCTGCAACTTAACATTCTAGTCTTTTAGACTTAAAATTTTACTTAATACAAAAAAAAACCATATAGAAATAGTTCTTATTTATGTAGGTAGAGCCCTAAATGTTTCTGGAATTACATCATTGAGGAGTTCTTTGTATGAGTAAAAGATCTGAGGTCTGGCTCCATAATATTTGTTTGGAGAGAGACATACACTCAGAAGCACAGAATCATGTTTGCAACAAAAATATTGCTTTAGAAATGAGGAATTTTGAAATGTAGGATCTTTCCATCTTACTTTTGTTAAATTTATTTGGAAAGGGTTTCATCTTATTTTCAGTTGCTGAATATGTTTATTCCCTTTAGGATTCCCCACTGTGTACCAGTGATCCCAAAAGGCCACTACACTGGAACAGAGTCCCAGTCTGGAAATTAACTGTTTAAAAATGCAAAAAAAAATACAACCCTTTTCCAAGACATCTTCAGTTGCACTGCACTCTACTGTTAAAGCAATTCCAGGACTTCATCAGTGGGATTGCTGTGAATATGTCTGAGGAAGCTGACAAAGTGCTGCACCAGCAGTCTCGGAAGTGCTGGATTAATATTGCTGCTCACTTAATTCAAAGAACAGCTGAAAAAGAATTTCAAGGAGTCTGAATTATCCTGCTTAAAGCTTGGAAGTGCTATGGCTATTGCAAATGCAATATTAACTCTTTGTGCTTTAAAGTCGAAGAGCCCCTGGATCGTATCACCATAAATTCAATATATGCTTTAAGAAAGGGATATTCACCAGATTGCAAGAGGGGATTATAGGCCACCACATATTTTTATATCTTCAACACATGGCAAGTGTTTTAACTGGACTACTGTTGCAAGAATTAAAAAAGGATCATCTGCAGCTAGTGGTGGATTACCTTTAGTTAATCACCAAAACTCAGGTTTTAAGATTGGGATAAAGGAAGCCAGTTGCACTTTTTTCTCATGCTCTTTTTAATTAATGAGTCAAAGTTTTTCTATATGAGAGTTACAGCAATGACAAAGAGACCACATAAACTGCTAGAAATCATATTGCATTCACCTCCATTCCATGCTCAGTCCTTAAGTCTTTCAGCTTTTTGAAAATGAAGTTCTGAAAGATGAAAGAAGAGAGGGGGAAACTGCTAACAAGCTGAGCATCATCACTGACTTGTCATGATCTAACCTTAAACTGACCCTTAAAAAGATATCTATATTTCATTTCAAGAAGAATGTGCATGCTTGGAAGCTGAATGGGAGTTTTTCATACTGAATTTTCTACCCTACCATAGTAGAAGGCAGCTCATTAGTTATAGTTTTGTAAATTCTCAATGTGAACTTTTGGGAGGAGGGTGGGAGAGAAGAGAACACACTGTTTTGCCAGGGTAATCAGGATGTGATTACCAGCTTGCAGCTTTGTTGACTGAACAGGGTTGTGTTCTGCACCACTGAGCAGCTTTACTATGCATGAGACTCGTGCTATTCCCCTTGGGAACGCTGCCTTGACACTAAGCATTGATCAAAATGGAAGTTGGTGACCCAGCAATGCAACCTCTCAGGTATAGGAACAATCCTACTGCTGGAAATAATATCTAAAGCTATACTCTTTAATAGAATACAAAAGGTCATAATCCAGTTACAGATTATTTTAAGCAAAAAAAAAATGTAAAACAACACTGTAGTCCTTGTGCTGTAAGGGAAACTTTGATAGCCCAACAATACTCAAACAAAAAAAAAGGGTAGGTACATTTTCTGTGGCCTGATCAGCCTGTATGATGAGCAATATTTGAATGAATTCACTGCTCTAGGTTAAACAAAAGCTAAGGAGAGAAAGAAGCAGACAGAAAACTAAAATCAGCCAAGTATACGACTGGAAGACAACGAATAACACAACTGGCTTCAAGGATGTTATACAGTGCTTCCAACAGCTTTCAAGCCTTATTTACCTAAGGTTGAAATTTACAAACCAGAGGATGATAAATGGTTAAGCGATGAGTCCATTTCAAGCACTAACAGTGATTATAAAGGATTATGCAGTTTTGCTTAAGAGATCAGAAATGGCAGGTAGGGGTGACAATAAAGAAGCATACGGATAAATCTGATTCTAGAAGCCTGAAGGCAATTGAAGTTTGCACTCACTAGATAACTATGTGTAAAACAGTTATGGATCTAGTATGCCAGAAATGCATGTATTCTGGCTAATAATCCACTTCTCCTAATTGCTTTTGATTCAGTCAAAAAATTGTCGCTGTTACTGGCTGCCAAAGAAACAATCTAAACCTTTCATTTGTAGCTGATTGCAATGCAGAGTCAAGAGAGTCAAAATGCTCCCATGCCAAGAAAAAATGATGACCCGTGTGGCAGTTCTCTGTAAGAATTTAGCAACATGGCTAGTAATTTTGATAATTCTGATTCAGCAAACGATGAGTGCATGTGTTTACATAAAATCCATTAACAGCTCACCAGATGCTTCTATATAAACAACAATGCTTGCTGAATCAAGGCCTGAATTATTAACTCTCATGAGGTAGCTTTTTTTCTTAAACACATACACACTGATGTACAGGTATATGAGAAGACACTCACTAGGATGAAGACAGAAAACAGCTCTGTGAGGAAAAGTTTGCAGGTTTGGAACATTAAATAGCATTGCCACTGGCAAACTGAAAAGGAGCTCTACTGTATATGGGTGGTTGTTAGTTTTAAAACACAAGCAACACATGGAAAAAAGCCTATTGGGGAACATGATATTGCAGTAAGCAATTTACCAACAGCACAGCTGAATCTGTCATCACTGCTCTAACCAAAGCTGTGTCACTTCTAACTTTCACTTCAGATTAAACCCAATTAATTTGGAAATACTGAGTACCTTCCAATTTAGCTATTTTATTCAAAGAGTGTGACTATATGCGGTTGTTGTGGGAGAAGTATTATCACAAGTTTCATCTGGAATGTATACTAGAAGAAGATGCAGGAAAACATGACCTGAAAGCCACACACACAGAACACAAATGCTGCCTAGCTTCAAGTACCAAAGAAAAAAAAAAAAGTGGTTTGAAGATTCTGCCAGATCACAACAAATAAGTGATTAAGTGCAACAGAGAAGACAAGTCTTTCTCCAGGATGGAAGGCCACTGTGCTCTGCTGTGTGCTTCTTGAATTCTGTCTCCACTTTCTTCTTTACTGTCCATTTCAGATTTAATGCCCCCTTTGCCTTTCTGCAAAATTTAACACTTGGGTTTCACTCATGTCTTCCTCTGTTAGGAATAAATAAATAAATAAAAGCTGGATTAAGACATCTTCCTTCTCTTTTATCCTAAACGGGAAAAGAGAGCAGGGAGCAAAGGTACAACTCCATCATAGCAGTATAGCAAGTTAAGAAATTATGTTGGGGATGAGTTTTGGTTCATGTGTCAATCACGTGACACTCACCAGAAGCACAATGTTGCAGCAGTGGCTCTGCCAGCTGACAGCCCAGTATGCTTATGCCAACATAAAATGGATTTAAAAGCAGATACCTTTTGCAAGAGGTGGTGCTGGAAATCTTCTCATACAACATGGTCCACTGACAGATGTGCTTGAGTCTGTTTCCTTGAGCATTTCCTAACCTTCTTGTTGGAGGAAACAGCACGTATTTTTTTTCTCATGAATGATAACATTCAAAATATACTATTTTCCTCAGATGTCACTGCATCTGGTTGAGTGAGGTTATGAACCCAGTTTTAGCATTAGCTATATTTTGTGTTTGTTTTCCTTAAATTCTGTCCATTAAAGATCTTTTAAGATTAGGTAGAGAACATTACTTATAGACATCTTAAATGTATTTTTGATTCATTAAAAAGACAAGTCAGAAGTTCACTCTTACTTCTGCCACTTTAGCTGGTATGATGTTTCCTTCATATGGGCATCCCAATGCACATGACACATACCTAAAATAAAAAGAACACACGAAGATAGTTCTGTTTTATAGATGCACATCTGTGCCTCTCCATGCTACATTAAACCAAAAAAAATATTAAACATAATTTTGAATATTTAAGCCAGTCAATAAAGATTTGAATGAAAAGTTAGAATTACATCAGATTAAAATAGAAGGTTTATCCATTTTTGTTTTAAAAAATAGAACAGATTTATAGCTTTCTTTATGCTTAATGTATGTCACAAGTTGTAAAGGACTGGCAATGCAGCCAACCAAACGCGGCTGCAGGAGACTTCAATTTTTCTTGGCATTTCCTTCTGAAGTTCTAAGAGCCAGCTCAAGTTTTGCCTTGCCTGGCCCACACTAGGCATCAGAGGAAAATACCACTTTCTTCCTTGTACTAGCTACTCGGATCCTAGAGAGCAACACATGGACCCAAGCAACTTATAACAACCCCATCATCTCATAAGCCATTAGAATTGTGATGAACAGGGTAGCTTTCAGCCTCTCCCTCTGTACTGGTATTTCTGTCCCAGTCTCCCAGAAGAATCACAGCTCCATTGCAAGCTGTAGTTCAGGTACACTTTGGGAAAAGAAGAAATTGAGAAGCCAGACTCTGTCTCTCAGCAGCTGTTGGTTTCACAAAGCTCAAAACTCAAAAGCCAAACCGAGCCTCCATTGCTGAGTCCTAATGCTGTGTTACCATAGAATTTGGTTTAAATTTCCCTCTTTTAATGACAATTAAGACTCATGAAATTCCAGTTAAACTTCTAATTGTTTATCTTAAATTGATTAGGAATAGGACTAAACTAACTAGAAACAGCCATTGAAACTCAAAATAAAAGGGATTTACAAAAGATTCAGAGGCAGGCAGAGCCCCAGTTCCAGTGGGAGGTAGCTCAACTGCTTAATAGAAGAATGAGAGCCTTCATCAAACCCCCATCATTCCCCTTCCCTCAATACTGAAGAATATAATGCAAAATTATACACTGTATAACACAAATGGGATTGAACCAATGCTAGTTTGTAGGTAGTCAAGGTCTGTAGGGTAAAGTATATATTATTTCTTTGCAGTTGAAAGAGAAACTGATAGAATGTAAAATTAGGATGCATAATAGGCAAAAACAAATTGTGACACAAAAAAAAGTCAACAATTTAATGCACAGAATATATCCCATCCCTTACATGAAGGTATGGTGTTGGCACACTGGAAGCAGCAATAAGAATGAAGCAAAATTTGACCTCAAGGAGAACTTGATTAGCCCTGACAAAGAAATGCAAATTAATTTTGTTGCCACAAAAGTGGTTGGGTCCATTACATCCTGCTCATTTTAGTCCAGATGCCTACTAGGCATGATTTCAATTATCCATATGTCATTATGAAAAACAGGTTTTTGAGACTTGGCCACAGACTTTATTAAATGTCACCCCCAATTTAGATGCCACCGTTTAAGTTTCAAAATCCTAAATTTTCTTATCTACATTAAAGATTATAAAGCAGCTACTGTTAACAGTTAAACACTGCCCTGCTTTTCAATGACACATAACTCAAAACAATTCAGGATAATTTCCCTAATTTTTAATGCATACACAGTTTTTCAAATGAAACCAAGCATGAAAACTTTCAGACCCAAAGGACTGCTTTTTACATAATCGTACAGTGCCTAGAGGTAGTGAATACACAGACTTTTACTGAAATTATTTTGCAACATCAGCCACAGCACTTATAAAGTAAGAACAATACTACATACAAAGTAAATGCAAAACATACAGTGAGTATCTGCACATGTTCCCTTTAATTACACATATCTTTACATGTTCCTAGAGGCTACATATGTTAGATCAAGAAGACGTGCATTTGGTAGTGATAATGTGGCATGAATGACATCTGGAATTGAGTAGGGTGAACAAAAGTAAAAGCAGGCCAAAAGGTATCTAGAGAACAAGAGAATACTCCCTGTGGTTCACACCAGTGAGCAGAAACTTGCCTGAGCTCACATAATTCAGCTGGGCTTGCTGGGGTATGAAAGTATGCGGTGACCTGAGGAATCTGCCTACTATACTGTACAAATCTGTTTGAGATTATGAACTCTCTGCATGCTTACACTGTTGCAACTAGACTGACATTTTAAACAAGGAAAATATGACAGATATAATCTATCTTGGTATCTGATATTCAATATTAAACTGGAGAAAATTACGATTACTGAAGGAATGTGACAGGTAAAGATCTTCCTACCAGAGAGAGAACAAAGTCCTGTGAAAGAACTGCTTTTCAGCAGAGTTCATCAAGGATGAGCTTGTCAGAATTTTATCTAATTCATTTAATGTATTGGCATAAAAAATGGAGTTGTGGTGATAACATTATAAATTTCTCAGTACTGTCAATACAAAAAACCCCACAGGGAATCCATGGAGAAAGGACCGGAGCACTAGAAATGGGACTCAGCTGATGACAACAAAGAAAGTGAAATGCTTAAAATGAGGCTGTAAAGAGTAAAATACACTCCAAAAATATATCAGCACAAGCATTTTTAATAGAGGATTAAAAGTATTAATTCCATTTGAGAAGGTCTTGCTATATTTTTATTGGACAAGAGATACAATCTGAGTAATTAGTAGAAAAAGTAATGCAAACTGGAACAGACGCAGGGAAGGGCTGAGTACAGCTAGCAGGGGTACAGACACTCTATATGAAAGGAGAAAATATGCATGCCTGTGAAAGAGGAAAGATAATTATGTGTCCAGCCTGAGCACTGTCAAGACACCTAGACTTTAGGCAGCACCAGGTGGGATGCTTTGTAATTACATTTTTGTGGTTCCGAATTAATAAGTTTAAGTCAGAGGAAATAATTTGAGCAGAAAGGCAGATCTGTTATCTACAGATACGTTTGGCTGTTACATTTTCTTTTTTGTGTATGTAATAACTCATAAGGCATTAAAAGCACAATAAAATCAGCCAAAGTAGGGTCCCAAGATCTTCACCCATACCCCTTCAAAATGGGGGACAACTTTGAAGAACATGCTGAAGAGCTACTTAGGAAGAAGCAAGCTAACAAGACAGAGCCACAGAAAGCAACAGAAGACATAAGTTTAAAGAAGAGTCTGGTCAACTGCAGCAAACACTACCGACAGGTCAAGAAGAATGAGGATAAGACTACTGTTTCTGAGATCTTGTCATCAGGGAGTTTGGTGAGAGCTGTTGCAGTTGCAAGCAAGGAACAGAAGCCAAAGTGTAGGAGTTACAGGAGGGAACCACAGAAAGGTCTCCAGAGAGTAATTATAAACAGCGCCTTCAATGAAATTTGGAATGTAGAAAAGACAGGCGATGAAATATGATATGAAGAACCAAGTAGGGTCAAAGGTGCAATTTTTAAGAGACAAATGCTTACTTATATTGCAGTGGAAAAGAGTCAGAGGACAGAGAGGGGTTAGGAAAGAGAATAAGGGGGGGGGGGGGGAGAGGGAGAACAGAACATGGGGTCATTTGGGCAAGTGGAAGGGGTACAGATGGCAAGTAGACAAGAAACTCCTGCTGCTTTGACAGTGGAGGAGAAAGAGAAAGGATTAGGGGAGAGCAAGAAGACAGTGACAGAGGGAAGAGCATACTGTTATCTATTTTTCCTTAACAGAAAACACAAGATCCTATGTGAGGAAAAGCAGCAGAGGGAAAAAGAGGGAAGAGTTTGAGCCATGAGTTACAGAGGCAACTGGGATTTAATTTGGGGATTCAGTTAAATTGGAGAATACAGCTGTTTTCTAAAAAGATGGCAGGACTAAAAGACAAAAAGACACTGTAATGGAAAAGACTCTCTTGGTCTCAGGATGTTCACCAGAGACACCCCACAGTACAAGAGCAGAAGCAAGTATCTGGAAGTTCACAAAGCAGACTCTGCAATGGAAGTGTTTAATTCTAAGTATGTGCTTAAATCTTTGCTGAATCAAGGCCAGACATGTTAGCAGCTTAACTGCATCTTTAGCATGCAATCAAGAAAAGAGCCCATGCAACCAGAGGTGGAAACAAGGACCTGCAATAAGTGATCATATCTATAGAGCTGCTTTAGGAACATGAGTAAATGCTGTTTTGCTCATTCACGTTCAGTGAAATCAGAATTCCTCCCTTTGATAAAAAGAATTACTCTACTTATTTGACTTGGCAGTTTATCCAGTCTCTTGCCTGTTCTGCACTGCAGGTGAGTATTGTTTGGTCTTCTAAATTGTTTTCTATGTATATAAAAACAAAAAAATAAACTCCCAAAACTTTACTGTGTAATATTTTGGACAAAAATGCTGAACAGCCTCTGGGGATGGGGAGGGAGAAGGAAGAGGAAGAAAGTTTTCAATTTCTTCGAGTAAGCCAAAACCAAATCACAATGTTCCACAAATGGTATAGACAGTATAAGGTCCCCATGATCAAGGTCACTAGGAATGGTGATAATCACCACAGCAGCCCAATGACTGTGAAGTGCAGGATATAAAACCACAAACAGGCTAAATGAGCAAACATTTCATAACCAAAGTGTGTTAAAAGGAAAATGAATCTAAGCAGAAACTGAACTCCATGTTGTAATCAGCCCTTTGTCAGCTTGTTTCAGCAAGCGTTCCAGAGCCAGACCCACAGCTGCTACCACAGCTGGAAGCATGAAGCCTCCTGAGAAGCCAGTTGCAGACTCAGATGCTGCTGTTTCCTGTTTATTATTATAGTGTAAGTTCGCATATAATTTACCATGTTCGCTGCAGATGTATTTATTTTTATTGGATGTTCGTGCTAAAATGTATATGCCTATCATTTGGTGAATTCACATTATCAAGATTGATATATACTGTCTCTTTGCAAAGGAAGCCATTTGTTAAAAACCAGACAATCTTTACTGTAAGAAGAGCGGAAATAAAAAGAAGAGGGGAAAGAAGATTCTTCCAGAAATAGAATCTCCAAGCCAAGCTTAAATGTGTAAATAAGGCCAGGATTTTTTTTCCACATTTGATTAAAAACAAAGAAAAAAAACAACAACAAAAAAACAAACAAAAAAAAAACCCCAAGGAAATACCTCTCCATGTATTTAGTGCCCAGCTGCAAGTCACATACATGCTCTTCAAAGTGAATTCGACAGCAATGTTTGTTATTATTATTTTTATAACGTCCAGAAAACAACATTAAATTCTGAACTATGTTCTAGAAAATAATTTGTCTAGAAGCAGAATAAAACTGTTATTTTGTACTATAATGCTGTTTTGTACTATAATGAAGGACCACTTCTAATAATTATATCAAATTATTCATGGACCAATCAGTAACATACCAGCAAACACACAGTATTGTTACTTCATAATTTCATACTAACATTTCGAGTTTATGCTACCCTTTAAGAAGAAACAGCGATCATTATTATTTTTCATAGGTCTCCCACTTTATTTTTTTTTTTTTATTTTTATTTTTATTTAAAGCACCTCTTCTTCTGGCCTGCTAATATTATTTTCTACCTGCAGTACAAAAAAAAATGGGTAAAGTTTGATATAAAATTATTCCTAAGGAAAATCTCTCACATCATGCAGTCATCTAGTATGATAGAGTTAGTACAATGGCTTTTACATCCCTTCCTTAATCTGTCCCCAGTACAGAGAAATGCACCAAGTCTCCACATCCCAGAAGTCTCCAGCTTCTCAAACCTCTCCAGGGGACTGTGACCAGCTGGCTTAAGACTGTGCAACCCTGTAGATTTGTTTACCATTCACATACCAAAATATGTTGCTTCCGAGTCTATTAAATGTTCATCTATATTTTGTGTTTCCCATAATAACAAATATGGTCTCAGTTACAGTGACATTAAGGTGTTAAACTGGTTTTACTATCTAAAGAAGTGATAATGGTATAAATCATCCTATTATCTATATTATCAAGACTATGCTGAACTACACAATGTAGTCTAAATATGGGGGTTTAAAGCAATGTGAGAAAACATGTGTACTCCAGCCTTTAGTACTCCAGAATACCAGAGAGTATGAGTTCAAAGTTTCTGTCTGTATTTGTGAAACATAGGCAACTTTAAACTGTATCAATTCGTGCAAAACTTAATCTCATGGCACTTTTAGTTAGGTGTATAAAATATGCTATTGCAAGGCCATCCAAATATCTTGAATTAAGCTAGTTATGAGCTGTAATAAAATAAAAAAAAAGTATTATTGAACGGAATTATAAAGATCAGATTTTTCTTGATAAGCAGAAGTTTCAGATAATTAGAATCTTTCTTTATAAACAAAACAGACTTCATATTAGTTTCTGAAATGACTTCTTACGAAATATTCTAAAATAAAACTGGTATGGTCTTCGACATTTGTTTTCTGGATTTTTTATTATTAATAAATCTAAACATCACTAGCACAAAATAAAGATAACTAAAATCAACTCTTTCTCTTTAGCTTTCTGCTATTTTGTGTCTTACCTTTTGTATTAGCATGAAAGTAAAATAATAATTATGTCCTACAGTCAACAAGAAATTATATATATTGTAACCTGTAACCTTTATTATAACATAATATAAAAGGTAGTAATAATATTATATACAATTGTTTGATATCTACTTGTCATAGGAAAAAATATTGCTATATTTCAAATATAGCAACCAGTATTTGAATTGGATATAAACACAGATGTAATCCAACTATTGACACATTTCAATATGCTTTTAAGTGTCATGAACTTCACCATGCTGCTTCTTAAAAGACACAGCACTATAAACGAATTACATACACCAGTTTAAATTAATGTGTCATTACACATAATTTATGAAGCAGCAGCTTTGTAAAGAAATGCTTCTGGAGTTATTTTACAATAAACAATTGCATCTGTTTTTCTAACATCAAACCTCTAAACATTTGCATCTACATTCAGATTCGCACATGCAAATAGTCCAAATGGCCTCAAAAGGGCTATTCAAATGACAATTTTTCAGGACTGAGACATAAAATACAGTTTTTAATTGGTGGTCATGCAGAAGCGTGTTTTAGTAGGAAAAAAAAAAACAACTGAGAAACAAAATCAACAAGCTTTCAGCCCTTCTATTCCTAGTTAATTTTTATTAGGACTAAGACTGTCTTATACAAAGCTGAATATTTAAGAGGAGATGATAGTCTGACTTCATTCCACTGTCACAGGACATGAAGTATGTAATGAAGTATCATTTGTGGAAAAGAGGAAAACCCAATCCTTACTCCCACACTATTGTATGGGAGTAATACTACCATACTACTCTATTGTACTAATTGCAATTTCTGTGTCTTGTTAAATTTTGGAATACATTAAGTTGGAATACTCTAGCTTAGGTGGAATTTACTTAACATTTTCTTTATTTGTACATTACAATTACATTTAAGTTAAAACAGAATCCAAGTGACTACTTACAATTAGCATTTGTCACAGGTTTTTTATCACTCCTGTCTGTTAGACTTCATTTTTAATCAATGAAAAGGATGTGATATTTTTAACAGTACCTGAATTAGGCAGTTCTAAAACTAGCAGTCATTTCAAATGACACAAAGTATGCATAGTAGTAATTAGTTGGTCATACAGTTTATAACTGATTTGGGTGGATGTCTTCACAGACTGATTCAGAGAGATGCTATTGTAAAGTTTTTATGCATGTAAAAATATGAAAAAAAAAAAAAACCTTTATGATGCTAATAAATAGTCTAACTTCTAAGACCATGCACAAGATTTCATAAACATTTCAACTAGTTTAGGAAACCTTTCGAAAACTGTGTACTGTGCTACAGATTCTAGATGTGACAGCTGACAACATAAATTTTCTGGATGATGATGGAGTCAATGTTAGTGCAGCTGTAGCAACACTAAGACATGCAAAGGCTTAAAGTTTAGTTTCAACTGCTTGAGTACATTTTTCATAAGATTCAAGGATTGTCAATGATTTATGCTCACTACATAAATTCTAAATTGCCAGTAAAAATAGGAAATAAAATTTGAACCCCTTAAAATTATTTTTGGAAGTATTTTTCAACTGCACACATAAGAACTTAGGGCAAGGCACTAAATTATCCATTTCCTGCAAATAAATAAAACTTTAAACAATAATAGTGCTTTAGAAAGGAAACAATATCCATATTGAAATTAATATAAATACAATTTATGCATATTAATATTTTTATTGCCTAAGTAATTAAATCAAAATATTTAGCCTACAAAATTTTTATTAGAAGCCAAAATGTGTAGTCCTGGGAAGCTTGCTTGAGCAAAGACTGAAGGTTTTGGCCATGGTTCTTTAAAAGTAGCCAATCTCTAAGAGGGTGATTAAAAACAAAACACTGATTCTCACTGCACAGAATACAAATCCTTGTCCATATAGTCCACAGCTTTATCTATCTTGCAGCACAAAGCCTAATAATACATTTTTTGTATCTATTGTTATTTACATAAATTACAAGGGGCTAATCCTTGATCCATAGAAACATCTTATTTCTCATTAAGTACTATTTTGCCTCATCAAAATCTCCATGAGGGATTTTTTTAAAGTGCATTCAAAGTCCAAACAGATTGTGTTAACCAGTTCTCTTTTATCTTCTAACTTGAAACATGCTCAAAAGTCTTTCCAATATTTTCATATACTTAAATCCACGTTCATTGGATGGTTTAGATAGTCAGAATTATTACCTTAGTTACTTCTTTTGTTAAGACATAAGGCTCCATATTCTTCAGTTTAGATCTTCGTCAGATTTTTAGCAGATTAGCTACTTCATTTTTGAGTTATGTTAGATCCCCCTAATATACCAGCGACAAATACCAGCAAGTCCTCTCCTAAAATTTTTGATTCATTGAAGTGTAATGTTAATCCTGCATCTTATCTCCTCATGCCTCAACCTCTAATTTTCACTAGACAAATTAGTTCCCAAGCTAATATCATGCGATGACGATAGCTACACATAAATATAAACGTAGTTTCTCTTCAATATACTTATCCTCTCTAATTGGATTCTTTACTTGGTTATAATCCCACAAATCAAATGATTCTGTCAATGGTTTCCGACTTCTGAATGATTCACTTTTCTTACAACTGTAAGCCTAAGGAAGAAAGCTATAGCTGGAGTGAACTTATATCACTTTCATTCGTGACTTCAAATCTGTTCACTGTGTAGCATATCTGGTATTACGCAGTCCGCTGTTGAAGCATTGTGTAACGTACTGCACATGGCACAACAGACTTGATAAAATTATCCTGCATGTACTCTGTGAAGTTTTCTAGGGTGCGCATGCTGAAGTGAAATTACAGATCTTTGTTCTGGGTCCATAAACCACTTTTAAAACATAATCTGATTGTATTTTCTTTGAGTTTTTATAATTTTTTATCACCTCATCCCATTTTTTTTCACCTCTGTGCTACTGTTTTTTTCTGTTTGCTTTATTACCTGGTTCTTGATAGTTCTCTCTTTGTATGTCCTTGTGTTGTTTTCTTTCTTTTTCCTACTAATTATTAAAATATTATTTTGTTTGTGTGTGTGCTCTGCTTCTGTTTGACCATTTTCTGCCTCCTACTTCTTCTCTGTACATGCCTTCTCATCCTGCTACTTTATCATTTTTTTCTGCTGTGTGCAAAAAAATCACCTGTCACAGAGTTCATCAGATTACAGACAACAAACATATGGGAATGTGGTAGAATGCTATCATTGAAACAGTGATTTCTGTCACATCAGTGTTTAAGTGCCACAACTGTCACTGGCATGTTACAAATGCCTTAGATATACAATCTGTGGGAAAAAGAAAAACCAGAAGGTTGCCACTTCCCTAAACATGTGAAAACTAGTGGACAGATGGTAAGGTGACATAGGAAGCTCCAACATTAATCTAAAGTACACCACAGGGATTTCTTTTTCACCTGTGGTTTACATGTTCTGAACCAGTTGTAAAGTCCATATGTTGACACCCATAGTTATGTTCTCAGCTCAGAAGATAGTATCAGAAAAATGTGGCAAACAGTGGGGACAGGGACCTTCTAAACAACAAACCTCTTATAAGATGGTCAGGAAGACAAGCCTTGACTCTGCCTGACAGATTAGAAGCTAGTTAAAATATTTAAACTCTGGTACAAGTTACTGTTTCTTAATACAATGAAACTCCTTACTTTTTGATTCAGTCATTTTCCATACAAAACTTATAAGCAGGCCAGGGAAAAAGGACCCAAGCATTTGTGAACTATCCTTACATGTGTGTTAAAATCCTTGGGTTGGACAAGATGACCTCCAGAGGGCCCTCTCAACCTAAACCATTCTGTTACTCTGTGATCCTCTGAGACGGAGGTGTAACTACAAATCAGACCTCTCTCACAGGAAATGCTCAAACTACCACATTATTGTGCAGAAAGTGAGCAGTAGGATTACCTATTTCTGAAGGAATGGGAGATCCCAGTATTCCTAGACTTTGCTTCTGAGGTATCTACCACTACCTATTTTCAAGTCCAGGTATTGCCTGAGAATGATGTAGTATGCATTACTAGCAATCCTCAAGGAATCCCACTGTTGAGTTTCTCTTTGAAACTATGTGAGCCTTTTTGAATTCACAAGAAACTTCACAAATAATCTTAGATAAGTAGCTCTGTGTAATGTAAAAGAAAATGGACATGAAATGAATATTCAAGAGTGAGTAACATTCAGGATCATTTCAAGTTTAAAAAAAGGTACTCTAGAGAAAGAAGAATACTGGACAATTCCAGTTTCATGCACTAGAGGCTCCAAACATTTCAACACCTGAAGTTTTCAGAATAACTTATATTAAGAATATTTTTTTTCTTAGGAGTAAATTTATACCTTGATTTTATGGTGTATGAAGTGATATTTTATCAATAATATAATAAAATAAAAGCGTGCAGGGTATTTTTCTAAGGTGCAGACAATAGCGTTATGAATTCACAGCAGCACAAAATATATTTTATTCTGTCATCAGTGATGACAAAAATAACAATAAATTTGTGTAATAAACTGGGTATGTTTATACACACAGCTTACTCATTTAAATTTCTAGAAAAAGCTAGTCACTATTAGTAGTTACCAAACACACAGAAAAATTACTAAATATATGGAACTGTAAAAAAAAAACCAACAAAAAACCCTAAAAACAAAACAAAAATCACAATTAAGACTATTATTTCAATACATCTAAAATGTAAAAATTTGGTATTATTACTTTCCTACTGTACAAATGCCTCCTGTAACAGCAACTCCACCAACTCTGTATTACTTAAGAATCTTTATACTTACCCACGCACTGGAATATTCATATTCCTTGCAGATTTAGCAACATCTTCAAATTTTTCTATGCTTTCTTCAATTGAACAATTAATATTCATTTTGCTAAATGTTTCAGATGCTGCACCAAATACTGAGACTTCTGTGGCCCCCGCTGCAATCTGAAAAATACATTTCAATAAAACTGAATCATAACATTACATTAAAAGATTTTGTTAAGCACTTAATTCTGTAAGACATTCTAGAATTTTAAGTACATTATAAGTACATAATCCATACTTAAAACATACATTTAATTCCAGTTTTTTTTTAAATCTATTGCATAAAACCAGATTGAATTAAATTTTGAGTTCATTCACTATGGTACATTTCCTTCTTTTTCTTAGCAACTAGGAAAACATATTTTTAAGGTGATAAATGATTAAGGTATTACAAAAGGAAATCACATGAACCAACTACAAAAATAACAATGATTGATACTTGTATTAATTTTTCAGAAAAGGAAAAGATCATATAACAATTCTGAAATATTTATCCTCTGTACAAAGCCCGTTCCTTATGAATGCCAGGAAGTCATTCTCATGCTTAGGAAAGCTCTGCGCCTGCATGTGCCTAGAGCAGCGACAATAACCAACAGGGATTGCCTTGTTAGAGCCAGCTCTAGGATCAAGGCCTCCATTGGTCTTAGTGTCATAGTCAATACGAATCACACAGAAAATGTGTCTGTGAGAGTCTGCTGAGAAAAATTCTCAGAGCAAATACCAGTCTAGAAAATGTGTAAATGTGGTGACTTCACTGAAGAGGCAATTAACCTCAGCTTGTACTCAGTACCTCCATACTCAGTAAAATCAGCTAATAACATGAGGCAAACTGGAATGCTGAAAGCCAAATGATAGAAGAACCAAACATTTAACCTTAGGAGAATAGCCAATTCATTAATTCTCATTCTCTAGTGAGAATATTCTTGTTCTATGAAAAGGAATGGAGCTTTTCCTTGTACTCTCTGCTTCTGCAGGGTAATGTCCAAGCTTCAGCAATACTTACAGAAACAAATACCCTTTCAAATAGAAATTAAAAAAAAAAACAGCAGCAAGAAAGAACTCGGCAATCACCTACAACTATGTTTGCCTTGTTTTCCTTTCATCATATCACTAAATACGGTATAGAGATACGGCAGATTTAATCAACTCATACAAGCTACTATTGCAAAGTTGTGGCACTATCAATCTGCATATTGATAGCTAACTTGCCTATGTACAGAATTTTAAGAAAGATTTCATACGTAGTACAGGAACTGAAGGATTGATAGACTATACCACAGATGTCTATCAAGCAGTATGCTTTCCAAACATGGCTTGTCCTATATCAAGACAAAAGCATAGAAGCATGAAAAATTTTCATAAAACAGAAAAGTGTAAAGATGTGACTAGCAATGTGTGTGTATGTATGTTTCAATAAGACTGAACTGCTCCATTTTTGCAATTCCAAACATTTTGAGTCTATAATTTTGAATAGTTATTGAACTATTGAATAAATATAATGAACTGAAAAAATTTAAACTTTCAATCTCTACAAAACTGAAGTGCATCATTTAAGAAATCTAATACATTCCTATAAAATATTTTCATATAAGTGACTCCTTCCTCCTTCTTCACTACTTTCCAATAAAAGACATTCTTCCGAAACATTTCCAACAAATCAAAGAAGGAGAAGGAACTGTCTTTCTCTTTATACACAAGTGTCATTTATAGGAACTTGAAAAGACTGACCAATACTTCCATTAAAATATAAACATATAGAACATCATGATTTTGCCCATTTTTCACAATGAAAACAAAGTTTTTCATTTAAAAAGCTATAGTTTAGTTCTAACAGGACAGGTTACATGACATTAAATAACTAACATGCTGCAGAACAGAAAGTATCTGAAACATGAAAGATGCAGTTGTGGACATTCATGAAGGCACTTACAGCAGCATGAAAACCATGAAGATTAGGCGTAAGAACAGGATACTGGACTCCAGGATGCCGTTCAATGCCCCTCATTACTTCTTTATGATCTGCCATCTGAAATATACAAACAATTCTTATTGATCAGGAGTTATTTTCTGATTTTACACAGATAAGCAGAAATTGGCTTAGACTATGCTTTTGCCTTCATTAGGTATACAGTTCTAACAAAAAGTATAGCAGCGAAGGGGTTAAATGGATGTTTTACAAGCATTATTTTTTTTATTTCTTAACCTTTGAGTCAATACTCAAAAGGTTAAGTTGCAAGCTTTCCAGTTCTACATGAATACAGAACTGGGGTTAAGATTTCAAAAGTGGGTTTGTTTACATGTATCTGTAAAAACACCATTTGCACCATAAATTGACAGACTTGCAATCATGCTGATCATCAACTGTTATTGAAAATTTAAACTTAATTTAACTGACTCAATAGCTGGAATTAACAGAATAACTGACATTTTAAAACTATCTAAATCTTGAAAATGTCAGCACTCTGATAAATGAGACCTCACAATCTTTAAGCATAAGTGAACCTGAATTACTCAATACTCTAATCAGCATATTTGAAAAGACTAATCACAAGTTTATCCTTAAAAATATGGCAAAATCCAGTTCTCTTTGTCATGTAACATTTTAATATACTCAGATTATTTTTTTTCCAAAAGAAGACCATTTCTTTATTCAAGCATGTTTTCTTCAGTCTCCCCTCACAAAAGAAACTTTTCCTTTTTAAAATATTTCTCCACTTTTCTCACTCAAGATTAAATATACTCCATATACTAATCAAGAAAAGGGATCAAAGTCTTATTCATGTCATAAACTATAGATTATTTAGACAAGCATATTTTCTTGAAAGAAGTGGAGGAAAAGTTAGTATTATTTTAAAAGTGGCAATGCCTAGAAACAATACAGTGGATAAAACATATCCCTCTTATTTCATGTTTTACAGATTTTGAGTTTAAAAAAAATAATAGTGTATTTTAAAAGCTTTTTAGATCAGCTCTCACAAAAGAAAATCTTCCAAGCAAACAGTATTAAATTGGATTTCTGATTCTATCCACACTGATGAAAAGTCATTTAAGGGGTACCGTATGAAAAGATATATGAACTACAAAGCTTTTGTTACTCCTTACTCTCAATTGACATTTTATTGATAACTCTGCAGTACCCCAATTCTAAATATGCGTTGTTAAATTATACTAGATTATTAAGTGACAATACTACTGGCAACCTGAATTCTTCCTGTCACTGGTTTCCTACTACAAAAATGAATAGATTAAAAATATCAGAAAAATGCATGTATGTCTCCTTTAATGTAAACTCAACATGTATCTTTAATGAAGCAGGTGTGTGCTATGAAAAGTGCCTTACAGCCAGACACAACTCATTTCTCATCAGGAAACAAGTGATGGCACAAATCAACTTTTTGTAATTGCTTCTACATAAACTAAATCAGTATGACCACCTAATACATCTGATAGCCTCACAAAAAACATTGGTAAATACCTTAGTTTTTTATGAATATTTTTTCATTCCTTAATTTAATAAAAATAATGTCTACATTTCTCAGGGCAAGGAACAATGCTTGAAACCAAATGATTAATTAAACGGTAAATGCTGGAACTAATTCCACACTTTGAAATTATAGCCTGACTTAAAATACATTAAAAACCAAAAAATGACACTTTTTTAACCAGTATAAAGCTGCCACAGTATAAAGCTGCCAGATACGAATAACATTATACGCATTACATTTGTCCCGCTACTATTTTTCCTGTAAGTAAAATCCCATTTTAACACATATTGCATGTTATAAGGTTTCAAATTGTAATAAAATATTTTATTTTCCAAATTTCTTTAAAAATAAGCTTTCTAATGGTAGGTATTTATAATTTTTGGCCATTTAGGTTATAGGTGTGGGATCCTGTTTTATATGGCACCTCGCTACTGTAGAACTTTTTCTTTTTAGTTTTTTTCATTAAAAAAATCTGTGCCAAGAAAAACAGTGGATGGGAAATCATAGAACAGCTTTAAAATACTAAAAAAAGAACTAAGTGAATGAATGATCTAAACATAACCATGAATTCTATTCCCATGACCTATGAAAAGAAAAAAGGAGCAAAGTCGAGACTGCATTCCCTATCAAAGCAACACAATCTTATCTTTTAAATAAAAAACATTTTTAAAAAATATTTAAATAAAAAACACAAATTAAGCCATTAAGATAAAGTATTCAGACATGAATTTAAGATAAGAAAAGATTGCTCATTTTTTTCCAAGACTGACAAACCTCTGCTAAATTTGGTACTCCTAATGGCTCACAGGAAAAGGAAATAATTAAACTAGAAAGGAAGAAATCCACCTTTGCTTTAGCCTTTTTCTTCTAACATTTAAAAACCTACATTATTCTCTGCTGCTGTAACTGCCAAAGTTTGATGGCACTTGGAAAAACTTAGCCTAGTCACTTTTAAAGGACACAATATCATTGCCCCTCCATCAACACCAAAGAAATTCTGCATTGTTGCTCTTCACTTTTCCTATCATCCTTTCTTTAGACCCTTCCTTAGTGATCCCAAGAACACTGAAATAAATCAAAGGAGTCCTTCAGAGTGCTGAACAGTTTGCTCTGCTAATTCATGAATAAGTATGATTTTACTGTTTTCCTGAGAGGAATACAGTCCAGGCCGAGGACATATTCTCAGTTTAAAACAGACAAACTTTATATATATTTGGACAAAAGATCTGCAATAAACAATGTTAAAGTATTTTCTCAAATTAATTTCATGTTTTATTATATAAATAACTTGCACAGTCCTTACTAAACATATAAGTACTTAAATGTTTCTGTGCAAACATGTAATTTCTTGAAAATTAGTTTAAATTATATAGACAAGCACTGACTTACTTTCTTACTTGCAGGGAATAATTAAGTTTGTTAAATCTCAAAAGAAAATCTCCCACCCCTAGTGACAATGGATTTTTGCTGCTGACTTCAGAAAGGTTAGGATTTCTGCTGAATTGCACCATGTGTAAAAATTAACTTTGGAAAAATAATGAAAAAATTATCATGATTCATCAAAACTCAGTACGGCTGGCTGAGAGAGCATTAGATCTGCAAAATAATTAACGTGACTAACTACTGCTACATATACGAAAGTCCCAGATTTAGATCTTCCAAACACACTTTTAAATATGGAAAATGAAATTTCATTTAGGGAAAAAGAACAGCAAAAAAAAAAAAGGGTTTTTACCTTTCTTGTTTACATCAATGACTATTTGTCCTTGGAAGAGTAGAAAAGAGGTAGGAACAACATTAAGTTATATTAATGATACATCATCATTCAAACTCCTTAGTTATAACTGAATGTTTACAGAGATAAACAGCAAAATAAAATGCACAAGTACTTTATTTGCTTCCATTCCACAGTTCAAAATTATCATTGATTGTATTTTCTCTGTATTATTAATTGCAAAAAGTCATTGCCCTGTTATGAGCAAACTCAAAAAGGAGGACCACATGGTGGATAGATACACAGAAATGTACCAAGTGCAGCAGACATTCAAAAATAGGTGTTTGGCTTCAGGGCAGACTCACGCTTCCACAGTAGTCCACACAACTCCACAGGCGTGTGGAGTCTGCTCTCTTGGTTTGGTGCTAGGGAGCACTCGCGGAAAGTTTATGCAGTTTGCACAAGCATCTAGGTTTTCCCGCTCTGGATCTCTGAACTGGTGTTGCTTCCACAAGAAGTCCCCTCCACCATGACTATTTCCCAGAGATAAGACTCAATGCCCTTCATCTGGATACTCAAACTCAGTACTCTGCATCCCAACTGCTTCATATTTTCAAATCTTTATCCCTATAACTACAATCAGTATCTTCTATCCCAGTTGCCCTTTACTCACAATTTTGATCTATCATCCCCACACCTCTTAACCCCTTTCAGCATCCTGTGGCCAATTCTCTCACTCCCCATATACTACTGTCCCTTGCACATATTCACACATACACCCTATGTAGTAATCATGACAAGTTGTACTCCTAGCATTTCTGTTGATCAGGCCAGCAGTGCTACCTGCTGAAGAGTTTAGCTTCCTGCACTCCAGACCAGCTCACTGATAAGACAGCAACTTGAGAAGCTTCAATGAGCTGTGGAGCTCATCAAAAAAAGCTGGAAAGTGGATCAGCAAAGGCTCCCCAAAACAGCTCTGTTAAGGAGTGGCCTTCCCTCCCCTTTCACTCAACTTCATAGCAAAAGTTGCTTCACAGCTTCACAGCAACTTTTAAGCTGAGACACTCTCATGCTCCCTCCCTGCCTGAGAAATAACGCAGCTGCAGAGCAAGAGCCAAGCCCATGCTTTGTCGTGTACGTTATTGACTGGATTGTGACTATGTCTACCAGACTTGACTTCCCAGCTTAAACTGGGACCTGCTGCAACACTGCGAACTCACCTGAGTGTGTGTACTCTTGGCTGCCCTGGTTACCCTCACCAGATTTGCACTGCTCTCACAGACTGCTGGATTGCCCTCTAGTCAACAAGGCTACAGTCTTGGCTTCCTTAGTACCGTGCTTGGCTTTTCCCCTTCCCTTATGGAGCAACCTGCTCTTGCTGCTGCTAAATTAGGGATTTAAGCAGCTTTCTGCACAGCTTACTGGCTCTTCTTCAATTTTGACTGCTTTTTAATAATTATCCCAACTTCAGCCAACCTAAATAAAAGCATAAAACTTGAAAGCTGCCTAAATTGTGTTGGACAACGGTATCTGATTCTTGCATAATTATACAGGCTATGCACTACTGGAAAACTCCACTGCATGTAATGGCATTTAAACATAAATTGAAATAGTTCTGAATGGTGATGATTTTACATACCTGAGGCACCCATTTGGATGAAACAAATGATTTTACATACCTGAGGCACCCATTTGGATGAAACAAAACTGGTCACTTCTATTGCAGGAAGGCCTGTTTTGGAAAGCCGGTTGATTAACTCAATTTTGATATCAGTTGGGACTATCACCTAGGGACATGGAGACAGACTATAGTACAGTATTTCATTCAGTAAGAGACTTTTGTAAATGAAATGTTCTCAGTACATAAACAATCGTATTTTTTAAAATAATGAACTATACTCATGTATTATACCATAACTGTAGTGTTTCCTGATAGTAGGAAGCTAATACATAAGGAAAGCATCAGGCAGTATACATGATCCTACTCCCTTTTTTGTCCACCACAAAAGAATGAGGAAGCACTTTTATAACCACTGTAACAGGTTATAGATCTGGCCTCACTAATTCTTAGTAACCAAACACCAACCTAGCAAGGAAGCAACAAAGGAAATAGTAACACAGAATAGTCCAACCAGAGAGAAATGGAGAGAAAAAAGCTCCAGGGCTGAGACAGAGTAATTCCATTCTCTTAATGCTACTAACATCTTTGGTATCAGCACACCAATATATGCAAAACTATTCACCTATCCTCCTGTTTGTGGAAACAGATGACTGTTTTGATACATGTACCCTATTTTAAAGTCTCTTTTAATCTTCTTCCATGCTTCCCTACCAAACTTCAGGCAAATAATATCAAAACCAAAAGAGCAATTTCTTTTTCTCCATGCCTGTTCAGGAGGAAGCATGACAAAACCTATTCTACTATTTCTACTATAGTAGCACTTCCAGCATGAAAGAAGTAAAGATGAAGAAGGAAGCTTGAACTACTACGAAGATAGCCAGTGTTTCATTGCATTACCAATCATGTCATGACACGTTATTGACTGACGAGATAAATTCCAGAATAAGATATGGCAGTTGAGGAACAGAAAGGCTAGTTAACCAAGTATAGAAAGAAATTTTACTATTTAACACCTGCCTACATAGTAATATACTTTTATTCTAATAAACAAAACAGTTATTAATATAAAAAGAAATAAATATATAGTACATAATAGAAAAAACATGATTAGCAGCATGTACGTTTTACACAATGAAAATAACACTGATATCCATATCAGAACACACTCACACAAAAAACAACAAACAAAACAAAAAAAAAAACGATGAAAATTACCTTTTCGTTTTGTAATCCATCCCTTGGCCCAACTTCTACAATCTTTATGTAGGCAGGCAGTCCAGATGCTTGAGATTCCTGAAAGAAAAATCAATACTGAAACACAAAACAATGAAGGTCACCAAGATCAAAGGTATAGCTTGTACCTGTCTTCTCATATGATTCTGGGTATAAAGTCATATCATTAAGTTTGCTCATGGCCTTTAAAAATCTCTGAGAACATGTTCTGCACCTTGAGTTAGGGAATAGAAGTTAAAAGCCAAAGTTATCCACATGCATGTTCCAGTGCTCCTCTGAAGCCACAAATGTTTATTGTAACAATGTATATAGAATCATAAAGGAACACTGCGTTTTACAGAGTGAGAAATATTCCCATTTCAAAAACCTTATCAATGAACAACTCAGTCCTCCAAACTTCTACCCGAATGTTCTCAATTTAACTGAACAGTTACTTGCCTGTAAACATTTGCAAGACTAGGCTATAAATCCAAAAATAACAGAGCAGTCAAGAAATATTGAAGAGATTATTAATGAAAGAGGAAAGTAAATCCTCTGCCTGAGGATGACGGTTTTAAAGAAGGATTTAAAGAACAAGGAAGGCCCCTGGACAAGAAGAAGACTTTCCCAGGTGTAAAAAGGCAGGAGGCTGGAAGTGACAGGAGGGAAGAAGGCAGCAGTAAGGTCAAAGGGCTAAGGAGCACAGGGAGTTGGAGGGGGAGGAAGGAGAAACAAGCAGAAAAGCAGGTGAAGGGAAATGAAACTTCGGTTTTTATTATTTAGCTGCTCTGTTAATGAATTAAGTTGACAGGTGTGGCAGTTATGTAACCTGGTCCTTTAAGTCTTGATACATTTGAGAGTAGTTGCTTAGACTGACACCCAGAAGCTTCACGTCTTAAAAAACACATCAAATAGCCAGTTGGGGCAAGTTGCCTGTGCCCAGAGAAGGAGACAGGTCTCCGTTCCAGTGTTGATAGCCCATGCTGGGATTAGTTTAGCTACCTATGGGATGACTGCTCCCACTGCACCCACCAGTTCCCCTAAGAGTTAAACACCACTGGAAGAATGACAGTCAGCCCAGGGGACGGTTCCAGCCTGCAGAGTCACAGCTTGCCCAGAGATCAGAAGTCACTTTTTGCAGTGCATAAATATGGTGACTAATCTCACATAATCCACCAAAAATGAAAAACCTGTGTTTCATCCCTCCCCAGCTAGTATCATCAAAGTTCTTTCAACCAAATTGCTCCTGATTTTTCCTCACAGTAACAGAAAATGAGCCTTCCTGCAGCCCCTCTGGTTTCTCCCTGCATTACTGGTGCCTATAGATAAAAGTATGTTCTCTGCAGCACTAGCCAAAATACAGTAAACATATTCCGGAGCATTTACTTTGTATTTATCTGAGCCCAGTAGAAAGAATGGGAAACAGCTGTATAGCATCTATTTGATCACATGGAACATCTGGTAAGTTAAAACTGTCAGGCTGTACTAAGCCCACACTCGCTGACAGTATAAACCTACTTAAATGCGAAGGTAAAACCTTCACATCTGCTGCATATTGTTTCTCCTAAGTTATTTTCACAAATATGGCACTGCTTCAGCACTACGGGCATAAATCTGGGTTATCTCATGATTATCAGATCCTCCTTGTTACAAGACAAATGTCCCAGCTGCACTATGAGTAAAACTGTGACTGGGGGCGGGGGGGTGGGGGGTGGGGGGAGTGGTGGTAAGGAAGGAGGTAAAATAGATTATGTGAACCAAAGCTTAATTTAGAGCATGAAAAATGTATATAAAACTTTGGTGGCAAAAATATTCAATTTCTAGGCCAAATCCTGTAAATCCTATTCAGTTCTTGCTGTGGTAAAACTTCTTCTGTAATCAAAGATCTGTACCTGTCTTTACAGAAGACAGCTCACACAGCTACAGCACATTCACCCTGACATTCATAGGGGTGTTTGCAGCCCTTGGATTTCACAGGGGACAAGAAGTTTGGAAGGGACATTGCAGAATGGCATTCACGTATCCATTCTTATTCTCCATCTGTGATATAACAGGCCTACAATGTCTTTGAGCCATAGTCCAGGCCTCTCACCTCCTCATTTTCTCTATAGTCTTCCTGTCCACTAAGCAGCCCCAACTTGAATTCACTGTTCTTGAAAACAACACTGATAACCATGGAGAGGATGGCTCTCACAAGGGCCACACAGTGGAAAATCAAGGCAGTACTACAGACAAATCCTTACATTCTTCAAGATGATGAACTAACAGCATAAACATCTTGCTCGGACTTTAGCTCTAAGTCTAGAATAGTCCTGCTTTGCATTGAATTTCATCTAGTTTCACCTAGAGCACATTGATTGCTCTGTTCTGATCATTCTCCCCACCATAACAATTTCTCTTGTGCTGCATTGATGAACCCCAGATAACAAGTAAAAGAGAGGCAGAATACCTAGGTTCAGGCCCCTATGTATTATTCATGCATCTTACAGTGTATTATCACTGGATAAAACTCAGAAACAAATTACAACCTATAGAGTGCATGTACCATCTTCTGCTAAGATGACTCTAGCATTTTTCTATTCTGTGGCCCAAGTTGAATCAGAGGAGTAAAGGAGTATCTCTTCACCTTAATCTCATCTGCCCTATAAATGCTCAGTAACTAGCTGGTAGGACATTCTTTCAAGACACTAGAGATATATACTTGGCAAAGTTTTGGGGAAGAAAAAAAAGAAATTCCCTGCTATTTTGGGAGGTCTTCTGATCACAGTGCCACACTTGAAGAATATTTGGACGTAACCTGAAACACAGCCGAAGTCACCTGAGCCACCAGTCACATTCTGTGCCAGGCTTGACGGCATTTCCATTCAGAAGTCTCTAAGAACTTACACAGAATTTAAACACTTCTCTGCTTGCTATCTGGATGGCATTAGATCTTTAACCAAGACTTGGGCTTCGTGAACCAAGTGATCAAGTTCTCTGAACTCTAACCAGAGGATTCCAAACATGCATCATACCCTAGGGTAAAAGGAAGGATATACAGAACCAACAATAAAACTAACTTAGAGAATTTCAACACCTTCAAGTATGGCATGAAATAGTCTACAAATAAGAAACAGAAATAAATAGAAAAGCAAAAAGTAGTTGCTGTATTTTAAGAGAACCCGAAAAAGATGAACCTTACAGAAATACACAAGTACTTACATTAACTACTAAACATGTCAGGTAAATAATTTTGTTTGAGAAAAAAATCTTTAAAAAATTATATTACATGAATTTTATGTAACAAAGTATAAAATGTAGTTATGGTAGATACTTAGCAGTATTTGCTTATTGAATTATATAGTTGCTCTGTTAAAAAGTAATGACTACTGAAGTATAATGTTTGAAATATTGAAAAGGAAATAGTTGACATAAAAGACCAAGAGCCTGGAAAATTTGTTTTTTCCATGTATTAAGCCTTGCCAATGGAGAACAAAAAGCATATAAAACCACAAAAATTGCCTCCCTCAAAACAGAATGCAGCCAAAGAGTCTTTTAAAAAAAAAAAAACAGAAAAACGAAAACCATACCATTCAGCTTGAGACACCGAATGCCAAATTTCTGTATGGAAGCACTTTCTCTGAGCTATAAATAGCTTCAAATTCAAGTTTACTATAGAAATCCTAGTAACCCTTAATTAAAGCAATATAACCTTCTTAACACAACCATAAATGTAATCAAATTAAATAAACACACTTTTTTAAGCTCTGTCACTGCTTCACTACTTCTAGTAAAGGTGCTAAGGTATCTTCAGCCTTCTGATTTTTATTCCATGCGGCTCATTCATATGGCCACTAATGGCACTGGCAAATATTGCCCAGAGCTGCTCAAAAGTAACTGAAAGGACCCAAAAGTAAGGGAGAAGAATCTTGGGGTTTCGGGTCTTTTCAATCTTTCTAACCAAGAAAAGATAAAGCTCTGCTTTCCTTTTCCACAAAGTGGTGTTCCGGCACAGAGGACAACTGAACAAAGGTAGGTCCATCTTGCACAAATTACTCAGGAGAGTAGTTTTAAACAAGAATCAGCAGGGAGGTGGCATCATATCTCCATATGTATATGTGCAGTGACATGGACAAATGTCCAAAAAGTGGGTGAAGGCTCTGAGATAAATAGTACAATTGCTGGAAGGAAAAAAGAGAAAAGAGTGATCAACCTTCTGAACACAGAGATGTCTCTAAACTTTACAAGACACAGAGGAAATGAACAGGAAGAAATGAAAATCTTAGTACATAATCAAATCATGACTGAAGTGATATTGCAGAGACTCGTTTATATAGTTCATGCTACTCAAAGGCAGACACAAAACATATTCATTCCCAAGTTAACTAGGCGGAAAATGGAGAAGAATCACCTATGAAATATAAATAATAGATATTCAGAAAACAGTGACACATCTGGTAAATATCCCTCAGTAAAAATAAACTGAGTATTCATCCTAGAATTGCTGACGTATGCTGCTGACATGACCACTGGGAGAACAGTACATAGTAACAGGCCATGACTAGCAAAAAAACTCATTAGCCCTTGAGAAGCTTTCAGTAAATAAATTTTTCTTATTATAACATTGCATATTCATGAACTGAATGATATCATAGAAATATCAAAAGCAAAGCAGTTGCAAGTGCTTTAGATAACAGGACTAGAATTCAAAATTCCATTGACATACTAGAGAAATAGATACAACAAATTTCAACAAAAAGCAAAACATAACACAACACTTAGGACTATCCTGACTTTATCTGGTGCCAATCTACTACTTAGAAGAATTTTTGCATGTCATCTTTCAGAAATCCCATTATACTTATTTCTCCATTTTCAAAAATTTGACACTCCAAAACCAGATTTTTGAAAGATAGTAGATTGAGAGTACATGACTAAATAGCTCTATAGAAAAGGACTGGGATGTTAAAGTGAATAACAAACTGAATATGAGTCTGTAACATCCTGCTCTCAAGGAAAAAAGAAAGACAAAAACAAACCTGCACCTCAAAAAAAAAAAAAAATGGGCAAATATAATTCTAGGCTATAAACAGGGATGTCATAAATAAAACAGTAGCCTGCCAGGATGTCATAAATAAAACAGTAGCCTGCCACTTAATGAGTAGAAATTCTGTGTCTAGTTTTGGGCTTTCTGCTTCAAAAAAGAATTCAGTCAAATTGAGATCATCCACAGGAAGGCAAAATATGAAATGTGAATAAATCATTACAGAATTGAATTAGTTAAATGCAGAGTTAGCTTATCTGGAACAAACCAAATAATCGTTGAGGTCAAAAGGGACCTCTGGAGATCATCTAGTTTAACCAGCCCTGCTCTGAGCAGGATCAACTAAAGCAGGCTGCCCAGAACGATGTTCAGTTGGGTCTTGAGTATCTCCACGGGTGAAAACTCCTGGGCAACCTGTACCAGTGTTGACCACCCTCACAGTAAAAAAATACGCTTCTGATCTTTAAATGGAATTTATTGTACTTCAGTTTGTGCCCGTTGCCTTTTGTGCTGTTCACTGACTTTGCCTTATTTATTCACCCCACTAGGTATTTGTACATACTGATAAGATCCCCCTGAGCCTTCTTTTCTCTAGGCTAAGCAGTCTTAGTACTTTCAGTATCTCCTCATATGACAGATGCCCCAATCTGCTAATCATCTGCACGGCCCTTTTCTGGATCTGTTCCAGTATGTCTAAGTCTCTCTTATACTGGGGATCACCACCTACAGGTATTACTTTAGTCCATCTCTCCTCATTTAATTTGAATGTGCTTACAGCTTTTATTAGAGGGCTTTTGAGAGCTCATGATAGCGTAGTGATTTACATATATCAGGAGATTATCTGAACTAAGAATTCACTGTAGAGATTTCCACTGTAAAGTAATAGCACTAACATTTCTACTGTCGTTTCCATTAATTATTAAATTCTAATATAATCTGCTAGTCCACTTATTAAAGTGTGCATGGCTATTTATAATAAAACACAAGCCATTTGTAAGAAAACAGAAGAAATATGGTTTAAAACACAGGGAAATTCAACTAAACTATAAATGTTTATGCTGCTGAGTGGCTAGTTGTCTGATCTAATCCTCTTTACAAAGAGGACTTCAATAGTAAGGACAAAGGTCATAAAGCGCAAATAATATTAATGAACAAATAATAATATTAACGAACAAACAATAAGAAAAAACTATTACTTTTTATTTAGAAAATAGAAATTAGTATTTTGTAAAAAGAATTCTATCAAGTGAACAAAATTTTGATGAACTGATAGTGCAAAAGGTAACAAAATGACATTAATAGGGAATGCTCCAGAGATTGTAAGAAAATGTTGCTCTGTTAAGAATAATATTATTACACAAAACTAGAAAATTCAAATCATACTCTTAACTACACTAGTCATGGACATACAGTTATAAATTTAAAAAAGCTAAATACCATCTATATAGTACTATTCCTTTTGGAAATCCTTTAGAATAGGTCTTCCAAAGCTACAGAAATTGCGGTTTAAGAGTGGTATTCAGCGCAAGGTTAAGAAACCTCTGCTCATTCCTGCTGTCTAAACTTATGTTCCTGGAGACATTATAAATATCTTAAAGAGTTCTTGCCTCCAAGTGCTGCTGCTCAGGAAGGGCATGGGTCCTGCTTCATCTCTTTACTGTTACTGTAGGTCTCATTTCAAAACTATTTAATCTTTATTTAATATGGCTGATAAAGAATAATTCAGGTCACCCTAAGGTTCACAGCTAGTGGCTGATGATCCTAATAGCCAGGTCTGTGTAACTGCTTGGGGACTGAATACCACTCCAGAAAAAAGTAGGTCTCTTATGCATCCTACAATTTATGGGATATGCCTATCCCATAAGGGTGTCAAATATATCCTATGTGTTTCAAATGGCACTAGGCAATTGAGTCCTGTCCTAGGTTTGCAGTGGCTATCACAGGAACTTCAGCTGCTGTAGACACCTACCTATGTCTTAATTCATGTTTTCTTTTAAGTTTCTCCAAGAGCTGTGTAGGTGATGCATTCTTTTCATAATTCTAAATTAAGTTTTCACCTTTCCTTGCTGATGTGATTCCCAATCCATCCTGCTGTCACATTTCATTTTTTGCCTCCATGATCTTCCTCACTGGAAAACTGAAATACAGATAAATACATAGGAGAGAGGAAGTAATATTACCTGCTGTAGCAGGTCATTTCAATCCAAAATATGCCATCAGCCACTGATACGTTATGCATCAAAAGCTTTCCAGGTATATGAAAGGCAACATGGAATACATGGATATTTATGCAGGATCAGCCTAATGAAGAGGATTCTCATTCTTGTTTCAGAGCCCCTCTTTGGAACAACTGGCATGATCTTTATTCTTCTGTCTAAGCTACACATTAGACGCATTTCAGGTCAACTGGATTCTTGCCTCCTTGATTTCCCATAACTCCTCTGTAAACAGAGCAGTCACACTGATCAGTCCTTGGCCCATGGACTGACTACCAGTTGACCTTGGACCTCTTTCAGCACCGTGGGCCTACCTGATTGCCACTGGGTGGCACAGCCAATCTTGATTACCATCAGTGAACTGAATCCTGACCCCAGCTCACTGACCTGCACTCCCAGCTCTAATCTTGGATCCCGTCACCACAAGCTTGTCCAGCGACCTGGGCTCTTGCCTGAATGCAGCTACCACCTCTAGGTCTAGCCTGCTCACCTCACTCAGCTGCTGTGAGATTAGGCCCTGGCTGGTGACCTGCCTGTTACCACCCTAAGCTCCCTATGCTCCTCAAGCATTTCTTCACCACAGGTTGTACATGCTAGGAATAGAATGAAGCCTGTATAGCTCTCTTTTTGCCCCTTTTTATCAGTTGTACCTAAAAAGAAAGCATATCAGGTGCTAATGGCTAGCACTGTAAGTACAATCTTTATTGATGGAGGACAGAAATATCACATGCTCCAGACTTAGAGCAGCAGCAGTCATAAACTACATCTGTAAATTCATTTTGTGCATTAGCTCTTTTTGACCCTGCTGCACCGCCTCCTTACCCAGTGGAGACTACAGCTATCAGATGCTATGAGAGTAATCCCAAAGGATAATGTCTTGCTCAAACAACAAACATGGGCTTGACGTGAAAAAATACATGAAAATCCAACTAACAGTAACAAAGCTCTGTCTGATACACAAACATGACTCTGCTCATAAAAGAGAAAACTGAGGCATGATAACACAAGTCTGCTAAATCACTTACTGCACAGAGATCACCAGAGGTGTTCTAACCGTGCAAACTGATTCCACAGCACAGTCTTAGCAAAATGCAACAAGACGTAGCAAATCAAATAAGCAACTCCTTTCAAGACAAACACAAAATAGCACATTTTCCAAAAGAGCTATAGAGTTAATAAATCACTCTGATCTCTGTCTGCAGGAGTCTACCAGAGGGAGTAGGAGAAGGAATTCCTCACTTCTCAGGCTGTTTTCCTTTATACTAGATCACAAGAGGTCAAGTCTCACATACTTTGGGTGAAACACCTGCTGAATATTGTTTTCTATGATTTGCAGTTTATCCTTTTGCTTACAGTGGATGTGCTCAGCTGCTCAGAGATGCAAATAAAACCTGCAGCTTCCTCAAACATATAATTTGCCTCATCTATCCGAGTGAACTCAGCTTGAACTATGAATAAACATAAACTGAAACCACAGCTCTGTTTTTTGGGTTGTTCATTTGTGGGATTTTTTAATTGAAAGGGGATTCATATATTTGAATACTGTTTGGAGGTGTCTACTCTTAACTTTTATTTTAAAAGCTTAAGAATGAGCTCTAATAGTTTATTAATACATTTTTTAAATACATGAGAGGATTGCTGTTTTCTGTTGTACTTCTCATATCACATCAAAGACTAAACTTAGACTGACTGTACTTAGACTATTCCTCATTTTCCCCTTTTGTGAGGAAGTGCCAAGTTCAGAAGTAACAGACTTAAGGATTACTTTTTATCACGTCATAGATTTGGAAGGTATTCTGAAACTACTATTTGTAGTCAAACAGATTACATGGGTTACCATACAGACCTTGCAACAATATCATCCTGTATTTTTTATGACCTTCTCATTTTTTCATAAACTAGATTTTCTTCTTGATCTCTCCATTATTTAAAAAGTACACAAAATGCAACAATATTTCTTCCAAGATTGAAGAGCTACACCGAAATGCCACACTGGGCGCGTAGTTTTCCCAGTACCACTATATAAAACCATGAGTTGCTAGCCTATATTAACTTCAGTTCTGATTAAGTTGCTGCCTTGTAACTTTTCACATATTGCTTTGAACCCCCAAAACCGTGCAAAGCACAGATGCAGTGAAATGAGGTCACAACCAGTGGTTTTATCTCAGGTACACAGTAATCGCTATGCTGGATAGAAAATGAATAAAAGCTGTATTTCCCACCTTACATAATGATAAAGATAAAAATCCATTAAGACTACCTGTTCAAAATACAAACATTAATGAAGGAAAATAAATAACATTATTACATAAAATTACTAGTATTATTTCACATACTAGAAATAAATATTATGGGGAAATACAGGCATATAAATATATACATTCTAGATCTATTATTTTATACATTTTATTGGCTTTCATTCCTATTTTTCTTCAAATATTTTGATAACTCACTTTAAAAAAGCCAGTGAAAGTATACCGGAAAATATGTATAAAAATTATTATGATGTGAAGACAGTTACTGACTCCCAGAGGCCTTCTGCTTTAGAAAGCAAAGGTAAAAAATGTGAATGTTTGAATTACGTAATCTTTCCTTTTTAAAACTGTGGTCATCAAAATCATGACAGTCCGTGCTACATTCTAACTATACTGTCAAGGATAATAACCTCTTCCATGTCAGTAGAGACTCATGCAAACTTTTCTGGTGGCCAAGGCTTAAAATCTGTCAAATGGGAGCTTCAGTGGATCAGAAAATTCCACATGGAGTGTACATAGAGAAACTCCTGCTCTGACCACCCTTCAAAAAGGGAATCTCTGGAACTGGGGACCAGATGTCTAACAGAAGAAGCAGCTAGTTCCAAAAGCAACTGTAAACCACATCCAATTCTCTGCCATGATGTTGGATGCTCTGAAAAAAAAGCAGTAGCTTTGCACGACAAAATCAAGCCCAAAGACTGTTCAAAATCTTTGAAAACAAAGAAATGTCTTCTTTAATATCCATATCTATATTTTACATAAAATCATTAATAACCTGAAAGAACAATAAATCTGTTCAAACGTCAATCTCTTGGATGAGTTTGACCTTTCTGAATTAGTACTGATGACTTGCAATCTTCTAAAAAAAACATTTGTTGCTATTTTCAACACATGTAGAGCATGTGGAATTGAACAGGTCTGAGTAAAAGTATGTTGTGGTTTAAGCACAGCTGGTAACTCAGAACCACGCAGCCACTCACTCATACCTCCCCTTTTCACATCCCCTTCCAGGCAGGATGGGAAAGAAAATTGAAGGAATGAATGTATGGGTTGAGATAAGAACAGTCCAATAACTAAAGTATAATACAAAACTAATACTATAAAACTAATAATAAGAACAATGATAAGGGAAATAACAAGGGGAGAGAATATGAAACTGAAAAAGGAAAGAATAAAATCAATAAACACAAGTGTTGCACAATACAATTGCTCACTGCCCACAGACCGATACTCAGCCCGACCCAAGCAGCAATTTGGGGTGACTCCCCCCAGTTTATACACTGGGCATGATATGCTGTGGTATGGAATATCCCTTTGGCTAGTTTGGGTCAGGTGTCCTCTCTCTGCTTCCTCCCGGCTTCTTGCGCCCCTCCTCAATGGCAGAGCATGACACTGAAAAGTCCTTGTGTCCTCAACGCAAGAAGGACATGGAGCTATTGGAACAAGTCCAGAGGAGGGCCACAAGGATGATAAGGGGGCTCGACCATCTCCTGTATGAACACATGCTAACAAAGATAGGGCTGTTCAGCCTGGAGAAGAGAAGGCTGCGTAGAGACCTCACAGCAGCCTTCCGGTATCTGAAGGGGTCCTACAAGAATGCCGGAGAGGAACTCTTCATTTGTAGCAATAAGACAAGGAGTAACGGGTTTGAACTTAAACAGGGGAAGTTCAGGTTAGATATAAGTAAGTTCTTTACTGTGAGGGTGTTGAGGCACTGGAACAGGTTGCCCAAAGAACTGGTAAATGCTCCATCCCTGGCAGTGTTCAAGGCCAGGATGGACAAAGTCTTGGGCAACCTGGTCTGGTGTGAGGCATCCCTGTCCATGGCATGGGAGTTGGAACTAGATGATCTTAAGGCCCTTTCCAACCCTAACCATTCTATGACTCTATGATTCTGTGATCAGAGTAATCACTACTTAGAAACAACTAAATAATTGGTGTGTTATCAGCATTGTTCTCAGACTAAAGCCAAAACGCTGCACCAGCTACTAGGAAGGAGAAAACTAACTGTTATAGCTAAACCCAGGACAAAATGTCAATTAAATCTAAGAGATCATGCAACCTAAAAGCAGGCAAATGTGCTGCAGTTACAGACAGTTTTAGATAACTTGCAAACTAATGATGAACAGAATGTATTACTAGAGTCAGGCGGTAGCAGAGGAATAGACAACCACAGTTAGACTTGTGTTACAATGGAATCAATTAACTATAAATGGTACTAGAGGCCTCTGTTGTTAGTAAGAGGCCAACACAGCCAGTCACTTTAGCAAAAATTAAACATGTATTTTCAGGACATGGTGTATACATTACCTTTCTCTATTTCCCTAAATGCTAACAAGCAGCATTTCTCCATTAACCAAGTTGATTTGCAGCCAACTCACTTTCATCCATATCCCTATCTTGGTCAAAGCCTGGAAAAACAATTACAGTCTGCCATCTGGGCTGGAAGAAAAGGATACAGAGAACTGAGATCAACAACATACTGATGACACTGGAGCCAAAACCTCCCACACTTTCCTTTACTATTATTTATGGTAATAGTATTATGGTGTGCATGGTGTTTTACAGGCAAGACTGAAGACAGAATTCTAGAAGGCAGAAAGAGTGGTGTTTTTCCACACACATTGAAAAAGCAGAGGCATGATCATCCTTACAAAACCAATATGTGAAAATAATTTGCCTTTTATAATGCTTTGGGATATCAAGGGGAGGGGGAAAATGAATACATTGACAAACCAGCCCATCCACTTTATCAGGTAAGTCTCTTTAATACCTCATTGTAAAGAAAAGTGAGTTATGCATACATCTTCAAGAACTCAAGTAAAAAGTTGGAAGTAAAACAACTATTCTCAATTATTATTATCATCAAAATCACCTTCTGTGTCCAAAGGCAGTGCCTAAAAGATCAAGGAAATCTTTAATTCAAGTACTGATGGCTCACCGCTATGTTTTCCATAGCTCTCTTCCCAAAAGACACTGATAAAAATGACAGTAGTTTAATGGTTATTTATTTAGCCACTGTTGGCAACTCATCCTTTAGGAGAATTTTAAATTTATAAAGCTCTTTAGAAAAATAACATCTGCAAAGTGTTACCATAATAATTTCCCAACAGTAGGAAGGAAATTATGGTATCTTGAACACTGCAAGATTCTCAATGTTGCAAAAATGTTCCATTTTCACAACTGAATCAGTCAAGTGTGAACATTTAAATAAATAAGTTTCTGCCCATTTAACTGAAAGTAATTAAAGCTATTGAAAATTTTGCTTATATGAAATTTAGAAAAAAGACAAATATAATGCCTTATTTTTTAAATAAACTTTTTTTAAAAATATTGGGGTTTATGAGTTTATTAAAAAGTACTCATAATTATATGCCACAGCTTCTGCTGAACTGGTTAACTTTCTAATTTATTACATTAAATAGTTATGTATTAAGATTGTAATTTGTTCTAATCATGCAAACCTGAAAAAAGTGAAGTGGAACAAGCAGAAGAAAATGGATTGGTACTAGAGAAACTACAAAGGCAAAACAAAAATGGGGTCCTATCACTTCAGACTGCTTGAGAAGATTGTTGTTGTGGCAAAATGAATCATAAGATTTCCTAGGCTTTTTATTGCTTCCACTTCCAGACATTGCATATTTAGAAAGATTTTTTCAGTCTCCATATTCTGGATAGTAAGTTGTACAACAGATAAGAAAGAAACGTGAATTGCTGTAAAACTGGTAATAACAGCAGTGGGCCAGTGTTAACTGAGCACAAAGTAAGTAAAAAAAATCTAATAATATTACCATTAGCTGTACTTTCATTTTACTGTGACACATAATGTTGACCACAGGATTGTTCTAAACTGATAATAGATAATAATACTTACGGAATAAATGGCAAGCCAGCTATACAACTCACTAAGCTCAAAATGTCCTGAAATGTTCTTAATGGCAGAATTCAACTGGACTTTAAGACACCTGAACTTAGGTATCCACACATACATGTCTACTGGTGTGCTAGGTATCCCTGTACAGTCTATTTATATATTCACATATAACGTCTTAAGGTGTCCTAAGCACAGCATGTAGGACACAGGACCTGTGTCTTTTTTTGGCAGCTGGAGGTAAAGTAAGATATTATAGGGCATCCTAAATGGCATCAGCGAGGAAGCATGGCTGGCTGAAGCAAGCTGCTCCTCATCACTGTGAGTGAGGAAACAATTCAGCCAAGTTGTAAGGGTGCAAGACAGGTGGCAAATTCCAGGCACTAGTGCATCTGAGATGCATCCTACTTGACTTCCAGCTATCGTGCCAGGGAGTGGAGGTCTCCCATGAATCTTGTTTGATATTTGCCAGCCCTATAAACCATCTTAGGTACCTTACGGCATCTCTTATAGCACCAGACAATTATACTTAGGCAATTGAATCAAGTCCTAAATATCAAAAAACAGCAGGGAGACAAGAGAAAATTCTTAATCACCAGTTGATTCCCCTCTGTAGAGCCAACAGCCAGCTGGCATAGTAGCTTAACTTTCCACCTTCTTCTTAGAATGCAGGCAACATTAAGACACGGCAGGGCACAGGAACTTGCCTATCCTCTTCCTTCTCTTTCCCCAGTAATTTCTTCATGTAAGCTGTTTGGGTTTATGTGAAGCCAACATATAACTCAACTCAAATTATGTTTCCAGGCTATTAAAAATTCAGCTGTGATCAGCTGTGGAGTCTGTTAAACCTTCTGCCTAATACCAGTATTCCACATGATGTATCTTCATCACTTAGCTTGCTCCCCCATTTCTCACATATGAACACCTATATTTAATCTCATCTTAACTAGTTGCATTAAAAGTAAGCCCTAAAGCCACATACAGTTCCTTTCCAGATGCTGCTGTTGAATTATTTCCCTATGGGTTTCACCTAACATTCCACCAATGTCCTCTGGCGCTTCAGTCCACACATCTTATGCACTCAAAGCCTTTAAACTTTTTTCTCCAAGAAACTCATAAACTAACACCTTCATTCCTATACAAAACAGCTAACATCTGCGGACCAAAAAAAAAATTTTACCAATGTATCTTTTAGCAGTTTTTACATGTAATAAATCTGGGTTGGTTTTGGGGGGTTGTTTTTTGTTTTGTTTACTTTTGTTTTGCAAAAGCTGTTGAGAATCACTGTCACAAATGTATTTAATCCAAATAAAAAAATTAAAATGTAATATAACTCTTGGAGTAACTCATTCATTTACATCAAACCATAAATCTCCATTTAACAAGGGAATTATCTAAAAATAGTATCAACTGGCATTCTGGCAGTAATTATAATTTCCTTCTTATAACCTGGCAGCATCTTTTTCATCCTTTGCAACATTAGAATTTTGTACCAAACTACGACGGATCTTCACCATCAATTATTATGTCTAACCCAGTAAAAGTCTGTGAAGTCATCAACTGATTACTTCCAACTGTAATACCTAAAGATTGAAAAGCAACCCTTATAACTTTCTCTAAAAGTATTTTCCTGAAATGTGAATCATGCATTTATCAGTTTTGTGATTCCTTTGGAATGAGAGATTGATTAAAAGACTAGATAGTCAGAAGAATAACATCTGTATCTGGTTTGTACTCTCATATTTCATAAGCTCTTTATTATTCATTAAAACTTATGTCACTATCAACACATTCCAAAATAGAAGAAACTTTTATCTCCACTGCACTACTTAAAGTGTGTGCAAAATTTTGACATTTCTGCCCGAAAAGGGCTATACAACTGTACATTAATACAGCAGTAATAAAATATTTCCCTTTTGCTGAAAAGAAAATGCTGAATTAGCTGTGCTGGTATTTAGCACAGTATGAAAGCCTGATTTTGATCATGGAGCTAAAGGCCTCATATTACATGCTCTTATCTCAGAAATTCCAGATCAGCCAACAGAAGCAACATTTCTCAGACTTTCAATATCCTGATGAGTTTTTCAAGTGACAGGAGATAGATGGATTGGATAACCAGAGAGAACTTTTTCCTATAAATTTGTGCCTGACAGCTTTTTATTCCCATTCTTAAAATGAATATTTTTACATTCCAGTATTTTCTGAGGTTAATTGATGAGCCTTACTGAGTGCATAGTATTTCATTATACTGTACGTCAGGGTCCACATATGCATTGTGATGTGCACTGGCACAAACTGTAAGGTGGTACACATTCCCCAGCAAGTTCACAATACCACACACCATCTTTAATACACATTTCTCTTTCACACTTCATTTATCTTTTAAAATATAAATTTTGGGGAAAAGAAGAATGCTAAAGAAAATATTTGTTAAATGAATGAGAAGCTAAACAATGGAATACAACACAGCCTGAAATACTAAATAACTACTTTTCTGCAGTCCCCCACTGTTTCTTTAAACATAACTTGTTCCACATTTGACACATCAAAGGATCTCAATAACCTTCAATTCCTAAAATTTCATAGAATTATCACTTTAGTTAAACACCTCAAATATTTATGCTGTGAAAGAGCAGAGGTGGCAAGAACTCATTTCAGCTTTATCTCTGGACTGTACCTACATTGCATCAGTTTCTCACTGTGTGATATTCACATAGAAACTGAAATTCAAACACATACTCACATAAACAAGCAAATCTTCCAACCCAGATACTGCAAGAATTGGAGCTACCTTTTTCCTCTGAAACACCAAAAAAGGTCCTGTCATTAAAATGGAGAGAAAATAAGTGCAACTTCATTCTAGGTATCCAGCATTCCACCTTCAAGCCAAGTCTAAGTGAAAAAGGAAAAACTTGTATTTCAAGCCACTATAGACACAACTGTTACTACTATCTATTAGCCACCTTGTCAGACAGTTTAAATATACAAAATTTGATTAATAAGGAGCAGTATGTATTTTGCTTTATGAAAACTTCTATGTTTGACCAACTGGTAAGTCTTACAGTAACCTTAATAAGGCACTGTAAGATTTCCTTACGCAAACTAGAGCTAGAAGATCCACAAATTGTAAATGAAATCCTTATTAAAACCTGAGACAAACCCATTTATTTCAGTAGGAATTAAATTTGGATCTAGTTGATCTTGGGCAGTTCACTTATCTTCACTCTCAGCCAAGGCAATGAGAAAACGAATTACCAAGAATGATCTCAGATGTATGTATTTTAAAATGATGATTTGACACATGGGGTGTCTGAAATTAAATCTCTTTCCTTGAACTGGCAAGAGAGGAAATGAACATCACTGCGCCCATATGTAGGCTTTGAAGGAGGTGGAGGTGGGACAAGTCAAAATGGGATCTCACCAAAAAACAGATGTTGGGTCTGAGTAGAAATTTCCTGTGCATTTTTTTAATTCCCAAATTTGCAGAGCAAGATCTGTAAAATCCTTTACAACATTTCCAGCTGTATTATAAACTTCTAAACCCACATTATAATCCCTGTATAGCATAAATCTGTATCAACTAAAAAGCTCCTGTTATCTTTCCACTGTTTATGATCCAGTGACACAAAAGAACTAAAAACCAGTGACTCCATTTAGGTCTAACTTACACTTTATTATCAGCCTCTTAACTTCTAACATCCTGTTTGGCACCCTTAGCAAACCAAATACTTAGCCTTTTTGGACTTTCTCTCTTCAACACTTTATCCACCAATGCTCTTGAGCTCTTATTTTGCAGCATAAAGGATACCTGGCTGAATAAACTGGCATGAGTCTAGTGAGTGGATCTTCCAAAGGAGAAACTCCTCTTGACTTCAAAGAAAATTTTGGAAGGATCTCTGCACTGAACTATCTCTACTCTGATTAAATTTAGTGGGAGTGTGTTTCTGTATTTTATTTATGACCTTCAGTGTCAGCACGTATCAAATGTCATTTATCATCTCCAAAGTCATAAAGATACAGCATGCTGATACAAACTTAGTTTATAACTTAGTTCTCAGTTACAGTTATAGTAATACTTTATTTTATTTTTTTTATAACTTTGTAAGTTTTACATCAAGAAAAGAAATATTGCTTGAGAATCTGCAACAAAACAAAAAAAGCCCCATTCTTGTGATGCATTTGTTGAGAAAAAGATCCATCAATTCAGCTTTGCACTGACAAAGTCTCTACATGCAGAGGAATATGAAGGGCTGGAAATCAGGAATTTCAGTCTCTTAGTGATCAGATATTTAGTCTTCAATGAACAAAGGAAAACCAACATAAAACATAAATACTCTGGAAGTCCATGATAAAAACACAGATGAGGTAAGTATGGTGGGTAAAGGAGAGGGAGAAGGGAAAGGATACAAGATCTTTGCCCCATGCAATTAATATACATTCTCTATACTGATCTCATTAAATATCTATAAATAATGTCATCTTTTCAAAAAGTCAAGAAATAAGAATTCTCCAATATAAAGTTCAGGACATGTACATTCTTTTTTTCTCTACCAAAAATACACATTATATGCAATTTTCAACAGATAAAAAAGAATGTAAATTATAATGTATTTCTTGCATACTCTAATTGTCACAATAAATTAATACATTTGCAATATTCCTGACAGCAAATTTTATAATACTTCTTATACTAAACAAATTATATTAAAAAAGGAAAATAGCCTAAATATTTATTTAAGGACAGACTGCAAATATGTATTCATTCCTGGGATGTATAATTACATGGAGATAAAAAGAAGGTGAAAATATAGTATGCCTCAAATCCGTTAGCTATAACCCTGAGGTGTAGCTAAATACTCAAATAAAACATACATGACTTCTCCCAGTTAGCACAATACTATATGCTTCATCTTTTATGCCGTAATTTGAATCAAGAAACAACCATCAAATACAAAAGTAGTTAAGACGAGAAGACTGTGGCTTTCACTGTTATTCTTTAGTTACTTTAAAAATACATTTGAGAGGCTTCAGGCATATGTTTAAAACATGACAGTATATTGCAAAATCTAAATAATTATATTAAAACTGCAAAAGCAAGACACTTGTGTGCATCTCTTGATCCACGAGTGTCATGCAGTGAGGAGATGTGGGAATCTTAGGCTGTGTGTTTTAGGTCTGGATATTTAGGCATGTAGCATATAAATCATTGCAACTTAGGCACTGAAACAAAAGCTATCTGTGTAAATTAGATGACCCAAGCTTTTGTTCATTATTATATATATTTAGCATGTAAAATCTGTGCTCCTCTCCAGTTACAAACTTCACAATTATGTACACTCTGATTTCCAATGATAATATACCAAACAAGTGCTAATAATTCTGGGTATTGCATCCATATGAGAGTCTCAATCTGTGACAGAAATCCTACAGGATAACACAGCACACATTAGCATTATTTAGACAGATTTATGCCTCCTAGAGTCACAGCCACATCTGGGAAAGCAAGAGACTAGAGTTTTATTTTTTTACTTAATTTTGCTTTCCCTGTAGTAGATGTAGGCAGCCCTCACCAAACCATGTAACTCCTAATATGCCATACATCTTAGCACACCTAACTAGTGGTACATTAAAACCCAGGGTCTAAGAGAAAGTTGCTTATTACTTAGCTATGTTTAGCCATTGCAACTCTTATAGAGTAGAGCAGGATGCACTGATTTAAAGTGGCAGAAGATGAATATCCACACTGAAGTTGGCACAATGATCTTAACTAATTATATTTTTTCCAAAGCATTGTAAGCCATGCAATGTAATTAAAAACTGGAATTGTCTTCTGTTTTCCAGCAACTAAATAACTAGTCCCTACTCCTTATTACATAAAATTTAAAAATCCAATCATTTTCACTACTATGGAAACCACATCATATAGTCCTTTTTCTCAACATAAATCATACAGGTTACTCACTCTCATAATTCTGCTTATTTTATCTTTATTAAAGAATGTCACCACTTGATACTTAGCTTTTAGATTTCTACTCTGTATTTAATAGACAAATTATAAGCATTTGTTTGTGTGAGGCAACATATTCCTTTATTTTAAGCAGCTCTTTCCTCTTCTTCCCTCCCTTCCTGCCCAGGTCTTAACACTAGATATCAAACACAACAATGTTATTTTATATTTCATCTCCATTTTCCTGACCATTCCAGTGGTGCAAGACCTAACTTGTCCCAGCTGCAATTCAATCTTGAATATGGCTAACCAAAACTGAACGAGCCTCAGATACAGAGTTTTGCAATGGCAACATTTTCCTGTTTGACTGGAAATACTTGATCTGACATATCCAAGGACTTGATTCGATTCTTTTTAACAGCTATACTGTATTGGCAGCTTGTAGTCCTCCCATGATTTGTGAGTATTCCAAGGTTATTCCCTTCTTCAGTCATTTCTGATAATATCACAGTTTCGAGTTTGGGTTATTAGTCTCAAAGTACCTTTGAATTTCATCCCAGTCTTTTACACCACTTCTTCAGCCATCCAGCTCTTCCCTGCTGTGTCCTTAGCCTATTCCTAATACATTAAAATTGCATTTTACCCTACATGAAAACATAACATTAAGTCTGTAGGATGAGAACAATGTCAATTTCTCTCAGGCCATTCCTCCTTCAAGCCAGGAGGTGCCTGCAAAGCCAGAGGACAACCAGCAGCAGCAATCAACAGCCAGCCTTCCTCCCTGTTGTTCAGCCTGAGGATTTCATAAAACAGAACACAAAGTACATTGCAAATTCCAGTCAAGTGCTATGAGTCACCATTAGTAGCAATCTTGGTTACTGCGGATATCTTCCTAGAACTGCAACATCTACTGCCACCACTTTCTTAGGTAGATCCTAGCACATTTTACAGTTCTGATATAAATCCATGTCTTTAACAAATTCTCACGTAGCTATAGCTCCTATTTAGTAAAATTAAGCAGACCTATAATTTTAATCAGATGTATTTATAAAAACAGTATATGCTGTGTTAAGAGAATGAAGCAGAACTTTCATATGAAACAAAAGATGGTATTTCTGAAGCAAACAAAATTAAGAAATTAATAAAATTAATAAAATGAAGATATTGCAACAGGCATGTGGTGTCCCATTAACTATTAACGTATTCAATAATTTTTTTGTATTATAGACTAGTCCAAATAAGAGTGAAATATACATAGCAAATTCTACTAATAGATACAAGAAAATTCTGCTTACTTCCTATCTAGCCATTGCTTTTCACCTCTCCTTTTCCATACTTCACTCCTCAAGCAACCCTATGTTTTAAAATCAAATAAAGCTGTAAAAACACTACAGAATTGTTGGCTAAATTAAACAGGGAAATTAAGGGAAAGCAAAGATATCTCACTACTCACTCTAGGACCTATTATTTTGCCTCCAATACAGCTCCAAGTGGTTAATCCTGGGACCTTTACAAATTAGTCAGCACAGCATATAATTGAATTTTTATATATTTTGGATTTTGAAAACCAAATTGAACTATTTTAGTTTTATAAGCGTCCTGGTACCAACATTCTAATAACATTTTAGTCTGTGTTAACAAAAAAAAAAAAAAAAAAATAAGATTGAAGAACTCCTGAAAAGATTTCAGCAAGAAAATCAACACCTTATTTTCATCAGCCATGAAAGCTGGGAACTCTTCTTGGAAAACTAGGAAAAGTTGGAAACATTTCTGGGAAACCTTTCTTGCACCTTAAGTCACTTCCCCTATTTTATTTGTTAGTATACCCACATAAATGTGATTACAGTGGTGTCCCCATAATTGATAAAATACACTGGTCAAAATAAACAAAAAACCCCTCACTTTTTACAACCACCACTTGAGCTAATATGGTTTGTAGATCACATAAAGAATAAGTATTTTCTTGAACAGGATTGGCACAGAATGCACTCAACCATAAGGAAAACCTTTACGGGTTGTTTAAGCATCCATGTGAGAAAAATGGAAATTTGAACATATTCATGTAAAATAAAGAAAATTATTAAAACCCTCCAATAAAAATCACAGTAAGGTAATGCAGAAGCAAATGTTAAAACATTAACAGTGTCCAGCTCTGGACTTGATTAGTGTCTATGAGCTCAACAGACTGTGCAATCACACCAATGCGCATGGGGAAGATAAGCAGCAAATTCTCCTGTTTGCCGTTTACTAAGGAAGACCTCTTTCTGTATGCTTGGAAGAAGAAAAAAGGTTGTGAAAACGAAAGAGCACTGCAGAAATGAGCAAAAGTTACAGACGTCCATTACAATAAAAAAACTTTTTTTATTTTTTGAGAAGATATTATTGCTTGTCTTTGACTTCAAACCCTCTCTGTTGCAAAAAGCCCTTGAAACTTACAGCAAATGATGCACCAAAATGTAGCAAGGGCAAATGAAGAGGTTCTAATGCTTTGCTTCATGCCAGTACACAAGTGTCTTTTCATTCTATTTTGATTCTCTTTAAAGTAAGAAAATATTCTTCCACTTTTACAGAACTAACTGAATGAATTATGCTTGATTTTCTGTCCCCAGAATTCAGTGCTGGATAGGCACTATTCTCAGGGAACTGTGACAGCTGGAAGTTGTATGGTGCTTACCTGTACAAAGCTCTGTGCTTACAATAGTATTGCTTTGGGTATTACATATATGTAGCTTTTAAAATATTAAGCTCAGATCATCTAAAGCAAAATTATAATGCTGTGAGCTTTCATGGCACTCAGAACATTATAGGTTTCATTATTTCCCTACCTCTGAAGTTACACTGCTCTCTAGTAATTAAATTTCATCTCCAGATGGTGCAGAAAAATGGAAGATGTACTTCTGGTATATCTGAAAGGTGGAAAAAAACAAAAGAGAACAAGGAGTGCATTTCTGAAGATGTGAATTTTAAACCAATTTTGTTGTAGGCTTGGCTCATGTTTTTTAATGTTTGACGCACCTACTGAATAGTGGAATTACTCAGAATAAATGACAGTTCAGACACAATATGCCCGAACAATAAGGGTGTTTTTATAGCAAAAGTAATGTCATGCTCAGAATTATTTCCTTGTAGAATTATCTCTTGTTTGAGCTAATCATATTGATCTCCTCCTCCAGATTTATGCAGCCTCTCCCTAAAAGCCACTGGTAGCTTTCCCTTTCCTTCATTTCTTTTCTTCCAAAGCCATGATTAGGACAGTCATAGTCTATGGTCTTCATTTGGAGGCCTGCCCACATGCCTCCTCATCAAACTTCCCTTCCCACGCTCCACTATCTCCAGTCACTCTTCACACCTGTTCATAGCTGACAGGAGGCTGTGCAATCACCTTCACTCATTCATGACAATCCCTGGCCAAAAGGAGGGTGCAGGTGCTCCAGAGGAGCCAAAGGCTCTGCCTCCAAGCTTTTAGAGCTGTAGCAACTCTCCACCGGACAGCAAATGGGCCCATCACACTTGTTAGGGAAGTACAAACACAGAATAGCCTGGGCCATACTGTGGCCTCACCAAAACATGTGTCACCCCACAGATTTCTGACTTTGAACACGGTAGATTCCAACAGGTGGAGGGGACCACAGCGGCACCAGAGATGCCCACCTGTGTCTGCACTACCAGTTCAGATGGTTTTAAATCAGCCGTATATTCTGAAACTGATCAGGAAAGGCCCAAAAATTGGCGTGTGAGGATCTGAAGCCCCACTGCTCCGTGACGCCCTTACACCCTGCGGTGAGGGCCGAGAGGAGGCTGAGGGCCGGCTCGGGCAGGGAGCAGTAGGGACGAGTGTACGTGCGTGAACGGGGTGGCAGCAGCCCTGCGCGCCCTGCGGCCCCGGCCTCCCCCTGGCGGCGGCCGCGCCTCGCAGGGCCGACACCATCGCATCCCTTCACCCCGCCCGGCGATACCTGCCCGGGGTGCGGAGCCGCAGGCGGCGGCGGGGCTTGCTCCCCGATCCACAGCTGCTCCTTGAGGAGGTGCTGGTAGCTGAGGCAGTGCTTCAGCGCTGACGGCACGGTGCCCATTGCGCGGCAGCGGGCCCTCGCCGGGCGCCCGAAAAGCCAGCCGCAAGGTCTCTCTCCGGCCCGCCGCGGCCCCCGCCGCCGCCACTGGCAGCAGCCTGGCTCCGAGCAGCGCCTGTGATTGGCGGAGCGCGGGAGCCCTCCGCACCGGTATCGCCGCCGCGCCTCCCCAGCACGGGCGCTGCGACAGCCGCCGCCTCAGCCCTACGAGTGGGCGGCTGCGGTGGACCCCAGCGGTGGGGGTCAGCCTCCCCGGAGGCGACGGCGGGCCTGTTGCCTCACCTCACCTCCGCCTTCTCACGGCCCGGCAGAGAAGCCCGGCAGTGACTGACCGCCGGTAGTGCGGGTTTGGGCAGCGTCACAGCAGCCTGCCATTGCGGGGAGGGGTGGAGGAGAAACCTCCGAGGAGGCCCGGTGGGCCGCGGGGAAAGGGAGTCCGGTCTGGGCTTTCAATGCTTCTGGCAGAAGGCTTGAGTGGGAGGAGAGGAGCCAGGATAAGGGACAGGGCTGCTTCGAGGCCAAACGCGCTTGCCCTGTTTGGGATCCTGGGACTGAGAATAATGGGGAATAAAGCCTGCCCTGCTCACTCGCCCTTTCAAGCGGCAGCAGGTCTTTGTTAAGAGGCTTTATGCACATGTTTGCATTTATGTCTTTCATTTGGGTAGCAGAAACTTAGAACGTAGCAAACAGAGTACTTTTCAGTTTTTTGACAGCTCTCTCAGAAGCAGCAGATTGTATTTTGTCATCTCCTTCAGCATTCAGTGTGTCAGCCAACTTTCCAGACCAGTCTCAAGTGAAATACCGTATGCACTGGAAATAGTTTACAGATCATTCCTTTTCTGGGGTATCAGGGAGTGTTTGTTGAATTCACTAACCTTTCCCTCTGTCATTTGCTGGAAAAGATTATCAGGTTTACAGCCGAATCTCGTTTCAGTCGTTCTCAGGTAGACATGATGCTCTCAAAGCACCTTTTTCTGCTGCTGTTTTGCATTTCAAGCTCAGTGTTCTGTGCATCCAAACCCCTCCCTGTTTTTGAGTGTCATTGTAAAGCAAAACTGCTGATGGATTGGCTGGGAAATTTGGGTTGTTTTTTTTTTGAGGGATCATTACAACTCTTCTGAAAGAAAATATTTAAAATACAACTTTAGAATTACTTTTGAAATAACATTGGTGGGCATCTCTGCAATTTCAAACCTGGCCACAGAAAAGTGCCAGGAGGTTTCTGTATTGACTGCAATCTGAGGCAGTATCTTTTCTGTCTACTTCCAGTAAAATATTTGTGGATTCAGATTTCTTATATTTTCACAGTTCAAAATCCCACTGTACTTACTTTGGGCTTGTTACCTGTAGAGCTAGGGATAAAACGCACAAAGGCTGCCTAAAAATACAAACCTTACCCTTTTTGTCTCCCGGTGAAAGTTTATTTGTGTTGCAATACATTTGAAGAGAAAAGCACTTTATTGAGGTAAATAATTTAATTTTGCACTTTTCTGTACATTTCATAGCAAGCTGAAAATAGGGTGAAAAATGCAGTCACGAGGAAGCTGGGTATGTCTGCGTCTAAAGTATACCTCTCCTACGTACCCAACCTGTTCTCAAGTTACTCCAGTACTGAAGTCAAACTTTATAGTGCCTTTAATCATCTTTCTTACAAATGCCTCTGAAGTTAGCTTCATTATAAACCTCTGCAACTAGTTTAGCTGTCAAAATGCTATCTTCTCCACATTAAATCCCTTCTAACAGTGTTGCTTCTTAGTCATTGTTGTTGCAAACATAACTATGAAACGCACTGCCAGAATTGAATGACATTTTTGCGGGGCTTAAAGCTTCAGTGTGTTCTTCCAGCCTAAGTCTACTGTGAGCATTTTTTGGGCACAAACCTGCTTTAAGACTCAGAGTGACATCGCATATGCTGAAAAGGAGCGTCTTTTTCTGAAAACGCAGTGTTGTTGGGCAGAGAAGGAACACATAATGATACATTATAAAGCAATCCCAAATAAACTGGGTTCTTATGCAACAGTTTCTCTCTTTTTTTTTTTCCTGTTGTACCTCTCATTCTTCCTGAAATCAGAATTTGTTTCTCACCCTTGCTAATTCAGCACTGAATGTTTCAACCAGTGTTTCTAGTTCCATGTAAGCAGTTGTTTCAAGAGATGTAAAAACAAAACACATTCATCTTGGGTGAAGATGTTTCTTGGGAGAAGTACATGGTAATTTATCTATTGAAAAAAGCACTGTGTGTGAAAAGCTTCAGAGCTAAGCCAAATTGTTATTCCTAAACAAGAGTCACGTAGGATAGCACAGTGTAGAAGTAGCTCCAACAAGACTTCAATGTGTCTTAGGCAGACATAATCATGCCAATACTGTTTTTGCTCACAGGGGCTACAAAGTTTACTCCACCCCCCTGTGGAGTTAACATGAAAGTAGATATGGTACAATAGGCTTTTTAACCTTGTCTGCTTTCAGTGGTAGTACCGATATATATACTGGCAGAAGCATTTGCAAAATCATGTGAAGAATAATGAGACTTCTGACAGACCTTTTTGTAACAGCACATGGGCCTCTTGTGGTCTGGATCTTTATATGTCCTGTGCTGTTCCTTATTTTGATTCTTCATATTTTTTGTTCAATAATGGCATTTTGGAACTTCAGTTTACCAGAACACATGGACGGACTCAGTGCTACATCAGGGTAGTGAATAGAAATTGCATGACTGGCTTTTGGCTTTCCATCTGTCTTTTAAAAGTATTTCTTATTCTGATACTCATATGGATTTATCATTGTTATTGGCTTACACTGTATTCTGATCAAGGGTTTTAAAATATCTATTTAAAGGAGTGCTTTTCACTAAATTAAATAATCTCTTACAGAATTTATGCCACCAAGCCAACCAGATGGAGAGAACAGGCAAATTTGTTTAACACACAGAGAAACTTCAAATATTACCATGAGCGATGTTTCTTTACTCCTTATTGTTCCCATGCAATTACACAGGTAGTTGGCAGTCAGATCATTAGGAATGGAAACAACAAGCTGTTGGATTTCCGACAGTGTGACACAAAACCTTGGCCAAGAAGGGCATGGTAAAAATAGGTTGGTCATTTACAAGCATCTAAAAGAAAATAAGAAAGTTGTTTAAAGAGTGATTTGATGACAGCAAGAAGGACAGAATCAAAAGCAAGGGAGCTATTCATACTGCTGATAATCATATGTGCCAAACTGGCAAGCAGCCAGGGTGCCTACTGGGCAGGGATCAAAGACACATATGGTAAGTCTCAAACAACAAATAAGCCATAGAATTCTGGCAAGCATTACGGGAATAATATGCTCCAGCCCTGACAAAGAAGATGAGGGCTAAAGAAAAAACAATGGGGCTACCAATAGTGAATCATACCTCTGGGAAAGCAAAGCTTTCATCATTTTGGTTTTACTGGAGAAAAATGCAGATAACTTCTCACATATGTTAGGTCTGATTGATCTAAATTGATGGGAAGTGTAACACAATGTTAGAAAAGATTCTTTACAGTTGTGGCAGTAAATCAGTGTTCCATTAGCAGTGGCATCATTCAGAGACAGCATTCTTTAGAGAGTTAGTAATAGATTTACTTTGCCAAAGTAAGACTATACCCCAGGTGATAGACACCTGGCATTTGAAACAGACACAATCAAGAGTAAAGTCCAAGTTACGTCTTACCAGATGTTAGATCCTGTTCTTTTCTATTCTTTCACTAATTCAGTGAGATGGCAGGTTTTTTGCCAACTAGATCACGAAGTAAAACAAAAAAATCAACACCTTTTAATTTTATTTTCATACTGCTAGGCAACATCAAATAGGAAAAGAAGGAAACTGTGAGCTTAGAACTAGTTTCATAATTGCAACAGTTATACACCTATACACAGAGTCATAAAAAGAAGGGGTGTATCATAAGCTGTTTTATATTTACAAAGGGTACTGCCTTTTGCACTGGTAAGAACTGTACTCTGTAGCCCTTTGGGTGATCTCCAAAGTCCCAGCACTTCATAGCTACTCATAATTGTTGTGAAGCATATCAAAACCAGCAGAGAATTGTAGCAGAAATAACTGACAGAAATGCTGATGAGCCAAATAATGTCCCTTGTCTGACTCTATTGTTTAGACTGTCATTTCTTCATCTCAGTGACCTGACCTAGCACTCAGCATTATCAGTGGTAAAGGAGAAACTATGAGCCAATTCCTGAATAATTTTTCAAGGTGCTATTATAATATTTAAGAAAATATTTCCTTTTCAGAGGAAGCGTTTTGCCTACTGTTACACAGACTTTCTCTGTTTTTAGTCAGAGATGTTTCCATCTCTGTTTTCCACATAAACGCAGTTAGTATCTCCCTCTTCTCTCCACCCAGTCTTTTCTGCCAATACATACTGATGTGATTTGTTACATGGATTATAAGGTGCAATATGCAGTAACCTCTGATTTCCTTCCTCTTTCTTACGTTATTAAGAGCCAACAAAATAGTATTGATTGTCAGTGGGGCCAGTTTTCCTGCTCTTGCAAACAGGTGACCCCTTTACATCATGTAGTACAAAAAACTATAAATCATCCTTAGGAAATATTTTCTGAATAAGGAGATTCTGGGACAAATTTTGTGCTGTATCTGTTTCTTTTCAAGTAAAGAACATTTATCAAACATTAGCCAAAGCACCACAAAATAGCCACCTGACGTGTACCTGCACTGCATTCTGGGGATAGTGCTTTCCAAACAGGAAAAAAGAGTTAAAGAAAACCTGCACCTTTTCTGCGTTCTCTTATGGAGCATTCTTCTAATTTATTTTAAACATGTAATTTGCTATCAAATAAACCATATTCTAATGCATATATTTGTCCCCCTGATGACTACAGAGAGCCTAGGGTAACTACTCAGGTGTAGATTGTTACATAAGCTACATTTACTCAAATGAGTTCCACAATAGCTAATATTATTAAGTCCATTACGTTGTCAGCGCATTCAACTCTATACCTGATTTCTACCTGTGCAGACAAGGAAAGTCTCATGCCAGCATACTTAGCAAACTTATTGCTGGTTTCAGAAAAAGTCACAAAGGAAGCTAAAAGTGGACTGAAAGGAGGATAGAAATGAAGTGCAATCTACAAATATGAATATATAATCTCACTGTATACTGCAGAAAATTTTTATCTGTTAAAGCTTATGCGGTAATAGCTTTGAGGCAGGTAGATGAAGAGATAACTAGCAAGTGTGTCCCTCCGGCAGAGGAGGATGCAGTTTCAGCATTAAGGGGAAGGGAAGAAGATGGAGTGGAACTGGAGTGTTTCTGAGAAGCCAAGATAGTCTAAGGAACTGTGTTCTTATGCAATGAAATTGCAAGTAAAATAGAGATCGATAAGTTGCTGACTTGCTTGTTGTTGATTTTATTACAAACCCTAGGATCTAATGTATTAATATATGTGGTCCTATTTAGCAGCGCACTGGGGTTTTTCATAGCAGTTCGTATGGTGCTGTGTTTTGGATTTATGATGAAAACTGTGTTGATAACATACCCAGGTTTTAGCTATTGCTGAGCAGCATCAAAGCCTTCTCTGTTTCTCACTGTGTCCTCACAGTGAGGAGGCTAGGGGTGCACATGCAGATGGGAGGGGATGCACCAGGACAGCTGACCTCAGCTGACCGAAAGGATATCTATCTCATACCATATGATGTTGTACTCAGCATTTAAAGCTGGGGAAAAGAAGGAGGAAGAGGGTGACATTCAGGGTTACGGTGCTCATCTTCCTAAGTAACTTCCTAAGTTGCATGTGATGGAGCACTGCTTTCCTGGAGATGGCTGAACACCTGCCTGACAGTGGGGAGTAGCAAGTGAATTCCTTATTTTGCTTTGTTTATGCACACAGCTTTGCTTTACCTATGAAACTGTCTTTATCTCAACCCATGAGTTTTCTCACTTTTACCCTTCTGATTCTCTCTCCCATTCCACTGGGGACAGGTGAGTGAGTGGCTATGAGGGGCTGAGCTACCTACTGGGTTTAACCCACAGCAGATACCCAGTCTGTCTGTGCCTGTGCCTGGCATGATCATGGAGCAGATTCTCCTGCAAACCGTGCCAGGGCACATGAAAAACAACAAGGTGCTTGGTGACAGCCAGCATGGCTTTATTCAGGGTAAATCCTGCCTGACCAATTTGGTGGCCTGCTATGATGGGGCTACAGAACTAATGGATAGGGGAAAAGCAGCTGACATCATTTGCCTGGACTTGTGCAAAGCATTTGACACTGTCCCACATGACATCCTTGTCTCTAAACTGGAGAGACATCAATTTGATAGGTGGACCACCTGGTGGATAAAGAATTGGCTGGATGGCCGCCTGCAAAGAGTTGTGGTCAATGGCTCAATGTCCAATTTGAGACCAGTAATGAGTGGTGTCCCTCAGGAAATTCAGGTTAGATACAAGGAAGTTCTTTACTGTGAGGGTGGTGAGGCACTGGAACAGGTTGCCCAAAGAAGTGATAAATGCTCCATCCCTGGCAGTGTTCAAAGCCAGGTTGGACAGAACATGGGGCAGCAGATGATCTTAAGGTCCTTTCCAGCCCTAACCATTCTATGATTCTAAGATTCTGTGATCTGCATGAGACTGCAAAATAGTCATCATGGACAGCATTAGTCAAGCCTCCTACAATAGGCATTTAAATTAGTACTGCAGCATTTGTGAGCAGTCAGAGAGATTTTAGGCTGCCTAAGCTGCATTTTTCTGGAGTCAGTGGAGAGAGCTAGGTGTCCTCATCACCCTCGGGTTGTTATTTGGAGCATGTTAGCCACAGACTTGCTTCTCTGCTTTGATGAACAAGCTAAGGTAGCTCTTCTAGGCAGTGCTGTATGTCCACATATTGAAGTGGTAGCCACTGGAGTTTAGCCAGCAGCATATCAAGCATCAAGCAGAAAGGAATAGCCATGAAATTCCTGGCTCACAGTTTGAGAAGCCTTTAGAGTACTGAACCCACACTTCCCATTTCCTAGAAGAGAATCCTAAATGCCAAACCAAATGTTGACACTGGATCACTGTACAGGCAGGAATTTGAGTAATAAGGAATTGAAAACAATGCATAAAATGTTTCATTAAGTTCTATAGTAATCATTAGTGTTACAGTTCTGACTTTTCTTTGTCCTTTAAGTATTGCTGTTCGTAGTACAGAGAGATGCTTAGAGATCTGTAGTTTCCCTTGAGGACAACATGTAAATAGACTTTTGGACTTAAAACTACTCTTCATTGTATTTGTAAAATATTCTTTTCCTTTTCCAAACACACAGAATTTCCATTAAAATTTTGAGGTGTTTCATACCATGTTAAGGAACATAATTTGACAAAATACTTCAATTATTAAAGATCAGATTTGTAATTCGAAGCTCAATGATAAAGCTAACAAAGATATGGGGTAGCGTAGTGTTAATGGAAATAGTTTGAGTTCTGATACTCCCTTTTTAGTGGGCCTTTTGAGGAAGGAGAGCATGTCACCATGGGGCACCAGAAGACCCAGTGCAGATGGGGAGAGGCAGCACTGAAGCCACAGAGGCAGTACCACTGCTGCAGTCCATGACAGCCAGGAAGGGAACTTTATTTTGCAATCAGTCCCAGAGAGACTTTGGCTCTTCAGCCTCATTAACATCCATTTCCTGCTCCTCGCTGTAGTGTTGTCACCACACATGTTCGTGAGACAATGAACTTGTGTTCCTATTGTAAACACAGTGATGTTTATCCACAGTACATCTGTGCCTGAAGTAGTGACCACTATATTTAAGTTGCCAAAGCTTTTCCATTGCAAAAGTATGTCCAACTGTTTCTAAAAGAACAAACATCTCCATGTCTTGTAGCAAGAATTTGGAGTTTAGCAGCAGGATAGCCTGGAGTCAGGAACATATGCTCTGTTGTCCCGGTGAATATCAGTACTCTCAAAGAGCAAAACTTGGTAGGACACTAAAAAGTTCTGGAATGAAAATAAAACTTCATCCCTTAAGGCTTCAGACAATCTCTAAATATTCGGGTTTAGGATGAGGCGTCCTTAATAGAAAAATAATCCAACATCTGCCTACTGTAAGGGTTTTTTACACCTTTGTGTAAAACATCTGGTGCTGGCTACCATCACAGACAGGATGCTGTGCTTTAAAGATTACACATCTGATTCATATGTTTTTTTATAGTATGGATAGAAAGTTCACAGAATGCTAATTCACAGAATGCTTGTTCTAAAGGAATTCAGTTGTACCTGTGGACTATTTTGTTTCTACTAAAACAATGATTCCCAGCAAGAGATCATTCAGCTAATAAGATGCTAATTATGAACATAAGAAAATATAACGATACTTGCATGTTTGCCTTGAGCTTGACTGTATCCAGATGTAAAATGAAACATGGTTCCTAATCTCAATTTATCGAAATGACAAAAAAGAACAGAAAAATATGTGAAGGAAAAGTTAATCAGAAAATAATCAGCTTTTTAAGCCTTTTATTGACAAAAATTATGCAAAATAGTCAGCCCTGTCTCTTTTAGACAGAAACAGCTAGGAGAACACAGCAGGTAGAATACAGAATCTCTTGCTGTTCTCTATTTATCTGTGTTGTGACTAGATTTTATAAATTAGCACCTTAACTATGAAGAAGCAGATGCATTGCTGAAAACCAAGAAATAGTCTTTGTTTGTCATGGTTAGGTATCTGAGCTAATCCGTGGTATGGCATTTGAACACTGACATAGAATCATAGAATAGTTAGAGTTGGAAAGGACTCTTAAGATCATCAAGTTCCAACCCCCCTGCCATAGGCAGGGTCACCTCACACTAAACCATGTCAGCCAAGGCTCTGTCCAGCCTGGCCTTGAACACCACCAGGGATGGAGCATTCACAGCTTCCTTGGGCAAACCATTCCAGTGCCTCACCACCCTCACAGTAAAGAACTTCTTCCTTATATCCAATCTAAACTTCCCCTGTTTCAGTTTGAACCCGTTATCCCGTGTCTTACCACTACAGTCCCTAAAGAATAGTCCCTCCCCAGCATCCTTATAGGCCCCCTTCAGATACTGGAAGGCTGCTATGAAGTCTCCACACAGCCTTCTCTTCTCCAGGATACAACACAAAGGAAATAAAATGATCCCTTCTTCAATGGAAGAGACATAAAAGTTAGCCTCTAGGAGCAGAGGAAAGAGTGGTCTCTCCAAAGCTGGAGGTACAAGCCTAACCAGAAGGAACAAAATTTTAACACTGATGAAGGTTTCACCCAGAAGAGAGTTGTATGGAAAAAGCAAAAACTGATGAAGTGGGTCTTCTGCTGGAAAATATGAAGCAATTAGCTAAATCAAGGAGCAGATTCACTGCATAAAGAATAATTCACCACCCTTATTCCTGTTAATCCTTTAGTCTGCCCAGGCAGATTTGGGATCATTATGCAGAAGCAGAAATGGTCTGTTAAAGGTGGTAATTATTGTATTCTGTTCCAAATGTGGTTTATCTGGAATGTACGGTCACGAGTTACTGTGCAGCTGGTACTATATACAGACATGGAATGCAAAAATTAATTAAAGTATTAAAGTAATAAGAAATTTTTACTGCCAATGAATCTTAATAGGCTTTATGAATAACACCAATGATTCAGGCTTTTCAAAGCCCATATCAAAGTGAGAGTGAATGAAGTCAACAAGCAATGTGATGCACATTCAGGATTAGCTGGGCATTATTAAAATAAATGGCCTGATATTCTACATATTACATAAGCAATTCTAACAAAAATTGAGACTATTGAGACTTGAAAAGAAGGTGTTTGAGGTATATTTTTGTGAGAAAAAAATATATATATCTATCGTGCTTAAATAAGTTTCTGTAGATAGTTTGAGAGAAGAAGGGGAGGAGGGTATAATTAAAAACATATTTCCTGAGGAATGATATCTGAAAAGAGTGATTCAGCTTTTAAAAACAAACTGCAAATTATATTCCCATACCATTAAGAAAGCAAATGATTCCTTTGATTCTTAACACATGTCATCATGACAAATCAGAAAAGTATGACATTTTAACCAAGGTTAAATTGAGGATGTCACATTTTTTCCTTGTAACATAAATATAAGGATGAACCTCATGGCAGGCAGAACATTTCAAAGGGATAAAAGTAATAGTATTCCAGTATATATTTTGGTAATTCTTAACTAGTAGTTATTATCTTCGCATAAGATATCATGAAAGCTAAAGAGCTTAGCAGGATTCTAAGAAGGACTTGTATCCATATGTGTGAACATATAGGTATAAAAGAATGTATCTTAATACATACCTCTGATGTAAGCAAAACACCTTGTGTGCATCAATATGTGATGTTATGTTCCTAGTAGGAATACTAATCAGGTCATTTTAAAGGAAAAATTGATTGCTTCCTTATATAATGCCACAACTAAGCCCTTCTATCTCTGACACTACAAAAGGCCATATACAGTAGCTGAAAAGACAATAACCATGATCACTTGAACACTTATTCAGCTGCGATTTCACAATAGGAAGCATGTCACCTAGCAACAGCAATATAGGGGGCAGGACGGATGATGTCAGGAGATAATAAAGTTGATGGATATGTAGCTGTGATGAAATCAACTTTCTCTTAAAAAAAATGTCTAGAAGTAATTATATAAAGAATATCTGGGCAGCAGGGGACAACTGACATCATACAAAATATGACCCAAGACTTTGATTGCAGTTCATCTTTTTTTGTGGGGATAAGTAAGCAGAACATCCAGTTCATGGTGTCACTCAATACTCTGCAGAAAGAAGGGAGCTGGCTAGCAGCTGGTCATTGACCTGGCTCCCATTCTTGGCCATTACTGGAGCACTGGTCTGTGCAGAGATGTACCATCAAAGTCTGTTGCCCTGACTTGTGCTGCCAAAACACAATTGCAATGCAGAAGGAGTCATCTTGGCCTCAGAAGTAAAATTAGGATTTGCCCCAAGGGAGAAAAAGCACTTTATTTTCCTCATACAATAAGAAATCCTAAAATCCCATGTAATAACAAAGTATTTGGCCTTTGTGCAGGTGTTGGGTCTGGAGAAAGACAAGTTGCCAGATGTTAACTTCTGCTCTTAACCTGGCCTACCCAAATATGTCCTCACTGATACATTCACAATAGATACAAACCCCACCATTCTATGAAGCCCAGTGCACTGTCACCCATACTTCTTCTCTAATCACCATTTCAAGCACAGTCATGGCATTTAACACAGGCATTTCCTACATTAAACTTCTTCCATAAAAGGCTCAAATATATTTTGCAATTGTATCAGTGAGCCCCCCTGTAGCTGCCCTGGGATTTTATATGGCTACCTATTACTGCAGCATTTGAATGCTTTCTACATAAAATAAGTAACAGCAGCAATGTCTTTACTTTGTAAAAAAAATAAACTCCCTTTGTACTGGAGTTTGTTCTTAGGATGCAAGAGTTTAGTCATTATTTTCTGTTTATATGGATATATTCTCCAATATTAACACTAGAAGCACTGCTGCAACTGTGATGGTCTAAGGATATTTGCAAAGAAGTTTGTAGGTAGATGCAATATCTTTAGTTAGATTAAGCAGTATATTTGGGAAAAAAAAACCAAACAAACAACAAAACAAAACAAAACTAAAAGCAAACCCAACAGATAACCCCTTGAGCACATTAATAATGCTTCATAAGTGAACCAGTTTCTTGCTATAGGGACAAGGAAGTTGACTAGCTGAGAGATTTGGTGTTTTTAAGAGAGAAGGACAAGTTAGGGTTGTGCATATTGTTCCGCAGCAGTGAAGTTTCTTCAAAGAAGAATTTTTTTAGTGGAATGAGAAGTTTAATGTTAGGGGAAAAAAAGAAATGTTTTGTCTAGTCTTATCTGGTAAGACAAACACAAAACTTGGTTCCTCTGCGATATGATCCTGTAGATTTCCACATGTTCCTGTTAATTTAATGCCTTGAATGTACTTTTGCAGCTGGATTCATGAGCTGAAGCTGTTAAATTTAATTTCTAGCAAGCTAAATAGTTTTGGTCTAGTTTTATTATTCATATTTCTGAACCTTAAGCAATAAGACATTGCCTGTAGGGATGTGTTAAACCAACATATGACTAATCCGCCCCACGAGAGCATGAATAAAGGAGGGGCCATATATCCCCAGCTGATCCCCAATGACTTTTTCTCATTATTCCTGCAGACAAAATAGTATCATTTTAAAATTAGTACAATAATAGAGAATAAAGCTTGGTGACTAACCTGATGAACTGTTTAAAAAATTTAATAAAGCACAACAAGACTGAAAGGTAAAGTGGGCTAGAAAGAGTTTTCTTGGTATCATTCTTCATCTTTGACTGACTCACCTGCTGTGAAAAGAAAAAAAAAGACATTTCCTGCTGAGATATAAACTTTTTAGACCCTGGTCCACAGGTCCACACACAAGAGTGTGGAAACCAGTCTGAGGTGGGCCTTGCTCCCCAACTGGAATCTGTTTTAAATCATTCTGGAATTCCGCAGACACATACTGTTCCGGATACCTATATTAATCTTTATGATAAAGTATATTTTCTCAACAGAAGAACCAGTTTTCCTTTAAAGCAAGCTTTCTATTTTAGACTTAAATTCTATTTATGTATTTCTCAGCAAAATACCAGTTATGCATATTTTCATCATAAAAAAATGACAGGCAAATTGCAGTTCTGTTATTTGATGTACGATTTATGCTCCAAATTACAACTGCTTTCAATCTGATCCATTTTGTTTAGGGGAAAGCCTCCGTATGGACAAAACCTCACTCAGATCGGATGAGACTTCAGAGGCTTGCCTCACAAGTTTGACAGACCTCAGCACATTTGGCAGGGTTCGCTCCAGAGAGGCTCAGGCCTCCAATAACCCTGGTGTGGCAGATCAGAAACAAAGTGCAATGGGAAAGCAATACCAGGGATGATTGCTTAGCACATGTCTGCAATATATTTCTTTTTACCAAGGTGCAGCTGGTTGTGCAAGACTGTAAACTGGCCTCTTACTGTGAGGCAAAAGCGACAAACCTGAAAGCAGCAAATCACCGTAACATGTGAACAGTATAAAATTGGTACCAAGTCTGAAAAGTGTATGTATGTTTAATGTTAGCATAATGAAATGCAACTGCATAACTGTGCTGCATAAGGACTCAGTTTTGTGAGGTGCTGAGCACTCTTAAGACACTTAATATTTTAAAATGAGGAGCTGTACAAGGCAGAAAGAAAGGCATTTCATTATGTCATCAGGTCTGATTACCCAAAATAGTAGTGCTTGAGTGAACACCCTGATGTCTTATATGCCAACTTTATATGAAAGCTGATGAAACTTAGAAGCCTCAAGTCCGTAAGTCCCTCAACACCTCCAGTGTCTGAGCAGATTCAGTGTTATTACCATTTTGTCCTACAGAGCAATGCTATGTTATACTAAAAAGGCATCAGCTATCTTGTTTAATGCAAATTTAGATGTCTAAATAAATGTAGCAGTTCCCACATAGAACACCTATTGGTCCCAACTGGATTTTATAAGCATATGAATTGAAGGGTTATGTGTAAAGCATATTAATAAAGTAAGTTAAGTTGGAAGAAATTGTTTCTTCTCTATATGTGTCAAAATATACTAGATTAGGATTTCCAAGAATATATTTTCTAGGGAGAATATTTGCACACGTGCATGTGCACACACACACACATTTTGAGGTGTGTCTTTTATTATTAATACTGAGACATAAAGTTGCACAGCATTTACATATATTTCTGCTAGTATTTAAATATTGAACTATCTACATCTACTATAGCTACATTACACACAGGGTACTTGTTTATTCATGAAAGCAGCACCAGATATAACCAGTGAGCCATCATTTATAAATATTTGCAAAGAACAGTTTCCCTTACAGCTTCTTCACAATTAGTTCATCTGAGCAGTGATTCAGGCTCATAAACATGCATGCCTGATATCTATAAGCAGTATAGTCCATGAGACATTTGTACAAGGCTAACAGATATGAAATAAGAGATTATACAAATTTTATATGGGATTGGCAGACACATGGGACTGTGACCTGTCCCTTTTTAGAATAGCTGTGTATCTGCTGCAATTGCCAAACAAGTGGTTTAAAGTTAGCATAAACATAAGCAGCCCCAGGCCCTCTGAATTTCAAGCTCCATCTCATGCTCTGTCGCAACAGCTTCTTTTTTTATTTTCTAATGAGTGAAGCAGAAAGCAAAGAAAGGGAATTCTGGTATATCACCCCATCTTACTTATTCAGCTATATATTTTGCATAATGCAGCAAGGTGAAACAGCTTCTCTGTCTTGAGTTCATGTCTTCCATGTGGCAGTAGGGAGAGTCGAAATCTGTAAGCTCATGCACACTCCATGTCTCTTTCTGAGATCTTCCCATGTTTTTGTTTACCCAAAATCAACAATGTTGCTCCTTTGCAGTGATACATTCTGGGCCTAAGGATTCCCGTGGCAAAAGCTGATTTTTCTGACTTCCACCAGTGTGAAAAAAAAAAACCAACAAATGAACAAAGAAAAAATACAGATTTTAAAAGATAGATTATAAAAGCATCAAACCTATATTTTTTTTATATTGGTTCCTCCACTATTTATGTTTTAGAGGGGTATTTTATTTTCATTGTTATTTTCACAACAAAGAACATCTAAAATACGGAATTTATCCATAATGTCAAATGCCCAAATTTGATTTACAGCTTACACAGCAGCAGGCAGTTCAGAAAATTGGCCTTTCTAAATATTAAGAATGGCTGGAAATATCATCTGCCAAAAGCACATGGAACACCTCTTAAACAGATGCAGATCAGTATGCTACAAAGGACACTGAATTCAAGTGCCCTTTAAAACAGTTATCCAGCTTTAAATACAAGCTGAACTCCAAAAGGCATTCATGAGACTGAAACACTGCAGCATGGGCTTCCTCAGGCTGTGCACTGAAGAAAAAGCTGGATTGTAAAATGTCATGAGCTGAGCTTCCATTGACCTTTGCTCTGCTCTTAACTCTGAAGAGTGCAGTTCTTCAGGACTGTAGATAACCATAATCATGCTTCAAGAAGAGATAGTCCAGATTCAGGGTACTTGCTAATGTGCACAGAAGTAGCAAAAGGGGAAAAAATCAAATCCTCAGAGGCAACATATTTCTACTGGGTAATTAACCACAATAAAGTGGTTTGGGAATAACATTTCTTTCTGACAATATAATTCTAAATTTATTTTTTTCAAACCAGTACCAGTTGCTTTCTTCAGTGGGTGTTTTTCTGTGTTGTTTTCACTAAAAAATTACAGGAGGCTTAAAGATGGAAAATGATCCTTACTTTGGCAGTTCAGGCTCTTTTCTGTAGGTTGAGAGCGCAATCTTGAGAGCAGTCTTGTTTTTCCAGAGCTCATTTTGCAAGAAAAAAAGGATAGCATGCTCTATTTCTAACCCCTTTTTCCTTTTCCTTTTTTTCCTTTTCCTTTTCCTTTTCCTTTTGCTTTTGCTTTTCTTTTTCCTTTTCCTTCTTTTGCCTCTTTGCAGCCACCATTTTCAAGAAACTTAGGTATGGCCCACCTAGGCTATACGCACTGCTGAATTATTTTATTTCCTACTGGTTCTTGCCAGCAACAACAGAAACAAACCTGTTATCATGATCTCAAGTGAACTCCCTAAGCAATGCCTAGAACTATCTCCTGCCATAACTGAAGATATGCAAAAAGCCAAGAAAAATATCAAATACTACTTTTTTTTCTACCCGTACTGTTGATACCATCTTACCAGGTGCAAGATGGAGCTTCATATAAGCATATAAATGTGCCATGTATGTGAAAGACTGCAACTTGGATGTATACAACTTAGTTTACCAACTCATGTGATCACTGACTTATTTATTCAAAAGCATAATCTACTAGTTTTTTAAATGCCTGTCTTTCACAGCTCAGGGAGCTAGGAGCTGGACCTAGCTTCTTCCCGTAACAATCAATTTCCAGTATTTTCACTGTGCACACACCAGTGAATCTCTGCAAAGCACTAGTGGGCAAGGTGCTGCAGGAGGTCACCTTTGAGTTGAAGGAAGACAGCAGTAAGAGTATCCAGTAAAATGCTTTAGTCAGGAGAAAACATTCTCACCTTCAGCAGGTAAGAAATACAAGTCAGACAATAAGGCAACTGAATTCTTCTCAGACAGAGAAAGTCACAGAAGGCTTTGGTCTTTTCCAGTGGCATGAAATGAAGGGAAGAGACAGGTCAGAGAGTTGGGAACAATTGATTAGTATTTCAGAAGAGCTAGGAAGCAAGAATCCTACTGGACTGCACATGAGCTATGAATATGATTGTTACATTTATTTTTCAAGAACACAGGGGAAATGTTGTGAGATACTTCAGAGAATACTCTGAAGAGAAAATGCAAGTAAGTAATTCCAAGTTAATGGAAGAGATGTTTTCTCTGTATGGGACACATGCTTAAGGAGTGCTCAGTGCTGTGAATTTGCATCCCTTTTGAGTAGCTCTATGGAAATTAATGCCCCAGTGACCTCATTCCAGATCCAGGGAAGCCAGACTTAAGTGGGCTTTCATTTCTCACCTAAGTGTGGGAAAGAAGGTAGGCTGAGAAAGTTGGGACTGTTCAGCCTGGAGAAGAGAAGGCTGCCTGGAGACCTCATAGCAGCCTTCCAGTATCTGAAGGGGGCCTATAGGGATGCTGGGGAGGGACTCATCATTAGGGAGTGTAGTGATAGGACAAGGGGTAATGGGTTAAAAAACAGGGGAAGTTTAGATTGGATATAAGGAAGAAATTCTTTCCTGTTAGGGTGGTGAGGCACTGGAATGGGTTGCCCAGGGAAGCTGTAAATGCTCCATCCCTGGTAGTATTCAAGGCCAGGTTGGACAAGGCCTTGGGTGAGATGGTTTAGTGTGAGGTGCCCTTGCCCATGGCAGGGGGGTTGGAACTAGATGATCTTAAGGTCCTTTCCAACCCTAACTATTCTATGATTCTGTGATTCTATGAAAGGGGGTATTGGAAAAGTTGATGCCAGTTCTTTACATTTATTTTGTAAGCAGGAAGGTCCTGAGATTTTAAGATTTTGGACTGTGGAAAGATACAAAGAGGCTCTTTCTCAAAAAGAATCCATTCATGATACGCATCTTGTGTCAGAACATCAGTGAAACTGGATTTAATCCCCTGCTAAATTATCAGGGGAGAAGTTTTCAACACACATCAGCCAAGAATTACAAGTATATTTTCTAATTTTCCAAACACAAGAACATACATGAAACTATCCTGAATTTTTCCTACAGATGGAGAGAGGTAACTAGAAGGTAGGGAGTTGTGTGGGTTTCCTTTAGTTTTAGTTTAGAATCTGCCAAAAAGGCAAATCTTTTAAAACATTCATGGAGTCCAGAAGGTTAGCTACATATATTCTGAAAACTACCTCAAAGAGATGGGGATACTCCCTTTTCTTTATTCCCCCAATGCTACCTCTTCCTTAAATTAAGTCGCTATACTTATGAAAGACTTTTTCAAGGTTAGAGAGGGAAGATCTGAAGCAACTATAGATGAATATAAACTCCATACACAAAGGGAGTGATAACAGTGTCTGCTTTTAACATTCCTCAGCATCCTCACTTTCTTTGAACTGAGGCCACCCGGTACTTATAGCAAAGTTGTTCTCTTCCTGTAAGCCAAGTCTAAGTGTTTGATTGCTTCACCATATTGAAGGCAAAATACATACTCTGGAGAAAGTACAGTTCATATTTTAAGGTGTTTCATCACTCAAGGTCACAGCTGACCAATACCAAACAAGCAATCAAGAGACTAAGGACTGTCAACAAAGAACAGTTCTTTACATCACAGAATCAGACGCATTTGCACTCAATTAACACTTTGCTTAAAAATAGACAAAGATAAGCACTGAAGAGTGTGTGCCTCACAACCCCATCATTATATATACAATAGCAATGCATAGCAGTACTTATCATCATGCCTTACCACTCCATTTGCTATAACAACAAAAACATGGACTATCAATTCCTTATCTGGTTCTGGATATATTTAGAGATATTATCGTAAAGCTGTCTCCTTGATACGGTCAAAAGGGTGATAATCTAGTTTGTTTTAAAAGTGAAATTTATATAATCTTATTCTTTTACTTAAATTCCTCAGTGCTGATTAAACGTAAGCCTCTGTCATGTATGGGTGGCAAAGATGACTTTATGTCACTTTTAGTGTTCTTGAGGTTCAGCAGAAACTATTTTGACTGTGGTAGAAGTTAGTGCTGCTTTAAAATTCCACAAATCTGTGCCCAAGATACAGGGATACCCAAAGATACAGGGGTCAGTGGAGTGCAGGAATGCTCTGGACTATAACCTCTTCAGGGAAAGGCCACTTCTTTTTCATGGCTGAAAGTACACAGCTTTTCAGTCCTTTTCCATGACCATGACATGGGAATTCATGCATGTAGGAGAATTTAAATTTGCATAGATTAGCTAGTCCAGCATCTGTTTTGCAGCACCTGAGTAGTGCAAAGCAGAGAGAATTAGGCTGAGAAGAAACCTCATGTTATAGCAGGTCACAACTCAGTAAAGCATACAGACTCACCTCAAATATTTCCATCTGCAAGGCTGTATCTGGAGAAAACATATAGCATTCACAGAGCACTCAACAAAAGAGTAAACTCTGTCATTTTCCATAGCAGCTTTCTAGTGAAGGAAAACACTTGTAGAACAACAGTAATAACTTTCCTTTTACAGACGATGTATAATTCACTAGAGATGGTTCCCACATGGAGAAGAAATGCCTCAGATTTTTTTTTTTTATCATTTACTTGGCACTTGGGAACTATTTATTACTTCATATACTTGGATATAATGGCAGTTAACACACAGTTATGATGGGGAAGTGATGTAGGATTCTAAAAGATACAAATTGCAGTACATATTAAACTTTGCTGCCAGTCTCAAGTCCTTTAGCTTTTTTAGGACTGCAGGGCCCCTCCAGAAGCATGATGGACATGAGCTGTGTTAGCTCTTAGTTAAACCCAGTGCTGCAAGCCAGCTCAGTGGGGGAATAATATCAGTATGTTCTCTTCTCTCTGCACTTCCCTGATGCTACAAAGAAGATGTGCATAAATAACTGCAGTTTCTGCTGAAGCCCAACAATATCTGGCTTCCATAGTCACCTTACAATTAGGTGGTTTGCAACATTTGCATTTGCAGCAATATGTTCTGTAAATCCTTATAGTTTTACTGATTACAGTGAAAGTACAGGAAAATATTGTAATTCAGTAAAAGATTCAGTGCATGACTGAGATACCTGAGTTTATGTGTCTACGTGCAATTGTTTCCATTGTGCGAGACATGAGTGGCGCTCCAGTGGCAGCCAGTGAAGACATAGGTAATGCAGTCCACAGGGATGGAAAAGCTGTTCCCAGCTCCGGCACAAAGTGAATTAAAACACTCTAGGCTCTGGTGATTAGATAAGTGCTATCACAGGAGCTTAAATACCCTTCTTGGGATTCAGTTGCCTAAGCTTAACCTGCCTGCTTACAAAAACCCAGGTGCCATTTGGGATGTCATCATGCCCCTGACTGCCAGTCTAGAGAAATATAGGTCTTCTGCAGGCCCTATGACATATGTCAAAACTGATGCAGATGTCTTGGACACCCCTGTGCACCTCAAATTAAAATGCTGTAGGTGAGAGATTATCTTCAGCTTCATCCCTTTTAAAGTTTTCAGTGCTTAGTTACAGATTAGAGATGCTTCTCTCATGGCGTTACACAATTTGGAAACTGAGGGTAATTTTTTTTCTTTCAAGAAAACCAAAATAACCAAGTACCTACTATTTAACCAGTGGTAGTGGTCCACGTCCTGGCTGAGCAGAGCTGAGCCTCTGTATTTAACTGCAAAAATTCCCTAGCCATCACCATATTTTTTTCCAGTGATAACACCAGTCAGCAGGCCATGAAGTTACTGACTTTCTTCACCACAGCTGCCGACTAGAAAACTTTAAACCAGGCAATGAAAAACTTTAATTAAGCAGAAGGAACTGACAGCTGCTGTTCTCTGAAACCTCTGAAGTCTGGTAGTTTAGAAACACTGTTAGAGTCAGACCCAAACACTTTCAGCAAAGAGATGGGACTGCAACCACATTTCTCAACAGTGCTAGGTCCACTTTATATTCTGGAATTCAAACTGAAATATCTGCACTCTCTAAGCATTAAGAAGGAGTCATCTGTGGATATACTGAGAAATAAAGTTTGCAATGTATGAGCAACTTTGAAATCATAAGCACATATGAATTCATAGGACTTTTATATACTGTAGTTAGCTGAGTAAGGAGTCAGAAAATCTGTACTTTAGAGTTGGAATATAAATTCTGCTTTAGTCTCACTTATCCTGACTCTTAGGTAACTAAGTAATTTGGCAAGAAGGTCATTGTCTGATTATAGCAAAAAGTTGATTCAAACTGTTCAAAGTTTTAAAAATCTTTTAACATCAAGTTAGAGCTGAATTATCATGCATGTTGTATGTAAGTCTGTTATGCATTAATATTTTATTTTTCTGTCTTGTACCTTAAATCATCATACTGCATAATGAAAAATATATATCAAACACAAAAGCAAGTGTATTTTTCAGCAGTCTACTAAAACTTAAAGTAACTTTTAGATTTACTTCTAGAGCTTATATAAAGGAGTATATCTTTTATCACACTGTAGCAGGATGCATTTTTATATCTGCTATATACATTATTTAATAGTGATGTGTAAAACTACAAAGGAATGTCAGGAAGAGCTTGCTGGGATGAAGTCAACTCATCACTGCAAAAATAAATACAGGTTGCAAATATAAAGAAATCTGGAAAATAACTATTACCATTTTTACTTAATGGCACCTTTCTGCTCCTTGAGTGATGACACAAGAATCTGCAAGTTGGAAGCATGTAAGAAACTTTTACTGAGTCTTATGTGGCAGGTATACTCTCTAAGGGAGGACAATATATGGAAACATAGATCTGAATTTTTTCTTTTGTCTTTCGATATTACCTATTGGAAAAATGCTGTAACGATTTCTTTCTCCTCGATTCCATTTTTCTTGCCACTATCTTTAAAATATTTATAGTATTTTAAAAAGATGACAAAAAAATCAGGAGTGTATTGGCAGTCTGACAGTTACAAAGCTCATGCAGTCTAATAGTTGCATTTGTGTTCATGAATACACTTATGTTTCTGAATGGATTCTCAGTGTTCACACAGAACACATTTAATAAAGTATTTAAATTTTATGTTATTTGCTCTAGAAGTATTCTGTGCTTAAATGAAAAGACAAGGATACCACTTAAGAGTCTGAACTGTACTGTACTCAGGTTCAAACTATGTGCATTATCTTTCAGAACGAGAAAAAAAGGGTCTGTTAGCGCTCTTAGGCAAGAACGGATTAATTTTTATCTTAATCCGGTTTATAGAAAAGCATTTCCTCCTCTTTGATGTGATATATGCTAAGTGAAAACATCATGCTCTACCCATCAGAATCATGCAAGTGGTCATTCTTTCTTTTGCACTGCTGTTACAAAAGGAGATAGCCTGCTCGGCTGGAAGGTATCCATGATGTTAAACAGTTCATGTGGCTGTGAAGTGCTGAGAGCAATCATGCAGAGCAACAGGCCACAGGAATGCAAATCATCCACAAAGCCAAAAGTGGAGCTAGCAGGTGGCCTCTCCTATTCATCTGATGTCAACACGCTGTTCAGATCAAGCCCTTTTAACATCTGGGTAGGCCCACTATTGCTTTTAATTAAATATAATACAGCCATTCGATGTTCTTGCATACAGGAAAACCACATAGTAAAAAGCATATCTTCTGCACACTGATGGTCACTACAGTTATATAAATAAATAGTACCACTTAACTTAGATTGCAAATCAGTTAAAATTTCATACGCTTTCCATATACCACTCAGTGTTCTACAGTTAGTGCCTTTCTGACATTTCAGTGACTGACCATATTTCCATGGAAAATGTTCTTGCTCCTTCAGAGGATTTAGAAGGGGAAAAAAAGCCTTGTAATTAACTTTTTCTACCTTTGAAACATTTCCACTGTAAAAGATTTTGAACAGAAACATTTGTTCTCAAAATTAGTTTACAGAGCGTATTTAACTGTGTTAACATATAAGCCATGGAAACTGTCATAATATCTAATTAAATTATTACTGACATTCCAATCAGTAGCAAAAAAAACATCTGTAACTGTAATTCTACTACAGAGAAAGTATAATTAAATCTATTCGGTAATGGGTAACAAGCTATTGCAAAAGTATACTGCAATGCTTTAGAAAGCTGGAATGCTTCAAATATCTTTTTCAAGTATAATAAACCTCTTTTTTTTTAAGTGGGAACATGAACATATGCATTCTTCTGAAGACCCTTTATTAGGATTTCATTTTAATGCATTTATGATTACATTAGTTCTTCTGTTTGAAACAGACTGGAAAAAATAACTGTCATCATTCAGAGCCCAGGACAGAGAAGCCAATGAATGTATTTTCAGTCTATCTCTATAGTGATCAAATGGTAACAGCATGCTTCATTTTAATTTAAGGAGATAAGTAAAATTAAAGCACACAGTGAAGTGTTTTCTTGAATGGAAACATTTTTCAGAATTGAAGCCAGAAATGTGTGACAATCCTGAAGTGCATTATTGTAAAATATTAGGAAAGTAGATGACTCAAGAGGAAAGTAATGTGATGCGAAGCGTTTAAACTAAGGTTGCAAGGTCAACTGTTGCTAATGGACTGAGAGTTTTAATGTAAATGATGGCTGCTCAGTAGCTCTGTGCAAAGAGAGATAGATGTCCAGCCCCTAATGGACAGATGTGATCATCCCAGAACTCCATCATAATTGCATTTTTAATTCCTCCCGTCAGAAAAGACTGCATCCAACTGGAATCTCCCTCCGTGATGTCCTTTTCCATCTGCACTGAGGTAGGCTGATGTTTGGAAAGCCGCTTTGCCTTAATTTGTCTACACTGTAGTTATGCGCATAACATGGATATTTGTTCTCCCTCCTCCAAAGTTGAAATTAGTATTGAAATGTGTAAGAGACAACAAAACCAGCAATGCATCAAAATTCTGTCTCAGTCATTCCTAAATATAAATGTCAAAGCTTGAATTATAAGTTGTAATGTTTTTTCTACTTCCCTGAATATGCCAGCCATCCACAAATTCTGTTTCATTAATTCAGATGCTCAACAGCACATATTACAAATAAACAATGTCTACTTTTTGTTGCTATAAAACCCCATATGTCTGCTAACAGTCATACCATGTTGAAGAGAATAGTACCTCAATATCACTTCCAGAGCGAATGTCAGGTTTCAGCTGCAGAACTTCTGCTGATTTGCAGGGGTTTGTATGCCTAAAAGCCCTATCAAATGTTTTCAGAATTTATGGCTATGTAACTTTTCCCAGTGTTCAGTTAGTCTAACTGTAGGCAAAAATATGTGGTACAAATATGTGGCAGTCATTGTGCAGATAAGTTTATTGGCCTGCTAGAAGAAAGGAAGTTTAGAGAGCGTTGCTTCTGCTGAGGTCATTGGCAAAACTTCCACTGACTCCGTTTGCGGTAGAGCTAGCCCTGGGGGGAAAGAGATTTTCTTTCTCTTTAAGTAAATTCTCGCATGGTTTTGAGTTTGGTCAGGGGTGGTTGTCTGTATTGACAGGGGAGGAGGAGAAAAGCTTTACTGCTAGCAAGGGCCTTAGCATTTTCAAAAGCTTCAGGACAGGAGGCATCACACTGAGTAGAAATCTGCCTATTCAGCTGATGAGTATTATAAAAGAAATATATAATAATCATGCAGAGTATTCTGATCATCTGTCAGTTATTGCTAGGAAAGAGCCAACAGATTTGAAAAACTGCATAGCTAGGATACAGCTACAAGTGTTTGCACAGATCAGACACCTAGCACTGAAGAATTTTGATATTGTCTAAACAGAAAAAGGATGCTATACCATTCAATTTTGGTATTTGTGTAAAATCTCCACAATTTTCCATGCAGAAAACATCTGTTTCATATATTATTAAATGTTTAATTTTGGAGGTAAGGGAATATATATATATATATATATATGTACTCAATGACACTTCTTATCAGGTACCTGTCTTTTTAGCACATTTTTTTTTGTTCCTGAATGTGCTTTCCTTAGTTTACAATCTCTTTTATAAAGAAGGCAGAAACACCACCTGAAGTGATCAAATGGAAATAAGTGTCTCTGTAAGTATAGCTTCACAAAATTTTGAAATCTCAGAAAGACAGTAGAAGTTCCAAAAGTTCCAGATTTAACCTAGTTCTTAAACCAATTTGGCAATTGAAAACCTATTCAGAATTTTTCTGTTATGTCTTGTAATGAGGTGCAGTGCTTTTGAAAGTAAATCATTGGAGTAATTTTCATAGACTTTAGAAATTCATCTTAAAACCCAAATAAAATACTTCTACCAGTCTACGTCTTGAATGTCTTTCAGTCACATTAAAATAATTGATATTTTGGAAGCCATGTCCTGAGTGCAGATATTCTTCCTCCAGTTTTTAATAAGGTTCAGCTCTTTTCTGGGAAAGATTGGTCTCTCTTAGGTACTTCAATAAAATAGGTAGTGTTTCAGACTTGGTATATTGAAGGTTCTACACCTTTCTTTTATTCATTTCATTGTGGAAGTAATTGTGTTTTAGAGGTGTTATCTCTGTTAAATACTTCATGTCCTATTTTACATTTGTCAAATCTATTTTTGCAAACATTATACTCTTTGGAGGAATTCTGAGGTTCTTATACAGATTTCAGCTGGATTAAGTGCTGTATTGAAAATGCTACCCAAGTGTACTTTATGCTACAATAAGTACTTATTTCAGAATTCAGTTATACCTACAGGAATATATTCTGTGTCCGATTATCTGGGAACACCAAAGATACAGTGTTTTGGCAGAATGACTTGAACTCTGCTAATTTAATGCTTTTGAAGAGGAGTTCGAGTGAAAGTGTTACATACAGTCTGAATTTCCTCCTCTGGCCTAACAAACAACGGCATTTGTTTGATGAAATTGAGAACAGGAAGGCTGCTTTCTTTGCTCCCTCTTGCATGTGCTTTTCTTAGCTTTTCCACTACAGCAGCATGATTGTATATGTAAATTTTGGACCTTTTTAAATAGCAGCTTAACCCAAAAAGGAAAAAGAGCACTCTGGTCTGGGCTGGGACTCAGTAAGAGCTAGAATATGATCCTCCTACAATACAAACAAGAAAAAAAAAAAACACAAATTGTTAGTACTTAATATTTCATTCTGAATATGTTTTGAGAAATAGCAATTTTAAATTCATATCTGTGTTTGATTAACACCAATTAAGAAAACTAAATAACATTTTTCTTTCTATTTCTTGGTATTTACGTTATTCACTCCTAAGCAGAATTCAGTGATAGTTTCTTCCACTTTTAGTTTTAGCAAGTTCTCTCGATGACGTCTTGATGCACATTCAATAGCTGGTTTCAGTTATACTGCTTCACTGGACTACTTGAGGACCTTACATTCAAACAAATTCAATTTTATCTTCAGTTTGCACTGAAGTTTGTTATTTTGTTTAAATGCTGGGTTTATGAGCCTCTGAGGACAAATTCTGTTGCTACTTGCATTTTTTATTGTCTCTAAATATTGAATGATTCTTAAATTATAATTTTGTGAAATATTTTTTATCAAAATAACAATACTTTCAGTATTAAATACATTGCAGTTGTGCACATAAAAACCATAAAATATATAAAATTATTAGGACTGAGGCCATAATTACTGTAAAATAATATTATTTTATTTATAATTTTGCACCTTTTAATCCTTTAGTAGCTTTAGCATGCATTACTTTCCTTTTGTCTTTATTAAAAACAAACTAACACATTCCTTTCCCCAAATCTCCCATCTTTCTGACCTTTTGATACAGTGAAACATTTTAAACTTTCAGAAGTTTTACAATGTGTTATATGACAGTTCCCACATAGAATTGCCCACACCTTATCTTTAAAAGAGTTTGGAAAATTCTCTATACTTAGCAGATATCTAAAAAGAACTTGCAGACATGCTTAGAAGAAGAGGTCTCCAACAGATTCCTTTAGGCTGTGATCTTTGATAACACAGGGCAAGGATTCTGGGGGGACTGTACATATTTATTAGATCAATGGTGTTAGAAATAACAGATATATTTTGAACACAGGATTTGGCAGCAAACTTCAAGCTAAGTGCAGACTTACTGTAACTCTTCTGAACTGATTCTATTGTTCAGACCATTTGAATAAAGGAGGATGTCAACAACAGGAAAAGTGATTCTTAGTCTTTAAAGAGCCTGGACACATGTTCTCCAAAGAATTGTAGTTCATAGACCTATCTGGACCTATTCTTTCTTTTCTTTTTTGGTTTTGGTTTGGTTGGGTTTTTTTCCCCCACATTTTCATCTCTCATACTGGAAACATCACATTGCAAGGTAATTATCAAAACTAGGATCTCTTGGGTTTAAACATTCTATTCTACATCTCATAATCAACAACTACTCTTAAAATTCCTGCAACACCTTCTTGCCCAAAGCAAGCCAATGGATATGTCAGGTGGGTAGTTAAAGAAAATTTTCTGATATATTCAGGATACCAAAATATCAAGTATAAGGGAAAAAAAAATTACTTTGGAAAGCAGTATAGAGTATACCCATGGCTAAATGCATGCAGAGATGAGTTCTTCTCCAGTTCATCCCCTGCACCCTGCAGCATGATATGTATTTAGTGTGAATGATGTTCTCTTGCTTGGGCACATTCTAGGAAGAGCGTATTGATGTGGCTTAACTACATCTGACTTGCAGATGCCAGTGTTAGGAAATGGAATTCATAAGACTGAGTCAAGACTCTGCATTCCCTATACAATAAATGGAGAAAGCCATCTTAGGAAGGTGTGGGTAACATCAACCTACATGAGTATGAGGAACGCAGCCAAAGGAGTGTTCAGACTTCTGTCCCTTGTACATACTTCACCTGCTCTGTAAGATGGATTCAGATGCTGAAACTGCTGTCAGCACCTAAAGCATCATATTTTGTCTTTGAATACATGTTTGGTATGTTCTTCAGATAGGGAGTGGTGGTAGTACTACCACCATTCACACAGTATTCTGCTGCCTAGGGTATGCAGCCAAGGTCTCACCTTAACCTCAGGTGATTTGAAGATAAAACCATATTTTGACTGTCCTGAAGGTACACCACTGGGCTGTGAAGAACACAAATTGTGGAACCTAAAGGAGGTCCAGTTCTTACAATAAGTGTGGTGAGGGACTGGCACAGGTTGCCCAGAGAAGCTGTAGCTGCCTCATCCCTGGAAGTGTTCAAGGCCAGGTTGGACAGGGCTTTGAGCAACCTGCTGTAGTGGAAGGTGTCCCTGCCCATGGCACAGGTTTTGGACTAGATGATCTTTAAAGGTCCCTTCCAACTCAAACTATTCTATGATGGTGCTATGAGAGAACTTTGTACATAAGATTGAGAATGTGCTTGTGATTTTCCATCTATATGCTTTACACTGCATGGACAGAATAAAGAACATAGTCTTGATAGCAAAGACTGAAACAGATAGTTTATTATTAGATTATGCTGATAGATTTGGCTGGAGAAATATTTCTTTAATCAGTGTTGTGATGCTAATTATTTCCTCCATATGACTATGCAGTGAACTTGACAAATACAACCATTGTCAAACTTAGCTTCATGAAGAGCTGTGTTATAACACAGATTACAGGAATCATTAAGTACACTCCAGTTAATTCTATTGACTTGATTAAAAACAGAAAATGTGAGATCATGTCAGACAAAGTTCTATTCACTTTCAGATTATTAATACCTTTTGGTTTGTGACTGTGTTATTTCTATGGAGAACAATTTTGTTTAATTAGAGTTCTGTAAAGATTTGGATAAAAATGAGTACATCAATTTGTAATACATTAAGATAAAAATATCTGTAGATTCAGAAATTAATCTGGCAATGAAGTGTTATCCTTTGACTAAAGAATTTAGTGTTTGGCTTCAAGATTTTCTCATCACTTCTCTCATCCAGGCTCCTACGAAGTCCTCAAAATATGCAGAATGATATATTGTGTTCTGTCTAATCACTGAGCATATGAATAGATGCAAGTTTTTTAGATGGAAAAAGTGCTCTGAACTATATTTTTATGGTCTACACTTTCTTACTCATGTCTAAGCAAACACAGACAAGCCCAACATTATATATTCTCTTAGTGAAAGAGTATTATAATCAAGCTGATATTCTTCTCATTTATGCAAGCATGTTTGGGTGTTTTTTTTTCCCTGTTTTGGAATCTTCTTGACTAACATAACTCATCTGTGACAGCTGCTGTTGATGAAAGCTCTCTAAAAAACTGCTCCGCTTGAAAACGTCATGCACTGGGTTGGTTTGTTTGTTTGTTTATCTTTCAGAACACTAAAAATTATTAGGAACAGTCGATTGATTTTGGTATTTTGTATTGATAATGATTTGTGACTTGTTATTACTTTATATTATGTAGTTTTCTTCTTGTATGATTGAAGGAATTCTTACTTTATCAATATTCAAGATACATGAAGAAAATTTCAAATAAAACAGAAAAATACCTAAGTAAGTAAGTGATTTGGTTCATTATTAATGAAAAGCAATTCTAGAAGGAAGAAAGAATCAAACTGAGGGTTTTTTTTTAGCGGTTAATTGAAAAAGAATGTTAGGCAAATAATAGATAACTAATTAAAAAAAGATTTTTTAATTCAGTAAGATTTTGTACAGCAGACATTGTAATAAAAGATATTAGGAAACAGAATAATTCACATTGCAATCAAGATTTTTGTTTAAAAAAAAGCTGTCTGTGTTTTATACTGATGCAAGCTGTATAATATTTTCTGTAGATATGTTTTATAAAATCACATTTTTATATATAAACACTAACAGGATAGAAATGCCTTTTATTCTGGAATTTCCTAAATTTTGAATAGCTGAATATGCTGCTGAATTACAATTCTTTTATTTGTGAAAAGATCTGGGGGTTTTCTTTTAAGAGAAATTATTAATGAAAAAAAACAACACAAAAACAAAACAAAAAAAAACAGAAAAGAGAACAGAAACCTTATGCAACTGCCCTTTGATCTCCCAGTACACCAGACAAAAATTCTTCCCCTTGAACAAATGAAGTAACTTGATAACACACTTAAAGTGGTCTTCTGTCCTGATTATTACTAGAAGAGATAGGTCACATTGTTAGCGTTCCCTGATAGCAGCGTGATAGCAAGGAAGAGTGTTGGGTTCTGGCTCAAGAAAAGTAGCCTTTAGTAATTAAGGACTCCTTTGCCTGCTGTAACGGACTTATTCTGGTCCTTCTGAATGCCTTGGTTTTGGCCTTTTCACCAATCTGACTGAATATATGTTACTGAACATCCGAGTTTTCTGTAAATAGCCTCATTTTCTTCTACACAGAATCTTTGTAATGGGGGGATTTGCATACTCTGTCTGTCTCCTGGTCAGAGAAATAGCTCTGATTGGGCTATTGAACACTGAGAAATATAAAATATCAAGGAAATGGCTACTATGCATGCACAGATCAGGAAGTATAGTGGATTCAGTGTATTAGAGAAAGCAGTAATTTTGGTATATCACAAACAAGTCCTTTTACATTAAGTGCATATATATATCATACATATTTGGGGAAACAAGGCTGAGTGTAATGTAGAATGGATGGAGCCACGTTACCAGGTCTCAGAACTAGAGAATGGTCCCTAGCACTTTCGGATCACCTGAGTGATGTCCCTCAGGATCGGTGTTGGGACTGGTCTTGTTCAACATCTTCGTCGCTGACATGGACAGTGGATTGAGTGCGCCCTCAGCAAGTTTGCCAATGACACCAAGCTGTGTGGTTTGGTTGATACGCTGGAGGGAAGGAATGCCATCCAGAGGGACCTTGACATGTTGTAAGCTGGGCTGATGTCAGCCTTAAGAAGTTTATGCTCCATCCCTGGCTGTGTTCAAGGCCAGGTTAGACAGAACCCTGGATGACATGCTTTAGTGGGAGGTGTCCCTGCCCATGGCAGGACTTAAGGTCCTTTCCAACCCTAACTGTTCTATGATTCTATGATCATTGAAAGGTGGCCACCAGCGTAACCTGCAGTTAATGGGTATATTTGGTGAATGCATGGTGCCTTGTAAGGCACATCCTAACTACTTGTAGGGCAGGTGTCAGACAGATGAGTTTTGACAGCAGTACAGTCTGGAGCCCTGCCAATCAAGAGACACTAGAGAGCACCCTACAACCAGTTCATGTTTCCTGCAGCTGCAGCAACAGCAAATGAAGTTGCAGTTATAGAGCAGCTTGCAGTTTCTGAGGTGCTGGCTTAAGTCTCAGCCAGACTCGGACACATTATCACTGAAAGAGTATCCCGCTATATTAGCAGCAACCAATATGCCAGCTGAGCTGGCAGTCATGCCTGCTACTGTGAGGGCATGAGTTCTCAACAGAGAACTGTGCTTTTTAATATATTGCTTGTAAAGCAATGTATTGCTGTCCTTAACTTTCAGGAAACCGCTGAAGGGTCTTGCCTGATAACTTCGAATAAATAAGCACATGACCCTTACAATCTTTCGAATCTGAGGTGAGCTGTCAACTTGAAACATTTCCGATTGAATAGTTAAATTTCGGCAACTGGAAATAAGATTTTGTAGTGGAAAGTGTCAGGCAACTTTAAATAAACAGATCTGCCAGCCCTGCTTCTAATAAAAAAATTACACACAGACATATGCACACACATGCACTTCCTCAAAAACCTCTTTTATGCCCATGTGTCTGCTCCTGGACAGGCCCAGCAGAGCTGGCCAGACACAGACAGGAAGAATAGGGAGTTCCAAGAACAAGCATGAACTCTCTGGAGTCAGCCAGAAAATGTGTCTCCCACTGCTGCAGATGTTGCTCATAGGTCTCAGTTGTGCAGCATGTGTCAGTGATAAAATTGAATGCTATGAGTAATTAGAGCAGCTTACAGGTCATACGTATGCAGACATGACCAAAGGGCAGCAGCACAGGCTGGACACCAGTTCTGCTGATGACAACGTGGCAGGTAGCACCCTTCTTTACTTGCTAGCACTAAATCAGCTCCTCTGTAATATTCCTTGACTGAATGAATAGCTGTCAAACAGGAAAAGGTCCTCCCTAAGACAGAAGTCAAGAGACACAGAGTGTTTCATTGCACCCCTTGACATTGTTCCTGCTAGGCTAGCTGCCATAAAAACTGGATAGAAATGTGGACTATACTTCATGGAGGGTGGGTGGCCTATTTAATGCCTATAGCAATATGTGGTTATTAATGTACCCTCTCAAAACAGAGGAAAACCACTAACGTTTCATTTTAAAGGAGTTTAGGGGAGCTCCCATAGACTGACAGATTCAAGGAATGCTTCCTAATAAACACAGGTCCCTAAGAAACAAACCAAATAGTAATATATTATTAAAATTAAAACCACATTATTAAAAGATAGTGTTTGGACTATTTTTCAGGTTTCTTGGCTGACACTTTCCTCCCTGCTGTTCCAGACTTTCCCACAAGCATTGTCACAGCTATAGGCTTCAACAACCCTTCATCTGCTCTTGAGGTTCTTACAATTCTTTTTCCCCATTAAAAACTGCAGACAGAGCTTTTACTAGTGCCAGTTTTGTTTTCTTTTAATATAAAAAGTAAGTTAAACAGGGCAAACTTCTTTCTTGAAATGAGAAGTGACAGCAACAAAAGCTAACATAGAAAGGGAAAATACCAAATTCTTCTATTTCTATTTTACAAACTTTTTTTTTTTTTCTGGCTTCCACTTATATTGGTTACTGTGTTTCTCTTTTTGCAGTGGTGGACTCACCTTCCTCGCCATGCAGGTTTTCAGCACCATCACTGATAGCTATGTAATGGAGGTCTACCATCACAAAAAAATAAATAAATAAATAAATCTGGGCAATACTCCTATCCATGGCCCAGAAAACAATCAATCTCTGCTTTGAATAGTGGGGAATTAAGGAGGGGATAAAAACTTGTTTGTGCTGAGGAATGTGTAGGTTCTATATGCTAGAATCAATAATCTATTTGCTAGTACTTACGTTTGACCATAGTTGCTCTTCAAATTGCTAAACAGTAAATAGGATGGAGGTATTATTTTAAACCTGTTCTTATAATTCACAAATAGTGTGGGAGACTGTTCTAGTATTCTGGAACTTTGAAAAAAAGGTAAAAAAGGAAAAAGATCGTTATGCTACAAATAAATAAGTCTGTTGCAATTGGTACTGCATTTTACTATCTGTGGGTAGAGGCAAAAAGTGATGCTTATTGTTCCCTAATTATAAACCAGGATGTATTTTTGTTTTAGTTCAATCTTTATCTTATAGGATTGTGATACAATTTGTGGTCCCTTTGTAAGAGAAAACATAGAAAAGTCATGAAACCATTTAAAGCAACAGCAGACATTTAAACAATACTTAGGACATTATCCTCATAAGGGTAACAGCTGTTGTCAGGTCATATCTTTCCAGAAAAAAATGAAGATCTTACATTCACAGAGATCATGTCCAAACATTATATTTAACATTGTATGCCTAAATGTGTTAACACTATAATATAATAAAAGTGCTAGAAGAAAATCTTAGCAACAGTTTACAGTGGTCTTTTTTCCCTCAGAATGTTCACTTTCTGTCACCCTAAAACTCTACATAAATTCTGCTAAATTCATGCTATAGTTTCATTTGGTTTTCTTCAAGCTAAATGTTTCACAAAACTTCTGCTGTGAAAAGCCTTCCTCTTCTCTTTTTATCCAGTTCCTCTGGGGTGAAAGTACTAATCCAGACAGTAGCTAATGAATTCTCTGGGATAAAGGATTTTAACCCTTATCTTTAAAGAAGGCCTTGAAAGTTAGAAAGTATTCTGGGAGCAAGTGTGCAGACTCAGCTTCTGTTGAAGCTCTTCTATTTTAGGTAAATGCATTCCCACTAGATCAGGGACACAAGCATTTAACAGTTGGGTAAGTAACTTAACTAGACCCAGTATTTGTATTATGGAGGACCAGCAATATAACCAGCCCTGTTGCATGAATTATTGTGTCTGGCTCCTTAGCCTCCTCCCATCCCCAGGCCAGCCACGAGACTAATATAGATACTGTCCTGCAGAAATAGAGCTTATTAGTTTGGAATTGGTAGCTCATATTCATTGTGGTCACACCCATATCTTCCAATTTGGAAACCACTGGTCTAAGGTTTAAAGCATTCATCTGGAGGAGGATGGCCAAAACTTAAATTTCTGTGATTCAGAGCACATATGGTGAAAGATAGAATAATCTTGGATGGTCAAACCTAGCTTGTTTTGAGGTACATCTCTCCTGTCACTGATAGAGATATTGGAACAAGTTCTTCACTTCTTAATCACTGGAAAGGTTTTACTGTTGGCAAATTATTCCTTCCATGCTATGTTTTCAGCCTATTACTTCTTGAGCAGTCTTCAGTAACCAAAAAGTCAGGTATCTTTCTTCCTATTTGTTTATTTCAAATTCCCCCACCAGATACACTTCTTTAACAGAATTCATTCTTTCTTTCTAGATAAACCACACCTTTGAAATCTCAGGTTACCCACTCTGCTCTCCTTTTTTATTTGAACTACATTTTTTTGTGAAGAATGAGACCCACAGTTGGACACAGCAAGGCCTTATCAGAGTGGAAAGATTTTTTAATGTTCCCTGTTGTCTGTTAATCTCACATTAGAAAAGTCCCTTCTTGATGCTTCAGAAACTCCTAAAAACTACTTGCCCTACTGTGAATTGGGTCCAGCTTAGGCCTTAGGTCCTTTTCCCCGCTCCTGCCTCTGCTCCCTGCAAACCATGAGGGGGCTAATGATTAATTGAAACCAGATGCATTGGCTTTTTCCTACATCTGATAATTCATTCTGTCACAACAGCCTTGGAATTAAAACAAAATAAAAAAGTCATTAAGAAACCAGGCTGTCCATGGAATAGTCACCAAGAAGTAAGCAGTCCTTAGGCCAGTGACTAACACAGACAGGTATTTAGACCTCCCCCTATCCAAAACATGGCATCAAATTTCTTTATTAACTCAACATAATGTATCCAGGAAATCATCACCCAAAAATTTAGTGTAGGTAGCAGGCTGTGCAAATAATTGTTTTTTCTGTATGAACACAGAACCAGACTATATAATTCATATTTCTTCTCTCACTAACTGACATAACATTAATTAATTAGTTCTTAGATATTTTAGGAACTTAAACAGGAATTCACAGAGTAGCTGAGAGAACCATATCACTATATTCTCCAGGTAGAGGGCTTGAATAGGGCATCTTTGAAACAAATATCCAAACTACCACATTACATCCTAACTATGGGTACAGTGACAAAACAGGGTTATGAAGGGCACCTTACACTTGCTGTGATCCAAACTGTAGGATTTAAAGCATTTGGAAATTTCTCATTTCCAGAATTTGTCTTTATTTTTCTTTTTGTCTTTATTGCGGGAACAGTTGAAGAAAATTTAAGTCAAATTTGCAACTGTTTCTGGATGACCTCAAATTTTGTTTTAGAAAAGGATAGGAAGGGGTAAAGATATTTGTTACTGTAAGAAAAGAAAAAAGAAATCATCCAAATTCAGTAGTTAGACAGTGTAAGCGGAGCACACATCTGAGTCTCTATTGAAAGCAAAACACTGGAAAAAAGCCTGCAAATTTATTATGTCAGTATAACAAAAAATTAGACAATATAAACCACTTACAACTACTATAAATAGTAACTTTTACTTAAACTCACATGCAGATGAATTCTTTTGAGTATGGAGGGCAGGAGATTAAAGACATTCTGCCAAAAAAAAAAAAAAGGATTAAAAGATAGAGCTCAAACATATATTTAGGGTTGGCAAAGATGAGGGATGGTAGCGATTATTTCCAAGCTCCACCAAGCACCTTTGTCCAATTAGCCAAAGTGTTTCTTTTTCAGAACAGCTTGGAGGAGTCCAGAGCTGCTGGCTGGCCTATGGAGCAGATGTAAGTAATGTTGCTGGAGATTGTTAATCTTCATTGTCTTTGAATTTGGTATTTTGTAGAGTGAGAGGCAAATACTACCACTTATTCCGAAAAGCAGAGTACAAGTACTAGAGCTGCATAAGCACAAAATGGCTTTACTTAATAGTAAAGAGAAAATGTGTCCTTTCATTTTGCAATGTTTCCTTCTCTCACCTAGACCCCTAGAGCCTGATATTCCTTACTCAGAAGAAAAGTTTGGGTCATCTCCCTGAAAGGCCCATTCCCCTGACTTCCTCAACAATCTCACCCTGGATGTCTATTTTTCATGCATTTCCTACAATTTTGTACATGAGATCTTAACTGAACTAAAATATTTTGGTTATTCTGCAAGGATGTTCAGAATAATTAGTTTAGCAAAATCTTTTTATGGAGCTGAGCATCTTCAAATCCAAAATATAAAGATTGGAGGGTGTGTTAAAATGCCATCTGAAGGTCGCTGCTGACATCATAAAGTTCTCATAGAAAAGCCTTAAATCATTACTAAGGCTGAAAAACGATGGTAATAATAATTGGCTAAATTTTCCCTCTCCTTCTCAGCATATGTGAGACAAACTATCAGATTAAACTGTGGGTAGGTCATTCTCTAACTTTCCCATTGGTAGAAGACTGCAGTTATTTGTATATCCAAGAATGCTCAGCTGGTTCCAGTGTCTTATGCTTTTTTTAATTATATCAGCTTCAGAGTACGAAGCCCACTGCAGGGGATGTCTCTTTGGCACTAGAATAATTAACACAATGGGAGCTGTACTTCTAGAACGGTTATTATCAACATAATGAGTCAGCCCTGTGTTTGCCTGAACAAACAAAAGGGTTGGGTTAATGCAAAATGATTAGCTAGGCCTTTTTATCTAACCTCTTTTCACTTAGTTAAATTTTTAAATTAACATTTTTTTCAAATACAGGAATAAACTTCAGCTTTATAAGTGCCAAAACAGAAAGATTTTCCTCTTTGGGCTGAAACTATGCTCTGAATTCATTGACATTTGCTAGTTGTTTCAGTCCTCATGAAACTACTGTTCTGCATGAATTTACAATGTCAAAATGTTTCACCAGATGTATTTAAACACAGTAATCAGGTTACTACTTTGTGGGTTTTTTTGATAACCTTAGCAGATTGAGAGGTTTTAAACATTTTCTCCAACACTCAAATTATGTTGCACCCTCTCGATTTCTCAACGTCCTATGTAAAATGCAAACACCAGAGATGTCTCTGTGATGTCTTTTAGGATCCATCGCATGGATGGACTTGGAAGGAAAAAGTCATCTCCCCAGTGTGACAGGAGAACAGAAAAGAAAAACATTTGAAGAGAAATACAAAGGGAGAAAAGATACTGTGATCACAATGAGCTTTCCTTTTAAGCTGAAGGTGAGTATAGGTGGTAGGAAGGCTATGGCTATGATAATGAAGCAGCTTTTCTGTGAAAAAGTTTAGAAAAAAGAGATGTGCACATCTCATTGGAAGAAGTACAGAGACTTGCAGAAGTTTAACCAATTTTCAGAGCACTGATTTCAGAAAGGTGGTACTTCAGCTGCAGAGAGAAACTGATTACTGTGTAAGAAAGAAAGAATTTCTCCCAGGATGGTGATGGTGCACTGAGAAAGCAAGGGAAAGATACACAATTGTGAAACTGCTCATTCTGTTTGATCAAGCATATCTACTCCAATCTCTATGCCCCTGTGGATTTGATTCAACAGAAAGCATGTGCTGCCTTGAGGGCTCAGTGCTCAGTGGTATTACTTAATGGAAATGAAGGAGATGGCCAGGAAATCAGCACAGTCTGAAGCTACTGGCAGAGGAAGAGGGAAGGGGTTAGTCTTCAGGCACACACTTTGACAAGTCTGACATCAGTCCCATCTCCTGTGGCTCCTTCAGGCAACAGCTGTGTTGCAGGCATGAAAGCAAAAGCAGAATCGTACTCCAGCATTAACATCCCAACTTTTCTGTCCATGTAACCTTACTACATCTATCTCATAGACAAACACCTTCTTCCCTGGCCAATTCAGTGGCCAAGATCCCCACCATTGTTGTCAACCTTATTCTGGTAATTTTTATCTTGTTTTTTTGTTTTGATTAAAAAAACAAACAAAGTTTCTGACTGGCTTTTCTTATTTCCACACCCCTTTCTTATCTTTTGCAGCATCTTCTTCTGCTTCAAATGTCCAGAACACACCTTGAAGTACACTGGAAAAAAAAAACGGTTTGCCTGACATGCTCTGGCAGATGAAAAAAAGGCCAGCAGAGAAAAAGAAATACACGTGCACATCCCCATACCCATACCCATGCACATACAAATACATAGTTTCTTTAGCTTCACTCTTTTGGAGTTATATTAGGAATTGCATGTTAAGAGTGGGGTACTTAAATTCTTAGACCATGACTCCACTACTGTGTCAAGTGCCAGTGTCAAAGCCAGTTAAATCACACAAATCTCTGTTGGCTGCAGCAGACCATCTACACCAGAAATTTGCACCAGAGCACTTCCATTCCAGGAGGGGAAAAACATCTCCAGCGGGACTAAAAGGAGAAACTCAAAAGAGCAGCAGCTACTAGAGTGGAAACCAAACCCTGTTAAAGTCCATTAAGCATAGTGGGGCCAGGATTTCACCCCAACCTCTTTTATTCAGCTTGAAGCGTGTTATTTGCCAGGGGAAAAGTTCAGCTGAAGCCACACGCTTAGGCTGTACATACAACAAAGAGGCAGGGAGGGGAAAAAAAAAGGCAGCACAAAGGATTACTTTAAAGTTAGACCTCAGCTCCTTTAATTTGACACAATGAAGGAAAGCACATAGGTTTCAACAGGATAAAAGCAGACTTTATTTTGTAAAAAGATCTCAGGTTGAAACAAAGGACTGTAATTGTACCTCCTATCTGCAAATCTGAGGTGGTGAAAGAAAAGAAAGTGGGTGGATGGTTAACAAGAATAGTTTGAAACCACGCTTTGTTAACAGAGTAAAATTAGCTTGCTGAGAACCTTCATTTTCCACATGACTTTTAACAAGAGCATTATTTTACATATCTCTATGGTAGGGAGATGCTTACAAATTTGCAACAAGTCACTGCTGAACCTGAGCTAATTTTTCTCTCTGTTTTCTCTGTCATCTGCTTCATTAATGACAATACATTAGACTTGGGTTGCGAGAATATCTATGGCTAAAAGCCTGTCAGCATTTCCATTCTGTACACATAGGGAACTTTCAAAATGGCTTAGTTTCAGCCTATGAAATACACCCTATCAAACCTGGAAAAGGTTTAAAGGTAAAAGTATACTTTGTTTTTCAAAACAAATCATTCCTGTAGCTCTGTTTGAAGTGTGGGATGAACCAACTGAAATTAAAAATAGAGGAGTACTCAATTCACATGTCTTTTTATTTGCTCATTTTTGCAAATATGAAAAGCCATGGGCCTGTCCAGCTCCACACCTGCCTGCTGCAGGAGTTAAGGCACATGCTTAGGAAAAGGCGATACCCCGGCCCTCTCCTACCATACCTCCATACCTCCCAGCTGCTGCCATAGGATGGTCCCACACGTTTGTCATATAAATTACTTGAGATCTGTAATTTGCGTCTTTTTCTTTCCTTTTATTTTTTGACAGTTACATTTTAACACCTGTATGCTGTACTTGACATCATAAAACCTGATTCTAAGTACAGTTATATTATTAAGTGTCAGTTCATTCTGCCATTTCTACAAGCCATCTGTGGTGGAGCTCACGGGAACATACTTTTACTCTTGTTTGTGTATGAGTGGTGCTTAACATCAAGGAACTGGTGAGGCCTGTCAACACTGCCATCCAAAACCAGAACTCACCAGCCTGTTTTAAAAATCTGGCAACTCCTTTGTTTTTATTTTCTAACCTTTTCTATGCTCTTGCAAATGCAAGATACAGATTGTCCCCGTCATTTGTTTAAAAACCTGATCAGTTTTTGGCTAGAAGTGCCTTCTACAACTGCACTCCCAAATTCAGAAATAGAGTTTTTCCACTCATTTTTAGAACTTTTCTACCTTGTGGAGTGAATTTCATTATGAGTTATGTCATGGCAGGTGTTCATCTCCCTTCACCTTCTTAATGCAGGAAGCATATGGGGCATTACCCACAATAATAACCCCACTGAATGTCTCTACCAGCAAAGATGACGGGAAAGCCAACTGGCCAGTCTGGAGTTCCTTTTCGTAAGGGAAATTCCATGGGAGTTATGGGGCTTGTATAATAATAGCTTTATTCTTGAATATTTTCCTATGCGAACTTCATGTTCAGGTTATGGGCTTGGGGAAACAGATTTTAAAGAAAGAAGGTAATGTTTCTGAATAACAATTAAAGAACATGTCAATTCAGATTTAATTTCAAATTGTCGCATTTTGGGGATTATAGATTCAGACTCCTGATCTTATCAATCAAACCGTATTTTTCACAGGTTTCATTCTTTTTTTTTTAAGTGTTTGAGTTTATTCAAATTTATTTAGCAGATACATCTCTGGGGGGAAATCCCAACATTATTAAATTCAAGGTCTCAAAGAAAGGAAGGTTAAAAAAAAATATGCATTACTTGGAAAATTCTGTTGATTAATACTGAAGGGCTGTCTAATAAATTTGAAGTTAAGATTAATCTGAATCCATATAATATATGGAAAATGATTCTAAAATTGCAATTTGAGAAACTACATTTTAGTCTTGAAAAGTTCAATTTCTTCTTCTACACCAAAGCGTACCAAAGTGAGTATGTATTTGCACTCCAAATTATATGCATATGTAACTCTCATCCTCCAAATAAACTCCTTTTATACTTTCCATTAAGTCTACAGTACCAGCATCTTTTGCGGTACAAGAGTTGCAATATAGAAATGCAGTACAAACCAAATCAAATAATCACTTAGCTACAGAATGAATACATTTCAGGGGGTTTTATAGTGTTCCTCAGACTGGGACACAGCAACCAGTTTCCACATAGTAAGAAATACAGAATTTCCACTGCTCAACAGAAGTGGTATCCTGAAGCAATTTTCTTACTGGGCCAGATAATGCCACTACGCTGCACAGCACCAGCTGAAGACTGGTCCAAATACCTAGATTTTGCAATATTTCCATAAACTTTCATTGTAAACCCAGTATAGCTCTTCTTCTACTCTTTTTTCTAGCAAAGAAATAGTAGCCGAGCAATCACTGAGCTAACATGTGAAAACAACAGTTTGTGTTCTCTTGTCTCAAGTGAAGGTACAAAAAAAAAAAAACAAAACCAAAACAAACCACAGAATAAAAAGTAAACTGAAGATGAGTATTGATATCTACTCAAAGATGATATCCGTTAACACAGCTGAGGGTCTGAGAATCAGAGACTAGGAACTGGGGTGTCACAGTATCACAGTATCACAGTATGCTAGAGATTGGAAGGGACCTCGAAAGATCATCTAGTCCAATCCCCCTGCCGGAGCAGGAACACCTAGATAATGTTACACAGGAATGTGTCCAGGCGGGTTTTGAATGTCTCCAGGGAAGGAGACTCCACAACCTCCCTGGGCAGCCTGTTCCAGTGTTCCGTCACCCTCACTGAGAAGAAGTTTCTTCTCAAGTTTAAGTGGAACCTCTTGTGTTCCAGTTTGTACCCATTACCCCTTGTCCTATCATTGTTTGCCACCGAGTAGAGCCTGGCTCCATCCTCGTGAACACTCCCCCTTTATATATTTATAGACACTAATAAAGTCGCCCCTCAGTCTCCTCTTCTCCAAACTAGAGAGACCCAGCTCCCTCAGTCTTTCCTCATAAGGGAGATGCTCCACTCCCTTAATCATCTTCGTTGGCCTGCGCTGGACTCTCTCCAGCAGCTCCCTGTCCTTCTAGAACTGAGGGGCCCAGAACTGGACACAATATTCCAGATGCGGTCTCACCAGGGCAGAGGAGAGGGGAAGGAGGACCTCTCTCGACCTACTAACCACCCCCCTTCTAATACACCCCAGGATGCCGTTGGCCTTCTTGGCCACAAGGGCACAGTGTTGGCTCATGGTCATCCTGTCGTCCACTAGGACCCCCAGGTCCCTCTCCCCTACACTGCTCTCTAACAGGTCGTTCCCCAACCTATACTGGAACCTGGGGTTGTTCCTGCCCAGATGCAGGACTCTACACTTTCCCTTGTTGTATTTCATCAAGTTATTCCCTGCCCAACTCTCCAGCCTGTCCAGGTCTCGCCGGATGGCAGCACAGCCTTCTGGTGTGTCAGCCACTCCTCCCAGCTTAGTGTCATCAGCAAACTTGCTGATAGTACACTTAATTCCCTCATCTAAATCATTGATGAATATATTAAATAATACTGGTCCCAGTACTGACCCTTGAGGCACTCTACTAGATACAGGCCTCCAACTAGACTCCGCCCCATAGACTACAACTCTCTGGCTTCTCTCCTTCAGCCAGTTCACAGTCCACCTCACTACCTGATCATCCAGACCACACTTCCTCAATTTAGCTGTGAGGATGCTGTGGGAGACTGTGTCAAATGCTTTGCTGAAGTCAAGGTAGACCACATCCACCGCTCTGCCATCATCCATCCACCGTGTTATTTCCTCATAAAAGGCTAAGAGATTCGTCAAGCATGATTTCCCCCTGGTGAAGCCATGTTGACTGCCCCTCATAACCTTCTTATCCTTGATATGCCTTAAGATGGTACCAAGGATAAGGTGTTCCATCACTTTCCCAGGGATGGAGGTGAGGCTGACCGGTCTATAGTTACCTGGGTACTCCTCCTTGCCCTTTTTGAAGACTGGAGTGACATTTGCTTTCCTCCAGTCCTCAGGCACCTCTCCCGTTTCCCAAGACTTGGTAAAGATGATGGAGAGTGGTCTAGCAATGACTTCCACCAGTTCCCTCAGCACCCGCGGGTGCATCCCATCTGGACCCATGGATTTATGGATGTCCAGATTGCTCCAGTGGGGTAAATTCACTATAACAGAAAAGGAGACTATATGACTCCCTGCTGTTACCATGCTCATGTGATGGGGAAGGCTGCACCAGCAGACAGCCCTCTGCAGTGGCATTGAAGTTACAGCTAATAAACTTGTGCAGAGACTTAGTTATGTAAGACTGCATAAAAGTCTCACTGGTGCTAGATCCTGTGTTTTCAATTATGTGTAAGTTTCTTGTCATTATACGTGCTCAGGTATTGTAAGAAAGACTTCAGTGGTATACTGGAAAATTTACTTAAACCTCTATGATCCAGAATGATCATTTGGAGACAGAATCCTTTAAACACAAGAAATAGAGTGCCTTTGTATAAGGGGAGAAAGAAGTAAAAAACCAAAACATTGGAACTCTAACTATGCTTTTATATAAGCCAGGCTCTGTTCAAGGACGCAGATAAACAGGACTCTGCTCTTGAGCAGAGCTTGCTTCTTTAGCCTTTTCCCATGATGAAGAGTTCCCAATGACAAGTCTGCAAGACCAGGTTAGAAGATGACTCCTAGTGTTATATTTTCACATAGTGAATAGTTACAGCCACGAAGACTGAATAAGATTTTGAAGTTAAATCTTAAGCTTTTTTTAGATTTCAGATTTCACTTCTACTAATCACAGTATCACAGTATCACAGTATGCTAGAGATTGGAAGGGACCTCAAAAGATCATCTAGTCCAATCCCCCTGCCGGAGCAGGAACACCTAGATAATGTTACACAGGAATGTGTCCAGGCGGGTTTTGAATGTCTCCAGGGAAGGAGACTCCACAACCTCCCTGGGCAGCCTGTTCCAGTGTTCCGTCACCCTCACTGAGAAGAAGTTTCTTCTCAAGTTTAAGTGGAACCTCTTGTGTTCCAGTTTGTACCCATTACCCCTTGTCCTATCATTGTTTGCCACCGAGTAGAGCCTGGCTCCATCCTCGTGACACTCCCCCTTTATATATTTATAGACACTTATAAGGTCCCCCCTCAGTCTCCTCTTCTCCAAACTATAGAGACCCAGCTCCCTCAGTCTTTCCTCATAAGGGAGATGCTCCACTCCCTTAATCATCTTCGTTGCCCTGCGCTGGACTCTCTCCAGCAGCTCCCTGTCCTTCTTGAGCTGAGGGGCCCAGAACTGGACACAATACTCCAGATGCGGTCTCACCAGGGCAGAGTAGAGGGGAAGGAGGACCTCTCTCGACCTACTAACCACCCCCCTTCTAATACACCCCAGGATGCCATTGGCCTTCTTAGCCACAAGGGCACAGTGTTGGCTCATGGTCATCCTGTCGTCCACTAGGACCCCCAGGTCCCTCTCCCCTACACTGCTCTCTAACAGGTCGTTCCCCAACCTATACTGGAACCTGGGGTTGTTCCTGCCCAGATGCAGGACTCTACACTTTCCCTTGTTAGATTTCATCAAGTTACTCCCTGCCCAACTCTCCAGCCTGTCCAGGTCTCGCTGGATGGCAGCACAGCCTTCTGGCGTGTCAGCCACTCCTCCCAGCTTAGTGTCATCAGCAAACTTGCTGATAGTACACTCAATTCCCTCATCTAAATCATTGATGAATATATTAAATAATACAGGTCCCAGTACTGACCCTTGAGGCACTCCACTAGTTACAGGCCTCCAACTAGACTCAGCCCCATAGACTACAACTCTCTGGCTTCTCTCCTTCAGCCAGTTCGCAGTCCACTTCACTACCTGATCATCCAGTCCACACTTCCTCATTTTAGCCGTGAGGATGCTGTGGGAGACTGTGTCAAATGCTTTGCTGAAGTCAAGGTAGACCACATCCACCGCTCTGCCATCATCCATCCACCATGTTACTTCCTCATAAAAGGCTAAGAGATTGGTCAAACATGATTTCCCCCTGGTGAAGCCATACTGACTGCCCCTCATAACCTTCTTATCCTTGATATGCCTTAAGATGGTACCAAGGATAAGGTGTTCCATCACTTTCCCAGGGATGGAGGTGAGGCTGACTGGTCTATAGTTACCCGGGTCCTCCTTCTTGCCCTTTTTGAAGACTGGAGTGACATTTGCTTTCCTCCAGTCCTCAGGCACCTCTCCCGTTTCCCAAGACTTGGTAAAGATGATGGAGAGTGGTCTAGCAATGACTTCCACCAGTTCCCTCAGCACCCGCGGGTGCATCCCATCTGGACCCATGGATTTATGGAGGTCCAGATTGCTCAACTGATCTCTAACCCATTCCTCATCGACTAAGGCAAACCGCTCCGTCGACCTGACTTCATCTAAGGTCTCAGGGGTACAGGGCTCTTCAGGACTGCCTGCAGCAGAGTAGACAGAGACAAAGAAGGCATTCAGTAACTCTGCCATCTCTGTATCTTCCGTCACCAGGGCACCCATCCCGTTCATCAGTGGGCCTACATTGCCTCTGGTGTTAGTTTTGTCTGCCATGTATTTGAAAAAGCTCTTTTTGCTGTCCTTGACCCTTCTCGCCAGGTTTAATTCTAAGGATGCCTTAGTCCTCCTAGCTGCCTTCCTACATCCTCTAGCAGCAGCCTTATATTCCTCCCAAGTGGCCAGCCCCTCCTTCCATGACCTGTAAACTCTCCTCTTCCACCTGAGCATACCCAGCAATTCCCTATTTAGCCACGCAGGTCTCTTGGCCCTCTTCCTTGACTTCCTACGTGTCGGGACGCTCCGATCTTGAGCACGGAAAAAGCAGTCCTTGAATGTTAACCAACTATCTTGGGCCCCTTTACCTTCAAGCAGCCTTGCCCATGGGATTTCCCCTAGCAATTGCTTGAAAAGGCCAAAGTTTGCTCTGCTAAAGTCCAGGGTTGCAAATTCTACTTGCTATTCTACTGGTCCTACCACACAAGATCCTGAACTCCACCATCTCGTGGTCGCTGCAACCAAGGCAGCCCTCAACCCTTACTGCTTCAACCAGATCCTCCTTGTTAGTGAGGATGAGATCCAGCAGCGCTCCTCTCCTGGTCGGCTCATCCACCATTTGCATGAGGAAGTTATCATCCATACACTGGAGGAACCTCCTGGACTGCGGCTGGGTTGCTGAATGGTCCTTCCAGCAAACATCAGGGAAGTTAAAATCCCCCACGACGACCACAGCCTGTGACTGTGAGGCTGCTCTCAGGTGCCTGTAGAAGGCCTCGTCAACATCCTCACCCTGATCCGGTGGTCTGTAACAGACACCCACAACAGTATCCCCCCTGCCAGCCTGCCCCTTAATTCTCACCCACAGACTCTCAACTCGCTCATCATCTGTCCCTGGACAGTACTCAGTGCACTGTAGTTCCTCCCGCACATAAAGAGCAACCCCACCACCCCGCCTGGCTGGCCTGTCTTTCCTGAAAAGGACATAGCCCTCCATGACTATATTCCAGTCATGTGAGCTGTCCCACCACGTCTCTGTAATTGCCACCAGATCATAGTCTCCTGACTTAACACAGGTTTCCAACTCCTCCTGCTTATTTCCCATGCTGCGCGCATTGGTGTACAGGCATTTCAGGGAGCGAGCTGAGCACACCGATTTCACCCTAGGATTGTAGGAGGCCTCCCAGTCTTCATCAATTCTGGAGTGCTGCCCCACTGGGGCAAGCCCAGCTACAACCCCATCCCCCTTCGAATCTAGTTTAAAGCTCTCCAAATGAGCCCTGCTAATTCGTGCCCCAGCATCCTTTTGCCTCTGTGAGATAAACCTTTCCCACTTGTCATTGTCCAGACTGGTGCCCTATAAAACCAGCCATTATCAAAGAATGATTTAACTGTTGCTTCATTATAATATTTCATTAATACATGTAAAATATCTATAGGCCAGATGCAATAGAAATTTGTTTCATCTACTTTAAACATCAAATAGCTACGGATGTAGTAAAACTAATAACATTATAAGGAACAGTAGATTTCAGAAAGCATCATCAATAGTGTGTTGGGACTATAAGGATTCCTCTTGACAGATTCTGCTCACACAGGCCAATAGCTCCGTATGAATTATTCTCACTGCAGAGAATTTTAGATTAAGAGATTTTTAATTGTTTGACTTTTCTGGACCTAATTAATGCAATATGAAGCAGGATATAAGTTCATCACATGAATTGCACCATTTATAACATTCAGTGTTCTTATTCTAGGTACGCAGAACAGACAAAACCAGATTATCATCAGGATCAAAGGTTCTGCAGTCTGTGCTTGCAGCCCAGAAAGCCACTGTATGCTGGGCCTCACCAAAAGCAGTGTAGCCAGCAGGTCAAGGGAGGTGGTTCTCCCTCTCTACTCCACTCTCATGAGACCTCACTTGGAGTACTGAGTCCACCTCTGGGACCCCCAACACGAGAAGGAATGTGTTCAAGCAAGTGCAGAGGAGGGCCACAGATATGATCAAAGAGCTGGAGCACCTCTCCTATGAAGACAGGCAGAGAGACCTGGGCTTGTTCAGCCTGGAGAAGACTCAGGGCAGACCTTATTTCAGTATTTCAATATCTTAAAGGGTCCTGCAGGACAGCTGGGGAGGAGCTTTTTACCTTTAGAGCGTGCAGTGACAGAACAAGAGGTAATGGCTTCAAGGTGACAGAGAATAGATTTAGATTAGGTATTAGGAAGAAATTCTTCACTATGAGGGTGGTGAGACATTGGCACAGGTTGCCCAGAGAAGTTGTGCCTGCCCTATACCTGGACGTGTTCAAGGTCAGGCTGGACAGGTCTTTGAGCAACCCAACCTAGCCTAGTAGAAGGTGTAGCTTTCTATGGCAGGGGGGTTGGAACTAGATGATCTTTAGGGTCACTTCCAATCCAAACCATTCTATGATTCCATGATTCTGTGACAATAAGGAATAAAACAATGATTGTTCACAGAAGCTGGAAGCTAAGATTGTTTGCTAGCCAAATGCCATAGCATTAAAACTCAATGTTAGGACTCAAAATCTGTGGGATATGTACCTGACAATAGCACCTTATTTTCATTATAAACTGCTGCAGAAGTTTTTGGTAAGGTCTAAAAGGTACCCCAGATTGTAAGCAGCTGTCAAATTGTCACACTGTCAGTCATTTAACACAGTTGGTCCGGTCACTGTTTCCCAGCCAATTACAAATACCGGTGAAATAAATATGTAGTTATGTCAGAAGATTCTCTTGTAAGCCATCTATTGGAATACTAAGCTGGCCCATTTCCTGAAATGTGTGATGTTTTATGTCTCCTAGCCTTCTCCTCTGTATATTTAGGCTTTACTTGTCTAATTCTTGGAGGTTAGAAATATGCTGGTAGATGTCTAGTCTCTCTCAGATCCCATCTCAAGGAACTCTTGCACCAATGAGTTCCACCAGCTAACCATGAGTGGTATGAAGAAACATTTCCTTACATCACTTTTTTATCTGCTGCCAGGAAATCTCTCTGGTTTTCCTCCTTTCTTTCATCCAGTTGATCTTCCTAGTGAACAAGGTGATCCACCCAACTCTAGCAGCTGCAGCTTGCTGTGAGTCACAGGGTGAGGAATGTGGTGTTACATGCAATTTTGTGCTGAGGCAGATGCAGACCCATGGTTTTGGAGGGCTGGTCTACAAGACACTATGTCTTTAGAGAAATTCTGCAGTAACTTGTAGAACTAGTTTACAGTTTGAAGGTGGATGAGTTAAGTGCCATTGAGGTGTTTTTTAAGTGCCACAGCTATTTTTAAATTGACTGTATTCCTTTGATAAACTTTGCCTAAAGGATAATGGCTGTAAACAGTCCTACATAATAGAGGTGTTCATTAACAGATTGTCAGGGATTGTCTTTGCAAAGAAAAAAAGTGTGAGAGCTGCATGGCTTGGAGGAAACAGGCTGCCTTTTTTTTTCTTTCTTTTTCTTTTCTTTTTTTAATGAACTGAATGCCTTTCCTTTCCTTTCCTTCTTTCCTTTCCTTTCCTTTCCTTTCCTTTCCTTTCCTTTCCTTTCCTTTCCTTTCCTTTCCTTTCCTTTCCTTTCCTTTCCTTTCCTTTCCTTTCCTTTCCTTTCCTTTCCTCCCTTCTGTCTTCTCTCCTCTTTCCTTTCATTAAATTGTCCTCTAATGAGTGTATTCACATGCTACAGTGTTCTTGAAACTTATTGTGAAATCTGGCTTAGTCAGTCGCACAGGCTATTTCAGTTGCTTTCTCCAGCTCTGGCCAACTAATGTTACTAGTCTTTATTAAGTGACTGACAATGTTGTGGACTTTTATGAGCTTCTATCACGAGCTAGGTAAAATCATACGAAACAGATTCATCCTGGAAAACATGACATACATGGCAAATGCCCACCTTGTACTTGAGAGTTTAACTATGCAGACGTTTATTCAACATGCTTTTTTATATAAAGTGTCCATTGTGTGATCTTTTGAAAATGAAGATTAGATAATATTTTCCAAAATATCTTTTTGAAGGTTCTGCCCTTTTGTCATTATGGAACATTCAAAGGAGAGAAGTATGAAGGTTTTTGTTTGGTTGGTTGTTTTTTTTTTTTCCTAGAAATAAATCTCTGTGGAGTAGACATTGATACAAAGCTAAGCTATTCTTCTTTAGCCTTACTCAGGGGAAATTTTAGAAATAGTGTTAACTGAGAAATAAATATAAAATGTAGCAAATATATTAAAAAATGAATGCAGTAAAACATTCTGCAAATGAAAAATAAATTTAAAAAAGGATGGAAAAGAGAACAGGAAAGGTTTGAGCTTCATTTTAAACTTTCTACACAGAAGTCTGTGGTTGCCAACAATACAAGACATGTTAGAGGGCTTTTTAAAATGAATTGTTGATAGTTACATAGACAAACATTTTTCTATATCTAGTAACCAGTGGGAGTACAGATAACCCTTTCCCAATCTTTATTACCATTATAAGAGTTTTGGCATGGTATCACAACTGCTGTCAGCAAAGCCAGAAAGCACATGTAGCCATTTCTCTGAAAGCAGTACTGCAACAGCTACTCCATCTGATATGACCTGGGTTTGCTCGATAGAAATGATCTATGCATGCTCACAGACTACTGCTATTGATTTCACCATGCTCCTTTCTTAGCAATTTGACACTAAGGGTGGCTGGCACCCAAGTCTTTCAGTGTGGAAGCTCTTCATCATGAAGGTAAATAAGGAAGCTGCAGTTTCAGCAGCTGAAGCCCCTGGCTGGTCAGCTTTTAATTATCTCAGTGCTGTAATGGCAGGAAACCTTGTCACTTTAAGCCTTACTGTGCCTGCTGGTCTCTGCTTACTCTAGCTGAAAAAGAGCAGAGGTGCAGCTTTCTCTTCCAAGCTATGCTGCTGCTTACCTTACCTTATGAACCCACTGGACCACCCCACCCCACCCCACCCTACCCCACTGGTTTGACTAAACAGAAATGCTACATTTATCTACATTCTTGAAAGATGATAAAAATATGTTATATTAAGGCTTTATAGATTAAACTGAGAGTAACCCATAGGAAGACTTAGTACCCTGTCTTTCATTGATTGGAGCCAATTTTCTCTCAATGAATTCAAAGCACGTTTGCTATTTTAAGGGAATCCAGTCAGATTTTATCCTGTGGGAGGGCAGTACTTTGAGGAAAGAGTGAGGTTTGGCTTACAGCCAGAATTAGCTGGAGAATTTCTGGGTTTTGGCTGTGCATATTGTAAGAGCAGATTGGTCTATGCTGAGAGATTTACTGGGGCCTGCACAAAATTAGAAAACCAAACCTGCTTATGGTGAAAACTTCTTTACCATGTTGAAGCCTACCTAGTTATTCTCTGTGCAGTCCACCACTACCTTCCTTCCTTCCTCAGACATCTGATGCTTGGATCATAGCAAAGCCATCTGAGAAAAACTTATATTATGATCCCTTCGATGTGCTTTCTTGCACATATGAAAATGGAAGCAAAGACAGATGAGGGAGGGAAAAAATTCTAGAACTTTATTCTCTTCATTGTGTCTTCATAGTCTAAGGATTATTTAAGAGATAAATGCCTAAATTTTAATACACATGACAAAGCATTTTTCTATTAATATTTGTGAATGCTCTACAATTATGAAATGGTTTTGCTGTGTCTGTTTTTCTTGACTAAACCTCCTTCAGACAAGCTATTGTTTGTTACAGGAATCTGCAATGACCATTTTATCTTTAAACATAAATTTAAGCTCATTTATTTTGATTTTATATCAGTATCACTCGTTTTAGCTTATGGCAGTTTTCCCTATTTAAAACAGTACAAATCTGATTAGAATCTCAGAACTAAGTTCCTATGGGTAGTGAAATACATATCTTTTTTAACAGAAAAGTTTCTGTGCACATGTCAATATTATTGAAAAAATGTGTCAAAATACTTGGTTGGTTTGCTCTAAGAAATCTCAATGTTTTCTTCCATGTCATTTCTGTAGATTTTTTTTTTCCTCTTTGCTCATACAATTTGTATATCTGTGTTTTATACTGGGTAACTTTTAACAGAGAAAAACTATTTGCATATATAAGTCAAATTTCAGAACAAGAAATGTGAGAAAGCTATTTCATGGATTTCTGGCCTGGTATCAGGAAACTGTGGAGAAGTAAACATTACATCTCATCTACCATCCATGAGGTCATGGTACACTCAGTTATGAAAAGTCATTTATAAACGACAACCTCTGTGATTTGGGGTGGGGGGACTATTCTTAGTTTTGCACCTTGAAAACCATGAACCCAAAGGATTAACTCTTTTGGGAAGACAGTTATGTTATACTAGGACTTAATGCTGTCGTTAAAAGCAGGGGTTTCATTAGTTAAAAAAAAAAAAAAGCCATGCTGGGACAAGAGGAAGTTATTTGCAGTGTAGCAAGAAATCCTCAGATCAAGCAATCTCTTTTCAAAGTGTGATTGTGGAATGTAACAGCTGCTCAAAATTCTGCTAACTTGTGGGAGATTCATGACCAGTAGATTAATTTGCTTTTCACCAATTATAATTTATCTTGCATCAGACTGTTTACATTTTCTCTGTCATCTACATGCATTAGCACCAGGTTAATGTGCAAACCATGTACTAAATTATGTCCTGTATAAATCTTTCCTGCTAAATACCACAGTCCTTGTCCTTACTTCCTGAGCATAACCTTTGATCTTCACATCAACAAAAAAAATAATTACCATCTCTGCCCAACCCAGGACAAGTCATTTCACTCCTAAATAGCTGCACAGCTGGAGACAGATGTGTTCTTCTCCCTGGGTAGACCCTACAGGGTCTTCTGCGAGGCTTTATATCATACTTGTCATTAGTTTATCAGTATCCAAATGTTGTACATTGAAAATGTGTGTAAAACATTCTCAGAATTTCAAACAATAACAAATTAGAATGGGGAAGTGGGAAGGAAAAGCTGCAGGAAAAAGTAGAAGTCTCCCAGCTGTGCAAACTTAAGTAGCTGTATTAGCAGAAAATGCACTCCAAAAGTAACATTATTACCATCTTCAACAAAAGTTGATTCAAAGAATGCATTGTCAGTTTTCACCATCAGGCTGATGAAAAAACGTTTAAAATCTTCCTTCTGCATGTACTAAGGCAGCCAGACTACGGTATCTTGTTCAGAGGAATCATGCACCTTTTTAATTTTTTTTTTAATAAACCGGGTATTTTCTGACTTGTTGTGGAACACAAGGGACTTCTAATATCTTTCCTTTTTTTACAGTTAAAGAAGACTTTTCTGTGAAATGTACATGTCAGTGTTTCATTCTGGTTTTCCCTTAATTCTACTTTCATGTTTCCTTTAGACACTGGGATTTTTTGTTCCTTAATCATATGAAAGATTGTATAATTGTGCTACATTATAAAAATAATATTAAGTAAGCAATATGATTAAGGGAAATTATATATTTAAAATGCTTTTTCATGATACAATAAAGAGAAAAAATTTAAAGGAGATCAAAAAAATATAGATTAAGGAAATATTTTTAACATTAACTTGTGAAATTCAATAGCACAAATTTATCACAATCCATTGTATGGTTACTGATAAGCAGTTTGTTAGAGTTAAGCTTAATAAACAAAACTGTATATCATAGGACGTCTATAAAAACCTTCAAAGCCAATTTAATGATCCAACTCATATCAAAGTTCTAAAACCCCTCTGATATCAAACATCATATGAATCTGATCCAATATGATGTGCAACTCAAAATGAAAAAGGAATATTATATTAAGCAGTCTGCATAATTAATCTTTGAAATATTTTTTTTTCCTTTTAATTCAGAAATCAGTAGGATTCAATCAGAAAATGTTAATCATCACTAAATGAAGGAAGAGTTGGCTGATTAATTAGGATGATTTTTTTTTCCTCTCCCTTACAACTATTTACTTTGTCATCAGTCTTCCTTGGTCTCTGCTGGGAGCATGAACAATCCTGGGTCACTGGTCCTTTGTTCACTACTGCAACCCTTTCTACCTGACAGTGAGACCTCTCCCAGTTCTCTCATTTAAAACATCAGAGTGAAATCAGGTAGGAAAACAATGTGGAGGGGAAAAGAAAAATGTAATGGCCTATTGTCAATTGACCATGTTCACTGGGTACTCTGTCTATACTCTGCTATTTGAGAAGTCTGGACATATCAGTCTTCTCTGGCCAAAAAAAATGCCTCCTCCTTGCTGAATGCTCTTTTTCATCCTCGAGGTAGGTCTATCTCCTAATGTCAGTAGAAATGAGCCAGGGCTCACCCTGTAGCTCAAAGGACAAATGGTCTGGCATGATGTGTGTCCATAGAGTTAAGTCTGCTCTAGTGCCTCCATGCAAGATGGTCTTAGCCATACTGCCTGTTTGGAGCAGTCCCTTAGCCCATACTATCCCTGAACTGAGCCTGGATATGAGAAAATGCTAACTACCATGAGCCAAAGCTATGTCTGAACAGAATATTAGCAATTATTATCCAGCAGTTTGGAGTGAGCAACAGGATGGATACAGAAACTAGACGAACTCATGCCCTGTCCTTGCTTAAGTTAGAGTAGACATTGTTAGAGTGACTAAAATTGCCATTTCGCTTCATAAGATATATTTCAAATGTATAGATGAAGCAAATGGACAAAATTTTTGTGAGCATTTACATTTCTGTTGTGCAATATATTGCTATTTTTTAGCTATAGACAATTCTTAAGCATTGCAGTCACGAAAAAAAACAGCACCCTTCAATCTTATGGAAAACACAATTTTAACTGGCCATCATAGAACAGAAATGAAGCTAACAATGTGAGACAAGGAGAAAAAGCTACTGTAGTTGTAAGATGTTTGCTGAAATACAGTTGTATAAGCAATTCCTTTTCTGCAGTGAAATCACCAAAAATAGTGAACTCAATCTGATGAAAATTAGATCAGCTACTATGTGGAGGATCTCTCATTATGCTCACCAGAAAAATGCAGTAAGCTTCTTGGTCTCCATCTCTTTAACATGTCTGTGAATGGGAGGCTTCACAGTGACCACAGTGTTCAGAGTCCGGATTACATATCCGGAAGCAACCAGGGAATATCACATTCTGTATAAAACATTTTTCAGCTAATACAGCAAGCAATGATACTTTCAAAAGCGTCTAAGGGTATTCAAAGTGTAAGTCCGCTTTCCAGCCAGGACCCTGGTCTGTATAGGTTACCGTCATCAAGAAGCTGAGTTCAATGACCCCAGTGGTTTACGTATCTCACTGTACCCAAGACTGCTTAACAAGAGTGAAGTTGCAGTCTCTAGGGTCCAGAAGTTGAATGGAGAGCTGACTAAGCTAATGAGCAGATACTGCTAAATCACTTTCGGACAACTTGCCAAAGAAGGCCCTGCATAAATGGAATTCATGCCTTGAATTCCTTTGTGAACTAATATTTTTGCAGTCTTAGGCACAAAATGCAGTGTTGGTGGTAAAAGGTAATGTCAGTGTTCCCTTTTATCCAAAAGCTGAGTTAGAGACCAAGATGCAGTGATGTGGGGTTCAGTGCAGCTTGAGGGGATTACAGCCCACATCTCCCACGTGAATTCTTCAGCCATTAAAGTAATGACCCTCATAATTATTACCATATTTTCTCTCCTACACAAAGATTTAAGTGTGCTACTGAAAGAAGAAGAATTCAGTAAGACAGTTATAAGACTGCTTCATACCAAAAGATCCTTCAGAACTGAAAGCTACCTTGTAAAAGCTAGTTAAGGAATATACAGCTGAGTATGCCATGTACCTGTGAAACCAGAGAGGACAGGCTGGAGCTGTAGGAATAGTACATGGGTGGAAGGTGACAGTGGCTGCCCAGACTCCCATAGGTTGGAGTAGGCTGGGCGGAATGCTCAGCTAGGTCCCGGGAAGTACGCCTCAGTTTCTGGAGTCACCTCCTACCAGAGACACAATTCTGGATGTGCAGTGGCTCACGTGATATGGTCAGCTGATTTTGCCTCCAAAAGGGAGCCCAATTTAAACTGTTCATGAGCAGATAGGGACAGAGGAAAAAATGAAATTGCGTATCTTCCACAGTTCAAGTGATTGGAAACTGAGCCTTCACGACCACAGGGGTAGAGAAAACATCCTCATTCATGTGTTTTTGATGTGATCTATTCCAGCATGCTTTGTGGCTTCCATAGCAGTCTGAGCCAGCTGATAGTCCTGCCCACCCTCTACTCCCACCCTTTCTACTGCACTGACTCGAGCATTTCATCAGCATTGCGTTGAGCCCAGTCTATGCCGAGGAAGCCATTGTCTTTTTTTCACATCCATTTTCTGTTGGACGTGCATGCTGAAATGACTCAGCCCAAAGAGGGCCAAACAAACTCTGCAAGGGAGAGGTCAGGATTCTGAAAAAGGATGGGACCATGGCACCCAGTAATTAACTCAGGCTATGTTTGTGCATCAGGCTGTTGTATTAGCCAAGGAAACAGGTAGGCATTGCCTGGACTTTGCTGTAAGTTCATTTTTTCCAACTTTCACCTGTCTACCAGGAAATTCAGAAAGCTGAAAGCAAAACGTAGAGCTTGGAATTATCACGTTGCCTTTCCAACCCATTTGCTGCCCTCAACAGCATATTGTGTATTTGAAATAGATTCAGTGAAAAATAGGTTGCTTTTCAAAGGCCTATCTGTAACCCAATAGAAGACATTTTCTCTATTTCTCTATATAAATGCAGATAACGAACACAATAATTATCACATGGAAAACACACCGATATACAAATACTGAGAACATATGCTAACAAATAGATATCTGTCATGTTTTTTTAAAACCATTTTGCAATAATAACTTCTACAGGAAAATGAAAGATGGCAGTATAAATGGTGATTCTAGGAAGGGTAACATCAGTAAAGAAAGAATTATCATGGCTTATAACTTGTACCAAATGTCATGTCTTAAATAACATAAATACAGAAATAGTAAATATTCTGGGGTATTTTATGACACACTGATCTGAAAGAACAAATGGTACTGCAGTGAAATGAACATCCACATTGCCACTCTGTGTATAACAGAGGTGATGTTGCATTTCCTCTACTTCGTCCTTTTTTGAACTTTGTACTGCCCAAACCCCACCAGTTTTGCCTTGCCTTTTCTCTCTACAAAGCTTAGCTTGAAGAGCAATTTGAAGGAAATGGAAGGCAGATTTGTGGATCAGGTCTTGGAGAGCTGTGATTAGAAAAGGTACAGAGATACTCATAATAAAAGTGGACAGTTGAACAAGACTGCCTGCAAGACTGACATTTTAATGGCTACCATGAGGAAAGATGTACTTAATAACAAGAAGTGACTAGTCAGACAAATACCTGTTCAAATGGGCCTTAGGATGGAATGTGGTGATTTTTGACCAACAGTTCAATAAGAAAATGATCTAGTGTGTGCTAGTACAACAGACAGAGGTGCAGATGGAGACCTTGATGACGGAGATGGTGATGTTATACTTCAAGTGCTTAAATATCAAGGGGGTATGCACAACAGAATCCTTAATGTATTGAATATGCATTACAGTTCACCAGCGTAACCAGGGATAGAGCATGGAAAGTTAAGATGAAAATTAAGTCAAAAATGTTTCTTGGGGCATCTATGTTCTTTCTTAAGGACTTTTGGTCCATCAGGATGTCCTGAGTCTACTGCTTATTGTGCAGAAGACGAAACAAATATGTATAGCTAGAAACTGAAACAAGATCTAAACCCATCTGGGGATACCACCTCACCAATGTTCTAATTTAATACACAGTCCTCTTGATCCAAGCAATTTTAAGATACTTCTCTTTCTCATGACTTTTTAGAAGAGGTCATGAGGTCTACAGTTACTACAGTTATATCTACCTCTTTTTTGTTGTTTTTCTTGAAAATAGATAGAGAAATTATAGCAGTGAGTATTCTGATCCAGCAAGTTCACCATGATTTTGAAGATACGCTTCCCAAACAAAAACTATAGATGGCATTGAGTGTGCATAAGCCCTGAACCCCTCAGTTTATAGTGACAATAAATATCCCAAAGGATCTATACAGTAAAAAATATTACTATAATAACCTGTACTTCTGTCTGTCTTATCATTCATGAAGCAATGTCATCAGGGAAATAAAGATTAACACAACTGCAGTGTATAGTTAGGCATTTATTTCAGTTCTCTAATGCCCTGCACCTTGCATTATTAACATGTCAGCCTCTGTGAAGAGTTCTACAATGCAGTGAATCATCCCATTATTTCACTAATTTGAGAAAATTCCTCTCAGTCCCAATGACCCATTAGCTCTGCACAGTATGTTTCTCAGACTTTTTCAAAATATGTAGAAAATTCAGAGAACAAGAATATTAATGTTTAAGAAACTGGAGGAATTCACTTGAAAGGAAATAATAGTAGTAGTAATAATAATATAGCCTGAACAAATAACCTCCACCCTCCTTTGGTAATGACTAAAGGAGTTCTACAGAATGAGACAAACTATTCCCTTGAATTCAAATAAGCACATAAGAAAAAAAATTGGAAAAAAAGAGCCCAAGTGAGTAACAGTTACAATATCAGACCCCAGTTATATGCAAATAACAGATATGTACTTACATGACTATGGATGTATCTGAGTCCTTCATTATTATTAAGATATTTATCCTCTTAATCCTCCTGTGACACTGCTAAATGTTGTTATTATTGTATTATATGTATTAAAAGTGAGAACTGAACAAGGTAGATAGATACATATTTGAAAATTTTGGCCTATTGCAAAAAGAAGTGTATGGTAGACTAGTATTCAGAAAAAAAACCAACAACATCTAATGCCAAAAATAGCACTATTTCTGCTCTGCTCAACTGATTTGAATGTCAAAGTGTCTCAGAAACCTAATTAATTTCACTTGTCCTTTATAAATGCATGAAAAATACATGTAGATATGGAATATTTGTTTTCCAAAGTTTCATAATGGATCTGTGTCAAAAGCAGGGAAGCAGTCCAGAACTTCTAAGCCCTTCTCTTTCTCTTGTACCAATGAAGCACACTGCTCTGGTTTTATGTGCTTGAAACTGTACCTTAAGTTTTAATAATTTATCTGAAATGAACTGGATACATGACTTTGAATATCAATCCACGGCCTTTCCAAAATTAATTGAATAAATAGTTCTGATAGTCAGTTGCAAATCACTACTGTTTTTATATTACTGTCCAGATAAAAATAGGAAGAAAAAACCCATATGTACTACAACATAGCCAAGAGTTAAAGTAGACATGTTATGAAAATTATACAAATGGACCCCATCCTGGGGAAAATCTCCAACCATTTTTATTGATTTGAATATAGAATCATGGAATCATACAATACTTAGGGTTCGAAAGGATATTAAGGTCATTGAGCGCCAGCCCCCCTGCCATGGGCAGGGACATCTCGCACTAAACCATGTCACCCAAGACTCCAACAAACCTGGTCTTGAACACTGAATATCCACACTGTTGCGCGTAAAAAAAAAGTTAAGGTTAAAACTTTACTAGCTGGACTATATTTACACTGTGGTATACTCTTCAAAATATCTGGCGTACAATCTTGATCTTGGAAGGGGTTAAGAACATGACTGCTGTTAGTGTTTCCTACACAAAGCTGAGCCAGCACCAAAAATGTTAGCAGAACATTTTCTATTTTCATTTAATTCTCTCAGCTTTTTCATTGGAAATGTACCTATATTTCAATATCAGGCTGCCACAGTTAAGGAATTCTAAACTCTACATAGCTGATTGTACTGCTCAGTATCTGGTGTGGTTAACCACTTCACTGTGTCTTTGGAACACTGCATGAAGCAGGAGAACAGTCACATAGGAACCTCAGAGATGTAATGAACCAAAGATAAAGATACTCAGAAATACTCCTGACAGAACATTAGTCAGAAGATGGTGCTATTATAACGGAACTTCTAAAGCAGCTGTACAGGAAACCGAAGCATACAAGTCAGGCTCAAGAGAAAGTAAACCCCAAGTGTAAATTGCAGGTTAATTTCAACACAAGTTGATGCTCAGCATTTCACTGAATACACCTTACAGAAATGTACTCACTGAAACACTGTTTGATTCTACAACTTGGCTTGCTCGCACTGTTCACATCAAAGAAGAAATGCAAAGAAAAGCATGCACTTTAAATTGCCATTCAGGAGGCATTGCAAAGTTGCTTGGATCTTTCCAGCTCACTGGTAAGACCCTTTAACGATCAGCGTCATTTTCACATATTTCTACACCATATAGTGTACTTCCATGTCAAGATACAGGTTCTGACTAATTGCCAATGCTATTGAAGATGACGTGGAAATACATGGTAATACAATTGCACTGCCTCTGGAGCACACTAGCTCAAATATCTACATAGAACTACTGTTCTGTGTCACATAGAAGGAGTCTTAGAAGCACTTCCATTTTTCTTTCCAAGGGAAAAAAGAAAAAAAAAGAGGTTGCCCACCTTTTCATAAACACAATACTCAATTTTCTGCAATGCAAAAACATTAAAGTATGACTGTGAAGGAGAAAAACCTGATCTTGAGCAAACAAGAATATAATTACCAGATTGGACAGGGCTTTGGGCAACCTCCTCTAGTGGCAGGTGCCCGTTCCCATGGCAGGGGGCTGGAACTAGATGGTCTTTAAGGTCCCTTCCATCCTAAAGCATTCTGTGATTCTATGATTCTACAAAAACATCTGGTTGCATGTAAATAATCATGGTAATTACCCACATAGCAAATGGGTGATTAGAGATGCATGACATTAGAGTAGTCCACAGGAAAGCTAATTGCAGTAATAGATATGATGAGTGAGATGGATTCTGCTGGCTTTGGGCAATAGCAGGAACTAGGTTATAGAGACAAAGGAGGAATCATTAAACAGAAAACACCACAGATGGGTTTTACTGTCTGACAGAGTTCTGTTCCTTGCTAGAAAAAACATAGTGTCATTTCTAATATTTAGAATTTAAAGAATTATGTCTACATCATGAAAATCCAACTGGGTAACAGTGTCCTTGTCATGAGCTGGGTATGTTAATGGAAGAGGTTGCCATTCCTGGCTACACTTCAGTAGCTTTCTGAAGGACATTACTGTATGGAGCAAACTTCTAGTGGAACAATCAGTCTGAAAAGTTGCAAAAATCATATTCTTGAGATGAAACAGCTTGATTAGCCTGAAATTGCTTAGATGCTCAAGCAGATAGCTCTCCTGGAAGTCTGATGGGTCATAGTGCTTGGAGTCAGGGCAGTGCCTTGTAACTAATGACTGTAAGGAGAGGGATATAGTAGCTGTATTACCTTGCTATCTAATTTAAAATAAAATGAAAATATATGCATGTCACCTCATTCCTGCCCTTAAAATTATTATTTGACACATTTCTTACAGCTTTTTCAACAGCAGAGGTCTTTTGAGAGGATAGATTCAGAGGAGTGAAAGGGAAATACTCTAAGAAGCATTTTGCAATGCTGCTTAGTTATTCTAGAGGAAATCCAGAGGCATGCTACTGCTTCTACTGCAGTGTGTATTTACATCATGGGAAAAACTAAGAGAATGGTAAAAAACTTAGAGACAGTCAGTGGAAATGGGGTGTAACATGATTGAAGAGAGGGGTCAAATTCTTTCCTGCCAAAAATGAGCAAACCTCTGTGAAAATGTCAGTGAAGCTTCACTCAGAAATGTCAGGAGAAGTTTTAGCTAGTGTGGGAATTTCACAATGAATACTTTCCTGTTGTTGAAATGGGGCCACACCTTTAAGCTTTTTTCTGATTAAATGAAGGCATTATCAGTGCTCCCTACCATGCACCATTCCATGAGACACGTTTCCTTTCTCCTTGCCTTAGATACAAGGATGCAGAGCTGCCAAAAAGCCCTCGTATCTGAACTGCATCAGAGAAGGGAACCCTGCAGCTTCAAGGCTCCTTGCCACAAACGTGGGAACTTGCAGTCCCCGGCGTGCTGGATCCTCAACAGGGTATGTCAGTGTCCTGTGGCCACAGCCCTGTAAGGCTGGCAGAGCTTCTGGGAGGAGTGGGCACAGCCTGGGCTCCCCTGCCCCCGTGTCCACTTCCACAGCCCTGGTGCAGGCTCTGCAGATCAGCGATGATCTTCTTAAAACATCTTAAAATCTGTTTGCATGGTATTTTTCAAACTTCTAATTGAAGTTTGGGGAATTCCACACTCAGTTCAATTCTAAAGCATGAAATTTTTTCCCCAGAATCTGAAGTCATGACCTTCAGCCATTTTTTTCTTTTTGTAGATGGGTGAGAGTAAAGAATAAAAGCAGTTAATTGTATCCTGGCATGAATAACATTCTCCTTACCTCACTGACCAATACAGATACACAGAAAGAATTGGAAACAATGTTTAAGAGTATTTCAATGGCACTGTTAATTCTGATAGATTTTATATTTGCACCAATGTATCAGGGGATAAAAATCTTGTCCTTGCATATATGTCCTGAGGTAGGCAATATAGGTCCTGCTAATCAGCAACCTTAATTTGGGCTAAATTAATAGTTTAATAGACTGATACTTTCCACAGGAAGGTTTTGTGAAACCCTACCCACATATCTTTACCTACAAGAATTCATAGCAAGACAACAAAAAAATAAAAGCCCCAAATGCATGTGAAAAAGAAAGAAAAAGTGAGCAAAAACATTTCCCAGAGATTCACATCCCAATTAAACAAATAACTGACTTGGCAGGTCTTGTCTTTCTTCCATACCTGCGGCACAGTCTAGGAAACAGCATTCCCTGTGGGAGTTGTTGGTCTTGAATAATAAAACAGATAACATGCAGAGAAGGCTGAAAAGAGCAGTTGCAGAAGTTAAGGGAGAAACACTTATTTTGAAAAGGACTCCCAATGGTGGATATATAATTGGCCTGAATAAAAGGGCATGCCCTTTCTTGTGGCAAGTTAATGCAGCAACAAAGAAGATAATCAGGTACGAAAATCTTTGTTTTCCAATTAGATCAGTTTAAGGAGTTTGATATATGTGCCGTATTTCGTTTCTACCATGTCTTGTCCAGCTTCTGGTCTCTGTGCAGTTGGGTAGCTCTGGGTACAAGCCTGGATTTCTCCTTTGTGGGAAGACTTTTGAGGGGTAGATATATCAGAAAGAGCCCTTTCCAAATTTTCTCCTCACAATTTAATTAAAGAGCTTTCTCATTTTTACTGATGTTTCTGCCCACAAGTCAGTTGGAAACCTAGAGGAGACCAAGAGAATTTATACATAGAAGAGCCTGCTCCCATATCTCTGCTTCACTATTATTGTCTGAGAGAGCTGTTCCTTATCTCCAGCCAACATCTGCTTTGAGATCCCCTGCTACACAAAAATTAACACAGTCTCAGTCTTAATGCTTTGCTGAACTTCTCAGGGAGCTGGAGGAAAATGTAAGGAAGAAGAGAGCAGGATACAGATTTACAATGCTGTTGAAAAGGTGGTCAAAGATTTGCTTCAAGAAGATCTTGGCTGTTGCCCTACAAGTAGCTTTAAAATATAACCTCCCCCACATAGGAAAGGTGCAGCCTGAACCGTGAACATGCCTCAGTTTTATCAGTCACTGCCCAGATTTCCACAAAAAAAATCATGAAACTAGAAAAGTACTTGATAAATCCAAACTATAGGTCCAGATAACCCCTGAGATTGCATATCATCCATTAAAGGTATGAGCTGCAGGGATAGGAGTATCAAGTGTTTGCATTGCACCACAGTGAGGAATAGGGATTAGAGTACTAGGACACTGGAGATTTATCCTACCTCTCACCTGCTCTTCTCTTAGTCAAGTCTCTCCACTTTTCTGCAAAATAGCAACATGAATAACACATTTTTTTTTAAAACATTAAAATGTTCCAAAGTAATGAAAATATCTGTAATAATAAAAGAACCTTAACAACACCAAGAACGGCAACAATTGCAACAATGACTGCAACAACAGCAAAAACAATAATGATAGTATTAGATTGCACCTATCAGAAAGCAAAATGTGCAGGAACAGAGCAAAAAGTATTTAGCTGGAAACATAGCAGGCAGGAGAAAAGTCTGTGTCATGTGCTGTAAATATGGAAAACAGAATACAAAAGGCCCATTTAATTCACAGGAGATTCCTGATCCCCCATGTTCCATCTTTGGTGTTGATTTATTTGAATTAAGACAGCAAGAAAACCTCCTCTCACTGCTTTTAGTTGGATTTTTAGTTTAGTTTTGTTTTTAATCAAGCTCTTGCTCAAGCCATGTGAGTAAGAACTCAGTAACACATTGTAAATCACAGTTAGCAAGTTCTGTGACTGCAGATGAGATAGTAAAAGATAATACTGTATAATGCACATGTGGCTGTTTTGTCATTCAGGCACCACATGTCAGATTCCCCTTCTGTGCAGCTGAATGTGTGAGAAAAAAAAGTGGTGGAGATTGTAAAGCATATAATTTTAAAATCCTGGTTATTAGAATCCTTTGGTTATTATTGGAGCAATCCAGAATCTCATGCCTAAACCATTGTTTTAAACATCTTAGAGCGAAGTCAATTTAACCATGAAACTGTTTCAGAAGTGTTCACAAAATATAAAAAAAAAATCAAAATATTAAAAAAAAGAAACCAGAAGAAATACACAGTCAGCAACCTGAGTGTCTGACATCCCATCATGATAACAAAAGATTTCTCAAAGCTTCACATCCCAATTAAACATCCCAGTAAAACGTTTTCAACAACGTAACATTTTAAAGGCGTCAGGGATTGTCGCTGACTACAGACCAGACAAGTGGACCAGACATCTATAGCGCATCCATTGTCCTAAATATACTTTGTAGCCTTTGGAGAGAAACAGATGAGTTGCAATTCAAAAGAGCAATTTCTGTGTTATTGCTAAAAAAATCTGTTTGGGAGACTACAGTATAGATGTAAGTCATAGCACTCATGTATATACCATTTATTAAAATGAGGGACTAAATTGTCTAACAATTGACTCATAATACAATGACTAAATGCTGTTCTATAGTCCTACAGGTGTCAGTATGCAAAACAAACATATTCTTTCTCCTGTGCAGCTATAAAGGACTGGTTTCTTCTGATTTCCTATTCTGAAAATACGTGAGCTTCTCATATGGCTCCATTTATATTACCTACCTATTCACTCAACACAAATGCACATTTGCTTAAAAGCCTAAACAGGTCACTGCAGAAGGAAAAGTCCTGGAGTTGTAAGGATATGTCAGTCAGGACAGCCCTTCAAGACAGATACACAGCCAGTCAAGGAATGATCATCCTTTTTTTGCTTGAAGACATCCACATCAATGTCTGCCAAGATATCTCTAGTTGAGTTTTGTCGTGATCACATGAATCACTATCTTGTCAGCTACCAGACAGCTTTATATGAATTCAATTTTTAGCTCAATCTTATATCAAAAAAAGGGCTAGTGCAATCCAAATAAGTATGGTTTTGACTATCAGCAAGCATCTCGCAACCCTGCTTCTTAATTAATTAATTTGATATCTTTGGCCAAAACTTGAAAAACTTGGCCCTATAAAAACTTTGTGGAAATGGGCATCCAGATAAAGGAGAGATGCCCATGAAGTGATCTAACTGAAGGAAGACTGTTATGTATGTCACAGCTTAGCACATCAGAGAACTTAATTTATAAATGCTTCACGCTTCAGTCAGTCAGAGCTCATCTTGTCTTGGACATCAAAATCACAATCAGAGAACAATGCACTTCTAAAGGGAAATGAAATCACTGCTGCTATACTATTAATCTCTCAGCTCTGACTTACACTGAGTGAATACTCCTAAGCCATAGAAGTGGCCACTAGGAAAATCCTGTAAACACGTGATTTTGGTCCCAGAAGGTGCAACAATGATGTTAAAGTTATGAATAAGTTAAAGCTTGAGAATCTCTGACACATAGAGTAACATTAATTCCTTATACAGCTGCTTCTATTTTTCTGGTTTTCAGCCCTTTAGACTCTTTCCAGTTGTTAAAGATGCAGAAAGCTTAAGCAACTTAAAAAAAATGAAAACTGTTGTGTCCTAAATGACAATGGAATGGTCTTCATATCTGTAATATATAGCTAAAGATACGGGTATATCTTTAATATAATTACATACACATTTTATTATGTATTTGTGTGTATATAGTATGCATAAATATGTATATAAAATAACAGGTATTCAATAAAAGCAAGTAAAAGAATAAGAAGTACTGTGTTAGGTACTACTAGAGAAGAGCTTACCTGAAAAAGTATATATGAAAACACATATATATACACTTACCCAGAGCATGCAGAAAGTGTGGTGCCACTATCCTTCCTTTCAAACAGAGAAATGACCAGTTAGGAATTTATGGAGACTTTTAAAAATTATTTCTTCTTTCTAGTGTATTTGGAGTAGAGTATTAACATTTGGAGGTATCATTTGAAGACAAGATTTTTATTAATAATGTAGATGATTCACCACCTGCAGTTTAAGAAGTAACAAAAGTTTGCAAAATTGCTGTACTAAAAAGTGAACTGTAACAAAATCCATCCACAGCTATTGGTCGTCTCTTTCTTCTACTTTTAAAAGAATGTATGATGTCAGTGTCATTTTGTTATGTTTCAGAGGCAAAATCACAGCAGAACAAAATAGTATTACAGGTTTATTAGGTCTCAAAATATAGAAATATATTCCAACAGCATATTTTAAAGAATAATAAAACAATAATCTTCCGTTTCTTATTCTCAAAATGGTACACCATTATTTAAAATATATATTACTTAATGTACCCAAAATGTAGTCTCCATCAAATTCCATCTAGAATAAATTGAGTTCAAAAAGCATATCCACCTACCCCATTTGTACAGAAACCAAGAAATTTTTTGAAGACAACCCAGTAATTTAATGGTTCCAAAATGGTAATTCAGCTGAAGACACTGTATTTTGTTATACACCCTTGTGCATTAACTGCAACTAAATGTAGATATCTAGGTAATGTCAGTATAAAATAGAAATGGAAGTGTAAAGTGAAACTGTTGTGTTGAGGGAGAAGAGTTCTGAAGACTTAAAATCACAACTGTTATTTTTTTCAAAACTGAGTGTATGCATAAAAGATATTCATGTATTACTTCAATAGCAAGATAAAATAAATTAGTTTCTGCAAATAAAGGCAGTTGCACATTTACATGCATACACACAGTCACACGCACATGCTGATATTATCAGTCTGTAATAATACGAGTTTTCTGAAATATGCTTTAAATAACCAGAGAAGTCAGAGTTTATATGAATAAACTGTCTAAGAATAAATTTATATGTCCTATTAATTTTTAACCACTCTCTGGGAACTCTTTAAATGCAGCATTTTTAATCAAGGAAATGTATAACAAAAACATAATTAGTCATGTAATAAGAGAAAGCAGAGTTTCTGTTTTCTCATTTTCATAACACTAAAACAAAGCTGTGTCCAAAGATATTAAATGTGGTTAATTAAAAATAAGCATATGGGTACTGGTGATGGAAATGATAATTTTTAATTAGTTGTGCAATTCACAACCACAGGATTTCATATGGAGCCAAAAATTTAGGGAGTTTAAAAATTATTTATATGGATTTAAGAATTATCAAAATTATAATAGTTAATGATAAAAAAAAAAACCAAGATATCATGATTTAAGCCAATCTCTACCTGAAAGAAAAGCAGATGAGTCAGAAAGAAGGCTGCAAATTACCCAGTAGCTCATTTTGAACAGTTTTTCATCTTTGCCTGAAAATGGCCACCATCAGGGACAAGATTTTTTATTAAAGAGGTGACAACTGCTGAATCCCCTGTACCTTCTCTTGCATACTCAGAAAACACGTCCAAAAGTGGATTGAAATGAAGTAAAGCCCTTCCATGCCTTGTCTTCTGTATATTTTGTATATATAGTAACTTGTGTATATAATGGGAAGGCTTATGTGGTTTTTTTTGTTTGTTTTTACCTTGTGCTGTTATTATAAATGTATTTGCCAGAACAGTGTAGTATATAATAGACTGATATGATTTGAGGTAAAAATGTTGTAGTTCAATTTTTAGTGTTAACTTGGAAAGTCATAGATGGAGTTGAGACTCTGTCTCCACAGAATTCCTGAAGCTTTGAGCAGTTTGCAAACTCTGCAGTTCACAAGCCAAGAAGTAACATACTCCTCCAGTTACAGTCATCTTGTTAAAGAAAACAGTTATAACAATTATGTGTAATCTTTTCACTTCTATTTTCTATCTATTTAATTACTTAAGCACTGTTCAATATTTTACTTTTTCTAATGGAGCGGAACTTCTAAAAGAAAAAAATATGTTTAGCCAAGCAGTTTTGTTTAGTTTGGGGTTTCTTCATGTGCCTTTTTCCAAATAAATACCCCACCACAGTTTTCACTGGCAAAATACGACCAAATATATCTTAGTTCCTTTAACACTATGAAGCAGTTACAGAAGTTTGGAGTTTCTAGCTTTAAAAAAAAAAAAAAAGTCTATACAAGGTTTTTACTTTAAAATACTGAAACGGAATGCAACAGATTCCAGTATGGTCAACTGAAAAATTAGTTTGTGAAGTTCTAATGCATAGTGAGGTGACCCATAAAATAAATGGTTCAGAAATTTTGCTCATACAAAAGAAACTATATACTTTTAAATAAATAAAAGCTACTATATACATTATACTGTACATTTAAATGAGAGATGACATGAAATGGAATAAATTTAGGGCTGCCTTTTCATCCACAAGACTCATATCTTGACTTTATTACAATTCTGAATAAAACCCTCTGCTTTAGATTATTTCTTATTCTAGTGGCAGCCGCATGAACGCACCACCATATTCCTGTATTTTTTTAAAATAACGTTGGAACTGTCATCAAAGTAGAGCACGGAGATTGCATTCAGTTTTGTTGGTGCACAGCATGGCTTTGGTACATGATCAGGGAACATCAAGTGAACCTGAAAGACAGATAAACACATAGTTCATATATCAAACAGAGAGGTACAAGGACAACATCAGTGCAAAACATGTCTGCATTTCAGAGTGTGTTGTGGTCACAGATTTTCCTTCGTTAGCAACTTTAAGGCAGCTTACCTCCAGAACATTGCTGATTTCAATTGCATGGGCAAAGTTATACAATAATAGCAGATGGAAAGATAAATGTGGAAGAGTGGCCAAGACAGAAAGCTGGTTTTCAGATGAAATTTAGGAAAGAGTTGGAGTTAGACGGCTGCTCAGGAAAACATTTAAACATACCGTCAGTACCATCTCTGCTGAGGACAGTGCCTAACATGAAGCACAGGCTCAAGTCCCAGGTCTCACCAGGACCCCAGCACATGCTAAAATGCTTTCCTGTGTGAGGGTCTCAGCCTGGAGGAAAGTCTGTTGCAGACAGCAAAGACTCTGCAGGCAAGGGCTCATAATTAAACTGTTTTCAGCCTATGAAATGGTAAAATGTGGCTTTTCAGGGAGTATGAGTGCATTTTAAGGTCTTATCTAGATATTGGTAGATCCAATTCTACTTCAACTGAAGTCAGTTTCAATCCTTAGAGTGGATGCCACCTGGACAGAAGGTTTAAGGAAAGGGCTGAAGCAGAGAAGCTTATGTTCACTAGGCTAAAATATATCAATGAAAGGTTAAAGAGAAGCAAAACAGTTTTGAAAAGCATCCCAGAACAAACGAGATCTAGTGGAAATATCTGAAAAAGGGGGAAATACAAGCTCTTCGTACTTGAAAGAAAGTAGTATGTAATATTCTACATATGCTGAAGACTTGGAAACTGGGGAGGCCAGAAAAAAGGGGGTTGTAATAGAGAGAGCAAGAGATTATTAAGGCCTGGATGAAGACTTCAGCAGTAATAGGTTTCATTTGTATGTTAAGTCTCTGTAAGTCTGTTAGAGCCATCTGTCTTGCAGTGATATAAGCCCGGAGCCCTTGCCAGACAACAGAGAATAGTCTATCAGGAAACAATTTTTACATAACTGTTACCATGAGAAGGTCTTTTGAAATGAGCAATAATAAATCCTGAAGTAGCAGTTCAGTAACGGTTTAGACATACATTTAAAAACAGTTTACTAAATGAATAGCAAAGCACTAGAGAAGAGAATGATTATGCCTTGCCTAGGCAGATGCTTGCCCTGCCATGACCCACCAGCCACTGCCTCCCCAGCTGGAAGCCCCGTGGCTCTGCTAGCCCCACATAACAGCAGTGATCACAGCCTTTTCAAGAGTGAGCCTGGAAGTCAGTGCAAGTCAACCTGCTGATCCACTGGCTCACATGACTAGGAGGTCAACACTAATGCAATTAAATTCAGTCTCCCTTGTATTTATATGTATCTGTATAGTCTCTCTGCTTAAATTCAGTCTCAGAAAAAGGAGAGAGAGAGAGAGAGGTACTGGCCCAACATTTGTCTTATACTTTTTATAAAAGAAAAAATATAGTAAAGTTTGGAAAGGTACCAAGGAACAATCACTTCCCAAACCAAAGAGTGGGCTTTTTTAGAATGGTGTAATCAGTATGGCTGGGAGATGATTACATTTGGATTAGGGTGGGGTGTGTGAATAATTGTTTCCCAAGCCATCCCCATGTGCACACCTTGTGTAAATCTGAATTTTGTATAATTTAAACCAGAAAGCATTCAACTACTGTTATCTCATCTAATTTATGTGCAGCTAAAATTTAATTAGCCTCATGATTTTTTTTGGCTGCAAAACTGAATGCATGTACAGTACATGCAGAGGGAGACACAATTCCAAAAAGCCATAAAAAGGGGGAAAATTTAAGTATCCAATTTAAAAAATAGGACAAACTGCACAAATTTCTTAAGAATTGGAAATTACCCATTTTTGGAAAGCATAGACACAAGAAAAAGTAGCACTGGGCCACTTCTTACTCAACAGCCCATAACTGCAGGAGAGAACTCTAATGTGGGGATCTCACTAATATTGGCAACTTTTCTGGACAATTTTTTGCATTATTCTAAACTATTGCTTTACTGCCTTATTTCATTTCAGTTCAGAACTGTATATATGCTGTTCTTGTCTCCTAGGCTCATTGTTATATGCCTTGCCAACTGGAATTTACTGTTCCCTTTCACCTGAACCCCTTTCCACACTTCTATTTATTTCCAGCCCCTGACATTTTCCCTTCTTTTTGTAAATCTTGCTGACTCAAATTCTGTTATACAGGAATAATGTTGCATTGGTGGCTGGACTTGGAGAAGGTGCATAAATGAAAAGGTGAATGGAAAGGAAAAAGGTCTCAGCTTAAATTTTAAAAATGTCCCTCTCATGAAGACACAACTGGCAATTTTCACAAGCAGATAAGTTTTCTTTTTTCTATCAGAAAGAGATTGAACTTTGTTTCTGGGTTGGTTTGTTGTTTTTTTTTGGTGTGGAGTTCTTTTTAGGGGGTGGAGGGTAGTAGCTGCACCCATTTCTGAAGGAGGAAAGGTTTTTCAGACCACATTTTTTATGTCAAAATCAAAAGAAAAAGATCAACATCCAGGGACAGAATCACCAGCACAGTCTGATGGTCAAAATAATTTCCTATCATCATTTTAAAACAGAGGGAGCCTTAAACCCATGTTTCTCTAATTACAGTCGAGTGTCTTGACCTTTCCAAAAACTAATTAAGGATGGCAACCCTTTCCTGTTCTGATTTTGTACTCCCACTCCCTCTTTGTGTAGTATCTCTCATTCCTCTGCTTCTTAATCATTCTGCTAATACTGATGCTGTTCAGGGTCAGTTCTTCAGCTGGCACAGCTGAAAAATCATGACCAGACATCAGACTCACAAAATTACATTCAGCCATAGCCTAAAGGTCTTGATTTCTGTACCTGAATGCTGCTGAGGTAGAGGAGGCCTAAAGGGCTGCTTCAACTAAGATCATATTTTTGGCTGTTCCAGTTGATGCACAGGACTAACCTAAGAACCAGCAGAAAGCTGGCTCCAAATCCCCTTTTACATGTACCAGGCAGAGCAACAGATCCAGACACACTTATTTATAAACTGCATTTGTTATCCAGGCATGGCTGAACACAATTTTTTACATGAAAATGCATCTGCTTACAAAGCTTCACATTAAGTTACAGTATGAGTATCTCTGCCAACAGCTGACAACAGAGGTCCACATAGTGGCCAAGTGTCAACATTTCTGGAAGGTATAACATGTAGATGTTAACATGGAGCTTCAATAAACTACAATAAACTCTTGGAAGTTGGACTAGGGGCCTCTTTGATTCATGTCTACACAATTCTCCAGTAATATGACACATTCTTCTCATGCGTTATTACATTTGAAATGAAAGGGAAACCTACCACACAGGCCACTCTCACAGCGTTTGTCTTCTCTCCAGCATAATCATCATAGCACATCTCTGAAATGGGTTAGCATTTACCGAGAAATAATCAAAATCCAATAGTGGTAAAGAGAAAGCAAGTGACAGTCCCTGTGCCAAGACACTTAAAACTGCAAAACAGGCAACTAAAACATAGACAGAGGCATACCAGAGTCTGAACAATGGCGTGGTTTGTTGCATTCATGTGAGCATTGAGGGGGAAGGAGCACTCTCCATCACAGTAAAATGCAGCATAACCCTCTGGTGCAATAATCCAATCCTAAAATAAAAACAAATAAACACACTCTTTTTTTTCTCTCACTCGGAGATTTAAAACTATATAGAATAATAGAATCATAGAATAGTTAGGGTTGGAAAGGATCTGAAGATCATCAAGTTCCAACCCCCCTGCCATGGTCAGGGGCACCGCACACTAAACCATATCACCCAAGACTCCATATCAAACTAGCTAAGACTTACCCAAGGATAAAATGAACTTCAGACTGTGGCATGTGAACTTAGATTTTTAAAAAAGGGGAAAGAAGTATTTGCTTTGTTCATGCAAAAATCAGATGAAAGTTAAATTGAAGTTAGAAACCTGTATTGAGTACCTGTAATGAGGCTACAAGGGAAATTAAAGGTCCAAATATGTTTGTTAGAATATTTTTCTTCCCAGACTAAAAATCCTAAGCACTTCTCGATGCAACAAAAGTAATTACAATGCATCTTTTTTCTTCAGCATACTCAATGCCATTAACTATTCTATTGCATGAGACTGAGGGTTGTTAGAGATTATTTATTGGAATGTCACTAAATCATGCATTTTGAGTATCTCTAGCAACACAGCATGGGAAAATATTTTAAAATGTTGATGAAAGCTATGTGTTCAGTTTGCTGAATTCCTCCTTTACTAGGAAAAGGTAACATAGGTGCTGTGGGAAGGACAGAGAGGATCAAGTACCTACTTCATGGGTTTTGTTTCTTTTAATTTTTATCTCATTTCACCCTGAGTTTCACTGATCAACTATTGTACAGTGTAGCTTTGACTTACCAAAAACTTTGAAAACTACCAGAAACTTTGAAATCTTCAAGTTGTCTTTTTTCTTTTGGGGTAGGGGCAAGTTTTTCTTTTTCTATGGCCACCTTGAATGACTGATCTGAGAGCTTTGCATATCTTGGGGCATATCAAAATTTACTGTTTCAGAAAATTAACAAACATGATACCTGGAAAAATCTGTGATCTACAGAGGGAGAATGCCTCACTTGTTCAGTAGCCCAAGTTCAAGTCAATAGCACAAGCCTGCTCTGTGGGTGTGAACAGGGTGATTATGCTCTGCAGTCTTGGGAAAACAGTCTCTGCCTACTTCTTCAGGCTGCTGTGAGGGTAAATATACTGCAAAATATCAGGAAAAGTAACAAAACCATATGAGAATCTGAGCTAGATATGGAAAAGATGAGCTGTCACTAAGGAGACAGTGCACTTGTTCTGTTCATGGAGAATTGTTTTAAAGTATTCAGAGAAATATGAAATGCACAGACAGCCATCTCTGAGTTCTTACCTGCATATGCAATATGTCTAGGTTATAAGTTGCTGATGGCCTTCCTGTTCTTTCTTTATAGAGATATCCTTGCTTTCTGGAAAAAAACCCTAGATTGATCTCTATTTTCTTTTCTCATAATGCCCTGCCTCCGTCTTTAGGACCTTTTACTACAGCTACCTTTTTTTTTTTTTTTTGTTACTGTATGGCAGAATGAGTTTTTCCCAGAAATTATTTAAACTTACCTATGGTGTTATAAAGACCACTGAACAGTAATCAATTTCTAGTTCCCTACAGACTCTAGCCCACTGAAATTTCTCTAACCTGCAGTAGACAGAACTGAACCAAGGAAAATTCAAGTGCAAATTTCAAAAGTTCCATTGTTCAGTGTACGGATTTTGCTTTTATTTACTGCAGATCTATTAAGATCTTAAGTAATAGTTCAGAGTATCTTTATGTGAATGAATCCAGATCATAAAGCCATTAATGTATGCAAAATCTTTGAAAGAAGAGCAGCTAAAAAGGGCAAAGAGATAGTGATAGGAATTCACTGCAAAATGCATTTAAAGAATTTGTCTTTCATCACAGAAATCCCAGTTATCGTAAAAGACCCCAGACTGTAAATAGCAGGGGACTGTAAAATAGATTGTCCCAATTTGAATTAATAGGAAACAATATTTATAAGCATACCTGCCATCCTAAGTCTCGGAAACTCACGTAAAGTTCATGTTTCTTACATGCCTGCTTTTGCTCACTCGTGTTATAATCTACAGCAAGAAAATAATAATAAGTTGTTTAGAAGCATTGCTAGAATCAACAAGGTTTAGCTATTTTTGAGCTCCTGACCAAACTGTATGAAGGAAAAAACAAACATACTGTCATTTACATTCCTAGGGTTGGTCAGAAAGGGAGTGCATACTTGGAAATGCAGAATCAGCAGTATCATCCTGAGACAATTCGCATACACAGACAAAATGGTGCATATAACATTAGGGGAAAGAGATTTATGTCTTTTCGCTGTTTAGCTAGGTAATAACCCTGATAACATGCACATAGACAATCAAAAGAGAACAAACAAGTTCCCAATCCAACATTTGGGAAAGTCATCTATATACTGGCACGGGTTTAATAGCCAGATAAAGTAAGTAGCCCAATTCAAAAGATAAATTAATGATTAAAAATGTCCTGAAACAATAGAATTTCCAAAAGTCTTTTATTTAAACATTAGCACATTTTGTACTATTTTTTTTGGCCATATTTTCTATAAATATTCACCACTTGAATATTTCTAGAATGGAATCTCTTTAGTTGGTAATATTAAAGTAAACAAATAGACTAACAAATGCTGTTTGAAGGCCTGAATGTTTCTGCATTGTCAGAGACATGTCAGGATAAGAGGAAAGAGACAACCTTCCACACATACTTCTCCAGGACAATGTGGAGAATATTGAGTTCTGAAGAATATCTAGTTCTCTTTCCTTACTGCCCCTGAGTAACAGGAAAGGAAGGGAATAGGGTCATGCCCTCACCACACTAGCACCCCAGAGCTGGTTTATAGTGCTATTCAAGTGATGCCATCAATGAGGCACTCAATGGAGCAGGGAGGACACGCTGTCTCCCCTAGTTTCAATTCAAGAATGCTTAAAGCGGCTTTTTAGGATCAAAATAACAAAACAAAACAAAAAAGCAAACAAACAAACACAACAACAACAAAAAAAAACTACAACCAACCAACCAACAAGCAAACAAAAAATAAAAAAAACAACCCACAGAAGAGACTGAAAAATAAACAAAACCTCCATTTTCAGGAACAGATCTCTTTTTTTTAGTAACAGTCTTTTAACATTAAAAGACAAAGAATTGAGGCTGGCATGGGAGGGTCTCTCTTGAAAAATTCCTGCAAAATTAAGAGAGGTCTTTTTCGCATAAAATGAATGGAAAGGAGATCTACATTCTACAGAGTTCTACAGTCTGTGATATAATCCATCGTGTTGCTTCACTGTTCTTGCAGGAAACTCTTCCAAATAGCCAGCCTACAGGAGCTTTCCTGCACATTTATCAAGTCCTCCTTGTCCTCTGTCCTGATCAGTGCTATTGTTGCTTCTCTGAGTTCTCTTCAGTTTCTTTGTGTCTTTCTGAAGATGTGATAACCAAAACTGAGCACAGTGCCAAATAAAGTAAAATAATTATTTCTTATGATTTCAGGATGGTTTTCTAGCAGTATATCCCAGAATACGAGTTCTGGAGCAAAACTACACTGTTAAATGATCAGCTTCAGATCCCTGCCTAGTCACTTTAGGATTATGCTGTATTTATGCAAATCCATGAATAAAGAACAGATTGCTGGTGAGCATGTTAATGAGAACTGCAGCATGATGGGGCTGTAGCATCCATGATACAACAGAATTAAAAGGGTCTGAGAGATGACCAAGATCAACAAGAGCATTGCAACCCTGGACTTCATGAGATCAGTTTTCAACTTTTTCAGAGATCTTCTTTACATGAAGAAGAACCAGGAGAGCTGGTTGATCACCCAGAACAACCCCTGAGAGAAGCACAAGTTCATACTCGTGCAGGTCAAGCAAGTATGCAACTAAGCCACTGTGGCTGAACAGGAAACTCTTGCCTGAGCTCAGATTCAAATAGGAAGTAAAAGTAATGTTGAATTGGGATGAACTACACAGAAATAATATAAATGCATCACCTGAACATGCAGGGGTGGATGATAGGAAAGCCAAAGCTCAGAGGGATGCTGAGATGCAAATCTGTCAACAATTGCCCATCTGTTGTAATAACTGACAAATATAGATTTTATTTTCTTCATGTTGCCCTTGCATGAATCTTCATAGAACCATAGAATCATAGAATGGTTAGGGTTGGAAAGGACCTTAATATCATCTAGTTCCAAGCCCCTTGTGATGGGCAGGAACACCTCACACTAAACCATGTCACCCAAGGCTCTGTCCAACCTGGCCTTCAACACCACCAGGGATGGAGCATTCACATCTTCCCAGGCAACCCATTCCAGTGCCTCACAACCCTCACAGTAAAGAACTTCCCCCTTATATCCAATCCAAACCTCTCCTGTTTAAGTTTGAGCCCATTACCCCTTGTCCTATCACTACAGTCCCTAATTAAGAGTCCTTCACCAGCATCCCTATAGGCCCTCTTCAGATACTGGAAGGCTGCGATGAGGTCTCCACGCAGCCTTCTCTTCTCCAGGCTGAACAGCCCCAAGTTTCTCAGCCTATCTTCATACGGGAGGTGCTCCAGCTCCCTGATCATCCTCGTGGCCCTCCTCTGGGCTTGTTCCAACAGTTCCATTACCTTTTTACATTGAGGACACCAGAACTGCACACAAAACTCCAAGTGAGGTCTCACAAGAGCAGAGCAGAGGGGCAGGATCACCTCCTTCGACCTGCTGGTCACGCTCCTTTTGATGCAGCCCGGGATACGGTTGGCTTTCTGGGCTGCGAGCGCACACTGAAGCCGGCTCATGTTCATTTTCTCATCAACCAACACCCCCAAGTCCTTCTCCACAGGGCTGCTCTGAATCTCTTCTCTGCCCAACCTGTAGCTGTGCCTGGGATTGCTCTGACCCAGGTGTAGGACCTTGCACTTGTCATGGTTAAACGTCATGAGGTCGGCATCAGCCCACCTCACAAGTGTGTTGAGGTCCCTCTGGATGGCATTCCTTCCCTCCAGCGTATCAACCGAACCACACAGCTTGGTGTCATCGGCAAACTTGCTGAGGGCGCACTCAATCCCACTGTCCACGTCAGTGACAAAGATGTTGAACAAGACCGGTCCCAACAGCAATCCCTGAGGGACACCACTCGTTACTGGTCTCTAGCTGGACATTGAGCCATTGACCGCAGCTCTTTGTGTGTGGCCACCCAGCCAGTTCTTTATCCACCGAGTGGTCCATCCATCAAATTGATGTCTCTCCAATTTAGAGACAAGGATGTCGTGTGGGACAGTGTCAAACGCTGTACACAAGTCCAGGTAGATGACATCAACTGCTCTACCCCTGTCCATCAGTTCTGTAGCCCCATCATAGAAGGCCACCAAATTGGTCAGGCAGGATTTCCCCTTAGTGAAGCCATGCTGGCTGTCACCAAGCACCTTGTTGTTTTTCATGTGCCTTAGCATGCCTTCCAGGAGAATCTGCTCCAAGATTTTGCTAGGCACAGAGGTGAGACTGACTGGTCTGTAGTTCCCCTGGTCATCCATTTTCCCCTTCTTGAAAATGGGGGTTATATTTCCCTTTTCCAGTCATCGGGAACTTCACCTCACTGCCACAATTTTTCAAATATGATGGCCAGCGACTTAGCAACTTCATTCGCCAGCTCCTTCAGGACCCACGGATGGATTTCATCAGGTCCCATGGACTTGTGTATGTTCAGGTCCTTAAGATGTTCTCAAAACAGATCCTCTTCTACAGTGGGCCTAAGGTTTTCATTCTCACAGTCCCTGTGTCTGCCTTCCATGACTTGGGTGGTGTGGTCAGAGCATTTGCCAGTGAAGACTGAGGCAAAGAAGTCATTCAGAACCTCAGCCTTCTCCAAATCCTGTGTAGCCAGTTCTCCTGATAGTGCCCAAAAAGGGCCTGCATTGTCCCTAGTCTGTCTTTTATTTGCAATGTACCTATAGAATCTCTTCCTGTTATGTTTCACATTCCTAGTCAAGTTTAATTCTAACTGGGCCTTAGCTTTCCTAACCTGGTCCCTAGCTTCCCAGACAACACCTCTGTTTTCCCCAGGCCACCTGTTCTTGCTTCCACCTTTTATAAGCCTCTTTTTTTTCCCTCAAAGCTTCCTCAGCAGCTCCATATCCATCCAAGGAGGTCTCCTGGCCCTCCTGCTGCACGTACGCCTAGTCAGGACACAACACTCCTGAGCTTGTAGCACGTGATCCTTGAATCCCAAACAGCCTTGTGCTTCCCTGCCCTCTAGGGCTTATCCCATGGAACCTTACTAAACAGGTTCCTGAAGAGGCCAAAGTCTGCTCTTTTGAAGTCCAGGGCAGTGAGCTTGCTGCACACTCTTCTCACTGTCCTGAGGATCTCGAACTCAATCATCTTATGTTCACTGCATCCAAGGCTGCCCTGGAGTGTCACATTTCCAACGAGCCCGTCCCTGTTGGTGAGCACGAGGTCAAGCATGGCCTCCTTGTTGGCTCCTCTATTACTTGCAGAAGGAAGTTGTCTTCCACACTATTGAGGAACCTCCTGCGTTGCTTGTGCTGGGGTGTACCGTCCCTCCAACAGGTATCAGTATGGTTGAAGTCCCTCATGAGAACAAGGGCCTGTGAGCGTGAGGCTGTTTCTGTCTGTCTATATTCATGAATAATTGAAAAATGCCTTGCTTATTGAAAAGGAAGAACTGAATTGCCCAGTCGAGGTTTCTTATCATTGTCCAAGAACTTAGAGAAGAAGGTGGCAAAAGGTAAAAGGCAAAAGACAAAAGACAAAGGGGAAAAGGCAAAAAGAAAATGACAAAAGGCAAGGGCAAAGGGAAGGAGAAAGAGGGGAAAAAATATGGAAAAGAAAGAGGAAAAAAGAAACAGAAAAAGAAAAAAGCAAGGAGAATAGGAAGGCATGACTACAATAAAATTGGGATTGATGTACAAGGAGAAGTATAACCAGAGCCTGTGACATATGGAATCATAGGATGGTTTGGGTTGGAAGGGACCTTAAGATGGTCTAGTTCCACCCCCTGCCATGGACAGGCACACTTCCCATATAGATGACAGTATACCTGTCTGTGTCTGGCTACATAATCTCTGGCTATGTAAATGAGATTTTTCACTGTCAATGTCTGACTTAGATGCTGTAGATAAAAGATTGTGGAAAATCTTATAAAGCAAGGACCTACATCACACAATGACAACTGCTCATTACTTTGTCATTTATGTCAACAGTGCCTTGCGTCAGGAGTGAATGGGTATTGAATACAGTCTATTGACTGCCATGAGAAAGATGATGAGCAGAATTCTTTGGGTTTTTCTGTAGTTTAAGTATGGAGAAATTAATTATTACTGGAAGCTGCAGAGAGCTAGGAGAATCAGCCTTCTCCCACAAGCCTGCAGTGCAGTACAGTACAATTTTCTTGAACTGCAGTCTTTTTTGAAAGAGATCTGGCATTCATCAACATATATAGTGTTGTACCTCTATGCTTATGCAGATAGAGGCTTAAAGAGTTTAGGAGAAAATACGTCTCATAATGTACATTTCACTAGAGATGTTCTGATTTTCTTCTTTTACAGCAGCTCTGGAGCATGACTGGATTCACAGATGAGGCTGATCAGTGTTTTGAGACATGTAGACAGCTCATGACGATGCAACTTGCTGGCGTTTGTAAAGGTTAAGTTTTTCCCAGGTTAAACCATCAGGGAGCTTGCGTTCAGTTTTCCTGCTATAATCAAGGAGGCTTAAAAAATTGTTCAGTTCTCATTTCCTCATGGACTAGAAACATAGGATTCAACCTGAAAGTATGATATTTATATTCAGCTATGTTGTGTGTACCATGTACTTAGATGATTTTCCCTTCCACCAAAACAATGTGATTCTCAAAATTAGTAGACATTGTTCAGGAAACATGATTTTTTTTTTTTTTTTTTTTGGGGGGGGGGTAGGTGTTGGTTTTTTTTTTTTGTGGTTTTTTTTTTTTGTTTGTTTGTTTTGGGTTTTTTTTTTGTGCAGAGAGAATATTACTTACCCTTAAGATAAGATACTGCATTTTGGAGTTAATGCAGTTGCACAGATCAAGGTTTACTGTACTAAAAAAAAAAAAAAGTAGGTGGAACAAACAAACAAAAAAAGCTCCAAAAAGCACTCAAAAATGTTCATGTTGTATCATTCAGTCCAAAGCCCTTTTATGAAAACGGGGAAGTGCATCATATGGTACCAGTAAAACAGAAGGAACAGTTTCTGCAAAAAAAAAAGCTGATCATACTAGAATTACACAAAATGACAAAATGCAGACTCAATTCTTGCACTGAAGTAAATGAATTTAGAAAAAAGCACAAGCTAGCAAATTAAACTGAAGTACATGCTTAAACCACATCTGAAAAGCAAGATGCTAAATCAATTTTTAACTTGCATTGTTTCAAAAAAATCTGAAGAACTTTAGGCAGTTAATGAAAAGAGAATGTTTAGTCAATATGGCTCTATAAATAATGAATAATCTTAAAATGCCTTTCTATTATAGATATGTAATCTCCTTTTTTTTCTTTTTTTTTTTTTTTTTTGCTACTAAAAAGCTAAGATTGCCCAGTTTTTATTTGAAACTGCTCCCCTGCAAAATTGACTCATAAGGGATTAGACGTTAATTGTGTAGATGAGCTTTTGTTATACAGTCATACAGAATATCAGAAAATTTTACAAGACCTAAAACACCCCCAATCAATAAACAGTTATAAATAGAGATCCCTGGTGACTTAATATCAGGGGCTTTTCAAAAGCTAGTGTCCCTAGAGGGAACACATGCATTCCTAAGTCACCTAGCTCAGAAAGAGGTATTCTCCAGGTCCTCAGTGGAAACTAGGAAAATAACATAATTTTTTTTTCTACCTGTACAATATACACAAAATTAAACCCACTACTGAAGCTGAGATGCAGTTAAAAAAAGAGCCCAAATTCTATCTTTCACTGAGGCTTCTTAGACAAGCAGTTGAGGTGCAGCCCTTCTCTCTACAGTCTCTCTACTTTTCCGTTATGCATAGCAAAGTTTTCATCCAGTTGCCTACTACATAGGACTAGTTTCAAGCTCAGATAATCTTTCCAAAACTACTTGGTCATTTCATCTTCCAAGAGCCCATGGTACATGTAAGTGACCTTACTCACAAGAAGTTTTAAACAAAGCTAGAGGGACAGATAGAAATGGAGTTTCTGACAGTTCAGCCAGAGAGCAGTTGAGCTGCTGTGTTGAGCTTGTTGAGCAGCTGTGACTCCACTGCATTTGGTGCCTGTAACTCCTATAAAGAGGCTAGAAAATCATAGCTTCATCTTACCCCCAACACTTGACATCCTAGAAGACTCCTGATGACTACTGGATTTGTTGCGGTTCTGATTTTTCCTTTTATTGTTGGCTGCTCGAACAGAACGGAAAAGCACTTCACTTGCCTTGAAGAATGCAACCATGAATGGCTGCTTTGACTGAGGCCCATGTCTTCCAATCAGGCCAGCAGATTTAACATTGATACTTCGACCTATAAAGCAATGGAAATTGTAAGTTAAAAGATGGGTTTGTGCCCCTCCTGAAGCCACAGTGGTAGCTCAGCTGCTGACTGACAGATGGCAAGGATTTTGTCCATAATTCCAAATTTACATGATCAAGAATCCTAACCACATTTTGTTGAATAGAACTTTTGTCAAATGGAACTTTTGTCGAAAAGACAAAAAGCATCAACAATTTACAAAAGTTTCAGCAACTTTACAGCTAGTTTCTCACTGCATAAAATCATGTGCCCTATATGTCTTCTTCATTACATAGAGATTTTAGTTCAGCCTTGTGTACACATTTACGGAAATGAAAAGTAACTGAGCCCCATTAAAGTCTATAGCCTATAGAAAGGATAATGTAATACGGTCATTTAATTTTTGCATCTCTTGAATGTGAAATGTGGAACCTTATATCCCCAAAGCAAATTGGTAGCAAATACGAGTGTAGATAATAAATTTACTTCTGCTTTAAAAATAAATATTGTGCAGTGCCACTCAAACTGATGTTAATTCACAAGTAAGAGTAGGAAGGCGTTCGGTCATTCAAGAGAACAGAGTTTGAAATATGGGCATTATTGACTCTGGTTCTGTTCCCAGGGGGTGTGCATATTTCTTTAAAATATTTGGTCAGTCAGGACTGTGTGGTAACCTCACTCTATTATAGGATCTAAACCTCACTAAAAGAAAAGAAAGCAAAACAAGTCACTGAAACAGCATCAGTGACATTTTAGCAAATAAACCCTTGCTCTTAACAGAATTTACTTTGGCAGCATAAACACTTTTGTGTGTATGTGTATTATGCAGAGCCCCTCAACCGTCAGAAAATGAGACAGTGTCATGTGAGGCTGTGCAGCTGTGCTGGGTGGGGGACACAGAGGTCCTTTAAATCGGAAGGTACGGGCACAGGCACTGTGTGAGCTATGCGGCAGTGGGGCGCCTGGGGATTCTTCTAAACTGACTGGAAAAGTTGGCTATGCGGGTGATGAAGGAGCATCTGCCTCACAAAAGTATAATACCGTTAACTCGATCACCCTGAAAAAGAACTCGTAAATACACATAGGAGTAAACCTTACAGAAATAAGCATAGAGGTTTCCTTTTCAAATACAAACTTACAGTGGCTGTACGCCAGAGTCTATATTTCTTAGAAAAACTCTATCACTGGCGTAAATGAAAGAGGCAGTTTGATTTGTGGTTAAAGTAGTTTCCATTCTACTTCCACTGTAACAAATGTATTAATTCAGCTCAGACTTCCTCCTTCTGGCAGCCCTTTTGCAGTAAAAAGAGAAATTAGAAGTTCCAGCCAAATACCATACCTTGAACTGACCCACTTCAATACATAAACACTTTTACAACATGTTTATTCAGGTGTACCACTTTAAATTGGTTTAAGATGTTTCCAGTGACAGGGAGCCCAGCAAAGGCAAGAGAAGAACTGAGAAAGTTAGCAGTTATGGAGCAGGGTAATTGGCAACATATTCTGAACAATTTTGATAATTACTTTTTTGACTGCAAGGGAAAAATGCATTTGTTGAAGCTTCTGATTTCATTTTAAATGCCTTCTTAGTCTTGTGTTTCTTTAATTTTTCTATTCATGTGTTTAAGTTACTATTAAATAATTCAGTAGCATTAATTTCTATATGTTCCAATCTTCTGTTGCAAGTCAGATATGAAAAACTGTACAGACTATTCTCTATTCATCGCAACATGGACAAGCTAGCCTCTTACCACAAAGTTCCAAGTTTCCCGTCATTTCTAGAGGGAATATTTCTACTATTTTTCTTTATTTTTTGTTCCAATGACTTTCAGAATTTTAATTTTATCTGTGAAAGATTAATACCTTACTGGTGGACATTTTAAGAATACTGTTAGATTTATATACTGAGGGCTGTAAAGATGTGTGGAGGATTTCTGAATTTAAATCTATGTTCTCTGAATTTACAATGGTGGATATTGTGTGCGAAGCAAAATATCCTTCAAACCAATGTGAACTCCCTTTAAAATAACTTTTAATATTATTAAGTTTCCTCTGGGTTTCCTTTAGACTTCAGCAATGAGATGGCTATTAAGATTCCACAAGTTAAGGCTTACTTGATTATTCAGGGTACAGAGATATACTATAAAAAAATTAATCCTGAAACCCACAGCCTTTTTATACACAGAAACAGCTTACGTGACTTTATTCCTTTATTTGCTTGACTTTTAAGCTGCCAGCCAGAGTTTTTAGGGTTCATTTGTTCAATTCATCAATGGTATATCCACGAGATCTGCTTCTAGTGCAGTCAACAAGAAAACTTTCATTGAGTTCTGTGGGTTTACCATTAAACATTTCTCTCTCAGTTTATCACATACCTTAGCTTAAATGGAACTTTCAGAAAACAAAGAAATCAAAATATACACTGCCCTTGAGACATTATATTTCTTCTGAGGAGGATCTCTAAACTGTTTGGTTTGGAAATTCAAACCACATATGTTGTCTCCATTTTGTGTTGCTTCTGTGCAAAAGAAGTTTTGCATTTACAGAACTTCTATTATCCTTTTATTTCTAGGAAAAAAAAAAAAAGAAGAAGAAGAAAGTGTGCATGTGGGAGATTTACTTCAATCTAAGAACACAAAGCCTTGCTCCTTCCTGAGCAGGAGATATTTCAAAGTATCCTGCCTACATACATTATAAGCTTTCTGCCACATCTATGTGTGCTGGTCTAGTTAGGTAACTTCACCTTTGTCCATAATGTGGATTTAAGAATACAATAAGAAAAAATCTTACCCTAACCTGAACTGGCTTTTGTATCAAGAAGTATTCATGGGCTCCAGTTTCAGTAAATGGTTTTAGTCTACCATTTCTTGTAGGCATTTTGAAAACTCTTAGCTTCAATCACAATTGAAAATCCAGGTCTCTCCAGCAAGCAGTTTTTCCAAAGGATTATAGAATGGTTTGGGTTGGAAGGGAAATTAAAGCTCATCTAGTTCCAACCCTCTGTCATGGGCAGGGACACCTTCCACTAGACCATGTTGCTCAAATCCCCATCCAACCTGGCCTTGAACACTGCCAGGGATGGGGCAGCCACAGCTTCTCTGGGCAACCTGTGCCAGTGCCTCACTACTCTCACAGTACAGAACTTCTTCCTAATATCTAATCCAAATCTACCCTCTCTCAGTTTAAAGTGGTTACCTCTTGTCATGTCACCACATGCCCTTGTAAAAAGTCCCTCTTCAGCATTTTCTGTGGACCCCTTTCAGGTACTGGAAGGCTACTCTAAGGTCTCCCCTGAGCCTTCTCTTCTTCAGGCTGAATAAGCCCAGCTCTCTCCAGCCTGTCTCCATAGGAGAGGTGCTTCCACCCTCTGATCATTTCTGTGGCCCTCCTCTGGACTTGCTCCAACAGGCTGACATCCATCTTGTGCTGGACCCCCAGAACTGCACAAAGTACTTCAGGTGGGTCTCAGAAGAGCAGAGTAGAGAGGGAAAACCCTCTCCCTCAACCTATTGGTCATGCTCCTTTTGGTGCAGCCCAGCACGTGGTTGGCTTTCTGGGCACACTGCCAGCTCACATTGAGCTTCTCATCAAAAACACCTGCAAGTTCTTCTCCTAAGGGCTGCTCCCAATGCATTCTCTGCCCAACCTGTAGTTGTGTTTGGTATTGACCCTGACCCAAGTGCAAGACCTTGTACTTGGCCTTCTTGAACTTCATGAAGTCTGAATAGGCCCACCCCTCAAGCTTGTCAAGGTTTCTCTGCGATGGCATCCTTCCCTCCAGCATGTCGACCACACCACGCAGCTTGATGCTGGCAGACTCGCTGAGGATGCACTCAATACATACTCAATACATACCAATTACCATGGTATTAGAAGCATGTTTTCTAAAATCAGCTGAATGACTCAGGGTGACTTGCTTAATTACACCTTTCCTTGGAGCTTCAGCCGCATGAAACTGTTAAAACCAAAGCAACAGCTGTGTGTCTGTCTGCTTCCCCTGAGTATCACTGAACAAGCATTGAACCTGGTCAAGCTTCTAAAAAATGGGTTTGGTTTTATCCTTCCATTGTATCTTTAATTCTAAGGATTTCAAAGACTTTTCTTCAGACTTCAGGAGAAGAAATTGCAAGAAACTAGCAGTCAGCTAGTGCCTGCTCCACTGAACCTAGCCACTGCAATTGTCCCTACACCTAGAAAAAAAACAAATAAACAACAGATGGACTCCCTCTGTGCAAAGACAGTGCAAAACCTTTGCATTTGTCACATTCTCGCATGTGCTTTTCAATCCTGCTATGATAATTTAGTATCTCTTCTCCATATTAACAGGTATATTTGGAGACAAAGGCTTATTCAAAGCATTATGTTCCAAATCTGCTGAACTCCTTAGTCCTTATTCATGCAATTTTGAGTCTTTGGCAAGATGTATTTGTTTAACTTGGCATTTAAATTTTTTTTTGGCTTTTATTCTCTTTGATAGGAAAGAGCCCTTAGCAGTTTTCATAAAAGCTTGTAAGGAAGTGCTGATTTGACTGACTGAACTGAATGAATATTATTTGCCTTTTCACATTCTGTGCCCTATTAATAAAGGAATTGCTGCTGCAAAAACAACTGTGAAGTTCAGCTTATAAAAAGGTCCTACCCCAATAATCCTGATGAATTTGTTCTTTGTTTGTTTCATCCACAAAATAGGACTAGCACTCAGGATAACTGCAGAACTATTTGTGGTGCCACTACATCTGCTTTTCTGATGTCACATGCAGTCATATCATAAAACTCTTTTAATGAACTGATAAAGTTCCATCTTAAAAGTTTGTTTTCTCCTGCAGCTGCTCCAAATGGAAATGCAAGAGTGCTTCAAGGTTTCAATAACGATCTGTCTTAAAGTCCTGACCTGGAGACATCGCCTTGTTTTTCATGGTATTCAGAAAGTCAACTTTTACTGAGATTGCCAGCATGGATGCCAACGACAGTGGTAAGATTTGTGACTTGGCTGCCTCTCTTCAAGCAATATATATTTTACAAGGCTTTGAGCAGGCACTAATTTTGCAAGAGCTTTCAGCCGTTATGCATCTTGGCCAGATTTACACTGGCAACACATGACAATGAATGATTCCAAGATCCATTATTTTGTCCTGAGTCATCGAACTGCAGCAAACCACTCATTTTGTTATGAAAAACAAGCTCTTTTTTGCTTTCAAAAGTACTCAACAAGCCACAAAACATGTTTTACAGATTAACCACTGCTGCTAGGTCACAGTAGTTATTTTGGTAATAATGTTATATGTTTGTAAATAGAAATGAAAACTTTAGTGATGCTGAGAATTAAAATATTCCTGGTTTGCTGCGAAAAAAAATAAAATCTGATGCCACACCTATGGTTTCCTCCTTGTGGGGAGTGGTATCTGAAATGAATATTGGGAAAGGCCTTTTGGAGAAAAACCCTGAGTATACAATGTCCAATAACATCTAATTATTGAGCAAAAACTATCCTGAGGCCATGAGTCTGAAAGCTCCCAATGTAGTTTTTTAAAATTAGAAAGAAACTTTTGTGGTTTCTCATGCCTGAACAGCACTCTTGAGAGCAATGGGACTTCACATAAACAAACAAATTGAGGTAGGGTTTGGCTACTAAAGCTTACATGAAGGCTTATTAAAAAAAGAATGAGAGAAAGCTTAACAACACAAATGTGATGGTCCACATATAAGACACCATCAACACTCCAAACAGTATTTTATACTGTTTCTATTGTATCATCTACATAAACTGCTATGTGAACTTTTCCTTTGGTGGGCCCATTTATCTGTATCAACATAAAATATGCTTTTGAAACCAGCTTCATGTGTTTTATTAACTCTTCTTCTTCCTGAAGGCTTTAAGGAATTCTGAAAAATGAGTGGTGTTGTATGGTTTGCTCTGCATTTCTTAGGCTTCACAGCTTTAGTCAAAAAAAGAAAGGTTCAACGTTTGTTTGGTTATATTGGTTTTATTTAATTCAGTTGTAGGGCTGTTGTTGTGTTGATTTTGGTATTCATAAAGCTCTCGAAGAAAGCATTTTGAAACGTTAGGAACCATGGTCTGCTGTATGATGTGGCAATACCATGTATGTTTACATAAAAATTCAGATGTAATCATGCACAAATACACTTCCTAAGTGCTTGATTTATCCTGCCAATTTAATGTATTTAAATTGTGAATGGTTTGTGGGTGTCCCAGGGCTTTTCTGCACAGTTAAAAATGTGTTCAGGAAGGCAATAAAACAGAGAGAGATTACATTAATTGGTCATCCACCAAAGAATAAAAAGGATAAAAGTCTTCAGAATGAAATGAAACACAAACGCCAGTATCTCTAAAATACTGGTGCTGACAAGTAGATGTATCTTTCATCTGTCTGGGGAGCAGGATGGAGGGAGATGTGCACAGCTACGTAATCAAGACCACTACACACCAGCATGCAGTGGTGGCAGGAGAAGTGGCAGGAGCCCATCTCACCTCCCTGAAACTCCTGGTTCAAGTGTGCCCTTATTGACAAAGGGTGCATTCACATCTCTTGCTACAAGCAGACACAAGAAAATGCTGGCTGCGTTCCTGACCCAGCTGGAAACAGGAGTTACACCTATCTGAGTAAATTAAAGAGTGCCCGAGATCACACCCGGGTGCTGGAGCTGAGTCATCTGCTCTGCTCAGGGTGGGAGGGTGCTCCTGGTGCACTTAAGTCCTATGCCAACTGCACTGCAGAGTCCCCAGCACCCCAAGGCAGTGTCTGCAGGGACCTCTCCCAGGGGGAGAATACCATGGGGTCATCCTGTTTTGGGGACTGAAAGAGTCATCCCTCCAGCTTGTTTCACACCACAGTATTCCTGGTCAATTTACTAGTGCAACATTGGCCAAAGTCAGCTCTGAACCAGAACTCATGTAGCTGTACTTAGGCAGTGCTTGAGCCCAAGCTAATAAAACCTGCTGAGGGGCAGGATATATTAGCTCGGGTTCAGCGCTGTGTTAACATGGCTATACAGCTTCCAGATGGCTCAGAATTTAGGCAGACATATTGCCTGCCAAGGTCCATATATATATCATTATAAATCCTATATTCCCCTACTCTAAGGATACTAATGAAGGTGAACTCACTTTTGATACTTTGTCTTGTAAATACCAGATGCACCAAGAGACTTCGGTATAACAACCCAGCAGCACCTTCCAGAACACTGATGGCTCTGGAGGCCATTAGATGCCAAGATTGACTGGGGGCAACATTCAGATGAGATTGATAACATTTAGTGTCATAAAGGCGAGGCCACAGCCAATGTAAAGCGTGCAGCCAACTACCTGACGAAGCAAGGGTGCTTCCACAGGTTGCTATGAGTTGAAAACAAGCCAGCCTCCCTCTGCAGTGTAGAGAATGTGGACACGCTGCTTCTCTGAAAGGAGAAGGACCAAGTGACCTTGCAAGGCCAAGGTTGAAAGAAGGAGAGGCTAAAAAAAAGAGAGTGCCTCTTCATGCCTTCCCCATTATCACTGGAGAAGGACCTCACCAGTCCTTCCTGCAGCATGTAGGATTAGGAGCCAAACATCCTTCCAGGTGATACATGCCCAAGTGCACCCATATGAATATGTGCTGGAGAGAGAATTTGCCTTCCCCAGGCTTCACACGTTATCAAGGAACCTACTTCTTTCGTTTCCCTTTGCTCTGAGGAAAAAAAGAAATACCTGAAGTAAGAGTCTCAAAGAGCAGGAAAGCCCAAAGAAACCTTACATAGGACTGTTTGGTAACAGAAATCACCTTAGCAAGCTTGGACTTCTCAAAGTTGCCACCAGTTTCTTCCCATCTGATGTGCAGCTGGATGGAAAATAATTGAAAGCTGCAGTAATATAAGAAAAGGCACAAAACTGCATGGATACAGGGGCTACCCAAGATGTTGTATCAAGAGCTGTGTATTTGGAATATCTTTTATTCTATAGATCAGTAGCCACCGTTACACATTATCTGCCTCTCCAATTTTCGGTAGACAATACTAGGGTCTCTTCAGCAATGATATAAACAGCAAAAGGAATACTTTCGCAGTTATTCATACTCTTTCAGTAAAGCGATGTTTAAACTGTTGCTAACTCCCAATTATAAAAATATTTAATGTTAATACAAAGGTGCTGATTCACTGGAACATGTTTTAAGTCTTAGGAGACATATGTTATATATACAGGAAACGTATTGTGTGGAGCTTTTCAAATTGTTTCTGCATCTGCATTGATTTTATGCTACAATTCATCTAACACCAGCACTTCCATCAGTGTGAAAATGATCACCTCCCATTTGAAACACTAAGGAGAGTTTTGGTGTCAAAAGGAGGGAATCAACCAATAGGGGATGCTGCAGAATGTTGAGGAGACATTAAAAAAGAGAATCAAAAAAACCTGATCCTTAATTTACCACAGCCCTAGGGAAACAGTGCATTATATGTTGACAGCTTCCATATGTGTCATGCAAACCTTTATTCTTACTGTTCAAAATAAAATGTCCCATTAAGAGAAAAAGTCTACATTTCATGCTAAAATGAGACGTATGATATCAAATACTGTCTTAAAGAAAAAACACATTCCAATGTCATGTGGCTTTTTGTACTTTGCAGCATTTTCAAAGGGCGGGGGAATATGAATTACAACAACTAGACGTTCTTCCAGAGTCGTTTTTATCACAGCTGTATTAAATAGTTACAAATTCTTCTATTCCTCATGTAGACATTATTATTATTATTGTTTATACACCATATTCAGGGATGACCAAACAAATCTCTCTACACAAGTAATTGCATGCAAAAAGTCACTGAAAGATAAGTTTAAGAAAGATTATTGTTAATGGTGATGATAACAATATAGTAGAACCCTGGAGTCTCAGTAATTATTGGCAATCCCTTTCAAAGGTTTTGTATGAATAAATATAAAAATTAGTATGTGTTTACAGCACCTGAATACCTAAAACAGGGATCCTCTGACTTAACAGAATCCCGTTTAGTTTAATGATCTGTTGCAATTGAAAGGTTAACAGATCAGGTCTCATCATAAATGTCTCTCCAGTTATGAGGGCATAACTCCTCTACCTCCCATAATCTCAGTGGAGAGCTGGAAGCATGAAGAAATGTTCTTCAGTCCTGTATGGCCTAAAATTCATTTAAGCCAAGGGAAGGATTTTTGACTGATCTGAGTCAGTCTCTGAGCTTACACTGAAAACTGGTTGGAGGGAAGGTGAGTGGGGTTCTCTGGGTTACAGACTGAATCCACTACGTACTGAGTCATGTATAAAAATTCATGTTCTGTCTGTACACAAATGTGTCATTCAAAGGCTGGTGTTTCTAATAGCTTTCAGAAGTAACAGCAACCCAATAAAATAATTAAAGCCTTAAGAGCAAAATTGTAAGAGCATGAAAGGATGACTTCCCTTATGCTAAGCTGAAGTGGTACAGCACAGGTCTTCCCTATAGTTTTGAAAGCATTAGTCCATAGAAGAGCACTCTTCTTGCATGAATAAACTGAAAAGGAAGTGAGGGAAGAGGGGAATTCCCTCCTCACTGGAGCAGCTGTGTTGAAAAATTCAGTGAGGTGCAGAAGGTAAAGCTGCTTGTGGCTTTGGAATTTAAAATAGAAAATTAACTATCACCTTTCTGATCTTGGGAGTAGGACATGGGAAATATTTACATAAACTATTCTTTTACAATTTCTTCAGTGTATTAACCTAAAGGTTTCCTTTTACCCATACAAACTTTTCTGCTGTTTACTGAATGAATATAATTTTGAGGCTAGAACCATCAAATTGCTGGTTCCAAGGTTTCTTAATGAATGCCTTTCATGGATATTTAATTTTCAAGGATTTCTGTATTTGAGTCTCCTGGAAAAAAAGTCAAGGATGAAGTTTATTCTGGAGCAGGAAATCTGGCGAGAAGCCAGTCCACCTAATTTGGATGCCTGATGGAGGTGTCACCTCTCCAGAATTTGAAGAGCTTAAAAATGGCCTCACAAAACCACGCTAACAGAGCTGCTCTGCATACAGCCTAAGCTCAGGTGTGGTGCTTTTGAAGGCTGCTTGAATGCAGCAGCAACGTGATCTACTTTGCATTGCTGCCTCCCTTTCTCACTGACTGCAGTCTGAGAATCTAGGCAGTATTAGATGAAATGGTCATCTGCTCTGGTTCAAGCCCGACAACTCCCTTTTTAAGCATCATGCCTAAAGGAGGGTAGTTTTTGCATAATTCTCCAGCAGCCAGGGCACTTGCTGGAAAAGTATGAGAGGCTTTGTTCACAGCCCAGCTGAGCCTGAGGGAGAATTCAGATCAAAAACAATGAGAAAATGTAGCCAGAACAAAGAAAGAAGAAAAAAATATTAATCCTTACACCAGGGTTTCTTCTGCTACTCATTAACATTATGTCAGCTAAGGTTTAAATTAACTAGCATCATAGATCCCTTGACCTTTGACATAAAAAGCTTTTTGACAAGAAAGAGCTAAATCTGAAAGTTTGCTTGTAAAGTAGTATGGATTAAGTAAACCATCACATAAAAAACAGTATATAAGTCTCTTTTTATTACTTTCTAAAGAAGTCTAAGTAAAGAACATTTCTTCTAAAAATATTATTTTGCATTGAGATGCATTTTCACTTTTTACTGGAGAGCATAACTGTAAATAATGTAGTAGCTCAGTAAATTTGTACTAAAAAACACACAGCTGACTTCAGTTCTGACAGTGTTCTTTCTAATTTTCAGCCAATTAAAATCTTCAAGATTTCAAACTTTTAACCCATTTCAAGATAAGAAAATTAGAATTTTTTTTTTCTCCCAAATTATAGCTAACCAATTCTCCCATTACTCCATTGTTAATCTTTCTCCAACAACAGTACCACTGGCCGTGAGATCCCTCCTGAACTGTCCCGAGGTTTTTTTACAGCTTTGTCTGTGATTCAGCCCAGAAAGTTATTTGAAACTTTCTAAAACAAAAATTCTGCAAATCTCCTGAATTTCCTGAATCACCAGCGGAAGAACATTAAAATAGAACTTCATTTTTTTATGTAGGAGATATTATCCAAAATTTCATTTAATTTAATTTGATTCAGTTAGCTTTAGAATTGCCACACTGTACAGAATTAAGAGTAATAGAAAGTTTGCAGACTATAGCTACGGCAGGATAAGACTTGTGTTCTTTGCTTATAAATTCTCAGTAAATTGTCACTCAGACAGGTTAGAAAAAACACCCATCCATAAGAGATTTCTAGGAAGAGATGACAAGAGCACATACAGCTTTACGATCTACAGTTACGATCTTACCGTCCCCAGTTTCAGCGCAGAGTTGCAAGCCCAGATTGTTCTGTGGATTAATCACCCAGTGATTGCTGGTCACAGTAATGTCAAACACAAACCAGCCCACATCAGAAGCTTGAGCCTTTCTTGTATCTAACAGGAACAAGTCTGCATCCCTAAGTTAAAGAAAATAGAGTTAAGGTTTTCAAATATTATTATTTTTTGTCCTTAATTTCCTTGCTGACAATAACTTCCTGGAGTCCAAACGAATAATCCTTTGACATGCTCAGTAAGCTTAAAGGTCTTTTTCAACCTAAAATACTCTCTGGTTCTAAGATTCTATGACATACCCTCACTACACAGTACAGCATGTGCTGTGGCTAACATGTAATTGTTAATAAAATACAGGTATTTCCCATGAGAGGCCTTTCTGAAATGAGTCTCAGCATGTAAAAACTACAGCTCTGGAAAATATGAAAAACCCAGCTTCCTGATATAAATACAAAAAGTATTAATTGAGGCTGTGTACAAAGCATTGATCTTTCAGCATTAGAATGTCTCAGGATGATTAACTTCTATAAGCCATTCAGTGTAAAAGATGTCAAAGTCATGTTCCATTTTCAGCTAAAATTCAAAGTCATAGCATTGCTAAAACAGAAATCTGTTATTAATAACATATGACAGCAGCTATGACAAAACTTGAATAGATTACAGTTCAGACAGTTTCATGTTAGTACAGATGTTTAGAAAATAAGTCTCTGTAACAAAGTAGAAATTTTATACCTATTCAATAATGCAATTATTACATTTTAACCCTCAGTTCCCCAGTATATTCTGAAATTTATTCCCATGAAATATTCCACTAATTCAGAAGGACTGCTCAGGGGAGTGAGTATAATCGTGTTACTAAATGTTTAGCATGGATCATTTATTTGTTCTGTTTTCACATATCTCCTGACACAATTGGTTCCAGAACCACATCTGTAGTACAAATAATTTACTACAATGACGGCACTAAACCCAAGGTATTTAACTCTCATCAGTTTCAGTTTACATGTTTCTACAAAGCAGCATGAATTATTAAAAACTGTTTTCAACATTTAGCTTTTTAAACCTAAATCTAGAGTTATAGAAACCTATTTCTTTTCTGCCATAAATAATAATCAAAACAATAATATACAAGAAAAAATATTATATTCAAAATTTTGATTGTCCATGTCAACTAAAGACAGACTTGGACTATACAGACCTCAGAATAGTATTATTACCTTACAGAGAGAATGAATGTACGCTTAAAGAGATAAGACAGGAATAATAAGTTTTGCATCTAAAAAGTGTGTTTTAATTTACGATGGTCCTGTCACTGTATTTTTATGCTGCTTAATCACAACAATTGTAGGAAGTTACTGTCTTAGCTAGACTAAACACTGTAAATGCACCTAGAAGGTCTGACACTGAAAGAAACTTCTCATGTAGCTCTTAAAACTGTGGTTGTTCAACACTCAGGTACATAAAACCAAATGAGCTACGACAAGCCCATGTTTACTTACATGTGAGAAGTAGCTGTAGAATTGGGTTACGGAGCTCAGAAAATATAACAGAGTTGGGTTTTTTTTGGTTTGACTTTTAAGAAAATTGAAAGGGCTTTCTTTCAAGTTGCCTTTTTCCTTCTGTTAAAGGATAATCTTTTGGTGGGCTCTTACCACTTCCATTCTAGTAGAACTGTGCTAATGACCACACGAGAAGAAAACATATGTTCTCCCTCTGGAGCTAACATGAAAACAGTCTTACAATTCAAAGGAGCCTGACCTGCTATGCTAGCACTGAACAAATTAACAACGTACCGCAAGCTCATAAATAGTACTCTCTGGAGTCTTAAATGCCAACTTTTTTCTCTAATAAGCAGTTTTATCAGAACTTTAAAGCTGAAAAGTTTAATTCTGAATGTGACAGTTTTTAAAATGCTTATTTATAAATATTTTGTGTATCTATTAGTAGATTTAATAAAAAACTGCAAAATTGTTTGGAATATAAGATAGTATAGTATCACAGTGTTATAATTTCACATTTGTCTTATTTCTTCCTAGGATACAGAATTGTTTTCCCATATAGATCCTTTCAGGTCTAGCTTTTGCTGGGATGGATACAAAATGTTCTCAAAAGTCAGGATGCACAGTGTCTCATATGCCAAATCAGGACGACACACTACTAATGATGCAGTCCAGAAACCACTATAAAGGACAAGTTTCCTCTGTGGATCTCTTCTTAATGTGACTTTATTACTTTGTACTGTAGCAGAAACTCACACTGCAGTGTCTTTGTCATTGATATGTCAAGCTTGTTGTCTACCTTCCTAGAAACATAGTGACCTAGCTAAGGCAACAGACTAAAAGAGGCAGATGGTTCTTGCCTATTGACTCAGCAAATGAAACAAAAATTAGTTGTGAGTACCTAAAAAAAAACTAGAACCGATTCTTGAGAACACATAGTAGAATAAAGAAAATTTCTCCAATGTTCATGCTTTAGCCCACAGAACTGCAATTTGCTAAAGAAATTCAAACTATTTGTCAGGGAAAAAATATTAAATTCATAATTGATACAAACATGGGGTGAAAACCTGATCCCTGAGGTCAGGTTTCCCTGATTAGCTGGTGTTATTCATATTCATATTCATATTTTGTGATGTTTTTCATTTTAAAATTCTCCTTTATTCTGTGAAAATGAAATGATCACACTTAAAATAAAAAACAGCTGCAAATTTTGGCTCTAATTTTAAAAAATATTTCTATTTAAAAAATAGCCTACAACACATAATAAAAAAGTAAGGCATTATGCCTTAAATAGCCTGAAATGCAACAGTGAACACATTCAGGCAGAATACAGCTGATTGGCTTTGCCTTAATGGATGCTGTTTATGTTTAGTGATCTCAGTCTGGTCCCAAATGGCCAGTTGTCTACAGCAGAAATGCTACCACAGTCAAGAATTCCACCACAGAGGCCCTGGGCAGTATGTCTAAGAAGCTCCACATCTCCTGGGTCACTTAAGAAAGTAAAGGTGGAATAAACCATCTATATATATTGAAACCCTGTGAAGTTTTTGACCAGATCAAATCACAATTACTATGTAATAGGCCATCCCCATGATGCCGCTTCACATCTTGCCTCATTCCAGAAAGCTGCTTTAGTGTCTTAATGTCACTTGAGGATTCCCTAACGTGAGAAGAATCCTTGGGGTTCAGTTAAATTAGTGGCTAGCTGCCACCAGATCATGAACAAGGATTTGGCCTGTTGGACTGTGTTACTTTCGTCATGAGAAAAGATCTGGGTAGGAGTACATTGGCAGGGCTGCATAGGAAAGTTTGCCTTGCCATAAGCTGTGCTTTACATGTTTCCTTAGAACAAATAGAAAATCCCAAAGACTGTATTATCAACTTCAACCAAATCAAATACACACACTTCAGTGGCCATGCTATCGCAGAGACAGAAAAATGTCCAAGACTACAACACAATCCTTAGTCTGCAACTCAGAAACACTAAACCCTGGTAACTCCTTGCCTGAAAGCATAGCAGAACCCTGTCAGACACCCATGTTTCCTGTTCAAAGCAAAAAAGGGTGGATGAGTAGGGCCAAACCTAGTAGTTTTGCTGTGGTACGGCACTATTAAGGAGTGTGGCAAATTAGAGAATCACAGAATGGTTTGGGTTGGAAAGAACCTTAAAGATCATCCAGTTCCAGCCCTGCTGTGAGCACAGACACCTTCCACTAGACCAGGTTGCTCAAAGTCCCTTTCAACTTGGCCTTGAACACTTCCAAGAATGGGACATCCACAGTTTCTCTAGGCAGCCACCTCTGGCCTCACCACCCTCCTCTTATCCTCACATTCTGCAGTTTCAGCTGCTGAAAGTTTTTTACCTAAAATCTCATGTATGTCTGTAGGGGAAACCCGAGGTGAAAAAGTCAAGAATAACACTAATATGTCTAGGCCCTGAAGAAAAAACTGTAGCTCTATTAAAAAAAAACAAACAAAAAAAAAAACAAACAAAAAAACACAAAAAACAAACAAACAAAAAAAACCTTGGGAAAAAAAAGAAAAAGAAAAAGAAAAAATATTCTTGGGAACTCTTCTGTCTGGAGGTGTCCAGAAGCTTGTGGGAAAAGCTCTTTGTTTCTAATTTGAACTGTGAAGAGCTTATGGTCTCCCATCCTGTTCCACTAAGACATTTGCCTCTATATACTCCATATACGAGAGAGACTCTCAAACTCAACAACAGGAGGGAAACAGTTTGTTTATATCTGACGCTTCTGTAGTTCTACTGGTGAAATCAAATGAATGGCATGTCCCCCTATCTAGCATCATGCTTCCACTAGAAGACATGGGTCTTTTATGTTTATAAATGAAAATATAAAACATTTTTAAATTTATGTTTATGTACTGAAAGAAATCAAGAGCATTTTAATGGTTTCTCAGGGACAGCTGTCATTTTAACAAGTGAGATAATATTAAATTGTGATCTTGCTTCAGAGTAGTAAGCGGGTATGCTTTCTCTGACAGATAATAGAAACCACCTAGTGTGAAACATTAAAAAAAAAAAGGGGGGGAAAAATACATCAAATGTGTTAGAAAAATGAACTTATCCCATTAGTGCTTTAAAAAAGTCTAAATTTTCAGGTGAAGAGCTTTCATCACCCCGGCCTTGCTCTGTGTTCTTTAAAAAGATATGGTTTATTCCTTCTTGCTTAGTTCCTTCCTCCAAGAAGTTTCTTTTAGAACTTATATCAAAAGAATTTTTGCAAGCTGAAGACAGAGATTAAAATATCCCACAGTTATCTTCATCCCTAAATTTACCAAGAGCACAGAAAGTATTCTGGAAGGAGAGTGCTTTCCCTCCTATTGGTTCCACTCCACTGATATAAAATGACTCCCTGTTTATTGCCATAAATATTTTAATACTTGATGTTCAGAGGTCTCACCTGAAGATACAAGCTCACCTTTCTGTGGGAAGAAAAGATATTTGAACTCTGGCACAGCCTTCAAGCTAACTGGTGATGGGCTTTTCTTTTTTTTCTCCAGAATACTCTGAAAGTTTAGACTGCCATTTGCTTTGCTTTTGTTAAACATGCCTAGGATAGAAATGTTTTATCTGTTCCAACATGAGGGAGAGTTTTTGTTTATTTCAAAACAAAACCTTCCCCCCACACTTTTCTGAGAAAAAACATAAGCTAATCTAATTTCAAAACACAAATTTTGGGTGCATGTAGCTTTTTTAAGAAGTATCTTGGAATTGCTACTAGTTTTCAATGGAAATTTCCAGGTATTTTGTTATTTTGCCTAGCAAAATCTAGGCGTTCACTCAGGTCTTGTAGAGTAGTGGAAATACATCACACACAGAGTTCTGCAAACTCAGATTCAGAGATTTCCTCATCTGTAATATCATATGTGGCTCTTAGGGTCATGGTTTAGTGGTGGACTTCGCAGTGTTAAGTTTATGGTTGGACTCAACGATGTTAAACATCTTTTCCAATCTAAACAATTCTATGATTTATTTCAATTCTCAGTGATGGTGAGCAGCATGTGTGAAGTATGCATATGTCATCTTAAAGTTAGTCATGGCTTTTATCTTTTAATTACATTCTTCAAAATATTAAAGCACATGCAAAAAAGCCATACTCCTCCAAAAGTAAACAAAATTGAATAATCTGTATGCATTTAAGGAGCTAAGTGAATCTTGGCTAATAGTACCTTAAAATACAAATACATTATTTGCTCAGTGCCAGCAAATAGTGCATTTCCCAAATCCAAAAGCTTAAATTGTGCATATGACTCTACCACTGAGAACGTGAACCCTCAACCCCCCTGTTCATGGGTAGATTATTTGGTGAGATTGGACTGTAACTCTCCATAAACCTGGAATAAATTACATTGAAGATAAGTTTTATTCTTGCTCAGTATTTGTTGTCGTTGCTTAGGAATTAATGCTGCACAAGCCACATTGATAGCAATGATGCTTTGTTGAGGGTACACTTATGATCAGTTATCATCTCCCTAGTTAAGATAGAAACATGAGATGCTATTCAACATGTGATATGTTCATGCCAAGAGGTTTACCTGTTTGGATACTCTTTGATGATCTGATATATACTAATCTGAATGGTTTCATTCTCAAAGCGGCTGTTGCTTCGATCTTTATATATCCGGAATTCGGCTGCTGTCACTGCCTCTCCGTGCGGGATCTGAGTAAGGTCAAAGCGAAATTCTTTGTAGTGCCTTCGCTGGTGGGAGAAGTCCTTGTCACTTTCAACTGTGAGAAAAAGAGTTGAACGTAAATTAAAGAGGTGAAGCAAATGCCCATTTCCCATGATTAATGGAGCATTCCCTGTGCTTCAGAGTAAACAAACAGGACAACATAAAAACTGTGCAAATAATAAAACCCCAAGCCCAGACATACTTCCAGTTAAAGGAAATTCCACAAGCCCATTTTCTTCAGTTCAAAAGAAAAAAAAACCCTCAGTGGCTTTTATATAAATTCCAGAAGCTGGAGTGGAAAGAATATCAAAAAAAGGAGAAAGGGGGCATGTTGTAAAATAACTAGAAATATGGACAAGCTAAAAGCTGTGAAATGGTTAAGGACTTCAGTGTAGTCATAAGCACAGCAGTAGTAATGTCAGAGCCATGAATGACTGGAAAACACTAATTGCTGCTAATAACCAGGCAGATGAGAGGAATGCTGCTCATCTCCACTTAATGTAATAAATTCTGAGGTGGTACTATATTGTACTAGGATAATCACATATATAAGAAGCAGTTACATCACATAAATTAACACATGTTGTACTCTAATGGCATAAGCGTCATCTTGCCAGTGGTCAGAAGGAGCCATGAGTCAGGGCTGAGGGGTTGCAGCACCCCAGCAGCAAAGGGAGCACACTCCTGCCTTGAGAAGTCCCCTCAAACCTGCTGTGGATGGGCAGATGTAGCTCCCACTGCTTCTGCCACTGCCACTGTTTAAAATAGAAAAGTTAACCTAGTCATTGCTTAGTTCACAATTGCACAGAATTTTAAGGAGAAATAAACAGGGGATTTTAGTTTATTTTGTTTATTAAACTTCCATAAATTAATTATTTAAGTTTACAGCTGATCTGGGGCTAATTCCACCGCCTGCTGCAGTTCTGGCCCTTAACTCGGGGACTTGTGCAAGTGAATATGTGTTTTGATGTGGCAAGGGAAACTAGATGCCACAGTACTGGTTGATTAGTAACCCCATTTTACAGGATTACTACTTCAGATTTTATGGATGTAGAAAGGAAAATGATCAATGGTTTCCACTGCCACAGTGTAACATATCACTGACCGATGAAGAAGCTGTGCTCTGTGAGAAGAAATTCTCAATTCTGGAGAAGTTCCTCCTGCCTTGTCCAATAGCTGTTTTATTTTATTAATGGTGGACAAAGCGCAGAACACTCCAAGCTGGGGTTCATTTTGGGTGACTAGCTAAATGTGTATGACTGCACCCAGCTCCCCTACATGCTCCCTCCTATAAGCCCTGCTCATTTTATTCCATAAACAGTCTGCAAATCTGAGAGAACAATGCCAGTTCTGAGAAAGCAGATATTTAAATTACTAAATATTACATGTATAAATAAGAAAACATGTATGCTATTACAGTATATGTGTATATTTATACTTATATGTTCATGTATATGTGTACAAGCAATTTAGTCTACATACACAGTGTGTATGTGCTTGTGCGTATGACTATATACATGTATTTGCACACGTGTATTATAATGTGTATGCGGTCTTACAAACTAAAAATGCATTAAAAGAAAAAAAATACATTTTGAGCTTGCCAGTTGAGCTTGTACAGTTACAGACATAATAAAGTGAAAGCTATTGAAGGAAGAGTATTTACATTATTTTCAGAGCAGTACTTACTATTTCAGTCACCTGTGGCCATGTAGCTAGTCAGTTACAGTGTAATTCCCTTTCACCCTTTCAAAAATGTGAACTATCCTTGCTTTCACTATCATACATTTTAAAAAAAATTACAAATCTATGCTGCCTTTAAGAACCAAAAAAAAAAAAAAAAAAGAAATATATAAGACCACTTTATCTTCAGCGAAAATGAATTTTCTCCTGGCTGACAAAAGGAAAATTGTCTGCTAACTGTGAGGTTTATTTGGCTCAAGTGTGTATTTAGCTTACATGGGTTTGCCATCCTACACTATGTAGAAAAAGTATAGCAGAAAAGAGGCAGAAGCATGTAAACTGGCTGCTCTGTACCTGAAGATGAATGGGCTGCTACTGAAGAGAAACAGGATACAGTCTATTTAGCAGCTCCCCTGCTCAGTTCTAAACTGTGACATATATATGGAGATCTGTCTTGAGGTTTGGGGGTTGTTTTCTTTTTCTTTTTCTTTTTCTTTTTTTTTTTTAATGCCCATGTAAAACCTTTCATTTTGGAGAGAACTTGGCAGAGATTAGCATATGCAAATGCACTGAACCAGGGAGGATTTTTTCTGGTACAAAGAGTCTGCTGCAAGTTTCTAAGGTTGTAACTGAGCATTTTAAAGCTAACATGGAGCAGATAGGTCAATAATCTTCAAATGAAAAAATCTATTAAAAGCAGACCTTTAAAAGCAACCCCTTCTGACAGCTTTGGCTAGTATTTATTCAACAACTATTTACCAACATTCATGGGTAACTAAGCATTATTCACTATGAGTAAGCTTTGGAGAATTAGACGCTGAATAAAAGGTTTAAATGCCAGTACTCTCAGCCTGTTTAATTTTTATTTGGGTTTGAGGTATTCTTTTGTCTAGTTTCTTACAAGTACATTCTAATTAGTAACATTAGTTTGGAACCAGCAGTTTTCTCCATGTCTGTTATAGTTTGGATAGAAATCTCTACCATGCTTTGTGATAGCATTGGTGGGGTTCTCTCAGGACCACTCACAACTGCTGAAAGAATACTAATAGTTGCTTCCTGATGGGCCCAAAATTAATTATTACAGCTCAAACAGATAGTACTTATCTGTGTTTCTGTGTATCCCCAAGGAAGAGACAGCACTGCCATTTGAAAGGGACAATAGTTCAAAATTCCCTTGGGCAAGACAGAATTTACAGGCAGGCTAGGACTTGGGAGTGGCAACAGCCTGCAGAAATGAAGGGTTGTAGGAAACAGGCACTAATCACCACAATAAACTGAACAGGGAGGTCCCACTCTCTACAGTGAAGCCAGAATCTCTAACTGCAAATTCCTGTCTGCCAATGTAAAAAACATAAAATCAATTCTTATAAATGTAGACAAGTTAAGATCTTACATTATAAAGTAGACTGTTAAAAAAAGCAGTGATGGTGATGTTACAGTAATGACTAATGGCTAGAATGATAGCCAAGTTATAAAAGAGAAATGTTATTTCATGATTTTGAGTATTTTGATACACAAATACTACACAAGTCTTGATCACTTCTGCATCTAATAAATGCCTTGTCAGGGAAAACTGTGAATGCTCAGCAGGATATATCTCAGGTCCTTTGTCCTGCTGAAAGGGTATGAAGTATAAGGGGAACCATGCCTCAAATATTTTTATTTCCCCTACAAGAACTTTTTAACACTAGCAGCCAAAAAAATACAGGATAAGATTTTTAAGGATTCAGTTCTTCCAGAGTGTTCTCATGTCATTCCAGCTTTGCCCAGTTCATCTGCCAAAATTCATCTCTATAGGACTGATCACAGCATCTAAAAACTGGTAGACCAGAAAAATCTGGAAATCCTTCTTCAGTCATTGGAGGAATATAATTTTTTTTAGGTAAAAAAAGAATACTCTTCATTTGTTCTCGTTGATCAGGATTCTCAGCATCATCTTTCTAAAATGTTGTTCTTTATACCACCTGAAACTAATATATGCAGCACTGTGGTTACATCAGACAAATCGTGGCTCAAGGGAATATAACAAGCACCAGTGTGTAAAATGGGAAAGAATTATATTTTCCACCAATGTGGCAAACTGATGAAATATTCATGTTGTAGTAACACTAAGCCCAACTCTAAGAATGAAGACAAATCTACCTCAAAAACATGCTTTGGAAAAGGAGCTTTTTTAAATCAAGAAAAAATTTCATGCACTATTTTTTATTGATGAAAGTGCTTGTCTTCTGGAGAAAAATACAATGCACAAAAAAAAGTGCTGGCAATATGTTTAGGTCATAGTGCATGAAGTACTATCAGTCATGCTCTTTCATTAGTGATTAGCTCCCCACTGACGTGTGCTTTGCTTTTCCTGAAGAGGTTGGTATGTGGTGACACATAGAGAAAGTGAAAGCTTCTTTGGCAAACCAGGGAACAAACTAAAGATATGCCGTAATAAGCTGATTTTACAGCGCAAGATCCCAGGATCCAAATGGATTCACAAATAGTGAAGCCTCAGTAATCAACTTAATGTCATAGTTTAACTACTAAACGGTTTGCCAAGGCAAAACAGAGGGTCTTAACAGACCACACATAACTATCAGGGACCATTTACACTAATCTCACTGAATTTCACTGTTTGAATTCTTTGTATGAGCACTAAGTAAACTAGTCAGTTTTAAACACTTCAAGGTGATAAAGGTTACAGTAAGCTGATACACTACAAACGACAGTCATTTACATCTTGAATATAATGAAATGATAGTTTATCTACAGTGAACACTTGTGGTTATCTGACAAAAACAGGTCAAAGGTTCCAGGCGTTTTCTTCTGAAATTACTCAGTGCTGCCCCTAATGACTGATAATTGAAAGCAGAGGCTGGAAATATCAGATGTGGTAGGTGACAGATAAGCAACAGATTAATGCAAGTGCTATGTTACAGGACACTAAAAGGTCAGAGGCCCTAGGAATTAGCTATTGTGCTACTGTGAAAAGACAGACACCGAATAGCTGTTTACCTCATTCTTGCTCTTCTCTCCAGCATTCAAATTCTAGAAACAAGCTCTCTTCCACTATTAAACGACTGAAAATAGTTCATTTTTTACAAATAAGGCAGCAAAGGTTTTGTAGGGCATGTGGATAGTAGAAAATATGTGATCCTAGAGCAGAATTAAGGATTTATGTTTTTTTACAGCTGTTTGAGGTATGAATATTTTAATGAAGTACAACAGAGAGAAGTTAAGAAGCACATTCATCAGAACATCATTCTCAGTTGAGGAGACCAGATAACAGACTTTTAAAAATGTGGTTTAAAACTTTGTAACTTTGTTTAGGCTTTTACAGTATAGAAAATGAATATTAGCTACTTAGCCTAAGCTTAGCAAGTATCTCTTTCATCTTTTTACCCTAGAAGTCCTCAAAACACAAAATCTAATTCAAAGATTTTTTGAAGTAAATGACAGCCTTTTCATTCTGCCCACTGGCCTTTGAATGAGAACTGCAATCTTCTTAAAAAGCTTTTAAATCAAGTGTATTTTTAAACTCCAGGTGTGATGAAAAATACTTTGCCAAAGTCATTATTTAAAAAAAAAAAAAAAAAAGCAGAAAATATAAATACTTGGGTAAGCTCTACTGCTTTTATAGGTTTAATCTGGTTCACAGAATGGTAAGAATCCTGATCTGGACTCAGGAAATCTATTTTGAGTTAGGCATTGAAATTGATAAAAATAGTTGCCTGTCCTTAAAGGATTGTTTCAGACACCAGAGGTGATTGCCTGATACAGTCAGTGGAGAGACACTTCTGTTTGTTAAAGGTCAACTGTCTTGCACATACAGTAAGAAAAACAGAAGAGTTTATCTACGTTTCCCCTTTACTCATCTGCAGCTGCAGAGAACAGGACTAAGAGATAGCTCTTGCTTGGTCAAAGGACATTTCAAACCTTACCATCTGCTCTCAGTGACCATATCTTAAATGCCAAGATCCTGAATAGCCCAGCAGTGTGACATCTTGGGCCACTGAACAGAAGAAATGCAGGGGTTGGGGGTCAAAATTAAATTAAATGAGCTTCTGTTCCCATATCTCTTTTTTTTTTTTTTTTAATTCATTTAACATTAGGCACTTACTAGATAACAATTCAGCTGAGTATTTTAATTACAAAGCTTCAGAGTCATACACTCACTTGCTTGTTCTCCTTTTAGTACCAAGTCTTCTGCATTTCTTTTTACCCATTTTCATCATTAGCATGAGGGGGGCTGGTGCCCCCATGCATATTCTGTAGCCAGTAGTAAGGGGATGTATGTGATTTAGTAACCCTCCCCTTCCCTACTCGTTTCTCTCCCCAGGTTGAGGTGTGGGGTTGCACAAGCTTACATAGCGCAAGCTTCAGTCATGTCTGCCCACGTGTCTTGGGGATATTCAGAATTCACCTTCCGAACTGAGATCTTTTGTGAACTCATCTCTGATCAAAGTGGATCAGCCTGTAATCAAAGCCCAAGAGCAGACATATAAGGATCCAACAGAAAACCCTGGCTTTTCTAAGCTCTGCACCCACCATGATGGATGGAGCTGCCCAGGTAGAGCTCCAGTGAGAACATGCTGCCACCCAGAAGCCAGATGCCAGCTGTGCCCCACTCTTACACTGGTATTACATGGCAACAGTAAGCAGACCTGTTGGAGGTGTGTCCAGGTTGAGGACCACCTCTGCTTGGTGGCAAAGCATGGGTTGGTCTACATGACACCAAGTCTGCTGGAGACAGATGGGGAAGGTGCGGTTCATCTGACACAAAGAGGGAAAAGGATCTTTGCACAGGAGTCCACAGGGCTCATTGGAAGAGCTTTAAACTAGACTTGAAGGGGGGAAAGGGATAAAACCAGGCTTGCTGAAGATAAGCCTGGAACAGCATGCCAGTGTTTGAGAAAGGGTGCACTAGTGTTCATGTGTTAGAAACAGTGAAGCACCTGAGAATGGTCATGAAGGAATTGGGGCTTGTGTCCTCTCCCCCACCCCCCAAAAGGTGGCATAATCAATAGACCAACTGAAGTACATCTACACCAATGTACGCAGAAAGCAGCAAACAAGATAAGCTGGAAACCATTGTGCAGCAGGAAAGCCATGACATGTTTGCTATCACAGAGACGTGACGAGATGACATGCACAACTGGAGTGCTGCAATGGATAGCTACAAACTCTTCAGAAGGGATAGACAAGGAAGGAGAGGTGGTGGAGCATCCCTGTATGTTAGGGAGTATTTTGATTGTCTAGAGCTTGATGATGGTGACAATAGGGTTGAGTACTTATAGGTAAGAATCAGGGGGAAGGCCAACAAGGCTTGACTAACTTGATCTCCTTCTGTGATAAGGTGGCTTGCTTAGTGGATGAGAGAAAGGTTGTGGATGTTGTCTAGCTAGACTTCAGTAAAGCTTTAACACCATTTCCCACAGCATTCTCCTGGAGAAACTGGCTACTCATAGTTTGGACAGGCACACTCTTTGCGGGCTAAAAAACTGTCTGGATGGCCAAGCCCAAACTGTGGTGGTGAATGGAGTTAAATCCAGTAGGCTACTGGTCACAAGTAGTGTTCCCCAGGACTCAGTACTGGGGCCAGTTTTATTTAGTATCTTTACCAATGCTCTGGATGAGGGGATGGAGTGCACCGTCAGTCAGTTTGCCGACAACACCAAGATGGGTGGGAGTGTTGATCTGCTGGAGGGTAGGAAGGCTCTGCAGAGGGATCTACACAGGCTGGATTGATGGGCCAAAGCCAATTGTATGAGGTTTAACAAGGCAAAGTACTAAGTCCTGCATTTGAGTCACAAGAACAGAAGGAAGAGTGGCTGGAAAGCTGCCTGGTGGAAAAGGATCTGGGGATGTTGGTGAACAGCAGGCTGAACATGAGCCAGCTTGTGCCCAGGTAGACAATAAGGCCAAGAGCTTCCAGGCCTGCATCAGAAATAGTGCGGCCAGCAGAACTAGGGAAATCATCATCATCATGTGCTTGGCACTGGTGAGGCTGCACCTTGAATACTGTGTTCAGTTCTGGGCCCTTCACTACAAGAGAGATACTGAGTTGCTGGAGTGGGTCTAGAGAAGGGCAATGAAGCTGGTGAATGGTCTGGAAAACAAGTCTTATGAGAAACAGCTGAGAGAACTGGGGCTATTTAGTCTGGAAAAGAGAAGTTTTAGGGGAGATTTTATTGCTCTCTACAATTACCTGAAAAGAGGTTGTAGTGAGGTGGGTCTTGGTCTGTTCTCCTACAAGCGATAGGAAGAGAGGAAATGGCCTCAAGTTGCACCAGGAGAGGTTTATATTTGATATTAGGAAAAATTTCTTCACTGAAAGGTTTGTCAAACATTGGAACAGGCTGCCCAGGGCTGTGGTTGAGACACCATCCCTCGAGGTATTTAAAAGATATGTAGATGTGGCACTTAGGGACATGGTTTAGTGGTGGACTTGGCAGTTCTAGGTTAATGATTGAACTCCATGCTCTTCAAGGTCTTTTCCATCCTAAACAATTCTAAGATTCTACGATCCCTTAAGAAAAAATGTAGGCAGGGATTGAAAATAGGTGTCCCCAAAATTACATTCCACACATATCCTAGCTAAACACAAAAGACCTTGTCAGAAGTTTAATCAAAATTCTGATCCCCTTCCCACTGGGGCAAAACTATTTCCTTAATCACTGAGAATGTTGCTTAATTAGGAAGGGTGAGTCCACAGAAACTTTACTATTTTCATTGCAACAATTCTCTTTCTTAAGAACTGCTTTATTGCAGTACTGTTTATTTGAGTTTCTCTGTATTTATTATTATTAAACTGGTTGTATTTAAAGTAATTATAGATTTATAGATGTGGGTTTGAAAAAATGGTATAAATTTCTTTTACTTAAAATATACTTTCTTATTAAAACACAAAGCAGAAAGCTTGATAGGTCATATTCTGAAGCAAGTTACACAGCTGTGAATTTAGAGCTATTTCACTAAATTCTCTATTGTCAGGTCAGCTACCGACATCAATGAGCAATGTTTGGCTATTTTGCTTAACTAAATTAGGAACAGTTTGAATATTTAAAGACTGTGCAGGTAGTGGCAGTTTCAATAAAAGAAAAATCATCTATTGTTTATTGAATGCAGACTTTTAATGGCCGAACATCCTCTCGATAACTGCACAGAATTACTGAAATGTATGAATTCCGTAGTAATTCAAGTCCAGATAAAGTTAATGAAGAAAACCTTAAGCAACTCTAATGGAATCTCAAACAAGAATGAAAAGGAAAACCATTGTTAAATTATTTTTGCAAGCACATATTGGTTTCCTTTCTTTATGTCCCACAGCAGAAATGTTTTTCAATATCCCATCCTTATATAAAAAAAAGTTAAAATATTCATATATCTTGCCAACTCTTTTAGAATTATTTCTTCTGAGAATGACCGGGAAAGCACTGTTCTATCACTAAAATTTTAAATTCTTAATATTTTTGTTGTCAGTAAGATCTGGTAGATTCTTACCAATTAACAAAGCAAACATTTGAAAAAGTCAAAATAGTTTAAAACAATTATTAAGGTGGACTTTGAAAACATGTGATTTCTGCTTTCTAATCCCCTCAGAATGTACAGGCAATGTATTTAACTTTACTAAGTGGTAGGCAGCAACTAGGCAAATAATGGAAATTACAGAAACATGGTAGAATATAAGTGAATATGTAAAAGGATAATTGTTTTTTTCATGAATTATTTTAACAATCACAGCTCAGATAATAATTAAAAGCTTTCAGCCTTCACCCTGAGCAGGAAAGAGTTCCCAGGAACTGTATAACAGTGCCTGCCAGCAACTTTTAGACAAACAGACCTAAAGAAATGCCTCAACCAAAGAGGCATATTGTGCTTGGTTTTTCATGAATAATCTCCCAGGTGTTCTGTACAGTGTGAGATTACCTATGATGCTTTCTTACTACTTCACACTAAAATATGGGATAAAATAAATGTTTTAATGAAATTGCTGGTCTTCATTCAATAGCCAGTGTTGTGTTGAAAAATTCATATGTAAACATGTGTTATTAATTCAGTTTACTCTTCTTCTAAGTCAAATGCACTTGCTCAACAAGTCAAAACAAGTGGTGGACTTGGCAGTTCTAGGTTAATGCAGCAGCACTGCAGCTGCTCCAGTAATAATAATTACATGCTGGAAGGCTTTCAGTTTTTGATACAGAGTAAGTGGAAAAGCAACACCCTGCTTTTCTTATGTTGGTTTGATCCTGGCTAATGCAAGACTAGGAGTAAGTAACCAGAATAAAGAGACTGAGTTTTGGAAGTGAAAAGAATTACGATAGTTTAAGTCTGGGTATTATCAAGATCCTAATATAAAAGATAGTTGACAAAGTGACTCCTCAAAATCTGTTTTTGCTTCTGCTTTGAACAGTATAATGCACTATATCCTTTAACCTCCCAAACGTAAAACTTTCACTCCAGTTCTTTGGCTGTAGCATGAAGCACAACAGAAGATACACTGCATATATGTGGAATTTTTTAATTCTGTTAACAGTGGTAAAATGAATCTCAGAGGAATGTTCTTTCATAAATTTTAAAGCTGAAAGCCCCACTTGTCACAGCTTCTGGGATTAACAGCAACAGGTCATATTTGAACCTATTTTGTGTTGTCAGTAGTAACATGTGCCAAAAGAGGTAAACATCACAACCAGGATGCCTCTGGCAGGAGGCAGTGAAGAGAAAATTCACATGCAGTTTGCTATTTTAGATGTAATAAATAAGAACCCTGTGATTTCTCAATTGGTTTAAGTCACACTGTATTGAAAAGGCACTCCAATCACAAATACTTATGTTAAAAATACATACCTACTGTATTTTGATTGTGTTTATTTTCATCTCTGATGAATCTTTACTTGAAAGAATCAAGCAGACCAGAGAAAAGGTCACTCTGTTACGTAGTTCTGAGCTAATGCATAGACAAATTAGCCAGTCCTCACACCACGATACCTGACATTGTTAATTCAATGGTGTCTATTTTCCCTGGGCTTTGGCAGAGCCAGTATATTTTGGTAGCATCTGTCAATAGACTTCCATTTTTTCTCATATTTAATTTTGTTTTTTCTCTAGTCACAGGTTGTCACAAAGAAAACTAACAATTATTCCCAGGTTTCTGACTGTGTGTGAAAGTCAGGATGTCAGATCAACACAACCTCAAGGTTAACAAATGACAGAAAAAAAGATCTCTCTTGGGTTCAGCTGCAACTGAATAAGAACAAAAGTTATACCTCTGGGATCCAATGGTCAGAAAATAGGTGTAAGTTATAACTGTTTTGACACTGTAAAAGTATACAGATGGAACATAACTTCTAAGGAGGGTGAAAGGGCATATATCATCACAGGACAACTGGCAGGGGAGTAAAAGCCAAACATTAAAGCCCACTCTGTCTTCTCACATCTCCTTAGTTCCTGCTCATGTTAACCCTCTGCTCACTTCCACCCAGAGGTGGCAACTCACTCCACTATTTACCGTTCACACATGTCATCTAATAAACTCCCATTTCACACTTTGGAATTTGTTGGAAAAGCTTCCATGGGAGCTGTGTCTGCATGCCAAACTGGATAGGCACTATTTTCTGCTTACCCTGTGCACACATCTGAGTATTTTAATATTATCCAGATCCATTAACACTGACCAAAGAATCCAGCTGGAACATCAATGGGGAAGGAAACCACCAAGGACATCTCATTCAGAGAATAGAAGAGTGTAAATTTAAACATTATTTTATATGCAATATTATAGATAAGATATTAAACACATCAGAAAAAAAAATAGCTGATCACAGGCTATTTGCTTAGATAGAATGCCAGCATGGCTCAAATGAATTCAGAGTTCCTCAGATTTGTGTGTGCAAATGTATAGTGGGGTAATTGCTGTACTTAGTCATCACCTTAAATATGTAAAGACTTGAATTTCATCTTTAATAAATTACTAGACCTCATTTTGAAGGTGTGTCCCATGCATGCTTGCTACTGACCAACACCAAGGCCCCACCTAGAACTGAAGCAGTCCTGCCAAGAAAGTGTTATGGGGCCAGAAGTACAGCAGCCACCAGGAATTACACCCAGGGGCAAATAGGAGGAAGATGAGGAGGAAGAGCACTCAGGAGACTGGGCAGCAGTGGTGAGGAGTGGCATTTTCAGACAGCAGGTTTTAACAGCCAGCTTGGGAGCTGGCTGTGATTTTAACAGTTTTTTATACTGATTCAAACTACACCTTCTCCTCTGCAGCTCTGGTAATCTAATCTGATCATGATTTATTCTTGCAAAGAGGTAATTTCACCCACATATAGCCCCTCATATGGAATAAGTCCCATCAACAAGAAGGAAAAGCCACCTGGACTTTTTTTTTTTCCTGAAAGAAACTTGAATCTTACCGAAGTTAATAAACATTTCAACCCTGTTTCAGGGCAGAAACTCACTGACTCTTAGTGAATTGAAAGATCTCTGCATTGGCCATCCAGCATTGCACTACCTGCACTGCCAGAGGCAAGGAAAACCAATCTTCACAAAAAAATATTTGTACCATGAAACAGCTCAGATTAACTCCAGGTAACATGACAATAGGTGGAGATCCCTAGCATAGCTTTGGTCAGACTGGGAAGAGAGACACAGGAGTCTCAAAAATGACATAAAAAGCAAGAAAATAATTTCTGAAGTAGAAAGAAAAAGCATGACACTTTGAGCACACAGACCTGCTCATCCAACAGTTACCTGAGCAAGAGCATAAGTCCACTCAAAAAAAAGTACGAATGATTGATGTCCATGCGTAAGACAAAAGTAAGATCCCCTTTCTCTGTAGCCACTATCACAGAGTTACAGAACAGCTGAGGCTGGAAGGGACCTCAGCAGGTCACCTGCTCCAATATCCTCCTCAGGCAAGGACACCTAGAGCTTGCCCAGGACCATAGACGTGCTTATATCATTTCTGCATTTTCACCGTTATTCCACCTGGGACTGCATTTCTCATGTTCTATGCCAAGTTACCTACAAACTCAATACCCAGCCTGATTTGTAGAGGTATCTATAGGTGTTACACATCTCTGGAACAGCAGAGACGATCTCCTATAGCTCATATTAGGTAATATAACACTGATTTAACTCTTAGTAGTTGAGCTGATGTACCTCAGGCAAAACATGTGTATCTTTCTGAGCAGAGCATAAACAAATGAGCAAGTAGTGGGAAACTGACCACTAACATAGTGCTTTTATTTCAAAAGCAATACTTTTTGTACAATGCCATTAAGAATATTTGGCAAGCATTTTACACCATCTGATCAGCCTTTGCCTTCATAGATGCATGCGCTAAACCTTGTTTCTACTACAGCTAGAAGTGACTACTGCTCTAATCTTTGGTCATAGACTTGGTTTTCTTTTTCAAGTAATTTAGAACCATCCATTGCCCATCTCCAAAACTGGAAGCATCACAGTCTTCTTTTAGGCACTTGCTTTCATTCCCATTTTGATGACAGCACACTCCCTACCAGTAGACAAGCTGAAGCAGCATGGTTAAATGGAGTCCATTGTAGATCTCATTGACCCAAGGTGATATAGTATTAATGAATGAGGCTTAATTCCTATATAACAGTAGATGCTAAAGTAAATACAGGATGAACAGGTCATAACTTATTCAGGAGCTGTGCCCATGGAGCCAGTTTTAAGCTCATGCATGTGCTTGTTTCATTGCTTCCAGTCCTGTGATGATCCCCTTTTATGTTAGGCCTCTTCTGTACACACACATATACTAGTTAACACATCCTTTGCATTTTTCCATTTCTAAGGAATAATAATTTTCCATTACTCTCTCTATATAAGCATATATATATGAAATAGGTACATGCATTTTATAAGTTATTTAAAATATATTTACTTAAATAAAAAAATTATATATAAAAATTCAGCTCCTTTAAATGTGATCTCATTGGGATATACAGCCCCAGAAAATATGATTATTGATTCAATAGTTTAAGAAGTGAGGAAAAAGATATTACTTTTTGAAGACGCAGTTGACAGCTACAAGATGACATTGATAAAGGAGCACACAGAGGAATCAAAAAAAAGAAACAACTTTATTCTGAAATAATACCTAATTTTAAACTACTTTGATAAACAACGTTATTTAGTGTCATAGTATATGCTCCTCTCAATATTCTGAAAAATTAACCAGCCCTCCCTCAAAGTAAGCATGTTTAAATGTATGATTTCACTTATGCTTACTATTGTTAAACACCAAAGAGAATTTAAATACTGTGATCTTCTGAATAGCTTACTATGATTTTCAGCAAGTTTTGTATTTAATCATATAAGTTTGTAAATTAAATCAACTTTCAAAAAACTTTTAACTGTCTAAATGCAACTGTGTGTAGTTGAACTGTAGATTTAATCCTTGCTACCTGACAGACTTTGGACAGACTTAGCTTTCACAGCAGTACTGTTCAGATCATGGTGATAATCAAGGGCAGCAGTGTGCCAGCCCAGTCTCACAGCACAGCACTAAGTAACTCATCTTTTTAATCTAGAATATGACCCATGATGGGTGATAAACCTTTTAGAGTAACACCATAATTATGTGTAGTTTACTACTACATACAATTCATTATTTTGGGGACTTCATTGACTTCATTCTCCAATAAGTGTAATTATCAGTGTTTTAATAAAATAAAATTGAAGGTTTATTCTTTTGCCTTATAATCCTTAAGGACCTGGAAGTAGATTTTCACTTGATATTAATCATTTTATAGCTTCTATTTCTTTTTGTCTTCATTCATTTGAGGAACTCCAGTTTACTATAATCTTATAAATCAAGTTTTTGGAAGGTGAGCTATGGAACAACAACAGCAGAGGAAGGATATACATGTACGTATTAAATATATATCTTGTCTTTAGTGATAAGAGAAGAAATATGGTTAACCCCATGTGTTTCAAAAGCCATCCGCTCTATGAAAAGCATTATAAAATAAGAAGTGTTTGAAGTTGTTTTCTGAGTCTTTAGAGTGCCCATTTTCAAGAACTGCATCTGTGTCTGGATATTGATTTGTTTTCATTTTTATTTTTCTGCAACTACAGAGGATAATTGTCTCTTTAGTGAAACCTTACATGTGCCCATAAATCATCAATGTACAGACAAACTTGTAGCAAACATTATAGAAATCTCAAAAAGTTCATGGGAATTGGGAAAGGAACTCTGGAAAAGTATATGTATACTTTTAGGATATGTGATATAGGAAAGCAGAAGTAACTCTGAAGTTTTGGAAAACCACAGAGACATCACTTGTGGCGACAGATGCTTGTCTCTTTGTATCAGCGTATGTGAACTTCAGCCTTTGCAGTACTGTTGATAGGCCTCTCACTCCTTCCTTGATCTCTTTGGAAAAAGCTCCAAGCTGAAAATCAGAGCAAAGCCCTCCTCAGAACAAAGAAAACTGTGTGATTTTATTCCTGAATGGAAAAGGAATGGTTTAAGAATCCAGTTTTGCAATCAGCTGGATAAAGCACAGCTCTTATTGACCTAACTGTGGGATTACTTGGCACCTCATACTACTGAATTCTGCTGCCGTTTTAGTCTTCAGCTCTTTGGAGCAGATCCATAAACTCTCCTCATTTCAGAATGTTACAACAGGATGTAATTAAGTACAATTAACAAGGAGGTCAAATGGTCATCTGATAAACACTGGCACAAACAGGCAGCTTGAAAGGTCAGGGCTGCTAAAGCCACATAGTATTGATGGGAAAGAATATTATGATTTAAGGCAGAAAAAATCCCAATGACTAAAACTGAAGAGATTTACATGCTTTCTATATTACATATACAAAGCCATGCACACAGACTGATAGTGCATGCACACATGCCTCAGAAAGGCACAAATCTATATTCTGAGAACAAGAGCTAAACTAGCCACACATCCTTTTTCCATTACACCAGATCATAAATCTCAGTTTTGGTGCTTTAGTTTCCAGTGTTTCTTTTTCTTTTTCATTATTTTGTAAGACTGTCTGGTTTAAGAACAATAAATGGACTTGTTACCCTTACAGAAGAGCTTTTTTTAGCCCTTTCTGAAATAATTCTTGAGATCACCATGAGGACACGCAAGGTGTTACAAAGCTGTTAGGAGTGAAGTCTTTTAAAGTGCACATAACCAGAGTAAAAAGATGCTTCATAAGAAGAAAGCTATTTCAGTACTCTGGAAGGTCAAAGAACAAGAGTGCACAGAAGTGAAAAATTAACACAGGATTATTTGTCCATCCTCATTTTATGGACTGGAAAACTGAGGCATGATGTTTTCATTCTCTATCTGAGGTTATTCAGGATTTTCCTATTTGTCTTCTCAGACATTTCTCTCTGTGACTTTCAGGTTAGGCTAGGCTGGGGCCAGGATGGATGCACTGCAAAATATTTTCACGTATTTCATATATGAGGCAGCAAGGTAACCTGGTCAGGAGTAGCAAATTAACCTTTGGGATCACTAGCATGTTATAACTTGTAGTTATCAACAGATACTCCAGCAGAGGTAACCTTGGGAACAATCTTCCCAGAGCTATGCTCCTACTGGATCTCAGCCATCATAAATCACCAGAAAGAATATAACTGTCATGGGGTTGTATGCTGGGCTTGCTCCCTTGGCTTTATCATCCACACTACTGTTTTCCCAATCTTGATTTCTCATCTAATGTTTTTACAAACCATACCACTAGAATCCCATGGCTCAGGCATCAGGTGCCATCAGGTGCTATCTGCCCACTGCTCCAAAGTCCGGCTCACAAATTATTTGTTGTCCCTACTTTTTCCTCTTCTGCAGTCTCTGTTTGTCAGGAGAGAACTCAACATCTGCCTCCAAAGCTGATGCCATCCATAGCATAAAAGTTGTATTGGACTTTCAAAACTTGTAAAAGTTTCTCTTTGAAATTATTTTGCAGTATGTTATTGTTGGAATACCCCACTTATATTTCCCCTTCACTTTAAAAAAAGGGACGTTTTAAATGGATATGCCTAGCAAATTGTTCTTAATTTATAATGATTAGTCTGTATTAGGGATACAGCTTTTCCAGATAATATGAATATATATATTTTCATTAATTTGACTACAGTCAAATACATGAGAATTAGAACAATAATTTAATTGACACAGTCTACAAAGGTATAAAATTACAGAATCATGGAGGTTGGAAAAAACCCTTAGGTTGTCCTGGGATCTGAATGGGTAATATTGCTAAGTCAGATAAAGATAATCCGAGCAGAAATTTCAGCTATTCAAATTCCTACCTCCTCCAGACTTTCTCCAAAAAGAGAATTAGATGGAATTTTGCTTCTGCAAAGCCACTGGTTGTCAGTTATGAGTATATATAATGTAGCAGCACTAGCTGTCCTTGGTTTTCTAGGCTCTGACTAATTATTAATTGTTGTTTCAGTTTGCCCTGAATTACAGTGGGGAAAAACAAAGCAAAGCCACTTTCTGGCAAGGTACCATACGTGCTGTTGAGTTGCATAATAGTGGTCGATGAAGCCAAGTTCTCAATCTGTTGCACTTGCTCAAAAAAAGCTGTGAACTAATTTAGATTCACCTTTTGGAGCATCTCTCAGTAATAGCATGAAGTTTCTGAGTGGAGGGCTGGGCTGTAAACCCTCTCCTTTTCTGCTTGTTTTTCAGTAATTTTCATATAGAAACAAATTTGGAATTCAATACAAAGCATAAATCACCTCCTGCTTCATGTACCCCACCCACAAACTTAAATAATGTAGTTGTCAGGGTTGACAAGTTCTGCCTGCTGTAGCATTTCTGTGTTTTATAGGAAATTTTAACCAAGGGTGTTATTTTAAGAGATGAGCAAATGGGGAAACCCCATGGCCTAGCCAATAAATATGAACTTTAGGTGCAATGGAGCACTCATAAATATGACTCAGAACAAGGGGATTCATTGTTTCTCCTGACCCTTTTAGCTGCTTCTCTGATCTCAGCCTCTCTGTGTGCGTCATGGCAGCCCTCATCCTTTAACCTGCGGTTTTTAAAAGCTAGCTTCTACGTTATTTATGGCTGCAAATGTTAGTAGCCTGTCTGTGTGCTCCTTGCACACATATACTGAAGGGTGGGATAGCTGCATTTTATTTTGCAAAGACAAAAAGTTTTGCCCAGGGAGCCAGTACCTGGAGAGGTTGAGGTAGCTCCTCTGCCACGAACAATTAAGAAAACTGCTCCCTTCATCTGCAAAGCTTACTAGGAGAATAAACCTATGCCCGGGTTCATTTTCTCTTTCCTTTGCACATCATCTATCTTTATCATGTTCTTTCCCCTTTCTCTGCCTTCATGCACCTTCTTCACCTTCATGGCAAACCTCCCTCCACTTTTCTAACTCCACTGGCAAGGGAAATGCTCTCAGTGCTACAACATCACACCCCATGTGAGGCACAGAGGAGCAGGACTAGCTCTCCCAGTAATACCAGTTCCTGCAAAGGCTGTTTCTCTGTTGTGAACCGTTCCCATGCCCAGCAGGTCTGTGTCCACACCTGCACATTAGCTGTTGCCTACTAAGAAGAAGAGGGCTGTTCTCCCTGTAAAGCTTGGCCTGTGTTTTGCCATTTTTCTCTTATGCCTGCTCTCATTCCTTCCCTATCCATGTCCTGCTCTGTCACCTAGTCTCACCGCTTCTCGGCCTTTAATCACTTCTGCAGCCAAATGCCACTGACATAAAACTAAAGTTCAGGAACCCTGCCTGGATGGCAGGGGTTAGAGACAAGGGAAAGGACAAAAAGGAGAGGATGGAGAAAAGTGTGGGAAATAATTATAGTCTGGTAGCAGCCAGAGCTCTCCTGAAGCCCTGGGGAGCCTTTCTTTAGCTGGAGGCTGCAATTGGCACTTCATAAACTGTTCATTCTCAGCTATGTGGAAACACCAGACAACACCTAGAATGATCAGACTGTAATCAATCAATTTTCTGCAAAACTCTATTAGTTTGCAGGCCTATGAAAGCAAGCTGAAAGGAACTGCTGTGGCTAAAAAGAGAAGAAAAAGGAACTGCCCAAGTCATAATTACCTCCATAACTCAGGCAGTAAGTAGGCAAGTAGCCATGGTAAAATTATTTGCATAATTTAACATTCAGAGAAAATAGTAACAGCAGCAGTAAGTGTGGGAGATCCCATATGTGCTGAAGTTGTCCCCTGTTATCTAAGCGAGGTTCTCCATTAATTCCAAGGCAGGCTGATTCCTCCCTTAATACACTCCACACAGAGGCATCTCCACAAGCCTCCCTCTTTCTCTTTCATGGCTAGCCAAAGTCACTCCAAGATTGTGTTTTCCTGGGAAAATATGTACTGTACAATACATACAATCCCCACAACCCCACCCAAAGTCTGTGTTTAGTCTGGAAAGGAGCACTTTCTGAAGAAGAAGCGGAACTGGGTCAGCCGTTCTTCCCAATGGGAAAAATATTAATAATAATATATATTTATATATATCCATACACATATATAGCTTTTCACCATGCACGTCTAACCATATGCTAAATCAGTTTCTCTTCAGTTATCTGCAATTTCTTTCAAATCTGTCGGCAAGGAAAGTCAGACAGTTTTATACCCCAGTTAATGGAGAGCTTGACATTTTTTTGGCTGGGTAGATACAATAATTTACGTGGATTCAAAGTGTTAACTTTGGCAAAAAAAATAATTGACAGTTATAAAAACATTATTTTGTTAGATGATATTTATGGATCACACACAAACCTATTTTGAAGTAGAGCTGTGTAGTTCATAAGGTTCATGTAACATAAGAGATTTCAAAAGACATAAAATATTTCACTATAAAACAACAAACGTAGTGTAATTACAAAAATGAATACAGAGAATATTTCTTGCTCAAAATCAAAACCAATCCCTAACAACCATCTCTGTCATCACACAAAAATTGTTTTAAACTACCTAATGAATTGTAATGTTAGGGTGAGGATTTTTAGGGAATGTCATATCACGGGCAAAGTTCTATTGTTCTAGAAATAAATAAACCTATTTTGCAAAAAGCTGTCTTAATGTTTAATTTGATCATATAATTTTATTTTATAATTAATAGTTATTTCTGATGCATACTTAGGTCACAAAATATTAGTTCAACTCACTGATTAGCTAACAAAATCTTATGAGGGAAAAAAATTCTTAGGATTTCAACATACCAAGTGTGGTCTACTGTGGATGAAGATAAAATGAGACCCCTTGATCTAATTTGCTTTAAACTTTATGTAAAAGAGTGAAAAATATCATCTTACTGACTTTGGGTTGCCATTTGAAAAAACTTCACAAATGCTTTCTCATTTTCTCTCAGTATTGATCCACTTCCACAATTTAAAGACATGGGGTCTATTTGTTATTTAACAAGTTTTATTTCTGTAATAGCATCCCCCCGTTCAAGGCAAGATAATAGCATGATTTCTGTCACCTCAGTTAAGGCTGTGTCAATATTTTCACTAGAAGCATGCATTTTACGCACTAGAACTGAACCACAGCCAAAGAAATTCACGTAAGGTTAAAATTAAGACAGCAACATCTGAAATCCAGTGGAAAGAAAGAAAGTGTGTTCATTCCTAGGATTAGAGAGAAGTTAATGATCCTGAAGCTTTTTTGAGTGTATCCTTCAAACCCAGCTGCCCTTCCACAGATCCTGGCATTTTAAAGCTTAGTACTCCATATCCCTTGCTGATGATATGTTAGCTGTGAGTGGAAGGTTGTAGGAGCTGAATTAGCTTAAATTAAGAAAATAGCTACTATATATGCTCGAGATCTGATTGCAGTTATGAATCCTTTCATTTTTGTGTAATGAAAATTTGTAAATTTTACCCTGCTCTTGCAGGGGGATTGGACTAGATGATCTTTTGAGGTCCCTTCCAACCCTTGGGATTCTGTGATTCTGTGAAAGTTATTTGATGTGGACTGAAGTACTCTAGGTTTCTCAAAGTAATTGTTTAAAAGTGCCAGCCATGTTAACATTTTCTGATGAATACGATGGGCTGTAAATCTCATAAATGTATGTATTTGCTTGGTTTTAAAGAAGACCATAATCTTCAAGTCTGTGTACAAACTCTGAGTAAAGATGCTGGAGAAATATGAACAGTCCTCTGTCTCAAACAGGCAACATTTCCTTTGATTTCAACATCTTTCAGCATCTGATTTAAGAACTGATCACAGCACATGTGGTTTAAGGATTATGGTAATTCAGATTGTGGAATCACATTGTTTATGAAGTAAAAAAAGAAAAAAAGAAAAGTCTTTCTGGGGTGTCTCAGTTACTTTAAAAATCTCCATAATATTTTTTCTTCTTTAAATAACCATGTGTATAGGTCCCGGTAATAAATTTTATAGTGATCTTCACATTTAAGTTTTTGAAACTAATTTTGTATGCTGAGAAAGAAAACATAGCATAAAACCACAGAATTAACATATATTTATTGACTGTGTTACAAAAAGTTTATATCAATCCACAGAAACACAGAGAAAGAGAACAGAGTTTCTTAGGAAACGCAGCTCTCTGTTTAGAGAAAAAATTACAGATGCGTTGTAAACACATGAAAGTAGAAATGATTTGAATTCCATGATGAGGAATGCTTAAGTACAGTGAATTTAATGATCATTTTAATGTTGATGGAAAATTCAGCCCTTGAGATGTTTACATGTAGTTTATAAAGAGTGCTGCTGTTTCTCCAAGCCTCAGTCACATACATATTTTTTTATTCAATCTTCCTCTTTTGGTGAGAGGTGAAGAGTGAGAACACTAACATTTATCTTAAAAAGTCCTTCCCTAACTAAATTTTGAGTGAGCAGAAAAGTGAGTAGGACTACATGAGTATTATTTGTCTGTTCTCTGAGGAGCAGGGTATCCTATATATATGTCATTTTGGGAGACAGGCCAAAAAGAAGATGCCAAAACTCAAAACAGTCAGGGCTTTGCAACAATATAGCAAAATATAACAACAGGATAAAAAAACACCCAGTGAGGAAAACAAAGTACTGAACTTGTAGGTGATATAATCAGATCTCTGAAAACCCCAGTGTATTTAGTGGAGGATTTATTCTTTAACTGCTGGACCAACCCCAGTTAATTCTTCTGTTACACTCATCAATATTTATGGAGAGCTGCCAACACACACAGTCTTATACAAAATACAGGACAAGACATAGACTCTGTTGTGTCGTATCTTTCAAGAAAGAAAAAAGATAGAAATTCTGGTATAAATTCCAATATAAAGAGCAGGTGTTTACAATTTTAACTTCAGCAGAAGAAAATGCTGTTTGTCTTGTTTTCCTCCCTACTTGCTTGACAGAATTATAATTGTGTTTCCCTTGATTATTATTTTGTAAATTTGTTACTGAAAGTGAAGCATTTGCAGCTCTGACAGGGTGATTTTTATTAAAATAAGCATATAATTTTCATTTTTAATTCTTTAATATAAAATAATTTGTCCTTGTCTATATTTTACTTTATTTTTTTAATCCTATTCAGCCTTTTCAATTTTAGACTTAATAATTCTAACCTACCATTGTAGCTACATATTTCTTGTTTTAATATACATATTTTAAATTATTATATCTGGCTACAACTATATAAAAAAGTTCCAATTTAAAATATCATGATGATTAATAAAGCTTTATAATTGCATCTTATGTAATTAATGGTGTGCAAGTATGAACAAGGTGAATACTATCTCCAGAGCAGATTAACTTGATACAAGTTGACTGAGGCTTCAAATCTAAACCCAGTTGAGTTATTACTGTGCTGCATCAGCATTTATTGATTTTAAGGTACAGCGTTAGCATTCACTTATCACTGCATATTTTTCCCCATTGTACATTAAAAGAGCTTGCCCTCATCTGTCACGATATTATATTGCATAAATCACATAGAATGGTTACCCGTTTCCATGATTTATTTCATTTTTATGTTAATTATACTGAAACATAGGATTGTTTAATAAAAATGTTGAAGCTAATCTATACTGGTCATCAATATTTCTTACACACATTACGTGGTGGAATGTGTGATAAACCACAGTATCCAACACGTATGGAAGGGCATTTAAAGTGACAAGGGTATTTAGGGTTTAGACTCACTTAGAGCTGAGATACATTTTAATTTTACAAAGGCCAAACAAAACCTGGCATTTACACAGTATTATTTTTTTTATATAAGTTAATGGTGCCTATTAATCATAATCACTAGAAAAATAAAACATTTATCCTCCAGTTTTCACAGTTTAGAAATATAATATATGCTCAGAGTTACTTTCTTAAGGAAACACTGGCTTCTCAACAAAATGAGACAAATATTAGAAACTTCCAAGTCAAGGTAAGACACTCAGTGGAAACTTGTGTTCTTCTAATACAGGGTTTTTGTCGGGGGAAGTGTGGCAAGATCAGGCTACGATATATCTGAGACTGAACCCTCAAAGACTTCTACTTATACACTATAAGTCCTCCTGAAATCAAAGACATTTCATGAAATCAAAACCTAGATCCCATGTAAATAGTCTTCAGGGTCACTGATGAAATGGTCTGCAGCATATTTATTGAAGGTATTTCTCAGGACACATGAGCAAAATCTTTGTGGGATCAGAGCCTTGACTAAAGCTGAGGAGATCAGACCGTTTCTTATTTTCCTTTATTACCATTTCAAATTCAGCAGACTCCAAGTATGCTGGGTAAATTGAGGCATACAATGATAATTTAAAAGTAATACGTGGATAATATGTAACTTTTTCTTAAGGACTCAAAAACCAAAGATTTAATTTTTCTCTAGTCTGCTATTTCAGGAGCAAGAGCAACAAGAAAATATATTCAGAGTTGTGGACATATGCTACTCTTGCGGAAAAAGATCTCAGAATTGGACACCTACTTATCTGCCAAATAATTAATGAAAAGTAATTATATCATTACAAAAAATAAACTGTAGAAACATGAGGGTATCATTTTCCTAGAAATTCTAGTTGTTAAGGATTTTAGTGTTTGGAAACTTTTTTTAATCCTGCAGCAAAAGATTAAAGACCTGTTTGACATAAAAGGTACAAAATGCGTGATAATCTGAAAGTATTTCAGAAGATGTGCCATTGTTTAAAAAGTTTCTACAGAAAGTATTATCCTTGAAAATGAGAGTTCATCAGATTTTGTACCAGCTTATTGAGAAACTCCAAGTTTTCAATTAAATCTCTTGCTTTTCAGGTCACACAAAAAGGGGGGGGGGGGGGGTTAGCTGACTTTATGAGTCCTGTAGAATTTAAATACTTATAAAAATAATGAATACATTTCATAAATTGTTTGCAGCTTTCGTAATGAGATTTAAGTTGCCTTCTATTAAAGAAATCTGTTACTGCTTTTTTTAACCACAACGTAACTGGTAAGCATGTTTATTATACTCAGAAGCTAATATAATCTAGTTTTATCAGTGTCTGAATTGATATCATTTTCAAAAGCATTCTTTTCTTGCATGTTTCTGGTGTTTAATACTCTACTTGTTATTTAATTTATTTATGACACAGAAAATAAGAAACATTGCAGACTCTAAGCACCACAGCAGTATAATAAAACACAAGTCTGTGGTTATTAAATAGAAATAACAAAGAAACAGCAACAGATTATTTAAAATCCAGCCATCCAGCTGAAAAGATAAATAAAATTCTGACACTTACCAACAGAAAAAAATACAGCAACTAAATAACCTAAGAAATTTCTTTCTTTCCTTCTTTTTTTTTTTTAATGTCTTAGCTTTTCACTTTTCATAAGTTTCTAAGCTTTAAAATTTTAACAACCGACTTTTGTTTGTGTCTGAGCTTTAAGCAAAACAGTGAGGGAAATAGCCAAGCAATAGACATAAGTGTTTGATTTTTTGAGATTTAAAGAAAAAAAAAAAGAAAAAGGAGTTAGTTGGCCTAAGGCTAGAATTTTCATTACATCAATGAAAGAAAGAAAACAGAAGCCAGCAGAGGGGAGTTATAGAAACTGACTTTATATAAACAGTGAGAAAAATCTTTTTCCATGGCCACCTACAATGTAGCTACTTTACCATCAGTACTTTTCTTTTACTGGTGGCACAGCAGCCAGGACCTGACATTTTACAGCAGGTTACAGTCCAGCCAAGAGGTTTGCCCCTAGCAGGATGAGGCTAACAGTCTGTCAGAGAGAACAGAAACAAAAAAAATTTCCACATACCTAAATTGACAAAGCTCATGACCATGTCAGCATCATTCAGAAAGTTGGTGTCGTGCAGGCTGGCTAAGGGAGGATTCTGTGTTGTTAGGGGGGTCATGCGAGATAATTGCATTCTCCGCGAATATCCATTTGGGGAGGCAGAGTATCCTTTCCGTATCCCTCTGCTTTCCCCTGCCATTGATCCCTTTAGTGAATACTCCAGCTCCTCAGTATCCTCTTCATTTGTCATAGCATTATACAGGTCCAGCATAAAGAGGGGTGCAGAAGAAGCCTGCTTTCCTGGTGAAAATGGTCTGGGTCTGTGAGGTAAACCCAGGATAGAAAGAATCTCTCTCTGAATCTCCCTTCTTTCATGGTTCCGCAGCCTCCTGTAAATAAAGCTTGAATGGACATGGTTGTCTCCTAAACCTCCCTGTGCGTGACCCACCAGAACCCAGCAATTCCAGAGCAAGCCCACGAAAGCTTTGAGCACAGTTGTGTTCATCTTTGAAAAGGAAAAGGAAAAAAAAAAAAATAAATAAAAAATCTTTTCTCCTACTTGTTCTGAGTTCCTATGAGGTCTGCTTTTCCAGTGGCTGAAAAACAAAATTTACCTATTCTTCATGTCAATGTCATCTCTAAACGTAACATCTTTGGTGATTTCTCTCCCCCCACCCTGTTTAAATATTATGGAATGTGTCAGGTTGCAGTTATTTCTAAGAAAGCTGAAATTCAGACTTCCAATTTTCCACTGTTGTTATCGTTTTTTCTGCATTTATGGAGCAGAAGACCAGTATTTTGTCAGCTGACCTAGGCATTCCTATATAAACCTTAGATAACCAGGTCTTTGATGGGGAGCTGTGTTAGCAAGAGCTGTTCTTCTGACACATTGTAGTTCCCAGAGTTATCTTCCCTTGTTATTCTGAGTTCTTCGTACACCTTGCGCTCTTCCCAAGATAAAATCCTGAGTCACAGATTTGTCTTGATCTGTACCTTGGTGATGTAACACATATTTGTCCAGCAGCCTGGTGATAACTTTAACATCTTTTGAATCGCTTGAGTGTAAAGTAATTCTAAAGCATGTACCAATCAAATGAATGTGTTGCCATGAATTTACTCGCAAAAAATAACCTTCTGTAAATCCATTCAACCCTTTTCAGCTTCTGAACTGTTATTTCCAACTCTAGCAGGCACAAATATAACAGCTCTCTTCAAGAGAGATCTAAAGACTAATGTAAGCACAACCCTGCTGGGAAAGAAGAGGCTTCTCATTGTAATTTGAAACGGGTATAGCAAAAAAGTCTTTAACCCTTCTCTTGCCAGACAGAGGTTTAAAAACCTCTCCCCCCTCAATTTACAGTAATATACCTAATTTTGGCTATCGTCTGTTTTTTGTCCTAACAGCTTGCAGAATTAATTTTAACTTTAACAATTTTAGGATGTGTAGATAGCTGAAGGCATGGCATAATGTGGAAGCCCTTTTGAGTTCCCTTATGAGTCCATGGTTTAGTAAACTTGAATAGGAAACTCATAACAGGCTAAAACAGCATCTCACTAACTCAAGAAATGTTTATATTTTAGGTAAGTTTAGCAATTGAAGCTGACCTTTTTAATAAACTCTGCAGGAAATTTTGTCTCATTTCTAAAAATGTCGGGAATGCAGTCTGAATGAAAACAAATTTATTCAGCAAGTGAGATTTCAAGTTGTGCATAGCCAATGGTGTAATTATGGTTACAGTCGCAACTTTCATAAACTGTAATTTGCAATGATAATTTATTCAAAGTACATTTTGACTTATAAATCTCTATACTACGTTTCCCAGTGAATATCAAAAGCTACGATTTAATCCCACAGCCTATTATTAACTGGAGAAAGAAGCTGCTTAACTAAAGAAATAGGAAGTATTAAATAGATTTTAAAGCTGTTGCCCATGAAGTTAAGGTTCAGTTTAGAATTTCTGACAGCCAGCAACTGGTGTTTTCTTTCACTAAAAAAAAAAAAATCACAGTGTTAAATTTCATATTGCTCAGATTATTGCTAGTCATTTTACACACTGCTATGAGTTGCCTTTGGTTAAGAGGGCATTTTCTTTTGATGAAAGGGAGAATAAAAGGACAAAAAAGGGTTGGGGTTTTTTTGTGTCAATATGATGTTGAGGAATAAACCAGGTATATAAAACTCATCCCCTCAGGTTTTCCTCTACATGACTAGCACCTACTCAGAGAATCATGCAGTTCTTGAGTAAACTTGGGAGTGTGACAGCAAGCATAGTCACAACCTACAAAGCCAGGAATAATTTATCTAGGATATTAAGAACAAACAAGCTCTTCTCATATATTGTGAGTCCTAGTCTATATTTACAGTCTAGTCCAGCTATCATTAAAATGTAGCTGATTCTCTCTCATAAATCAGCACACGTAATGGACAATGCTTCTCCCAAGGAAGGATTTATCTCATACTAGACCTACTGAATTAACACTAAAATTAATTATGAAGGTATTGAGTAAAATTCCTATTTTTAGCAGAAGAACAGTCAGAATAAGAATATGTTTTCTCTCCTCATTTAGATTTTCCCTCAAAATTCATTTGTTATAAGAAAAATATTATTTCCTGGTTTTGTTTTGCTTTCACTTGTTCTGCTCAGACAGTTGCAATGATACATTAGACTTTACCATACATATATCTTCTTTTGAATTTGGCCATCTCGTATCCTGCAACAAGGTTTATTTCTCTTTTCCAGCAATATATTTCCTTTTTTTCCCTAAGCATTCATAAAAGCCATTGGATTGATTGCTCGGTGGATTTAAGTCCTCAGCCCACCAGTATGTCCAGCAATAGAAACTTCCTGTATTATCCCACTAGAGTGTCTGGAGTTCCACATTTAGTTAATCCTTTCCCATTTAAAAAACAAAAAAGCCCTCAAGTTTGAGGATGCTTTTATGTAATAAACATTTTTCTAGACAGAACTAGAATCATATGTTTGACAAAAACAGCTCCTGTTATTTTCAGATAGAGCCACAGCCAAACATGTAACCTAAATACAAAGGATTTATTGTACGTTAACCTACCCTACACTGAGGCACCAAGCATCCTTGGCCAGAACACAAAAATAAAAATAAAAATATTTTTTGTTAAAATAAGCACAATGTCCTTTTGTAATAAACCTGTGTTCCACGACAGCTCTAAAAATGAAAGCCTTTGCTAAAGTAATGAAAGAGATCTGTAATAGCTGATAGGTCCCATTTCATATTTCCAATATGTACAAATTCTGAAAAAAAAAGCCCAAACCACATAAGATTTCAAAGTCAAGATATTTTATTTGATAATATATAAAAATAGATTGACACAGATACACAGATATCTGGATGTAGTTTAGGTTAGGGTTCAGTTTCAATGTCACCTGAGATCTGAGTTTCAAGTTTTACAACAAGAAATTATTCTGAGCTGGTTGCATAATATTGAAACTTAAGAGAAATGTCATGTTCACACCATTTTTAGATGCACTCAAATATAAATAACAGTTGAGGTCAGTATAAAGTACTGATCAAAGTTCAAAACAAGGTTTGACCAAGGTGCCCATAGATTCCAGTTTTACCCTATATCTAAAACTGAAATTTTGAAATATAAAACCTACACACAGATAGCCCTTCTTTCTTCCCTAGATGCTGAAAGACAAGCAAGACAAGAAATCACCTGACCCACCCTTATCCAGTCCTTTAAAAATAAAAGGAAATCTAAAATTACTCCAAAAGTAAACTCCCATTAGGGATAGATGTCTGACAGAAGCACATGTAACCAGTGGAGCACCGGGAGAGCAAGGTCTCAGAGGCAGAACAGCAGAGAGCACTGTGCAGGCACCCCTGGCGGTGTGAAGGTAGGAAGCAGTTCCATGAATTTGTTAAAAAATGTGGCACATATTTACATAATGAATTAATTCAGAGCTCATTACATTTGTACTAACCTAAGCAATGTTAGAACAAATATCATAAAGAATGTAACGAAACCCATTAATACAGATCTCATATTCCAATGAATTCTAACACTGCAACAGTGAAAAAAAAATATTACTACCCAGCAGGTCACTGCAATCATTGAGGGTGTAATTGTTTTTATGGGCAATGCCCACTACTCAAAGCCATATAAAATCGGTGGATTGCTACCGAATGCAGAATCTGTGCTCTCAATATCATATTAACTGAGAGTCTTTTTGCACTGCAATGGTTCTCTGTAACTGATAAAATAGACCAAAATGCAGACCCTCTCCAGGACATTTGCAGTCTAAATCTAAAACCTATGCATGCATGCTGAATTATTCTGCTGGCTTTTACCCTCTGAATTAATGACCAGTTAATTCAGCATTCAGACCAATATTGTGCATAAATAGGTAAGCCAACATTAATGCTTAATGCTTAGTTGTTTAAGTATATCCTTGTTATTTCTTTGCAAGACTATTGTTGCAAAAGTTACGGGGGAAAGGTTTCATAAAAGCAAGAAAATCATTACAGGTTTAAACTACTGATTCGCCAGCAAAAAGAAAACAAGTTATCTGGACTCTTCCCAGGACTGAAACATTCTACAGTCACCACAGTTGGCCGTACCTGTTATACTACCTGTATCTAAATTGAATTTACAATGATATGGTCTCCATGAGGCATACATTCAAGCCTTTGGATGTAAGTATGCATATATTCATAAGTTCCAAACATCCAATCGACATCTCCCACTCAGTTTTTTTTATCAAGTTGGATTTTGTATGACACTTCTATTCTTATCCTGCAAACAGAAAAAAAGAATGACACATGTAGTCTTTGTATTAATGAAAGATATGTCTCCTAATACAAAGGATATTCCATTTGTAATGGACACTATGAATATTGGTAAATTAAGCTGCAGAAATTGGCAGTTGAGACATAAGTGGAGTATGATATTTGTAAATGTTGCATAATGATATGAACCCTTTTTATTCTGAATAATCTCACAGCATTTGCTAATGACAGACAGGAATCATGTCAGATGCAGAAACACTACCATTTTTGGAACAGAAAATATGTTCAATATTATTAATTTATTTAATTTCATATCAGGATGAAAAGATAGCTGTCCTGAACCACAAAGAAAACTGTGTTTCTCAACCATCGGGGAATTTTAGGATAATCACAGGGGTTTTATCCAAAGTCTGTACACTTTACACATATTCCTTGGGATCCGTAAGCATTAAATAAAGTATGTCCATTTTATGCTGTAGGCAGAAAAATGCATTTCAAAATAAGTCTTGCTATGTGGAATTGTTCAATATTTAGATTATAGTGTTATTTATTCAGTTATCAAACAGTTTCTTGTAGCAAAAGTTTTTCATTCAGGATTTCAAAAGCTCAGGCAAAATCAAAAATCAGCTTAGGAGGTAAGTCATCAAGCATTATATAGATGGCATTTAATAGAATACTTCGTTTACAGAAAGACTTCCAGCTTTAAATATAATCATCTGTGAAGTTTGTTGCATTCATAGTACATGTATAATGTTGTAAAGCTATCAGGACAGAATAATCTGAGCACTGAAAAAATACTTTTCTTCAACATTAAGAAAATGGAGAAAAATTATTTCATAATCCGCCTGAAGACTTTTTTTTTTAAACTTACTATGTTCAAAGACTGGAAAAACAAAGAGAAACTTGTTTCACACACAACACTCCTCAGAATATGTGAACCACAAAATATATAATTAATACTATGATCCAACATCAGAGTGCTGCCATTTGCATAATTTTCAAACCCAAATAGCTCCCAGAAATCCCCTTTGGTTTACAATAAGCCTCTAATTAGTTTGTGTTTTGGTTTTTTTTTAGGGCAAAAAAGGAACTGCACTGAGGCAAACACAAAACACTTGGACAAGAGCGACATTTGGAAGTAGCAAAGCATAGCACTTTTTAAGAAAATTATTCTTGGCTCAGCTCGTAGAAGGGTTTTATTGTGCCCCAGCTGCAGACTGGTACCTGCTGGTCTTCTTGTTCTCTGGCTGCAGCACAGCCATAAATATTTTGTGGTGTTTCCAGGCTGGCCCCACCACCTTTTCAGGGAACCTCTTCTGCCTCTTCCTGGTGGTCTTTTTGTTTCCAACTACAGATATGTATAGAAATCCATTCCTAAATGGCTGCTCTCTAGGTACCCACACTGCATTGTTGTTCATATTATGAAGTATTCTACCTGTCTAAATACTAGAGTTATTTCTTCCCTGGAGCATTTTGTTACCAAGCTCTACAACCATGACTTTAGCTCCTCTACTGGCAGTTGGATGATGCAGCAGCCTCTCAATCTCTTAAATGAGTTGAGAGGGGGTTATGTCTTTTTCTTGTGCTTTGTTTTAAATTTACTCTCCTTCTCTTTCCTATACTTCCCATTATGTCTCTCTACATTTAAGTTACCACTTGGATATGCTGCCCACATGTATTTTCAGCTTTTTTAACTTCAAAGCATTCTTCCCCTACTGTCTCTATTTTCACATTTCTTCTTTCCCTCCCCAAGTATCTGTAGACAGATGTTAATTTCTTCTTTAAAATGACTTCACTTATTTAACAGTTTCCCCTTTTGTGAGAGATTAGGTGGCCTCTTCAAGCAGTAGAAGAGTTGCTGCTGCACTAGTACTTTCAATTAAGTGAGCACTTACTAATCATGAAGTCCTTGAGAGACCAGTCATCTGTTGCTGTTGGAGGAGGATTGCGAAAGAAAAAGATGTGCATCATGGGACCACTGCTAGACTACTCACACACTAAAATGTTTGATATGTGCTGACTGATCTTTTTACGTATAATCATACAACGGTTTAGGCTGGAAAAGACCTTGAAGATCATTGATACCCAACCGTTAACCTAACGCTGTCAAGGCCACCACTAAATCACATATCTAAGTACCATATCAATACACCTTTTAAATACTTCCAGGGATGGTCATTCAACCACATCCCTGTGCAGCCTGTTCCAATGCTGGAAAACCCTTTCCATAAAGAAATTTTTCTTAATATCTAATCTGAACATGGCACCACTTGAGGCCATTTCCTCTTGTCTTATCACTTATTACCTGTGAAAAGAGACTGACTCCCAGCTCACTACAACCTCCTTTCAGGTAGCTGTAGAGACTGATAAGGTCCCCCTTAGCCTCCTTTTCCCCAGGCTAAACAACCCCCATTCCCTCAGCCATTCCTCATCAGACTTGAGCTCCAGACCCTTCACCAGCTTTGTTGCCCTTCTTTGGACAGGCTTCAGCACCTCAATGTCTTTCTTGTAGTGAGAGAGTTTCCCGAGCACCAAGGTCAGGCTGACAGGCCTGTAGTTCCCCAGATTCTCCTTCTGGCCCTTCCTGTAGATGGGCATCACATATGTTAAACTCCAGTCAACTAGTCCCTCCCCAGTTAACCAGGACTGCTGATAAATGATGGAAATTGGCTCAGTGAGCACTTCTGCCAGCTCCCTCAGTACTCTTGGATAGATCCCATCCAGCCAAAGTTTTGAGTGTGTCTAAGTGGTGTAGCAGGTTGCTCCCCTTGGATTTTGGGGGCTTCATTCTGCTCCCTATCCTTGTCTTCCAGTTCAGGGTGGTGGTACACAGAAAACAACCGGTCTTACTATTAAAAACTGAGGCAAGAAGGCATTAAGTACCTCAGCCTTTTCATTATCCTTTGTCACTATGTTTCCCCACACATCCAATAAAGGGTGGAGAGTCTCCTTAGCCCTCCTTTTTTTGCTAACATATTTATAGAAAACATTTTTATTGTCTTGTCTGGCAGATTAAGTTCTAGTTGGGCTTTGACGTTTCTAATTTTCTCCCTGCATAACCTCACAACCTCCTTGTACTCCTCCTGAGTTGCCTGCCCCTTTTTCCAAAGGTCACAAACTCTCTTGGTTTTTTTCCTCAGTTCCAGCCAGCCAAAACTTTCATTCAGCCAGGCCAATCTTCTTTCCTGGTGGGTCATCTTTCAGCTCATGGGAATGGCCTGCTGCTGCTCTTTGAAGATTTCCTTCTTGAAGAATGTCCAACCTTCCTGGACTCCTTTGTCCTTCAAGACTGTCTCCTAAGTGATTCTGTCAGCCAGGTCCCTAAACAGACTAAAGTCTGCCCTCTGGAAGTCCTAGGTAGCAGTTCTGCTGACCCCTCCATACACAGGCTTTTTCAGGTGTGGGGATCCATCAGAGAGGCAGGCCAGACCCAGCTAAGGGACTGGCAACAGCCCAGCTACAAAATGTTGTAAGGTTTTCATAACAATGGCATTTTCATGAAAACAGACATTGTCAGAGTCAGGTAAGAATCATCAGTACAATATCAGAGATTTTGTGAATTGTCCAGTAATATTAACAAATTGTGTTCTGCTGGCACTTTTTCCATACTAGCTCAGTCAAAAAGGACATTATTTGTATCCTGTGTGTTTATACTAAATTATCATTGTAAGAACCCTAGAGATGGTAGCAACCAAGCTGCCCTGAGACAGGCAAGTGTCTGAACACAAGGCAGAAACTATTTAAATTCTCCAGGTTGGGTCTATTTCATTAGCCAACGTGCAGTAGCAGTGTGGTGGCAATGGCCATAACACAGGTCCAGAAAAGTCTTTAAAATGAAATATTTGTTTCGTGAATTTCTCTCATTAGACCATACTCCCTCCTAGCAAGTAGCACTTTTACCTGGCAAAATGATTACTATTGGCCACAGTTGATGGAATTTATTTAATCAACAATGGCTAATCATTGCAAAAATTTACTACAACAGTCTGTTTAAGCCAGAATTTTTTAAGCTGGCAAAGCAAAGTAATAAAGCAGAACACCCGTTTGTGCTGCTGGCCTAGAAAACCCACTTGTTTTCCTCAGAGCTTTATTACAGTGGTTGTGATAAACTGAAATACTGGAGAAGATATATACCTACTTTGCACTAATATCTATACATTAGAGTTGAAAGATCACTTTAGCTGCTAAACTTTACTTTCTGTAGCCAGAGGTCTGAAAACATGATCTGCATCATGTTAATTTGAGTAATCTATGTCCCTCATGAACGAGACTTAGGCAAGAGAATCATGATTTATATTGCAACCTTTGCATCTGAAACTGCACTGTAATCTAAACATGATACAGACACATAAGCAGTCCTTCATTTCTGCTTCTTTAGCTTTACTGCCTTTAGTGCTCCTTCCTTAGCATTCAGACATTTAATCTGGAGCAAATGTTATTTCCTGAAGGAATTCTAGTTAAGCCATGAAAATTATAAAACAGCTACAAATGCAGAACAGTCATTTCCTCTGGGAAGTGGATTCACAATTATATTTTCATAAGTGTTACTATTTGTTGTTAAGTGCTTTTTCAGTTAATTTTTTGATGAGTAGCACTTCCTCTCTAGAAACTCAGCATTGAATGATAAAAAGAAACTGGATTTTATTCATTCATAGCTTAGATTAGGATGACATATGGGGAACCTCTTTAGTTTACTCAGTTGTTATATCAGTAGTTGTCAGTAGGTATGGCTTCCTTCCACACAGCCTAAGCACACAGGTGTATCTTCACACAGTGATTTCTCAGAGGAGATGCCCAATATTTTCTGTGCTAATTTTCTCCTCTTCATCACACTTTGGCAATAAAATGTGCACTGGGACAAATTAATAAGAATTTTGTATGACTTTCTGGCAGACTTTTTCTGCATGCTCCTGTGAGCATCACTAGAAGCAGACACAATGAGCTGCTGGGAAAGCTTCGGCCTCATCTTCGAGATGCTGTTGCTTCCAGCTCCGACCACATCTTCCTCTGGCATGAGAAGGGGGCTGGAAAGGAGAGGTCAGTCTCACGGCAGAAACATTTTGCAATGATCTATTCTGAGGCCCAGGGTTAATTAATTTCAATTTGTTCTTATTTCTTCCTTGTAATTCAAAGTTAATCAGTCTTCACTATTTCTGTAAAGAATTGTGAAGTTTGTTTTCCTGTATTTGTGGACCTTCTAAGAACTAAAATCCTCTGCTTCCAATCAGTGAAGGATCCTTTTTATGCAGATGAAAAAAGGAACTATGTTTATACTAAAGGATGGCCAGAAAGCTTCAAAACCATAAAATTTCTGGCTTGTTTAGTGCTTTCCTAAAAAATATAAAGATGACCAAACAGATTATTTGTACCAAAAAAAAAAAAAAAGAACAAATCTTTTCAGTCTAATAATTTCTTTGCCAAGTTTCAGTCTAAAATTATTTTTTATGGATACATTATAAATTGCTTAAAAATGGAGTTTATAATGGAAATGGTGACAGACTTAACTATGGCGGCACTAGCAGGCGCCAGTGTAATTACAGTTCTCTCAAGACATAACTTATTGCAGGCTACACTGCAGAGCCAGTATTTTGTATTTTAATTAAGAAACCTGGATTTTGTTTGTAATAATTGACTGTTATGCTGCCCCTTTTGCCAGGACACTCTTGTAAAAGAGACTCTTGCCTCTAGTAGTCTTTCTTTGTTAAATATTTTAAATACATGTTATATTATTGACTGGAAGATTGCATGCATTTTATAGGTCATTATTAACTGTCTTTTGGTGACTTCAGTCGTTCTATAGTTTTTAATGGAGATTTTTGCTCCTCTCATCAGTGATCAGAAAAGGTTTACAGTTTAGGGCTTTCAGAAGTGTAATAGAATGACAAAATCATAGTATGGTTTGGGTTGGAAGGGGCCTTAAAGATCACCTAGTTCCAACCTCCTTGCCATGGGCAAGGATACATTCCACTAGGCCAGGTTGCTTAAAGCCCTGTCTAACCTGGCCTTGAGCACTTCCAGGGGTGGGAAGATACCATAGCATCTCTGTTATCTGCCTTAATCTGTACCATGCAGGCCTTCCATAAGAAAGCATGTTCTTTGGCTATGCTCTCCTAATGCCCTTGGCAAGAACTTGAGATTCTCACACAGTGACACAGAAACACTTGGACCTTCTCCATGCTGCCCTGCCAAGGGCATCCCCGCAGCTCGAAACGCGTGGCATCTCTGCTGAGCAGCTACAGAACATCTCAGTTCCTGAACACCGAGCCGTGTTTACATTTTGCATACAAGCTCTTTTTGTTAGATGCCGTCGGAATGACAAACAGGGCAGGCAGCAGCCCTAGAAGCACAGGCGGGGCTGGGAACCGGACGAGAGGCGGGCGATGCCGCATGGGATGCTGCCACCTCCCGGCACCGCCTTGCCCTCGCCCTTTCCTCCGCAGCAGCAGTTACTGCTATTGCAAGCATCCTCCTTCGGGTTTCGGGATTTACCTTTGTTCCTTGGTTTCTTTTCAGCTCTTCTTCATATTGCTGGAGTGTGTGTCCTCCCATAGCCAGCAGTGACAAATGGCATCGCCTGTACAGCCCACAAGCTCTCGGTGCCTAATTTTGACACGAAAACTGAGGAGGTATTCAAAAAAGAAGGACATTGATATGCACAAAATTAAGTAGGCCACACCAGCACATGTGTAATTTTATGTGCTGTAATAGTAGTACCACACAGACACATATACAAACGAGACTGATATAAATGGTTAACATTTTTAACTGAAAAACAAAAAAAAAAGTTGCAGGACTCCAGGAATAAATATGCTTTACAATTATTTTTTTAATTTTTATTTTTTCTATGTCTGACTGGCACTGGGTATAGCAAAGATTTGACTAAAAACATTCTTCACAGCCCCTTTCTTTCTCTCTGTTTGGCCCCAGAACGATGCTGTTCTAACAAACACTATTCAGTCATTTTCCCCCAGGACTATCTACCAACCAGAGAGATTACCAGTTAATTATGTCACTTCCTTTCTTTTCTCCAGCACGCTCACAGGCTACGAAAAGAGATAAAGGAGTCAGCCTTACCAGCAGATCTCTCCCCAGTTCCTCCTGCCCAGAGGACCTTATAGCAAGTCCGTGATGCCTTTGGATCTTCCAAGTGGAGTACAGGGAAAAGAGCATAGGAGATAAAATACCATTACATGGTTTGGGAAAAAAAGCTCACAACAACAACAAAAAAATTATGGCATTGTCTCATAATTTTCTTTTGGGTCCTGAAACAGCTACTGGTATTACATTACCAAAGAGTTATTATTATGGCCAAACAGCTGAACAAAATGGAAATACATTATTTGTTTATATTTTGTGTCCTTGGAGAACAAATGCAAAGTGAAAAGAAATTTAAGGGAGAAATACACATCAAGAAAACCAATAGAAAATGCACAGAAATTATGTCACAGGCCTTTCTCAGATACCTATATTTGAGGTTTCAAATGTCTCGAATATCACTCTTCACCAACTATTTATTAGGTGGCATTGATTTCAACTGTGTGATGGAAAAAAAAAGATGGAAAATATGCCCAGGCAGAAAAACTGGTGAATAAGCAATAATCTGTAGGGTGACCGGAAAGACTGGAGTCTGAGTACAGTATGCCCACATCTAGCCAAGGTCCAGTGAGGTCCCTGGGAACAGTGATGAAATCCAACTGATACAGTGGTGGATCATTTTCTGGCCATGGACTTATACTCTGCTTGCAATCATGAGAAAGAAGGAAGCTTTTAAGGTGAGATTTCAAGCACATTTCAATTAGCTGGTGCTATGCTATGTGACTCCCATCTATACATCTTTGGATGGATTGTCCTGGGAGAGGCTCCCAGTGCCACCTGAGCAGGGTTGCGGAGGTGAGAGCAAGGAAGCAGGGTGGGATGAGACTATGGGGATTTAGAAAAGCCAGTAGCTTTGAGGACCTATAATGAAGAATTATTGCAGTAAGCGCTAGTCTAGGTTCTGTTGCATATTTTTTTCTTCACTTGGCTATTGTTAAAACAACTCTTTATCTGATCCTCTAAATACAGCTCAAGCAATATTTCATCCCACAGGAAATGAGAGGGACCAACAAACAGACTGTGTGACAATGAAAAAGAAAGAAAACACCAGCCCATTATCTGACTCCTTTATCCAAACTGACTAGACTGATTGCCTTGACATCATGTTTATCAATTCCACATGGGTTTTTTGGGCCATTTTCTAATTCCCAGAAAAGGATGCTTACAAAGGTGAAAGCAGAAACCAGTAGAGTCCATCTCCTAGGAGTATGTATTTGACTGCAGTACTTTGTTATTTTGTGCTATAGAAGGAAAATTAATAGGCCTTTTAAAAACAGCAAAATATGTGAAAAGGAAGATGTATTACAGAAATAAAATTTATGAAAAAGGTGTGACAGCAAAAGCAAATTAATGGGGATATTTCTGCCTTCTATAGTCAAAAGGAGGACAGCTGCAGACATAGAAGTCCTTGAAAACCAGCAGCTTTTCTTTGAAGCATTTGTAATGTGAATCTGAGTTATGGTCAAGATTTAGGCTATTGAGTAAGAAAAGAGAGATAACAAGAAAACTATGGGGAGTAATTTCTAGAAACCAGAATTAGGTATCAGTCTCACAATGATACACAAGTAGGAAACCAATGAAATTAAATCTTTGCCACCAGTTATCAATAATATATATAAAAAAAAGTAGAATAAAGATTACAGGCTTTTATTGGAAATAAACCACTATTTTTACAGGATTTGTAACTTTTATACTTCCTATACGAAATGTACAAGAGCTAAGAGCAAAACCTTCATTTTTTTTCCTAACAGGAAACCTGTTTTGTCTCATGTCACTGTATAAACAGAAGAGTCATTAGATCAGTGAGCTCAACAGGAGCTGAGCAACAGGATTATGTATTATTATTAGATATTGTCAATTCATGTGCAGGTTCTGTGGCCATCCTCCATTTTTTCTCCAAACAAAGTGTGAAGCATGACTGGTTCTCAGCTGGAATTGTTCTGGTAACTTCTGTCATAACACTGGAATGATAGGAAATGTTGGCCAAATCATGCAGGCTTTAGTCAGGCAGTGCACCTAATTAAGTCAGTGGGAGATTTTTCCTTCATGGAAACTGTGGAAATGGGCCTGGTTCCTTTATTCATTTGAGGATCATGATTGTTATACTTTTTAATTTATTTTGTGAGGCACTGGAGGATGATTTAAACTCTATCAGGCTGTTTAATGCAATAACAATAACAGTCCATCATGTACCAACTCCATCCCATGTAGGGATGGAGTCAGATTTGAAGGTGTGTGTTACAGTGCGTGAGCAAACTCATTCTAGCTAGCAGTAAAATGTACTCTGGACCCATTCCAGCAAAGCACTTAATCATGTGCTTATCAGCTAAAAGGATGACTCAAATACTTCAAATTATGAACATCCTTTTATGCCTTGTTGCATCACACCCAGAATATTTGCACCATTAGCCCAGATTAATATTAACCAGAGACTGAAAAAGATGAAATGAGAAAGAGGTTTAGAGTGAACTGACATTCCAAGCGCTGCAACACACAACTGTGATATTTTGATCCTGCAAATATTTTTCAAATGGCTGGTACAACCACCTGCTTAACAGATGAGATCTCTGATTAGAAACTTAAGTCTCTGATCTTCAGGAGTACTAATTTAAAGAAAAATAACCTTGTTTTTGAGTCATTCTTAAACCATCCCACTTGTTTTTAATTTGGTGTCATGGGTATTCCAGCCTCCTGAGCTGAGAATGTCCTGAGGTCTTTCCTTTTCTTAGAAATATTTCTGCAGATGACAGAGCATCCAAAAAATCAGAAGCTCCCACGGTTGCATAACACAGTCACAGCTGTCTGGGCCTGATGACCAAGTGAGGTTACCAATAACAGTACTGATCAAACTCCAGTCTGGCAAAGCTGCTTTTTTGCAGCCACGTGCACCTATTGCCTTATGAACCACTGGCTTGCTCTGCTTTTACCCACTGGCCTGCTTCTAATGAAGCAATATAAGAAAGCTGAGAAAGATATGAATGATAAAGCAGCAAAGAAATGAGTGCTTTGAATGGATGATAAAAAATAAGTTGATTTTAGTTACTGTGTTGTTTGATAAAAGGTAATAAAAGTAATGTATCAAACCAGATAGCTTCAGACATTAAGAGTTAAAAGGCAGTGGCTACAGACAGTTCCTGTTGCACAAATGCATACACAAACAATAAATAATGATAACTACTTGGAAAATTACATCAAATGGGAGAGAATCAGAAGTCTGTTAAATGCAAAAGTAGGAAAGCAAAAAAGGAGGGTGACTCCAAGGACACCTTAACAAGAAGATGATATTGTATAGAAAGTTTTTCATTGTAACTCAAGAAGATACACAGAAAGTCTGTGTAAATAATTGTTCAGTGTAAATTTCTCAGAAAAAAATAAAATTAAAAAAAATAATCACAGTTGATATTTTGGTCCAAAACTTTGTAGTTTCTAATACTCTGTAAATATGTCATCTTTGGGTTACAAACTGACTTTTTTTTACACCCTTGAAAGAAAGGTAGCAATAACCTGTAAAAGCAAGTCCCCATCACTTTTAATCATCGTATGAGGCAGAGACTAATGAGAGTGTTCACTCCCATGCTCACTAGAGGTATTTATCAAAAGAACCAAGAGTAAAAGCAAAGACGTCCACACACAATCCTAATTAACAAAACAAATGAGAAGTGAAAAAGTAGCAGTTGACTATTACATGACATTTGTACTTGTGAATGAAGCTTGCACAGACACCATCATTTATTTTTCTTATTTCACCTCCCAGTTACAGCAATGACAATTACCTGCCATTTTATTTAGATTTTTACTAGCTAAACAAAACAATCTACAGATGTCATTCTTTACTTATATCTCCTCTTATTTCCCATGGAGGTGGCCTAAAGAACTGGAAACTGATCTCTGTTATTTTTTGCCTTAACTTCGCTGTTACAGCTCCCAGTTTGGTTTGACAGAAACAGCCCAGTTCCCTGTTGGTGACTATTTTGGGAACTTTGTAGGACAGACAGCAATGCCCACTGCTTGATCACCTGGGGGAAGGGTGATTCCTGTCACTGGGCAACCACCTCTCTGAAGGGGTCATGGGGTCATATCCATCCTGCCTAATGGCAAGCACTGCATAAGGCTCCAAATCCTGGTCATCACAAGGCTAAGCTCTTCATATTCAAAGGAGAAAAACGGGTCAAGCCAGGATACATTTCATACCTTGGGCACCCTCACCTTTCTCAAGAAATTACAAGCCACAAGAATTCTGTGCTTTGTAATTCTCTTGCAAAAATCAGCACTGCCCCTCAAATACTCTTCAGCTTTTTTAACAGGAGGTAGGTGTGTGTATGATTACATTTAAGACAATTGTGCATGGATTTCTACCATGTAATTCTTCCATAAATAGAAATAAAAGGGAGCTACAGAAAAATACCATGCCAACAATCTGCAGTAACAAAAATCATCTATCTGTCTGACTTTATCCAATACAACTAGAGGTCATTTTCAACACACATGTGCCATTTATTGCTCACAGTACAAGTATCAATACATCACTCTTAGTTAAAATAACTGGTACACTTACAAACTGGATATATCTAGAAGGCAGAATAATACTGAAAATTAACAATCTCTCATAAAAGTCACTGACATTTTGATGAAACTAATTGAGGAAACTATTTACTAAATATCTCAGTGAATTATTAAACATACATTGAGTATCTAAAATCTATAAATAAGGAATTTTAAATCTGTCAGAGTATAGGTTAAATATATTACATGATAAATATTATTCAGTTCCACTAATAAATTTTCTTAAACAATCTTAATCCTGCTTGCTGGTTTATGCTAGAGTAATATATTGCAAGCACTGGGGTTTCCCTTAGAGCTTGGTTTTGTATAATAACAGAACTCAACTTTTTGGAGAACCAGAGATTTACTATCAAGGAGACAGCTATATGACAATCTTGATAGAGAAACTGGTCATACTGTGGGCAAATTTAATAAAGAAATAAATCAAACATTAAAATAATTCTCTGAGGAAACTTACTTCATTTGAGGGGAGAAATAAAGGTTCACCAGTAACCATAGTGAGTTCATATTATTGCCATTGTTTTTATAAGTTGTTGCCATGACTTTTTTGACTTTTGGGCTAGATTGGACTTAAAACACAACAGATGGCTACAATTATGTGTCTGTAACTTTTTTTTTTAAATAACTAAACAGAGCACAATAAAATAAACAGGGTTATATTCCAAAGAGACTGTCACAGTTTGAGAGAGCTATACACAGCTATTAAGAAAAAAAAAAAGAAACCAAACAAACTCTCAAGACTTTCTGTACAATAGGAATAAAACATAAATGAGAACTTAGCTTCACAAATGTGCTGAATTCAGTAAGTGTATGATTCATTCCTATAATCTAATTTCTTCAACTAGCAATTTCAGGAGCACTGAATAAAATGAAATCACATTATAATTTTGTGATTATTTGGGGTCCAAGCATGCACTCCTTTCAACAGCATAGCTTCCACTGGATTTTGTCTCAACAAGAAGTGGTCTTGCTAGGGTAGTTTTTAAATAAGTACAGCTTAATTGTAATATGTATTATCTAGAATAATGTTGAAGAAGACTTTGGAGCAACTGCTTTTTAGAAAAGAAGAAACTGATTTGTGTAGACCAGTACACTTCGTAAAGGGCAAAAAGAGACTTTAAAAAGGAGAAGGAAAAAGTTGTGGGAAGGAAGAGAGTACTGACTAAACACCTCACTAAATCAACAACATATTGTGAGGTAAGTATTGTATCTTCAAGGCTTTGTTATGTAACATAGATTACTTTAATACAATATACTTTGAAGAGCATAAATGGCCTTAACTACTGCAAAAAGTAGGGCATATATGACATGGAACATCAGCTTAACCTTTGTACTTTCTAGATTTATTTTTTTGTTGTTGATGTTATTTTCGAATGAGGCTGTTTATTCACTACAATTTTTCAAGTTATTAAGGCATTTATAATCGTATATTTTGGATGCATGTAAATTTCTTGGGACTTCTGATGCTACTAGCAGTGTCTTGGTCATGTTCTGGCTGTGCAGGTCAGCAAGGAAACAGCCATGGCACAGGAATAAGCTTTCTGCTCCTTTCACACCTCAGGCTGCACCCATACAGCACAATCCCACAGTTCAATTGACCATCTATGGCTGAAACAGAAAATGTTTTTTTGGGTTTGGCATTTTTTTTAAGAAGCCATTGTAGTGTCTTCAGTGACTACACGACCGCACCTGCAAGAGTGACATGTCAAGCTGAAGTTTTGCAACCTAAATTCAACAGCATTGCCCCCCTTAACAGCATAGTCCAGCTAACCTGTGAATCCTGTAGACATGCAGAGCAGCAGAGACAGATCAATCTGAAGCGTCTGTTTGTGAAATCTTCTATTTCTCCTATGAAAAGCAGCCATAACTTGCCCAAGAAGAGTTCTGTGAGGGTCTGGATCTCTCATGGCGCAATGTCTTCATTTCTGCATGTCCTTGGGACTCTATCCTCATCCCTGAGCACATTTAGCACATTTCCAAAATCATCAAATAACCTTCAAATAGACCACACTGGAGAGTTTTTGACATGATGGTGGCAGCCTACTGAAGGATGAAGACAGTTTCTTGTAAAATGTCCCCTTACCTCAGAAGATAAGAAAGTATTTTTTTTTATTTTGGTCCTGTTGACTCAATAGTTCTGATTGTTTTTCTCATCCTTTTTTCTTGACCCTGATGTACACAGCTTCCATGGAACGTTTTTGCTTTGAAAGTGAAATTTTACTACTTACCAAGAGGAAAGAGAATTTTTAAAGTAAGGAATTATCTAAACTGTGAAAGCAAAGGTGACAAGCATGGGAAACTTAGTGTAATAAAAGCATGATAAATCACAAAACACAAGCAAGATGTCTAGCTCAGCAAAGCCTTCCAGCATATGCTAACCTTTAAACACATGCTGAAATTCACTGAAGCCAATTCCTCTTAGAGTACTTTATTGGATCCAGGATAAGTTGTAGAATACAGTAAGTAACAAAAAAGACCAACAGGCATGTCATATTTGTCAAGATTTATTTCTACACATCTACCAAAACTGTATACAAAAGAAGGTATTTTTGCCTTCATGGTGTCCACAACTTTGAATTTATTATAATACCAAACATTTGCTGTAGCTCTCTTAGTCAGAGTAAAATTCTTGGTAAATCTAAACATAGGCAATTTATACAATCTGGCTACATATATATTCAAAAATGCCAAGGAAAATTGGAAAAACATATCTGCTGTACCAATGACATTTGTTTCAGAGGTGTCGTGGAAAACTACAAAACGTGAGAGGAAATAGTACTTTTTAAGGCCAGCTAGACCAAGACTGAGATGGACACAGATTAAATTTAGTCACCAATAAACTTCAAAATTCTTGAATTTTGGAATTTGACTGACATGTTGCGATCATTGTTCATAGAAATCTTTGCTGAAGGATATTCACGTACACTGCAAAGTCATTTTCTGTATTTGGTGCTCCTTGACTTATAAGTATAGCTTTTGCTTAGTTTGGTTCATTTTCAGTTTAATAATGATTTTTAATGTATGGAACATGTTTTGTTCCTTACTTCAACAGTTCCTTTAAAGTCATCTCTTCGTTTTAACTCTGGCTAGTTAAATGTTTCCTAAGAGTCTTTATAAGTGGTTGAGGACTACATGCAAAAACAGTGAGGACGCCACATGAAAAGGAAAACTCTACTTCAGTTCTTTCAAACCAAATTCCATCAGCTTGTGTTGAAATCATGAACTCACCACTTTCTTTATGAGAGTAAAGCTGACACTCATGAACCCAAACACTCTCCAGAAGTTTCATTTTATAAGATCTGATGAAGGATGAAACAGTGAGGTCTAGATTTGTTTAATAGGTGCAGAGATATGACCACACCAAAGTGTAAATGGGAATTGCCAGGTTGGTGCAAAGACTTTGAGTTTAGTCTTCCACTGCTATTTATATGAGACTACTCTCTCCTACAAGAAAACTGATGGGGGAAGTTTTCTACAACTTGCTCAAACACTTCATGGAAAGGAGATTAGTTTGGCTTTAATTTAACCAACTAAATTGAGTGTTATTACTGGAAACAGCTCTAAGCTTTTCAATTCCCCTAATGAGGTCCAAACTTCTATGGATGCTATCACCTGAGACTACTGTAATATTTTATTTGGATTTAAATCTTTAACTTGGCAGCACTGCTGCGTCTCCGTGGACACCTCTCATTTTAGTTTTATATTCTCCCAGGTGGTTGATTACTTATCCCCGTAACAGGATTCCTTTTCATATCGAGGAAGCTCTGACCTCCATTCCAGCACTGTACTGAAATTTTAGCAGACACAGTATGTTGTTTTTATTTGTTTTGCTTCACTATCAAGACCAAACAATCCATTATATTGAATTTGACAGATTTTTCAAGGCACCTTAATTTGTTGAGCTTCTTTGATTCTTAATGTCATTTGGAACTAATCTCTTCTGCTAAAATAAAAGCAATCTAAGAGCCAAGATTTTTATGGGAGACAGGAAACGTATATTTAAAGGAGTGCTGTGTTATCTTTTACCGCAACAACAAAGGGAATATAGACCCAAATATACCCCCAAATGACACAGCTGATTTTCTAACTGGTTTCAAGTGTAAGTCTTCTTGGAATATTTATATGGTATCAGTGAAAGCCTTAAAACCTGCTTAGAACCACAACCACAAAGCAGCATTACCAGCTGCCCTAACCTGCCCAAAACTCCAGCAGGTTTCAGATCAGTTGGAAATGACATCAAAGGAATCCGTTTCACAGAAGGATGTCCCTTTGTTTAATACTTCCCTTCTGCTTTATGTTTAGCGATAGAAAAAAAATCATGTAGGCAATAATTTCAAGAAAACTCTTTATATGTCTTAAACCAGCTTCTCATACAGGCTATTTCTAGATCATTCTGTGTGGCAGACCCCTGTGAAATACTTCTCTAAAGCAGTCTAGAGAAAAGCAGTATAATACTGTCCAGAGAATCTTCTTCCAGCTTCGGAATAAAATAGGTTTATTTAGCCTAATTTGTCTCTATGAAATGCTGATGACAAGTCAATTTCTACAGTGCTATTAAGATATTGATATAATATCTTGAGATGCATGGTTTGTGAAACAATAGACCTGAAAATGCTAGCTGAGAAGGCAAGGTTGAGCTCGCTTAAGAACAGACAGCATATTGCTTCTACACAAGAGAAAATACATCAGTTAAAACAAGGGGGAAACTGTTTGACAATGTTTATATTTTCTGCCTTATAAAAGGATAAAGAAATGAGAGCATAAAAAGTAAAAGAAAGATCCAAAACAAAGGGTGACTTCTAAGAAGTTCCAAAATAATCTGTATCAGCAAACTGTTTTGGTAGTTTAGAGTAATACAATGGACTTCTTCAAACTACAGAGTAGACGGAAAGGTGTCCTTTGAAAAAAACATTTGTGTTTTGTTCCTCCTTAAGCAAGGTAAGAATTTAGAAGTTTTGGGGTAGTGCTAGAATAGTTTTTTCAGGCTTCACTCTGCATGAGACAATTCTTGCAAGAACACATTCTCCTTCTTAAGTATCACAACAAGCTGGAGAGGAAAACAGCTTAGTTAAATTCCAGCAACATATCACTGTCCTGTCTTTTGGTAAGGTTTTTTTTTTTCATCCAAATGAATGTTTAACCCTTAACAGAATAAAAGAGATTTCTTCCATTCTCAAACATTTGTGGTAGCTTGAGTTCTTAAAGAACACCAAATTCTCATTGAACGACCAGTACTCTCTAAGCAAACTGCCTTTTTCAGGAACTGGGGACACGATTGTCACAAAACTGCAGGAGCTATTCTGGGGGCTGGGACTGATGCCAAAAGTATAGAGATGCTTTTGGGTACTGTTAAAAAATCTCCTTTGTCATACGAAACAAAGTACCTGAAACCAATTGATGCTGAAAATAAGCACCCTCTTTATGCTCAGCCAGCCCCAGTTTCCTTCTCCAGAAATGCATACCTGATTCTCTCACTGGAATCGTCAGATCAGGTTCATCCAGGTTAGAAATATATGTATTGAGATAGGCTATCCCACCCAGTGGCAGCAGCGTTTGAAAGAGATCATGTGGATTGTGCCTAAGAAAGCAGATACAGGGAGCAGTATGCAGAGGCTGACCCAGATCCAGATATCTGAAATGGGGAGTGATGAATCCACCCTGCTTCTTTCCCATCTCTGGCTCAGTCCTGTGGACTGGTTGCCTGTGACATATTACATGGACCAACCTGACACACTCACAAGTGGTGATGAAGGGCAGCGTTCTCACGCATGATGAGTGCCCTCTCTGACAGACCTGCACTGCAGACGTTCACCATGAAAACCAAGGGAGATTATGCAACGTGTTTAGAAGGAGCGATTTTCCAAAGGCCTGTAACAGATTTTCTCTTGAGTAACAAAGGTCATATTCTGTCTCTAAACCACCTTCTCTTACCATTTCTCCTCAGTGTAACTTCAAATCCTAACTTCAGAGCACCAGACAGTAAGAGTCATTCAAAGAAAAGATCCCAGATTATTTTTTTAAACATGGAATAAATAACTCATTTTCCCTAAGCTTTCTTGGAAATGGCTGAAGCTTCTTAGCCAAAAATTTTCCCTAAAGTTCAGCCTGAGGCACAGCCAGGATATAAAATACTACCCTGAAGAAGTGTTACAGTTCAGAAAATTGTAAGAGGCTGAAAAATGGGTGTTTCAATTAGCAATATCAAATGTATGTGTGATTCTATTAATCTCAATAATATACAATTTACATAATATCTAGGAAATGCTTTTATTCACAAGGACAAATTAACTAAGTATCAACTAATTAAAGCAAACTGAGGTCCAAGTGTTTTTCTATTTGGAAACTTTCACTGATATTCAGCAGTTCATCTGTTCTGTGGTTATAAAACAATAGGGTAAATTTTGCTGGAGTTAAGGTCTTTGACACCCTTTCCACTGAAAAAAAACCCAGGTAGCTGTTTTTTTCTCAGTATTTCCAGCCTGCAGATGTTATTGAAGCCGAACTTGTATGGAAAACATTCACAATGAACAATGGCATTAGCAACTGCAATGTTTGCCTGATGGTCAGAGAAGCACTTAGGGAAAAATAAGTCAAAGCATAAATACATATTTACATACATATATGACTACTAGAGAGAAATGGACTTCTGTGTAGATGTGCAGTGCATATTTGCTGCATTATTCAGTGAAGATTCCAGCTGCTGCAACTGCAAATGCTTTAGGAAGACTGGCAAAACCAGGATGACTGCTTTGTCCTAGTGCTAAAGTACTAAAACCACCTTAAATTGAACATCTGTGAAAATGCTAGTGAAAATTGTTACTGGGTAAAAAGCTTGATGTATAGCAACTCAATACGCTACATAATATAAAGCAGTTAAAATACATACAGTATATTATGCGTACACTCCCAAAACATGATACACATAATGGAAACATTATCAAGATAATACTTGCATCAGTTTCATTGCACCCTTTCAGCTGTTTTGGATAAGTAAATTTTCTAAGTATTTATGTCATAAAGAAATTTCTATAACCCATTTCTGATTTCAATGCCACATAAGTACAAGAGAATTTTGTAATCAAAACTTTGCAATTAAATTTTAACATTTATCTGCAGAGGGAGCGGGCCTATGTACTCAGAGGAATCTGGATAATGCATGACTAGAGATACTTTTAATAAATAAAATCTCTGCAGCTGTGGGCAAACCCCAGGATTTAAATCCTGTAATTGTAATTTTAGTATAAATTGCTGAATATTCTGGTCCAAAGTATCTTCTGCCATCTAGTGGGCAAAATGTCTCATAGACGTCTTTAGGCAGGGCTCTTCCATGCTGCTCTGGGAAGCAGAAGGTAAAAAATACTTGCACTGATTGGAAAAACAATTGTGGCTGTTATGAAATTAGCAACAAAGCAGGTTCACTTCTAAAATTCTTTGTTAATATATGTATATGTCTCCAGAAATTGTTTTCATTAATATTGGATTCTATGGATAAACTGTTTAAACATCAGGTTTTTTTAATACCATTAATCTCTGGAACTACTGCTGAAATACTCAAAGTGTATCAGGTACATACCAAAGACAGAAGTGCTATATCAGGCAATCTGAACGAGGAATCTGAAGCAGTAGTTTCAGTTTCAAGGAAAACCTGAGACGGTTTTCTGTCAAAAGGCAAAGGACTAAAAGATGGTGCACCTATATACTGGCTAAAACCTCTTCTAAATAATAATACAGTGATGTCAGGAAATCCTCCCAGTTACTTGTAGACTACTACATTCAGCATGCCCCACTTAAAGGGTATTTACTCCGGTATATAATGAGAAGATAATTTTACAATATTTAGTGCAAATAAAACCAGAAGACATCATAAGAGGACCATAGCTGATCATTAGTTTTCCCCTTAGGGGTTTCAAAGGAATTTAATACCTAATATAAGCAAATCAGAACTGTCAGTCCTAAAATGCAATATAGTACTGTATTTACAGACACAGTCACAATCCTCACCTTGAAGTGTATCTGGGAAAGTTGTGCTGGGACTTTTGCTGAAGGAAAGTGACAGGGATCCAAGAGAGCTCCTGCAACATACCTCCACATTCCCACAGTCAAGCAGTAAAATTACAGTAAAAATCCACAAAGACTGTGCACAGAGAAAGGCCAACTGTTGATTCAGGAGCCCTGAATTCAGCAGGGAAGATGTCATTCTGATCCACATCTGAATACAAAAAATCACAGTGCAGGCCTATCCAAATTGCACATTTTATCTTCACTATGTGCCATTGTCTAGGTAGGCATTATTCCTCTGAAATATCTCACTGACAAGAGAACTGGGTCAAATTCTGGCCATGAGGTTTCATCTTCAGGATCAAGGTGCAAGAGACCCTTAAAGTCTCATAATAATAGCCATTAGGAAAGAGTTTGTGTGGTGGATTGTCCCCAGCACCCACACAGACACTCATTCATTCATTCATTCACACACCCTCAACCTGCCAGTGGGATCAGGGAGAAAACAGCATGAAGAGGAGTGGGTTGAGATGAAGACAGGGAGATCTTACCGAATACTGTCATCAGCAAAAAAAAACTGAATGTGGGGAACTTAATTTATTGACAATTAAAATAAACATTTAATTACTGATCCAGGTGTTAGGAAACAAAAAAGACAAACATCAAAGCACTTGGAGGAAATAAACCTCCTCCTCCTTTCCCAGGCTCAACTTCACTTCAGGCACCTCTCCTCCTCACATCTGGTCTCTACTCCTTTCCCTCCAGTTACTTCTCCTCCCTCCTTGTTCTTGCCACAGGTCACACTCAGTTCCTTTGGTGAGGCACAGGGGAAGGGGGTCAATACATAGTGGTTCCTCTCTGCCACTCCTTCTTTCTCTCACTTTACCCATGATCTAGCCTGTGATCTCCATGGGCTGCAGTCTCTCTGGGGGTGTGCCTGCTCTGCCATGGAGCAAATCCTGCTTCTCTGACCTGTTCCCTCTGTTCTTCCTTTATTGGTTTCCTCCAACTCTCTCCCTTCTCTCTCTTCCTCTGTGTGTCCATCACACGCAAGTTTTTTCCCTTTCCTAAGTACATTCCCCAGAGAAATGACCACCTTGGCTGCAGGGTTCAGATATGCCCTGCAGTAGGTTGATCTGACTAGAACCACAAGACAGTATCTAGGATAGCATCAGCCTCTCCTCACAGAAGCCACCACTGCAGCCACCACTGCCAGCACCTGGACACCTACTCCCAGTACATCTTGGGGTCTAGAGGAGCTGATTAGTAACCTAGGTTTTAATTAGTTATTTTTTAGAATACTGAAATTAGAAGAAATCATACATCGGACATTGGAAGGTTATTTATTACAATAAAAAAAAATTAATGCTAGAGTATGTTAATGCATTTGATGTCATCTACCTGGACTTGTGCAAAGCATTTGACACTGTCCCTCACGACATCCTTGTCTCTAAATTGGAGACATCAATTTGATGGATGGACCACTCGGTGGATAAAGAACTGGCTGGATGGCCACACACAAAGAGTTGTGGTCAATGGCTCAATGTCCAGCTGGAGACCAGTAATGAGTGGTGTCCCTCAGGGATCGGTGTTGGGACCGGTCTTGTTTAACATCTTCGTCACTGACATGGACAGTGGGATTGAGTGCACCCTCAGCAAGTTTGCCAATGACACCAAGCTGTGTGGTTCGGTTGATACGTTGGAGGGAAGGAATGCCATCCAGAGGGACCTCGACACGCTTGTGAGGTGGGCTGATGCCAACCTTATGGAGTTTAACCATGACAAGTGCAAGGTCCTACACCTGGGTCGGAGCAATCCCAGGCACAGCTACAGGTTGGGCAGAGAAGAGATTCAGAGCAGCCCTGCGGAGAAGGACTTAGGGGTGTTGGTTGATGAGAAAATGAACTTCAGTGTGTGTTGGCTTCAGTGAGTACTTGCAGCCCAGAAAGCCAACCATACCCTGGGCTGCATCAAAAGGAGCGTGACCAGCAGGTCAAAGGAGGTGATCCTGCCCTTCTACTCTGCTCTTGGGGGACCTCACTTAGAGTATTGTGTGCAGTTCTGGTGTCCTCAACATAAAAAGGACATGGAGCTGTTGGAACAAGTCCAGAGGAGGGCCATGAGGATGATGAGGGGGCTGGAGCGCCTCCTGTATGAAGACAGGCTGAGGAAGTTGGGGCTGTTCAGCCTGGAGAAGAGAAGGCTGCGTGGAGACCTCATAGCAGCCTCCCAGTATCTGAAGGGGGCCTACAGGGATGCTGGGGAGGGACTCTTCATTAGGGACTGTAGTGACAGGACAAGTGGTAACGGGCTAAAACTTAAACAGTGGAAGTTTAGATTGGATATAAGGAGGAAGTTCTTTACTGTGAGGGTGGTGAGGCACTGGAATGGTTTGCCCAAGGAAGCTGTGAATGCTCCATCCCTGTCAGTGTTCAAGGCCAGGTTGGACGAAGCCTTGGGTGGCATGGTTTAGTGTGAGATGTCCCTGCCCATGGCAGGTGGTTGGAACTAGGCGATCATAAGGTCCTTTCCAACCCTAACTATTCTACGATTCTAAGGTTAACCACGCGTGTCTTTGTTGCAGTATTTGTTTTCCTTCCAAAGGGTCCTTAGTAACTGAAAGCACAAGGGAAATATTTATTTACTGTTCCTCTGGCTCAATCCCACCTTTTCTCAAGTGACACAATGGTCTAAACATTTGCACTAAATCTAGCAAACAAATGTGAAAACAACAACAAAATCATATACACTCACTGAACTAATTCTTGCTGGGTGATAAAGTATCTCTGCTTTGGGTACAAAAGCAGTATTCAGCCTTCTCCTCTGCGGTCATGCTGTGAAATCTCTCTAATCCTGAAACACAGACAAGAAAAACACCTGAAACTCCCATTTCCTAACTTTTTTCTTTACATCACTGTATAAGCTACTGCTGTTCCTTCCAGGAGCAATCCTGTTTCAGGTGGCCAAATAGGGCTGCAAGGCAAGCAGATTCACTGAATTTGGCTTTGGTTAGCATCAATACTACAGTTAACATTCAGATGAGGATTAGCCAACTGCCCTGCATGCCAAATGGAAAAAAAAAAAAAGAGATGAAACAAACTGTTCTATATTCACATTTGAGCTTTACATCATATATTTCTTACAACAGAAAGAGAGCAGAAGAGAAAGGAGGGGACAGCCAAAGTTGCATTAGCTTAGGTCTCAAAGCTGCAGTCCTCTTGAGTCACACAGGAAGGTACACTTTCCACTATGGAGCTTCTCAGGCAATTTACAGTTACTGTCATTTACAGATGTAACATTATAGAAAACACTCAATTTTTTAGAGGAGCTCAAACCTACAGACTTGTTCAGAGCATACTTACAGCCAAAGGTCAGCACAGAAATATTTGGGAGATTCTTCTGGCGTGTGAATACCTGCTACAGCTGGTACAGCTCATGCTTGATTTAGAGCAGAGACTCAACTGCCCATCTTCCCCATCCACAGTGAGTGTTTACTACTATTTGCTATTTTTCACTGGCTGAAAGAAACCCTACACATTAGCTACCTAAGCAGCTGGCCCGAATTAGGTTTTTAACTCCAGCAGAAGAAATATAGAGGAGAGATCTAGACCTGGCACAAGCACGTCAGATTAGGAACAGCACTGTAATGTTACAGTTCTTTAAAAACACAGACCAAGATGAAATCGCAGCAGCTAACTCTACTAGCAAAACACAAAAGGGAATCTATGTTTAGCATTTAGCCTGCAGAAAAATTACTATTCCTTTTAATATTATTGAACTCATTAAGCCTTTTATTTGGTTGAAAATCCAAACACAAATGAACTGAAATATCTTGCCAAAAATCTTTTTCAGGGAAGCACAAATAGCTGCTATTCACAGATAACATAACAAAGCAAGTAGATTAGAAATATATTTCTCCCAGAAAAAAAAAACTCTATGTAGGAACAAAATAATAACAAAATAACAAAAAAAAAAGCCTAGTTTATTCCAAGATCTGGAATTTTTTTCAATGTATGCAACAAGATGGACGTGTGCAAACAGAAATCAAGACTTCATGGCTTCCAGTCTTAGCCTCTATCCCAGATGAAAAGGCAGTTCAGTGAGAAAACAAAATGCATCAGTTTATCCCTTGATTAACTCTCTCTGATTACGTGGGTATATTGGAAAAACACAGATTGCTGTCTTATTTAAAAATTATAATGTGATCACTGAATTAGAGATAATATTGCAAATCATCCTGATGAAGAAGAAGAAATGAAGGTTTACATTTGATTTTAAACCTGACATTTTTTCTTGATTCTTTCACCTAGTCAGACAGCTTTAGCTCTTTCCTATGTAGATTTATAATTAACAACTCTGTAATTTGCAGCATGGTATTTTCCTTATTTTTCTTACTCACCAGGACTCATATGCAAAGCATAGTATATTAGGGATAAGATAAAGTGGGGATCTAGGGACTCTTTTCATTAGGAGGTGCAAACATTCAGTGTCTTCCCACACCTGTGCAACTACATCTTTAAACACAGCAGACACCAGCTTGCCTTGAAGTATTAATTATCCCAAAACAGAAAGCAGAAAAATCAAAGCACCTCTAGCTTTCTGCAGCATGTGCCAAAACATTTCCCTGTGTTGAAAATTACTGTCTTTGTAAGGGTCAGTTTTCTTCTGCAAGTTTTAACCTGACTGCAACAAGCTACTTCAGGATGAAAACTCGAAGAGTTTTTCAATGCAATTCATTAGAAGTTTACTTTAGACAGTATTTTTTGTAAAAGGACTGCAAAGTCATTTTGTAGGGGTTTTTATTTGCGCAGTGCTTACTCTAGCATACATACGTAATAAACCACTATAAGCAATGGCATAGACTGACCTTTAAGCTTCACAAGAGTCATACTGAACAAGAGCTGTTCATAACTGTACTTTTAATTATATTCCCTTTTTAATTACCATTTAATCAAACAAATGTCCTTTATAATGCTGCCCACATCCTCTTAGGCAATCAGTGCACTTTTTTATATATACAACTTTACCAAAAAGGTCACAACAAAAGTAAGCCATTAAGTTATCACAGATAAGCCTGGAAGTAATTATGTAAAGCCAAACAAATCCTGACAGATGAATTAAACAAATCAAAGTTCTTTGTTAGAAGGACTAGAGCCTGACCTAGTAACCCCCTGTGTTTGTTCCTCAGATTCCCTGAGAAGAGAAAAAGAGGTCCTCAGAAATCCAAGATAAGAAAGATTAGTATTAAATATGTTTATTAGCATGGCAGTCCTTCATGATCAACGAGCGTTGGACCCTATCATACTAGACACTGTAGAGCCAGAAAGCAACAAGTATACTGTCATTGTCAGAAAGCCACACTACTAGCTCACTTAAAATTTACCCAAACTAGAAAGTATCTGTTAAAAATGGCATCTTTTAAAAACTTCATTAGGATAACTTAAAAAATTATTTACGCAGAAATTATTTCCATTGCATGAACTCACAAATGTTCAGAAAACCTTTGCAACACACCTGCACTGAAAGGTACAATAGGTTTTAGTTTGTTTAGATCCCTAAGTTGATTCCAGAAGTTAGTTTCAAATGATGGAAGATTTTCTGATTAAGGACGTTAGATTTTAAATAGTAAAGACAAAAATAAAATCAAAATTTTGTACACCAGATGGCAATGTATTCTTAAAAATGGCTGAATAAACTTTTTCATGGAGATCATTAGATCATTGCTGCCTTTTTCCAGTACTAACCTGTCACTGGGAAAAGAGATCAACCAAGAAGACATTGATCCAACTGCATTGTTGAACAGATTAGACTCTCCACCTGAAACTCTCAGCAGAGACCTTTTTTTTTCCAACAGGGTAGAATTCAACTTCCTTTTTCTAAAGGGCAATTTTTAGTATTATATACTCCAATTGCTTAAGGTGAGATTTTGGATATATATGAGCCATTGTATTGCAGGGACTTTTTTTGAGAATTTTTAGAACAGTCCAATGAAAAAGGATGCTCAGAACAAAAACAGCATTAGTGTTCAGATGCAAGCCAGCAAGTCTACAGGGGTTCATCTAACAACATTCAACCTTGTATTAAACCCTGTTATCTCTAAAAATTTATGAAAGGAAGGTAAAAGCCTAAAAATCTCCTTCTATGTAAAATAAGAAAAATAAAACTTGCATGTGTTTCTTAGATTTTTCTTCTTAGCAGTGACATATCTAACAGCTAAGCCACACTGGCACAAACTTGCACGGTAACTGTGTTCCATAACCCTAGAAGTAGTGGCTTTAACCTAAATTCATACAAGTATTTAACATACTAGCATAATGACTAGAACTGTTTCTCACAGAAATTCCTTTCTCCATCTCTATGCAGTGAATTGTTTTTAATTTTGTTCCTTCAATGGGGAAGAAAACTGAAATGAGTCTTCAAACATATTAATGAGAACTATGCCATTCCCCATGGAGAGAAATCCAAACAAATGTGTTCCAGCAACTGAAATTTCACCATCTCCAGGCACAAACATTCCCTTACAGTTCATATGATCTTTGTCCCTCAGTAGCAGGGACTTATGTGTCATCAGACATTCAGCATGAATCCAAGCTTTTTTCCAAGGCCTTGATCAGATACGAGCTTTCTACAGTGGTGTCTGGGAAATTTTCCGACTGCCTCTTCTAAAGGTCCCATCTTAGTCACCCTCCTGGAAGCCAGTATTAATTCAGCTTATCACAACAGCTCTGTTGAGTGTGTGGATTCCTGTTTTTCACCTTTCATCAGTTCCACCCAGCTAGACCATAGACCCACTTGCTACAGATTTGTAACCTGACACATATCAGGGTCTCATTCCAGGAGAAATCAGAATCCCTGCTTTTTCCTTAGGGTATCATTGCTCAGTGTCTTGTCTCCCTGGTGTTATCCCGAGTCACAGCACATTCCACTCTTTCATTGAAGAGCTGCAGGTCTCATTTTCTTTCTAACTTATACACAACAAGCATGGGGTTTATTGCTACTTCTGCTTCTTCAGGGATGCATTGCTTTCTGGTTATTTCAGCTTCACATAAAAATAAATCTTTTCTACAAGAAAGCCTTTGCAGGGCACTATGTCCAAAAATTCTTCATACACTTGGGAATGTAACGGACAATTGTAGGCTACACTCATTTACCTTAACTATGGACAAGACAGGAAAGGCCATCTGAGGCTCTCAAAGGATTTTAGGTGACGTGATTTGCTTCTGAAACTGCTTTACTAGTAATCAGCATCTCTTCTATATGTATTGCAGTTTAAACCCAGTCAGCACCTGAGTACCACACAGCTGCTTGCTCACTGCCTCCCTGCCCCAGGTGGGATGAGGAGGAGTCAAAAAAAATAATACAGAAAAGGTAAAACCCATGGGTTGAGATAGGAGCAGTTTAATAATTGAAATAAGGTAAAATATAATAACAATGGTAAAAACCTTAACGAGAGAGAGAGGAATAAAACAAGTAAACCAATAAACCAACAACAAGTGATACACAATACAATTACTCACCACCCACCAACTGATACCCAGCTGGACCTGAGCACCAATTGGTCCCTTCCAGGTAACTGCCCCCACTTCATATACCGGGCATGATGTGCTGTGGTATGGAATACCCCTTTGGATAGTTTGGGACAGGTGTCCTGTCTCTGCTTCCTCCTGGTTTCTTGTGCTCCTCCTCACTGCAGAGCATGAGACTCAAAGTCCTTGATCAGGGTAAGTGCTACTCAGCAACAACTAAAACATCTGTGTGTTATCAGCATTGTTCTCAGACTAAAGCCAAAACACAGCACTGCATCAGCTACTGGAAAGAAAATTAACGTTATCCCAGCAGAAGCCAGGACAATCTAAGAGTGTATACTTACCTCTTTTCCAAAATTCCTGAGAAATATGTATAATTTGAAAGTAAATAGTAATGGCTATAAGGGAAAAAATAAATCAGGCAAAGAACTGTGAACCTTTCACTCACTTGAAAGATCAGATGGTGAACAACTCCCTCCTGCAAAAGTCTAGAAAATTAAAATCTCACCAGCAACTGAAGTGCTCAGCTATTTACAGTTAGTTTGAAAGTGTCTAGCCATATAAAAGACAAACTATATGAGTAACCACTGGTTTTGATTCAGCAGATGAGCGCTTCCCCACCGCGATACATACAGAGATGTGTACACCACCTGTTTTGGTTAACTCCCCATTTTGTTATGGGGTTTTCTCCATGTTGCCCACACAGTTTACAAGTTATCTTGCTCCTGACATGCCCTTAGGTGATAACCAACCAGACCCCCTTGCTCCTCCAGATCCTTTTGGCAGAGTGAAAGTCATTCTAGAGATGCTGCAACAGACTGCATGGGTAGGATCTCAGCAGCTCTTTCTCTCTGTGTGTATTCTAGTTCCAGGTCATGTGAAACTACAGCAAATAATTGTAAAATAAATCTGCTAAGAATGACAATGTAACGTTCAGAATACGTCAGGCACTCTCCAAATGTAATAATCCTGAGACTAAGTTAGGAGTGATTGCCTCTTTAAACTCATCTTCCTTTCAGAACTAGTGCATTCCACGAGCCATATATCAGGAACTATTGTTAAGCTCATGATGTACCTCTCTCAAGTCATGGCACACATGCAGGAGCCACAGGTACACACAAAGATAATCCTTTTATAAAAAAAAAGAAATCAAACAAAAAAAATCCATACCCAAATAAAACCTTATGATTTCAAAAACATGCACATTTTCCTCCATTTTTAGCATATATTAACAAACATGTTTTGGGTTTTATTTCCTGTTTCTCCCTCAGAATATCACTCACATTTATTTAAAAATTGGGCCCAAAGTGAGTTGTATGGGATGCCACCTCAGTTTTGCTAACACAAAGGCTAATTCTTCCTGCTTACTTCAGTCAATAAACAAATAACTTTGGGTTTCATTGGTATGAGGAATTATGTCTTACAATTATTGGCCCAAAAATGTATTTAAAGAATAAATTTTATGTGCCTTGATAGTGGAAACTACATATTGTTTTCAACTAATTTATTCATATGTTGACCATATGGCTAGAAGTTTTAAACCTGTCCTGGGCACTTACAAATATTTTTCAATAAATCCTCAATATTATTCACCCTCTCTACTCTCCCAAATACTGGGATTTCTTGATTTTTATTTAAAAGTTAAATATTTTTAAAGTGTCAGTTATACATACCATTCCCTCTGTGCTACAATAATCTTAAGGGATTTTGGATATATTTTTGTCTTTAGATGTGCATTCAGAAACCTACCAAGCCTCAAAGGGAGTTTAACTTCTGTTTTCAGAGAATAACAAATTAAATTGTTCATATATTTGATTTTAACTGAACAATATGCATTGTAAGATGTATTTATCTTCTAGGTTATTTTTCAAATAGGGAAATACACATCTATTAACAGAAATTTGAAAAAACAAGGTACACAGTAAGCATTGTGTGCAAATTCAATGCAATTCCACTGATTGTGAAGGACATACAAAGAGTCTAGGTCAAAGAAATAAAAGCTGAGCCTATTTTTAACCCAGCTCTTACTACTTTGTCCTTATATACTTGTAGCAGTCCCAAATAAAATCTGACTACTTACATAAAAGGGCCAGAGTCCAAACCAGTATTTTCCTCCTACTCTGAAACATTTCTGACCCCGTAACTTGCTTCATAAAGCCCTAACAAGCATAACCAATGCTACAGGTCTATTAAGATGAAAGTACTGTATAACACACAGTGTATTTTCATTACAGCTACCTGTGCAGCTGTAGGAAGGATATTCCTGAATCTTAATCTAATCCACTCAGGTACTCATTACAGTCCAACTATAATGACAAGAGAACTTAATTTAGATGGCAAAATCTAGCTGGGAACCTGTTTAAAACTGTTGGAAGCTGATTAATACTGCATTCACTGTGGCTAAGGCCATTGACCCAAGCCAATTAGTCTAAGCAAGCTCAGCTGTGCCTGCACAAGCAGGGTTACATCTTAATTGCATGAGGATTTTTAATAGTTTGATCATCTGTTTGAAAAGTACTGGGGAATAACTGAAGCAATTTCTGAATGAAATTCAGAAAGCTAAGAGTGACAGGTTTATACTTGTTATAGCATTTCTCCTTTTTGAATTTCATTTTTTTACCCTCAGGCCTCCTCCGGGTAACTCTTCTCAGTGAGCAGACTTTGCCAGAAAAAGAAAAGTAATCTGACAAAGAAACTTGTGTGCTGCCATTATTAAAGTGGGTCATGGCTCAGGTAACATCCATTCAGAATAACTAAAGCGGAGTATCATAAGGTGACCCTATTTTCAGAAATTTCATGCAGTCACCCAATCCTCCCATTGCAAGTCCATCTTTTCAAGGGTCTGAAATTGCTTATGAAAGATTATAACTCACTGTTGAGGATGTGGGCCTTTTGTATCAGGTCCTCCCAAATGGAGACTCTGTAGAAGACGTAGAACCTGCACCTTCATAACCTGCCTATATTTTCATTTTATAGCACATGGTAATTAGTCTGTAACAAAGAAATTACCGTCATCTGTAATTTACTTCACCTTATGATGATCAGGTGCATTTGGTAGAAAGAGAAAACTGTGTACTACTGAAATACATTATTTTAATACTGTAGTGAAACTGTTTATCATGAGATAAATAGACAGATCCAAGCACACAATGGCAGTTCTGGAATATGGTATTCAGCAATTTCCATTTAAATAAAACAATGTAACATTTCCTAACTAAGGGACAAGGTTTTCTTTATTTCAGAAAGCAGATGTTCAAGAGAGATGATGTGATGTATTTAACACTAAAAAAACCTGTTGCTTTCCCAGTAGATTTTAGGAAATGATTTAAGGACTATACTGTACTACACTGTTTATTGTAGTTCATCTATCCTGATTCCTCTGACCACTGTGTTTTTGAGAAGATCTGAATGCCAGGCTGTAAACAGCTGTTTATTCTATAAACAACTGATTTTATAGAAGAGTAGTCTTCTTTGCTAGTATTCTTTGAAGCAAAAGAAGAAAAAAATTAACTGGAAATTATTTTATATCTGAAATTTAAGTTAAATGGTACTGACTAGTTATTGCACTCTCACCTCCTAAGTCCGCAGTAAATCATGGCTTTACATTCAAATGCTTGAAAAACTTCTAGAAGGAAGTGCAATTTCTTATTAACTGAATCTCACAGTCCATGTGAATGCTGTAATTTCCCCTCTTGTCATTTCTATACTATTCTGAGCTCCCTTAGCACCTGCAAAATAGTTCATAATGCTTCCCTGAACTGAGACCTGCAGGGAGGAAATTCACATCACCAAAATTCAAGCAAATGGCTTTGTTTTGCTAACATCTGTATACAGCGAATAGAGAGAAACAGGCACCCCCAAAGGGCAATTCTGAATAGGAGCAATGGATAATCTCCTATAGTTGTGTCTCTCTTTGGCACAGGAGTCAAATTTAAGCTTCTCTTTGAATACTTTTTTTTCTCTTACGGTTTCCTAGGTATGGGAGACAGCACTCTAACTTAGGGATATGCCTGCAGTTGACAGAATGAGCCATATGTCACCTTTCAAAGGATATTCTAGTAATATAGATTATATTGCATTTTCATGGCTTCAGGTCAAGATACTTTCACTGTTTAGCGATATTATAACAGTCTTTGTCACCACCATGTAAAACAATATCTCATTTTTCTTTACAAATAAAATAAGGTGTTTCTTTAGGCACTTTTTTTTTACATTGATTGTTAAATAAGTGTTCAATTTAATGAAAATTGAAAGAGGGTATCACATTATAATGCAGCCAATTTCATTCTAGTCTTCAAAACCCAGGTGAAAAGAATGACCTTTGTCTACTGCTACAATAACACTAGTTCTTGAATCTTTCTCTAAAAAATGTGTAGGATTGCTCTGCAGATATAAGTTCAAACAACAAACGACTTCATATAATTCAAATCAACTTGTGGTGGTAGGGGGTGGGGGAATCAAAAACCTGTATTTGTCCAAATCTTTTGGGACATTCCTGACACGAATAAGAGGATCTAGCTCATCGAAATTTTTCCCACCTATCAGGCACTGATTTCTTTATTAATGTGGGGTTACAGTTCCCTATATCCTTATTGTGCTGCATAAGTAAAAAGCCGAAGTTCTCAGCAATCAGCAATTCCACTGAAGTCAGCTTACCTGGGAAAACTTTTATTACCAAATAAAACATTCTAAGTAACAAAAGTATTGATCCTGATGCTCAGGGGCATGGTTTGCTAATGACACCCTGTGACACAGCTGTTAGTTCTGAGCTTTAGGCCAGAAAAAGTGATCCTGAAATCTGTCACATTAAGTACATCACGTGGGTCAGACAACATTTCTACGCTGCAAATGCAAGTGTTTAGTGCATAATACATTAACTATACATTGTTAAACACAGAGCAATGGAAACTTGCAGTTCATTTGCAAAGTAAGGGAAGAGGAAGAGCCTACAATAAACACTTGTCCACTTTGTTGAACATCATCAATAAATGACCCAGCAGTGCAGTTCCTATTTAAGAGTATAATGTTCTAACATACAGTCTCATGACAGAACAAGTCAAATAAACTAGGGGCCACTACACACTTCTCTTGTCTCCTGTCACTCTTCTCACTGGCGTTCGCATATAACCATACAGGCCTACTGCTGGGAACACCTATTGTCCAGGGTGTGATCACTTCCCAGGGCAGTAAAGAAATTAGTGTTATCACTCAGCAGAGAACGTGTTTTGCCCATAACAAGTATTTAAGAACCAATAAAAGGAAGTACTTTTTCACACAACACGTAATTACATTTTGGAACTCATTGCCACAGGATGTTGTTATGGCCAAAAGCATAAATGGAGTTAAAGAAGAGATTAGACAAATTCGTAGAGAAAGGGTCCACCAGTGGCTATTAAAATACGATGGTCCAGATGCTGCCTCTATCTCAGGAAATCCCTAAGCCATTGATTGCCAAAAGCTGAAGAGAGAGGAAGGGACATATAACAGCCAGATAAGGCTCAGTACTGGTGTTATTCTTTTGTCTGGATATTTGTGAAGGGAAAAAAAATCCGTCTAATATAGTGTACTATCAGTCCTACTCAGAGACTTTTGACTGGGAGGTGTCCAAAGTTAAGCAAATTTGACAAAGATCTCACTGAGTTGGTAGAAACAGGCAGATCAACAGAAGACAGATTTTTTAAATGCCTCAAAGCTGCAGCATCAGCTCAGCTTTTGTTAAATATCTACGCAAGACACAGACATGTAGGAGATCCAGCTGCATTGAGGCTCTTCACCGAGCTATGTGCAATTATAATTTTTAAATACTGCATGACCTATTAAAATAGTAGTGAAGCATATAATGAATACTCAACACTCAATGCAGATTGAAGATCACGTAAAAACCCTAAATAATCCAAAACCCAGAGTCAATCCAGCTGCTGAAGTGCAATCAATATATACCATGAAAAAAAAGGAGAAAACACACTCTTTAAAACAGTAAGAAAGAAGCTGTTTATATTTGAAAGTCAAAATATACATTTTGCATTACCATTCATTTGCAGTCACATGCCATAAAGTCACATCTGCACCAAATGTTCTATTCCTTCTCTTTGAACTCTTTTGAAATGTTTCCTTCGTCTTTTTAAAGGAGTGTAAAAGTGGACTCAGACAACCAATTCAAGATCTGTTTTGTTTCTTGCCAAGATTGCCTTCCAGATTATTAAGAGGGCCTCAAAAGTTAGCTAAACAAAATAATAAGTGTTGAGGGGAAAAAAAAAAGTGATTCATGTAAAAAAACATGCTTCTTGGCAAAAAGGAAGGGAAACTAATAGGAGACAAAGGCAATAACTGAATTACATCCTTATAGAAATAAGCATGCATGAATGTCAACACTGATTCCTTGTAGTCAGCACATATGATGTGAAATTGTATTAACTCTTTGTGTGTTGTACAGTATACATGGCAGACCACTACAGACAAAACCATTTGAAAAAGTCAATGCTGGTTCACAACTTCACCTTTTATCTAGCAAAACATCTTCATGCCATTCACGAGACAGCTGGAGAGTCTATAAACAATAGAAATAAAAATCTGCCTTGTTAGAAGTTATTGCCTGTTGGGGAAACTCTAAACCTGAAAACAAAGAATCAGTATAGAAAGACTACAATATTTGGGCAGGAAACTACCAAGCCTATGGGATCACTTTCTGGATTGACTTTGACTTCAGTACATTTATTTCTGAATCTGTGAGCTATTCCCCACTGGCCATACTGAAGTCGGCACTAATTCATGGCTTCAGACACAAAGGAGGTAAGGACTCTGGATGCTAACCTGACATTCAGGGAATAGAGAATGCCAAGACTTGAGATAGTAAACTTTTTTTTTGTAACAAAATAATAAGATTTACATCTACAATTGTCTGTCAGACAATCTATTTGTCAATACAAAGAAAGCTTTCTTAGTGGAAATGTAATACTGAAACCGTATTAAGAATATAACCATTCCAGTGCCTGGAGGGTTCAGTGAGTGTGTCACTATATGTGCACAAGACAGACAGCTGCAGTTTCATGCCAGTGCCAATTTTCTTGCACTTCTACACTACAAAGCTTACATACCACTCCAACTCAGAAGGAAGTGTCTGATTAAGACTCGAGTCCTTAATATTCAGCAATAGCAGTACTTAGGGGAAACCACAAATATGTCACTAAGATGAATATCTGCTAAGATACTCTCGTATCATTTTACATTGATTTCAAAAGAATTTCTACTTAAAGTAAAAGCCCATCAATTTCCAGTTCTCCAGCAATCATATAATTGCCTGATGTAAGCCCACTGGAGTCTACTGGAGTCTTTCCAACTGCTTTAATATGTCTGGGGATGAAACATATCAACTGAACTGACTAGGTAATGCTAGAGCAGATTGCCTATGATTCCAGATGAGCTTCCTGTCAGTTTCCCACAACTCTTCTCCCCAAACAGCTCTCTGATTAGGAAACAGCAACAGCTATACTCTGCTGACTTTGTAAAAAGCAATAAGGCTGTGACTACTTGCATATTCTGCAAGTTGAAGGCTTTGTTTTGATAAGTGTTTGAAGGATAGCAGCTTAATTATTTTCCAGGGGCTTATGTTATGAAATGTAAGATTAAAATATTTAAGTCAAAAAACAAATGTGGTTTACATTATTCTGTTTCTTAAATAAGACATGTCTCTAAATAAAGGAAAACGTTTTCGTTCTTTTCATTAATACGAATAGGTCAATTCAGTTGTCTTCATAGGCATCTAGTGCATATTCAGAAGTCACTGCATGGTCTTGGAAGCAGAGAATTCTTTCTTTTGGAATAAATAATTCATTTAAGATAGTGAAATTCTGAACTACAAAGAACAAATGCCAGAATAAAGTTTAAGTAAGTAACATTATCAGAATAGGTAATCTCATCATAAGCACCATTAATTTAATACTGACATTCCTGAGTCACGTGCTGGATAAAAACTGAAGTACCAGCTACCTATTCCAGAATATTAGCAGAGGTGATTTTGTAAACTATGTTTTCTCCCACTGAGCTTATCTGTTCAAATATTAATTTTACTTAAGTAATCTCTGTATTCATATAAATCAGCAGATCAGGCAGCACCTTCAACAATTACATTTTAATTGCACCCTCAAGAAATCTTCCATTAATTACAGAGGGCTCATTTTTATGACTAAATATATGACCAAAGGTACAGTTTGGGTGTGAATATGTGAATAACAAGGTAAAGTCAACTCCACCAATGGGGAAAAAATGCAAATTACGAGCTCTTCAGCCTAATAGGATTCCATACAAATATTCAAGCCTGTATACATCCCTGTATGCATCTGTAAACCTCTCAAAATCTGTTCTAATAAGATGAAATGCCGTTGGATTTCAGGCTTCTAAAAACTTATGTCCCACTTGTAAGGAAATTTCAACTGTGCTTGCATTCAGTTTTTTTAGTTTGCATCCCAAAGATTGACTTTAAATAAGTATAGAACACTGATTGAAAGCATTTATTGATTACAACCCCAAATCCTCAAAATCCAATTATATGTTTTCAAAGAGACAGACATCATCCTCGATTTAAACTGAAGCAGCTTTCAGTATCACACACTGTAATCATTCTCACAGAAGCTACCTATCAACATTACAAAGTTACTAAAGAAATACTGCATCTACATCTAAGAAGTTTTTCGCAAGCAACTCACAAAGCAAACTTAGAACGTTCACGTTAAAAAAAACTTGAGAAATTTCCATTGTCTTCTGTTTCTGAATTAAACTATGCCAAGTCAAAGATGCCTCATCCTAACTGACTTAAACTGGCAGACAAGAATTATCACTTATGTCTATACTACCTTCATGATCTGTTTGTCTACTACCTTCATGATCCTTTACATGTCCCTTGGACCAGCTAAGGTCTTCCCTCTACGCTAGCAGCACCCTCCAGTGCATACTTGCCCCGGTTCCACAGGTCCTTGCGCCTGCTCACATGCAAGCCTTTCTACTCACTCACACTAGACACATCATGGACTTTTACACAGACTACATTTTAGACTTTTGGGGTTTATTTTTTATTTCAGGAAGTGTTTTCAGGCTGAGCTGAAAGTCTCCAGTGAGAAGTCACCCAGCAACATACCCATGGGGACGGTATTGTGGACTTCCCAATTGCACATGCTGCCTCAGATGTAGGTCTTCAGTCAAACTGTCTTTTGCTGGTTTATGTGACCACTCTCTGAGCAAGAAACATTTTAACATGCCAGAGGTAAACCATTCCAAATGCTGTGTACGAGAGAACTGCATGTTCCACTCCAAAATAGATCTCAGATGTTTTCTAGCATGTGTGCTGTGCTACATTGTTTCTAGCTAATGTAAGAGGATCATGGGTAAATTCATACTGACAGGGTAGGTGTACAATATATATGCTTGCCCGTATAGGCACAGGACAATTTCAGATCACAGGGAGATCCTATTAGCGCATCATCTCAGTTTGACAGAAAACTATTACGTTGCAATGAATCCCTGAACCTTGTTAATTTTACAATGCAGAATGGAAGAAAATTACTCTTCAAACTCTTGGCTTCACAGAAATACGCAAAACCAGATCTTACTTTTAGTTAAGATAAGCATTTTTTAAACCTTTTTTTTTTTTTTCCCCATAGTATACGCATTAATCAGCTTCAGATTCCAGTTACATAGATCCATTCTAATAGGATATAAAATTAGGAAAAAACCCTCACACAAGTCCACCAAATTCTGGCTGAATCAAAGTAAGTTTTATATAAATACTGTCCCAAACTATAAATTATTCTAAGGCTTGAGCCAACTCTAGTTTCCAGAGTACTTAAAACTTGGCCTCAACTTCGTGGAATATGACCAAGAATCACCAAAAGATTGGCAAAACCTAGGGAGCCTGGCCTGAGAATATAACAAAAGCCGAAGTCCAGAGTGGTTCACACTGACAAGGTGTCAGTGCATTTTAATGTTACCCCGAGTGACTTCCTCCCCACATACTTGCTTCTTTATCAGATTTTAAGTTGTATACACCTGAAAAACATTACTGGAAAATGATCACAGAATGGTGTCATAAAATACAATGTTTAATCAAAGTAGGGTAAAAGCCTTCATATGACAAAAATAGGGCTTGTTGCAATTATGATTATTTTGGTTACAAATGAAAGTGTCATGTTTAGAAATACCAGAAAACACAGCACATCTGGGATCTGAGTTTCTTCTCTGTGCACGGCACTTTTAATATTTCTCATTCCATGATTTCCCACAACTCCTTCTGAGCATACCTGACTGACAGTGATGCACAAAGAGGCAACCTGCTGCACATCAGGTGATTCAAGCAGATTTGCTGTGTGATACAAAGTAGATGGACGTGTAAAACCATCTGTTAATCAAGTACTTGCATTACTAAGGTATTAATATCTAAGCAGGTCATTAAGACATACTGTAGCTTTAGCATTGACCAGGTCAGACAATGTCTAGAATATCTAGCAATTAGATGGCACTTTTTAATTCTTAGGTTAGAAAAAAATCATACATAAATACACTGATTTTAGACTGTAGAGAAGAAAGTGAAGGTGACAACGTAATTCCAGAGTGGAAATTTAAACTCTGAAGTTCGTAATGCACTAGTCATGGGAATTGTTTAGTTAGGGGCACATTGAGAAAAGAACACATATAAGCAAAGATTCACTTAAAATAGGCCAGTGGTCAGGACTGGCTGACAAAAAGTCCCACTAATTTGGAAAAGGAATGGACTCACAGTCATTTTAGTGTGAGTTATTATCATAAAGAGCATCGTCACCTTCACTGTTCCATCATTATGTACCCTTCCATATCTTTGAAAAAAGATATGAAGTAATTTTAATGAAAAAAGAGATTACATAGTCTCTTCAGTTTGGACAGAGATAACAAAAGGGAGATATGTTAAAGGTCCATAGAAACATGAAATATGTGGAGAAGTTGAATAGAGAAGCACCATTCACTGTTTTTCTTAGTATAATAATCAAGGAGTACCCAATTTATTTACCAGCCAGAAAGTTTAAAGCAAACAAAGGAAGTAATTTTTAACACATAATTAAATCTCATGCAAAATTAAATTGTGGAACCCTTTATCACAGGACGCTGTGGAGGTCAAAAGTCCAGAAGCTTACAAAAGGCATTAAAAAATCCTCATGTAGAATAGATCCATCAGAGGCTACATAGCATGATAGTCCAGAGGAGACCCACAGTTCAGGAAATGCTTACAACCACTGGTTGTCATAAATGAAGAATTTGTTACAGGGCACTGAAGAGGTTAAGCATACTCTTATCTATAAAGAATCTGCTACTGGTCACTGCAAGGCACAAAGTAACAGGCATGATGGACAGATGATCTAACTCAGTATGGCATTACTTATGCTCCTTTCTGCTTGTTATTTATATAAATGAAAAGTAAATACTGAGTAATTGCCATTTTGACTTGACAGAATCTTAAAAATGAATTGGATGAAAGGCCATACAAGATGCACAATAATGATCAGATTCTCTCTGGAGCACCAAGGCCTTAAAAGTGAATAGTTCCCTTTTTCTTCTTGGTTACAGTTTTCTTCTTGGTTAAGAACTCAAGAGGAAAAAGCTATGTTCCTTTTATGCTCCTCAAAAGCAGCACATTTTGAATGAGCTATGTATTTCTCTGCCTAATTCACATAATCAACTTCCAAAAGTAATTTTTGTGTTTTTCACTCTAGTAGTAAGGATTTGACTAGTTATCTACATCATTGTGGATTGCAGCATCTAAATAATTTTCTTTAAAAGCAGGTTTTCCTCAAAGAACCCAATGACAAGTCTGAAATACTGATACATGTTGGAGAGTGCCAAAGAAACAGACTATGCTGCATCTTGCCATTATTGCAGGGAGCATTTCAACTGCAAAGCAGAATATTTATAATTACATGTTTAAAATAGACATTATAAATGAACTTAGAGCACATAATGTTAAAATACAGCCCAAGGCTATAATGAAGTATCTTAGTAAGGAAATTTCCAGTTCTCCTTACCATGTTTACAGAAAGAAGTGCTATGTTTTAGTATTAGGCAGAAAAGTAAGTTTCCACAGGCAATGACTACAGCAACAAGTAACAAGATGCATTTTGGTAGCCAAAGCATGTGGTAGTTCTATTAGCTCGGAGTTTTCAAATAAGAATCCCCAGAGATCAGCTGCACACAGGAGCTGCTTAATTTGTGTAAGTTACATGTACTTTTTTCCAATTCAGCAAACTGTGCAAATAATTTGGCTAGAAATTAGATGGTTCCTGGCAATTTTAAGTGCTTGGAAGGACATATGCTAAGTAACTTTTTAGTTTGTTTTGCCCTTAACGTATTTGAACGTTTAAATGGAAAAAAAAAAAAAAGAGAGAGGAAAAAAAAAGATAAAAAGTAGCAAATATTAGAGTACATTACAATAAAATAATTTTCAGTGTAATAGCTAATAACCAATTCTGATCAATAAGGTTATTTGCAAGTTCTGAGGACTTCAATGACTATAACGGTGTTCTGAGATCACCTTTTGATTTTGATAGACTGATGACATTGCTTTGTTCCTTCATGGTTAATTTGGAATATTCTATGATGAAACTACACTATGATGTAAATTCTTGAAGATTAGGTAGGATACATTTTGGTTAATAATTAAAGGTATCAAAAACCAAACCAGAAACTAAAGATTTTTGCTTCTTTGTCACCTGCAAATAGTTTTACTATTAGGATACCAGCTATTGCTTTGGACAACAGTGGCTATTAGTGTCACAAGTAGATCTGAGTGTTCATGATATTTTCACTTGATGTCCTGATCTGGCAGCAGCAAAGCTAAAGTAGAAGGGCACTAAATGTAGAGAATTCAATGCAAACAAAAGCACAACTGGTTTAACCAGCATCAAACATGAACATGTTCTAAAATGGGTTTGTACAAGCTCACAAAACACAGATATTTGTAGCAGATCGCATACCCCAATCCACATTTTGTACAGGAATGTGTGGTGTCTATGGAATCCTTCCAGTACATCTATTAGTTGCTCAGGGCTAGGCTTAGTCTATTTTCCTCTTCTCTCCTCTTCCTCAAGAATACCACAGCTAGAAAATTAGATTTGTGTGAAGGAATTGTGCCCTCCAACAATGTAAAAGGTCAATAAAGGGAAGTGTTTCTAACCTATCAACTCCATTACCTCTGCCTTGATTAATGCACTGGTGATGAGTGGGTTTATAGCAATAACTCAGATTTCTGTTCCTACCCTTGCCTGTTGCTCTTGGGCATCTTCTCTGCTTTGATTTCTTGTCCCCTCTACATCATGCCTTTAACATAACCAATATTGCAGCCACTTCATCAAACGATAAGAATCTATAAAACATCTATAAAAATACACTTTTTAGGTGCAGATTAATAGAAAATAATAGCTGCTGCCATCACATGAGATAGAAAGTACTGTCCATAACTGAATGGCCCTAATAATGATTTTGATCTAACTTCAAAGTTAATCTAACTTGTTCTAATTTCAAAGTTGGACCTCCTTTGACTAGAGAGACCAGATGACTTCTAGAGGTCCTTTCTAACCTAAATTATTCTATGTTTCTCTGTCCTGTAAAGAGATTGTGGCTACTAACATTCACTAAAACTCCCAAAGGAGAGATCCATTTATATTAACCACTTGTTTGTACATATTTCCATAATCACTATTTTTTTAGGAACATACTGTAGGTTCCAATGAGCATTTCCTTCTCTGAAACCACCTAAAGAAAGCCGTGGAAAAAGAAAGAAAGAGAAGAAGCAGCTGCAGAGGAGTTTCCTGTCAGAGTTATGGAACAGGAAAATGAAGATCACAATAATATGCTAGGACAAAACTGATGTAACCTCAGTGTTTCATTGCAGGCACCTCTTTGGCAAATCTTCCACTACTTTTATGAAAGCTGTGTGCAAACAGGGATTCCAATAAATCTAAGCATGTACTGATCAGGGTATTTTAAAGACTGGGTCTTCTATCCACTGAAGTTAGGAAGGAAAGGGAAATAAAAACATCCATTACAAGAGTTGCTATTCGTATACCCTCAAAGCTTGAGAAGGAAGGGGGCAGACTGAAACATGAGAAATATACATTTGCATGAAGCAGAAAAGATCTGGAAATGTGAAGGCTCTAGGTTATCTGGGGAATCTGAAGCAACTCCATCAGGAGAGAAGGAATGTGGCTGCTTCTTGGGCAGGAAATACTGCTTGCTTAGCCCCATCAGCCAGTGCCAGTAACTGATGGCTATCTTGGTGACCGATAAGGAATCTACCCTACTGATTTAAAAAAAAAAAAAACCACACCAAAATGCCTTAAGGACTCTGCTGTTTCTTTGTAGTGGTGCTTATACATTTCAAAGAGCATCGCTTCTGGGACTCAGCACTGAGGAAGCTGGAAGACTGGATCTGCTGATTTGTGAAGTATCAAAGCATGCAAAGGGCCCCAAATCCACTACAGAAAAGCTGCCAGGGCTCATCTGAATCACAGACTACTCCAACACATTACTAACCCACACAGGCACTAGTGGTTCCTCTGGGACTAAAAGTGAGCAGATCAGAAGTTACTAGTGCCAGAGGCTCAGATTATAATCTCCTCAACTCTTTGATATCTATAAAAAAACTTAGACAATGACTGACCTCTTTTGGATAATACGATATATACACATGCTTTCAGGGACAGGACAAAATAAGAGGGCTTAGCAGAGAGAAGAGAAAATATACCCTGTTTATGTGTATACCTATTCTGGTGGCACTCTGGCTTCATTCTCTATGCTGCAAAGAAACTGCTACATAGAGATGATGTGACACCCAAAAGCAAAGGAAAGAAACTCTTCTGATACAGTCATCTGAAACTCTTGAAGAAATTTCAGCCATTGCTGATTATTGATTAAGGTGGCATGAAATTCAGAAGGAAAAAAAAAAAAAAGGTCACTTGTCAAGTTCCTGAAGGTCTCTGGGAGTGTTTTCACTTCTGAACTGTGCCTGGCAATTCTTTGGAAGAATATCACTAGTCATGCCAGGGAATTTTCCAGCAATTCACTGACACAAAAACATTCACTAACAGTGCTTAACTTTCCAGTGCAGATTCAGCTGGAGAGAAGGATTCATCTTTCCTGCTTTTAATATACCTCCAGTGTAGATGCTACTCCCAACAACAGTAATCCTTAGTACTCAGTAAACAAAACCAGGCACTTTTAGAGAGGATTTAATCTAACGTAATTTGGTTATTTACTTCAAAATGAGAAAAAATCACAGCCTATTTCTCTCTCCTGACTAAAGATGATTACAAGTTCAGCTACAAATATCTGTAATGTTTACGTCTGCATACGGTCAGATGGATTTCACATGAAAAACAATCTAAGTGTGATAAGCATATCTTGAATACCATGGAGACTGACTCTTATATTGGATTCCCAAAACTTAAGGCATAAGTAAGTCAATGAAGAGAATCTAGAAAGCAATTGTGGTTAGGGTGACCATGAAGATACCAAGTCATTACTCCCTGTATTGATTTCAGACCATTCCTGCAATTTAGCAATGCCATTTTGAATTACAGTCATAATTTTTCTAACCTCTGCCAGTTGCCTGTCTTCTGCAAACATCTTGTTTTTTCTCCAGTGCCAAGTACATGTCACACATGAAAGGTTAGAAAGGCCAGCGCCAGAGGAAGCTGGTTTCACCTCACTGAGACATCACCTTAAGAGCCAGCTACCAGAAATACTTCACTGATTCTAGGTTTCTGTACAAGTGTTGTATCCACCTCACAATCAACCATACTTCTTCATTTCTTCATGACAGTCTCATGTTGGGCAGACTAGGAGCCTACATAAGTTGTATCATAAATGCTGCTTCCTTTTTGTGGAGACAGTGTTCTCACAAGAGAATGGATAATTGGTACATAAACTCTGTATAATCGTGAAAGATACAGCAAGGCCATGAGAGGCCTGAAGAAGCTTAAACAAGCAAGATAAGAAGAAGCTGGAGTTCACTGAATTATGAGAACTGTGGACTGTTGGCAAGCTTTCGAGGTCAAGTTCTCACACCTGTGCTTAACCAATTATATGTTAGTCACTAAGGGTCTTCAAGACATGTATCCAATCATAATATGCCAAATCACCGTAAGTGCATGTAAGAAAGCGTATATAAGGAGTTAAGGCTTTGTAATAAATTTGGCAATCGCTTGATCACATCGATCATCTCTGCGTTATCCGTGACTCCTGCGTCAACACCTTTTGTTCATTTCAATAGTTGTTCTATGAAGGAATGATATTAAATTTGTCTGAGAAGATGTCTTATTGACAAGCAATGATTTGCATTTTTGTGATTTACTATTTTCTCAGAAAATAGGTCCCACTCAAAGCTACCTTTCCTTCTATGTTAAATGTAACTACTTTTTGCCAGTTCTCAAGCACTCCTTAACCCTCCATGAGTTCCCCAAGAAGAGTACAGTGATTCAAATATTGCTTCATCTTGTTCCCTAAGTACACTCTATCCTGTCATAACATGCTATATTAATTTATCTGAATATTCACTGACTTTTCTCCTTTTGTGTCCCATATTCTTATTAACATTTATAATAAGTGCAATAAAACATTTAATTTTGACTGAACTTTCTATTAACCTAATTTTCTTATTTGTCTCTTGATAATTGTCTTTGAATCTTCACCTTTCTGATTTTACACCTGCACACTTATGTCTCACACTTATGCCCCTTTTTAGAGCATAGAAATATGCCATTTCCTGTTTTCAGTGGGATTTCTTCTGTTTTCCAGTCATTGAAGGATACTTTATATTTCCTGCATCTTATTATATTTCCCTTTTTAATCTGCATCAGAGTATCATCAGGCATATCTTCAAAGCACAGAGTACACTTCTTATACTTAAGGTAAAATTGACATATCTTAAATATATCGTTTAAGGTATTTTATGCTGTACATTGAAATAAAGAAGAAATATGAAGTGTTTCTTGTTTAAAGATGTTCTCTGAGATACTCAAAAGGCATTTGACTTGGATGATAACATTAATACTTTATAGCACATTTGGACTGTGTAACACAGAAGTCACAAAGTACTCCATCATGTTTATTATTTTCATGCTTTCATAAAGTTTGTATAATTTAAAGCATGCTCTTGGGAAGAAACAGAAAAAAATATGAAACTTCAAGCAAAACAGGATATGACTATGTGACTGCCAAAATATTGGCAGAAAATCCATAAAGAGTAACTATGGAGTTTCCTGAGCGATTAATAGGACAAAAATCAAAATACAGCTACAAAAAAATGTAACAAGCACAGTGTATATTCAGAATGGAATAGAATGGAAAAATCCCTCTCCTCTTCACACAGATCTCCTTCTACTTCAACTTCATTGAGGAGAACATTTAAATAGGAGGACTCATTAAAAAATGGAATAAAAGGCTAAAAAAAGTTTTCGACACAGACATTTTAAACAGCAAATCAGCATCTTAGCAAAGAAAGAAAAATAAGTATAGATAATTATCAGAAAAGGAAAAAATACAAATGTTCAAAGTAAGAAAATGAGTTAAATAATTAAATGAATATCCAGTCAGAGGAAAAATATTAAAATCATAAATGTAAAACCAGATCAAGACAACCAAAAATCGTTAATAAGAATGCAGATAAGGATGATCATTGGAATGTAGCATGCCTGATTTTTCAAAGCTTCTCAGCAAAATTCCTTGCCACGCTGAAAAAAAGAAACTATCATGCACTAAGAGAAAAACTCTTCTAACAGATAAGCAATTGGTTAAAAGACAGAAAGCTAGATAATAATAGATAAATACACGAGAATGAGGAGAATCTGCTCTCAGGCCTTTTTTGCTGCTCCACAAATACAGAAGTTATGTGGAAAATGGAATAAATAATGAGTTCACAAATATTGCCAAGTTCACAGATGACACAGATGTACTCAGGATCATCAAACCTAAAACTGGCTGACTAGAGCAACAAAATGTTTTCACTAGAAAGAGTTATCAGGCAGTTAAGCTGCCTGAACATGAAAGCCATTATCCAATAAGTGAAAAACTAATCCTAAACCCAGATACAGAAACGTGTGTCTGAATTTCTTCTTCTCAAAGACCTCAGTCACTTGGAATATACTTGTGAAAACATTAACTCCAAGCTCAGCCACAGTCAAAAGTCAAATACAATTGGAATTACTAAAATAAAAGAAGAAAACACATCAGGTAACAGTAAACATAACATAGAAAACATAAAACATACATCATGCCATGACGTCATGCCTTTTAGGATATCATAAAACTAGGAAAAACCCAGGGAAAGAGGGAATTAGGATGATATTGAAAGACTCCTCTACAAAAGACCATTAAGTAGTTTAGGACCTGAAAAAGAGATATTTGAGGAAAGATACAGTAGTGCCCTACAAAATCACAAAGAGCATGGAAAAGTTGAGCAGTTTAACTCACAGATTTTAGAAGTTCAGTGAGGAAACCATATCCCATTTTGAGACAATCTGGGGGGCTGGATGAGCAAATGAAACAGCTGAGTGAGAAACCAGAAACAAGCAAAAGCACTCTTTTCAGTTTCCATCACAGAATTGATGCCTTTCATTGTCATACATCTCTTGTTTTGCCAAAAAAAAAAATGAAGAAAAAAAAAGGGGGAGAGGGGAGGAAGAAAATACTCCAACTACTAAACCCAATTGTTTTTCATTTCATGTGGATTCTGCCTCATAATTAAATTATAAGTAATAATTATTTATCTCTGCAACTTCTGAGCTAGGTGTGTTTTGGGGTTTTTTTGTATTATTTAACAAAAAGTTTTGGCTGAAGCAGAGAAGTCTTTGGGCCTTCTGACTGCCTTTTCTAATATCTCCCATTTGTATATACATATGTATTTTATTTGTTTGACTGTAATGGGTTTATCTGCTTTGTTGGCTTCCCCTTATCCCCCTTTTCTTTTGTACTTCTTTCTTTTCTCCAAAAGCTGTGTTTGATTTTTCAGGAATGAAAAAACATACCAGGTTGTGAACCAAAGGAAACAATTTAATAGTCCTTCAGGATGGAATTGTAGGAGGAATTTTATAGGAGGACAATTATAAACCACAGGGTAATGATTTTTGTCTTTTATGCATAGAACAACTTAGCTCATTTGGGCCCAGGCCCAGGACTGGAACTGGCCAAACCCACAAAATAACTAATTGAATGTTTCAGTCAAACATTCAAAAAAACAAAACCTGCAATACTGAAATCCCCCTTAGTCAGTCCATGAAGAGGGCAGCCCAGCCTCAGCGCTGCCACACCTTCTCCTTTGAAGTTACCCAAGCATTTAGACAGTAGTGACACTGCTTCTTAAAAGCAGACGTGAAGTTGATCTGGTGCTCAAATTCAAGCCTTCATGTCGTGGTTTAAGCCCAGCCAGTGACCCAGGACCATGCAGCTGCTTGCTCACTCCCTCCTTTTCCTCCCCCCACTTCCGGAGGGATGGGGAGAAGAATCGAAAGAATGTAGCTCCCACAGGTTGAGATAAGAACAGTCCAGTAACTAAGGTATAACACAAATCACTGCTGCTACCACCAATAGTAATAATGATAAGAGGAATAACAAGGGGAGAGAATGCAACCATTCGCCACCCACCGTCCGATACCCAGGCCTACCTGAGCAGCAATCTCGCCCTTCCAGGTAACTGACCTCAGTTTATATACTGGGCATGACGAGCTGTGGTATGGAATACTTCTTTGGCTAGTTTGGGTCAGGTGTCCTGGCTCTGCTTCCTCCTGGCTTCCCCTCCTCCCTGGCAGAGCATGAGACTCAGAAAGTCCTTGGTCAGAGTAAACATCACTGAGCAGCGACTAAAAACATCAGTGTTATCAGTGCTGTTCCCAGGCTGAAAGTCAAAAACACAGCACTGCACCAGCTACTAAGAAGGAGAAAAATGACTGCTACTGCTGAACCCAGGACACTTCACCATCTATGTGTGGGCACAAGAAGGTGGTTTTGGCACAAAACAGTTTTGCTGGCCCCACAGTGGGGTCTGCACCTGGCCCAGCTACCTCCAAACATCTCAGGTGCCCCTAAGGGGAGTACCATGCTCTCAGACCTCCCCACCCTGCCCCGGGAGGGGACAGAAACCCCTCTCTCCCCCACTTGACTGCATGTCCTGTCAGTTCCAATTCTGGTTGTGTGGGAGGGGGCATAAAGGCAGCAGGCTCGACCTAAGGACTCAGGATCCAGTATGCAGAGCAGTAGCAGCAGAGGATATGCCAGGAGCCCTCTGACACCAACAAAGTAGATAATCAGCACACTGCTTATTTCTCAGCTAGGGAGGATTCCTGGGCTAGGTTGTCCTCTGCAGAAATCCTGCCCCACCACTTATTCCAGGACTCCACTACAACCAGGTCTGCTATTCACAATCTATCTCCTTCAAAGCCCATCTACAAGTGGTCTACAGCAGCATCCATCGTGACCCAGGCAACAGGAGTAACATCTAGAAATCACGAAGGAGTTTTTAATTTCTTGGCTTGAAAGCACTCAGTTCCCAGCCAAAAAACTATTCATGAGTGCTGTCAGTCTTGTTTAACTCATGCCACAATGTTAATATCTGCATCATGGAAGAAGCACAGCACAGCGCTCTGACTTTTAACTGCAAGTACTATAGTTACTTCTCTTTTCAAAATCTGCTTCTGTAGGCAATGGACATTCAAACATATGTAAACTTCTGTGGGAGCAGGAGTAGGATTTCTACTGTTCCACAGACAGCTTCTGGGTAGGTGCCCCATAGTCTGGGTTGTACAGTTATTCTCTTCCTCCTGCTCCTTGCAGCTCAATCAAACCCTTCAGTCTCAAGCAGGAGTCAAATGCTCACACCTGTATTTTGGAGGAGTGCTTCAAAAACTAGCCCACTTTATGGGAAGGGGAAATGGCAGTCCTATTTGTATGTATCAAGGGAAAACCTTTACGTGCCTAACTTCAGATGTGGCTAACTTTGCCCTGCTCCTTTCCATCAAGAGAGTTGCCTCCAGGGCAGAATCCAAGGCTGATCTCTCCCTAAAACTTTCCCTTTCAGCACACTCTCAACAGCTGTTCATTAGTTCAGGAAATCCAGGTACTGTCTCTGAAGGCAGCTTTAGAGGCCACTGTCTGTACTGTATCTGGTTCAATTCCCTTCCATCCCTTAAACCCCATTCATGTAATCTCTCTGAGTGATTATATGCACTCTCAGAGTGGCATGGGCAGTGAGATCAGAGAATTTTCACTTCTTTGGATGAGCTGTTTTCCTGACTGTTCAGTGTGAACCTCAAGCTTTGTCTTCGATCAGTGTGGAAGAAATCTTTCTTCCAATTTTAATCCAACCCCTGCTTTCTTTTAGTTATACCATCTGATTCATGGTATCAGGGACTCAGGCTTATACATTTACTCATAGTATGAGAAGACTAATTCATAATCCAAAGAAGTAGGAAATACTTGGTTATTGATTTGCATTCTTCCCTAATTTGAAGAAATATGTTAGAAAACCAGCATAATCATTACATCTAGAAAGGCAAATATCCCTTCAGACCTGGAATTTGCCCTTTCCTTACAGGACAGACACTTGCTCTAATGAGAAGCAGGAGAACTATGCCTGCAGTACTCCTTCAGCTGTTAACTCTGTCAACATTTGAAGTCCTGCAGTTCCAGGATAGCTTTTTGTACATGCTTTTCCTCTCCAAATTCTGTGTTATTTTCACAATGAAAGCATACATTCAGTTCTAAACAACTTGGAATGCTAAATTGCCACTCTCTTACAGCCAACATAACTTCATGTGCATTGATTTGGGCGCATCTTATGTTAAATGAGCTTTCAAACGAGGAAGGTACTGCAGAGGTAAGTTGATCACACATATTAGAACTGAATATACTTTTTTGAGTTAAATGAACATTTCTGAACTGCTTAGAAATGTTTGCACATTAAATTAATGAGCTGCATCTGCTTTCTGAATGAAATGAACACTTAGATAAAGTACAAACACAAGATACTGTCTTTCACAGTACCACAGTATCACAGTATGCTAGAGATTGGAAGGGACCTCGAAAGATCATCTAGTCCAATCCCCCTGCCGGAGCAGGAACACCTAGATAATGTTACACAGGAATGTGTCCAGGCGGGTTTTGAATGTCTCCAGGGAAGGAGACTCCACAACCTCCCTGGGCAGCCTGTTCCAGTGTTCTGTCACCCTCACTGAGAAGAAGTTTCTTCTCGAGTTTAAGTGGAACCTCTTGTGTTCCAGTTTGTACCCATTACCCCTTGTCCTATCATTGTTTGCCACTGAGTAGAGCCTGGCTCCATCCTCGTGACACTCTCCCTTTATATATTTATATACACTAATAAGGTCTTTGTACAGACAGAACTTCAATCATCTTAAGCAGTCTGAGAATCTAGTTTCATGGCAAAGTACATAATTTACTGAATATTTACAGAAAGGTGAAATTTTAATAGAGCTGAAGTTCATTCACTACCTTGATCACAATAAAAAGGAGGCAGAGATCAGGTCCACCTCATCAAATAGCATTTTCAGGCAATGTGTAGAAGTGCTTCTCATGGTACCAAAGTCTCTTGAATTATGTTTTGTCTGAACATAGTTTTAAACAGAATATTATAAGTCACAAAGGAATTTCTCCCACAATCAGGTAAGTCATGACCTCTACTGGAAGAAGGGGTAAGAACTTGCATCTCCACTACATGGAGAATTGCTCATTAGAAAGTTGTACCTAGCTTTATCTAGAAATGTCATCAAACAACTGTGCAGCTCCTTCAGGCATCTAAATCGCTAATTACACTTTTTCTTATCCACCCCATTTTTTTTTTTTTTTGTAACCATTGGCCTGCAACATTAAGCATAAGGCAGAGTGAGAAACTAAGAAAGATAGCATTATAGTACTAATAGCTGCATTGGGATGGTTGCATTGGTTTAGAAATGTTGCATTAAAGCAAACTCACTCCTTTAGTTTCAAGTAACTTGTCAAAGGCAGATGTCAGTATTTTATGAACAAAATTTTTCACAAAACCAGTGCCTCCAGGCAGACAATGTATTTCCAGCCCACTGTTTCTAACCTTATTGATTCTCAGTTCTATCATACAGTGGATAAAGAACTGGCTGGATGGCTGCATGCAAAGAGGTGTGGTCAATGGCTCAATGTCCAGCTGGAGACCAGTAATGAGTGGTGTCCCTCAGGGATCGGTGTTGGGACCGGTCTTGTTCAACATCTTTGTCGCTGACATGGACAGTGGGATTGAGTGCATCCTCAGCAAGTTTGCCGATGACACCAAGCTGTGTGGTTCGGTTGATACGCTGGAGGGAAGGAATGCCATCCAGAGGGACCTTGACACGCTTGTGAGGTGGGCTGATGCCAACCTCATGAAGTTTAACCATGACAAGTGCAAGGTCCTACACCTGGGTCGGAGCAATCCCAGGCACAGCTACAGGTTGGGCAGAGAAGAGATTCAGAGCAGCCCTGCGGAGAAGGACTTGGGGGTGTTGGTTGATGAGAAAATGAACATGATCCAGCTTCAGTGTGTCATTTTCAACCCTAACTATTCTATGACGTCTGCATGGAGACCTCATAGCAGCCTTCCAGTATTTGAAGGGGGCCTATAGGGATGCTGGGGAGGGACTCTTCATTAGGGACTGTAGTGATAGGACTAGGGGTAACGGGTTAAAACTTAAACAGGGGATGTTTAGATTGGATATAAGGAGGAAATTCTTTCCTGTCAGGGTGGTGAGGCACTGGAATGAGTTGCCCAGGGAGGTTGTGAATGCTCCTTCCCTGTTAGTGTTCAAGGCCAGGTTGGACAAAGCCTTGGGTGGCATGGTTTAGTGTGAGGTTTCCCTGCCCATGGAAGGGGGGTTGGAACTAGATGATCTTAAGGTCCTTTCCAACCCTAACGATGCTATGATTCTATGATTCTATACAGGGTTACAGCTTCCTTTAAAAATTAGTATGGAAATACAGTACGAAGTAAAAGGTGGTTAAAGGTGAAGTCATTCTTGAAACTAGTTGTTTCTTTGTATTCTTCAATTCCAATACTTGTTTCAGAAACCTTGTCTGGAGCCCACTGAAGTCTGATGGTTCTGTAACTGTTTCTTTTTCAGTACTGAAATCCTGATACTGAGCACCATGTGATCTCATTCACTGCTGATTCCTCCAAAAAGTTTGAATAACTTTGTCCTAGCTTTTGTTTCAGAGCAAAATTTGAAAGAAAGAAACAAAAAACAATAAAAAATTTTCATTAACAGTTACACAAGCATATGAGATTGGCTCCTCGTGTTCTAGATCACAATTATTATGTCTGTAAAAGCTGGAAGCATTTGAAAATGTTTCTTTCAGTTTCGTAAGTAGTTGGCTGGTTTTTTTGTTACTGATCTCAATAATCGATGTGTTGACCAGAAGTTCAGGGTTTAGCTTTGTTAGTTGGTGGTTTGCTGGTTTGTTTGTTTTCCGTAGAATAGGGCCTGGGACTCAGCTGCATCATCTAAATTGGTATTTTAAAAGAAAAATATCTTTAATACAAAATGTGAAGTCTCGGCTATATCTGTAATTAACATTTTCACATAAAGAAAGGCCTCTGCATGAGTTGAATATAATTTGTTAGTGAAAACCACATAAGAATTTTATCCCAGCAGAGAAGTTTGCAAGTTTGACAAAGCTGTTATAAACATTGTTTCCTACATAGAGCTCCTGGCAATATTTATTCTGCTCTTTAGATGGCCGCAAGTAAGGAAAGCACTTATACATGTCCGGTTTGAAGCCTACAAGTACTTCCAGGACTATTAGCCCCAAGGAATTTACTCATACACTTGCATGTACAGATGTAATCCTTCGATTCAGTGATCTGAAGGATAAGCAATAATGAAAATAAAGAAAGGAAGTAATTTCTGTGGGCTGTTACCAAGCTATCAGATATGTGAGAAGACCTCATTCCAGCCTCTTGCACAAGCTGCACACCAGCCAAGATTCAATTATATCTCCAAGCCAGTCATATACCACATACATACAAACATTGCATGTGGGCAAGTGAATTGACTCCCAGGTGGGTCATGGATGACCTTCTGAATCTAAACAGATGTGAAACATCTCCTGGAGGCCAGGTTTGTGCACTCCACATACACAAGAACAGCAGAACAGAAGTTAAGACTGACAGAGAAGAGATACACTGACCTCACATAATGCAGATATGAAAGTAGAGAAATCATAGAATAGTTAGGGTTGTAAAGGACCTTAAGATCATCTAGTCCAAATCCTTCATTTAACTTGAAATTTCTCCCACAGTCTTAGGCAAGTGATTCCAGAAAGACTCTGAAGAGCAGGGACAAAGGGGAAGTGGAAAAAATATATGTACAAGAAAAATGAGCAGATGAGGTCTGAAATCAACATGCCAAAGTGAACAAGCATGTGTATTTTGATGATCCAGAATAGCAAACAAGTTGCTGAGCATCAGGGATACATTGGAACAACTCCCATAACCACAAAAGAATTCCCATTAGTATACTTGCTATAAAAATTAATTTGCATTTGTCAACACCCAGTGCCCAGGGCTCTCAGGGCACTTTAACAGATGACAATTTGTTTAAACATTTGTTTTACACATTTAAATGGAAGAGCATTTTGTTATGTATATATAAATCTCTGCAGAATCCAAATATTTTTACTGGGAACTGAAATTTCACTTCTTCCAAATGCAGTATTTCTCTACCTCGCATATGGACACAACAGATGGAGTAAATACAAGAAATGGCTGTAAGGCTGAGAAAAGGTTCTTCTCAATTCTAGAGAATTTATAGCTGATGTTAAGATTTTTCTACTTGACTTCCTTGAAGTCAATGGTACGTAATACCATTAATGTTTACATTACATAATTTTGCAAGCAATAAATGTTTATATCATGTTCATTGATATATAACAGAGCACTCTACAGACCTAATGAAAGTTTCTTCTTTACAGGCATTTCAGTATTAGAATTAACTACTGAGTTTGACCTCATTGTTCTCTAACCTGAGCCCTCTACTCAGGTTATCTATTATTCCCATGGTAATAAACTCTCCTTCTGAATATCTTGATAGAGTGTCTTTTTAATTTAAGGATGAGAAAAGGAACAACTACTCCATTATGTCTCAGATAATCCACATTATATGAAAGACATCTGCATTACTAGAAATGACAGCATTTTAGGACTACATTCCTAAAGATTTATTTAAAAGCTTTAGAACCTAAGTATAGAACTGCATGGGAAATGTTTTTAATTTCACAGAGATGTAATATTTCCAGACCAAATTGTTTCATTTTCAAGTTGAAGTTAAGAGTTTACAAATTGAACACACCAGCCTTTGCCTACTGCATTCTCATCAGTACTCCAGGAACTGGCATGGAGAAGCAGAGAGGACCTTGTATCAATTGAGTATCTTTAGTGATTTCACACAGTTCTCACACAGCTGGGAGCTATTGGCATTCTCTCACACCCACAGAGGAACATTCCTTATTCAACTGCTGAAGACCATATTCAGTTTCCATTTTGAGAAAAGATCTTGCTTGAACAAAGAAAAACCTTTAATTTGAAAGTATTTGCCTACCTCTGCTCAGGCATTTATTTTGGTACAGCTCAGGTAACAAATAGTAGAAGAAATTCTACATTGGGCAACCTGTTCCGGTGCCTCAGCACTTCTATTGAACATTTATCGCAATTGTATTATATTGCACAATATAACTTATATTGCACAAATATATTGCGATTCATTAATGTGCATCTAGTTACAGCTCTATCCAACTCTAGGTTGTTTAATAAAAAAAAAATCATTCAGCTTCAATTTTTAAGCAGAAAGGGATATGAATAAAGGTTTTGAGTTGTATTTGCTATATCCACATTGTAGAAAACAGAATTCAAACAGGCGAGAAGTTTATTCCTGAGACTAACTGTTTTTACTACCAGATTCTCCCAGCTCTGGTAATTTTTCTACTTTCTGCAAAGCAGAAAGAGCAGCGCTCCCAGAAAGGTGAAGGTTTCCCTTGTTGATATCTCAGAGCAACACCAGAGCAGATCTGTTCAGTTATCTTCACCTCTTGCAAGTAGTCCTCTCCCTCTCACACAACTCAGCAACCAGGTAAGTCGCGGGAGGATGGTAACATAGTGGCAATGGTATATGTTCAATGCTATTGACAGCCAGGCCACAGCCTGTGCCTCTTCCAGTAACTCGCTTTATACCTCAAGACCGAAGGAAAGACTTGGCTTTTGCACCTCCTATTTACAAGAGCATTGTAACAACGGCAGGAGAGACCAAAGTAGAAGGAAGACGTGGGTAGATACACACACTCAGTACATTGTGACACAGGTTAAGAAAAATGAAATGTAATTTAAAAAAAAGAAAATGAAAGTGAAATCTAAAAAAAAAAAAGTAATTTACATGAAGAGGGAAAAAAACCCAGAACAAATAAAGTATCTATCACATGAAAGAAATTAAAGAATATACTGTAGGGACCCTGTGAATGGACAATTCACATGTGTGTGCAAAGTAGATAGGCCATGGGTGATGTGGGAGAGGAGAGCAGAAGGAAAGAGAGAAGAAGCCAATAAAATCATGAAACATCCACAGACTGAACTTTGCAGGAGATCACCAGATAGATAAAACCTAGCCTTTAAATGGTAAAAAGAAAAAAAAATCCATCCCAAAATGCAAGCCATATATCCATTTTCTTGGACTTCATACTGTAACAGTATTAACTGCATAAAATTAATCATTTTGGTGAAATTTACCTCATTTTAACATTGTCCTTATTGCCTTCTACTCTGCTTAAAGGCTAAGAGTTAATCTCCAAAAGAAATTAGCTAGGTAGCAGTTCTTTTTTATAACATCAATGTTGCTTCTCTAATCACTTTCCTATGCCACGTATAACTAGGAGAGGAGACAAGAAGGTTTCGGTTATTTTTTTTCTCCAGCTAACTCTGGGCAGCAGAACATACATTTCTACAGCAGGTATTTTGGTCCTGGCTAGATGGCTGCACAGCACTCCCAGAGATAGAGCCTACACTGCTCCAGCTACATATGTAATATAAAATATTCATACAAAGTCCACAGGCAGAAAGATAGCCACTATTTATTAGCTGCTATTCATTTTCTCAAGTGATCTGTAAGGGCAACTAGTTTGCTATCAACTTGGTTGAAAACTAACTCTTCCGCAAATGGAACACTTATTGAAGGCAAACCTGTCATAAGCCGAATATGCATCAAAATTCTCCACATGTAGCATTGCCACAGAGCCATTCTTTGTTGTCAGAAACTTTTAACATCCCAAAACACTTAGTTCTAATTCCTATTTTCCACTTTACTGCTTTCACCCTTTTCCATTATAGCTGGGAACTTAGTTCAGCTGTAGTACGCTCAGCAGCAGCACCCCCAAGCCTGCTGGGAATTATTTCCTCATGATTTTTATCATGTGCAGGCTCAGCAAGAGCTCATGAGATTCAGGAGCTGAAATCTCCCCTCTAGGAGTCACCAGAATGTCCACAGCCATTATCACACTCCCTTATTGAGCATATATACATTAAATATTGGGGTACTCGCTCTTCTTCCAGTTTTTAATAACTGATGTTACAGTGGTCAGGACTATGTTATTAACTTCTCAACCTACCATAATGATACACTAGTAAGTTATTATCAAAGTATTATTTCAAGGCTTCTCAAGCCTTTGTCAATATTCACATAATGTGAAGGCATCCTTAAGGCAATGGTGTCATTGTAAGGAAATACGATTCTATAGGTAGTTAGCGAATAAAAAACAGACTAGGGACAATGTAGGCCCCCTCAGGAAGCTCTCGGGAGAACTGGCTACACAGGATTTGGAGAAGGCTGAAGTTCTGAATGACTTCTTTGCCTTGGTCTTCATTGGCAAAGGCTCTGACCAAATCACCCAAGCCTTGGAAGGCAGATGCAGGGACTGTGAGAATGAAGACCTTGGGCCCACTGTACGAGAGGATCTGGCTCGAGACCATCTTAAAAAAATGAACGTACACAAGTCCATGGGACCTGATGAAATCCATCCGTGGGTCCTGAAGGAGCTGCCAAATGAAGTTGCTAACCTATTGGCCATCATATTTGAAAAATTATTGCAGTGAGGTGAAGTTCCCGATGACTGGAAAAAGGGAAATATAACCCCCATTTTCAAGAAGGGGAAAACGGATGACCTGGGGAATTACAGACCAGTCAGTGTCACCTCTGTGCCTGGCAAAATCTTGGAGCAGATTCTCCTGGAAGGCATGCTAAGGCACATGAAAAACAACAAGGTGCTTGGTGACAGCCAGCATGGCTTCACTAAGGGGAAATCCTGCCTGACCAATTTGGTGGCCTTCTATGATGGGGCTACAGAACTGATGGACAGGGGTAGAGCAGTTGACGTCATCTACCTGGATTTGTGCAAAGCGCTCGACATGTCCCTCATGACATCCTTGTCTCTAAATTGGAGCGACATCAATTTGATGGATGGACCACTCAGTGGATAAAGAACTGGCTGGATGGCTGCATGCAAAGAGGTGTGGTCAATGGCTCAATGTCCAGCTGGAGACCAGTAACGAGTGGTGTCCCTCAGGGATCGGTGTTGGGACCGGTCTTGTTCAACATCTTTGTCTGTGACATGGACAGTGGGATTGAGTGCGCCCTCAGCAAGTTGGCCAGTGACACCAAGCTGTGTGGTTCGGTTGATACGCTGGAGGGAAGGAATGCCATCCAGAGGGACCTTGACACGCTTGTGAGGTGGGCTGATGCCAACCTCATGAAGTTTAACCATGCCAAGTGCAAGGTCCTACACCTGGGTCGGAGCAATCCCAGGCACAGCTACAGGTTGAGCAAAGAAGAGATTCAGAGCAGCCCTGTGGAGAAGGACTTGGGGGTGTTGGTTGATGAGAAAATGAACATGAGCCGGCTTCAGTGTGCGCTCGCAGCCCAGAAAGCCAACCATATCCTGGGCTGCATCAAAAGGAGCGTGACCAGCAGGTCAAAGGAGGTGATCCTGCCCCTCTACTCTGCTCTCGGGAGACCTCACCTGGAGTACTGTGTGCAGTTCTGGTGTCCTCAACATTTTAAGGACATGGAACTGTTGGAACAAGTCCAGAGGAGGGCCACGAGGATGATCAGGGGACTGGAGCACCTCCCGTATGAAGACAGGCTGAGGAAGTTGGGGCTGTTCAGCCTGGAGAAGGGATGGCTGCATGGAGACCTCATAGCAGCCTTCCAGCAACTGAAGGGGAGCTACAGGGGTGCTGGGGAGAGACTCTTCATTAGCGACAGGACAAGTGGTAATGGGCTAAAGCTTAAACAGGGGAAGTTTAGATTGGATATAAGGAAGAAGTTCTATACTGTGAGGGTGGTGAGGCACTGGGCTGCCCAGGGAGGTTGTGAATGCTCCATCCCTGTCAGTGTTCAAGGCCAGGTTGGACGAAGCCTTGGGTGGCATGGTTTAGTGTGAGGTGTCTCTGCTCATGGCAGGTGTGTGGAACTAGATGATCTTGAGGTCCTTTCCAACCCTAACTATTCTGTGATTCTATGATATTGATCTACTTCAATGGTGAGCTTTATAAAATTTACTTTCCCATGGCAGACCCTGCCTGAGTTTATCCACCAAACAAGTGAGTTTTCTTACTTATTACCTACTATATCTACCTGTCAAAGGAGCATTAATAGTAACTTCTAATAGCTATTTACTTTCAGTACTTTGTGGGTACCACCAGTAACTGTCAGTGTATCGGCTCAACTAGTATATGGCAGCCATTCCGACAAGTACTCATGTGGACAAAAGGTTTGATTCACAGTTTTGCAGCAATCTGTTTCAGTGAATACTGTAAATGAATATTGAATTCTGTGTGTTTCCCTTAGCTTGAGTAAGAATGAACTGCCCTTGAGAATGCTCCTGGCTGCTGGATTCCTGGGTGTAAGAGCTGCTCTGGTGCAGGGGCAAAAAAGAAAGCATGGAGGATTTTATGAATGCCAGTTCAGCCCCTTCCTTTTGAAGGCAAACTAACCCAGCACAGATGGCTTTGGATATTCAGTACAAGATTTATGTGACCACAAAACACAAAGCCAGATTCTTTTTCCTCAGTTCTATGTTTGGAGTTTTTTTCTAAGAAGCATTGTAAAAGGACTTACTGTGTATATAAAAAATATCTCTTTAAACTTCCATAACAAAAAGACTGTTAAGTGCTTTCATTTGCCTATCGATTTCCAAAGTAGGAGTTGGATAGTATCAGGCTGGAATGTTGTTATGACCTCTTGAATTCTCATCCAGAACTTTGGTCCCAGATGCCGGAGATCCCTGGTGCTTGGCACTGACACATTTGCCTTGAGCTTTCACTCCTGGGAGGTCTGTCACTTCATATCACGGGGGGTGTTATACCCACAGGGTACTTTCTCATAATTTTCTCTGATTACAGGGAGAAACATAGTTCATTCAAAATGTATATTAGAATGTAGGAATAAAGTGAATGACCTTTTCTTTCTCTTGCATTTACTACCCAGGCCAGTGTACTGCTTAAGCCAGCTGTTTTTTCAGGCTCTCTCTTGTCTATATTTAAGGTAGCATACACTCCCATGTCAATAAGAGCTTCACATACCTTGAAGAGTCATGTTCCAGTTAGAAGAGAGCTTTTTATCTTCCCCTTCCTCTCTCAGCTAGCATTATATTCTTCAACAGCTTGAGTTTTTTCGAGACACAGTTTCTAGGCATTATTGCCTTTTTTGCATGACAGTTCATATGTCATTTGAATGTCACAGAGATACCATTAATTTTTTCATGCTTAAAAAAAAAAAGGAAAAACTGAAAACAACAAATGGAACGCTCTATGGAGTTTACGAGGTTACAACATTGGAAAGATACTTTTTGCAGGCAATATGGACATATGATGCTGTAACAGTCACATGGCTAAATTTTTTGATGAATTCTCACCTACCTTTTCCTTAAGTGGAAGAATACTATGTACGTTTACCAGTGACAGGAGGAAATTTGCCAAAAACGTGTCAGAAAGCCAATACAGAGCACTTAAATAGTTCTTCGAGTCTATGGCAGATAAGCAAGGAGCCTCCAACCTGCCCAGTATACCTTCTGGAGAGCTAGCTGCAAGTACTGGGAGGGGGAAGATGGTCGTTAAGAAAAACTCAGGAATCACATAGTAATGATTTTCCCATTGTAAAAATGGACAGTCAGATGCACTGATAAGGAATTTCACACACCTGGGGGAATTAACATACCTTGAGTTTTCTGTGAAATGAGATTCTCTAGTTCTGAAAGATGCACAGCCACTGATTCTCTCAGCTCCTCCTCTAAGAGGCCAACCAGCCTTGAAATACACTGTCTACACCTGAAGCTGACACTGACACCTTGGCTCTGAAGCAGTAGTAAGACTGTGATAATTCAGTTCTTCTTACAAGACAACTAAATTTTATTTAACTTTTTCTTTTTTAATTGGAAGACTATTGTATCTTTCAGTTAAACTGATGAACTGAGAACAATATGTATAAATGTGTATATGTGCATACATATACACATATACACACATACACACCATATATACATGTGTATATATATTCACCAAATAAACCTTCACATATGAAAGCCATCTGTGACATCTGGCCTTTACTAAATTATATATATATGTGTGTAAAGACACATCACTCCCTCACATCACTCCCTATGTATTTACTTCAAAATTCCTTAAGAAGATCACGATTCTCAGAGGTGCAAATGGCTGAGCTCCATACACCAGTAATCTTTCATTAAGAAGTTCAGTTCCTACAGTAGTAGCTTGCAATGCTGTATCTTTATGTCCAAGTATATGCCTCAGCATCTAAGAGGCAATAGTAATCAACAAGCATAGTTAAATGGTAAATTTTAAATCCATTTAACAAACACACAGATACTATGAGTTGAAGCCATATTAAAATTTAGTGTAGTTCCTCTGCTGACACCAAAAGGCACCAGACCAACCAGACAGTGTATTTTTTAACTAAAGATTGGACAGCAAGATGCTACTAAAAATAAGTCCAGAAATTCTTTTTGCATTTTGCCGTCTGCTTAAAAACAAGGCCAAGATCCAATTTTAAAGCCTTATCATCAGATGAGTAAGTAAACATCAGTTAACAGAGTTTGTCATAACTGTTTCCAGACAATATCTGGTAATTAGATGGTGACATGTTTCATAGTGTTGGTTTTGTGTTTTTTTTATTGACAGCTTCCGATCAGCACCCACAATAACTTGATATAGTTTTCATGAATAGTAAATAAGGGTCTTTTTCCTGTGGATCATTACTCAGATAATACTAAAGTTTATACCATTTGCTTAACCTCTTTAGAATTAGTTGAATATCTGGGAAAAATACTCATATGCTCAATTAAAGAATCCAATTAAGACATGGTCTCATCACATGTGCATTCACTCTATAATCCCACTATATCAAATGAAGTAAAAAAATTAAATGATTGAGAAATCAGCTAAATTCTGAATTGATAAAATCTGATGAGGAGCAATAATCTAAATCACAGATTCCAGCTCCTTTTCAAACTGGCAACCTGTCACTACGGGGGTCCCCCAGAGATCGATAATGGGCCCAACACTGATTATTATCTTAATAAGTGATCTGGAAGGTAGGATCAAGTGTACACCACATTCCAGTATTTAAGGGTGGCAACAAAGATGAAGACTCCATTTTACAAGGAATCACATGGAAAATATGAGGGGTAATGGGCACATTACTCCTACGGAGATTCCAGTTGGACAGAAGAGGAAAATTTTTCACAATGAGAACAATCAGCCTTTGGAGTAATCTCCCCAGAGAAGTGATGGATTCCCCTATGTTTTTAAGATTCAGCTGGACAGGGTGCTGGGCCATTTTGTCTAGACCATGGTTTTGCCAAAATAGTTTGAACCACATGATCACTGAGGTCCCTTCCAAACTGGTATTCTACAATTCTGTGATTCCATGAAGATACAGGTTTCCAATTAAGGGAACAATAAAAGTAATTAAAAAATAAGGTAGATGAAAGGTATTTGAAGGGAAATACTGGCACAGACAAAAAGTGGATTGGTTCGAGAACAGGTTTTTAGATCAACACCACTGTCTTTTGTAGTGACCTTGCCCATGCTAACAAAGACTGAATCAAAAGAAAACAAGTTCAGAACACAGGAATTAGTTTGGAATCAGAACAGTAAAAAAACCCTGTTACTTTCTACATGAAGGAGTCCTGGTTTTCTGTTTTTATTCACTGCAGTTCTGACTTGCTCTTTTTTTTCAGGGAAAAAAAAAAAAAGCTTGCCTCCCAGGCTTGCCAGTCACATGATACATCTTACTGGAAAAGGCATCTTAATGTGGATTTAAATTAGCATGCAGTGTGAACAGCTTCAAAAAGTTCTATAAACATGTTGGAATCCTGATACTTTCCTGACCTAGCAACGTGTTTCACTTCCAGCTCCCAAAAAATAAACAGTGTGAGACTGAACACAGCAAAATAAGAGGTTCCTAGTTTTTTTCTTCCACAAATTCAACCAATGCTTGTTCACGTGAACGAAGCAGAAAGGTGGTGCTCCCAGGGTGTTTTCTCCAGAGGAAATGGAAGGACACTAGGGAAAAACCCCACAGCTGTAAGGTGGAAAGATGCATGGTGGAGGGATGCAAGGCATCACTCTTTTCTGTGACACAGGACACAAGCAACTCTTGCAATCGCTTACCAATTTACCATCAGTTCTTTATAAAATTTTATTTTACCTTGAATGTCAAGCATATTACCAATCTCTGATAGCAGGACAACAGAAAAACAACACATTAGAAAAAGCCACTTATAAAGCATAGGTTAAGATCAATACAAAACTCTGCCTTAATTTAAGAAACAGATTTTAAATTCTCATGGGAATTGTGCCTTTGCTCTTTATGTAAAAGCAAGCAATACACCTCATTAGCAAAGCATACAATGAAAATTACACATAGCTCGTTTAAAATGCAAAAGGAATCAGCATAACAAACACTGCATCAGCCAGCAGTTAGACCTTTCTTGTAAACCTGCTTCTCCGGTTTGGCAACTGCAGTCCTTGGGGAGAAACAGCAAAGGCTGTTTAACTTAATTACACAGAACTGTTACATCGGGGTTATGCAAGCATTTTTAAATATTCATCTCGGTCAAATCATAGCTACAAGCCAGCTATAACAGGTTTTGGGGGGATTATTATTTTTTAATGCTATTTTCATATAAATTGAATCACCCACATGAAACCTTTTTGACCTTTTGCAGCTGACAGTACCATTTTCGATCAAAACTTGGCCCTATTGAACCAGTAGCTTTACCCTTGTGTTTCACCTTGGTTTTAAAGCAGAGTTGCATGGCAAGCAGGTGATATTGCTTCCATAATAAGCCCAAATATGGTGATATTGCTTCCATAATAAGCCCAAATATTTATCTTAATTTATAAAACTCTGATATATGCTTTTGCTCACAGAACACTCTGAGCTATGACATATGAAATGTACACAAGCAAATAAGATTCACACACACATGAAGTCAAAGCCAGCCACATTCTTTCAAATACTGTTTTTGTTGGCTGCATGTGAAAAATTTCACAGTAATTTATACCTGACCAATACCAATTAAGGCCTAATCCTGCTCCCAGTGGTGTCTCCAGCAATTTTGCAAAGGACTTCCGTGGTAAAAGGAGTATGACAGGACACCTAAATACTCAATATCAAATACTACCATTAATTTTACTCCTATTAAAAGTAGTGATCTCTTTAAAACCAATAGAGATACAGTTGATGCAAGTTGTAAAAAATTCTTGGAGTTCCTTTTCTAAAGGAATGTATAACCTTTGGGATCTTTATTTTTAATGTTTATAATGTCAGAGGTACTTTTGTTCTGGCTTATGGGATTATTGCTGGTCACCTTCCTGAGATTTGAAAGACCATAAAAGACAAGCACCATACCTATTCCTCTAAATTATTATACCACAAATTAATAATTTGGTCCCTTTCTGAATGGATCTCTCCCCACAATTACACTAAAACACAGTGATGGGTCACACATTCCAGGGGGTCCAACTGGTCCTGGAATTCCTGGACTGCCACGATCTCCATCTTTACCAGGTTGCCCACGCTCTCCAGGACGTCCTTCCTTACTCATACCCGGCGGACCTTCAGGACCTTAATGACACACATGCAATAAACAAATACATTATACAGTATTGATATTAAAATGAAAACAAGAGCAACCATGGACCCAACCCCCCCCAACACTTTGTGAAGTACGTAGATAAAGTAAAACTTCATTTTCTAAAAAAGACACTTCTTGTCACAAATTGCTTATATATTTACATAAACAACATGATACCTTATTAAGACTTTTTTTCTTAAAGCACATGGAAACACTTAAAAATAGCTTTTAAAAGGAAATATAAACATCTACTTTAGCACACTCTTATACTTTATCATATAATTGGGAACCACCATGGCACTAAGCAGAGTCCTCCTATTTCTATTCATTTCTCTGCCTTTGGATCAGGCCCTAATATCTCTTCCAAAAGTTCAACTTTGCATTTTGCATGAATACGCTGTTGTTAGAAAGAATATTTTCCTACACTAAGCAATGTTTATAAGTCACATGATTATATCAGGGCTCAGTTTTCAGACAATGGCTGGCTTCAAGATCCATCTATGAAGAAATAGCAGTCTTGGATATCAATCTCTAGTAGACCTATCTTATATTAAATAATGTGTTTTATGACAATTTAAAGGGCATGTAAGAGACAGAAATTAGCCATAAAACATATATGGTAATTAAGATGTGTAATAACTATCTACATTTTTTTAAAAATTATATCAACACATTCTCAAAACCTTTTTTTTTTAAAAAAATTATTAACATTCACTGAATCTGCACATCTGAACCACCCCTCACCTGGAGGTCCTGGGGGGCCTTGGATCCCAGGAGCCCCAATTCCTTGATTTCCTTTTGCACCATTTTTCCCTGGCAGTCCTGTGAATTAGCAAACACATGTATATCCATCATATTTGAAAAATCATGACAGCCAGGTGAAGTTTATGATGACTGAAAAAAGGGAAATATAACCCCCATTTTCAAGAAGAGGAAAATGGATGACCCAGGGAATTACAGACCAGTCAGTCTCACCTCTGTGCCTGGCAAAATCTTGGAGCAGATTCTCCTGGAAGGCATGCTAAGGCACATGAAAAACAACAAGGTGCTTGGTGACAGCCAGCATGGCTTCACTAAGGGGAAATCCTGCCTGACCAATTTGGTGGCCTTCTATGATGGGGCTATGGAACTGATGGACAGGGGTAGAGCAGTTGATGTCATCTACTTGGACTTGTACAAAGCGCTCGACACTGTCCCTCATGACATCCTTGTCTCTACATTGGAGAGACATCAATTTGATGGATGGACCACACGGTGGATAAAGAACTGGCTGGATGGCCGCACACAAAGAGCTGTGGTCAATGGCTCAATGTCCGGCTGGAGACCAGTAACGAGTGGTGCCCCTCAGGGAATGGTGTTGGGACCGGTCTTGTTTAACATCTTTGTCGGTGACATGGACAGTGGGATTGAGTGCGCCCTCAGCACGTTTGCCGATGACACCAAGCTGTGTGGTTCGGTTGATACGCTGGAGGGAAGGAATGCCATCCAGAGGGACCCTGACATGCTTGTGAGGTGGGCTGATGCCAACCTTATGAAGTTTAACCATGCCAAGTGCAAGGTCCTACACCTAGGTCGGAGCAATCCCAGGCACAGCTACAGGTTGGGCAGAGAAGAGATTCAGAGCAGCCCTGCGGAGAAGGACTTGGGGGTGCTGGCTGATGAGAAAATGAACATGAGCCGGCTTCAGTGTGCGCTCGCAGCCCAGAAAGCCAACCATATCCTGGGCTGCATCAAAAGGAGTGTGACCAGCAGGTCAAAGGAGGTGATCCTGCCCCTCTGCTCTGCTCTCAGGAGACCTCACCTGGAGTATTGTGTGCAGTTCTGGTGTCCTCAACATAAAAAGGACATGGAACTGTTGGAACAAGTCTAGAGAAGGGCCACGAGGATGATCAGGGGACTGGAGCACCTCCCGTATGAAGATAGGCTGAGAAAGTTGGGGCTGTTCAGCCTGGAGAAGGGATGGCTGCGTGGAGACCTCATAGCAGCCTTCCAGTATCTGAAGGGGAGCTATAGGGATGGTGGGGAGGGGCTCTTTGTTAGGGACTGTAGTGACAGGACAAGGGGTAATGGGTTAAAATTTAAACAGGGGAAGTTCAGATTGGATATAAGAAGGAAATTCTTTGCTGTTAGGGTGGTGAGGCACTGGAATGAGTTGCCCAGGGAGGCTGTGAATGCTCCATCCCTGTCAGTGTTCAAGGCCAGGTTGGACAAAGCCTTGGGTGGCATGGTTTAGTGTGAGGTGTCCCTGCCCATAGCACGTGTGTTGGAACTAGATGACCTTAAGGTCCTTTCCAACCCTAACTATTCTATGATTCTATGATGCTATTATCTTTGCACAGTAAGAATATTTTCCCCCAATGAATTTGGAAGTCAGCATTTGATAATACTTCTTAAATAAGAAGAGGTAGTAATTCAAAAGCAAAAAGTGGGATGCAAAATAAGCATTTCTTTGTTAACCTGCACAGCCTAACTGGGTTCTAAATTATCCTCATTTCTACTGAATTAAGAGGTGATGTAACACCTGTTACACACACAGCCACTATGATTTGAGGGAATAGATGAAGGGCAATTAAGAAATTTGCTGTCATTGCCTTTACACTGGGAAAGTTTTTAAGAAGTTCTATGAAGGAAGTTTAAGGTATTCACCATGGTTCCTGTAGAATGCAGAATATATAGACGATCATCTTCTACAACATATGGCAGAATTAACTCGTCACCAAAGAAACACTGAGAGGAGCAAAATATGTACTCTCTTACAGTAGGAAAAAAAAATCAGTTTCTTCATAGAAACAGATATCTCTTTTCCCAACTCTTACAGAATAACCAAAACTGTAAGTGCCAGCTCCAGAGGAAATCTGCACATTCTGCTATTGCAGATGAAATTATAAAAGCACTGCAGAAAAATCATCCTTACATCCAAAATTAATTTGATGTGCTAGGTCATAGTTAATAAGCCACAAAGAAACCAAATATTTACTAACCATTTGCCTGCTTACCCTTGGGACATTACTAGTTAACTGCATTTCATACAGTTTTCCTGATTATTTCTACACCATAGGAAACAGAGGTGATGCTGGGACCAGTTACCAAGTTACAGACTTTACAAAGTCTCTTGGTCTAGTTGCAGACTATATATGCATGCCTAAAGTCTTGCAAATACATCAGATATCAGCTGGAATGCTCAGGTGGATGATTTACCTGAAAGTGTAAATGTTAGCTTTCCTAAAAAGAAATCAGAATATTTAAGAAGAGCATGAAGGAAGGAGTAAAAATGCTTGTCAAATAAAAAGAGCAAAAGGAGAAAACCCCAGGAAACCAGAGTGAGCATAAAGTTTGTTGCATGCCAAAAACAAGTCTATAGGGTAGCAGATAGCGAATAGCCAGTGAATAAATACTGTTCCTTAAAACAGCAGAAACAGACATTTGGAAGAAACCAGAAAATATGGAAATGTTGAAACCCATTTGATCTATATAAAATAATCTAAATGCAGTTAAAAATATTTGTGTGAGACTAAGAACTCTCTAAAGTGACCAAAACAAAGTTTGACTATAGCAGAACTGAACACTAGCTATCTCGTTGTATTCTTGTATTTTATCTTCTTCTGGTTTGCATTCTTTGTAAGCGGTGAAACATTCACACTGCACCATGTCCTCAGTTATACTTTGTGATACCAACCCACCTCTTCCCTTAGTTCACCCTGCAATAATCCCATGCAAAACTCAAAGCAGAAAACAAAGTCATAAAGTCCATTAGCACCATGACACATGCACACAGTACCTCTTGTCCCACGAGCCCCAGGGCGACCCGGGATGCCCATCAGCCCTGGAATGCCATCATTTCCTGGTAAACCAGGAAACCCTCTTGGACCTTCAGGCCCTCTTGGACCTGGTGGTCCTGGAAGTCCTTGGGAAGTGCTTTGGGATTGACAATGGTTACAGTTTTGCAGCCTTCCACTCTGGAGGATGGCAGGCAACTGGGCTGGAAGAATTCAAACAAAAAATTGCTAAGAGTGTTGGAACAATAAGATATAAAAATATTTCCCCCTAGTCACTCATACAAGACCAGCTGCTTCTCTTTAGAGAGTATGATACCTTTAGGCAACAAGATGGTAAAGTATGGAACCTGTGGAATACATTTCCACACCTGTAGGAAAACTATCAATCAGCAATGTCAACTTTCAAGAAAGTATCTATAGAATCATAGAATATTTAGGGTTGGACAGGATCTTAAGATCACATCTACTTCCAACACACCTGCCATGGGCAAGAACGCCTCACACCAGACCATGTTGCCCGAGGCTCTGTCCAACCTGGCCTTGAACTCTGCAGGGATTGAGCATCAAGGTCATTTCCAACCCTAACTAGTCTATAATTCTATGATTCACAACTTCCTTGGGCAACCTGTTCTAGTGCCTCACCATCCTAACAGTAAAGAAATTCTTCCTTATATCCAATCTAAACTTCTCCTGTTTAAGTTTTAACCCATTGCCACTTGTCCTATCACTACAGTCCCTAACAAAGAGTCCCTCTCTGTCATCTTTGTAGGCCCCTTTTGATACTGGAAGGCTGCTATGAGGTCTTCGCGCAGCCTTCTCTTCTCCAGGCTGAACAGCCCCAGTTTTCATGGCTTGTCTTCATATGGGAGATGCTCCAGCCCCCTGATCATCCTTGTGGCCCTAAATGTATATTTATTTATTATAATTATATTTGTATTATAATTATCAGAAAACTTCTTTAGCACTTTAAACAAGGGAAGAAGAGTAAAGAGGCTTTCAAACTTACTTCTCAGCACATCTGAGCACACCTGTCGAATAAATTCTTCTGAAAATTCTCGTGCCTGAATTGAACAGAGAACAGTTAAAAAAACAGACAGTATGCATTTGTTTGGGGGTTTTAAGGCACCCAAAATGACAAGGCTGAGGTCCTATACATACAGGTTTTCCATCTGATCCAGGTGGTCCCGGGGGTCCTCTATCTCCCGGCTGACCTCTGAGACCAGGAGGTCCAACCAAACCTGGCAGACCAGATTCTCCTTTTTGACCATTGATGCCTCGAATGCCTGGATCTCCTTTCTCACCCTTCTAGAATGCAAACCAATGAAAAGCCAATCATATCTTCACAGACCATTGGGAAGCTAGGTAGCACCAAGCACACAAATTCTGAGAAAATCTTCACCGATTATCCTCATGAAATTAATATAAGTTGTCACTGAAAATTAACTTGATACTGATGAAATTATTTGACTTAAATTTATGGAAGTTTTCAGCTTCTTTAATAACTGTCTGATACAATTACTTACCAAATATAACTAGAAATAAACTAGCTTTTGTTTGTTTTTTACTTTAAGGACCCATTTTACTTAATAATTAACGCAAACTAAAATAGTCTTCCTAATTAACATATAGAAAGAAAGGATTTATTCATTTTTTTCATGAGAATTAGATCATTTGTTACAGTACATTAACATCCTTAGAAGGCTGGAAAATTAGAATTGAAATTCTGGCATCACTGAAGTTCTTGGCAGACTTCCTGTAATAATCAAGATTTTTACCCCATATTATTAGCATATAAGATGAAGAAAAAAAGCAGGTTTTATTTTAGTTAGGGTACTCATATATACATATGACTAATAGCAACTGTAGACCATTTGCTTCACTGGTAAAGGTTAAAATACTATTAGAAAATATTTTGATTATCTTCATCAAAGTAATGTTTTTTCTACGCACGGAATTAGCTATTGCAATAGGTCAAGTGGAACTCCTTCCTGTGCTGGAGCCAAACATCAGTACAATGCAATTTGGTACGGGATCAAGACTAAAGTTAGCATACTATGTTTGCTCCCTGTTGAGTTTTTCTTTCCATTTTTGCACAGCTTCTGCATAATGTTAACAGTTGCTTCAAAATTTTCTTTCACCCTTTCCAACCATCAAAGATGGAATTATGGAAATAAGGCAGCAATATGACAAAACTTATTGGAGCAAATAATGTAAATTTAAGAATCACTCGGGCAGTCTCCATAAACTTACACTGAATTTTAAGTTACGGTATTTATATTATTTTGTATTATTCTATATAGTACTTATCAAAATTATTTACATCAAGAAAAGTTCAAAGCTTTCTGGCTTGATCTGAATGAGTAACAATGCCCAGGGCTGTCCACATGACAGGGTTGCAAGCTTCAAATTCACTATTGGATTACTCAGTCTTATGCAGACAGACAGCCACTAAAGTAAGGCAGGTATTTTTTCCTCTTAAAATAAAGAGAAATTGTACAAAATGTGACAGATGTCAGTCAAGTGACTAAGAGCAGTGCTGGAAAGATGTTCTACCAGCAAGATGGCATGCATGAACTGAACAGCAACCCATACCCTCTTCCCACTTCAGAAGTTCTACACTAATTCAGAACTGACTTTTTCCAAAGATGTATATGTATTTTATTTCCTGGACACAGTCCATTTGAATGTTGTAGTCACAGAATTTATACTCTTAGTTACACCATGTAGATTTGTACTTGTTAGTTTCTATTACATAACTAGAAATGTTTTTTTCATTTAACAAGGTCAGCAAGGCTCAGAGATAAACATACGGAGCAGATGCAGCTGCCTAGGGCTATACTAGAGACTGTATGTGCTGGGATCTGAAAATCATGCTGTTCTTGTAGCTAGAAGTTGTTTGTTTTAATTTTAATTACTTTTACAGCTATGGACTATGTTTACATAACAGAATCCGACTTGGAAGCTGATTTATTTGGACTAAATGTTAAAGGGCCTAGAAAGCATTAAGAACCAGTGAAATATTGTAAAAGTGGCACCAATTGTAGAAAAACATTACAGGCAAGAAACCAGTATAGAAACAGCAAGACAAAATGCTGGAATCATCAGCACAACTGCCTGCAGAACTTGCCAAAAAGCAAATTAAACTGTTGAGGGAATGTTTTCTGCAGTATACCTCGGTCTTGTAACACTCAGCCACATCCCATGTGTGGCATTGTTTTTTGACCATTGCTATTAGCAAAAAGAATAAAAAAGAAAGAAAGGAAAAGCGCTCAGTAAGTTTGGAGAATTACAGACTGAAGAAACTTTTGATTGAGGAGTCAGAGTCCAACAGGAGACAACATATTTTATAAAAGTATAAACTCATTTTATAGGTCTGATAAGTAAATACCATGGCATCATTGTATCTTAGTGTAGAGTAAGAATTATTTATTATTTATTTATTATAAGAATTAGTAGTATTAAAAGGACTTTTCAGAAGCAATTATTATTACTATGATTTCCGATACTTAAAAAGGCTAGCTCTATAGTATGGAAATAGGATTGCAAACATACATTTTACAGATTTACACATAATCTGCAAAGAAATGGAATAATTTTGTAATACTGTATTTGTCATTACAAAATACTTACCTCTCCTCGTTCTCCACTCAATCCTTCTAGTCCCTTTAGGAATTAATAGGAAGAAAAACAACAACAAAAAAAATAAAAACAAAAAAACAAGTTGAGCCAAATTACTTGAAATAAAAAAGATAGTATTTTTGTCTTTTGTTTTCAAGAAGTAATCACAAATGTCAATTTTTAAAGATTCTGTGATTGCTATTTATACAAAAAAAAAAACAAGCTGTATGGAAGGATGGAAAATGTATATTGTGGTGAATTAGCACTTTAATAATACTTTCAATATCATATACCAAAAGGATAATTTGGGAATATATCATACATATTATAAACAAATAGACATAATACAGACAAAAAAAACCAAAATAAATAAAATTGTGTTCTAGCAAAAGGAAACACTTGAGTTTACCTGTTTAATACCATCTCACTTGGCAGAAATCAAGTTCAATGCCTTTGAAATGCAAATGCAGTTTAAAAGCAAGATTTTGCATGTTGGCAAATTATTTTAGTGTCATTTCTGCCACACGGTTCAATGGTGTTATTGATTAAGTTCCATGGTAAGATGGTAGTTCAGTGCAGGCTTTTTCACTTTTCTGATATACTGTTATGGACAAGGGAATGCACCTTTGAGAAGTCCTGAAGGTCTGAGAAACCTTGGAAAGACCTAGTGCTGTCTACCAGAAGTATCTGAATGACTGTTTTTTTGGTTGCTGACCAAACCAGATAAGCATGGGAAACAATTTTAGACTAAGCATGTATTATTTTTTCAGCTTTCTACAGAAAACAAAAAAAAAAGGAAAGCAATTCAATTTCATCATTCTATCTGAAAAAAATATTTAATGTTTTCTTTCACTTTGTTTTATGCTATGATTAAAATAATAAACATATGAAAAATTTTTCCATTATTTGCAAAAATAATAAAACAAAGTGTAATTTGTAAAATGTTAGAGTTGGACACTACATTTGGTTAAAATCAGTGAACAGCCATTTAGTTGAAACTATTTCTTTAAAAAAAAATCTGCTCAGCTTTACTATTGGATTCCTGTCAACTTACATTCCCCTGAGAGTGATAAAACTAGGCTAACATACAGTGTGGATCTCCTGCCCGTGCCTCAGTGGAACCAGCTCCTTCTGGCTAGACAGGAAGCTGTATCCATGTTGTAATTCTGAAAAAAAGCAACCATGACTTCCTTCCAAGTCTCATTTTAGATATGTACCTCTAACAAATACTTCTCTGTTTAGACATGACATAGACAACGGAGTTAACAAGTATTTATAAATACTAACAGTTATTTGCTGTGGTGTAACAAGATAGCCAACTATGACACAATTAGAATACATTGGCCCAGAGCTAAAGAGAAACAACTGGATCTCACTGATTTTCAGCTGAAACAGGAAACATCTGTAATTTATGAGTGCAGAAGACGTCAATAATGCTCCTAGTATAGTCTAGGAGGTAATCAACTACATGAAAGTGTAGCATGGTACATGCAAAATCTTAACAACTCAAACATCACTCTTACAGCCTTTACACAGAAGCCACTTTGTGCTGTTATCTGCATTTTGTATTTATAGCTGTTTCATGAAAATTTTTAATGTTTAAGGACTTCATAAAATAATCCAGAAAAATGTACTTCTGGTCTGTTTCTCAATATATATCCCAGAACCACAGAAACATGTAGGCTGGAAGGGAGACCTCCATGGGTTCAAATTCTTTTTCAGAACAGATCCAGCTACAGCAGGCTGCTCAACACCCTGTTCAGACAGTTTTGTCACAGCTGCTGTAAGCAGCCTTCTCCAAAAGCAAAATGCTTCTCCTGTATATCAAGCTGGGATTTCCTGCTTTCCAACTCGTGCCCATTTCCTCTTGTCCTTCCACTGTACACAGCTGAAAAAAGTATGGCTCCATCTTCTCTGTGTTGTGTTTATTTTAAACATATTAAGGTTATTTAAGAGGAAATTTATATAACTATGTAATCACTTTATGCATAACTACGTATCACCTGATGCAAAGATGTATCCTTGTTGATGGAAATAACCTTAAGAAACAAATAATGAATCACGGCTCTCTTGAATGAGGATTGCTATTAGAACAGTACCTGTAAGCCTGGATTTCCTTGTCTTCCCTTTTCTCCTTTCAGTCCCTTCACGAAAGAAGCACATGTTCTTAGAATACACATTTATCTGGGAGACATAACTAAACTATCAAAAATAACACAAACAGGTAAAATCTCTAAAATCTCATCCTAAACAAGGCCAAATCAATCTGTAAAGTTACTCTTTAAGAGTTCAGACCAGAAATTGCAGAAGGATAAAATTTCTGCTCTGAACACAGAGGAGTCAAATTAAGATTTAATTAAGAATTAACTCGTTAGAATATAGCAGGTAGGCAGCTGCTACTGCTCAAGCAAACCTTCTGTGGACCTTAATCTTAAAAAAAAAAAAGCTCCTGAATGAACACCTCAGACTTGTAATATGAGTATTGCCAGACGGTCTCATTAAGAAACAAAGTTGAGTACCTGCATACCATTTTCACCTTGGTTTCCTTTGTCCCCCTGCAAAATATTAGAAGTCTCCATTGTAACTTGATCCATCTCAGAGACATGTAGTCTGTATTTTAACATAGTAAATACAAGAGAAGCATCTAATAGCTTTTATTTATACAAGTGAAAACAAATCATTTTGTCCCCATGTACACAAACGCTGAGAAAAGTACAGAAAGTTACACTAAGAAGGGAATCGGTCACAGAACTATCAAAAAGAAAAGTGGATACTCATATATCGAGGTCAAATTAAAAAAATACAACAAAATGAGGTGGAAAATCCAACATGATTTTATCCACTCAGTGTATGGGAGTGGAAAGGATTGTAGGCATGGAAGAGGAGCAGTATTGCTGATGGGTTAAATTTCATCTGAAAGATAACACTAAGTATACTTCCCTTCACCCATAGAGAACTGAGTATAAATAATTTCTGTAATACTTATTATAAGCCCACTGAATGCAGAAGTTACACATGACATGCCAAAGGAAAAATATCTTTTTCATCAGAAAAAAAAAAATATATATATTTTGCTCTAGTTCTTATGGAAGCCTCCACAAAAGACTGTACAATAGACTTTAGAGATGTGGTAGTACTTGCTAGAAGATGTAAAGTAAATATAGAACCACAGATCATACTATTATGCACTATAATTCATAATGGAAATTTCATTAATACCCATGTCATAACATTTCATGTTAACAGATTCTTCATTTAGGCCACTCTCTATGAAAAATAACCATTTTCCCACAGAACGGGCCTTCCAAAATATACCAACTATTCTCTAATAATAACGGCGTGTATAGGAAAAGGAGTTCCCTTAATAATGATCACTTGTAAGAAAAGCACTTCCAAGAAAAGATGAAATTAGTGTAAAACTGGAAAGAAACCTTACCTTTATACCCTGGGTACCAGGAATACCTGGGTAGCCTGGTTCACCTGGAGCCCCTGGTATTCCTAGTTCTCCCTGAATAAGACAGTAACTCTGTGTCAGTGATGTGCTCAGTAAAAACATGTATTTCATGTATTCTCAATACACTACATACTTCGGCTATGATATTTTGAAATTTTGTAACTGAGGCTGATTGAAATGTCTGAAGAATTCATGAAGGGATGTTGAATACAGAGAAGCCACAAAAAGGATCCCTAACTCTAAGCTTCAGTTTCCAGTATCTGTCTTTTTTGTTTAAGTACTGTTTCATATTGAAAAAAATGCCTTGTAACTGATCATGGAAAATCAGTATATCATGGAGAAGTAAATTAATCCCTTCTTTAACTACAGTACTTACAGATTCATATTTACCTTGGCTCCTGGTGATCCTGGTTTCCCCTGCATTCCAGGTTCTCCTTTATCACCCTATATAACAATATAAGAGTGTGGCTAACACATCTTTTTTTTTTGTCACATGTGGTATGACTAGCAAAAAAAACAGACACTGCTGGGAAATTTGCATTTAAAAAAAGGCACAGCTAGTGACTGAAACGCTAAAGTTCTACTCCCTTACATGAAACCTAAAGTTTCAACTTTCTCACAGGAAAGATGAGATGCAGATGACAACATGTGATCTGCCAGCCTCTGCTCACCTGTCCCTTCTCTACTTGCCTAATTTCCTTTGCTCGGTCATACCATGTTTGTGCATTGATTTCATATTTCCACCATCTTATTTAATAAAACTCTGAGAATCCTCAGACCTGTCTGAGCCAAAATATCTATTTATGTTTCTTTTTTTATTATAGCCTATGGAATTAGGAATATACTCAGTACAAGGATTTTCATTAAAATCTAAGAATTATTGGTTACTTCCTAGTGCTGTTGCGTAAGAATGAGGTTATTAAGAATGATTCAGAGAGAATCAGCCTGTATTCTGAATGAGAGATACAAAGCAAAAACATTCTTCGCAAATGAAAATAAAGCTAATTTTAGTCACTTCATAGGTATTCAATCTTCTTTACCATAGCAAACACTGACCACTTTGAGAAATGTTAGCTTCAGTATACAATTTTAAATAAATATGTACTTTTGGATATAACATTAAGCATGTGTGGAAATTGAGCTAAATGTAAATACAAAATTCAGGAAATGGATTCTAGATTCCTAAATTTTCTCTCGGACATAAAATTTGGTGCTTACTGACCAAAACTCATCTTGGAGCAAATTAAAAGGTTACACTAACAGATCTGGATTTATAGTATCTCTTTTGGTTTCTGAGAACATGGGTCAAATTAATTCTTGCTGTAGCTGCAGTGCGATCAAAAAAGTTACATCTGAAATAAATTTGGCTCCTTGGGTGGAAAAAGCAGCACGTAACATTTTTTAACACAATTAAAATATAAATAAATGTAACATAGGCAGAAAGTTCTGATGTATACTGAGAATTATCTGGCTCCCAATATTGCAGAATATTTTCCAGGACTCAAAACTGAAACGATGTCTCATGACCATTTCTGCAATTGTTCCAAACCTCATGGGATGACAGGCACCATATATTGAGCTATATTAAGCTGTCTTGAGACTGAACTATCATATAAGGTAATAGAGGGAAAATCATGCAGCAAGTCACCAATATTTAATATGCAAAAAAAATGGGCTGCAAAATCCTGGTGTTTTGTCATCTGTAAAGCAGTCTAAAGCAGTCATTCATCAAATCACAAGCAAATTAATACAAACATTTACCTTAGGCCCAGGAGCTCCAGGTAGACCAAATGAGCCTTCTGGTCCCATCAAACCCTACGTATTTGTGAAAAAGACAATGACAGTTCTATACTCATCTAGAGGAATAATGTCTTCAGTATAGTGTATTAGTATGATTAGTATTAGCACTATATTACCATAGTGAAATAAGCAGACCAGGAAACATAATGTCTCGTCATATCGCAATGCAGGCTGTAGCTCTGATACAGCACAGTGGATTATTTAGACCTTCGATGGCCTAAGGAAGGGCTACTGTGTAATGGAAAAAAAGCATGCAGGAAAAAAGCACAGCGCTGCCATGAAATACTCCTGAGAGAAAGAATTCTGCAACTCAAAACCCTGTCTGTGTGATCTAATCTTTAACATATCCTTAATATGTCCTTAGCTATAATTGAAAGTGACACAAGAGTTCCTTAGTTTCCATTTAGGGTTCCCAAAACCAGCAAAAGTATATGTGGCATTTCATAATTCTCTTCCTTTTTTCCGACTGTGTGTGCCTCAAAGGCTGCCGTGCTTTGACTGCCTTAGCAAACTTCATAGAGATTTACTGGAGCAGTTCACTTGGCGGCCACACCTTTGCAACTTCTGCAGAATCTTCAGGATTGAATTGCTCATTCAAGAACCCAATAGCTTGACACTCCAACACATGCAAAAAGCTAGAGCATTGCCACAACAGTCCCTTAGACTCTTCTCATGGAAACATGGTGATAAAGGCATATTTAGTTGTCTTTGCTCCACACATAAAGTAAGAGGTACACTCCAAAAAATAATCAGCTATAAGAATGTACTTAAGACACAGCATAAAAGAAAAGCATAATAACACAGAAAGTCAAACAATTAAATAAGCCCTGGAAATCTAACTTCTCAGAGAATTTTGGCAATGATTCTAATTGACAGTATTTTCAAAAACTACTGTTCTTATTGTTATTTAATCTTTGCTTTCATTCAGAGAAAACCAATCACCTTCTGTAGAGTACTAAATGTTAGGAACTATTCAGTTCCATGAAGTTTCTGAGGTCTGCTTCCACTCATACCCTAAGAGACAGCATATTTCCATGAATCATTTGCATGTGGCCTACGTTCAGCACCAGCTTTGTTACAGCAAGCATAAGAAAATATTTATTTTGTTTGGAACCAAACCTTGATTATATTAAGAATGCCTGAATGCACTTGCACATCAGACCTGCTTCTTCACTTGTTCTCTTTTTATTTACGTAACAAAATAATGTTTTATTAATTTTCATTTCTCTGTAAGGCTTAATTCAATTTGGCTGTTCTAAATCAATCCTCAAGTTATCTATTAACTGCCTCACTTCTGAAATACAGATGTCTTCATTGTGTGGTCTTTTCTGCATTCCTTGAATGCTACCTTCCTTTTGCAAAAACCATTGTGAAATTATTATTTTCTTCTCCTCAGGTCCTGTTCTGTGCTTCTTATTAGCACATGAATCAATACAGAAAAACAAGCACAAGTTTGGGGAGGGACAGTGGGAAGGGATGAGAAATGCAATTAGGGGATTTCCGGCTCCTTTCTCAGTGCCATGTCAGTGTTGCTTTGTGTTTCAAGCTGTGTAATACACTGAGAGCCCACCCTCTAACAGATCCACATTAGATCGCTTCCAGTTTATGCACACACCAGCCCTTGGATTACAAAAGTGATAAATATTCATCACAAATGTCCCTCATTCATTTCTCTTATATAAAGTAGAAATACTGTGTGGACAGAATAGCTTTTGATTTTTGATTTATTTTTTTACTCGGATGTGTCTACATCCACGTTAACCTGCAAACATAGGCTGGAGATGGCAGATCAGAAAAATATACTTAGTATAATTAAGGATCAGGCATACAGCTGCAGAAATGGGAGAAATAAACCCCAGCTGTCCTGGCTTCCTTTCCTGCACTTTCATTACGAGGCCATATTTAACGTATTTAATTTTTAAGACTACAGGAAGACAACTACATGAAATCAATACACTGCAAGAAGAAAACTCTGAGATGCAATATACAAAAAGCTTGAGAACTTCATCTGAACACTAAAGCATGTAAAATTAAAAGAGAAGAGCATGTTCTGAATAAAAATAAATAACAATTCAAGGACATAAAATGTAGCAGTACACCCCCATTTTCCAGAACTGACACTATTTATGTGGCAGATAAATGAATAAATTATCGATGTTGGCAATTATTACTGAAGAAGAACTTGTTACTCAAGAATTTTCCCAAGGTATTAATAGACCATCCACAAGCTTTCCATCTGTTTTTTCTGGAACAAACATATTCAGCCTGACTAATACAAGGAAAATCCTACTATCTTTTCTGGTTGAAATTCCCCAATGTCATAAAATATGTTCAAATATTCCATGCATCAATTTCCTACTTATTTTATCAGGTGACAAAAGATACATTAAATGAGCTGACAGGAAGCATGAATAAATTATTTTCAAGAACCAGATGATATTTCTCTAAATAGAATTTGAAGAAAACATGTTAGAGGAGTTACTTGAATAAATACATACACTTTGGAATCCCACAAGGCTTTATTATAGCTGATGCCTCAGGCATTTTCTTTAACTTCGCTCAGAAAGAAATGGAGAAAAATTTTCCAGCAATAGGAAATAAAAATGGTTAGAGGCACAGGTGAGAGATTAAATGTGCAAGTGTTACTTAGAAGCATGGAAATTTGAACTTCTAGTTCAGGGAATGTTTTGTTCAAATCTGGTTTAAACAACTGCAGTTACTGGTTGTCAAGGAAATTTGTTCTTTCCAGAGAAGATCCTTAGGTGGCTGAAAAGTCCTTTAAGTTCTTGAAAGGAAAATTAACCAATGTACTCAACTTTATACAAGAGGGCTTCTGACAGCCATAATGTAGTGGTCATGCCTGATGCAGTCAGGAAATCAACAGCTGCTGTGTGGATGCAAGGTAACCCAGAGTGAGAGTAGCCCAGAATTTGCAAAGTCCAAACTGGTTTAAATCTTTCTCTCCAACCAGGGCTGCACTGGTTTTAATTGATCTTATGTTTTATTAAGGAACTGTGAGCATTGCAAAAGAAGAGAGCTCTTCAATACATGTACAGACATTCATATGCCTGTATATGGTCTTTGTATAACCTAGCATTATTCAGAGAGCAAGTTTAGGGGGTCTCTCCTTTGTCTGTGGCTATCTTCAGAGATGGAGGAGAAAGCACAAACCATATTTTAGTTCTGAATGTTTTTAAATGAAAAACAATAAAGCAAAGTGAAAATCAAGAAAATAAATAGGAAAAAATATCAGATATGTGGACTGTACAACTTTGAAAAGTCTATTTGCACTTTAACTAAACTTTCTCAGCTTCTTCAAGTGATAATCCACATATGCATTTGGATTACACATGACTAAGCAGTACTCAGCACAATCACAGCACACTAAAGATTTAAGAGTCCTTTGTAGAATCCATCTCAGCATCATTCTGACAAATGCACAACTGAAACCAAAAGACCACTTTCTTACTGTGACTTCAGCTCCAGAAGTGTAGAACTCTTAACAGAGAGCAGACTGTATTTACAGTTAAAGAAAACAAGAAAAATTTTTTGAAAACCCTATTCCTTAAAAGTACATCAAGAACAAGTTTGCCACTACTGATTCAATATTTTTAAGTGAAAGAGAATGACAGCATATTCGGGACTTATATGTGGCTCAGGTATCTGACAAAACAATAGAAATATCTTCCCAGAAAAGAAGTTTAACAGTGTTAACAGTGAGGATGCTTAATAATGGAACCATGTAAGCATTGTTGAACTTCCATATTGAAAAAGATCGTTATTTTTAAGGCAGCGTATGTTCAAACAATTATGCCATTCCCACTAATTAATGCAAGATCTCTAACTAGTTTTATGCAGCTGTCCCTTTTGCCTTTAAAATTTCGATTTTGCAAAGTCTACAGGTACTTGCACCAACCTCCAGAACAATTATTTTACTACTGTGCTTTCTAAAGGACACAGAAATCACCCTAATCAGACAGTAACAAAGATGCAGTAAACTGGAATGGCTAAAAAGAATGTTTATTTTCTGTTTCCTACATTCTAAAATCAAAATCTCTCTTTAAGCGGTTTGAAAATTCAGTGGGCTCTGATATTCTCACAGTCTTTGTCAAAAGCACACTATCACTAAAGTATCCTGAAATTCATCTTCAGAAATCTATTGCACACTGTGACTACATTTAAGTCAGTCTTACCTTTCAAGTAAGACTGAGTACTTTCAAAGTTAATTCAAATTAGCTAAGTAAGAGACTAAATTCAGACTAATGTGTTTGCTGAACTTGTTTATCAAATGTGGAGTCAGAAAATCATCAATTTTAAAAGAAAAGTAGGTATATAACACTTGGGGGGGAATTCAGAGATTAGATTTAGTCTGATCATATTTGCCAACCTGAAAATAATGGGTTGCTACTGTACTTGCCATTGCTTGTTTGCATATGAAAAATAGAGAATGACAGCATCAAAATAATTTGTTCATAACACCATTTTACATGTCATATATACATACATACATACTTACAGTATCTCCTGGTGACCCTTTTGATCCTGGTTGACCTGGTGGTCCAATTTCACCCTAAATGTTTCCACATAAGGAGGAGAATTCTGTGATTAATATATGTATAGTTGACGAGTTTCTTTAATACACCTTAATTATGAAGATTTATTTACTTAGGATTATTTTTCAAAGTATTATAAACTTACTCTTAAATTATTCATTCCTTACTTTTGAATTATTCATTCCTTCTGCAACAGTTGAAATAAAACCTAATGAGAGATTTTCAAACATGCCACAAAGAATTTGGAGCACATCTCCATTCATTTGCAGCTTGATTTGATGTCCTGAATCTCCACTAGGAAAACCCTTCTCTGAGCACAGACTAAAAACCCTTACTTTGGAAATGTATGAGCAGGTTTTAGCTGTGTTTTGAACTATTAATAATACCTTTTGTCCTTTTGCTCCTTGATTTCCAGGGATTCCAGGAATTCCCTGAGGGGACAAAAGAAAACCTTTTCAATATATAGAATAGTTTATCCAGAAAATAATATTTAACACCGCTACCCCTTCATGTCTTCATTAAATGTAACACTGTCATACGATTGAGGTTTAAAATACGGGCAGGAAAGAGAAAATTCAGAAAACACATAAGAGAAAAGAGCTTCAGCTAGCAACGTGCTAACTATTTCATCCGGGGATACCATGAAACACTAATAGTTCAGTCACTTCCCAGTTCTGTCATGCCAGCAGTCCATATCTGCCGCTGGGCAGGCTCACATGTTCCTGGTTGCCCACCAAAGCTGCAATGCTTTAGTGAAATCCTCGACTGGCACAGGGAAAGAAAACACTTTTCATTATCCATGAGATTTCCCACATAAGACAGAGCAAAAGTCCTGGTCAACAGAACCACAAGTAAAAGAAATCCTATTTTCCTATATAACATACATGATTTTCACAAAACAACAAAAGATGTATGCTAGCTTCCACCTCCATAAATACTTGAACATAAATATTCTGCCATTTCTTCACATCACTGCTCATTTAGCTCCACAGTATATCTCACAGTTTTCTCACAGTGGTCATTTACTTGAACATAATTCAGATTGAAAACAAAACTCCATTTTTATTTAAAACTGCAGTCTACATTCAATTAATCTATTTTTTTCTCTCAAGTAGCACTATTCAAATTTATTGGACATTGTTCTTATTTGTATCACAAGAATTTGGCTTACAGACTTTACATTTTAATCTAATATTGAAATGAATACGCTGGTGGTGAAAAAGACACCACCAGAACAAATGCATTGTGTGGAGAAATAGAAAAAATAACATGATTGTAACAACCAAGAATAATCTGATAGCTTCCATATGGATTACATCTGTGTAGTGCTGGATTGGAAAAGATACTTAACTGTTTTGCAGTTTACACACAGCTTCTAGTTAATAATGACCACATCAAGCAGAAACAGTTCATTGGTTAATGGCGTATGAGCTAACAAAGACATCCTGAGCACTTACATGTCATAAAAATTCCAATGTACCTATCATTGAGAGATCAAAGAATATAATAAAAAGATTTGGAAAACAATGCCTCATTCTGAGACTTCTACTCATATTGTATATCATAACTTCTTGCTAAACATTTGTCCAAAAACACCTTAGACCTTTTGCACAAATAAAGAAATGGAAAATAGGGAATATTTATCACTGCATTTAGGAACTTCCAGACCTGTCCCTGAGTTCTCAGTATAATTATTTAACAGTGAATTTCTGGAGCTGTAAAACATAAAACTAAATTGCAAATATCTGTACATGTAATACAAAACACAATTTCATATATCCTGCAAAAAACTCCCACTAAGCAGCAACCTTCTCATACTGAAAGGGTCTACCAAAGCTTTCCATGGTTACATTTCTATGCTATTTGCAGGACTCAGACAAGACAGTTCCACATACTTATCCAACGCAGTGAATGATTTACCACTATATAAGCATAGCTAAAAGAAGAAACACAATGTTCTGCTGAGCTGTGTTGAACTTCCTTGGCTATAAGAAATTGCTGAGAAAAGACATTTAACTTCACCTTTTTATCAGTAGCAAAGGACAACGCTCGAAGAACAACTGTAAACCTACATCGTATTTCCTGTGTGGGCTTTTTTTCCCCTTTGTGCCCTTCTGACTGACTCTGCACTATTGAAGCACATGGAACTTCTGCTCTTATTTCACTGGGAGCTGGTCCAGACACTTAAAATTCTCTTACAGCTCAGTGACATTCACTGAGCTAAGAATGAATCTATCACTTATGTTAATGTGAGTGATCCCCAGAGTACATGGGGTGGAGATTTTCAGTTATTCTCCACATGTCAATTGGCACAAAAGGAGGAGAATGAAGTGGCTAATTTGGTCATAAAGAATGACTCTTTCCCATGAGAGTTATTTTTCTCTATAGCTTCTATGGTTCAGTAATTACAAAGACTAATGTCTGTAGGATTAGCTCCAGCATGCCTAAAAAATTAAATTTGGTTTCCTTCTTATTATCTATTCCCAATCTATTATTTCCTTTTACATGGATAATTTGGTTACGACAACTGGAATCATTTGTACTTTCCCAGAAGACAAGGTTAAAAAGTAGTTTAGATATCCTGAGTCTCTTTCCTAGCTTGTAGTTCAAAAGCCAAACCAAGCTTTGGAAATGTGTCTTGTTCCTAAACAGGGTCTTCACGTGTAGTACAAATCCTCAGAATCTGAGCGTTTTTTTCTCTATCATAAGTAATAAGGCACTTTTATTACGAAGTTATATTTAATAAGGTGACATAACACTATGTATACTGTCAAGGAAACCTTACTCTATCAAGACATGTATTCTTACTTTAAAGCATGAGGCAAAACAACTAGTTTTACTCCATTTTGTGAAGAGTATATTGCAACTAATATTATCACAAACGCCTGTGTTTAATCAAAACTTAATATGAAACAGATTCATCATGCAAGTTTTCTGCCACTAAGGGAAACACAATGTTTGGAACTACTACAGATGGGAAAACTGCCACCCACTGGGAGTAACAGAATCAATGCTGTGGAATAATTCATGATTCACTGGCCTATGGAAAAAAAAAATGCCTATGGGGATGTCCTTTGCAAAGCTATCAAGCAACATTTTGTCCATACGAAATAAGAAAAAGGGCTTGTCATTTGAAATCTTCTTTCCTTTGTCTTTCCAGAAAACTTATTTTAAATTGTTTGTATTTATCACATATGCATATTGGTTATAATATCAATAAAACACATCATTACATTTCTAGACAAAACAGCTAAAAATCAAAGCATCTGCTGCACTGTAGAGATTTCTGTCCTTATATGAGTTGGGCCATCTTATACTTCCAAATTAGTTAATTTGTTTCCTTTTTTTATTGCAAGCCTTAATACTGCCTTGGTTCTTTCAGCATCTTTCTCAATTATCTTCATCTAATTCAAATGTCTTCCTCCTTTCTTTCAATTTTTCCCTTAAATGGAAAGTCTTCCCTTACCCTGTAGAAGCATGTAACATTATTCATTATTTTAGCTTTAATCAGCAAGTACTGTAACCAGATGAAATTTAGAGCCAGCAAGATGAGCAAGTGAGCCTAATTTGTTGGTTAAAAAATGTGTCAATTCTAAAGACTCTCAACTGCAGTTTTATCACACACAGCTGAGTTTGTGCCTAAGAACTAATGTGATCATGTATCAGTCTGGCAGTTAACCAAGATTTTTCATTTATTGAGACACTGCTGTCTTTACCCTTTATTCAGTCTCTTTTGCCTGTTTAATCTTTTATCTTCCATCCTGTGTGCACCTAGAAGCCCATCAGCTTTCTAAACTTGTTATAGACCTGGGAAGGCTTTTGCAGGGGAGCCTCAAGACCTAAAAGTGACACTTGAATGCTACATAGGTAACTGAAACCACCTCTGTTTTTACTGAAGGTGCTGTGGGATACCTGATCTAAAATCTCACCCTCTGAAACAGATGCTGCAGTCTCCCTCATACATCTCAAATGGCTCTCAGTGGCAATGCCTAGGTGACCAAATCCCACACAACTTGATAACTTATTCTCTGAACCAAAATTACCTCTTTCACTCCCACCTTTCCTTTTCTTTGCTTGTTTGTATATGCCTGCTGCAATAGGTCTCTATAGGCTCAGACAGCAAAAGCTTCTGACAAAGTCTTTACATTGGCTAGGAATCACAAGGCATATAAATGTAAACAAGGATATCTAAAGGTTAAAGGAGCTATGGGTATGCTTCACTTACAAGAAACTGCAATGCTTAGCCATGGGTCTCACAGCTTCACTGCAGAATGAAGCTCATCTGAGTAGGCAATTAAGTCCCCTGACAGAGTCTTCCTCAGCAGCGGGCCCCACAGCTAGGACTTCAGAACACCCAAAACCATGAATTTGTTTCTATTGTGATAATGAGCTTCACTAATGACACTTAAACATTTATATATTTATACAATTCTGTATAAATATTCTATTTTATCCCAGTTTTAGCAATTTAAATAAATCTTCCATTCTTTGATAATACCTGGCAGATACAATGGATTTAACTGTAAAAGGAACATGGTTTCACAATCCCTGGAAAATTTTTCTTGTAGCTTTCATTAATCGTGAAATGTCTATTTTTGTTTTGGATAATATTAAACAGCTGGTTTTTTTTCCATGCAGCCCCACAAAAAATCCATTAGGTAAATTGCCTGAGGTCTTATATACAGATCAACTTGGTATAAGCATTTTTACTTAAGACATAAGCTACTTTCCTCAAAATACTTTTTCCACTTTTTCTAGTATTATGGATTATTTGTATCTCCCTCATGCTTAACTTTATGCCTCAAATAGGAGAAGAAACCATGCATAAAAACTATTTCCAGAAACAAAACAAAAATTATTTTACTTCTAAAAAGAATACTTATTACCCTATTCTATTATTTCTGCTGTCTATAATATTACCCTTCTCTGGAATGGTGCCTGGTAGCACTTCATTCTTCAGTACTGGCTGATAGCCCTACATAGAAAATACGAGTTTCTAGACTAAAGATAACATACTCATTATCATAAAAATTCTATCTCTGGAAGATGCAAAATTATAGAGTATCTCCAAAAGCTTCCTTGCTATGAACAAACTGTTTTGCAATCAATTCCCCCAAAACATGGAGTGAACATAAGCATAATTATCTTACTAATGCTTTACTTTCTTGGAGAAGGCATACAAAACTGTACTCTTTCAACATACTGCTTTAAACTCCTCACTGAAAACAGTACATCTGGACTTTTCTTGTAACGTCAAACATTTGATAAATACTGTCTAGGACAAATCACTATGGAACAGTTTTTCAAGCTATCCATTATTTCAACATTAAGATAAAAATACCTGAAATTATATAGGTTTTCTTTATTAAAAATTATCATGATTTAAAAATTTATAGTAAAACAATACTTCCTGTTTAAACAGTGACACCCTCTTAAAACAATGCAACAGCAATAAAATGCAAGGTAAGCACAGACCCTTTATTTCAGAGGGAGAAAAAATCTACAATATTCTCTACTATTATTGCTGAATATTGGTAAATATTTTTATTTATTTTATGCCTAAAACAGTATGGTCAGTGAGGTCATTTTGAGGATTATCTCATTTAAGTTATATTATTTTTAAAAAAGTGGATCCATTGATTAACATTTAGAAGCTTTTGTTAAAAGATGCTCACATTCTAAGCTGTTGTCCATGCACACAACAAAACTTCAAACTGTTTCCCTAATGATCATTCATAATTCAGGCAGTGACCCAGCCCTTACAAAAGACTTCTAAATAATGCACTGAGAAACTGCAATCAGAGTTTTAGTTTTAAAAAGTCCACAGGTGCTAATTTTGATCCTACTCTTTCCTTAAACAGTACAGCTGTTAACCAGGGTCAGCTGAAGGATCACGTTTAAAACAGATAAAAGTCAAGACTACTGATAAAAACGTTTTTTTTTTTAGTGTATACAAGTTCTTTGAATTATGTTTCAATCAAACAGCTCCTTCCACTCTGAATAATCTGCAGTTTTGATTCTCGGAAGACACTACAGCACATTACATGACCAACAGCAACAGAACAAGACTCAGATGGTATCTAGATGCTCCCATGATCCCTTTAAATGCCTGAAAAATATGACTGTTTATGTATTACTGATTCTTACTTGAAAAAGCATACTTGATGATACATGAGAGATTTACTGGAGGTATGTATGAAAGTACAAGTCAAGCCATAATTTGGATGAAAGTACAACAGTCAAGATACTTCTTAAAAGATTACAGCAAACACTTGGTAATCCTAACAGAATGAAAGAAACAATCCTGATTTTGATAATGCATAAAACATTTTATGGGAGAAAGTAGCAAAATATATGTAAAAGAAATTCAATGAAGCTGCATCTGCTACTAGTTGGAATTGATAACAAAGAAATAATGAGCTAAACACAAAGAAGCATTCCCACAGACATAACAAGCATTCACCGGACTAGCATAGGAGCTTTAAATTAAATGCAGAAAAGGAAAAAGCATTACCAAGATCTTTACAGTTATAAGACCAGAGTTCGCAAACACATTTTCTGGCAAATCTGTTATTAAAAATAAAACTCACACATGTTAAATGTGGAACACAGTGACCTCTGTTGCATTGCCAACAACACAGACCTTGGGAAAACTGCAATTTGAAAGCTGGAAATACTAATAGAAAATGAAGAGTGTGTATATCCTGTCACAAGCTGAAACTGGTGTCGCTGTTTCTTGTAAATACCCTGCAAAATAATATGAGTATCAGACTTGTTAAGTCTTTGTGGAGACCCTAGTCCTGGAAGTGACACCACAGTGCCTTGCCTCTGCCTGCCATACCAGGCACTAGCCTTACAGACACTGGAAACCAAGATCCAATCTGTCTAAAAAGTTTGTGCTGATTTCTAACAGCTGACAAACTGACCCATATTTAACACTCACACATAAACACCGATACTCAAGCAGTTACATGCCTTCAAAATGTTTTATAAGTTTTCTGCTGCTTAAATTATGAAGAAAAGCTCATGATGGGTCACACAATTCCAGCACCTTCAACACAGAAGAGAGGGCAGGCTGAGGATGGCAGGGCCTCCTCGAAAGGCACTGACTGCTGCCCTGCAACTTGCACACAACACACAGGGCTGTCTGACGCTGCAAGAGTCAGAGTTCTATTCACACAGGTCACACAGATGTGGAAGAACATGGTTTTCAGCCATCCCCATTTCCTGTAGTAAGAAGCCACTCAGTTATATCAGCAGTGAGCATGTTTAGCAAAAACATGCATTTTTTTCCATATGGTGTATACTGTGAAATTTGTCACAGATTGTAGCAAATGAAAATGGTAAAAATGTGTTCCAGAAAGGACTGTAAAATTGCTAGAAAATTGTTCCACTGCTGCCTATTAAGTACGATGTCCAGCATGCATTTTTGTCTAAGGAAATCCCAGAAGCTCTGACAGAATCTGTCAGTAAATAACAGATGAAAAAAATCCAAAATATTTTCTACATACTCCTATCCTTGTCAGAGAAGAAGTTCTGTGACCATTCTCTTAGTCCAAGTCTGCTTGGTAGTTCTTATCTATTTAAAAAATGGATGAGAAAGTTGTGCAGAGACTGCGATCAAACCCTTCCAGAGGACAAAGAGGAGAATCACACTTTGACTCACGCAAGAATCACTAAGACTAATTACTAAAGCAGAAATTAATTTGCACAATAAAAGTCAAAGGTTGTTTCTTTAATTAATATTTTTGTAGTCCATTTCTTTATTCTTGGTCTTAGCGGATCTAATAACATTAATTTTTCTGGTCCTGTAGTAATTCCATAATGGTCCAACATGACTGTGTCAACATCCTAAAGTCAATTTTTTTAAGCTTAATCTAAGAACAGGATCCCATAAGCACTGTATTCCTTGTGCTTCATTAGCGCAGAGTGCTATTTCTTTTGTGATATGTAAGCTTTTCAGAACAATGGCTGTACACAAACATACACTTTTTTTTTAATTACCTACCTTTAAAAAAAAAAGGCAAAAAAAAAAAAAAAAAGCAGCTTGTCAGAACATACAGCATCATGAAGACTTCCGATATAGCAACATGCGCTACAGATGAAAAAACATGTATTTTTCTCATGGCGGGGGGAGAGGGGGAGAGGTCTTACATCATCGTGACATTTTAATTAGGAGGAAAATCAATTAAACCTTGCAAACAGATTTAAACTCACTCTGACTAAAGACTGGTTTTTGTTTCCTTTTAGATGGGAAGCCAGCTTGCATTCAGACAAGAAATTGATTCACTGTATTTTAAATACATAAAGATTACTAAAATGAAAACATTAACTGCACCAAATTTCCCAAATTTGCTAGCACTGTATCTACTCGAGTGCCTGAGACTTCAGTATCAACTTCTCAATTTCAGTCTTAAAGATCTTTATGGACAGGAACTGTCTCATTGCTTCCTGAACAAAGGTGAACCAGCTGATCTCAGTTACAAAACTATCTATCCTCTTTACAGCAAGAATATTGAGTATAAGCAATGCTAATGTGTTTTCTCTGATGAAAGGATTTCTAAGGCTCATATACTGCAGGATTTCTAAGGCTCAAATACTGCAGATCTCCCTTATCTTCACTTTTCCCATTTTTACACTACATAGTATGTGACAGCCCATCTTGAATAATTGGCATAACCCTAATTGAGCATATTGCACAAGAATAATGCAATGCTATTGATTGTCGAGCACATGGAAGAAGCATGACAAGAAGCTAGTTACTTTGAAAGCCCAGGTAGCACCTGAACACAAAAACAACATAGAAGCCCTGCTTCAAATTGTTCGCTTGTTTTTCTCTTCCTCGCTTTCTGGAAGGGTTCAGATTCAACTATCTTTAACTAATGTGAATATCTAAACTGTGTAAGCCAGTTAAAAGAAACAGGCAACTTCACAAGGAAATGACCTCTTCTATTTGAGACAAGTACTTCACGATGGGATGAATACTCCTATCCAGGTGTAAGTTTCATATCAGAGAATAACCATATGTTACACAGGTACAGCAACTTTTTTTCCCTGGGTTGTTCCATATGTTGAAGAAGAATCATGAAAAACAAGAAAACTGCCTACCCTATTACTACCCTCTTGAAATTGTATCAGAAGAAGGAAAGTCAAACATCCTTTTGGTAATCCTCTTTTGATTAGTAATTAAGTAACTCACCAAAACTGTGTTGAGAAGCACAGAACAGAACAGCAATGGAAATGAAATAAACTAAACCAATAAATATTTATGGTTGCTACATTTTAACTGAGTGTCATAGCCTACTGCCTATGTTTGGTTTCTAAGTATATCAATCAGCTGAGCAAAGTTTCTGTTTGGTCTCCATTGCCACTGGAAACTCCAGTGGATATTTACCTAAACTGTAAATCAAAATCCTACACTTTATAGTGTATTAGAAAAGGAAGAGAAAAACATTTAGATGATGTGTTAAAGGCATTCAGATGTCTCTTCTTTTTATTATTCTTAAGCATGAACACTAATAGAGACACAATTCATACCAAAAAGAGGGCACTTTCTCTAAGAACCTGAAATACCATGTACCTGTGCTCCAGATGATCAGGGGACTGGAGCACCTCCTGTATGAAGACAGGCTGAGGAAGTTGGGCTGTTCAGCCTGGAGAAGAGAAGGCTGCATGGAGACTTCAGAGCAGCCTTCCAGAATCTGAAGGGGGGCTATAGGGATACTGGGGATGGACTATTCATTAGGGACTGTAGTGATAGGACAAGGGGTAACGGGCTAAAACTTAAACAGGGGAAGTTCAGATTGGATATAAGGAAGAAGTTCTTTCCTGCATCTTCCATCCCTGGCAGTGTTCAAGGCCAGGTTGGACAAAGCCTTGGGTGGCATGGTTTAGTGTGAGGTGTCCCTGCCCATGGCAGGGGGGTTGGAACGAGATGATCTTAAGGTCCTTTCCGACCCTAACTATTCTGTGATTCTATGATTCTATGGAGCAACAATTAAATGCACCTAGGAATTTGGCTTTGAGCCATACTACTAAGATACAAATCAAACACTTCATATTACTGTTATGTTAAAATGCAAAGATACAAATCCGTGACAATCGATAATGTGTGTACCTAAACAGAAATCACGCTGTGAAGCATTAGCTCCTAAAGCATAGCCCATGACTACGTGCAATTACCAACGTACGGTTTCAAAAAGCTTAGTCTAACTTTTGTACTTGTACACCATAAATGAGGGGAGAGAAACCCTACACACACTCTGCTTTTATTTACCATAAATGATAATTTTAGATCTGAAACTTTATTGTCTGACAAATATCTACAGATTGAAAACATTTCCATTTTGCATCATATGCTAAAACAACACCAAAAAAATCTATCTTGATTTTCCACAGCTTGCTTCCGAGACCTGACATAATGAAAGACCACAGTAAGCACAGTGTTTAGCGACTTGCCCCTTAGGACAGGCACATATTAATTACATATTCATCCTTTTTTTTGTCTAACACACTCTAACATAAATGACACTTTTTGTGTGATTGAACACAGCTGCTGAGCAATAACCTTGAACACAATTGCTGTGAATTACAGATGAAAGCAATACAAAAATTACATTCCTATAATCTTGTAAACTAAATCAATATATTCTATGCATTGTATTTTTGCATAAAATCTACTGTCTGGTTACTTATAATTAATAAAAATTATTTTAATTCTATCAGTAGAGATAGTAGAAACTATTATATTTTATATATATTTTATATCCAACCTCTAGTATGTGTGAAAGGAGATACTACCATAGACAAATACACAACTAATAAAGCTGGCATTGCTGAAAAATATTTACACACAAAGAGATAAAAATATCTTGCATATTACTTACTTGTAACTCCTCTGCTACAAGCCACAGATTTGAAGCTTACTCCACTGGTTGCCAGATATTTTCTTTTTTACAAAAGAACTTTTTTTCAATTTTTTGGTCTCTCTTCCCAAAAGACTACAAAGATGTTACTCCAATGATTTCAAATACTCTTTCATATCATACTTCAGTTAAAAAGTGATGCATATATGACTAAATCAGGCCAAATGATGATACCACCACCCAATAGTTGGCAGTACTATTGGGTGGGTACTTTGGCTTCCAGAACTTAATTTAAATTCACAAGTATTTCACTATGCATAGTGATCCTATACATAATGTTTCTGCTGAGGAATATTCAAAATCCATTTTATTAAATCTTATATCCAATGTGTTATTTATATTACTGAAGGATTTGACAGTGTCTTGAAGTGTTCCTTGAAAACTGTGGGAGTTAAGAAGAAAACTGTAAGGCAAGAATAATGGAGAGATGTCGGTGTTTCAAGATTTATCAGCACATGTGAAATATTGTTTACGAAAAGTATGAACACCAACTTTCCTGGCACTAAAATGGCAGATGTCAGCCCAACACAACATGTATCAGTAAGAACATTCTCCTCAAGAATCTCCTACTTCAGAAAAGCCTTTTCTGGATGTATGAAATTAGCACATGAGTTCAGGAATGCCTTCAGGTATTATTACTGACATCAGGTGGATCCACAAGAACGCAAATGAGTCCTTTTTTCAAATATCACATGTTAAAGGAAGTGAATGTTAATCACTTAAGGCATACCTACTTCATACCAGCTTTACTATGTAACTTTCAAGATCAAGCTCCTTGGGAGTAAAGAAATTCCTGATAAAGAACACAGTTGTGTGGATTTGTCCACTCAGCTCCTCAAAAATGTCCACCTCAGAAAGTCCGGTAATTTTTTAGAACTTTTTTTTTTTCTGTCCAAGCAGTAGCATATTAGCTAATACACTTGAAATGTATCTGTACGTCATTTGCTCAAAATAATACAAAACAACTCATCGGAAATGCATTTGCATGATAATGAGTTATAGTAAACTGATTTTTTTCCCACTTAAAAATACATTAAAAATCAAATTGTGTAACTATAATGTTAAAATACTAATAAAACATCTCTACAGAAAGATCCACTGCCATATTAATAGTAAGAAAATCTCAGGTTTTGCTAGAAAAAAGGTAGTGATATTTGTAAGCATATGCATATTGTGCTCTCTGCAACTGATGCAAAGGTCTCCAGTCTCCCAAATGCAACAGCATTTAAATAAGCAAACATTTTTATGCATTTTTGCATAACATTAGCACAAGAGGGGTTATCAGATGTGTACTGTATACATCCATACTGTCAACTTAATTCACTCGGTTTTGTGCTGCTTGTGTAGACTCCATCTTAGGCAAGCTGAGGGCATGACAGCTGAAGGCTGAAGCTGCAGTCTGAAGTGAATATAATAATTTCCTCAACGGGAAAAACCAGAGGTGGAACAATGTGTGTTACTGCTCTTACTCTACAGACAGTATAAACTTATGCCAAAGCACTTATTCTGGGAATGAAAGCTCACTTTCTAGTACATATAACTAATAAGTATAATATCAAGTTTAAAGTCTCTTCATTAAAATTTCCAATAAAAGTCCCAATTATTTGAATGCACAGAAGAAATTACACTCTTCAGAAGTTTGTGGTTTTGCGTAGAAACAGGACTAGTTCATTGGAATCACTACTGGAATCTGACTAAATAAGCACTGCCACTAATTTTGTGCTTAGTTACTGCACTCTTTTTACAAAGCTGCACCATCAAATGCTTGTGGCAGGAGAATTCTTTCACAATCACACTGATTTAATGTATTTTTTAATTCATACAAGATTAAAAACCTATTGAGACACATTTTTACAAACAACAAGCATCTGTTTATTGTAATAGAGCTCAGGTAGTCAGCAGGGAGGTTTTAAGTTGTACAACATATTGGTCAGAGGTATTTCTATCACTATGTTTTCACACAAGCTACAATGGAGGAGGAATGCTGGTATGTAACTTTTATCAGCACATGATTTAGTAAGAGAACTGCCAGCATAGCCATATAAAAAGGTCACTACAGCATGAAAGCATAAACGAGACTGAGTAATGTTTATGATTCTATGATTCTATGGCACATGCCATTCATTCATAATCGGCTTACAACTACAGCTCCTTCAGTTCTTTCTTACATTTTTTAAGAAATTGCCTCTGTTAACACGGCATCTATAAAATAGTCTTAAAGAAATGGCAGCAAGGTATGCCACCTTTTCTCCACTTGATTTTCCAAAGTTAACAGATTTGAATTAGCACTAACTGAAAAAAATGCAAAAATAAGTTTCCCAAGTCTCTGTAGACAAAATAAAGATGTACACAATTATATATAGAAGATAAGGATACAAGACACAAAGATACGTAATTGTAGAAAATTAATATAATTAATTGAATTGCATAGTGTGTGAAGACAAAAATTTAAAAATCAGAAATCATGAGGAACAGGCAGAAAATAAGAACTAGATGGGAGAGAACTGTTAGTTTTACAACTTAGAAAAGCAAGCATTTTCCAAGTTGCATTAGGTCAGTGGGTCCAAGTTTATTACAGCATTTATTGTGGCCCCAGTCCAGACTGAACTCTATGGGAATCTTTCCATTGACTTCAATACACTTTGGATCAACAACTATGCTGTCATGTCTTATATCATTTTTGTCAACTGGGAATAACCAAGTAGTTCAGACTAGTCTGCCTGACGTTTCAGAAGTTGTAATTACTTGTTCTTTTACAGCACCATTCTCGTATTTTTCTTCTTAATAGCAATTAACTGCTGAAAATGTAGTATGGAATGAATTTAGCTAAAATAACTTGTCAGTCAGAACAAAGAAGATAACCTAGGTTGTAAGCAAAGTCTGTTAAAAAGGCACGCACCTGAAGTGGATCTAAAAGTTATAATTCACAGGAAAACCTGAATTCAGTCTAAAAAAAATGTGGTTGAGCTTAAAAAAAGTACTGTGTAACAACTATTGAAAGCATTGTGCTGTCAAAACTGTCATCTCCCCCTTCCTCAAGTGGGAACAAGACTAACAACATCTGTTATAGTAGCTCTGGCGATTAGAAAGTCGTCAACAAGACTCTGCCCTGTCTATTCCAACAACTCAATAATTAGAAGAAGAAATAGAGAAACAATCAGTGGCAAACAATGATAGGACAAGGGGTAATGGGTACAAACTGGAACACAAGAGGTTCCACTTAAACTTGAGAAGAAACTTCTTCTCAGTGAGGGTGACGGAACACTGGAACAGGCTGCCCAGGGAGGTTGTGGAGTCTCCTTCCCTGGAGACATTCAAAACCCGCCTGGACGCATTCCTGTGTAACATTATCTAGGTGTTCCTGCTCCGGCAGGGGGATTGGACTAGATGATCTTTCGAGGTCCCTTCCAATCTCTAACATACTGTGATACTGTGATACTGTAATCACTAAAAAACTAATTCAACTAAGCTAATCTATTCGTAAAGAAATAATGATGTATGGCATATGCCTACCAGTCTTACTGCATCATGTGTTTAGGTAGGGAAAAACACCTCATCTGAATAACCATTTTACTTTATACATAAATGTATTTAAAGGTCAAAGTCTGACTTTTCAACAAAGAAATAAGGTATTCTTTTGACAGCCACAAGACATTACTTGCAAAGCAAACACTATTTCTTACTTCTGTTATGATTGTAACGCTGACACCTTTGAAAAGCAGGCCATCAGAGTTCACAGTTCAGCTGCTACTACTGAGGCATCTCAGACTAGTGGAAAAGCATGAATTTTTTTGAAGCTGAATAGCAGCTTTCCTCCTAAACAGGCTAGCATAGCTCTGACACTCCACTGTCTATTGCAAAGATTTTGACTGTGACTTTCCTTTCATGAATTGTTCAAAACAGTTATGAAGTTTTCCATTATTCACAGCCCCATCCTATTCCACAGGCAGCTGACTACTTTTCCACTCATATGGCCTACTTAACCAAGTTAAATATACAGAAATTATGTTAAAATTACTTTATCATTCTGCTGTAGACTCTAAGGGGTACTTGAACACCTTAAAATTGGCACATCTCATCTAACTGTACTAGATAATCTTATCAAAGATGTTACTCTTTCCACACCCTTCATTCATTTCACATTTTTCACTCAAATATGAGTGATTGTGGTGTTATTTCTCTCCTGGGTGATTTTCACGAGAATATACACGTGCCTAGAGACATGAAAGGAAAGGAGGTAACTAATGTGAAAGAAATGGTTTTGCAGCAGGTAAATAGAGGCAAAGTAGAATTTTTCAAAATTTCTTTCATTCTCAAAATATTTTCTCATTTACATATCAGTTTATGAAATGACAGTGATATGTGTAAAGCTGTAGTGAAGAAGAAGAAAGTTCATTAGAATTAGCTACACTTTCATTTTAATAATTATTTCCTATATTATTATTATGACTGGCTGCCAGGCATTTGTTCTGAGAACATCTCTAATGAACATTGACATTATACAGATAACAGAGTTGCTAGTAGCTCTGTTGCTTTGTGTCTGTTTTTTTCATTGTCTGTCTATACAAAGAAAGGCAAGAGAGGAAATAGTGACCTCCAGACTATTTGACAAGCCATCTTGCCTCAACATGTTGCACTCTAAGGGTCCCACTAAAGCCAATCTTTTTTGTACAGAAGAGCTCTGGGAAACTGCATAATAATGGAGAGGGGGGAAAATTACATGGCTCACAGGGAAAAAATACCAAACAAACAAAAACTTTTGTTCTGTATATTACCATATAACTAAGTCAAGAATTTTCTTTCCTTGGTTTCTGTTTCTATTAATCTCAGAATGGCCATAGATATGGTAGAATTACATTAGGTTTAGGTTTGCTTTCCAAACATAGAGGGTTTCTGGCTATACCAGTTTTATGTTCTATTCTAAGGATTTCTGCTTTATGAAGAAAAATACAGCAACTTCTGCTGAGATTTCTATACCCTTAGCGTACCTTGAACACATTTCAAAAATAATTCTGCCATATTACCCTAGCATAAAACACACATATTTTACAGAATGCATTGATCTAGATCTGGCATTCTGGATGTGGTTATATAACATCAACAGACAAACCAGGAGTACAGATATAACAGCAGGAGTCAGGTCAGAAGCCGGAAGCCATGCTATGCTGCTATCACTGGCAGAAACAAGGCCACATGAGGTCTTGTGATGTGACCTAAATACTAAGGGCAAACTCTACCACATGAAGTGTTTACAGCTGTGTTTCTGAAAAATATGATTCCTGGAGAGAGAACACGAGCAGTTGCAAATGTTCAGATATATTACTTGTGGCAAAACAGCATATGCTAGGCCTAGAAGAGTGCTATTAATGTCCTGCCAGCTTCACCCACAAGCACTGACTGCAAAGTTCCCATCTGTATGATTGTAAACACAAGAAGTCAAACACAGCTTCCACTGAAATCAACCTCTGACAAAATGCTAACTACGTTAAAAAAGACAGCCAGTCAAAAATTAAGCTAAATAAATCTTGACTGGTTCTATCATTTAGATAGTTGTCCCCTCAAAAAAAAAGTATTTATTAAAGCAGCCTGTCATCAGTAGGATAGATGACTAGCCATTAAACTACTCAAGTAACAGCATTGCCTATTTTTGCCATCACTAAAATGAGCTTGATTACTAGTTCTATTAAATACTATCTAAATTATTCTGCCCATGCTGTCAAACATTATTCTTACACACAGTGGGTAGGATTGGGATGGTCTGGCTAACTTAAGTTCCAAATAGCACTATTGAGGGAAAATAACCACATCACTTGGAATTATTTACTTAAGCTTTACAACCTACTTTTTCCTGTTCATAAATCTGGGGATTAATAAGAGTAATAATATACCAGCAAGTATGTTGTCCAGAAAATAACCACAGCTCTCAGAGGCCAAAGGCAATGGGAGTTCCGTTCAGCTGCATTCTCCATCCTAGGCAGTTGCCTCTTAGATGTTGTCTCAAGATGCATTCATTTCGCAAGCACACTCTTTTTATTCGCTAACACAAGAGCGATTGTAAGATGGCTAGTTTTATAAAGACCAAGTTAGACATAGTCTAATTTATTAACACTAATGTGGCTGAATGGAAGAAATAAAAACTGTTTGCACACATGTTTGTATAGGTGGGGTATCCATGAAACCTGCTGAGCCATCCTAGGGACACAGCTGCATCTGGCTGGTTAACTATATGGAGTCATACAGTTCAAGGCCTTTCTTGGGCTTAGGCAACCTATTTGGCTATCACAGGTAGGGCTGGGCAGAGTTTAGCCCTTCTTTCCCAAACCAGTGCCCTGACTACTAGGGTATGGCACCAGAGAAAATCACACTGAACTGCACAGAAGAGGAGCAGAGAGGACGCCCTTACTCATTATACATCAAATACACATTGGAGGAACAACAGAAACAACAAAAGCAATAAACTGCACAAGAGGTCCCTCAAAGCCCCCACATCCAGCTCACTTTCCATCGGATGAAAGTGAACTACCCTCTACTTGAACAGGGTACCCACGTATCCCATGGCTGAGGATAGCTTTGATTATACACAACCACAAGCACACACTTTAACACAACTGCTGCACAGAAATGCCCTTTGCTCCTCCTCCAGGCTCTAAATAGATGGGAGCACCATGTTTGCACATACAGTCTGGTGCTACACCAGCAATACAGGCAGATGAGCAGGTATAACTAGGTGTCTTACATTTCCTACTGGTTACCTTAAGGCAATTTTCTGATCAGCATGTGTAGACTTCCTCCTCTTCAAAAGAAATTCCACTGATTACAAATGAATCATATAGCGCAATATGGCTTGCCATGTTAGGATTGTGTAAATCTTTTGTTGTTGTATTATATATTGAAAGTTTTCCTTTATATTATTTTATGGTTATTTTAAAAGACTTCTGACTTCTTAGTAATTTTAATGTCTTAAGTCTGCCACTTAATTTGGCTCTAAAGCAAAAGTATGGGATTTAAGTGATGAGTTTACACTGCTGTTACAAATGTCATATCGTGAAGCATTTATATTAATTTTAAAGAAAAATATATTTCTTTAGTAGTTATAGTTCAGACTTCACTAAAGCTTCTAGATCGAAAAGACAGCTTTTAAAGTATCAAATACTTAGCATTCCCTACATCAGGAATTACTTCTTCTTGTTTTCTAGATTATTAAAAAAAAAAAACAAAAGTAAAAATCACCATGACTAGACAACATTTTTTCTAAAAATGAAAACAGACAAAACAAGGCTAGGGACAATAACAGAAGTCTTGTTATTATCCCAACACATTTCTTATGGTGCACTACCTAACTATATACAAAATCCTATTGACTTTTATTTCATGGGGTTTAATGAAGATTCACTTTCAGTTTTTCTTACATCTGAAGATACCATAGACTGTAAAAGGTTAATACATCTCACAGTTATTTGTGGCAGCAAAAGAAGAAAAATAAAGCCAACTGAGCAATTATGTGTGTTCTTCACTTAAGCCAGCCAAGTGGAAAGAAAGTCTCTTGGGAATGATTGCCCAGTGTTTTGCAGTCTACTCAGAGTGTTTTATGAGATTTTGGGGAATACACACAAAAAATTAAATTAAAGAGCTTGGGAATTTTTCAGCTGGAAGTGTTATTTCCATCTCTCAGTTATCACAACTCTCTACTGGATTTCAGTACCATATAACACATACTGCCTCTCTACGTTCAATACCACAAAAAAATCTGAATGTATAAAGCTGTATCTCATCTTCCAAATTAAAATGTAATTCAGAATATAATTCATCTGCAAGGCAGTGTTCTACCAACTGAGCTTCATTTACTGCTCTTGACCTACAGAATTACTGATGGTTTGAAGACAGCTGGCTCTCCCTCAACACTCAAATCTTTCAGCTATTTCTACAGATATTTGGACTCACCAGCTATTTCTACAGATAGCTTGGCTCTCCTGCTTCAAGTAAAGTCTGGTGGCCTTACAGAGCCAAACAAGGAAGTAAGGAGGACAAAGTCTAGTTATCACATATAAAGAGGAGGAAAAATGAGCTGCCCTGAGGAGTTGCCCAAACACCAGTAGGGCAACAATGTCTTTGGAAACAAGCAAAACTTAAAATGCATCAGCATGTTTCCCAGCTAAGCAAGAACAGAGATACAGATAGCATGAACAGTGTAACAAGATGCCAAGAAGTAAAAGGCCAATAAAACTGTACAATGGAGAGGGGAATGTAGACAGGGAAAAAAATAAACTTTAAAAATGCAATTAACAATTATATGAAAGGACATATACAGTGTTGCAGAAATGAAAGCTGCAAACACCCAGAATCTTTCCTTGTGTGAGTAACTATCAATATCTAACCATACCATCCTGTCAATAGGGAAGAAGTCAATAATGAGACAATCTTATAACATATACACAACTTCTTTTGATTCTCCTTCCCATCCCTCTGGGAGCAGGGGGAAAGAAGAGAGGGAGGGAGGGAGTGGCTGCACAGTTCTGAGTTACCAGCTGGGCTTAAACCACAGGAGGTACATAATAGCAATATAGTTAAGTATCTTTTAAGGCATTTTTGACTTTAAAGCTTGTTTCTTTCTTTTACTAAATCCAAATTTAAAGATGAGCTCCAGAAAATAAAAAAGCACTTTTACAAAAATGGACATATCAAACAATTCAAATCAACATGGATGAAACATGAAGTATAACATCCATTAACTAAAAAAAATACCCAAACCAAACCAATCAGTATATCAGGACATGACAGCAGTTTAATCACTTACGGGCTCTCCCCGATGTCCTTCTAGGCCTGGAGATCCAGGCTGTCCGACTTCTCCCTTTGAAATAAAAGGGACTGTTAAATACAATATTTAAAAAAAAAAAAAGCATAAAATAATTATTTCAAATAGCAAATTATTATTTTCAATATAAGTAAAATGCAAAAGCAATACACATGATCAAGGCTTCGTCAACAAACATCTCTTAAAAACAGTTTCAAGCACAGTAAGAAGTGTTGTCAATCTCGTATTCCCTCATGCTGTGTCCAGACAGCTCTCAAAACAGTTTATAAAAAGAAATGAGAGACAATTAATTGTCTTTTGAACCAGAGCAGCAACTACTGGTTGAAGAAGCATATAAAATAGTAATAAACTGCTATTTCTAATTGTTAGTAGAACTAATGGTCTGAAAATTATTTCAAAGCAGTATCCAGCAGTACCAGGTATGATCAAATCTTTATGTCCTTACTCAAAATATGTATGATACAAAATATGTATGACATCAAAAATACCTTGAAAAATTGAAGAATAATTCCAGTAATAAAATAACATAAAACAAATGCAAATAAAATATAATCTGGTAATAATTAACTTAAAATTGCAAAAAACGGACTTGACGTAACAATGGGTAGCATCTGGGTTTCAAGCCATGCTTTTTTTCCCCACATTCTTTCCCAGAATTAATATTGTAAGAAAACAGGAAAGCTCCAGCAGAAATTTCCTTCAAAGAGAGCCTGTTTGTTACTGCTTTGAATTTGATTACAGACTCAGTATGAAGCAATGTTTTATAGCAAGCAGATGTTGAAGCCAAGCTGACAAAATGTTTGAGTGAAGAATATGGCTTTTGTTAACTATTGTATTAGAAAATGAATAAAAACTAATGAGTATATTTTTGTACTACAGTAATTAAGGGAATAGTCAAAAAAATATCTTCCAGTTTAAATGTACACAGGTTCACACAACTAATATACTGAATTATCTGCATATTCTTTACAAACATAAAAACCAAATCAAAATATTTTCCGAATTCATGCTTTGTCAATATAATACTTCACTCTAAAAGGGCCAGCAGTGATAGATAAAAATTTATGTTAAACAACTGCAACTATTATCCATCCATGTTACCAAATACCAGAGAGGAAAAAAATGTAATGTGTAACTATTTTATACTTTCTATAACACTGGAAAAGGAATTTCTCCATGAACTTCACAGAGATATCTGTGTGTAGTTATACATATATGTTGAAAATAAGGCTGCATTCATCTAAAATAAATTCAGATAGGTAACTAAGGTCCTATCAGAACCAAGTCTAGTTAAGACAATTGATGAAAGCTTGTTTCAGCTGACCAGCCAGCAGGAGCTCAGTTTCATTGCCTGGACATAGACATTTGATCACATTTGAGATACATAAGGGTGTCTTGTGTGAGTGTGAGGCACTGGCCTTCCATGGGACTTACACAGCACCTTTACAATGTTTTGGACACTGATGCATCTCAAATGCACTGAATGCTTTTCTGCAGGCAACTAAACTGGTACCTACAAGTCTGCCTTCTTTGAGCTGAATTGCTCTGAAGACTCCCCTGGCATTACTGGTTAAGCCATGACTGACTTCTGTGGCAACACAGGTGACTACTACAACCATAGACATAAACTTAGCCGAGTGTTTTAAGAATGTCTGTTAAATTCTCTTTGCCTGACATATTTGCAAGTATCAGAGATACATGCTTTTGCAGATATGTATTAATAATGACAAATTGTAGGCAAGTACTAATGGGATTTGAAGATCAAAATGAAATTAATGTAGAAGTATCTACAACTAAACCAAGTAAGAAATAAAGAAAAAATCCTTGCATGGCATAGAAATAATCTGCTGTTGATTGACGATGTTAACCACAGAAATGAGCAATAAGAAAATATTTCTTTTCCACAATTAATATTTACAACTCCTTTTACTAGTGTATTTTAAGGGTATAAACTTCTGGGCACTTGAAAAAAAACAAAAAAAAAACAAAAAAAGCCCAAACAAACACCACCCCCCCAAAAAAAAACAAAAAACACCACAAAAACAAAAACCCTAAAACAACAACAAAAAAAAAAACTGACCACAAAACAAAGAAACAAAACTACACCAATTTGTCATGAAATAGATTTATTCCATTACCTATTATTACAGTGTCATTAGGCCTTCCAAAGAGAACAAATAGGAAATACTGAGTTTACCTACCATAAAAGTTGTTTCATATGCTCTTTTAAAAATCTATTATTTTAGATGTATTCTCCTAAATAATACATTTTTGAATTGCAGGATGCTTAGTTACACATTGAAGTTGGGCAACTTTTAGGATAACAGTGCTGTAGCGTTATGTGTGAGTGATAACTCCCCCATTTAACTTCAAATTAAGATGACTACACATACTTTTCTACCTGAAGTCGTTTAGAGATCCATTAGGGATCTAAGAACCTATTACAGTGAACAGGGGCTTGATCTAGTTACCTAATCACAAATACCTGGTCCTGTGTAGGTGATGTAAGGCAGCCAAGGCTTCTACATCTGGTATGTAGGTGCCACCTACAGGAGACCTGTGTCTTCCTGAAATAAAACTTACAGGTCACTGGGGTACCCAAAACCAGCAAATAGGACTGCAAACTTATGAGTTGATCTCATAAAAGTTATAACAGGTAACAATCAGCAGCCGAATTACTTTTACTAATGATCTTACTAATTCTATAATTTACTTCAGAGGTTCTATTTATTGTACTTCTAAGAGCTTGATTCAGTTTTCAACACAGACATGTACATCCATTTCCTGCTGCAAATAAGGATGAAATATTTTTCACCATGAAGACAGTCAAGGACAGAACAAACTGCCCAGCTGTTTAGTCTTCATCCTTGGATGTTCTCCAGAAACAGCTGAGCAACCTCATATGGATTCAGCACTGTCCCATTTGTGAGCACAAGGCTGGTCCAGGAGATGTCCCAAACAATTTCCCCTCCAGCCTGAGCAAGCCTGGGATCCTGCTGGATCCACCTTGTTGGCAGCTGCTGCCTGGAAGGGTTTAGGTCTCTCACGCATCTTGTGTCACATCTCCCTGCTGCAGCAGGTGTCACAGATAACCCATTGTATTTCCAACTGCTCTAGACAAGCATGGTCACAAAATGGAAGACCCAGATCTCCAACTACAGTAAATAGGAATTTAGATAAATGCACTTGCAGTTTTAGACAACAAAGGAATATTACTCTTGAGCAGCCCCAGATCACTACATTTTTATTATTAAGAAAAATATTATAGGAACAAAGCAGCTGTTAAAAAGTTTCTTTAGATCAATTCAACCTAACATTTGCATCACATATTAATAATCTTTTTCCTATGAACTTAACTTAAACTGGTACTGCTAAAATCCATCTTTTCACCAATTAGAACACTGCACACAACAACTGGGTAAACAAAACATCCAGTGAGCTCACAGACTGCAATACATTATGGAAATATTAGATACTGTAGTCTTTTTTGCAGTAGACATATACCTAGTCCACTTGCAAAACTGTTCAAATTAAATACAAAAGGCACTGCACACTGAAGAGAATACAAACATAAACACGAATCCAATCCTGAAGGTGTTTTCTCCTAAGTTTCACCCAGCTCCCTTTAAAAGTAATAATAATATTTGATTACTTCCTTCTTAACTGTACACAACAGTTATGTTCTGAAGGGAATGCTTATATATAAATCTTATTAACATCCACAGAGTTAGAGAAACACAAACAGGGTAAGGGAGACAAAGTATAAACAATCTCTGATGATCATTAATGCACTCTTAATAAAAGCTTTGCCCCTGCTCACAAGCCAACTGAAATCAATGAAGTCTGCCCACTGGCCACAGTAAATTTTGACATTTCCCAGTAACTCACATTATTTTAATTTCCAGTAATTCTCCACAGAATAACCTGCGTGTATTTAGACCAACAGCAAAGCAACTGAAGACTTTGGCAAGATACAAATATACATTTGTACCTACCTTGAAACCGGGACTTCCTGGTAATCCATCTTTCCCACTTCTGCCAGGATCTCCCTGTGGAAACGGTTAACAGTCATCAGCAGGTGAATTAACAAGCAAAAGTAAAGGCAAGCTGTCTTCACATAACTTACAGATCGCCCAGGCATTCCTGGAAACCCCATATCACCCTTCTCTCCTTTTGAACCCTGAGAAATAAAAAAGAAAAAAAAAAAAGAAACAAAAAACAACAAAGTAACTACTGCTGTAAACTCAGTATATTTAACCTATCATTCATGTATGTTATTTCTAATTTTGAAAATGTATGGAAGATCTGTTTCTTTCTTAACACAGCCAGTGGTCAATTAATAACTAACCTCCATTACAGAAACATACATATGATCTAAAATACAGTAATGTGAACAAGAAGCCTCTTCCAAATTGCTTAATACTCTAAACTAATACATGAAGAAAATATAGCGATAGGTGAAAATGTAACTGTTAACACTGGATGACAAAAATATGTTCTCTGAAATATAAATATTTACATACAAGCACACACTGGTTTATATGAATTATGGATTAAACCAAGATCTCTCTTCCAGGCCGCTATCAGCCTCATTCCATTCATGTGTTCCTCTCTTCTCTCTCCTTATTCCTCTCCCTCTCCCCTGTTTGGTTGTATTGTTAATGTTCATTTCTGTGTATTAAAAAGCACAGCCTTCTTTAAGATATAATTTTTACTTATACCCCATATTAAAGACAGATATATATTTAAAACATATTTATGAGCATTTTCATCATAAAATCACAGAATCACAGAATGGTTTGGGTTGGAAGGGACCTTAAAGAAAATCCAATTCCAACCCCCCTGCCATAGGCAGGGACACCTTCCATTAGACCAGGTTGCTCAAAGCCCCGTCCAACCTGGCCTTGAACACTGCCAGGGATGGTGCAGCCACAGCTTCTCTGGGGAACATGTTCCCTTTTGAGTTATGTTAAAATAAATTACATCAATCCACTAACAGAAGGATAAAGAGAGTTCTCAAAATACTCAAATAAGCAGAGCGTGAGTTTAACATTACTAGACATAAGCAAGATGTTTTAATTTTTGTCTTTGTTTCTCACTATCCAAACCTATCTTACTTGTCAATAAATTAAATTAAGTTTCCCTGAGACGTCTGTTTTGCCCATGACAGTAACTGGTATGCGGTTTCCCTGTCCTTATCTGAGCCCACAAGCTCTTACATCTTATTTTCTCCCCCTGTACTGTTGAGGAGGGGGAACGAGAGAGTGGCTAGGGGAGCATTAGGCAGCCAGGCAAGATCACTCCTCCATAGATACCAATACCATTTTGCTTACTTGCCTTTTTTCCATATATTCCTGGCACTCCTTGATCTCCTTTAGGACCCCTTTCTCCCTAGACAAAATGTGTGTAAGTTAATTTTTAAAACAGAAGTAGTTATATACAGATACATATATACCCAAAGTATGCATACATGTAAAATGAAGCAGGCAAAGAGCTCCATCTGATATAAAAAATGTATTCAAGACAGTAAATGCAAATTTTGAATTTTCCAAGCAATCCTAAAGGAGAAGCCCAGAATGTCCAGTGCTGCTGGTGAGACTATTGACAGTTCCCAGGCTTTATGCTTCCATTTTCAGTATAAGGCACTTCTTTGAGTTTCTGGTCACTTCAATATAGGTAGACACCTAAGTGAAAATTCAGTTCTTTAAAGTGCTGCAATCTTCTGAAAGCCTTATATGAAAAGTTTAAAACACAAATTTGGAAAAACTAGCAAATTCAGTTGAGTACCAACACAGAAGAGCAAAAGATACGGTTGATGATGGGAACACAACACATAAACTCACTGTATTAGACCAGAACTATCCTTCAAAATGCTATCACTCAAATTCAATGACTTCAAGGCTTTCATTTGTCATGAAGATGATTCTAAGTAGTACCAAATCAAACTCCAAAATGATTACTAAAGAATCCCATGGAACAGAAATTTAAAAAAACATGTAATTTCCATTGCTTGATATGTACATAATGAAGCCTCATGGCATGTATCTTCCTTCAGTTTCAGGATCACATCATTTTATGTAGGTCATCAAATGCACCTACCTAGTACTGTATATAAACTTATTTTTCCTTTATGTTAAACTATAGAGTAAGTAAAACACATGAATATTGTAACAAGAAATATTTAATTTCAACCTTTGGTGCTGGCATCCCATGTAATCCAGGAAAACCAGGTAATCCACGGTCACCCTAAAAGAGTAAACACACTTTAAATCCTTATATGTAAATCAGTAGTAATATACTACAGTAACACTCATATTCTCAATGATCAACAAATAGAAAAAAGATGTTATATTTCACCATATCAACTACATATCACTGGTATGCTCACTGATGAGAGTCTGTTGATCTTTAAACAAGATTCAATACATACAAGAAAAAAAAATCACTGTATTTATTAGAATAAATTTTACTGTAATCTTTCAATGAGGTTTATGGAGGTTCAAAAGCAGCAATTTAACTCTGACAAAAGGAAAAAAAGCTTGAAAAGAGCTTGGAAAAATCTCTGTAGAGTTTTTTTTGTAGAGATAATTGTACCATCTGATTTTGTAGAGATAATTGCACCATCCAATCCTAATTCTCAAATAATAAGGAAATGCCCTAAATCTGAGACGGGTTTGCTCCTACCTCTTACTGAAAATTTTAAAGTCCTACTGACTTTATCAAATTTCTCAGCACTTACTCGAGACGAGCGAGTATTAAAAAATAAGGTATTACATACTTTCTAAAAAATAAACCACATTAAACAAAATACGCTGAGAAAAAAACTTTGGCACTGTCCCGGGTTCAGCAGTAGCAGTCATGTTTCTCCTCCTTGGTAGCTGGTGCAATGCAGTGTTTTGACTTTCGGCTCGGGAACAGAGCTGATAGAGATGTTTTGGTTTGGCCAAGGACTTTGTGAGCCTCATGCTCTGCCAGGGCGGAGGGGAAGCTGGGAGGAAGCAGAGACAGGACACCTGACCCAAACTGACCAAAGAGGTATTCCATACCACAGCACGTCATGCCCAGGATGTAACTGGGAGTTAGCCGGAAGGGCTGGGAGACTGCAGGGTTGGAGGAGGTATCGGTCGGAGCTTGGTCGGGCTTGGGGGGCGAGTTATCGGTCAGCTGGTGCTGAGGTGTTGTATTCTGTTCCCTTGTTATTTCCTTTATCATTATTATCATTGGTGGTAGCAGTAGTGATTTGTGTTATACCTTAGTTACTAAACTGTTCTTATCTCAACCCGTGGGAGTTGCATTCTTTTGATTCTCCTCTCCGTCCCTTTGAGAGCAGGGGGAGGGCAAGAAAGGGGGGGAAGTGAGCGAACGAATTACCTGACTGGGTTTAAACCACGACAGGCACTTTGACAAATCAGTTCTCATTCCAGTGCAAGAAAGAATCCACTTTGGTAAAAGCAGTTGGTAATTAAAAATACAAGCCAAAACATCAGTTCTTCTTATTGTCCTCATAGGTTTTATAATAATTGGTAATAATTTGTCACTACCTGACTTGAAATAATAAAAACAAGCTTAGTTGCTTGTTTCAGTAGACAGGATTTGCTTCATTCATAACAAAGACCCAATCACTAAATCATTTTTGGATAATCACAATGTTTTCTCTCTGTTAATACCTAACTTTATACGGAGTAACAGATTTCAATTTGTTTAATATATTTCAATCATAAAGGAGTAATAGTAAATTATGCGCAGATATTTCAACTTCTAATACAAAGGATAAGAGAAATCATGTCTCTGTTTTATCAAAACCATTCATGTAGAAGTCACATATTCACAGAAGACAGGAACATGACCACAGGAATGATAGCTTGTGGGTTAGTATCAAAATATCACTCAATAAAAAAGTACTGAAAACAGGCAATGGAATTGAGTTCAAAAAAATCAGCAAAGCTTATAAAATAAACACTTCATGCATCCGTTGCTTCTTAATGAAGAAGAATGAAGCCTCAATTTCTGCTCAGAAGCAGTGATTCAATTACTGGATAAACCAAAACTGGAAACAGTTTTAAATTAATTGCTACAGAAACTTTACAAGTAACGGGATGAAATTAAGAGATGAAAATTTGGGATGCATCATCAGGAAAAAAATTCTAATGGCAAGACATATTTTACAGTGGAAGAAGTTTTCTAAAACAGTGGTGGAAGCCCTATTTCTTGGCACATTTTAAACAAGGCTGGACTGAGCATTAGGAAATATTCTATCTGTCACAACCCTGCTGTCCTGGGTTTAGCAGTAGCAGTCAATTTTTTCTCCTTCTTAGTAGGTGGTGCAGTATTGTGTTTTGACTTTCAGCCTGGGAATAGAGCTGATAACACCGATGTCTTTAGTTGTTGCTAAGTCATGTTTACTCTGACCAAGGACTTTCTGAGTCTCATGCTCTGCCAGGGAGGAGGGGAGGCCAGGAGGAAGCAGAGACAGAACACCTGACCCAAGCTACTCAAAGAGGTATTCCATACCACAGCACATCATGCCCGGGGAGGTAACTGGGAGTTACTCGGAAGGGCACAGGCTCTCTTTTGGGGTTGGACTCATTTCCCTTATCATGTTATTTCCCTTATCACTATTATTACTGGTGGTAGCAGCAGTGGTTTGTGCTACACCTTAGTTACTGGATTGTTCTTATCTCAACCAGTGCGAGTTACATTCTTTCGATTCTCCTCCCCATCCCTCCATGAACGGGCTGGGGGAAGGGGGGGGGAAGGAAAGAAAGAGGGAGGAAGGGGGGGAGTGAGTGAACGAGCTGTGTGTCTGGGTTTAAACCACGACACCTGCACCACCAGGAGAATAGAGTTTTTCATCATCAGTGTCTTATTTTCTGCACGTGGCCCAATACTGAATGATTAATTAGATTAATATCTAAGATCAATTAGATTAAGATGCCTAAAGCCACAAAAGCACATTTTTCAGCTCTAATTATGCATTTGAGAACTCTGCTGCACAGTGAAGAATTTAAGGATATGCTTTTAATATTAGGAACTTTAGAAAAAGAAAATTTTACAGTAAAATCTGTTTGGAAAACAAGTGTGTATTTTACAAAAAAGGCTTTGTTTTTTTAATAAAGCAAAACAAAAATATGTTTTTATCATAGGGAAATTAGAACATTTCTAAACACAGGGCAAAAGTGTGAAAGAAGGGTGGACACAACTATTTACACAGCAGTGAGACTTGCCTATAGCCAGTGGCTAGTTTATTCACCGTGTATACAGGAGGTCCAGATTCAACTTCATCATGATTACAAGAAGAGAGTTTTATATAAGCTTACACATCTGTCTGCAGCCACAAGCTACTGGGCACACCTCAGCTACAATTTTCCATAAAAAGGTTTGGTTTCAATTAGTCTGTGTTTTCTGATAAAAAGTGCAATCCAAAAATTCCTACCCAGCTCATCTGGATGCTCACTTAAAAAGAGTGCAAAGAGATAGAAAGAAACTGTTCTGACAGGTATCCATAGAAAACTGTGCTTACAGGTATCCATATTAAGATACGCTTTCTAAATATAAATTATTCAGTAGAATAAAGGTGTTACTGGCAGTGCTAAAGCCTATATAAACTCTAATAAATGAAGCAGAAGAGGTTCAGAACTGAAGACACATTCTTTAGAATTCTTATACCTTCTTTATTGCATTTTTTAATAATTCTCACAGAAGACTCATGTGAAAATATTGATACTGTTCAGACTGTTCAGCCAACAATATTCAGCAGTATAACCAAAAATGATAAATGGTAAGAGTAAAATTTAATTTTTTATTTATCACTTTTCTTTTTTTTTTTTTTTTTTTACCTTAGCCCCATCTTTCCCCGGCTCTCCCTTGATACCTGGTAAGCCACGTGGTCCCTAAGAGAGAAAAAATTAGAACCAGCTCAAATACTAACTCAGATAGGGAATGAGACACAGCCAGTCATTCACAGTCTAGGAGGTTCCTCCAGTGCACTGATGATAACTTCTTAATGCAAATGGTGGACGAACCAACTAGGAGAGGAGCGCTGCTGGATCTGGTACTCACCAACAAGAAAGGTCTGGTTGAAGTAGTGACGGTCAATGGCAGCCTGGGCTGCAGTGACCATGAGATGGTCAGTTTAGGATCTTGTGTGGGAAGAATAGAATACCTAGCAAGGCCACATTTCTGGATTTCTGAAGGGCAAACTTTGGCCTCTCCAATCAATTGCTAAGGGAAGTATCATGGCAAAGGGTACTAGGTGGTAAAGGGGCTCAAGATAGTTGGTCAGCATTCAAGGACCACTTCTTCAAAGCTCAGGATCAGAGTGTCCCAATGAGTAGGAAGTCAAGTAGGCGAGCCAGGAGACCAGCATGGTTAAACAAGGAACTGCTGAGCAAACTCATACGGAAAAAGAGAATCTATGGATTATGGAAGGAGGGGCTGGCCACTTGGGAGGAATATAGGACAGCTGTTAGAGGATGTAGGGAAGCAATTAGGACAGCTAAGGGCTCCTTGGAACTTAATCTGGCAAGTCGGGTCAAGGACAATAGAAAGGGCTTCTTCAAATACATAGCAAATAAAACTAAGACAAGAAGCAGTACAGGCCCACTGCTGAATGAGGTGGGTGCCCTGGAGACAGAGGATATAAAGAAGGCAGTTGAGACTGAGGGGTGACCTCATCAATGTTTACAAATATGTAAAGGGTGAGTGTCAGGATGATGGAGCTAGGTTTTTTTCAGTGATGTCCAGTGATAGGACAAGGGGCAATGGGTGTAAACTGGAGCATAGGAGGTTCCATGTGAACATCTTTACTGTGAGAGTGACAGAGCACTGGAACAGGTTGCCCAGGGGGGTTGTGGAGTCTCCTACTTTGGAGATATTCAAGGCCTGCCTGGAGAAGTTCCTGTGTGATGTACTGTAGGTTACCCTGCTCTTGCAGGAGGGTTGGACTAGATGATCTTTTGAGGTCCCTTCCAACCCTTAGGATTCTGTGATTCTGTGATTCTATGTAATACAACATGACCTGCAGAATGATGTGTCAACAGGTTGATCACATCATTTCAGTAACCAGATATGAAAGCAGAACCAAGCACCAAATATGTCCAGCACACTATCATAACCCATTACTGGGAAACACGGTCTGTACTAGTTCAGAGATGTCATAGAAGCATAGAATGGTTTGGGTTGGAAGGGACTGTAATGCTCACCTAGTTCCATCCCCCTACCATGAGCAAAGACACCTTCCACTAGATCAGGGTTCTGATCTATGTTTCCCATCCAACCTGGCCTTGAACACTGCCTGGGATGGAACATCTACAATTTTTTGTGGCAATCTGTTCCAGTGTCTCACCAATCTCCTAGTAAAGAATTTCTTCCTAATATCCAATCCAAATCTACCCTCTTTTAGTTTAAATCCGTTTCCCTTTGTCCTGTCACTCAATGCCCTTGTAAAAAGTCCCTCTCCAGCTTTATTGCAGGGCCCCTTTAGGTACTGGAATGCTACTCTAAGCTCCTCCCTGAGCCTTCTCTTCTCCAGGCTGACCATTCTCTAGCAGCCTTTCTTCACAGGAGAGGTGTTCCAGCCCTCTGATCTTCATGGCCCTCCTCTGGACTCACTCCAAAAGGTCCATGTCCTTCTTTATTTTGGTGGCTCCAGAGCTGGATGCAGTACTCCAACAGGGGTCTCATGAGAGCAACACAAAGGTGAAGAATCACCTCCTTCAACCTGCTGGTCACACTTTTTTTGATGCATGTCCCCTTCCTTTGAAATGTCCATCAGACAGCTTTCACATATGTCATGTTGCAGGCTTGTTCTTGGCCCCAGCATGTTCTCAGATGTTTAATTCAACAAAGTAATATATCCTAGACTACACAGCCAGAGTGGATCATGCCACAAGTAAAATACAGCACAGGTTTCAATAACTGTCTCAGTAAGGACTACTAAATTAATACATTGAAGAATGAAAAAAGAATTCTCCTCCATCAGTCTGGGCATTATCTGAAACCTTCTTTTGAACTGTGAGTAATCAATCACACTCAGAAGGCTTCAGATTACTGTTACTGATTCTCAGAAAAATTGAAGGCACTGCTATGGCAGGGGGGTTAGAACTAGATGATGTTAAGGTCCTTTCCAACCCTAACTATTCTGTGATTCTATGATTTGGCTTGGGGATCGTCTAAGCTCCAGCCGAATCCTGCTCCTACAGGCCTTACCTAGCACTGATTAGATTACAGTCTAATTGTCATTCTACCTACAAACCCCAAAGCCATGCGAATTCCAAAGCAATTCCCCCAAGGACAGCCCCTGACTTCAGGTCATCCCTTGAGCCCTTTTCATTACCCACATCTCAACTCTCAATGACAAGCAATGGATACTGGGAAAGAGCTGGTAGGATTTGTCCCAGATTTCCAAATTCACAGCATGAAATTAAAACTTACTTGAACCCCTGGAGTCCCTGGGATACCTGGAGCTCCTGCTGATCCCTGATATCCCTAAGGAAAAGAAATCAAGACTTGTAACTTTTTGTAAGTTATATTTACAAATTTCCAAACACCTATTTAAGGAAAAAAAAAAATCTTCCTGATCACTAAAGAACTGTTGGCACAACCCTGTCATTTTGGGTCACGAATTTTAGTAAATGCTGTCCTAATTATAAATTTGAGATTCAGATTTCAGCTTTTATCTCTTCATCTGAAGTCTGCAGACTCCAAACCTTATGCTAAAATCTGTTATTTTAGAACTGCTACACGAGAATGTGACAAACACACTGGTTTATGTCCACTTGGAGGAAGAAAAAAAACAAGACTCACATACGTAGACACCTTTTCTCTCTCTCTCTCTCTCAAGAAACATAGCTGAAAAATGACAGGACTTTTAAAGGCTTATTTCCAGTTACAGGCGTAAGTGTTAACAAATAATGCACGTTCTAATACATTATGCAGCTAGTTTTATAGTACCTCTAAATAAAAAAAAAAAATAGTCCATTCTCAGTACTAAGCACTTAGCTATGAACTTCAGGATATACAACAGGCTATGCAAGTTAAAAAATAAATAAATAATGTGATGACTGGGACTACAGAAAGAAATGGTAAATAATTTGTGACTTGAAAAGAGAATTTCAGGAATGCTTTACTAGAAATCAACATTGTCAGAACAAGGGAACCTTTACAGCACCCAAAAGATATGCCTAAGCTGTTTTGGTAGACGGATTTCAATTAGCACAGCTAAGACAGCCAGTTTTTACGCAAAATTAACAATTGCTTTAGAAGAATCTTTTAACAGAGAAAAGTAACTGAAGGTTAGGAATTTTACTGAGCTCTAGAAAAAACATGTCATTCCAATGGACAAAATGAGCTACAAAGAGGGATTTTTTTGAGAATAAGAGGAGAACTTGTCCTGTAAGTCTCTGAGACTATTTGGCTCAGAGAGCCCAAACAGAATTTGATAAATCCCATAAAATGGACTATTCAATTTCAAATACCCTGAACTTGATCTTGATTTGAACTGGAAGAACTAATAATCCTATTTCTAAATGAGTTTCAGTCTTAAAATGTAGCACAAAATTTAATGGGGGGAATTTCCAAACTGGTAAAAAGGAGCTAATAGAACCTTTTTAGTACAAAGAAAGCAATGTATATGTCTCATTTCTTCTCTAAATCAGTCAAAGCTTCCTGAGATAATAAACAGAGCTAAAATTATTTGCTTGGTTAGATACAAGAGAGTACTTGCTGTGCCCTCTTCCCAAAACACATTTGAGCAGATGCCCAGTGAGCCAGCTGGTAATGGTTAGTACAGAAGTAAACAGAATTCTAGGTCTCTGTCATACATAGATACTTTATCAAGCATTTCATTTTTAGTGCTCAAGGCAGTTCTAGAGAAATCAGCTTTAACTGTAAATGGGGCAGCATTCCCAGGTTGATTACAGGCCTCCCTGGTAGCTGAAACAATTCGCCAAGCAAAAAAGAATTACTTTTAAAAGTTTATCCATTTATTTATTGAAAGTAAAAAAGTTTGTATGACTTCCTGTAGGATGCAATTCTACATAAATAAAACTTTATTTCACATTCTAGATTTCTGAAATGCAATTTCCCTTCCTTTTACCTGAGTAAGGGAAGAAGTAGAGAAGGACAATTTCCTGGCTGAACTGAATTTCAAAATTCACAGGATGAATGGAGGATGGAAGAATTTTCGGCTTACAAAACTGCATATTTAGCTCAGAGCTAGATCATGTAATGCAATTTTAAAGCAAATCAAACTCATTGTCCCTGCGTTTGTTTACCGGAAAGCTGGAACAGCCAACATTCAAAAGGAAATCCACAGAAAGTCACAAAAACAAGAATCACCGTCCAGTACAAATAACACAGCAATTGTTTGGACAAGTTAAAAAAACCTTCTATAAATTATGAAAATCAGCTTTCATAAAAACTAAGCACCCTTTTACTTCACTACTCCTTCTCCAGTAGGGACCATCAGTCTACATACTAACTCCTACAATTTTTTTGCAGTTCAGTTAGCTCCTCTTCCCTTAACCTCGAAGCTCTCAATAGCAGTATGTATGTGACGTACATACATATGCTTTGGGAACAGATGTGCCATAGTTGACATTTTACATAAAAGGGATATAAGTGAAAATTGCCTTTTCAGTCGTCACAGGTGAGTTCAGGACTGAAGGTAAACTTTCAAGTAAGGTGAAAGCATCAAATTCACCACTAAAAAGAAAGAATTTTTTTTACTGGGACTTTCTCTTCACTCATGAATTCTTCAGAAGACCCACAAATGGTGTGAAAAGTATTCTAGCTAACCCTGAACTTGATATTCAGTCTTGAATCTAGTTGCCTAAACACAGACAGCTCCTGCCTTTTGAGCTTCCTTAGACACACACCCAGTGTTAGAAGATAGTGCCACAAAATATTTGGGGGCATTCATCTTTTTGAAGCAGCAGTGTGGGAAGACAAAATACTTTATAGCATTAGAATTCCACACCTCCCGGGGTATATTAATTAAATATACATTAACTAATACAGGAATTTAGACACCCAGTAACTCTGTATATACGTAAACACTAAATGTAGGTGTCAGACTCAACCTCAGCTATAATGTTTCATCAATGTTGTCAATCAGCATTACTCCACAGCGCTTTGTTTACATTCTTTTTCGTTATTTCACATCCATGCAACTGAAATCAGGAATATACAAAATCTCCCTCTCAATTTATTGTGGGTGGAACAATACTGATAAATTTCTAGTGCCTGAAAAATCTGTAAAGGTGAAGTGACAAACAGCAAGATACTGAGACGCTAAGTTTTGTACCAAATGACTGGATATTTAAAACAAGAAATAAAAACAAAAACCACAGATAAAATGTAACTTTGGAATATTAAAGAAAATGGAAATAATTTATAAGTAATTATGAGGTAAAAAGTTGAACAGACTTCTTAGGCCAAAGAACTTACATAAAGGACATAGTCAAATTAGCAACACTGTTATCATCAGTGAATAAGAGCCTTGCTGAAAAACAAAAGTTTGTTTACCTGTAAAGGAAAGAGCTGAGCAAGAAGGACATATGACAATTATTAATTCCAAAGAACTTAGGTGCAATAGCAGAGTAAATCTTACAGGTGTATCTTCAATGCACTCACCTAAAGAAAAAAGTCCAGGCAGCATTCACAGGTGAATCATATCAGAAATATATAAAATACAAATAAAAATGGAGGTCATATTGATAAGGCAATGACAACTGCACTGCATGCTGACTTACTGAAAAGCTTTCGGAGTCACTGAACAACATAAATGACAAAGGCATGACAGCAGGAAAGCCAAGGGAGAAGTAAACAAGCTCAGCTTGGCTAGGAAGTAACCAAGGATCAACTGTAATGGTCTAAAGATATTTAAGGACTGTAAACACTGAGTAAACAGACCCATTTAGGGTGATGTAACTAAGCATAATTGAATTCAACTGAAAAAGATTTTACTTGATGGTAGGAAAACATTCTGACAGAGAGGTCTGTGGACCTCTTGTGGAAGCCTCCTTAAAGTGAATTTGAAGCACAATTATCTAAAGCATTAGAAGAGAAGTTTCCAAACCCCTTTCAAAAATACATTACATCTTAAAGGACAGAAATTCTTATTGCTATTCAGGCATGTATCCCCACCTACGCTCAAATTTGCAGTCACAGTATGACCTTCTCCCTCATTGGCAATATCAGTAACTAAAATCCTGCAATACAACAGAAATGTTAGAATGGACTTTCTGTATTTGATTTGTTTCAGCCTTTGTCTGAGAAGATATTTATCATCTAATGCTTTTGCCTCAGGTCCTTCCTCCTCCTTTTCTCAAGGCGCTTTTTTCCGCTCTCACCCCCAAACAATCTTCTCTAACACCTCACTATGCTTGTACTCATGTTCCTACTGCCTTTTTTTTCCCACCTCTTTGAACATGTGGATCAGTTGAGCAGTCCTCTCCAGTGGGACTGTTTAGACCCTGTACCTTACTCCCTTCTCTTAAGCAGGGGTAACTCAGGAGCTCAGAGTGTCATCTCCTCTCTCCTCCCGCCGTTAAACAGCACGGCCCTGTAGAAGGGCTTCTCATGGCATCTGCTTCTGCAAGCTATGAGAACTGCCTCTGCAGTGAAGCCCCTCTGTCTACACATATCAAAACATGAAAATGAAGGGTAGATCCAGTATTGGATCACAAAGATAACTAAATGCCACTTTTACCTTCCAACACAAATTTAGGGGTGATTCTTAATCAAAGATTAATAAATCACATAAACATTATTATGGGAGAAGTACAGAAAGCAGGTTTTGTTGCCTTGAATGTTGCCTTATTTTAAAATTGGTTTTGCTTTGTTTTGTTTGGGCCTGTTTAATTCATTTGATTACACTTCCTTCCATTGGCTACTCTGTCATCTGCAAAGGCTTTCATAGCTCCGAGCTCTTAGCGGTATATTTTACCTGAGAATGATGTTCTGGGCTCAAATACAACAAGAGGGAAGACAAAAAAAAAAATCTATCAAGATTATTAAATAAAAAGTCATAAATCAAGCTTTAAGAGTTCCTGAACTTCAAACTCGTGGAAGATGCGATGATGTACCAAGGGAGTATAACTTCCTGCTCCCTACTTAGGTGCTTATCCTCATCATCTACCTTTGGCTTCTTATGTATGATTATCTTATGAAGATAATCATACAGTCTTTTGCCTGAAATGTATAGCTGGATGCAACTCAAGTCAGCATCAGGCTTCGCCCTGATTTCAAAGTAGGAGGTCTTGGTAAAGCCATTACGTGATTGAATTAGATTGGAGTAATCATATTTCCTTTCAGAAGAACAATGTCACAGTGTGCTACTGAGGAATATTTATTTTTCTGAAATTGAGAGCAACATTTTACAGCTGAATTAGCAACTATGTCTGTGAAAGTTTCCTGAGAAAAGTAGCTGCAGAGTTTATACCAACTTAAATCCACAGGCAAACCATCCAATAGGACAGGTGACCCTGCCCCTCTACTCTGCTCTCGGGAGACCTCACCTGGAGTATTGTGTGCAGTTCTGGTGTCCTCAACATAAAAAGGACATGGAACTGTTGGAACAAGTCCAGAGAAGGGCTACGAGGATGATCAAGGGACTGGAGCACCTCCCGTATGAAGACAGGCTGAGGAAGTTGGGGCTGCTCAGCCTGGAGAAGAGAAGGCTGCGTGGAGACCTCATAGCAGCCTTCCAGTATCTGAAGGGGGCCTATAGGGATGCTGGAGAGGGACTCTTCATTAGGGACTGTAGTGATAGGACAAGGGGTAACGGGTTCAAACTTAAACAGGGGAAGTTTAGGTTGGATGTAAGAAGGAAGTTCTTTACTGTGAGGGTGGTGAGGCACTGGAATGGGTTGCCCAGGGAGGTTGTGAATGCTCCATCCCTGGCAGTGTTCAAGGCCAGGTTGGACGAGGCCTTGGGTGATATGATTTAGCGGAAGGTGTCCCTGCCCACAGCAGGGGGGTTGGAACTAGATGATCTCAAGGTCCTTTCCAACCCTAACGATTCTATGATTCTATGATTCTATATATACATGAAACTATTACCCATTTTTATTCCAAAAGTACTTTTGAAATACTCAGCTATTGCCAGTACACTAAGTCCATCATAAAAGATTCGGTCTTCAGTTGGTCGCCAAGTATTAGTAAACTCTAGGTAGTACAACTGCAATAATGTACTATAGGCCTTTTTTAAAAAAGAAATATTGGAATGATTGGAAACTACTTATTATGTGAAGGTTTTGAAACCATATGAACTATGTACATGGGTATATCAGTAAAGTCAGTCTCACCAGATTATTTTTAAAGTACTTATTGTTTGTGGACACCGTAAAGACAAGACAAATGTTTCCGAACTTTCCTGAATGAAGCTAGTTGGAATACTGAAAAATTGTCCAGATATGCTAGCCACGTGCGTCAAAGTTCAAAATTGTCAAATAAGTGTATTGTTTAATTGCTTTTAGCAGACCAATAACCTATCTCCTCTATAAACCACAAGTGATCACTGAATAGACTCTGTTCATTTATTTTTCCCCTTAACTTGAGTTTTTCCCCAGTACATATGAAGTATCTTTTGAAATAAAAGAATGGCTTTGTGACTGCAATCAGGCTGCTGAACGTTCCCAGGTCCAGCAATCACTCCAGCTGCTTCTTTCTGATGAATAATGCCAATTAAAATCGGTTCCAGTTTACTATTTTTAGCCCTGTGCTTATTTACCAGTAGGATTTCTCCTGACATGACAATGTAATTATTTCAGGTCCCAAATTACATTTTTGATTGAAAAAAAAAACAGTATTTTAGTTACTCATAATGCTTCTCACTTTTCCGCTTTTCTCCAGTTACTTCAACTGATCTTCTCTGTATATATCAAAGTATGGAAAATAAACAGCTGGCAATTAATGAGAAAAAACAAAGAATCTATAAACAGAACTATTAAAGGAAAAATAATTAAAGAATGATTGAAAATGAGTCATGTTTATGTTCACCTTCCCAAATATTAGAGCAAACAATTTTACTAACAGCAGGTGAACAATTGCTTTCTGGGAATATTGAAGATATTCATGGGAATTGGTTTGAATTTTTCTGGACTGAAACAAAGTTTTACAACAATCTAGCCAGCCCACAAACAATAAACTAAATTTTCTTTGCTGTTTTACTTTAAAAGTCAGTTACATATAGTAATATAAATGCATGCCTAAAACCCTTCTCAGAGGAAGAAACATTTTGTTGACCAGTTATACTGTTCCAAGAAAATGAATACCAGATAGGCAAACTGGAATAACTTTAGAGAACATAAAAATGTGTTTGGGAACAGAGAAGACTGACTTTCCAAGAAAAGCTTTTCATGCAAAAGTCATTCGATTAAACACTGACTACACAACTACCTGTAAGCTTATTGTGCTGTCTGAATGAAGATCTTGCTTTTCAGAGATCCCAGGTGATACAGCTAAAAAGATCCATATACGCAAAGTTATCTCTAAGAAGGAAAATCACTGATAGCACATAAAATGTGAGTTTGCATTAGCAAATAAATAAGTAAAACAGAAAGAAGAAGACAGAGAGAGTAATCTGTTTTCCTGCACAGTGAATCTAAAGGGTGCCCTGCTGCTCATGGCTAAAAGCTAGCTGGGAAAGCACTCAAAAACCTACTGTAAGGAATGGTAATGTACCGGCCAGAGCTGCAGATGATCTAATTATGTCCTTACAAAGAACAAGTGCAAAAAGTTACAGTTGATACTTCAAAGAAATTAGTTAATAAAGCTATACGATTGAACTGTAAGCACTTCAAATAACATAGGAACTTCAATTCAGGAAAATAGTGACATTTCTCCATTAGTGGGGCTTTCTGATTCTCTGCAAATTGTCTGAGATGCTTTTGTTAACCTTTATGTTCACTGAATGCCCATCTATGCACGTTATGACTCACTCACAAGCAAAAAATCATAAAAAACATAATTGCCAGATAACAAAGTTACAGAAAGACTAACTTATTTCTCCTTCATGATTCACACTGTTAAAAATTCAAGTGCTTATGAGAAGATATATAGCATTGAAGTAGGAACCTGTTAATAAAAGTATGAAAAAGTCATAATAAACTGTTTCTAAAACAATACTGTTGCATCTGAAATGAAGCCTTAATCTTTCTAAGAGAGAATGGAAACTGACAGTTCCTTACCAAAATCCAGCCCATCCTGTCTTTACAGTATCACTTTATTTTTCAAAATACCACAGTAGAATAACTTAGTTAGGAATTTAGTAGGAACAACATGCTAGAGGTACTAAAATGGATAAGCAAGGGCAGATTTGGAAAAGACTTGTGATTAGTTACAGTATCCTCATGAATCTTTCCACAGGACAGAAAAATTGCTAAAAGTGAAGTTGAAAGGTCCAGTCCAGGCCTTTTTTGCCATTCTCTGAAATCTCTCTAGTTTCTCAAGTGTGGACCAAAATGCCCCCAAAAACTTAATATCCCTTCTAAGTCTCAACCAAACCCTTAGACTTTTAGTTCTCCTGTCCATAATACAATGTTTCTGTCATAAATGATTTTGTCTTCTGTGCACTCATCCACTTGTATTTTCTAATGTTTTGGAACATCTTATATTTTAATTCTTGACAGTATTTGGGACTCATTCCTAATTGTATTTTCTGTGGCTTTCAGGACATGATGCTTACCTTCCCTTCTACTTCACCATGGAGATCTCAAAATAACACTACAACCTAAGGACTCAAGCATAAAATTTTATCCTCACAATAAGAATGAAAAGCTACAATGAATTACCAACTTCTAGTACGTGCATGCACTTTTGTTTTCCTGCTTTTGGTATCCAAGCAGAGAAATTATCCTCTTTTCAGAAGCAAATTAATGCACCCAATTGTCTTTTAAATTATCTTTTTTTTAGTAAATATATATAAATTAATATAATATAATTAAAGTAGCTTCTAAAGAACACTAAGCAACATCAGAAGGCACATTCTTAGAAACATGGGTGGTCAAGTCTCACAACTTTTGGCCTGCCTTCTCTTAACACAGATACACACCATCACTTTGGTGATAACAGACTGCAGTCTGTTAACAAAACCCTACTCAACAGGGAAGCTTGGCTGCCAATATCTTAGAGGCTTCCAATTAGATTCAGAGATCTAATATACTTTTTACTGAAACTTTAGACTATTTTTATACACTTATTTGCTTTTATTACAATTTTATTACAATAAAGTATGGTAACCACGAAGACCAGATGAGCCATTGCCAAATATGCAGTTTTTATTTTAGGGACATATGTTATTCATCTACTTTCTTCCAGTCTTTACCATCCCTAATAATGAAATGCCAGGTTAAAAAGTAAAACCTAGGATAAGAGAAAAATACAGGTATTATTATTATGTATGTTTTAACACATAATGTCTAGAACTGCAAAATGTTTTTGTTTTTAACATTGTATATACATATATACATCCTTTGATGGACTACTTGTGGCAGCCTAAAAAGAAACTAAATGAACCCACATTAAACATGAGAAGCAATCCCTAAAATAGACAGGATTTTATCTGCCCAAAAGCGCCTTCTAATACAAAAATTCTTAAGTAGTAAAGACTGAAGGTCAGGTGGTAACTGCTGCAAACTGATGCAAAGACTAACAGGAGCACTCATAGCCTGTTCTCTGCTATACAACAGTGCCTAACTCATGCTGCCATATTTACAACATTTTAGCTTGAAACAAAAACACTATGAATGACATCTTCATAGAATTGTTATGTTCAGATAGCGCTCAAGTGATATTCACAGTTTCAAAGAACGGACACAAAATCATCTAAATTTGAAAATCAGGTATCATGTATTTTCTCCTGTTAGTTTTGCATTTACAATATATGACTAAGTTTTTAGTACTCACAGGCTTACCATCTGGACCAGGCTGCCCAGGATAACCATGATTCCCAGGCTGCCCAGGGTCACCCTATGGAGAAGCAAATATGTTAACACACAACATATATGAAAGAACGTTTTAAAATTAGCATAGAGTAACCTTTGCCCTGATAAATTCCACAAAACAGTGGCTGCGAGCCCTGATACTTGGTATTGAGGAGTAATTCCTACAGCAAAAAAAGAACTGATATTGTAGCCCCCTCCCTGGGGAAATTCTCCCTAACTTCTTGTTCAGGACTTGGGAGAAATGAGCACCCTCAGCCACAGCACAAGTATGGCCCAGCACCTCAAATGCTTTCAAGCTTTTTAACATCTGAACAGAAATAAAACCACTTTTGACCAGACAGATGAAGAAATAGTTATTAAACCCTTGTTAATCTTGTAGTTCTACCCTGAAGAAAACTCTCATCTGCTTTGGCTCTTAAAGCAAAAGCACTGGAAAGGCAGGAACCAGGATCAAAACCTGCTAAATACTAAACTCCTCTCCACATACTTATTTCTGTCTTAAATATATATATATATATATATAATCCATTAGGTTTCTTCTTATAAGCCTTTTGCAATTATCTTGATAACCTCTGTTATGACCATGTTAAATGAAAAGAAAAATCAGTTCCCCAGGCTTCGAGCTTCTGGTAAGAAAGCAGGAACTTCCACCTCAATATACCCTCTGAATGTATCAAAGTTCTCTGTTTATTTTACTAACAGACTTGATTTAAGCCCAGCAAAATCCAGTAAGAGTTGGTCTATGGAAACATTTTACATCTACAGGAGCATTAAGCAGGTGCTATGTTCTTCAACCTGAACCATCAACAGACCTGCAGGTCAATTACAGCTGCAGAATTGTTATAAACAGGATATGAAACTAGCTTTCAATGTGACTATGAAAAAACATGTTTTCACATATAAACCACAGCAATGTAATGCTGAACTAAATGAAAAAGGGATATAGAATAATGTCTCTTTAGAAAAGCATACCAGAATTATTACTGTCCAAATTAAGAAGTCCAGGTTTGAAATTAGAGCAGAAGTAAAATTGCTTTCAAATATACTATCTAAACTATGAAATATCGTGCCTTTAGCTTGAAAATGTTAAAATATCAGTTACCTGTATTTTTTAATTGTTTTAATTTAGTTAATTTTATTGCACTCCATTAGTATCACAAATACACAAATTAAGTTTAAATTTATACAGCTCTAAAGTCAGGTATTCAGAAGTTAAGACATACTGTTAAAATAACCTATACAATTTTCTGAAATTTTATACACCTTTATACTTTACAGGATGTGGCTTTAAGGTTTTTAAATGATAAATACTTGCTTCTCTCTCTTTTTCTTCTAATATGCTAAAGAGAAAAAAAAGGTAAAAGACCACAAAAATTCCATCATATGAAATAATCTCCAGCTTGTAGATCCCAATTCCCTGATTATAGTTATCCTTACCATTGTAGCAAAACACCCTCTGAGCTGATGTTGCTGCAGCAGACTGTTAACCCCTTAGATAATGAGAGTAGAGTTTTTTAATAATTTGTTTAATGAGAGCAGTTTGGCAATTTCTTGTCCACCCTTGTAAGGCAAGCTAGTCACTCTGGAAGCACTGCTTGGTACAGTTATTGAGAAAGATAATACAGCAAAGTTCTAGGGATTTCAGTTTGCCACGTTAGACATCTGACGCTCAGGTCTGTTTCTCAATCCTCCACCAACATTCGAGGCAGTCATCAGAACAGCTAAGGTGGAACTCACCCAGTAAGCACCTAGTCCATTCTTTGTTAAAGAAGTTAAAAAACCCACTGCATTAAAACTTCCATTAGCAAACCATTTCATGCTGAAGTACAAGGAAACAAGGATTTTAAATCCATGAACATTTTCTTTAAAAAATAAGACACATTTGTGTTACTATGATTTATGGCACCACAATATGGCCTTGAGGATTCTAATCACTGTATTCATGCACTGGAAACCAGAAGCAGGAGAATTTGTCCACTACTGTTTTAACCTGTCTGACTGTGACTGGCCAAGATAGATTGGACAAGAAAAAGATTCAAAAAAAATAAAAAAGCATGTATGCTCAACAAGACTGAATGGAAACTTACCTTGGGGCCTGGAGGTCCTTGTTTTCCTGGCGGGCATATGCAGGGGGCAGGTGTTGAGCCTACATCACTAGGACCATTCATGCACTACGAAGAGTGAAACCAGCCATCAATACACATGGCACAAGCATTCGACAAATGTATCATAACATTATATGAAGCTGATTATGATTCAGTTGTGCAGGTCTTGCCTCTGTCTCCTTTGTTCCAGTGAAACTTCTGCTTACCTGAATATTGCCCTGAATTTGCATGCATGAATTCATCATTTTATCCAGAAGAAAAACAAATAAAAAATTAAGTACTGATACTGGGCTGATATCTGAAACCCTATTTGCTTTTCCACAAGTATTTTGTCACACAGTTTGACAATTTTAAATCTGGTAATATGCAAGACTCTTCTCCTAAAGTAATTGATATTAATCACTTGAAGCGTGATCAGTTATCAAATATATTTATTTAGATTGGATATAAGGAGGAAATTCTTTCCTGTTAGGGTGGTGAGGCATTGGAATAGGTTGCCCGGGGAGGTTGTGAATGCTCCATCCCTGGCAGTGTTCAAGACCAGGTTGGATGAGGCCTTGGGTGTTATGGTTTAGTGTGAGGTGTCCCTGCCCATGGCAGGGGGGTTGGAACTAGGTGATCTTAAGGTCCTTTCCAACCCTAACTATTCTATGATTCTATGATTCTATCATTGAAGTTTGTAAAAAGAATTTAATAGATATTATGTAGAGCATAATGATCACAACTGATGGGCATGCTATCATGGGTAGCAAGCTTGAAAATATCTTAAAAGTCAAAGTCTCCTACCTCCTGGGCATGTGTCCCACCTAGGAAGCTACAAAGGAAAGGTGGGGCATGGCTGCTATGTCCAACTCCTGCAAGTCACTAGTCCTGGCCCCCAAGGGCACCCATCTTCCACAGACCACTAAATGACCTTCTCCAAACTATGCTCTCTACCCAAACAGCAGTAAACACTAAACCTCGGCAGACCAAATCACCCTCTAGAGATACTTTTTTAGGTATTTACTTCTCACCAGTAAGACCACGTGAAACCTCAGTGTTTTGCCAAGGCAGGTGAGTGGAGAACTATTAGATCAAATCCCATCAGCCCCAGGTCAAACACCCAAATTTACATGCATCTATACTAAATGAATTTTTTTTTCACCAGCAAATTCTTAGAGCTGTGGAAAGGCAAAATTTGAGAACACAAGATACAAAAAGCAGACTTTTTTACGTATTATCTAAAACACTTTCTAGAACATTTTAATCATATTTTCTGAAATAATGCAGATTTTTTTATAATGCTCTCTGAATGTAGTTCTTTCTCAGGGTCAAATGATAGATCAAAACACAAATCCAAGTTTCCTTTGCAACTGAACCAAGTGGAGGCTAGGGGATCAAGAAGATGTTTAGGGAAGCTATCATATCAAGCCTCCAAACAAGCCCCCCCTTCAGAGAGCTCCCTTTAGCATGATGCAGGTAGCAGCTACGTGACTGCGCGTATCCCCATTCATTTTGCAACTACATCCACCCTTGCAAATTAGAGAAATGGAACTGAACTGGGAAAAAATATCAGATCACTTATTCTAATAAACGTGGGTTTCTTCAGAAAACTGATTTTTAATTTGTCTATTGACTAGAGTTCAACTAATGAAAATCCAGCTCTTTGAAGCTTAGCAAACCTCTGTCCTCTTTTCAAAACAAAGTGTGAATTCCCTAGAATAAGTTTACATAAAGTCAAATACTACCTTAAATTGAGTTTGAGCAGTTTATGATTGAGCCTACCTCTCCATTCTGAAACAAAAAGAAACACAGTTTAAGAGTACAGCAATATTTGTAATAAGCAAAATCCATTCATTTGTAAATACTACCAAAACCAATCATAAATTTCGGGCTGTAACTGTCAAGGAATTATAATTCATAATTTTAGACTCAGACTTAAGTGCAGCTGCTACCAATATATATGAATTTCTAGTTCATTTAATTTAAGGGTCTTCCAACAGAAGCTACCAGTAGCAATTTTTAAAAGGCAATGACAAAACTAGAATTAACACTGAACCATGTAAATATTTACACATGACATGTTTAGATTTGGGTCAAATCTTCTGCCAGGAGTAACCTCATAAAAATAAAATAAAATAAAATAAAATAAAATAAAATAAAATAAAATAAAATAAATTCCTCTGCTTACTCATTCATGTCAGAGAATGTACCAAAATATTTCTAAAATCTCTGATCTCTGCCTAAATCCAGCATCTGGGAAAACACACAGCAGCACAGAGGCAAGGCCAGCTTTTTCTCACGCTCCTGTGTGACTGTGTTAGGCTCTGCTATTAGCTGAGTTGAGTTTTCCAATATCTGCAACGCCATTGAACAATCCATCCCCAAATATTTCAGCATACCAACCATGAAATTGTCTGTCTTCATGGTTTAGTAGGCACCATTAGCTGCACCATGTACAGGAGCTTTCTAATTCACAGTCAACACAGACTTCATACACAGTCCTATGGAGACAGACAGCTTCCTCTGTATTCAATTTTTGACTTGGACAACCTCTAGAGAAGGTTATCTTCCTCCAGAGACCGTATAGGGAGTTTAAAATTAATGTGAAGCCATGTATCTTCCGGAAAGGGGATGAATTCAAGCTGTAATTAGTACATACAGCCCCTGCTTAGTTCAGGAGCTTTGACACAATTGCACTTTGATAGAACACACCCACAAATCACATATTCCTCTTTAGAGATCGTTCAAAATTTTTATTTTCTGACGGAGTCCAGAATTTCATGGGTAAAGTCCAAACTTAATTCACAACAACAACAACAAGTGAAACGAAGATGGCAAAAAGCAATCTTTTTGCTTGGACTTCTTGCCAAATCACAGAGAACGCAAGGAAGGACGGACTTTTTAGTGTTTACTTTCTTCGTGCAAAAATTTCTTTCATTGGTTTACTTTTATAGCCTACTTTTATTTTGTAAAGAATAAAAAGATACATGGTGCAGTTAAATAGCCAAATACTAAATTTACTTCAGGATTTAAAGCTAACTTCACAAAAGCATTCCTGAACCCATTAGCTCTTGACACACACAGTTAGATTTCAGAACAGCTAATAATTCAGCCAGTCACTTGTTACTTAAATGAAAGCAGCAAGTTTTAAAAAGCCCTAATAAGGGTGCTGACTGCAACAGATACAAATAAATAGAAGAAAAATAGACTAGCTGGGCATCTGGGCAAGTCTGACAAAAAAAAATAATGCATGTGGATGTTGAAGATTTACAGGTTCTATTGTCAAACTGGCTAAATGGACCTAATGATAAATCAAATCACAACATGAAGAATACCGATTTACAAACTAAGACACTGGTGTCTGATTATCTTTAGCCTAGTTTGTTTTAGACACCAAACAAAGGAGGATATTTTGAATGAAACTGTATGCAGAAAATAATCTCTTGATTATATTTTGAGATGGGAGCTGAATACTTTTGAAAATCTGGCCCAAACCCTGTGTCATGAATGGTTTCCAAATCTGTTTGCATGTGTTACGTATTTCACTGTACAATTAACTGCAAGTAAGAGGGCAACCAAAGGGTCGATGGATCCCCATAAGCTTCCTAATTGTGTACATGAATCATAAAATCCTGATTTTATTTTTGTCCTATCTACAATATATTTCATGAAATTTTGGCAACTCTAATGCAATATTTACAGATACTTCTGATAGGAAAAAGTGACTTAAAAATATAGGTTTGTTGATTATATTAAAAAAAATCAGGTATTAAATTACCTGACAAGGAGCAATAACTATATCAGGTAAACTAAAGAGTAATATTTAAAGTATTTTACCCTGCTGTAACCTAGTAGTTTTCTTAACTTAAAGCATTTCAAATCTTAAACTGTAACAGAAGATTCCAAGATTCTTCTATACTGCAGTCAAATTCCTACCATCAAATATCTAAGTTAAAAAAACTTCAAAAATATATTTGTGCAAAAATAATGCTGAAAGCACACAAGTTCTGCATCAGTTGATATTGCACGTGCAACAAGCATTTGTTTGCACCAGCTCAATCAATGTATTACTTATTTTAAGAATTCACTGAGTCAGCATTAAACTGATTTCTAAAAAATGCCAAGTAGTCCTCAAAAGTTCATTTATCATACTCACAAATCCCGGGATCTCACAGACTGTTTCTCGATTATTTTGCTCTGGGTCACAGTAGATTCGCAGTTTTTGTATATCAAACTATAATTCAAAACATAAAAGACTTTTTTTAGGTAAAGTATACATTTTCTGACATTAAGTTAAACTATACTCTTCTTAAACTGTATCTTCCACAAGTATAGAACAAATGAGCAAAATATTAAAAAGAAAGGGAAACTGGAAGCTCTGTGTCCCCCCTATAGTTAAAAATCAAAGATGCAGAAACATTTTTTTGTCAGAGTACTTACAATGATTATTACATGCAATCAATTGAACATTCTGTAACGGCATTATTTAAAGAAATATAATCAATCCAAGATTTTTGTTTCTAAAATAATAGAAATCACCCCCTTAATCCTTGGCAATAAATCCAAACATTCACAGCACGAATTACACTGGCTGCCAATATAACAGGGAAACAAGTTACAACAGCACAGGCAAAACCAGCCTTTCACATTTTACCTTAAGAGTCCTTGGAAGATGTTTCTACACTGACCTGTCTCTACTAGATGTAAGACTAGTAATTTTGGTGAAGCGTAAGGGATCCCTGATGCTTGAAAGAATTTCATTTGGAGTTCAGCTGTATAATGTAAAGCTTTAAAAGGCAATCAGTAAAAACACTGGCACCAGGTAAGCAAAAGTTTGTGCCATTGTGCTCTACAGCTATATTAAAAAAAAAAATTATACCACTGAAGACAGCTTTTCTAGAATAAATTATCCTTAATCCAAAGAGAAAAAAAAACCATTACGCTCATATGAAATCATAGCTACAAGCTAGAGCAGGGAAAGCACAGAAAATGGAGTCTGTTAATACCATGCTTACTGATACGTGTTTTCAAATTTAAACTGTCTACAATTCACCATATTTCAGTATGTACACAAGTTCATCATTGCTATACTGCCAAGCACTGCAGCCAGTAAGATCCTAATTAAATCAAGAACACTTGCAAAATATCACCAGAAAACATCTGAATAAGAGCACAGAAAGAGAATGAATGTTCACCGAAGAATCTCTGACATATATTCTTGTATCATACTTTGCATGCAATTTCAAGGTATTTCTTTCTTTAAGGGTTTCCAAATACCTTTTCATTGAAAGTATGTATGCATTTTCATATGAAAGTGGTATGCAGGTTCACTAAAATATTTCTCTATAATCATAGTTTGAACAGAAATATCCTGGCAAAGTTTAAATGTTAATGCTTTGCAGAATGCATCACAGACTGAGAAAGTGGAGAAATGAAATATGTTTTTTAGATTATAAAAATCATCTGGAAACATAAAATTGCAACCTGAGGCAGATTTTCTACTTTTCTTCTAGGCCACTATCAGATGCGGCTCTCATACAATTCCACATTCCTAGAATGCTTTTATTTTAGATAACATGTCTAGCTACTAACATTCTTTAACTCAGTAACCATATTACTGGGAAGCTATAAAAGTCCCATTTCTGCAGTGACTTAAGCAAAAATACAAGGCACAACAAAAACAAATAACTAACCCTCTAATCCTAGAATGCACAAAACTGTGAAAATGGGATTATCCTGCACAGAGAAAATGCATGAGACAATTGAGTACAATTCTGAAATCTCTACTTTTCTTGCAATAAGAAGTGCTTGAAGTCTCATTAGAAATCTGTGACAAACATTCAGTAGTTTTCACAAAGGGGTACTTCAGTATACAGACAATGTCACCACCAGAAATGCTGAGTCACACACACAGCGCATCATCCAAGTTCCCATGCACACTTTAAGAATATGATAATAATAGAACTGAAGCCTGGCTACAAATTCATAAAATTCAGGAATACCTAAGTAAAGACATCTGAAGAGAGTTCTTGAAGATGATGCAAAGAACATTAATATATTTTAATAGAAGCAGTAAGGATCATGAAATGAGTGTACAAAAAAAGCATACTTTCAAAATAACTAAAAATAATACCTACTTATGTAATTCAGTATTTCTTAGTATTGTTTCCATTACTATCAGTCTAATTAGTTATTACTATCAGTCTAATTAGTCATTACTGCATTGCTATAAATATAAGAAAATTATCTATTTCACCAACATCTAGAACACTGTCAACATAGCAGTCTTCACTACTGGTCTATACAGCCTTGACCAATACAGCCTGAAGTTTTAACCAGATTTTTGATGTCTGCAAAGAGCTGAAGGCAAAAGAACTTTAAAGTTTCTCGGAACAGAGGAGATCCTTGGTGAATGGTTTTCAGGGGGAGTTTCCAGCACAGCCGAATCCGTGACAGTTTGAGTATCAAATATTTGCAGTGTGACAGAAACAGAGTTGATAGTACTTTTATGACAGCTAATGATGAGAAAGAAACTTCATCAAAATTTTGTTCTCTCCCTCTTTTCCAGCATAATCCATATACTGATGGAAGGAAATAATATGCAATGCCAAGCACAGAAGAAAACCTTGCTTTGAGAGACTATTTCCCAAATTCAGGGGAACTACACTGCATCAGATTTGTGTTTCAGTGAAAACTGTGCCTCTTCAAATCAGTGAGGTCAATTAAGTACCCAGCACACAGAATGTGCTGAATCTCCTCGTCACCATTTATGTTCCCTTTTAACTATTAAAATTTTGTATATTAAATTTCAGCCCAGTGTAAATTAGAAGAGTAAGCTCAAGAAAACAGGAGGCACTAATGCAGTGTTAACCTACAGTAGAATTTATTATTGAGAGTTTAGCATATGCTTACCTGTACAGTTTCCTCCTTTCCAGAATACTTTCCTATTTGGGTTAGGCCACTGATGTAAATACCTAAAACAGGATGCAATGGCTTTGTTTCAATTTCTTGGCCATCTATATACAAAGTTACAGAGTCTTCTGTTACTAAGAGACGAAGTTGGTGCCAGCCTTCATCAAACAACGTCTAAGAAAAGAAAACAGAATTGTTTAAAATGTCTTCAATTTAAATAAGGATAAAACTGCATTTCAGCACTGTTATTTTTTAAACCACGACAAGCACTTAAACTACCGTTAGTGGCTGAGATGATCAATGTTCCAGGTTTTATCATACAAAAATTTGTATAGGCAAAAAGTATTTGCCAAGTAATATCATAACTGAGTAGACAGTATTTGGTAATCATAAAAAATAATTCTGAAATAGGAATTAAACTCACATAGATTTTTTTCAGTTTATGATCTTGAACATGCACAAACATGTATTTGCTAAAACTAAGAAGCCAGAGGCATTTTTTTCAGCAATGGTATGTCTTGAACACTTCAGATCTTAAATCATGGTGAAACAAATTGTTACTTAAAAGTCTTTCTACTTAATCTCTTACGGAAAAAAAAATGAGACGACAGACATGATATTGGCAGAAAGAATCACAATATTGAAATGAATAAACTAAATATTGCATTCATCATCTCACAAACATCAAATTTCTAAAGCTCAAGATTTAAACAAATAGCATAGTTCTAAAAGTGTTAGAAAATGAAGGATATCTCAACCTACCTTATAAATTAAATTCAACATGCCTTCTTCTTGAGCTGATCTATTAATTTCAAATACAGCCTAGCTCTTTAGCCTAGACTAGACTAGATGCTTATCTTTTATATAGCTAAATTTAATAGAGATTAATCCCACACTAAACTGGTATACATAAGAGTAAACTAAAACATACATCTTTAAGTGTTATATATCTTTGTTACCTTTTGCAGACATTAAAAGAAATTAAGATAACATCACTTAATAGCATACACCCTTAGATAGCACCTCTGTTTCTATTTCATTTTCATTTGTAGATTGGGGGTTTATTTATTTACAAGGGCTCTCATTACAAGATAAAATAAACAACAGGTCAGAACAGATAACGTTTCAAATTTTCCTGAGTAAAACACATAAATTATCATGGAGCTTCATTAAATAAAAAGTTTCATTAAAAGCATAGTGACATTTATAATGTGTTTGCAGACATACAGCTCTAAAAAGGGCATAAAATTATTGTTATCCATAACAGCAATGCAAGCATGGAGAAACACAAAAATAAAAAACGGAAAGAAAGGAGGAAAGAAAAAGTCTTCTTCTCATGGTGAATGAAGTTAATGAATACCTGGGACTGCAAGAATAAGATTGATTTGTCACTGGAGCTGCAAGAAAGAGACAAATACAAATTTTTGAATTTACTTGAAATTTTCTGAATTTTCTAACAATTTCCACTAAATCAAAAAAGCAAATGGTGTTTTCTTAAAAATTAAATAAATAAATAAATAGTCTACAAAAAAGTATAAAAAGGCAGAGGAAATTTGGGAAGAAAAAGTAAAATTTTCCATCCAATAACACAGTGAAATAGCTCTCCCTAGCAAAAGCTTAGTAGGTAGGACCTTCTCTTGGAGAGGGGTCCTTCCTTCTCTGAGGATTTATATTTCAAATTCCTTCAGCCTGATTTGGAGTAAGGATTCAAATGCAGGCCACCACTTCTCAGAAAAACTGAGCCCACTTGGCTATGAAGCACACCAGAGGTAGATCTCTCCCACTCTTTTGTCTGCTGAAGCATCTCTCTTTCTTCACTTAAACAATACTATCTGCAGTAGGAATGGGAATCTCTGGACTGCACATTCCTATACTGCTAAAAATGCAGGAGTAGAGACATTCAATCTCTCCCTCTGTCTCACCTGCAACTGAGAGACTTCCTTACAAGAGTTGAATGCTTCACTGGAAATTCACAGAATCACAGAATAGTTAGGGTTGGAAAGGACCTTAAGATCATCTAGTTCCAACTCCCCTGCCATGAGCAGGAACACCTCACACTAAATCATGTCATCCAAGGCTCTGTCCAGCCTGGACTTGAACACCGACAGGGATGGAGCATTCACAATTTCCTTGGGCAACCCATTCCAGTGCCTCATCACCCTAACAGGAAAGAACGTCTTCCTTATATCCACTCTAAACTTCCCCTATTTAAGTTTCATCCCATTACCCCTTGTCCTATCACTACAGTCCCTAACAAAGAGTCCCTCCCCACCATCCCTATAGGCTCCCCTTCAGATACTGAAAGGCTGCTATGAGGTCTCCACACAGCCTTCTCTTCTCCAGGCTGAACAGCCCCAACTTCCTCAGCCTATCTTCATATGGGAGGTGCTCCAGTTCCCTGATCATCCTCGTGGCCCTTCTCTGAACTTGTTCCAACAGTTCCATGTCCTTTTTATGTTGAGGACACCAGAACTGCACACAGTACTCCAGGTGAGGTCTCACAAGAGCAGAGTAGAGGGGCAGGATCACCTCCTTCGACCTGCTGGTCACACTCCTTTTGATGCAGCCCAGGATACGGTTGGCTTTATGGGCTGCGAGTGCACACTGAAGCCGGCTCATGTTCATTTTCTCATCAACCAACACCCCCAACTCCTTCTCCGCAGGGCTGCTCTGAATCTCTTCTCTGCCCAACCTGTAGCTGTGCCTGGGATTGCTCTGACCCAGCTGTAGGACCTTGCACTTGTCATGGTTAAACTTCATGAGGTTGGCATCAGCCCACCTCTCAAGCGTGTCGAGGTCCCTCTGGATGCCATTTCTTCCCTTCAGCGTATCAACCGAACCACACAGCTTGGTGTCATCGGCAAACTTGCTGAGGGTGCACTCAATCCCACTGTCCATGTCAGTGACAAAGATGTTGAACAAAACTGGTCCCAGCACCAATCCCTGAGGGACACCACTCTTACTGAAGAAAGACTGAACGAGAACCTTCAGATTACACTAGAAGACAATAAAATTGGTTTGCACAAATAAGGGAATCCCTTGAATGAGAAAAATAAGAGCCGAAAGGAATTTTTTATCAGGAGTACCAGACAACTCCAGATTGAACTGTCTTTTTGTAAACTTGCATTTACTCTTCTGGAGAAGAAAGTAACTTTGATCATTGTGAATTATCAAGAAATCTAGACACTTAACAAAATCTCTCTCTTTAAATGAACTACTTTCATTGGCATTTCCTAGTCTCCATATCAAAGGCAGAAAACACTTTCCAGTGTTTTCTACAGTAAGCAAAGAGCTGTGTCAAACAACATCTCTGTGATCTTCTGATAATTACCTGCTGGGAACTACTGAGTAGAAAACACCTGCAAAGCATTTACAGTCATGATCACCATGGACACTCCGGAAATATGGATAAAGCCCCTCCCATCTATTTTTAAATGCCTAAGCAGCCAAAAATAAGACCATGCATTTTCAAAAAAAGACAAAACATAAAGGGCAAAGGACTAATGTGTACTTAAGTGAGTATTCCAGTGCAATGACACTCCTTACCTTTACAGGAGGTGCAGCAAAAGTAATAACTTGTGTGCCATTTATTAAACTTGTTGTAGTGAATGATAATGTTTTTACTTCACCATTAACAGTGACTGCTATTTGTGGTCTCTTATCCAGACTGAGAATTCTCCACAAATCCCATGTTTTTTTTACTTTAAATCTCTGAGTGGAAACAAACACATAGGATGGAGGCAGACCTTCTGGAAACACGTTCCTAAATAAGGATGAAGGGTTAAAAAAAAGACAGTACTTGAACATGAGTATAGATCTTAAAATAAGTCTCACTTTAAGCAAACATCATACTAAATTTACAAGTGTATTTATAAATTTAAATACCTTGTCAATTCTGACAGATCAACACGTGAGGTGACTTCAAAAGCTTTTGCATTAGTGCTTGGAATTTGAATTCTCTTTTTAACCTTTTTCTTCACACCTAATCCTACAAGAATGTCAAATCCTTTTTCATCTCGAGCTGCCACTGGAATTCTTGTCGGACAAACAGATTCTGCAAAGTAACAAATGCAAATACAGTACAAAAATATTACTTTAGAGAAGTAACCTCCCATTTACCGATTTTTTCCTTTTAAGAAATGAGAATAGAGAACTGCCAGTTCTCTCAAGTGTGAGAGAAGTGACATGCAGAATCCTGAGGCATGAAACATATTTTACTGCGATTACACTCACATACTATTTTGAATTGTTACTCAGTGTAGTTAAAAGGTATTACTGTATCTGACCAATAAAAAATTGAATGTCATTTCTAAAATTCTATAGTTTCAAAATGCTAAAAAGTTACAGAACTTAATTTCCACAATGCACTAACAATTTGAATTCATTCAAAATCCCCCCCAAACTAAAAAAAAGGGTTGAAAACAGACAAAGGTAGAAATATCTACAATTACCTTTTTAATTTTATTTTGCTCAAAATGGACTCTGATCTACTTTGTCTGTTACACAGAAATCTGCTTGAAGCTGTTCTAACTGGACAAATATTGTGTGAAGTATTTTCTGTGAAAACTAAATTTAGCTGAATGGTGCCAACAAGTCCATGGGTCCTGATGAAATCCATCCGCGGGTCCTGAAGGAGCTGCCAAATGAAGCTGCTAACCTGCTGGCCATCATATTTGAAAAATCACTGCAGTTAGGTGAAGTTCCTGATGACTGGAAAAAGGGAAGTATAACCCCCATTTTCAAGAAGGGGAAAATGGATGACCCAGGGAACTACAGACCAGTCAGTCTCACCTCTGTGCCTGGCAAAATCTTGGAGCAGATTTCATGCTAAGCCACATGAAAAACAACAAGGTGCTTGGTGACAGCTAGCATGGCTTCACTAAGGAGAAATCCTGCCTGACCAATTTGGTGGCCTTCTATGATGGGGCTACGGAACTGATGGACAGGGGTAGAGCAGTTGATGTCATCTACCTGGACTTGTGTAAAGCGTTCAACACTGTCTCACACAAGATCCTTGTCTCTAAATTAGAGAGACATCAATTTGATGGATGGACCATTTGGTGGATAAAGAACTGGCTGGATGGCCGCGCACAAAGAGTTGTGGTCAATGGCTCAATGTCCAGCTGGAGATCAGTAACGAGTGGTGCCCCTCAGGGATCAGTGTTGGGACCGGTCTTGTTCAACATCTTTGTCGGTGACATGGACAGTGGGATTGAGTGCGTCCTCAGCAAGTTTGCCAATGACACCAAGCTGTGTGGTTCGGTTGATATGCTGGAGGGAAGGAATGGCATCCAGAGGGACCTCGACACGCTTGTGAGGTGGGCTGATGCCAACCTCATGAAGTTTAACCATGCCAAGTGCAAGGTCCTACACCTGGGTTGGAGCAATCCCAGGCACAGCTACAGGTTGGGCAGAGAAGAGATTCAGATCAGCCCTGCAGAGAAGGACTTGGGGGTGTTGGTTGATGAGAAAATGAACATGAGCCGGCTTCAGTGTGCACTCGCAGCCCAGAAAGCCAACTGTATCCTGGGCTGCACCAAAAGGAGTGTGACCAGCAGGTCGAAGGAGGTGATCCTGCCTCTCTACTCTGCTCTTGTGAGACCTCACCTGGAGTATTGTGTGCAGTTCTGGCGTCCTCAACATAAAAAGGACATGGAACTGTTGGAACAAGTCCAGAGGAGGGCCACGAGGATGATCAGGGTCCTGGAGCACCTCCTGTATGAAGATAGGCTGAGAAAGTTGGGGCTGTTCAGCCTGGAGAAGAGAAGGCTGTGTGGAGACCTCATAGCAGCCTTCCAGTATCTGAAGGGGAGCCCATAGGGATGCTGGGAAGGGACTCTTCATTAGGGACTGTAGTGATAGGACAAGGGGTAACGGGTTCAAACTTAAACAGGGGAAGTTTAGATCGGATATAAGGAAGAAATTCTTTCCTGTTAGGGTGGTGAGGCACTGGAATGGGTTGCCCAGGGAGGTTGTGAATGCTCCATCCCTGTCAGTGTTCAAGACCAGGTTGGACGAGGCCGTGGGTGATATGGTTTAGTGTGACCTGTCCCTGCCCATGGCAGTGGGGTTGGAACTAGATGATCTTAAGGTCCTTTCCAACCCTAACTATTCCATTATTCCATGAATGTTATCTCTGTTTGATTCTCTTTCCACAAAAAATACTAGGCAGTGAACCTAAGTTGTCTAAAAACAAAAAGTGAGAACAGAGTGAAATTTAATGCTAAAGCCAACACTGTTTTAGAGTAATGAATCAATGAAAAGAAGCAACTTTTTATTAAAATTATGCTAAACTGTTTACTATAAATACAATTTCATAATTCATTTCCCATTGTTTCTTCAGAAAAGCATCAGTTCCTAGAAAGGGAAGAGGTTAGGAATACATCCCAAAAAAGGGATGGAGAGTGCTCTCATCTCCATGCTTACCAGCCATAGGCTGGAAAACTCATTTTTCAGAGAATTATAATCTCAACTGGTCTGTACTGGCTTCTCTTTACAATACAAGCAGCACTGCATGACTTCCCTTCCTAACCAATCCAAGGGCACCCAGAAGCTACCCTGTTCTGGTGGGGGAGGCAGGATACATAAACTCTAAGAAAATCCAGCTTAGTGTATGCACAGAGCACCTGTGGTAGGAAAGGACAATTCATCCTAAGGGAAGATGCCATATGTACTTGGGGCAGCAGTAAGAAGCCACATACATTCCCCTTAGTTTTCTTTTTCTCCTCACAGCAAAATGCTACTTCACTCCCAAACTGTTGTCATGGAAACATTTTCTGAACTCATTTATTTGAAAGCTGAACAATGGTCACACTGCCAGTATTAAAACAGATTACAGATAATCACATACAAGATAATCACTGACAAGAAAATGAATGGAAGGATCTATTACCAGTTGCAGTATTAGAAATTTGATGTAAAAATCAAAAAATAATTGCAGAACTAGGATTAGTTTATATGAGAGGGCCATTACTTTGGATCAGCACCAAAGTAACTATTCTAAACCAATACATTACAAATTAAGCATGTGTAAAATTACATATTAAGAAACCATTCTTTATTTCTAATGGCAGACTGAAAAATTAAAACATTCCCAGTAAGACAGATATTTTTGGGATCTTCTGGATCATCTTCAGGCTGGATTATTTTGATACATATCCATTATACACGATGCAGAAGTCACTGGCAAAATTAAGAACTGTCTTTCATGAGAAATGTGTTTCCCATGCAAAATATCAGTCACAGCAGCTCTGTAGCATACATTGATTGTTTTCCCCTTTTAGTGTTTTTTATCTAGCTTTCAGATGCTTTATTTTTCCTTCCTGAAGCATGAAATAACCTTTTCATGTTAATTCCCATTATCTTGCACAAAGGAACTTTTCTTAGAATCCTCCAGATATACTTCTGAGGACTGCATTGAGTAATGTTCTTAAATGCCTGACACACAATCTTTCTATATTTTTTCTAGAGAATATTAATACTACAAGAACATCTGACTTACTTCCAGAATGTTTAAGGATTCCTTTAGTCACATTGTCCTTTCTGGATGACAGGTTCACCAGGTTTTTTCCCCCCTGCCATACTCTAAAACCAACACCAGAGTTCCCAAAAGGCACAACAGCACCCTCCATCTACAAGGCTGTAATAGCACTACTCACTACACAATCCACCAAACCTCAGCATCATTTTTTCATAAAGGAAATACCACCCCTGTGCTCTTATATCCATATTCATATAATAACAAAGTTAAAAACACCACAGAGTAAAGGTTAGCCGTTTTTTAGACATTAAAACAAAGACAATCAAGAGAGAATTGCAAAATATTCAGGCAGTTTCATGTTGTTGATCACAGCCAACTCATTGCTGCTTTGCCCTCATGGAACTTCCTCTTCCAGAGTCAATATGAATCTTAACAACATGAATAAAACACCTCTCAACTATAAAATTTCCAGTTTACTAGTCTCAGTTCACCTGCTAAAGACATTGTGGATAGAAATGAAGCTGTCAGCTGGCTTTGATCACTCTTTGAGAGAGGCATCTCAATGCCAACACGAGTAAAGAGCACAACAGAAGAGAGTGGAAGCAAAGGGTCACTTAAACAGTAAGTACACTTTTGTGTATGTAGTCAACATTTGCAGATTACTGATGTGAGAGTCATGTCAAATACCACAGCTGAATTTCAAAGGATACTAGGTAATGCTGAAAGCAGAAAATCCATCTTGATGAAATGTAATGTCACTTCTTCTAAACTTTATTTAAAGAAAATATTGTACTTGGGGAGTTTCTCCCTGCATGTGGTTCTGTTAAGGAATTTAGCTGCACCAAGCTGATTTAATTTTTGGACTAACCACCTTGCTACATCAGCCACAAGGAATTATTATGATTTTCTTAATTGTAGCAAGAAATAAACACTATTATCCTCAGCATAAGTTTCACCATATTGTTTCAATGAACTCCATTCTTGAAGTGACAGCAAACAAAAATTGTTTTTCATTCTTACTAAGTGCAGAAATATGGTACAACTGAAATATGACTTGCAGCAATTCTTGGTGATAAAACATGTACAAAATAGCACTAATAAAGATTCACTGTATCACAGAGTCCTTCTGAGTGACATATTTAGAAGCAATTTGCTATCTTTTTTATATATATGGAAAGCCATTGTTTCACAAAGTTATCAGAAAACTCCATGCTGTAATGCTGCTAGCATTCTAAAGCTAAAAAGTCATTTTACAATGTTGGTCTTGGCTAATTCTTCTATAAAATCCTTCTAAAAAAAGATCATAACAGATTGTTACAAATCCAGGCACTTTTGGCAAGAGCTCTTTTTATATTTTTTTTTTACAAATCTAGCTAAAGAACTCCTGTTTGTAATGATAGGCTGTCCTCTCTAATGTCAAGAAGAAATGCTAGATTGTGGAGCAGTATCAATCGCACTCAGAAAAAGGATAACGTGAGCCCGATATTCTCAGCACTATGAGAATTGCTCAACTATTTTAAGGTTTCTAAATTTTACCAATGCAAAAAGATGGGGGGTTTAGAGCATAATTCTACATGCTGTAATTGAATGCACACTGTGTTAAAGCACCATGTCTTTCCCAAATATACCTCTTGGTTTCATGAATAAAATAATATTTTGGAGTGATTTCTGCAAACAAGATCAAAATTAAAGATGGTAGTAAACAGGTGTCTTAGGTTACATTAATAACACATTCTGCTTATGAAATAAGTAAATATGAGTATAGGACTACATTCTGAACACCTAAAATATTTTATAATCCATTACTTACCTTCACAGAGTTTCTGCTTTATAACTTCTTTAATTCTTGATATTGCAATATAATCTTCAACATAAAATACATAAGTTGATGAAGGCTTGTTGGCAATAGCTTTAAGTTCGTTCTCCTCAATTTCTGAGCCAACACCAATAGCGAACAAAGTGATTTTATTTTTCCTTGCTTCTGCTGCTACATCCTTGACTTCATCTTGAGACTTCCCATCAGTGAGAACAACTGCTATTTTTGTTAAAAATCTTGAAGATTTTGCAAAAAGATGGTCAAAAGCAAACTGAATAGCTCTTCCTGTTCTTGTATTTCCTCCCAAGTAGTGTATTGACTCCATTTCCCTGATAAGGTTCTCATTGGATTCATGAGTTCCAAGGGGGATTTCAAGTACAGGGTAATCGCTGTACTGGACGACTCCAACTTGAATAAACTTTGGCCCTATGTCAAAATTTCTTGTAATATTGACAAGCCAGCTTTTGATTATTTCAAAGTTTTCTGGGCCAACACTGTAAGAGCCATCTAAGATAAAAACTAAATCTGCTGGAGCAGTTCTGCAACCTTTAAAAAAAGAAATAAAACAAATACTTCAATGAATTCTTCCACCTTATTCTTCCACAGGAAATATTTTTCATATCAATTATTGTTTGGATTAGAATCAAAACTGACAAATACATTCAATTAAAAAAAAAAATCAGCAGAGTTTATCAGAGAAAACAAGATTGCTTCTGCAAGCCACACAAATCCAGCTTGTTATCTGAAAACCAAGCCATTTTCTGGTTTTACATTATCACCAGAAATGATGATGAAAAATTCTGGAATTCAGTTCCTTAATTGGTAATTGTATTTCATGCAATCAGCAGAGGGGAATACATTTTGGGTTTTTTCCATATCTCTTTGTCTGCAGAGATGATAAACACTAAAACTCATCTTTGTCAGCAAACCAAGTACACTGCAGAGGAAGACTATAGTCTGAATGTTCCAGAATTCAGCAGTAATATCCAATCTTTTTACAAATATATTTTAATTGACTTCTGACACTGCCACATGGCACTTACAGAAGTAGCTGTTATAAAATCCTGAGTCTTGATAGAATGTTGCTGGTAGAATATTTTGATTTTAGTAGAAGAAAAATGATCAGTGGACAAGCTCAACCTCCAGAATATAAAATCATGCAAGAATTTAACAATTATAATGTAACTGCATGATGATTCAGACATGGATTCAGCTCTGCTAGATGTAGTCACTTATAAATGGAACTTTTAGACTAAATTGCCAACTACAGGGCGTGGACTGACACATGCATTTCTATAAGACAGTATTATCCATCTCACATACACATTGTCAGATGGAGGGAATAACTCTCAAGGGAAAGAAACACCTTCCATTGACTACGAAAGGAGATTAGATAACTACTACATGAGGTGCCAAAGAGATGGCAGAAACCAGGAGAGACTATTTTGATCCCATGGCACATGGGATCATCAAGGTTGCCAAATATTTGTACTTTCTGTTTTGTGAAAGGCTGCAGCTCCACCACAGGAAGGACAGCTTTGTCTTGCCCTGACATCTGCCTACAGACACTTCTGGTTAAATCAAGACTGGAGCTTTACAGTTCCATCTGCCCCTGTGAGCATTTACTAGACACATAGTGAAATAAAGATATTTCCTTTGTAAAGGAGAAATAAGATATTTAAGTTACTTATCATATATCGCACGACTTTCACCAGCAAAATTATAATGGAAAAAATCACAATTAACAGAAGTGCACATGTGGGCCTGAAAATGGATACTCTCATTTTAAGGGACACTTTGAATTTGCTCTCATGTGAAATATAAAAACCAAGACTTACTAGCTCTTGTTTCCCCATCTTCAGCTGAGATGTAATCACGAAGTAGCAGAATGAATAGCATCTGAAAAAATGTCACGATCTGTGCCATTTGTACTGTATCTTCAGTCTTGAGATTAAACTAGATGGAAAAGAAAATACAGTGTTGTCATATTTTAAAATAAATCCAACCTTCTGTGTTTTTAAAACCCATGCATGAGGAACAACTTTGAATCAAATCTGCAAGCCCAGGTGTAAGGCCAGCCTGAAATGGATCCAAGACCCAAAAAAGTGTGAGTCAGGCATGCAAGCCCAAAATTGAGATTCTAAATTCAACAACACTCATTTTTCTGCAGAAGGTAAGTTTTCACCAGGGCATATTTGCATACTTCTCCTGCTAGGTACATACATGAGTAGGTTATATAGCCAGGGACAGAGAACTACCTGTCAGGGTCACTAATTTAAGCATTCTATGTTTAGCCAGAAGACTAAATATTCCTCTTCTCCCTACAAGCTTTGTTTTGTCAGTCATGTTAGTCTTCATCTACTACACATTAGTTTATCACTAAGGTTCTTGAAAACTGAAATGCCTTCCTTGAATAAGGCCAAGACTCCTTCCCTTTTTGTATCTTTTTCTTCTAGTCATAAACCTTTACTTATGCCCACACCATAACAATCTACATGCTCACCTAAAAAAAGTCAAATACAAATGAAAATATTTACCACACAACCAAATTAAACTGTGACTGAAGGCTGTGTGTGTTTCTCCTTTTTATATCGCTAATCTTTAATTTTGAACTCTTCAGGGTACAAAAGGTGTTCACCACATTAACAGTGATAAGGCACTGGCAGATGTTCTGAAACTTTTGTAGTGCTGGAAAATGTTAGTTTCTAAAAATACACCAAAACACAATTCAGCATGCCTATTGTAAGTACCTCTTAAGAGAAGAAATAGGTAAATGGAAATCAGTAACCATTTATTTTCCAGGACTAGTCAGGTGAGTAAACTGAAGAGAATGCCATTTAATCACTATAACATACTGAGCAGCCATCAAGAGGGCAGTAAGCTGTTATCTGCAACAAAATTCTACAGCAATTAAACATAGACCTTTCTCTTTAACGATGCATATATCTGACATGATGTTTTTAGGAAAATGTTCTTAGGAGAAAATGGATTACAGAGTTGTGGGGGCAAGACAATAACAGGAAGAGAAGTAGTAATTGCAATGTCATGTTCATTTCTGGTAGGTTCATGCTCTGTATCTGCCAAATAGAAAATATGCCACAAAATCAGTAAGTTGATTTACTCTAGCTTTTCAGTCAGCTGCTTTGCTTTTTCCACTATTTATAAAGCACTACTTCCATTAAGAAAAAAAAAAAAACAAACAACAAAAAAACAACTCAATCTTAAAACAACCTCAAGAAATTCACAAAAGGCAATTTCCAGGAAATGCTACTCCTACCTAATGTAATCCCCCAAATTAATCATGCAAAATCGTAATTATTATGTTATTAAATAGCACCTTCAGATTACAGATAATTGCAAGGTAACCAAGGCAATACCATACTTTGTTATTCACATACCTTGCATCTGAATGGGTGAGAAACCAGATGAAGCACTGGGGTCTATGGGATAAGGTATAAACACACTGTTTCAATGATTCAACACAAATACTGGGATGTCAACTTCATTTAAAGTGATTAAGTTACAGTTCCTTGTCCCAGCTACTTGAAAAAGGATCTGTTTAAACTATGCAATAGAGTAATAGGCATGTAATACGTGATAAAAACTTACCATAATAGAAGTGGAAAATTTACATTGATTATTTCACACTTGATGGTTTGTAAGAGTAATCATTTTAAAATCACTTTCAGGTTTTTTTTATGGCAAGTGTTTACTGAAGAGAAAAACACATCTCTCACTATGCCAAATTGAGCAATACGAAAGAAATTAAATCTATGTGGGAATTTGAATAGAGGACAACTGCATTCTTTGAGAATTTCAGAAAAATGTCAGCCTCTAACTCAAAAAAAAAGAAGACAGACTACTGTAGATAGAGCTGATATACATCAAAAAAACCCACAATTCTGGCCCAAACAAACTAGAAAACCTACAGATACTTCCCAACAACAAGCCCCCCAAAAAGGCTGAAAAAATTATCATAGAATCACAGAATAGTTAGGGTTGGAAAGGACCTTAAGATCATGTAGTTCCAACGCCCATGCTATGGGCAGGGACACCTTACACTAAATCATGGCATCCAAGGCTCTGTCCAACCTGGCCCTGAGCACTGCCAGGGATGGAGCATTCACAGATTCCCAGGCAACCCATTCCAGTGCCTCATCACCCTCACAGTAAAGAACTTCCTCCTTATAAGCAATCCAAACCTCCCCTGTTTAAGTTGGAACCCGCTACCCCTTGTCCTATCACTACAGTCCCTAATGAAGAGTCCCTTCCCAGCATCCCTATAGGCTCCCCTTCAGATACTGGGAGGCTGCTAGGAGGTCTCCATGCAGCCATCCCTTCTCCAGGCTGAACAGCCCCAACTTCCTCAGCCTATCTTCATACGGGAGGTGCTCCAGTCCCCTGATCATCCTCATGGCCCTTCTCTGGACTTGTTCCAACAGTTCCATGTCCTTTTTATGTTGAGGACACCAGAACTGCACACAATGCTCCAGGTGAGGTCTCACAAGAACAGAGTAGAGGAGCAGGATCACCTCCTTCGACCTGCTGGTCACGCTCCTTTTGATGCAGCCCAGGATACGGTTGGCTTTCTGGGCTGCGAGTGCATACTGATAAAGAATAGATTGATAAAGAATAAACTGATAAAGAGTAGTTGTGAAAAAGATGACTGAGGAAAATATCACAACAACACACTAACTAATTGTTGGTGTTTGACATCTCTGTGGCTGTCTAAACGGTTATTTACGTAACATTCATAGAATTTCTGTAAATGGAAAATAAAAAAGCCACAGCAACTTAGTGACTTCACAGTACCAGTCTTCACTAAAAAGAGTACAGGGACTGCTACCATTAATATTGCAGCTTTTTTTCAAATAAAGCAGCACACTGACTCTATAAAATTATTTTAAGAACAGCACAAAACTTGTATATGCTTTGTGCCACAAGCAAGGGCAATTCAGGTCATGCAGGGACATCGAGATCCTGCTTGCTGGCACAGCTCTCCTTTCACCAACCCCTGCCGAAGCCATTACTGCCTTCCTTAAAAGACACTGCCCCCTTTCACCTCTGTTCACCCTTCCACACACACCCAGTGGCACCTTCAGGGGTGAACCCTCCAGATCAGCAGGAATGAGAGAAGATACATGGAATAGGAAGATGCTGGGAGGTGGCTGAGTGGGGAGAACAGGGGGCTGGAAGGAAGACTTTTGCCTGTGAAGAAGGAGGTGCTCCACAGAAACACCAGTACTTCACCATGGGAGAAGTACATGTGAAAGCAGCATTTAATGGCTGTCCTGGAGTACAGAGAGCACCAGGGAACCTAGTTTAGGAACAGAGGGTGAAAGTCATGTCAAAAGCACTGCAGATAGGAGATGAGGGGTGTTACAGGGGAAAGTAAGGAAAGTAAGTAAAAAAGTAAAGTAAAAAAAAAAAGTAAAAAAAGACAAAGAAGTAAGGAAAGGAAAATTCATGAGGATATGCAGTGGTGTGCTCCACTCATATATCCAGGAGAAACCTGCTGTCCTCTGAATTTTTCAGTTTTGTGTTCTCCTTCTATCACTCATCTGCATTCACCTAATTCATCTTTATATTTTAAACAACAGATTCAAAATTAATGGCACACCCCTCGTGATGCTATCAGTCAACTCTCATCAAATTGTCTTGAAACTCCGCAAAACAGGAACCCTGAAAGTAAAAAGGTAAAACAAGAAAGAAGAAACATTTGCAATTTCCTCCTGGTCCCAGCCCCACCTACCCAAAAGGAATGAACTGCTGTTCGTACAGCCCTGGCCTCACATGAGGGGCATATTCAAACTCACTCTTGCTCCACTGGAAAGAGAAATAATACTGGGAACACCTTCACAAGCTAGCAGGCATCAGTGCTGGGGAGCACAGGAGGGAATTACAGGGCAGGAATCATAAATGTCTCACTTCTCACAGTGAAGAATTTCCATTCTTCACCAGTGAATGCTGCAGCAGCCTTCAGTGTGTATCTTTATACTTGAAAGACATTAAAGTAATGAAACTATCATATCAGAGCAAGGTTTCTTTCAATGAAAACAATGCTCCAAGTCGTATTTCTTGAAAAGAATCAGTAAAATAATTGGCAAAAGTTTGTCTGATTTGCAGAATCAAACTGTCTTCCCTCAATGGATCAATTTTTCCATCTGTAAGAGTCCTTCTGTATTTCATTTACAACATTGTCTGAAAATTCTGAGATACTGAACTTAAGAACTTCACTGTAAGTATAAAGCCAAATAGCTATTCAGTAGTCCATGATGGACTTATTAATGGAAACCAAAATTAAAAGGATAAACCCAACACTTAAGCAACCAGTCAATAAGAATTCCAGGAATTGTCCAGTGTTCAATTTAGTTGAAAGAAAATAATAATGTAGCACTGCACTTTTAACAGTCAAAAGAGATGCCAAACCAAGAACTCCACAGATCAAACTCTTGTGCCTCATTGACACAGTAATTACAGCACAGGCAACAGAAGTGTACTTGAAATAACTAACAGAAAATGCTTGCCCAAGTGCCTTAATGGAGAGACCACCATTAATACCAGCTCAGGACTTCACCATTGATGTTGCCAAAAGCCAAAATTCAACACTGCTGATTATGTCCTTTCTATCTCCAGGCTTTTTTTAGAGAAACAGCGATACTGTCTCTATGGTGGTCCATGGAAGTGCGCACTGCTTTCTTCTCTGCCTTTGGGAGCTTTCCTGGCTGCTATGAGAAGTCAATGGTCCTCATGCCAAACTGTAGCTGCTGGAGCTATAGTACCTGGGTCAGATTGTGCAGGGAAGTGCTAAGGGATGGTAAATCTGTCCCAGCACTGCATAGACAGAGGGACACGTGATTCACACTTGCTCCTTATTTACTCCGCATCTACAAACAATAGCCAGGACTCAATGATCCTTATGGGTCCCTTGCAACTCAAGATGATTCTATGATTTTATGACATTATGCTAAGCTGGAGGGGAGAGAAATAAAAAAAAAATTAGATAACAATTTTATAGCCCCTGTCTTCTTCCAAATTTTCTGTTAAGATTTGTTTGTGGTTTTATGAAACATAACCAGAAGAAATAATTTATCAAATTGCTTTCTTACTACATAGAAGCTCATGGAAGAGAAATCCATACAGGCTTACTAAATAAGTACAGACCCTGCATCCAGCAAAAGCAAAGGGTTGCAGACTGAAAAAGTATTAGTGGAGAAATAGCATATGTGCTGCTGTATTTTTCAAGGCATCCCCCATGGTTATGTCATTTTTCCACCATAAATGGGACTGTGCGCTGCACCCAGAGGCTTTATAATTCTGGAAAAATTTAAAAGCAGTAGGCTGATTGACACAGGGCATCAGAAGCAAGCCTTTAGCTATCCCTCAGCTCCACAAAACCTTTGAAATTAGAGCTGCAATGGCCTATCAGGCATTAACTGAGACAGGATACTGGGTTTGGTGGGCCTTTAGTGTGACTCATTATGGCTATTCTTCTGTTCTTCATTGTATGCTTTTTATCTTTGTTTTTTTTACATGCCACTTTGATAGCAAAAGGGATGTTTAGAGGGAACGGAAACAGTCCTCTGCAGTAAAATTGTCTATCTTAGAGAGATCCCAAACAGCTTATTTTGCTTATCTAGCCTCTGCTCTGAGACCCTGAAGTAAGAGGCTGTGGAATACACCAGCTATTTTTGAGTATCTTTGAGACTTGCATCTCAGGCAAGTTTCTGTGCATTTCAGAGTAAATTAAAGATAAAACCATAGCGGTGCGACTAAGCACATCAGTCCCTTGAACCATGACTTACAGGGCAGTAGTATAAGATCCTGTTCTACGCCAAAACAGTTAGTATTTTTTCTATCTTCACCAAAGGCAGAGGAAAAAAGGGGTACTATAATTGGCTGCATCAGCACATGCCCTTGTGTGTGCATTGTGACAGACAAACTACAGCCTCCTCAATGTGCATTCAGTTTCTGTCACATATGGAAGGAGAACTCAATGAAGTATGGAAATCAGTGACATATTGACTCACA